>NC_143482.1:19905692-21252883 GCF_027475165.1 Benincasa hispida | reverse complement strand
ATATTTAGGAAAGGTATTGTCAAGAAATTTCTTTTCGAATCCTGGATGACAAAATCATAGATTAAGGTTGCAATCACAGTCCCATGGATCAGAACAATCAATGCGACTTTTGTATGGAATGTTTACAACATTTCTGGCATCTGATACGAACAATGTTTTTGAAATATTTTAATTGTTAATTGTCATCCAATTAGATAACTATTGCGAAAAGAGAAAAAATATTGGCTATAATCAATTACACTTGATTTATATACCTATGGTAATTAAGAACATTATGAGAAAGAGAGCAAACTTTGTGGAGGACTTCTCCATATCTAGTCTCTAGTGGGTGAGTATTATATGATTTGGAAGCTTTTGTATTTGTTTATGTGTATTTGCATGTAAAATATATCAGGATTTATAGTAAAATAGTTTAGCCTAAAATTGTAGAAAATATATGGGATAGTTGCAACAATAACAAAGAAAATTACTAAAATTGAGTCTTACCTACCATTTTTAGGTTTTGCAAATTAACGTCGCAAAGCTAGAAGGAGTTGGGCTTAACCCAAAATATAAATTCAAAAAAAAAAAAATTCAAAAATCACTAAAAAAGATGGGGACAAACAAAATGAGGATATCTCTCTTGTAATAATATTTTAATTTTGTTTCTTTTGATATACCATTAAAATCAAATTAAAACTAGAAAATATAACACAAATCAAAGAAATCCGCGCCAACTTGAAAAAATAAAAAAACTTTTAGATTAAAACAAGGGGTGTTTTAAAGATTAGAAAATTGGGTAAACTATCTACGAATATAGTAAAATATCACTACCTATCATATATAGACTGCGATAGAAATTTATGAGTGTCTAATAGATGTCTATCGCGATATATCGTCCAGTGATAAATGTCTATCACAGTCTATCGCTATCTACAACTAATAGACAATGATATTTTGTTATACTTGAAAACTTTTTCAGCAATTTACCATTTAGAAACAATTACGCTTGAAACAAATCACAAAAATCGCCTAAATTGGAAAAAAGAAATCAAAATGGTCAAAATAAAAAAAATGAAACAAACAAAATTTTAAGAGCAGGGCTAAAAGGGTAAAATCTAGATATTAAAAAAGAAAAAGCATATTTTTTTCTATGTTCGAAAAACTAAAAAACTGTTACTAAAATTATAAATATACTAATTAATTTTGCTACCCCATACAATTTTCCATGCATTAAAAGATGAATTTCGTTGTTGAACGAATATAATAGTAAATTTAATGTATATGCATTATGGAGAAATGTTATATACGTATACATATGTTATGAAAGTTTTTCCTAAAATTTTATCTTCTTTATTGATATTTTAGTGTTTATAAAAAATAAGAATGTAACCATTGAAGTTGAATATTTTGTTTAGGTAGGTTCCTAATTTGAAATTTTATATATTTTTCTTTTTCATACTATGTATACATGGTTTTCTATATATTGCCTTTTAGTTTCCATGATTCTCTTTGTTGATCAAATCATGTTTCCTTTTTGGCTATATTTAGTTTATCAAATGAAATATGTTCGTAATTCAAATGTCCTTGATTCGAATCCCCCATCATTTATTGTACTAAAAAAACGTAGGTTAATTTCCATTCTAGTTCTACTTTAAAATTTGTTCCATTTCCGTCCATGTACTTTCAGATGTCCAATTTGAATCTTTAGATTTTCTAAACTTTAGCAACAAATAATGGTCTCATGACACGGAAGAGTAAGAAGAAGATGTAGGGAGAGAAGAGGGGAAGGAGAAAGGAAAAAAGACTTGTGATATTAAAAAATAAAATATAATATTAGTAAAGTTTTCCAACTCATCTAAAAGTAGTCACTTCAACATGCCACGTCATTTTTACATTCGTCAAACTAACGGTCAAACTAAGTCAATGACCACTTCAAACTATTTTGAAAACCTAGAGGGACTGAACTGTCTCTTTAGAAACTTTTCAAATAATGGTTGGAACTTGGGAAAAGTATGGTGAATAAAAAAAAAAGGTTGTTTCATGGATTAAGTAAACTATAAATCAAATGCATACAAAATTGAAAACTTTTAAACAAAAATGACATTAGAGTTTTTTCTCTTGCAAAATATATGAATTTAACAAAGGTATTAATTAGTTAATTTGTGCACCAGTTAAACTTATTTTTCTACGAAGTTTAGTTTTATTGAAATAGATAAATTTATGAAAATTTTACATCAATTTTTTTCTTGCAAAAATGAGTTTGGAATAAGTTATTCAATAGTTAATGAATTAATCCAGCTCCAACTTGGCAAAATTTGATCATAATATTTTTATTTTTCATTTTTTTAGTGATAGAACAAATATTTTAATCAATCAATTGGCTATATCTTATCGCATAGTAAACGTTAATTTATGTGCGGCCTCTCTCTATATCAACATCTTCCATTGGAAATCAAAATAAACACATTCGAAAAATCTGACAATGTTAAAAACTAATAATAATACACCACTTTTGGAAGATAATAGTGGTAATTAATTGAAGTGCTATAATTTTTGTAAACAACATAAGCTTGGAAATAAAGTGGTCTAATAGTGAAATAAAGTCATGTATTATTTATGTATATTATAGAAAAATACATTTCTATTGTACTAAAAAAACTTAGGTTAATTACCATTCTAGTTTACTTTAAAGTTTGTTCCGTTTCCATTCATGTACTTTCAAATGTCCAATTTGAATCTTTAGATTTTTTAAACTTTAGCAAAAAACAATGGTCTCATGACACGTGTCACACCCCGTGTTGGATCGATATGGCAACCCTAGAGGGGGGTGAATAGGGTTTAATTAAACTTTTTTTCTAAATTAACCCAATTAAACTAATTAATACACTTTTTATAAATAATAAGAAAAATTCAATTTATGCAACAAATAAGATGACAAAAAGTGTGATAATTTAATTTTATCAAATTTTAGCAAATAAATAAGAACAAACTAAAACATACAATAAATTGCTTAAATTAATTGCAAAAATAAAAAGGAAAGAGTTAGAGAAGAAGACACTCATAATTTTTATAGTGGTTAGGTCAAACTAGACACCGTAATGTAAAATTTGTTCATACAAAATTTGGAGAGGAAGATGGTTTATATAGAGATAGAAAATTTTTTAGAAACCACAATTAATTTGGACCATTGGATTTTGGAAAAGAAAAATCAATGGTGGAGATTTTAAACTAAACTAATCATTAGATACAAACAAAATATAATATTAAATTTCTTTTCTTTTGAAATTCATTTTCTTTTTAAAATTAATCCAAAAAAAAAAAAAAAAAACCATGTGTCAAAAACTAGCCATTAGACACAAACATAAAATAATATTAAATTCATTTCATTTTAATTCATTTTCTTTTTAAATTCATTCTTTTTTTAAAGTCAATCAAAAAAAAAAAAAAAAAAACATACCATGTGTAAAAAAACTAGTTGTTAGACACAAACATAAAATAATATTAAATTTATTTTCCTTTTAAATTTCTTTTAAATTTCATTTTTTTTTTAAATCAATCCAAAATCAAATGTCCATCATATGTTAATTTCTTAATGATCCACCATTCAACCAATATGTTGCCACATATCTATATGCAAATGGTCTGGTTATGCCACGTCATCCACCACGGTATTTTCTTTCACACCCCATTCCAGATTACCTTCCTAACTTGGATGGAATGGTGACTGCAACAGTTATCAACCCTTATGCTGGCACTTATTGCCTATCTTACTTGTTAAATATTGCTCAAACCCTGTATACATACAAATTAACTCACAATTTAACACATTTACATTACAGGGTTTCACAACACTGTTCATACATGGATATTACAATCTAGTGAGCCCCAACAAGAATACTAGTCACTAGACAGACACATGTGTACTAACTAACATAGTCTTCAATTACGCTTCCTTCAACCTGTTTCTTTGAGTGGCACAGCAACAACAAAATAGTCTTTTGGGAACAAACCGCTACCTGAAAGAAAACATTTGAAAATGTGAGCTAGAAGCCCAGTGAGTGACTTGATAAAACGTAAATCTCATGCTTAAACTGAAAGCTTAAAAACATAATAATGGGACTTAAAATATACCAAGCAAACGTGTGTACATAAAACCTTTTAAACCATTGTATTCGAAACCTGGATCTTAGTTGAGAATAAACATTCACTGCTCTAATTCTCAACGTCTATTATCAGCCAAGAGACCCATACCTCAGCCTCTCATTCAGACATACCTACATACACATGGAGTTTTCTATGTACCGTCAACACCTTAGGTACATTTATTCTGATACCATCCCTACCTTCAGTATCCCTATTCATTATGTTTAGAAATACCAACGCATGTACTTTGGCAATCTTAGGTATTTAAAACATAGTACGTCAAGCTTCATTCAATCTTAGTTTTAACCCTAATGCATGTTTCATACTTTGTGAAATAAGTTGGCTTAAAACATATTGCACTAGCATGTAAAACCACTAGCATGCATTAGACATGGAAAACATACTTGGAAAACTCATACATTAGTAAACATCATGCTTTGATAAACATTCATCTTCTAGCCTAGAAGAATATATGACTGCCTTTATCCTTAATTGAGAGTGAACTACTAGTTCTAACCCTCAACGTCAACCTTAGTCGGGGAGAACCCCTTTTTCTCAGTCCCTCGACGTTGTATTACCTACATGCACGTGGTTATAACTGAGTACCGTCGTACCTTATATACCTGACTAGAATATCTTCTCATTGTCTTTCAGTATCCTCAGGTACTTGACTAGGATACCTTCTCGTTGTCCTTTAATATCCTTAGGTACTTCTGCTCAGATACCTTCTCAAACGTTCTTCAGTATCGAGCTGCTAAGATACCTTTTCAAATGTTCTTCAGTATCAAGTTGGTCTGGTACCTTCTCGAATGTCCTTCGGTAGCAAGTTGGTCAGATACCTTCTCAAATGTCCTTCGACATTTGGTTGGGCGGATACCTTCTCAAATTTCCTTCGGTATCGCATTTTAAGTAAAACTAGTCATAAACATTTAGTTGAACACTAAGGCTTAGTGCTCAAATCATCATACTAGTTCATCCATCATACTAGTTCATCATAAAAATGGAGTTACTTAAACATGCTGAAAGTATTTGGACAAAACATATTTAAATCATATCAATTCCATGGAAAACATGCTTTACTTAGCATGAGAAATAGTTTCACAAACACGTTGCTTGGCACTTCATTTAAACACTTAGCATGAGAAATAACTTCAAAGATATCATAGTTTTTAACACTTAGCATGAGAAATAACTTCAAGGAAATCATGATTTCTAAATCTTTAAAGCATCAATTCATCACATAGTCACTCACAGTGTAATACCCTAACCCTAATTTGGAGGGCATGAAGAAATAGGATATAAAAACAAGAAATATAATAAAATTATGAGGAATTTAGATGCGGGAAAACCAAGATAAATGAATAAGTATGGAATAACGCAATGGTTTAAGTATTGTCTACGTGCTACGAAGGGCATGCGGTGATGGAAACGTTGGACCAAACAACTTTCCTACGCGTGATGCCAAGCGAGATTGGAGAGTGTAGTTTGAGTGAGGAAGTGGGAGGGAGCTAGCATTTTGAGCGAGAAAGTGGGAGAGAGCGAGAGTGGAGAGAGCGAGACCAACAAGAAAGTGGGAGAGAGCGAGCATTTTGAGCGAAAAAGTAGGGGAGAGCGAGAGTGGAGAGAGCGAGAAAGTGGGCGAGAGCGTGATTAGTGAGAGCACTGAGAGCGAGAGCATGAAGGGTGAATTCATCGAGATCAACTGAGAGCGAGAGCGAGATCAGCGAGACCATTATGAGCGAGAGCGTTGAAACCGAGACGATGGAGCCATGCGATGCGTTGGAGGTTACGTTCATTAACGAGAGCATAGAGAGCAAAACCAGTGAGAAATTTGGAGAGAGCGAGAGCAACGAGAGCGAAACCAACGAGATTGGGATAGATGGACGCATTTGAAGATAATTGGATGCGTTCATTAGTAATTTGGATAAATAAATCAGAAATTAAGCAGATGAAGTGGCAAAAGGAGTTACATGCAGGAAGATTTTTATCAACTTAAGTAGGTGGTGTATGATTGAGATTACATGCAAATTAAGATAATTTTTGTTGGCAAACCCAGAATTAGACAACTCAAAGCTCGGCTAGCCAGAGTTAGTGTGGGCAGCCTAAGGAAAAGCCATTTGTATGGTGAGTTGTCGTGAGGAAAGATGCTGGGAATGACTATATATAGGAGGCCTCGGCATGAAGGTTAAACTCATTCCAAACAATTTTAGTAGTAAAAATCCTAAGTAGAAAGTGATTATTTATTGGGAAAGCTGCCGTTGGTGGTGGAGGCAAGGAATTCGAAGGAGGTGCTGCACAGATTCATATTCTGTTTGAGTAGGGAAGATATTTATAAGTAAATTGCATTAGGAGGATTTGCACCGTGGTTACTATGTGTTGTTTTGATTTATGTATGTATATGTATATATGAGCCTTGTATGTAGAGGGTAATGTCAAATGTGCATGAGTAGGGATGCATGATTTCTATTGTGATTGTCGTGATATTGCATGTTATATTGTGATGGAAACTAGAATTATACCTAGGATATGGTTGAAAAGGGTATTTGGCGGGAAAATATGGTCGGCTTCAGTCGACGGGAAATGACAGTCAGTGACGACCGACGGAAAAAAATGGCCAAGTTACCTAAGCAGAACTAGTGGGAAAGAAATGGTCAATGTGCACATTGGCGGGAAAATGGGGTATAGGGAAAGTTTCCATAAAATTATTGTTGTGTTGTTGTGTTGACAATAGTTGACCGTTAACAGGAATGATTCAGCTGCTTGGGTAAGGAAATGAATTTGAAATGGTATTAATGTGTTGTTGATTGCATGTTGTTTTCCCCAAAAATTTATTTTTGATAAGCCAATGTTTTGTTTATAAGAAAATATACCACTCACTGAGGTTATTAGATCATATTTTTCCAAATGTTTTCTTATATCCCCCCCCAGGTAGCAAAGCGGAGCGATTGAAGAGGAGTCCACCATCCACCACCACCATCTCAGGATTTGGTAAACTCTCAGGGCACAACTCAGACCATGTAACAAAGAATAGAGAGAAAATCTACTTATGTGTATAGAGGGATAGGGGGAATACGGTAAACTTATTAAAATTTGTAATAAATATGGGGGGAAATATTGAACATGAATATTGTCTTAGGATGCTATTAGTTATCCTCATGCTCCCTTCCAAGTCTTGGGGTTTAAGGCTTGGGAGGGGGTGTGACAACTTAGTATTAGAGCAAAGGTATACGTAACACCTGGGAGGAGATTGAGTATAAAGTTTAAGTTGGTACAAATTTGGTATCAGAGAAAAGGTTTACGTAAAACCTGCGGAAGGATTGAAAATGAAAGTTAAGTCTAGCCTAGGCATAAATGGGATCTAAGAAAATAAGACAAAAAAATATAATAAAATGGATAAGTTTAGAGCCACAGCGGTCTCAGGAAAAGGCTTACCTAAGGTAGGAAAAACCAAGTAACAAAAGTTAGGGTAAGTCACCACTTAAAAAAAAAAACATAAGTATGATAAACTATACGAGGAAAACCTAGAATTAAATCAGAAAGAGGTTAGGAAAAAAAGAAAGTAGTGGGTGGACATAGAAAAACCGGGGAAAAAGGGAGAAGTGGAAAATAACTAGTAAGTAATAACTTGAAAAAAAAATGTCTACTGTAGGAAATGGATCTGAGTGGAAGGAATTGGTGGGGGAATGACTCCATAATGCAAGATGGGACCCGCGATGCTGGCCCAGGGATAACCCTGAAAACTCTGAGGATAATAATACTATTACTTTGAACAATACAAATCTGGTGATATCCCGAGCTGATATGGGATGTCCACGTTGTGGAAAAAGACAATTGGACAAATATACGGAATAACACAGACCAAGAAAGAAAATATGCCCGACGCTGAGAAATATAATAAAATGTAATACGCTAACCCTAATTTGGAGGGCATGAGGAATTAAGATATAAAAACAAGAAATATAATAAAATTATGAGAAATTTAGACGCAGGAAAACCAAGATAAATGAATTAAGTATGAAATAACGCAATGGTTTAAGTATTGTCTACATGCTGCAAAGGGCATGCGGTGATGGAAACGTTGGACCAAACGACTGTCCTATGCGTGATGCCAAGCAAGATTGGAGAGAGCAGTTTGAGCGAGAAAGTGGGAGGGAGCGAGCATTTTGAGCGAGAAAGTGGGAGAAAGCGAGAGTGGAGAGAGTAAGACCATCGAGAACGTGGGTGAGAGTGAGCATTTTGAGCGAAAAAAGTGGGGGGGGGGGGGGAGCGAGAGTGGAAAGAGCGAGATTAGCGAGAGCACTGAGAGCGAGATTCAGTGCAAAACCAACAAGATTTCCGTCCCTAGCGAGATCCACCTCTCGCTCTCGCTTGCTCTTGCTCTCTCTCGCTCTCTTTCGCTCTCACTTGCTTTTGCTATCTCTCGCTCTCGCTCACTCTCGCTCTTGAGCTGCCTGCTTAATCTTCCTAAGCAGTTGTCTACTTATGCGCAGATTCTCTATTTCAACTTCAATAATCTATTACTCGAAATCCAGAATTCTTTTCAAGAAAATTCCTTCTAAAAAATTGTTTAGAATTGATTAGCAACATTACCTTGAAATTTCAGCTCAAAATTCTCCGTCGTTTGATCTAGAGATTCAAACCTTCATCATTGGCCCCAATTCAAGCAGCTGCCTGCTTGTTCAACAATTTCCAGTTCAAATTTCAAAAATATATAACTCAATTTCCAGGCCTCATCATAAAAATTTTCATTCTACAAAGTTGTTTATAACTCAGTTAACAATATTACCACAAATGTTTATCTCAAAATGCTTCGTAATTCTTCCTGGAGCTTCAACTCTTCACTGATGGCCTAGATTCACCCGAGATACGAACCTTTCGTATTCATTTTGCCTCTCTGGCCTTATTCTGACGAGTTTTCCTTCCAGCGGCCCAGATACAGAAAATAGACTCACAGAGTTTTGGAATGCCACTGGAATTACACAAATAGCCTAAGTAGTTTGTCCAAACTGATCCAATGGAATTACACAAATAGCCTAAGTAGTTTGTCCAAACTGATCCAATGAATTTGACCTTCTTGCTTATATTACCGCCCAAAATCCAGAATGAACCCTCCTTGTAACAACCAGATCCTTACATATTATGGTCCGACCACTACGACATGCATGCTTAGACTTTTCTATTATGGGATGAGTTTAGGTAAAAATCTCAAAAGAAGATATCTAAGATTTTATAAGTTAGGTAGAAAACTATATAAAAAGTTTATTTTACAAAACACCAGGATCCATAAAATATTAGCGTAGTGATACAAAAATGCATATGCCTATAATAATGAGTTTGATGGTTGGCTATTTGAGCGACGTCCAGTTCTGCCACCTACGCTGTGTCTTTACCTACATTCTATAAAAATAGGATGAGTATATAATATACTCAGTAAGTAGTTCTCACATAAGGTAGTGACCAAATGCACAATCACATGCAACATGTCCTGAAAACATAAGATTGAGACCGAAAACATATAATAACATGTGGTTGTCGATTATGCTTCTAACGTAAATTTCTCCGCCCTGATAGAAAGATGAGGACTTAGGCGGAAACTAACCCATCTGATGATTAGCGGGTCATGCAGTCAGTAGGGCTAAAGTCGTATCTAACATCAACCATTAGCATAAACGTAAGATTGGACTAGATGGGTGCAACCATACATACCCTGTTAGTCCCTAGCATAATCTTGAAATAGAATTGGGTCTAGAGGGGTGCAACCACACATACCCTGCTAGCCCTAGTATAATCTTGACGTAGAATTGGGTCCAGAGGGGTGCAACCATACATGCTCTGCTACTCTAGAAGCATAACCTCTATCTAATTAAAATTTAATCTTATGAACAAACATAATGCATGGGGTCCCTTGTCGACAAACATATTCTAAACATGTAATGCAACATAACAATCACATAATATGCAACATATTAAAGGTACACTACCATGAAACACTTGTGAGATAACTACTTACCTTGACTGCGATCCTAATTATTCCTTATTGTTTGATCAGTAGAGCTTTCCCTCTTAAACTAGAAGGAAATTTGGGCAGCACCTCACCCGAGCTTTATCTCTTCTGACCTTACAGAACTTCCTCACTCACACTTACTCTTTCATACAATTCTTTGTTACTGAGATTTGTTTGACAATGGGTTAAATCTTCAGGCAGAGGGTCATATTTATAGTGGTTTTCAGCTCTTCTCACTGTGACAACTCATCATACAAATGTCTTCTTTAAAATTACTTAGGTTTAAGAATTTCTATTAATAAGATACCTAATTTGGCTAACGTTTTCCCTTACGTCTTCAACTTTTGTTTGTATTCAATTTTAGGGTTCTCCATGTATAATCTATAAGATCGTGGCAAAATTTAACGCATAATCCACGCTTCTGTCCAAATCTCGCTTTCTTTGTTCTCAGAATCTCGCTTTCTCCAACTTTCTCACTGGTTTGACTCTCACTCTCACTGGTCTCGCTCTCGATTTCGCTCTTGCTCCCGCTCTCTCCCATTGTCTCACTGAGAATCTGGATGTCTTTACTCTCGCTCTCTCTAATTTTCACTCCACTCTCGCTCTCTCCAATTTTCTCTCCAATCTCGCTAGTTTTCACACGTGGTTGCCTTCACTACTTGTGGATTCCACTTCCTCTTTTTAACTCTTTCAAATTTTAAGAATATATGGGCAATTAATTCACCTCCAATTCTTTCAATGAGCAGTGCCCAAACAAAAAGTTATCTACTGCCCGTTGTCTCCTGAATTAGCTAGCGTCCAACTTCTAATTGATCCTCCCTGATTCTGCCCCCTTATTCATTATTTTTGGATAATTAATAAATTTTCTATTTTTTCCAATTCTAAATTTTCACCCCATTTTCCTATTAAATTTATATATTTTTCATTCTTAATTATATATTTTATTTATTTTTCTACTTTCTAAATTAGGGTTAGGATATTACATTTACCGCCCCTTTAAATAAAATTTCGTCCTGCTTAACATTTGACATTTAATTTTCTATAGTGTATGCGTACAAATTTGGGTTGTTACATTCTTCCCCCCTTAAGAACTTTCGTCCTCAAAAGTTTCTTGGTTCTTAAACAGATAAGGGTATTTGACTTTCATCTCTTCTTCTCGTTCGCATGTAGCTTCTTCTACTTGCTGATTTCTCTAGAGAACCTTCACTAAACTTATTTCCCAATTACGAAGTGACTTCTTCTCTCTTGCTAGGATGCAAACTGAAGTCTCTTCATATTCCAAGTTTTCACTTATTTGTAGAGGTTCATAATTTACTACATGTGATTGGTCAAACACGTATTTTCGAAGCATTGATACATGAAAGACATTATGTATTGTAGAAAGGGTGGGTGGTAATGCTAATCGATAAGCTACGTACCATACGTTCTAATATTTTAGAGGGTACAATAAAGTGGGGGTAAGTTTTCCTTTTCGTCTGAAACGCATAATGCCCTTCATTGGTGCTACCTTCAGAAATACATGATCTCCTACTTTGAATACCAACTCTTTTCGATGGTTATCAACATAATTCTACTATCTGCTTTGAGCTGTTTGCATTCTTTCCCGAATTAGCTTAATTAACTCTGATGTTTGTTGCACCAATTCAGGTCCTAGTAGTTTTTGCTCCCCGACTTCATCCCAGTGTACAGGGGATCTGCATTTCTTTCCGTATAAGGCCTCGAAGGGAGCCATACCAATTGTCACCTGATAACTATTATTATAAGCAAATTCTATAAGATGTATCTGCGAATCCTATGCTCCAGTAAAATTCAAAGCACATGTACTCAACATGTCTTCTAGGATTTGATTAACTCGTTCTGTTTGGCCATCAGTTTGTGGGTGGAAGGCTGTGCTGAAATTTAGTTGTGTGCCCATTGCTTTCTGCAAACTTTTCCAGAACTTGGAGACGAAATGAGGGTCTCGATCTGAAACAATTGATACTGGGATTCCATGTAATCGGATGACCTCTTTTAAGTACATTTGAGCTAGTGCTTCCGTAGTGTGAGTATTCTTGCATGGTAGGAAGTGAGTCGATTTGGTGAGTCGATCTACAATCACCCAAATCATGTTGTGGCCTTTAACAATTCTTGGGAGTCCAGAGATGAAGTCCATAGAAATATGCTCCCATTTCCATTTTGGAACATTTAGAGGCTAGAGGAGTCCTTGTGGTCGTTGCCGTAGAGCTTTCACCTGTTGATAAACCAAACATTTACTTACATAGTCGGCTATATCTTTTTTCATGTTACCCCACCAGTAATGTGCTTTCAAGTCTCGATACATTTTGGTACTCCCAGAATGTATTGAAAAGCATGATTCATGAGCTTCCTTCAATAGTTCTTTCTTGATTTCTTCATCATCTGGTACACATAGACGTTCATGATAGAGGAGTGCAGAGTCTGGGGCTGTAGAGAGTTGACTGGTTTCTCCATTCTCTAATTGCAGTTGTTTGTTTAGGTATTTATCTATTTGTTGTGCACCAATTATCCTTTGCCTTAATGCAGGTCTTGCAACTAACTGTGCTATTTGAGTTGTGAAGGTTTCTGGTATTAGTGAGATCTCAGCTCTTTTAAGGTCATCCATTATGTGTTTGGAGATGGTACTTAGAGCTGCAGTATGAGCTGACTTTTTGCTAAAAGCATCAGCAACAATGTTAGATTTTCCTGGGTGATAAAGGATCTCACAGTCATAATCTTTGACTAATTCTATCCATCTTCGTTGCCTCATATTTAACTCTTTCTGGGTAAAAAAGTACTTAAGGCTTTTATGATCTGTATAAATTTGGATCTTTTCCCCATATAAGTAATGTCTCCATATCTTTAAAGCAAAGACTACGACAGCTAACTCCAAGTCATGAACGGGATAATTTTGTTCATAAGGTTTTAGTTTTCTTGAAGCATATGCTATTACCTTTCCATGTTGCATCAATACACAACTAAACCCCTTCTTCGATGCGTCATTGTACACAGTTAAACCCCCTGATCTGTCAGGTATGGTGAGAATAGGGGTCATGGTCAACCTTTCTTTTAGTTCCTATAAGCTTTGCTCACATGCTTGATTCCAGACAAAAGGATTATTCTTCTTGGTGAGGTTGGTTAAGGGTGATGCTATACTTGAGAAATTGTTCACAAATCATCTATAATATCCTGCTAATCCAAGGAAGTTGCGCATTTCGCTGGCTGTTGTTGGACGAGGCCGCTTGCTAATTGTTTCAGTCTTAGCAAGATCCACTGAGATTCCTTCTTGCTTTACAATATGCCTTAGGTAGGCAACTTGTCGCGTCCAAAACTCACACTTGGAGAATTTGGCATACAACTTTTCATTTCTTAGTATGAAAAAGACGTCTCTAAGATGTTTTTCATGTTCCGTCTCAGACTTGGAATAGACCAAAATATCATCTATAAATATGATCACGAAGTTATCAAGATTGTCCTTAAAAATTCTATTCATCAAATCCATGAAGGCTGTTAGGGCATTAGTTAATCCAAAGGGCATTACAACGAATTCATAATGCCCATATCTAGTTCGGAAAGTAGTCTTGGGTATATCAGACTCCTTGATTCGTAGTTGATGATATCCAGATTGTAAGTCTATTTTGGAGAATAATGAGGCACCTTGTAATTGGTTAAATAGGTCATCAATACGTGGAAGTTGGTACTTATTCTTATAGTCAACTTATTCAACTCCCGATAATCTATACATAAATGCATTGATCCATCCTTTTTCTTAACAAATAAGACAGGTGCTCCCCATGGAGACACGCTAGGGCGTATAAATCCCTTATCTAACAATTCTTGTAATTGTATTTTGAGTTCTTTTAATTCCGCAGGTGCCATTCTATATGGTGCTTTAGATATTGGTTTAGCTCCGAGAATTAGATCTATATAAAATTCTATTTCTCGACTCGATGGTAAACCTGGTAGCTCTTCTGGAAATACATCTTCAAATTCTTTTATTACAGGAATGGCCTTAATTTCATCCTTTTGGTTTCGTAAATCAACTACACTTGCTAAATATGCCCAAGCCCCATGGTTGAGCAAATGTTTAGTTTTTAAGGATGAAATTATTCTTGGGGCTGATTGTGTATTAGAACTCTTAATCTTAAACTTGGTTCCTATTGGAAAGGTGAATATGACCTCTTTATTATGGCAATTTATGCTTGCATGTTTGCTGCTAACCAGTCCATACCTAGTATTATGTCGAAATCACTTATGTCTAGGATGATAAGGGTCACCCCTAGTTTATGTCCTGATACTGACAATTCACAGTTTTCTACTACTGAGTGGGCCAACATAGATACTCCGGCAAGAGTAGCTACGGATAGAATGTAGCCTAAGGGCTTTGATGTTAATTGAGCATGTTGTGCAAATGTTGTAGAGATGAATGAATGACTAGAGCCTGAATCAAATAAAGTAAAGACATAATACCTGAGGATGGGTAATGTACCTGTAACCACTGCATCTTGATCCTCTACCTCTTGACGTGTAATAGCAAACACCCGTCCTTTCTGTTGTTGGGTAACCTTGTTACTAGTAGGCTAGGTGGTCTGGGTAGTTAATGCTTGGTTGATGAGCTTTGGGCAAGCCTTTGCATAGTGACCTATCTGGCCACAGTTGAAACACACCCCTAAGTTCCGAAGACATTGCCCCTGATGGTGTTTTCCACAATTTTTGCACTTAGGATATGTGAATGTTTGACTCTTCTGTTGTGACTGTACGCCCTGAGTGCTTTGGGAAATTTTTGCTTGCCGTTGTGAATGTTGGAAGCCCTGTTGGGTGAATTTCCTCTTTTGATTTTGCATGAATCCTCGTTCAGAAGTTGAGGTTTTGGTAGCAAGATCTACTTCCATGAGTAAAGCCGACTCGAGGGCAACGACATACTCTTTGTGTCGGAAAGAAGTAACAATGTCTCGAATGCCTTCCCTTAATCCCTAAATAAATCTTTCCACCTTCTTCTCTTCTGTGTCCACTAGTCAAAGGACAAAGTGGGACAAGCGATCAAATTTTTTTTCATACTCTACCACCGATATGTTCTCTTAACAAAGATTAAGAAATTCCACTTCCTTTTGATATCTCACTGTCAAAGGGAAATACTTGTTGTAAAAAGCCTGATTGAATTGCTGCCATGAGACTATACCTTTGATTGTTCTTTGTGTGGATGCCCACCAGAACTTTGCATCGCCTCTTAACATGAAGGTGACATAATTTACTTTCTGTTCTTCTGGGATTTTCATATGGCGGAAAATAGTTTCTATTTATGTTATCCAATTCTCTACTATAATTGGATCCACAGATGATCGATCAAATGTTGAAGGATTGAACTTCCTGAATTCTCGAATGATCTTCGAGTCATTTGTATCGTTGGTTGTTGGTGTGGTGGACGAGGTTGTGTTTCCATTACTCATATTTTGTATTAGTATTTGTAGCGCCTCTAGTGTAAGTAACACGTAAGGCGTTTGTCCATATCCTTGATTTTGATCCCTTGTGGATTCACTACGAGGTCTGCCTCGTCGTGTTGGAGACCTTTGTGGTGGCATCTGGTACACACATTTTGTTTTCATAATAAGGAAGGAATCTAATTTTAAATATATATTTTTTTAACTCATACCTTATGTTTACTAAATTATTTACTAAATTACTCGTTTGAAAATTCTACTTACCAGCATATTTGGCATAACTGTGGGCATCAATTAACAAGCTGAACCATCAAACACCCCGACTCTTCTAATTAGTAGAGCCTAATTGGCTCAAATGCTCTGATACCAACCTGTAACGACCGGATCCTTACATATTATGGTCCGACCGCTACGACATGCATGCTTAGACTTTTCTATTATGAGATGAGTTTTGATAAAAATCTCAAAAGAATATATCTAAGATATTATTAATTAGGTAGAAAACTATATAAAAAGTTTATTTTACCAAACACCAGGATCCATAAAATACTAGCGTAGTGATACAAAAATACATATGCCTATAATAGTGAGTTTGATGGTTGGGTATTTGAGCGACGTTCAGTTCTGCCACCTACGATGTGTCCTTACCTACAAAGTCTGTAAAAATAGGATGAGTATATAATATATCCAGTAAGTAGTTCTCACATAAGGTAGTGACCAAATGCACAATCACATGCAACATGTCCTGAAAACATATGATAAGGACCGAAAACATATAATAACATGTGGTGGTCAGTTTTGCTTCCAACGTAAATTTCTCCACCCTGATAGGAAGATGAGGACTTAGGCGGAAACTAACCCATCTGATGATCAGTAGGTCATGCAGTCAGTAGGACCAGAGTCGCATCCAACATCAACCATTAGTATAAACATAAGATTGGACTAGAGGGGGGCAACCATACATACCCTGTTAGTCCCTAGCATAATCTTGACATATAATTGGGTTTAGAGGGGTGCAACCATACATATCCTACTAGCCCTAGCATAATCTTGACATAGAATTGGATCTAGAGGGGTGCAACCATACATGCCCTGCTAGCACTAGAAGCATAACCTTTATCTAATTAAAATTTAATCTTATGAACAAACATAATGCATGGGGTCCCTTGTCGACAAACATATTCTAAACATGTAATGCAACATAACAATCACATAATTATGCAACATATTAAAGGTACACTACCATGAAACACTTGTGAGATAACTACTTACCTTGACTGCGATCCTAATTATTCCTTATTATTCCTTATTGTTTGATCAGTAGAGCTTTCCCTCTTAAACTAGAAGGAAATTTGGGCAGCACCTCACCCGAGATTTATCTCTTCTAACCTCACAGAACTTCCTCACTCACACTTACTCTTTCATACGATTCTTTGTTACTGAGATTTGTTTGAGAATGGGTTAAATCTTCAGGCAAAGGGTCCTATTTATAGTGGTTTTCAGCTCTTCTCAGTGTGACAACTCATCTGACAAATGTCTTCTTTAAAATTACTTATGTTTAAGAATTTCTCTTAATAAGACACCTAATTTTGGCTAACGTTTGCCCTTACATCTTCAACCTTTGTTTGTATTCAATTTTAGGGTTCTCCATGTATAATCTACAAGATCGTGGCCAAATTCAACGCATAATCCACGCTTCTATCCAAATCTCACTCTCTTTGTTCTCAAAATCTCGCTCTCTTCAGCTTTGTCGCTGGTTTGACTCTCGTGACTCTCGCTCTCGCTCTCGCTCCCGCTCTCTCCCATTGTCTCGCTGAGAATCTCGCTATCTTTACTCTCGCTCTCTCAAATTTTCACTCCATTCTCCCTCTCTCCAATTTTCTCTCCAATCTCACTAGTTTTCACACGTGGTTGCCTTCACTGCTTGTGGATTCCACTTCCTCTTTTTAACTCTTTCAAATTTTAAGAGTATATGGTCAATTAATTCACTTCCAATTCTTCCAATGAGCATTGCCCAAACAAAAAGTTATTTACTGCCCGTTATCTCCTGAATTAGCCAGCGTCCAACTTCTAATTAATCCTCCCTGATTCTGCCCCCTTATTCATTATTTTTAGATAATTAATAAATTTCCTATTTTTTCCAATTCTAAATTTCCACCCGATTTTCCTGTTAAATTTATATATTTTTCATTCTTAATTATATATTTTATTTGTTTTTTTGCTTTCTAAATTCGGGTTAGAGTATTACATTTACCACCCCTTTAAATAAAATTTCATCCTGCTTAACATTTGACATTTAATTTCCTGTAGTGTATGCGTACAAATTTGGGTTGTTACACTCCTTATGCCATCTGGCCCACTATTGGTGATGAAGGGCTAAGATTTCCCAAATTTCTTTTTGTTAACTTCACTCACAATATTACTTCAACACTACACCTCATTAAATGGCATGGTCTCATTCATATGCTTATTATTCATTCCATATTCAAGTATGACCTTCCTTAGCCTAGCCGAGTTTTGTCCTACATTTACACTTAGCTACCCAAGAGCCTATTTCTTCTTGCTTCTATCTCCTATCCTTCCTAAGACAAGGCTTCATTTAGCTCATTAGAAGACATCACATTACTTACTCTTACTTGAAGTAATTAGGGTTCGGTTTTTACATTTTCTGTATAGACTTGTTTCGGTCATATCGTCTTCGTTTTAGCTCTGATTTGAGTGATTCAAGAGGTGTTGGAATCGTTGTTCCAAGCTCTATGCTATGGATATATTAAAACACTAAAATTTTCAGTAATTAAAAATTGAGTTTTTTATCATTAAAATATTTATTAATTAATTACTTAAAATTAATTAATTTGAGATTAAGGGCCAAAAAGCCAACAATCTCTCCCTTTTGATGATGACAAACCATTCAAGAAAAATAGCTTGAAATACATGTAAACCATATGTAGCACATAATAAAATTCAACATGTCACCATAAAGATCATCCTTGAAATTCACTCAAAAAAATAAATTCTCCCCCTAATTAATACAATCAAAATCATAACAAATTTATAGCATATTTTTCTTAAAATTCTCTCCCTTTGGAATCATCAAAAAAGAATAATGAAGAAAAATTTAGTACATAAATGTTTCCCTTAAAAACAACAACATAAATTTAGAACAACTCCCCCTAAGAATATTAACACATGCTTTCCATATCTCCCCTATCAAAATGCCTTTTAAAAGATTTAACAAGTAAAATTATAAAATCAAGAGGCATCACAACGAATAATACCGAGCTCAAGCCTATTTTTGCAAAAGTTTTCTTCATTCAAAGGCTTGGTAAAAATATCCGCTAATTGATTATTAGAGCCTACAAATTCAAGATTAATATTATCATTTTGCACATGCTCTCTAATAAAGTGATGCCTAATGTCAATATGTTTAGTCCTAGAATGATGTATAAGATTTTTAGTCAAATTAATAGCACTAGTATTATCACAAAATATAGGCACATTATCAAACTTTAATCCAAAATCACAAAGAGTTTGTTTCATCCAAAGAATTTGAGCACAACAATTAGCAACCACAATATATTCCACTTCGGTAGTGGATAAGGAAACCAAATTTTGTTTTTTACTAAACCAAGAAACTAAGGAACTACCAAGAAATTGCCAAGTCCCACCGGTACTCTTATGGTCAAGTAAACTACCCGCAAAATCCGTATTGGAATATCCTACCAAATTAAATTCAACATTTCTAGGATACCATAAGCCTAAATCAATAGTACCAAGCAAATATTTAAAAATTCTTTTAACGGCATGTAAATGTGATTCCTTAGGACAAGATTGAAATCTAGCACAAAGACATACACTAAACATAATATCGGGTCTACTAGCGGTTAAATAAAATAAAGATCCAATCATACCTCTATAAGTTTTTATATGCATACACTTACCTTTTTCATCCTTGTCAAGCTTAGTGGATGTGCTCATAGGAGTTTTTCAATTTTACCTTCATTGAATTTGAACCTTTTGAACAAATCCCTTGTGTATTTTTCTTGACTTATGAAAATACCATCCTTGAGTTGCTTAAGTTGGAGTCCAAGAAAGAAGCTAAGTTCTCCCATCATACTCATCTCAAATTCACTATGCATACACTTTGAAAATTCTTCACACAAAGATGGATTAGTAGAACCAAAATTGATATCACCCACATATATTTGTACTAAAACATATCATTTTCTTTAGTCTTAATAAAAAGAGTGGTATCAATTTTACCCATTTTAAATCCATTCTCAAACAAGAAATTACTAAGTCTATTATACCAAGCTCTTGGAGCTTGTTTTAAGCCATAAAAAGCCCTTTTCAACTTACAGACATGATTAGGAAAATCAAAACTTTCAAACCCTGGAGGTTGTTCTACATAAACTTCCTCCATGATATAACCATTTAAAAATGCACTTTTCACATCCATTTGATACAAAATGAAATTCTTATAAGAAGCAAAAGCAAACAACATTCTAATAGCTTCTAATCTAGCAACGGGTGCAAAATTTTCTTCATAATCTATTCCTTCCTCTTGACAATAACCTTGAGCTACAAGTCTAGCTTTATTTCTAATGATATTTTCATTTTCATCCATTTTATTTCTAAAGACCCATTTAGTTCCAATTATAGAAGCATGAGAGGGCCTAGGGACTAACTCCCAAACTTTATTCCTTTCAAATTGATTTAATTCTTCTTGCATAGCTAAAATCCAAAATTCATCATTTTCGGCATCTTTAAAACTTTTTGGTTCAATTTGAGAAACAAAAGCAAGATTATTAAATATATTAAGAGCGGAACGAGTTTTCACACCTTGTTCGTGATCATCAAGAATTAATTCTTTGGGATGGGAAAGAGCATACCTCCACTCTTCAGGCATGGATGAAGAACCAATTTCGTTCTTTTCGATTAAGCTCATCTCTTGCTTACTTGAAACAATTTCCTTGCCTTTGTCACAAACAAGTAAATCTCCAAACTTTCCTTCTAAAACATCACTATAAATAGGCTCATTAGAAATAACATTACAAGATTCATCAAGTACTACATGCATAGATTCCTCAATTAGTAAAGTTCTTTTATTGAAAACTCTATAAGCTTTACTAGTAGAGAAATAGCCAAGAAAAATACCAACATCCGTCTTAGAATCAAATTTTTCAAGTTTTTCTTTCTTATTCAAAATAAAACATTTGCAACCAAAAACTTTGAAATACCTAATATTTGGAATTTTGTTATACCACAGTTCATAAGGAGTTTTATCCAAAGAAGGTCTACTTAAAACTCTATTTAAAACATAACAAACGGTGTTAATGGCTTCCGCCCAAAAGTATTAGGTAAACCATACTCATGCAACATTGATTTAGCAAATTCTTGCAAAGTACGATTTTTCCTTTCAACTACACCGTTTTGTTGAGGAGTTCTTGGAGCGGAGAAATTATGAGAAAAACTATTTTCTTCACAAAAAAGTTTTAAAAGCATTGGTATCAAATTCTCCTCCATGATCACTCCTAATTTTAGAAATCAAAAAATCTTTTTCATTTTGAACTCTTTTTGCAAAACTAGAAAAGCTTTTCAAAGCATCATCCTTATGTTTTAGCATCAAAACCCAAGTAAATATTCAAAAATCATCAACTATCACAAAGGCATCATAGTTCCCTCCAAAACTAGCAATTCTAAAATGGTCAAATAAGTCCATGTGCAATAGTTGAAGGGGTCTAGTTGTAGAGATCAAATTTTTAGATTTGAATGAGGACATAGTTTGCTTACCCATTTGACAAGCATCACAAACTTTGTCTTTTTCAAATTTAAATTTGGGAAGACCTCTAACCAAAGAATTCTTCGAAATATTTGAAATTAAATGCATGCTATCATGTCCTAGTCTTCTATGCCATAACCAATAATCATTATGCAAAGCCGATAAACATTTATCATTAATAGGACAATCATTCAAATCAATAGTATAAACATTTTCATCTCTATTTCCAACAAATATAACTTTTATATCACTAGCATTTTCAATGATGCAATTCTTTTTATCAAACACAACTCTAAAGCCTTTATCACACAATTGACTAATACTAAGTAAATCATGTTTCAAACCATCAACCAAAAGTACATTTTCAATTAAAATAGAAGATTCATTACCTATACTACTTTTACCAATTATTTTACCTTTCTTGTTGTCACCAAAGGTTACAAGACCTCTATCCTTTTTGGAGAGAGAGACAAACTTGGATGGGTCTCCCGTGATGTGCCTCAAGCAACCACTATCCAAGTACCACTTGTTTTTCTCAGAGGCTTTCAAACAAATCTACAAACACACACTTGTTTAGGTCCTAGATGATTAGCATTGACAAACTTGGGAATCCATTTCATTTTTGCATAGACATTTAAAGCATTGGATTTAGACAAGTAACAAGAATAAGTTATATGTCCAAACTTTCCACATGAGAAACAAACAACATTATGCAAAGATTTATCTCTTACAACAAATTTATGCACTCTACTTTTCTTGGAGAAATTATTCCTTGGAGCATTGTGAAACTTTGCCCTTTGAGAAAAATTTACTCTTGGAGAAGGAGTATGGGCATATTTCAATTTAAAACACTTAGGTCTAATATAGCCTTCAACACCACAATAATGACATATAGGCACAAAGTTAGATTTAACATGCTTAGACACAACCTTAGGCATATTAAGCTTAGCATATTATGAGACGCTTTAACAAAGATAGTTTTAGAACTTGAAGGAGTAGAACATTCATCAATATAGTCTAAACCTCTTTTATCACCAAAAGGCTTGCCTACTTCAATTATCTTGTCTAATCTTTGAACACCTATTGTCAACTTTTTAATAGATTCTTTAGCCTTATCAAGTTCTTGCAAAGCACTAAATTCCTTTTCTTTGAGTATTTTAATCAAATTATCTTTTTCACAACTATCATGCTCAAGAAATTTAACTTTGTCAAGCAAGGCATTTTTCTCATCACAATCAAAAGCATGCTTGTCACAAGAGATATTCATTTCATCAATATGCATAGCATCATGCTCATTCTCTTTTAAGCAAGCCATTTCTTCAAGTAATGACTTATTTTTACTACATAAAACATTGTATTTCTTTTTAAGCACAACATACTTAGAACTAAGTTTTTCTAAATCATTTTGCATATTTTCAAAAGCTTCAAACAATTCATTATAAGAAAGAGGTTCTAGAGTTACCTCATCATTTTGTTCATCCTCTTTGTCACTATGAGCCATGAAGCAAAAATCGGCCACTTCTTCATTATCACTCCCACTTTCATTTTCATCGCTATCATCCCAAGTAGCTTTCATTGCTATCTTCTTGGATTTCTTGGATGATTTGAGAAAAGGAAAATCAGTTCTAATATGACCCAACTTCTTGCATTCATAGCATATACCTCATCCTTTTTGCTCTTTTCACCTTTTGACTCTTTTTGGTTGGAGAGATGCTTCTTGAATTGCTTCTTTCTCTTGATGAAGTTCTTATACTTACGTGAAAGATAGGCAACATCATCTTCATCAAAGTCATCTTCATCTTGGGAGTCAACTTCTAAAGAGATGGTCTTTAAAGCTATACTCTTTTCTTTCTTTTTCTTCTCATCCTCCATGTTTTTCTTGATCTTTATCTCATGCGTCAACAACGAGCCCATGAGTTCATCAATGGAGAGAGATTTGAGATCATTTGTTTCTTGAATGGCGGTGACTTTAGGCTCCCATTGTTTAGGCAAAGACCACAATAACTTCTTTATTTTCTCAAGATTTGAGTACTTTTTCCCAAGTCCTAAAGCATTGATAATGTTAGTAAATCTAATAAACATATCAGAAATAACTTCATTTTCATCAATGTTAAACATTTCATATTGATGAACTAACATGTCAATCTTTGTTTCTTTTACTTGACTAGTTTCTTCATGAGTAATTTCTAATTTATCCCATATCTCTTTAGCGGTTTTGCAAATAGACACTCTATTATACTCAACTTCATTCAAAGCACAAAAATAAGCAATTAATAGCTTTGGCATTTAAGGAGCATGCTTTCTTTTCATTTAGTGACCATTCTTCCTTAGGTTTTATAGTACTAACACCATCAACATCTTTTGTTAGAATTTTAAAACCTTCCTCAACAATATCCCATAAATCGTAATCAATAGAAAGCAAGAAAAATCTCATTCTATTGTATTGTGTTCTTCAAAAATTTCAACATTTGTAACAGTTTGATCCTAAACCGTGGAAAGGATCGGGTTTACTCTTGAACACGTAAAAGGAGCAGTGGTGTAACGGTTGGACTCTCATCCGTGGAAAGAGTCGGAAAGATTTTATTCATATTTCCAAGAGGTGCTTGGGGAGTGGAGTAGGTCGAGTTTGACCGAACTACTATAAAAATTATGGTGTTTTCTTCTCTAACTCTTTCCTTTTTATTTTTACAATTAATTTAAGCAATTTATTGTATGTTTTAGTTTGTTCTTATTTATTTGCTAAAATTTGATAGAATTAAATTATCACACTTTTTGTCATCTTATTTGTTGCATAAATTGAATTTTTCTTATTATTTATAAAAAGTGTATTAATTAGTTTAATTGGGTTAATTTAGAAAAAAAATTTAATTAAATCCTATTCACCCCCTCTAGGGTTGCCATATCGATCCAACAATTGGTATCAGAGCGAGTTGCTCTTCTTGAAATATTTATTTCTTGATAAACTTAATTTTTTTTTAGCTATGACAACTTTAGGTTTTATCCCTTCTACCGATAGTCAATCTATTACAAAGCCTTCTTTCTTTAATGGTACTAATTATAGTTAGTGGAAAAATAGAATGAGATTTTTCTTTCTTTCTATTGATTATGATTTATGAGATATTGTTGAGAAAAGTTTTAAAATTCCAACAAAAGATGTTGATGGTGTTAGCACTATAAAACCTAAGGAAGAATGGTCACTAAATGAAAAGGAAGCATACTCTTTAAATGCCAAAGCTATTAATTGCTTATTTTGTGCTTTGAATGAAAACTATAATAGAGTGTCTATTTGTAAAACCGCTAAAGAGATATGAGATAAATTAGAAATTACTCATGAAGGAACTAGTCAAGTAAAAGAAACAAAGATTGACATGTTAGTTCATCAATATGAAATGTTTAACATTGATGAAAATGAAGCTTACAAGTTTAAGCACTCAAAAAATTTATCCTCACAATACAATAACACTCTCTCAAGAATAAGATGAAAAGGAAAAAAAAAATTGGGAGCTTAGAGAGAGCAACAATGGAAACTTTTGAGTTTTGGAGGATTATGAAAATGTAAAATTGTTCATGCAAAATTTGGAGAGGAAGGTGGTTTATATAGAGATGGAAAAATTTTTAGAAACCACGATTAATTTGGACCATTGAATTTTGGAAAAGAAAAATCAATAGTGAAGATTTTAAACTAAACTAGTCGTTAGATACAAACAAAATATAATATTAAATTCCTATTCTTTTGAAATTCCTTTTCTTTTTAAAATTAATCCAAAAAATAAAAAACATACCATGTGTCAATAACTAGCCGTTAGACACAAACATAAAATAATATTAAATTCATTTTCTTTTTAAATTCATTCTTTTTTTAAAGTCAATCCAAAAATTAAAAAAAAAACATACCATGTGTAAAAAAACTAGCCGTTAGACACAAACATAAAATAATATTAAATTTATTTTCTTTTTAAATTTTCTTTTTAATTTCATTTTTTTTAAATCAATCCAAAACTCAAAAGTCCATCATATGTTAATCTCTTAATGATCCACCATTCAATCAATATGCTGCCACATGTCTACATGCAAATGGTCTAGTTATGCCACGTCATCCACCACGATATTTTCTCTATAGAATTGTTTCGATCATATTATCTTCGTATTAGCTCCGATTTGAGTGATTCAAGAGGTGTTGGAATCGTTGTTCCAAGCTCTACGCTATGGACATATTAAAACACTAAAATTTTCAGTAATTAAAAATTGAGTTTGTTATCATCAAAACATTGATTAATTAATTAATTAAAATTAATTAATTTGAAATTAAGGGCCAAAAAGCCAACACCCCACACCAGATTACCCTCTTAACCTGGATGGAATGGTGACTGCAGTAGTTACCAACCCTTTTACTGCAATTTACTGCCTATCAAACCTGTAAAAATTTTTTACTCAAAACCTGAATACATACATATCATTAATATACCAACATATTAACTCCAAACTTAACACATTTATATTACAGGGTTTCACAGCATTGTTCATACATGAATAATACAACTTACTGAACCCCATCTAGAATACTAGCCACTAGACAGACACATGTGTACTAACTAATACAGGTCTTCAAATACGCTTCCTTCAACCTGTTTCTTTGAGTGGAAGAGTAGCAGCAAAAAAGTATTTTGGGAACTGACCGCTACCTGAAAGGAAAATATTTGAAAACATAAGCTAAAAACCTAGTGTGTGACTTAATAAAAACATACATCTCATGCTTGAACTGAAAGCTCGAAAATAGAATACTGGAATTAAAAAATACCAAGCAAACGTGTACATAAAACCTTTACAATCATTGTATCTGAAACCTGAATCTTAATTGAGACCCCTACTTCGATCTCTTCATACTGAACTATAGCTAGGAGAGACCCCTATGTCGATCTCTTTAAAAATATATCAATGGGTATCTCAAGCAACTTCCTATAAACATTAGCGTTGATAACTACTCTTAAACACCATTAAACATCATTATTTCTTAGTTGAGAACGAGAATACCTCGCTCTAGCTCCCAACGTCTGTTATCGGCCATGAGACCCATGCTTCGAACTCTCTTTGCTGGTTTATGGCATAGGAGACCCATACTTCGACCTCTCCTTCAAAACTACCCACGTGTTCGTGGAGGTTTCTATGTACCGTCAACACCTTAGGTACATTTATTCAGATACATTTCTTACCTTCAGTACTCCTCTTCATTTTGTTTAGGAATATCAACGCATGTACTTTAGCAATCTTAGGTATATAAACATAGCACGTCAAGCTTAGTTTTAACTGTAACGCATGCTTCATACTTTATAAAATAAGTTGGCTTAAATCGTGTTGAACTAGCTTGTAAAATCTATTAGCATGTTTTAGATATGGAAAACATACTTGGAAAAGTCATACATTAGTAACATCATGCATTGATAAACATTCATAACCATTAGCAATTCCAAACTAACCTTCTAGCCTAAGAGAAGATAAGCTGCCTTTATCCTTAGTTGAGAATGAACTACTAGATCTAACCCTCAACGTCAACCTTAGTCGGTGAGAACCCTTTTGCTCAATCCATCGATGTTGTATTACCTACGTGCACATGGTTATAATTGAGTACCGTCACACCGTAGGTACTTCTGCTCGGATACCTTCTCGAATGTCCTTCAGTATCAAGCTGCTAAGATACCTTCTCAAATGTCCTTCGGTATCAAGTTGGTTTGGTACCTTCTCAAATGTCCTTCGGTACCAAGTTGGTCAGATACCTTCTCAAATGTCCTTTGGTATCTGTTTGGGCGGATACCTTCTCAAATATCCTTCGCAATCATCATACTAGTTCATCATAAAAATGGAGTTACTTATAACATGTTGAAAGTATTTGGACAAGATAACATATTTAAATCATGTCAATTTCCATGGAGAACATGCGTTACTTAGCATGAGAAATAGTTTGAAACATATGTTGCTTGGCACTTCATATAAACACTTAGCATGAGAAATAACTTCAAGGAAATCATGGTTTCTAAATCATTAAAGCATTAAAGTATCACATAGTCACTCACAGGTCCTCCAAGTTTGCTTCCTTAAGGCTTGATAGGCTTTTCTATGGGAGTTGAACTTACACATATAAGTATACTACTTAGTGTTTATATTAGCCTCCCTTTTAGGCCTACTCAATAAATCAAGCTCACATGCCAAACCATCACCTTGTGCCTCCTACCATTCACTTTGAGGGTCGGACACCTAGCCAATTTAGAGGGATTGAGTGCCAAAAGAATGCACCCTTTGATCGCCCAGACTTCCCACACTTCGAAAAATTTTGGACCATCAAGCTGTAGATTCAAATTCAACAATTCATAACTAAATTTCCAGAACTCATCTCAAGAAACTTCTTTCTACAAACTTGCTTAGAATCACGTTAGCAATATTACCTTAAAATTTAAGCTCAAAATTCTTCGTCTTTTGATCTGGAGATTCAAACGTTCATCATTGGCCCCAATTCAAGTAGTTGCCTGCTTGTTCAACAATTTCCAGTTCAAAACTTAAAAAATACATAACTCGATTTACAGGCCTCATCTTAAAAAGTTTCATTCTACAAAGTTGATTATAACTGAGTTAACAATATTATCTCAAATTTTTAGCTCAAAACTCTTCGTCCTTCGTCTTGAAGCTTCAATTTTTCACTGATGTCCTAGATTCACCCGAGAAACGAACCCTTCGTTTTTATTTTTCCCCTTCGGCCTCATTCCGGAAAGTTTTCCCTCCAGCAGCACAGCCATAGAAAATAGACATATAGAGCTTTCGAATGCCACTAGAATTAGACAAATAGACTAAGTAGTTTGTCCAAACCGACCTAATGAATTCAACCTTCTTGCTTATATCACCGCCTAAAATCCTACATGAACCCTCCTGTGCCACCTTGCCTACTATTGGTGATGAAGAGCTAGGATTTAGCAAATTTTCTTTTGCTAACTGCACTCACAATATTACTTAAGCATTACACCTCATTAGATGGCATGGTCTCATCCATATGCTTATTATGCATTCCATCATCAAGCATGACCTTCCTTAGCCTAGCCGAGTTTTGTCCTACTTTTACACTTAGCTACCCAAAAGCTTATTTCTTCTTGCTTCCATCTTCTATCCTTCCTAAGACATGGATTCATTTAGCTCATTAGAAGACATCACATTACTTACTCTTACTTAAAGTAATTAGGGTTCGGGTTTTACAAATTTCTCCCCCCTAAAAGAAATTTCGGCCTCAAAATTTGCTCGAACTTACTTATAACTAGAGTTTCACAACATCCTTTGGTTGTAAACTTTACAACCCTCTTTTTTTCTTTCTTCTTCTTTTCTTTTTTTTACTACGCTTTCGCTGCGCTACTCTGATATTAACTTTGTTCATATTAAATAATATTAGTGCGTATGAACAACTTGGTCATCATAGTTCACTGTATTTGTCACATCCTCTGGTGACTCTTCCATTCTCCACTGAGTCATAGTATTCATTGATTACTAAGGTGGTCCTTTTCCATCTCCCAGCAATACCATTGGAACATTCTTTTCCAGTTTCATACCTTTGAATTACTTGCTAGTTGTGAAATCAATATTTATGTCAACTAGACTTCTCGACCTAACCGAGGGCACTCTTCTTAGGATGTCCTTTCTATCCATACTTAGGAGAAGACGTTCTTTGAACTATAACATTTCCCAAACTATGGCTTACCATATAGTATACATAAGATTTTCTTAACTGTACCATTCCCTAGCTCAGTTACAATTCATACTTCAAGCTATTACCTGGAACATCAGTAGATCTGGACTTTTTCCTTTTTGTCTTCTGCTAACCATTTTGTTCCTTATTTTTCCAACGTACACCTGGTACATTTCGAGCTCACTGTTGCTCATCTTTTCCTTCCTCTTAGGATTAATTTGACTAGGGCTTCCTCTAGATTACACCATTTTCTCTGAATTCACTAGAATAGACTTCATGTTTGCTACTAACCTCTTTGCAAACTTGCTATACTGTGTGAGTCCCGACTTCCACTCAAGTACCGGTAGTCGATTGAATAATCCTGTCGGCCTCTACCCTTCAGGTTTCACATGTTGATAAATCAAACATCACATAGTACTTTTCTTATTTTGCTAGACTATGCCTTAGTCTATTAGTCTAGATTGGTTGTTTTGCTCACTCCTTATCATTCTTTAATGCGTTACTACTTAACTGGGAAGGAACTTCTCTTGTTCTCTTCTTACAACCATAACTTACATTCTTCGTTGAGAGATAATCTTTACTCAATCCCTCAAAATCAAGTCATAGCTACAATGGAGTGTTCTCGACACTATCAATCACACCTTTTTCCTTAATTATACAATTCTTGTCACACCCCACACCAGATTACCCTTTGAACCTAGATGGAATGGTGACTGCACTAGTTACCAACCCTTTTGCTGGCACTTATTGTCTATCTAACCTGTTAAATTTTGCTCAAACTCTGAATAAATACATAACATCAGTATCAACATATTAACTCAGAACTTAACACATTTACATTACAGGGTTTCGTAGCATTGTCATACATGAATAATACATCTTAGTGAGCCCCATCTATAATACTAGCTACTAGATAGACACATGTGTACTATCTAATATAGGTCTTCAATTACGCTTCCTTCAACTTGTTTCTTTGAGTGGCAGAGCAGTAGCAGAAAAGTCTTTTGAGAACAGACCGCTACCTGAAAAGAAAACATTTGAAAACGTGAGCTAGAAGCCTAGTGTGTGACTTAATAAAAACGTAAATCTCATTCTTAAACTGAAAGCTCGAAAACAGAATACTGGAATTAAAATATACCAAGCAAACATGTACATAAAACCTTTACAATCATTGTATCTGAAACCTGAATCTTAATTGAAACCCTTACTTCAATCTCTTCATACTGAACTGTAGCTAGGAGAGACCCCTATGCCGATCTCTTTAAAAATATATCGATGGGCATCTCAAGCAACTTCCTCTAAACGTTAGCATTGATAACTACTTTTAAACACCATTAAACATGATTATTCCTTAGTTGAGAACAAGCATACCTCGCTCTAGCTCCCAACGTCTGTTATTGGCCATGAGACGTATGCTTCAGCCTCTCTTTGCTGGTTTATGGCCTAGGAGACCCATACTTCGGTCTCTCATTCAAAACTACCCACGTGTTCGTGGAGGTTTCTATGTACCATCAACACCTTAGGTACATTTATTCAGATACCTTTCTTACCTTCAGTATTCCTCTTCATTTTGTTTAGGAATATCAAAGCATGTACTTTAGCAAACTTAGGTATATAAACATAGCACGTCAAGCTTAGTTTTAACCCTAACGCATGCTTCATACTTTATAAAATAAGTTTGTTTAAATCGTGTTAAACTAGCTTGTAAAAACTATTAGCATGCGTTAGGTTTAAATCGTGTTGAACTAGCTTGTAAAAACTATTAGCATGCGTTAGATATGGAAAACATACTTGGAAAACTCATACATTAGTAACATTATGCGTTGATAAACATTCATAAGCATTAGCAATTCCAAACTATTCTTCTAGCCTAAGAGAAGATATGACTGCCACTATCCTTAATTGAGAGTGAACTATTAAATCTAACCCTCAACGTCAACCTTAGTGGGGGAGAACCCTTTTGCTCAATCCATCGACGTCGTATTACCTACGTGCACATGGTTATAATTGAGTACCATCATAACTTAGGTACTTCTGCTCCGATACCTTCTCAAATGTCCTTCAGTATCAAGCTACTAAGATACCTTCTTCAATGTCCTTCGGTATCAAGTTGGTTCGGTACCTTCTTGAATGTCCTTCGGTACCAAGTTGGTCAGATACCTTCTCAAATGTCCTTCGGTATCTTGTTGGGCGGATACCTTCTCAAATGTCCTTCGGTATCGCATTGTAAGTAAAACTAGTCATAAACATTTAGTTGAACACTAAGGCTTAGTGCTCAAATCATCATACTAGTTCATCCATCATACTAGTTCATCATAAAAATTGAGTTACTTATAACATGCTAAAAGTATTTGGACAAGATAAAATATTTAAATCATGTCAATTTCTATCGAGAACATGCTTTACTTAGCATGAGAAATAGGAAAAACATTGAGGTAATATTGTTAACTCAGTTATAAAGAACTTTTTAGAATGAAACTTTTTAAGATGAGGCCTGAAAATCGAGTTATATATTTTTGAAGTTTGAACTGGAAATTGTTGAACAAGCAGGCAACTGCTTGAATTGAGGCCAATGATGAAAGTTTGAATCTCGAGATCAAACGATGGATAATTTTGAGCTGAAATTTTAAGGTAATGTTGCTAACTTGATTCTAAGCAAGTTTGTAGAAGGAAGTTGCTTGAGATGAGTTCTGGAAATTTAGTTATGAATTGTTGAAATTGAATCTGCAGCTTGATGGTCCAAAATTTTTCTAAATGTGGGGAGTATGGGCGATCAAAGGGTGCATTCTTTTGGCACCCAATCCCTCCAAATTGGCTAGGTATCCGACCCTCAAAGTGAATGGTAGGAGGCACAATGTGATGGCTTTACATGTGAGCTTGATTTATTGAGTAGGCCTAAAAGCAAGGCTAATGTAAACACTAAGTAGTATGCTTATATGTGTAGGTTCAACTCCCATGGAAAAACCTATCAAGCCTTAAGGAAGCAAACATGAAGGACCTGTGAGTGACTATGTGATGAATTAATGTTTTAATGATTTAGAAACCATGATTTCCTTGAAGTTATTTCTCATGCTAAGTGTTAGAAACAATGATTTCTTTGAAGATATTCCTCATGCTAAGTGTTTAAATGAAGTGCCAAGTAACGTATTTGCGAAACTGTTTCTCATGCTAAGTAAAACATGTTTTCCATGGAATTCAAATGACTTAAATATGTTATCTTGTCCAAATACTTTTAGCATGTTTTAAGTAACTCCATTTTTTATGATGAACTAGTATGATGGATGAACTAGTACGATGATTTGAGCACTAAGCCTTTGTGAAACCCGGATCTCCATTTTCCTACTTAAGTAAGTGATTAAGGGGTTAATTAGGAGGAAGTTAAATCCTATGTTATGTAAATAATCTAATAATTTTACAATTGTCATAATAACTGTAATAGTTATCACCTTCTGTGGATCAACAATTAGTAAGAGTGAATGTAAACTATAATGGTTAGGTATTATAGTTATGATAACCATATTGGATCCTGAAGTACGAGTAGAGAGGACCCTAAAAGGATAAAATGAAGAGAAAACCTTGAAGACTTAAATCCTGAATAGTGAAGAAAGGATTGAAGAACTGAGGAAAATATAGAAAAATATTTGGGAAAATTCGTGTGGAAGTTGCACGGAGATAAACCACATTCACAGTAGCTAACGAGAATGGTTGAGCGAGAGAATGGGAGGGAGCGAGACTGGTTGAGCAAGAGAATGGGAGAGAGCGAGACTGGCTGAGCGAGAGAATGGGAGAGAGCGACACTGCCGAGATCCAAGCTAGCGAGAAGGCTAGAGAGACGAGATCCTTAGCGAGAGTTTGAGCGAGAAAGTTGGAGAGAGCGAGATTGCGAGCGAGAAAGTGGGAGAGAGCGAGAGTGGAAAGAGCGAGACCAGCGAAAAAGTGGGAGAGAGTGAGAGCAGAGAGAGTGAGAGTAGCCTGAACGCCTTATTCGAACGTCACGCCTACGCGATCGAAGGAAACTGCCTGTGCATCGAATGGCCGGGCATTTATGCGTTGAACTTGGCCACGATCTTATAGATTATGCATTGAAAACCCTAAATTGAATACAAACAAAGCTTGAAGATGTAAGGGAAAACGTCAATTAAGATTGAGGTGTCCGATTAAGAGGAATTCTTAAACCCTAAGAAATTGTGTTGGATGCGTTTGGGAAGAACACATTGAACCAAGGTAAAGTCAGCTTACATTGATAAAGGGAGAATTAAACATTTGACCATGTAGCCAAGTAGGTGGTGTTAGCACCATAGGAGGTTTGGACGCGTATAGATAGAGCCGTTGGGATTTCATTTTCAAATCACAAATCATAAAATTCGTAAAAAGAGGGGGAGAGTAAAGTGCATTGAACAGTGAGGGTGAAGGAGAAGAATGCATCAACTTGAGACGAGAAGATCTCCCAATCTACTCGAGCGTTTGATGTAGTTCCAAAGCCATCTGAATGATAAGAGAGTCTAGTTTTCATGATGAGGCTTTCGAAGAAGAAGATCTAAGGAATTGGGCTGGAGAATAAGGAAAATACAGAGGGGTCGAGCTACCGGGTAAGCTGGGCCAGTCTTGATGTTTGGATGATTCCGGTTAAACCATGAAGAGTTATGAGCTAAGATTTTATGGTAAGCTTCTAGAGACATTTTATAATAGCTTGGTAGAAGGAAGTATCTTAAAATAAGGTATATAACTATGAGTAATCTAAGCTATAATTTGGATCTGGATTCCAGGGGTAAAAAGGGAGCCCGAGGTAAAAAAGGGAACTGTTAGAAAGGCTCCTATGCAATTAAGGTGAGTGTTTTAGTTTTGATAGTTAACATATGTTGTGAGTGTTATAGCTTTGATAATTAACACATAGTGTGAATGTTATAGTTTTGATAGTTAACATATGTCGTGAAGTGTTATAGTTTTGATAGTTAACATATGTCATGAGTCTTATAGCTTGATAGTTAGCATATGTTGTGAGTGTTATAGTTTTGATAGTTAGCATATGTCGTGAGTGTTATAGCTTTGATAATTAACACATAGTGCGGGTGTTATAGCATTATATTTTTGATATATCGTGAGCATTATGTTGGTTTGATAAATAAAGTGTGTTTATACAGTTTTGATAGTAAATGCATATTATGAGTATTCACTTAGCTTTATACTCTGATATTGGAATATATGCATCTGTGGACAAGCTATATGGTTTGGTAATATGATGTTGCCACGATATTATTTGTGTGTGACTATGGAAACTGCGATTATGCCCGGGATGTGGTTAACATGCTTAACAAAAGGTGCTTGGCGGGAAAAATTGGTCGGCTTCGGTCGGCGGGAAATAATTGGTCAGCTTCGATCGACGAAAAATAATAGTCGATGATGACCGGCGGGAAATATGGTCAAGTACCTAAGCATGACTAGTGGGATAAATAAAAATGGTCGATGTGCACATTGGTGGGAATTGGGGTCATAGGAAGGTTTCCATAGGTGATTGTATTGTTTGATGATAGAGTATTATTGCTATGTGTTGATGTTGGAATTCAAATTAGTAACTGCGTGATTATGCCATTGATTGCACTTAAGTTCAGTGTGAGTGACAACATATGAATGGTTTCCCAAAATGATGATTTTCAAAATGATTTTCATCTTTAAAAGGACCACTCACTGGGCTTAGTAGCTCACACTTTTCAAATTGTATTCCTAACCTCCCCCCCCCTGGTAGCGGAAGGTGAGGAGTTCCAGAGTGCTGCTAAGGTCAAGGTCTGCCACGTGCCACAATTACACTTCCGGAGAGTTGTTACGGTTGTCGTTGTAAACTTTGCTGTTAAGTCCTTAAGTTGTATAAAAGTTATATCACTATCGTAATAAAAAGATGGGCGTACTTAAATCGTTATAGTTTATCTCATTGACTTAATCATTCCGTTGTGTATAAGTTATAGTATGGTATCAGAGTTATTTCGCAAGAATCATTAGGCAGAAAGTGTCAGCTCAAAGGTTGATAACTGCTCAAAGGTTGACAGCCTTAGTGTTCAACTAAAGGTTTATGACTAGTTTTACTTAAAACGCGATACCGAAGGACATTTGAGAAGGTATTCGCCCAACCAGATACCAAAGGACATTTGAGAAGGTATCTGACCAACTTGGTACTAAAGGACATTCGAGAAAGTACCAGACTAACTTGATACCGAAGGACATTTGAGAAGGTATCTGAGCAGAAGTACCTAAGGTATGATGTTACTCAGTTATAACCACGTGCACGTAAGTAGTACGACGTTGAGGGATTGAGCAAAAGGGTTCTCCCCGACTAAGGTTGACGTTGAGGGTTAGATCTAGTAGCCCACTCTCAACTAAGGATAAAGGCAGTCATATCTTCTCTTAGGCTATAAGGATAGTTTGGAATTGTTAATGCTTATGAATGTTTATCAACGCATGATGTTACTAATGTATGAGTTTTCCAAGTATGTTTTCGATATCTAACGCATGCTAATAGTTTTGACAAGTTAGTTCAACTCGATTTAAGCCAACATATTTTATAAAGTATGAAGCATGCGTTAGGGTTAAAACTAATCTTGATGTGCTATGTTTATATACCTAAGATTGCTAAAGTACATGCGTTGATATTCCTAAACACAATGAAGAGGAGTACTGAAGGTAAGAAAGATATCTGAATAAATGTACCCAAGGTGTTGACGATACATAGAAACCTCCACGTACACGTGGGTAGTTTTGAAGGAGAGACCGAAGTATGGGTCTCTTAGGCCATAAACCAGTAAAGAAAGGCCGAAGCATGGGTCTCATGGCCGATAACAGACGCTGAGAGATAGAGCGAGGTATGCTCGTTCTCAACTAAGGAATAATAATGTTTAATAGTGTTTAAGAGTAGTTATCAATGCTAATGATTAGAGATGCCCATCGATATATTTTTAAAGAGATCGACATAGGGGTCTCTCCTAGCCAATATGAAGAGATTCAAGTTTCAGATACAATGGTTGTAAAGGTTTTATGTACATGTTTACTTGGTATATTTTAGTTCCAGTATTGTCGAGCTTTCAGTTTAACCATGAGATTTATGTTTTTATTAAGTCACTCATTGGGCTTCTAGCTCACGTTTTCAAATGTTTTCTTTCAGGTAGCGGTCAGTTCCCAAAGGACTATTCTTCTGCTGCTCTGCCACTCAAGACACAGATTGAAGGAAGCGTAATTGAAGACCTGTATTAGTTAGTACATATGTGTCTTTCTAGTGACTAGTACTCTTGATGGGGCTCACTAAGTTGTAATATTCATGTATGAACAATGCTGCGATACCCTGTAATGTAAATGTGTTAAGTTCTGAGTTAATATGTTTATATATTGATGATATGTACGTATTCAGGGTTTGAGCGAAATTTAATAGGTTAGATAGGCAGTAAGTGCCAGCAAAAGGGTTGGTAGCTGCTGCAGTTACCATTCTATCTAGGTTATGAGGGTAATATGGAGCGGGGAGTGACAAGTTGGTATCAGAGCATAAGATTTTGAGAAGAGAGGGGAAAAGTTTATATATATAAGTCTGAGTCTTGAGTCCTTAGCATGTGTACTACCTGAGAAAGAGGAAGATGTCAAGAAAAGTGGGAAGCAAAGTAGGCAAACAGATAACGGGAACCCTGACCCCACCTTTAGAAGTTCCAAGATTCGAGGGAATTCAAATGTTAGTGAACAGAAAGGTAAAGACCCGGTAAATTAGGAAACGACTTCAGGTGGAGAGTCGAGGATTCCACAGATAGGAACAGATCCTCAGTTAGAGGACAAAATATTTAACAGGATCGCCAAGAGGTTGACAGAAAGTGTTGAATCCATTCTGGCGGATTTGGAAAGGAAGTACGGTATTGAGAATGACCTAATAGGTATTGATAAGGGACAGAGAGCTACAAGTCAGCATAGGGTAGTAAGGAAGAAGCCAAGACTTGTGATTAGTATGGATTATAGATCAAGATTTTGGCATCCTACCGAGTTGGTAGCTAAGAAAACCCTTATGTATGTATTGTGGTAAGCATCTTCGAGGGACATGTTATAAAGGGAAAAACGTAAGTTTCTAGTATGGACAGGCAGGACATTTCAAGAAGGAATGCCTAGCTAGGTCAAGGAATTCAGATAGAACACAAGATGAATTTACAAATGATAGATAAGCCTATTGGCTTAGGAGCCGAGGAAGGAATTCAAAAGAAGAAAAATGAGAAAGGAAGTAGAACGACCTCAGTGTCAAGGCAGGTTTTACGAAGTGTCCTTCCGGGAGGTAGAGGAGTCACCTAATGTTGTGAATGGTAAAGTAACTTTATATACCAATATATTTATGAACTAGTTGCTTATGGTGCAATGCCTTCATTATTATCTAGCATGTTGCACTGCTTGTTGGAAAGATTGTGGAGAGCATACCCCTAAGTAGTTATTATTGTGCCGTGGAGAGGTTGTAATAGTATAAGAGTTTTACAGGCTCTAGAGTAGTTGTTGATAAGTATAGTTATGAAGTGATTCCATTAGATATCCTGGAATTGATGTCACTCTAAAGCATGGATTTTCCAAATAAATGTTACAACCGTATGAATTGTTTTAAGGATGGATAATGTTTGAGAGATTTGGTAGGCAAGAAACAGTATTTGTAGAAAGCAAAGGAATACTTTCAGAAAGCCTAATATCAGCAGTAAAGGCTAAAAAGCTGCTAAGTAAAAGATGGGAAGCCTATTTAGCCCATGTGAGATTTCATAGGACGAGAAGATGAAACCTGAGTATGTACCAATTGTACAAGAGTTCCTGGATGTTTTCCCTGAAAAGTTATCAGATTTACAATCTGATAAGGAAGTTGAGTTTACTATCGATTTAATGCCAGATACAACACCTATTTTTCAGGTACCATTGAGCATGGTGCCAGAAGAACTTAAGGAGTTGAATGTTCAGTTACATGAATTAATAAATAACGGTTACAATAGATCCAGTGTGTCACCTTGATAACATATTGGTGTATTCAAGCAGTAGGGAAGATCACGGGAACCATTTGAGGATAGTTTTGCAGACATTGCAAAAGAAGCAGTTGTATGGCACGTTTAACAAATGTGATTTCTGGTTAGACCAGGTTGTATTTCTTGGTCATATGGTTCTAGCAACTGGAGTGAATGACTCTAGATGCTTTAAATGTTTTATGTAACTTTCTAAAGCTTATGAAAAGCAATATATGATTACTGAAAGCTATTTATGACAACTATTCTCAAATAGTTACCAAACAACGCACCTCACATTAATGTGGTATTTATGCTATGTTTTACAATGACCATGAGGATGTGTTAGTAAGGAATGTGTTTGGGCAACTAAGTTATTAAGAGAGAACAATATGCAAGCAAGTAAGTATAAATAACTCAGTACTGAGGTACATGAAGAAGGTACTGGAGCTTAGACTAGAATGTGAATAACTCGGTTCTGAAGTACATAGAGAAGGCACTGAGGCCTTGCCCTAGAATTTGAATAGCTCGATACTGAAGGACACAGAGAAGGTATCTGAGTAATAGTACCTAAGGTATGAAGGTACTTGAACTAGAATTGTACAAATAAGGGAAAAGTTGTGATTGATAGTGTCGAGAACACTCCATTCTAGCCATAAATTGATGGAGGGATTGAGTATAGATTCTCTCTCAACAAGAATACAAGTTATAATTGTAGGAAGAGAACCAGAGGAGTTCCTTCCCAGTTAAGTAGTAATGCAGTAAAGAATGATGAGGAGTGAGCAAAACGGCCACTCTAGACTAATAGACTCAGGCATAGTCTAGCAAAATAAGAAAAGTACTAGGTGATGCTTGATTTGTTAACAAGTGAAACCTGAAGGGCAGAGGTCGATAGGATGACTCAATCCACTACTAGTACCTGAGTGGAAGTCAGGAGTCACACAGATAAACATAGACTTTTAACTAGAAATAGAATGTATAGTAGGTTTGCTCAGAGGTTGGTGGCAAACGTGGTCTATTCTAGTGAATTCAGAGCAAAGGATGTAATCTAGAGGAAGTCCTAGTTAGATTACTCCTAAGAGGAGGGAAAGGATGAGCAACAGTGAGCTCGAAATGTACCAGGGGTACATTGAGTATAAAAGTAGGGAACAAAATGGTCAGCAGAAGACAAAAAGAAAAAGGTCCAGATTTGCTGATGTTCTAGGTAATAGCTCGAAGTTTGAATTATGAATGAGCTAGGGACTGGTATAGTTAAGAAAACCTTATATGTACAGTATGGTAAGCCATAGTTTGGGAAATGTAATAGTACAAACAATGTCTTCTCCCAAGTATGGATAGAAAAGTCATCCTAAGAAGAGTGCCCTCGGTTAGGTCGAGAAGTCTAGTTGACGCAAATATTGATTTCACGGCTAGTAAGTAATTCAAAGGTATGACAACTGGAAAAGAATGTTCCAGTAGTATTGTTGGAAAATGAAAAAGGACCAACCTAGTAATAAATGAATACTATGACTCAATGGAAAATGGAAGATTCATCAGAGGATGTGACAAATACAGTGAACTATGATGACCAAGTTGTTCATACATACTAGTATTATTTAATATGAACAAAGTTAATATCAGAGTAGCGCAGTGAAAGAGTAGAAAAAAGGGGGGAAGAAGAAAGAAAAGAAGAAGGTTCTAAAGTTTACGACCAAAGGATGTTGTCAAAGTCTAAGTTATAAGTAGGTTCGAGCAAATTGTGAGGACGAAATTTCTTTTAGGGGGGAAGAATTTGTAAAACCCGAACCCTAATTACTTTAAGTAAGAACAAGTAATCTGATGTCTTCTAATGAGCTAAATGAATCCATGTCTTAGGAAGGATAGAAGATGGAAGCAAGAAGAAATAAGCTTTTGGGTAGCTAAGTGTAAAAGTAGGACAAAACTCGGCTAGGCTAAGGAAGGTCATGCTTGATGATGGAATGCATAATAAGCATATGGATGAGATCATGCCATCTAATGAGGTGCAGTGCTGAAGAAATATTGTGAGTGTAGTTAGCAAAAGAAAATTTGCTAAATCTTAGCCCTTCATCACCAATAGTGGGCAAGGTGGCACAAGGAGGGTTCATGCAGGATTTTGGGCAGTGATATAAGCAAGAAGGTCGAATTCATTGAGTCAGTTTGGACAAAATACTTAGGCTATTTGTGTAATTCTAGTTGCATTTGAAAGCTCTATGTGTCTATTTTCTGTGGCTGTGATACTGGGGGGGGGGGGGGGATCGCTGGTATAAGGCCGAAGGGGCAAAATAAATACGAAGGGTTTGTTTCTCGGGTGAATCTAGGCCATCAGTGAAGAATTTAAGCTCCAGGACGAATTACGAAGCTTTTTGAGCTAAAACTTTGAGGTAATATTTTTAACTTAGTTATAAACTTTTTATCGAAGGATCAGAAAAAAATGGGTCCGGGAAAATCGTACGGTTTTATGAAACCGTGAACTTTTTAGAATGAAAATTTTTAAGATGAGGCTTGGAAAGCGAGTTATATATTTTTGAAGTTTTGAACTAGAAGTTGTTGAACAAGCAGGCAGCTACTTGAATTGGAGCCAATGATGAAAGTTTAAACCTCCAGATCAAACGACAAAGAATTTTGAGCCGAAATTTTAAGGTAATTTTGCTAACTTGATTCTAAGAATGTTTGTAGAAGGAAGATCCTTGAGATGACTTCTCTAAATTTAGTTATGAATTGTTGAAATTGAATTTGCAGCTTTATGGTCCAAAATTTTTCTAAGTGTAGGGTGTATGGGCGATCAAAGGGTGCATTCTTTTGGCACCCAATCCCTCCAAATTGGCTAGGTGTATGACCCTCAAACTGAATGGTAGGAGGCACAATGTGATGGTTTGGCATGTGAGCTTGATTTATTGAGTAGGCGTAAAAGTAAGGCTAATGTAAACACTAGGTAGTATGCTTATATGTGTAGGTTCAACTCCCATGTAAAAGCCTATCAAGCCTTAAGGAAGCAAACTTGAAGGACCTGTGAGTGACTATGTGATGAATTAATGTTTTAATGATTTAGAAACCATGATTTCCTTGAAGTTATTTCTCATGCTAAGTGTTAGAAACTATGAGTTCTTTGAAGATATTCCTCATGCTAAATGTTTAAATGAAGTGTCAAGCAACGTATTTGTGAAACTGTTTCTCATGCTAAGTAAAGCATGTTTTCCATGGAATTGACATGATTTAAATATGTTATCTTGTCTAAATACTTTCAGCATGTTTTAAGTAACTCCATTTTTATGATGAACTAGTATGATGATTTGAGCACTAAGCCTTAGTGTTCAACTAAATGTTTATGACTAGTTTTACTTAAAATGTGATACCGAAGGACATTTGAGAAGGTATCTGACCAATTTGGTACCGAAGGACATTCGAGAAGGTACCATACCAACTTGATACCGAAGGACATTTGAGAAGGTATCTTAGCAACTCGATACTGAAGGACATTTGAGAAGGTATCTTAGCAGCTCGATACTGAAGGACATTTGAGAAGGTATCTGAGTAGAAGTACTTAAGGTATGATGGTACTCAGTTATAACCACGTGTACGTAGGTAATATGACGTCGAAGGATTGAGCAAAAGGCTTCTCCCCGACTAAGGTTGACGTTGAGGGTTAAATCTATTAGCTCACTCTCAACTAAGGATAAAGGCAGTCATATCTTCTCCTAGGCTAGAAGGATAGTTTGGAATTGCTAATGCTTATGAATGTTTATCAACGCATGATGTTACTAATGTATGAGTTTTCTAAGTATGTTTTCCATATCTAACGCATGCTAATAGTTTTTACAAACTAGTTCAACTCGATTTAAGCCAACTTATTTTATAAATTATGAAGCATGCGTTAGTGTTAAAACTAAGCTTAATGTGCTATGTTTATATACCTAAGATTACTAAAGAACATGCATTGATATTCCTAAACACAATGAAGAAGAGTACTGAAGGTAAGAAAGGTATCTGAATAAATGTACCTAAGGTGTTGACGGTACATAGAAACCTCCACGTACACATGGGAAGTTTTGAAGGAGAGGTTGAAGTATGGGTCTCCTGGGCCATAAACTAGCAAAGAAATGCCGAAGCATGGGTCTCATGGCAGATAACAAACGTTGAGAGATAGAGCGAGGTATGCTCGTTCTCAACTAAGAAATAATGATGTTTAATGGTGTTTAAGAGTAGTTATCAATGCTAATGTTTAGAGAAAGTTGCTTAAGATGCCCATTGATATATTTTTAAAGAGATCGACATAGGGGTCTCTCCTAGCCAAAGTTTAGTATGAAGAGATCGAAGAAGGGGTCTCAATTAAGATTCAGGTTTCAGATACAATGGTTGTAAAGGTTTTATGTACACGTTTATTCGATATATTTTAGTTCCAGTATTTTCAAGCTTTCAGTTTAAGCATGAGATTTATGTCTTTATTAAGTCACTCACTGGGCTTCTAGCTCATGTTTTCCAATGTTTTCTTTTAGTTAGCGGTTAGTTCCCATAGAACTATTCTGCTGCTGCTCTGCTACTCAAGACACAAGTTGAAGGAAGCATAATTGAAGACCTATATTAGTTAGTACACATGTGTCTGTCTAGTGATTAGTACTATTGATAGGGCTCACTAAATTCTAATATTCATGTATGAACAATGTTGCGAAACCCTATAATGTAAATGTGTTAAGTTTTGAGTTAATATATTCGTATATTTATGATATGTACGTATTCAGGGTTTGAACAAAATTTAATAGGTTAGATAGGCAGTAAGTTCCAGCAAAAGGGTTGGTAACTACTGCAGTCACCATTCCATCTAGGTTATGAGAGTAATCTGGAGCAAGGAGTGACAATATGTCAGTAAGTAAGATGTCCTTGGTTCAAATCCCACACCCTTTATTGTACTAAAAAGAACATAGGTTAATTACCATTCTAGTTCTACTTTAAAGTTTGTCCCATTTCTGTCCATATACTTTCAAATGTCCAATTTGAATCCTTAGATTTTCTAAACTTTAGCAACAAACAATAGTCTCATGGCACGGAAGAGTAAGAAAAGATCTAGGGAGAGAAAGGGGGAAGGAGAAAGGAAAAAAGACTTGTGCTATTAAGAACTAAAATATAATATTAGTAAAGTTTTCCAACTCATCTAAAAGTAGTCACCTTAACAAACCACGTCATTTTTACATTCGTCAAACTAACGGTCAAATTAAGTCAATGACCACTTAAAACTATTTTGAAAACCTAGAGGGACTGAACTGTCTCTTTAGAAACTTTACAAATAATGGTTGGAACTTGCGAAAAACATGGTGGAAAAAAAAACTGCCCATTTTAACTTTAAAAGCTTTAGAAATGGTAAAAAGAAAAAAAAAATTGTTTCATGGATTAAGTAAACTGTAAATCAAATGCCTACAAAATTGAAAACTTTTAAACAAAAATGACACTAGAGTTTTTTCTTTTGCAAAATATATGAATTTAACCAAAGGTATTAATTAGTTAATTTGTGCACCAGTTAAATTAATTTTTCCACAAAGTTTAGTTTTATTGAAATAGACAAATTTATGAAAAATTTACATCAATTTTTTCTTGCACATATGAGTTTGGAATAAGTTATTCAATAGTTAATGAATTAATCAAGCTCTAACTTGTGCAAAATTTGATCATAATATTTTTATTTTTCATTTTTTTAGTGATAGAACAAATATTTTAATCAATCAATAGGCTATATCTTATCACATATCAACATTAATTTCTATGCGGCCTCTCTGTAAATCAAAACGAACACATTTGAAAGATCTGATAATGTTAAAAACTAATAATAATACACCACCTTTGGAAGATAATAGTGGTAATGAATTGAATTGCTATAATTTTTGTAAATAACATAAGTTTGAAATAAAGTGTTTTAATAGTGAAATAAAGTCATGTATTATTTATGTGTATTACAGAAAAATACATTTATTCTAATTTATGAGCACATGAATGTATGTATTAGAAAACTTGCTAAATAATTTACAAATATAGTAAGATATCACTACCTATCACATTTAGACCGCAATAGAAATTTATGAGTGTCTGATAAATATTTATCGTAGAATATAATCCACTGATAGATGTCTATTCTAGTCTATCGCTATCTACTACTAATAGACAATGATATTTTTTTATACCATTTATAACAATTTACGCTAACAAATCAAGAAAATCTCCCAAATCAGAAAAAAAAAAAATCAAAATGGTCAAAATAAAAAAAAAATGAAATAAACAAAATTTGAAGAGATCTAAAGGGGTAAAATCTAGGTTTTAAAAAAGAAAATCATATTTTTTTTATATGTTCGAAAACCTAAAAAACTGTTACTAAAATTATAAATATACTAATTAATTTTACTACCCCATAGAATTTTCAAAAATATATCATACATTAAAAGATGAATTTCGTTATTGATCGAATATAATAGTAAATTTAATGAATATGAATTATGGAGAAATGCTATATACGTATACATATGTTATGAAAGTTTTTCCTAAACTTTTATCTTCTTTATTAATATTTTAGTGTTTATAGAAAATAAAAGCGTAACGATTGAAGTTAAATATTTTGTTTAGGTCGGTTCCTAATTTTAAATTTTATATATTTTTCTTTTTCATATTATGTATACATGGTCTTCTATATGTTGTCTTTTAGATTCCACGATTCTCTTTGGCGATCAAACCAAGTTTCCACTTTGGCGATATTGATCTTATCAAATGAAATATGTTCGTAACTAAGATTTCCTTGTTCGAATCCTCCATCTTTTATTGTACTAATAAAACTTAGGTTAATTACAATTCTAGTTCTACATTAAAGTTTGTTCCGTTTCCTTCCATGTACTTTCAAATGTCCAATTTGAATCGTTAGATTTTCTAAACTTTAGCAACAAATAATGGTCTAATGACACGGAAGAGTAAGAAGGAGATGTAGGGAGAGAAGAGGGGAAGGAGAAACGAAAAAAGACTTGTGATATTAAAAAATAAAATATGATATTAGTAAAGTTTTCCAACTCATCTAAAAGTAATCACCTCAACATGCCACGTCATTTTTACATTAAGTCAATGACCACTTAGAACTATTTTGAAAATCTAGAGGGACTTAATTGTCTTTTTAGAAACTTTACAAATAATGGTTGGAACTTGCAAAAAACCTGGAAAAAAATAAAACGGGCTATTTTAACTTGAAAAGCTTTAGGAATGGTAAATAAAAAAAAAAGATTATTTCATGGATAAGTAAACTATAAATTAAATGCATACAAAATTGAAAAACTTTTAAACAACAATGACATTAGAGTTTTTTCTCTTGCAAAATATATGAATTTCAAAAAAGGAATTAATTAGTTAATTTGTGTACCAGTTAAAATTACTTTTCCACAAATTGCAAATATGAGTTTGGAATGAGTTATTCAATAGTTAATGAAAAACATGGTGAAAAAAAAAATTGGCCATTTTAACTTTAAAAGCTTTAAAAGGTGTTTCATGGATTAAGTAAACTATTAATCAAATGCATACAAAATTGAAAACTTTTAAACAAAAATGATATTAGAGTTTTTTCTCTTGCAAAATATATGAATTTCAACAAAGGTATTAATTAGTTATTTTCTGTACCAGTTAAACTTATTTTTCCACCATGTTTAGTTTTATTGAAATAGATAAATTTACGAAAATTTGAAATCAATATTTTTCATGCAAATATGAGTTTGGAATAAGTTATTCAAAAGTTAATAAATTAATAAAACTCCAACTTGTGCAAAATTTATCATAATATTTTTATTTTTCATTGATTTAGTGATAAAACAAATATTTTAATCAATCAATTGGCTAAATCTTATCGCATAGTAAACTTTAATTTATGCGTGGCCTCTCTCTATCAACATCTTCCATTGGAAATCAAAATGGTCAAAATAAAAAAATGAAACAAACAAAATTTGAAGAGCAGGACTAAAGAGGTAAAATGGTTCGAAAACCTAAAAAACTTTTACTAAAGTAATAAATATAATAATTAATTTTGCTACCCAATACAATTTTCCAAAATATATGATGCATTAAAAGATGAATTGCGTTGCGATCGAATATAATAGTAAATTGAATCTACATGCATTATAGAGAAATTCTATATACGTATACCTATGTTATGAAAGTTTTTCCTAAAATTTTATCTTCTTTATTGATATTTTTGTATTTATAGAAAATAAGAACGTAACCATTGAAGTTTAATATTTAGTTTAGGTAGGGTCCTAATTTGAAATTTGGAGTATTTTTCTTTTTCATACTATGTAAACATGGTTTTCTATATATTACCTTTTAGATTCCACGATTCTCTTTGATGATCAAATCAACTTTCCATTTTGGCAATATTTAGTTTATCGAATGAAATATGTCAGTAACTAAGATGTCCTTGGTTCTAATCCCCCGCCCTTTATTGTACCCATAAAACTTAGGTTAATTACCATTCTAGTTCTACTTTAAAGTTTGTTCCATTTCCGTTCATGTACTTTTAAATGTCAAATTTGAATCTTTAGATTTTATAAACTTTAGCAACAAACAATGGTCTCATGATAGAGAAGACTAAGAAGAAGATGTTGGGAGAGAAAAGGGGAAGGAGAAAGGAAAAAAGACTTATGATATTAAAATATAAAATATATTATTAATAAAGTTTTCCAACTCATGTAAAAATAGTCACCTCAACATGCCACGTCATTTTTACATTCGTCAAACTAATGGTCAAATTACGTCAATGACCACTTAGAACTATTTTGATAACTTAGAGGGACTGAACTGTCTCTTTAGAAACTTTACAAATTATGGTTGGAACTTGTGAAAAACATGGTGAAAAAAACTGGCAATTTTAACTTTAAAAGGTGTTTCATGAATTAAGTAAACTATTAATCAAATGCGTACAAAATGGAAAACTTTTAAACAAAAATGACATTAGAGTTTTTTCTCTTGCAAAATATATGAATTTCAACAAAGGTATTAGTTAGTTAATTTGTGCACCAATTAAACTTATTTTTCTAGGATATTTAGTTTTATTGAAATAGATAAATTTCTGAAAATTTTAAATCAATTTTTTTCTTGCAAATATGATGTTGGAATAAGTTATTCAAAAGTTAATGAATTAATCAAGCTCCAATTTGTGCAAAATTTATCATAATATTTTTAATTTTTTGTTGTTTTAGTGATAGAACAAATATTTTAATCAATCAATTGGCTATATCTTATCACATAGTAAACCTTAATTTATGCGAGGCCTCTCTCTATTCAACATCTTCCATTGGAAATCAAAATAAACACATTCGAAAAATCTGACAATGTTAAAAACTAATAATAATACACCACATTTGGAAGATAATAGTGGTAATGAATTGAAGTGCTATAATTTTTTGTAAACAACATAAGCTTGGAAATAAAGTGCTCTAATAGTGAAATAAATTCATGTATTATTTATGTATGTTATAGAAAAGTACATTTTTATTGTATTAAAAATACATAGGTTAATTACCATTCTAGTTCTACTTTAAAGTTTGTTCCATTTCTGCCCATGTACTTTCAAATGTCCAATTTGAATCTTTAAATTTTAAGAGCTTTAGCAAAAAACAATGGTCTCATGACATGGAAGACTAAGAAGAAGATTGAGGGAGAGAAGAGGGGAAGGAGATAGGAAAAAAGGCTTGTGAGATTAAAAAATAAAATATAATATTAGTAAAGTTTTCCAACTCATCTAAAAATAGTCACCTCAACTTGCCATGTCGTTTTAAATTCGTCAAACTAACCGTCAAAAAAAGTTAATGACCACTTAGAACTATTTTGAAAACCTAGACCGACTAAACTGTCTCTTTAGAAACTTTATAAATAATGGTTGGAACATGGTGAAAAAAAAAAGTTTCCATTTTTTCAAATCAAGTTTCTATTTTGGCGATATTTAGTTTATCAAATGATTATGTTAGTAAGTAAGATGTCATTGGTTTGAATCCCTCATCCTTTATTGTAGTAAAAAATCTTAGGTTAATTATCATTATAGTTCTACTTTAAAGTTTGTTCCATTTCCGTCCATGTACTTTAAAATGTCCAATTTAAATCTTTAATTTTCTAAACTTTAGCAACAAACAATGGTCTCATGATACGGAAGAGAAAGAAGAAGATGTAGACAGAGAAGAGGGGAAAGAGAAAAGAAAAAAAACATGTGATATTAAAAAAAAATATATAATATTAGTAAAATTTTCCAACTCTTCTAAAAGTAGTCACCTCAACATGCTACGTCGTTTTTACATTCGTCAAACTAATGGTCAAATTAAGTCAATGACTATTTAGAGCTATTTTGAAAACCTAGAGGGACAGAACTGTCCCTTTAGAAACTTTACAAATAATGGTTGGAACTTGCGAAAAACATGGTGGAAAAAAAAATGGCCATTTTAACTTTAAAAGCTTTTGGAATGGTAAAAAAAAAAAGGTTGTTTCATGGATTAAGTAAACCACAAATCAAATGCATACAAAATTGAAAACTTTCAAACAAAAATGACATTAGAGTTTTTTCTCTTGCAAAATATATGAATTTCAACAAAGGTACTAATTCGTTAATTTGTGCACTAGTTAAACTTATTTTCTATGAAGTTTAGTCTTATTGAAATAGATAAATTTATGAAAATTTTATGTCAATTTTTTTTCTTGCAAATAAGAGTTTGGAATAAAATATTCAATAGTTAATGAATTGATCAAGCTCCAACTTGTGCAAAATTTGATCATAATATTTTTATTTTTCATTTTTTTTAGTGATAGAACAAATATTTTGATCAATCAATTGGCTATATCTTATCGCATAATAAATATTAATTTCTATGCGACCACTGATCCTCTAATGAACATCATGTGCTTATAAATTAGAAGAAATGTTCTTCATAATGACAAGTAGGTCAAATGTCTATTTTACCCCTGAGATTACCTCTTGTTCTTTAAGTCCCACTGATCTCTAATGAAAAATTGATTTGTGATATGATCAACAAACCAAGTCCCTCTTGAACCAATGAGAGTGTGAGGCCCCTTTTTCTAGACACGGAGTCAGCACTTAAGGTAACAATCTCTCTACTATCCCTAGAAATGGGTAGGAGTGAATTCCATCTTCCACCCTATGTCCCCAGCTATCTACTCGATCATATCCCTGAAATGGAGGTTTATTTAAATGGCGCAGTTGAGCCAACCCTTACCTATGCAAATTTAAGAATAATCCCAGATAAACAGGAGTTCAGATTTAGCTTAGGATTAAGATCAAGTTACCTAGGTATCGCTTTAAAGTAGTCAGTCTTCCAATTTAAAAGAGTTTTGTAATTATAACTTAAAACTTTAAAAAAAATATGGCCTCTTTTAACTTTAAAAGCTTTAGGAATGATATAAAAAAAGGTTGTTTCATGGATTAAGTAAACTATGAATCAAATGCATACAAAATTGAAAAGTTTTAAACAAAAATGACATTAGAGTGTTTTCTCTTGTAAAATATATGAATTTCAACAAAGGTATTAATTAGTTAATTTGTGCACTAGTTAAACTTATTTTTCCACGAAGTTTAGTTTTATTGAAATAGATAAAGTTAGGAAAATTTTACATCAATTTTTTTTCTTGCAAATATGAGTTTGGAATAAGTTATTCAATAGTTAATAAATTAATCAAGCTCCAATAGTTAATATTTTTATTTTTCATTTTTTGAGTGATAGAACAAATATTTTGATCAATCAATTGGCTATATCTTACTAAGTGGTAAAATTAATTTCTATGCGGCCCTACTCTATATAACATCTTCCATTGTAAATCGAAATAAAGACATTTTAAAATTCCGAGAACATTTAAAACTAATAATAATACACCACTTTTGGAATATAATAGTGGTAATGAATTGAAGTGCTATAATTTTTGTAAACAACATAAGCCTTGAAATAAAGTGCTCTAATAGTAAAATAAAGTCATGTATTATTTATGTGTATTATAGAAAAATATATTTCTTCTAATTTATGAGTACATGGATGTATGTATGTGGATCCAAACAGGGGCGGGAATGGGGAATGGATTATCCTTCCATAAAGTCTTTAAGGAGTTATCTTTTCTTCTCCCAAATATTTAGAAAAGGCATTGTCAAGAAATTTCTTTTCTAATCCTTGGTGACAAAAACAGATATTAATCTTGCAATCACAGTCCCATGGATCAGAACAATCAATGCAACTTTTGCATGGAATGTTTAGACATTTCTGGCATCTGATACGGATAATGTTTCTGAAATATTTTAATTGTTAATTGTCATACAATTAGATAATTATTGCGAAAAGAGATAAAATATTGGCTATAATTAATTAAAATCGATTTATATACCTATGGAAATTAAGAACATTAGGAGCAAGACAGCAAACTTTGTCGAGGACTTCTGCATATCCAGTCTCTAATGGGTGAGTATTATATGATTTGGAAGCTTTTGTATTTGTTTGTGTGTATTTGCATGAAAATATACCAGGATTTATAGTAAAATAGTTTAGCTTAAAATGGTAGAAAATATATGGGATAGTTGCAACAATAACAAAGGAAATTACTAAAATTGAGTCTTACCAACCATTTTTAAGTTTTGTAAATTAACATCGCAGAACAAGGAGTTAGGCTTAACCCAAAATATAAATAAAAAAAGACCAAAAAACACTAGAAAATATGGAGACACACAAAATGAGGATATCTCTCCTGTAATACTATTTTGATTTTTATTCTTTTATATACCATTAAAATGAAATTTAAAATTTGACAATATAACCTAAATCAAGGAAAATCAGGCCAATTTGAAAAAAAAAAAAAAAAAAAAAAACTTTTAGACTAAAGCAAGGGGTGGTTTCAAAATTAGAAAATTGGGTAAACTAAATATAGTAAAATATTACTACCTATCATTTATAGACTACGATAGAAATTTATGAGTGTCTGATAGATGTTTATCGCGATATATCTTCCAGTGATAGATATCTATCATAATCTATCTCTATCTACCACTAATAGGCAATGATATTTTTTTATACTTGAATTTTTTTCAGTAGTTTACCATTTAAAACCAATTACCTTTGAAACAAATCACAAAAAAATCCCATACCGGAAAAAAGAAATCAAAATGGTCAAAATAAAAAATGAAACAAATAGAAATTTAAGAGCAGGATTAAAGGGGTAAAATCTAGATATTAAAAAAGAAAAGCATTTTTTTTATATGTTAAAAAACCTAAAAAACTATTACTAAAATGATAAATATACTAATTAATTTTGCTACCCATACAATTTTCCATAATGTACGATGCATTAAAATATGAATTTCGTTGTTGATCGAATATAATAGTAAATTTAATGTCTATGTATTGTGGAGAAATGCTATATACGTATACATATGTTATGAAAGTTTTTCCTAAAATTTTATCATCTTTATTGATATTTTAGTGTTTATTGATAATAAGAACATAACCATTGAAGTTGAATATTTTGTTTAGGTAGGTTCCTAATCCGAAATTTTATATATTTTTCTTTTTCATACTATGTATACAGGGTTTTCTATATATTGCCTTTTAGATTGCATGATTCTCTTTGATGATCAAATCAAGTTTCCATTTTGGCAACATTTAGTTTATCAAATGAAATATGTTAATAACTAAGATGCCCTTGGTTTGAATCTCCCATCCTTTATTTTACTAAAAAAACTTAGGTTAATTACCATTCTTGTTCTACTTTAAAGTTTGTTCCATTTTCGTCATTGTACTTCCAAATGTTCAATTTGAATCTTTAGATTTTCTAAACTTTAGCAACAAACAATGGTCTCAATGTAGGGAGAGAAAAGGGAAAGGAGAACTCTTTTGCTCAATCTTTGACTTTCACTACCTACGTGCACGTGGCCATACTAAGTACCGTCATACCTTAAGTACTTTTGTTCAGATACCTTCTCAAAATTTGTCCTTCAGTATCGATTTGTTCGGATACCTTCTCATATGTCCTTCGGTATCGAGTTTCAAGTAAAACTAGTCATACAATGACTTTCTCTTTAACGTATAGAAAACATCTCTTTAAAGATACTAACGCATGCTTGGTGTATTTAAACATACATAAATAGTTTTTCAATAAACTTTCATACATGGCATGCGTTTAAAACATAACTCATGGTTTACTTGGAAATTACTTTGTAAAACTAGCTAGCATGAGAATAATCTTTCTTTAAGGCATGGTTTCTTTAAAACATTGTAAATATTTAGTCACTCACAACTTTTATAACTATTCCTCAAGGGTCGATATGCTTCTATTACTGGTGTCAATCCTGTGGACACAAAAGCATATATTAACTACTAGCATAAGTCTCCCTTTTAAGAGTAACCCTTAAGTAAGCTTTGTGTTTATACTTCCTCTTGAAGACTTTCACAACAATGCACCTCGCTGTAGGTTTTGACACTTAGGAATTTCTTTCATGCAAAGCTTCCAACTGCTCTTCACAAACGCAACACCATTTATGCAACCAACACTTTTCTCTCTAAGTGTTCTTACAGCTGCATATGGTCGTCCTCAAGGATGCTTATGCATATGAGACTCCATTGCAAGCTCTCCTCAGCGTATACAGAAGGTCCAACGCATGGAAAAACTGAGCCCTTGGTCTTTCCAAATGTTTCCTTCGAACTATCAGCTTACTCAACTCAAGCAGCTGCCTGCTTGTTCATAAAATTCCAGATTCATCATACGAAATTAATAACTCGAATTCTAGAGCTCATCTCAAGAAATTTCCTTCTACAAACTTATTAAGAATCAACTCAAGAATCTGACGTCAAAATTTCAGCTTCAGACTTATTGGGGTCTGTCCTAAAGACTCAATTCTTTAACAATGGCCCGGATTCACCTGAGAACAGAACCTCTAGTTCTTTTTCTCCTTCTTTGGCTTTAATCCGATGAGGACTTCTTCTAGCAGTGTCATCTCTAAATGTTGATTCTCTAAACTTTCCAACGATACCATGGGCTCTAAATTTGCACGGAGGAATTGATCACACTGATCGTTTGAAGTTTGACCTCCCTCTTAAAGTTCGCATCGTCTAGCACCGCACATTGCCGCACGATCGCCTACCACATTGCTGAGCTCCGCGCATTTGCTACACGATCGCCTACCGTATCACTTAGCTCCGCGCATTTACTACATGTCCAGCACCAGCCTATACGATCGCCTACCTCATCATGTAGTGTCGCTTACTTACTAGACGATCATATATCCCATCGTGTAGGGCCGCTCATTTGCTACACTATCGTCTACCTCATCGTGTAGCACCGCTCACTGCTACATGATCGTCCAATGAGCACAACTCCAACGCCCACCACCCATGTCCAAGCACACTTGGGGCTGCTGCATGCTTTGCTAACCTCTCAAAACATTGGCTGCCGCATGCTTTCCTAGGAATAGCTTTTCTCTTGATCACACTTTGGCTTCCTTCAACAACCAAATAACTTCTCAAATGAGCATGGCAAATGCATAACACAATACTTTGGCTTCCTTCAATCCACAAAACCATGGCTCACTATCCTCTAATAGCATAGAATAAAGAAGAATTAAATCCTAGGGTAAGATTAGGAAGGACCCCAAGGGATAAAAAGGAATGGAATACTTTGGAATTTAAACCCTAAGTGGTGAAGATGTGGTTAAGTGAAATCCTATTACAAAATTAACTAAGTGTTTAGGTTTGTGCATGCGTTGGCCATAAGGTCTTGGGAAAAAGGAGAAGTGTAGTAAGAGTAACACATGCTTTAGAAGTTAGGTCAATGTATTAGGCAAAGGATGCATTGAAGGGTGGTAGGTGGCTGAAGGATGGCATAAGGGCTGGAGGGTGGCATGCGTCGAGAAGGCTCGGCCAAATGTTCAGCCATGAGTCGAGCAGGCTCGGCCAGACGCCCAACTATGCGTCAAAGCACCTCGCCTAGCGATGCATCAAAGCGCCTCACCCAGCCATGCGTCGAAGCGCCTTGTCCAGCCATGCGTCGAGTGACCAAGCGAGCACTGCGAGCGGGCCCAGCTGCCGTGCTATGCATTGATGGGAGCGCTCATGCGTCGAGTGGCCGAGCAAACGATGCAAGCGCCCATGCGTTAAGCGGCCAAGCGAATGATGCATCGATGGTTGCGCCCATGTGCCGAGCGGACGAGCAAGCCCTGTCGAGCGATGCGTCGATGCCAAGCTACCGGCCAAGCGCCCACGCCATGCAACCCATGTAAGCCATCAGTTGATGCTAAGCCATGCGTTGATGCTAAGCCATGCATTGGAACCATGCGACCTTGCGATGCATTGGAGGTTGGTGATGGCTTGCACGAGGGATGCATTGGACATAGGCCATGCGTTGACTAGGTTGGACGCATGGTGTTGGCTCTTGCGAAGGTTAAGGGTTGCGATGGTGCTATATTGGAAATTAAGGGAAACTAAGGATTTCTATGCGTTGGAATCATACTATGCGTCGAGGACCAACTATGCATTCTAAGTGCACTATGCGTTGATACCTTAGGCTAGTTGTATGCATTAAGAATCACCCTAGTGAACGCATATTGAAGGGAATGAATGCATAAGAAGGCTGAGCTCATAAGGAAGACGTCATCCTAACATGTGGCTCGTTGAGAAGTAACCTTCAGACTTAAGGAATTGAGGTGGAGGCTTGAGGAGACATGCAAATTTAGTCTCATGCATTGACATTGTAGAAGAGAGACATCCAGCACTTGCATGGCTCAAACCTTGCGTTGGTAGACAACTCAAGCAAGAGGTGGAAGGGGCTGTAGGTTGGCAATCCTTAAGAACAACACATGGAGAAGTAGGTCATGTCGATCTTGGAAGTCTTTTCTCAAAGAGTATAAAGAGAGGAAAAATAAGAAGAGAGAAAAATTAAGTGTGGGTCGGGGATACTAGCAAGGACGCTTAGGAGCCAAACTATTTGGACAGCCGCGAAAGGCCAACTTCAATCCACTAGTTCTCCCAAACCACTTGTGCGAATCAGATGATTCTTAGACCAAACGTTTCTAAATTAAGTCTAGTTTCTGTGTGTAGACTGTCTCAGCAAAATACTAAATCTAAGGCTGTCAAAATTAAGGAAAACCGAGAGGTGCTCACCAAAAAGAAGGCAGCCAGGCCAGGAGAAGTAAATTTGATACTTAGAACTTTCGCCAAAGAATTTGGAGGCAAAATTTTAAGGTATTGTAGTTAAGAAATTTTCACACATTTTGGAAGAATGAATTGTCTTGAGATAAGGCTCGAAAGTGATAGTAATCTAAGCTTCAAACTGAATAGGATCCAACAGTAGAATCAGGGAAACCAAGTGAACTACGTGGAAAGTTCTCCATAACTTCACTATGAGTGGTTAATTCTTCCCTTGTTATTTTGAGCATATTGTAAATTAATATGCTGTTGGTTATATATGATGATTGGGATGGTCAGGAGGTCTAAGGACCTAGAACCTAATCCCAAAGTAAATCCTTACAGGATGGTCAGGGTACCGAGGAGTCTAGTGCCTGAGCTTGTGGGATAGAGAATCCTTGAGGCTTGATGGTCAGAGGACCGACGGGCCTAGTTTCTGAGCCCATGATAGGATGATCTATGTGCACATAGGCTGGTATTATTTTTATGATATTGTATGTTAAACATCTACCGTGTGTGTAGGTGGATTTCGTGAAAGCTGCATGCTTTATTGGAGGTTCACCTGTAAACCTCACGTTTGTTATGGAAGATTTATATTTGTGTTACCACTCACTGAGCTTTGTAAAAGTTCATGGTTTGTCTCTATGTTTACCTTGCAGGTAGCTGGAGAGCCAAGGTTGCGGTATTGGTTAAGGTCTACCACTAGTTGAAAAATAGCTTTAAATAAGACGGATTATCGGGATAGGGTTTCCATGTGTATTTTATAATTTGAACTTGTAAACTAGTTTCTATTAAAAGCACGTAGTATTTTCCGTTGCGAATATACTAAAAGAAACTAGTAGTTGAGCTAAAGTATTAACAGATTATATCACGCCTCACCACGTGTCACATCTCGTACCAGATTACCCTCCTAACTGAGATGGAATGGTGAATGCAACAGTTACCAACCCTTTTGCTGGCACTTACTGCCTATCTTACCTGTTAAATCTTGCTCAAACCTTGAATACATACATAATAACTCAAAACTTAACACATTTACATTATCGTGTTTCGCAGCATTATTCATACATGAATATTAGAACTTAGTGAGCCCTATCAAGATTACTAGTCACTAGGCAGAGACATGTGTACTAACTAATACAGATCTTCAATTACGCTTCCTTCAACCTGTGTCTTGAGTGGCAGAGCAGCAGCAAAAAAGTCTTTTGGGAACTGACCGCTACCTGAAAAGAAAACATTTGAAAACGTGAGCTAGAAGCCCAGTGAGTGACTTAATAAAACGTAAATCTCATGCTTAAACTGAAATCTTGAAACATAATTCTAGAACTTAAAATATACCAAGCAAACGTGTATGTAAAATCATTTAAACCAATGTATCTGAAACCTGAATCATAGCTGAGAATGAACATTAACTGCTCTAATTCCCAACGTCAAGCCAAGGCCATATGAGACCTCTACCTGTCCTGTTCATATTAAACTGTGGCTAGAAGAGATCCCTACATGGATCTCTTTAAATATATCGATGGCATCTCAAGCAACATCCTTAAAATATAAACGCTGATAAAAACTCTTAAACATCAATAATCATTCATTATTCCCTAGTTGAGAACGAGCATACACTGCTCTAGCTCCCAACATCTATTATCGGCCAAGAGACCTATACCTCGGCCACTCATTCAAACCTACTTACATACACATGGAGTTTGCTATGTACCGTCAACACCTTAGTTACATTTATTCAGATATCTTCCCTACCTTCAGTATCCCTATTCATTATGTTTAGAAATACAATGCATGTACTTTGGCAACCTTAGGTATTTAAAACGTAGTACGTCAAGCTTCATTTAATCTTAGCTTTAACCCTAACGCATGCTTCATACTTTATGAAATAAGTTGGCTTAAAACATATTGAACTAGCTTGTCAAACCACTAGCATGCATTGGACAAGGAAAACATACTTGGAAAACTCATACATTAGTAAACCTCATGCGTTGATAAACATTCATAAACATTAGAAATTACAAACTATCCTTCTAGCCTAGAAGAATATATGACAACCTTTATCCTTATTTGAGAGTGAACTACTAGTTCTAACCCTCAACCTCAACCTTACTCAGGGAGAACCCCTTTTTCTCAGTCCCTCGACGTTGTATTACCTACATGCACGTGGTTTTAACTGAGTACCATCATACCTTATGTACCTGACTAGGATACCTTCTCAATGTCCTTCAGTATCCTTAAGTAGTTGACTAGAATACCTTCTCATTGTCCTTTAGTATCCTTAGGTACTTCTGCTCAGATACCTTCTCAAACGTCCTTCAGTGTCGAGCTACTAAGATACCTTCTCAAATGTCCTTTGGTATCAAGTTGGTCTGGTACCTTCTCGAATGTCCTTCAGTACCAAGTTGATCAGATACCTTCTCAAATGTCCTTCGGTATTTGGTTGGGTGGATACCCTCTCAAATTTCCTTCGGTATCGCGTTTTAAGTAAAACTAGTCATAAACATTTAGTTGAACACTAAGGCTTAGTGCTCAAATCATCATACTAATTCATCCATCATACTAATTCATCATAAAAATGGAGTTACGTAAACATGCTGAAGGTATTTGAACAAGATAACATATTTAAATCATATCAATTCCATGGAAAACATGCTTTACTTAGCATGAGAAATAGTTTCACAAATATGTTGCTTGGCACTTCAATTAAACACTTAGCGTGAGGAATATCTTCAAGAAATCTTAGTTTCAAAATCATTAAAACAGTAAGTCATCACATAGTCTTTCACAGCTCATTGGCCTCTTAACGGATTATACGCCTCTATTAGCTCTTCTTGGCCTAAAAGAACGTAATTCCCGATTAAACTACTTAGAATTCTTAGAAAAATATCTCAAATAGTTCATTCACTAATGGAAATTTTATCATTAAAAACAACTTTACTAGTGAGATTCTTCTAATGAGCGAGATCCTCATGAGCGAGATCAAGCTTTTCCTAGCGATACTCTCTTACCAGCGATACCAACGATACTCAGCCCAATTTCTAGAGAGATTCAACCCAATTTCTACTGAGATTCCCTTTTAGAGTGAGATCCTCAACACAAAATTAGCGAGATTGCCTTCATATGCGAGATCCTTCTTCTCCATATGAGTTGTTTGCTTGTTCTTCTGAAGCAGTTGTCTACTTATGCACAGGTCCTCTGTTACAAATTCAAAAATTCATAACTCAAAATCTAGCCCTCTTTTGAAGAAACTTCTATGTACAAAAATGTTTAGAATTGCGTTAGCAACATTACCTTAAAATTTCAACTCAAAATTCTCCATCATTTAATCTAAAGATTCAAAACTTCATCATTGGCCCCAATTCAAGTAGTTGCCTACTTGTTCAATAATTTACAATTCAAACTTCAAAATTATATAACTCGATTTCCAGGCCTCATCTTAAAAAGTTTCATTCTAAAAAGTTATTTATAACTGAGTTAACAATATTACCTCAAATGTTTAGCTCAAAACGCTTCGCAATTCGTCCTGGAGCTTCAATTCTTCACTGATGGCCTAGATTCACCCGAGAAACGAACCCTTCATTTTTATTTTGCCCTTTGGCCTTATTCCGACGAGTTTTCCTTCCAGCAGCCTAGCTACAGAAAATAGACACATAGAACTTTCAAATGCCACTAGAATTACATTGTCCAAACCGACCAATGAATTTGACCTTCTTGCTTATATTATCGCCCAAAATCCAGCATGAACCCTCATTGTGCCACCTAGCCCACTATTGGTGATGAAGGGCTAGGATTTAGCAAATTTCCTTTTGCTAACTTCACTAACATTATTACTTCAGCATTACATCTCATTAGATGGCATGGTCTCATTCCTATGTTTATTATGCATTCCATCATCAAGCATGACCTTCCTTAGCCTAGTCGGGTTTTGTCCTACTTTTACACTTTGCTACCCAAGAGCCTATTTATTCTTGCTTCCATCTTCCACCCTTCCTAAGACATGACTTCATTTAGCTCATTAGGAACATCTCATTACTTACTCTTACTTAACGTAATTAGGGTTCGGGTTTTACACCATGGGCTCAAGAGCACGGGCTTGGGGCGGGGTGTGACAACTTGGTATCATAGCATAAGATTTTGGGAAAAGGGGGTTAACTAGAAAATAATATAGTAATGCTATAATAAGTCTAAATATGTGATTTATTATAGGAATCATGACACGTGGCAGACCACGCAAGCAACTAGTGGGGACTCCAGATGCTACCTCGAAAATAATGGGAAGAGACTAGGGCGGATCGAGCCATCTGCAGCCGGAGGCTGGAGCTGATGAGTAAATGATGGGAAGATTTGCTTTGTGCCTAGCTGAAAACCTAGGAGGGATTACAGTAGACCCCGAAAAGCGGTTTAGTATTGAAAGTTGAAGGCCTTAGGAGCCTCAACTTTTGAAGGAACCACGAACCCAGCTGATGTTGAAGCTTGGTTCGTGATGATAGAGAAATGCTTCAGTGTAATGTGATGCTCTGAAGATAGAAAAGTAGCCCTAGCCACTTTCCTACTCCAGAAAAGAGCAGAGAATTAGTGGCGAGTGTTTAAAGATAGAAGAAGAGGAAGCGAAGAAGTAACCTAGGAGGAATTTGGAAAAGCCTTACATGAGTAATTCTATCCTCAAACATTTCGCGATGCAAAGTGAAATGAATTTCTGAGGCTCGTACAAGGCTCACTGACAGAAGCCAAATATGAACAGAAATACACTAAGCTTAAAAAATACACCTCCTGTATAATACTGGATGAAACTCAGAGGATAAAGAGATTTAAGGAGGGGCTACGGGGTGAAATCTGGACACACGTAACTACCAGCACGGATGGGCAGGACTTTCAAAAATTAGTGGAAATGGCATTGCATGTGGAAGCTAGCCTAGAATCACTAGCAGTATCAGAACCTGCGTGGGAACGAGGAAGAAGCCAAAAATACTCCTTAGGAGTCCTAGATAGAAAAATAAATAAGACGAACTCTGGAAAGCATAAGGTAACCAACGAGCTTACTCTGGAGGAAGCATACAAACCCAACGAATCTGTAGCCAGCACCCAAAGACCGTGGTATTTGAATTGTAAGAGATATTGCTTTGGGCGTTGCTACAGAGGGGCAAGTGTATGCTACAGCAGTGGAGAAGTTGGTCACTATAGACGGAACTGCCACCAACTAGGAAAGGAGGACTCCGGCAAGGGAAAAGCCCCCACAGAGTAAAATGGATGTGTATTATTTTTCTGTTATAAATATTATATAGAAACTTTCTCTTTGTAGTGTGCTATTGTGATTAATAAATATTTTTTAACAAAACCTGTTGTTTGTTGAAATGTGTGATAGCTAGATGGGATTAATTCAGGAAAGAAACCCATCGTGCACGAAATGTGAGAGGTATCACCCTAGCGAGTGCTTAAAAGGGACCGATAAATATTACATCTATAGGTAGGTGGGGCATAAAGGAAAGCAATGGCCAGAGTTCCAATGTTTCCTCAGTCATCGAGACCCAACCCTTGATGCAACCAAAGATTTCCCCTACCATAGAAGCCATAGGAACCACCGGAGAGACCAGGAGGGAAGAGAGGGTCTGTGCCTAAAATATGAGCAACCCGGCCACCAGTGCAAGGATTGTCCAACCAATAACCCTGCCAGTAGCTCAGGAGAAAATAAACCATGGATGGACTACTGGTATTGAAGGAAGGGGGTACTTGGGGAAGGAAATGATGTACATTTTGAATAAGACAGGGTGATGAAATAAAAATGTAACACGAACCGTAAATAAATAAAAAGAATGTTTGTTTTTGCTGCCTTAAATTTCGAGGGCGGAATTTTTTTTAGGGGAGGATAAATGTAAAACCCATGATCCATTTTCCTCTAATAGCATAGAATAAAAAAGAACTAAATCCTTGGGTAAGAGTAGGAAGGACCCTAAGGGATAAAAAGGAATAGAATACTTTGGAATTTAAACCCTAAGTGGTGAAGATGTGGTTAAGTGAAATCCTATTACAAAATTTACTAAGTGTTTAGATGTGTGCATGCGTTGGCCATAATGTCTTTGGCAAAGGGAGAAGTGTAGTAAGAGTAACACATACCTTGGAGGTTAGGTCAATGTATTAGGCAAAGGATGCGTTGAAGGGTGGTAAGCGGTTGAAGGATGGCACGAGGGCTGGAGGGTGGCATACGTCGAGCAGGCTCGGCCAAATGCCCAGCCATGCATCGAGCAGGCTCGGCCAGACGCCCAGCTATGCGTCGAAGCGCCTCGCCCAGCGATGCATTGAAGCAACTCGCCTAACCATGCGTCGAAGAGCCTCTCCCAGTCATGTGTCAAAGCGCCTCGCTCATGTGTCGAGTGACCAAGCGAGCCCTGAGAGTGGGCCCAGTTGCCGTGTCATGCGTTGATGGGAGCCCCCATGCGTCGAGCGGCTGAGCGAATGATGCAAGCGCCCATACGTCGAGCGGCCAAGTGAATGATGCGTCAATGGCAGTGCCCATGTGCCGAACGAACGAGCAAGCCCTGTCGAGCGATGCATTGATGCCAAGCTGCCAACCAAGTGCCCATGCCATGCGACGCATGTTAGCCATACGTTGATGCTAAGCCATGCATTGGAGTCGTGCGACCTTGCGATACATTGGAGGTTGGTGATGGCTTGCACGAGGGATGCATTGGTCATAGGCCATGCGTTAGACTAGGTTGGACGCATGGTGTTGGCTCTTACGATGGTTAAGGATTGTGATGGTGCTATGTTGGAAATTAAGGGAAAATAAGGATTTCTATGCGTTGGAATCATACTATGCATCGAGAACCAACTATGCGTTCTAAAGGCACTATGCGTTGATACCTTAGGCTAGTTGTATGCATTAAGAATCACCCTAATGAACGCATATTGAAGGGAATGAACGCATAAGAAGTCTGAGCTCATAAGGAAGACGTCATCCCAACATGTGGCTCGTTGAGAAGAAAACTTCAGACTTAAGAAATTGAGGTGGAGGCTTGAGGAGACATGCAAATTAGTCTCATGCATTAGCATTGTAGAAGCGAGACATCTAGCACTTGCATGGCTCAAACCTTGCATTGGTAGACACCTCAAGCAATAGGTGGAAGGAGCTGTAGGTTGGCAATCCTTAAGAACAAACATGGAGAAGTAGGTGTCAATCTTGGAAGGCTTTTGGATGCTTATAAAAGGAGGGACCCCCCACTCCGACCTATACACTAAGTCTTTTCTCAAAGAGCATAAAGAGTGGAAAAATAAGAAGAGAGAAAAATTACGTGTACGTCGGGGATACCAGCAAGGACGCGGAGGAGCCAAACTGTCTGGACAGTCGCGAAAGGCCAACTTTAAACCACAAGTTCTCCCAAACCACTCGTGCGAATCAAGTGATTCTTGAACCAATTAAGTCTAGTTTCTGTGTGAGGGCTGACTTAGTAAAATGTTAATTCTAAGGCTGTGGAAATTAAGAAAGACCGAGAGGTGCTCACCAAAAAGAAGGCAGCCAGGCCAGGAGAAGTAAATTTGATTCATAGAGCTATCGCCAAAGAATTTGAAGGCAAAACTTTAAGGTATTATAGTTAAGACATTTTAACACATTGTTGAAGAAGGAATTATCTTGAGATAAGGCCTGGAAGTGGTAGTAATATAAGCTTTAAAACTGAATAAGATCCAACAGTAGAATCAGGGAAACCAGGTGAACTGCGTGGAAAGTTCTCCATAATTTCACTGTTAGTGGTTAATTCTTCCCTTTTATTTTGAGCATATTGTAAATTAATATGTTGTAGGTTATGTATGATGATTGGGATGGTCAGGGGGTCTAAGTACCTAGAACCTAAGCCCAAAGTAAATCTTTACAGGATTGTCAACCGAGGAGTCTAGTGTCTGAGCCTGTGGGATAGAGAATCCTTTAAGTGGGATGGTCAGAGGGCCGACGGGCCTAGTTTCTGAGCCCACAATAGGAGGAGCTATATGCACATAGGCTGGTATTATTTTTATGATATTGTATGTTAAACATCTAGCGTGTGTGTAGGTGGATTTTGTGAAAGCTGCATGCTTTATTGGAGGTTCACCTGGAAATCTCACATTTGTTGTGGAAGATTTATATTTGTGTTACCACTCACTGAGCTTTGTAAAAGTTCATGATTTGTCTCCATGTTTACCTTGTAGGTAGCTGACGAGCCCAGGTTGCGGTATTGGTTAAGGTCTACCTCAAGTTGAAAAATAGCTTTAAATGAGACGGATTACTGGGATAGGGTTTCCATGTGTATTTTATAATTTGAACTTGTAAACTAGTTTCTACTAAAAGCATGTAATACTTTCCATTGCGAATATACTAAAAGAAACTAGTAGTTGAGCTAAAGTATTAACAGATTATATCATGCCTCACCATGGGCTCAAGAGCTCGGGCTTCGGGTGGGGTGTGACACTTGCACCCTCGCATGCCATACCAACGTATCACCCTCAGCTGTCTTCCTTCAGCCGTATGGACGCATTCCACCATGTCTAATGTATGCCACACATCCATCAAGCCTAATGTGTTGGTCTAACCTCCAAGGCATGTGTCACTCTTGACCCTACTTCAACTTCTCCCTTTTCCCAAGTAATCTTTCCAAGATCTTATGGCCAACGCATAACAATGCTTAGTCCAACACGTCGTCAATTTCACAGTAGGGTTATACTTAACCACATCTTCATCAATTAGGGTTTATTTCCAAACTACTCAATTTCTTTTCATCACTTAGGGACCTTCCTACTCTTATCCTAGGATTTAACTCTTAGTTAATTCCTTTTATTTTATGTTATAAGGGGAAATGGGCTCTGGGTTTCACAGTTAGCCAATTTTTCAAGCTTTACCCAAGAGTAAAGCTTTCAAATTCAAACTTTTCATCTAACTTTTCACCATTTTCTCTACAATTACACATTAATTCTCACATCCACCTACTCACCACACTAGTCTCAATAGGGAATATACTTAAGTAGAAAAATTAGGGCCAAGGGTTCACAACTGTCTCTTTAGAAACTTTACAAATAATGGTTGGAACTTGTGAAAAACATGGTGAAAACAAAAAACAAAAAAACTGGCCATTTTAACTTTAAAAGCTTTAGGAATGGTAAAAAAAAAAGTTGTTTCATGGATTAAGTAAACTATAAATCAAATGCATACAAAATTGAAAACTTTTAAACAAAAATGACATAACAGTTTTTTCTCTTGCAAAATATATGAATTTCAACAAAGGTAATAAATAGTTAATTTGTGCACCAGTTACTCTTATTTTTCCACAAAGTTTAGTTTAATTGAAATAGATAAATTTATGAAAGTTTTACATCAATTTTTTTCTTGAAAATATGAGTATGGAATAAGTTATTCAATAGTTAATGAATTAATCAATCTTGAACTTGTGCAAAATCTGATCATAATATTTTTATTTTTCATTTTTATAGTGATAGAATAAATATTTTTATCAATCAATTAGTTATATCTTATCGCATAGTAAACGTTAATTTCCATGTTGCCTCTCTCTATACAAAATCTTCCATTGGAAATCAAAATTAAGATATTTGAAAAATCGGATAATGTTAAAAACTAATAATAATACACCACCTTTGAAAGATAATAGTGGTAATGGATGGAAGTGCTATAATTTCTGTAAACAACATAAGCTTGGAAATAAATTGCTCTAATAGTGAACTAAAGTCATGTATTATTTATGTGTATTATAGAAAAATACATTTCTTCTAATTTATGAGCATATAGACGTATGTATGTGGATCCAAACAGGGGTGGGGAATGGGGAATGGGTTAACCTTCCATAAAGTCTTTAAGAAGTCGTCTTTTCATCTGCCAAAACCAGAAGGGGTTAGGCTTAACCATAAATATAAATAATAAAAAAAAGTCCAAAACGCACTAAAAAATATGGGGACACACAAAATGAGGATATCTCTCTTATAATACTATTTTCATTTTTATTGTTTTGATATACCATTAAAATCAAATTTAAAACTCGAAAATATAACTAAAATCAAAGAAAATTGCACCAACTTGAAAAAAAACTTTTAGAATAAAACAAGAGGTGTTTTCAAAATTAGAAAACTGGGTAAACTATTTACAACTATAGTAAAATATTACTTCATATCACATATAGACCACGATAGAAATTTATGAATGTCTGATAGATATCTATCGCGATATATCGTCCAGTGATAGATGTCTATCACAGTCTATCGCTATCTACCACTAATAGACAATGATGTTTTGTTATACTTTAAAATTTTTTTGGCAATTTACCATTAAAAACAAATTACCCCTAAACAAATCGCAAAAAATCTCCCAAATCGGAAAAAAGAAATCAAAATGATCAAAAAAAAAAATGAAACAAAAACTCAGTCTCATGCTAGATACTCATCCATAACATTAGCATATATAATTTACTCAAAAAGATATTCTTTAAGACTTAAAGGAAAATATCACTCACCATGGTAAGGTAGGAACCTTTCTCTAGAAGTTCCTTTGGTCTTCGAGGGTTCCTCTTTTGAACCCTAAATTTCAGATACAAATTAAAGCTCAGATTACTCATTGTTCCAAGCCTTATATCGAGATACTTCCTTCTAAAAACATGCTCTACAATGTCTCAGGAAGCTTATCTTAAAATCTTAGCTCAGAACATCTCGTGGTTTTGCTGCAATTATCAAAATATCAAGACTGGCCCAAGCTTACCTAACAGCTCAGCCCTCTGTCTTTTCCTCACTCTCCAACCCGAATCCTTGGATTTTTCAGGTGCCCTATTCTGAAGACTAGACTCTCAGAGCTTTCAGGTGGCTTTAGAATCACTCAAAACGCACTAGTATTTTGGGAGAAGTCCTCGTCCCAATTCGATGCTACTTCTAGACTTCACTGTCCGACAACATCTCCTCCTTTTCGAACTTCATGACCGAGGCATGGTCTCCTCCAAATCCACCTTCTAACACTCTTCCTTATGTTCTTTGAATAGGATTTGGCTTATGAATAGAAGAAACATCTTCTGGTGATATTTATAGGCTAAAGGAAATCTAGGTTTCACAAAAAAGCAATAAAAAATATGGGGACACACAAAATGAGGATACATCTCTTGTAATACTATTTTCATTTTTATTCTTTTGATATAGCATTAAAATGAAACTTAAAACTAAAAAATATAACCTAAATAAAAGAAAATCGCGCCAACTTGAAAAAAAACTTTTAGATTAAAACAAGGAGTGTTTTCAAAATTAGAAAATTGGATAAACTAGTTACAAATATAGTAAAATATCACTACCTATCATATATATACCAAGATAGAAATTTGTGAGTGTCTGATAGATGTCTATCACGATATATTGTCTAGTGATAGATGTCTATCACAGTCTATCGCTATCTACCACTAATAGACAATGATATTTTGTTATACTTGAAAAAAATTTCAGCAATTTTCCATTTAAAACCATTTACCCTTGAAACAAATCACAAAAGTCTACCAAATCGGAAAAAGGAAATCAAAATGGTCAAAATAAAAAAATGAAACAAAGAAAATTTGAAGAGTAGGACTAAAGAGGTAAAATGGTTCAAAAACCTAAAAAACTGTTACTAAAGTAATAAATATAATAATTAATTTTGCTACCCCATACAATTTTCCAAAATATCATTAAAAGATGAATTTTGTTGTTGATCGAATATAATAATAAATTGAATTTATATGCATTATAGAGAAATTCTATATACGTATACATATGTTTTGAAAGTTTTTCCTAAAATTTTATCTTCTTTATTGATATTTTTGTATTTATAGAAAATAAGAACGTAACCATTGAAGTTTAATATTTAGTTTAGGTAGGGTCCTAATTTGAAATTTGGTATATTTTTCTTTTTCATACTATGTAAACATGGTTTTCTATATATTGCCTTTTAGATTCCACGATTCTCTTTGATGATCAAATCAAGTTTTCATTTTGGCAATATTTAGTTTATCAAATGAAATATGTTAGTAAGTAAGATGTCATTGGTTTGAATCCCTCATCTTTTATTGTACTAAAAAAACTTAGGTTAATTACCATTCTAGTTCTACTTTAAAATTTGTTCCATTTCCGTCCATGTACTTTCAAATGTCAAATTTAAGTCTTTAGATTTTTTAAACTTTAGCAACAAATAATTGTCTCATGACACGGAAGAGTAAGAAGATGTAGGAAGAGAAGAGGGGAAAGAGAAAGGAAAAAAGACTTGTGATATTAAAAAGTAAAATATAATATTAGTAATGTTTTCCAACTCAAGTAAAAGCCGTCACTTGAACATGTCACGAAATTTTTACAAAATCTTCCATTGGAAATCAAAACGAAAACATTTGAAAAATCTGATAATGTTAGAAACTAATAATAATCCACCACCTTTGGAAGATAATAGTCACAATGAATTGAAGTGTTATAATTTTTGTAAACAACATCAGCTTGGAAATAAAGTGCTATAGTGAAATAAAGTCATGTATTATTTATGTGTATTACAGAAAAATACATTTCTTCTAATTTATGAGCACATGGATGTATGTATGTGTATCCAAAGAGGGGCTGGGAATGGGAAATGGGTTAATCTTCCATAAAGTCTTTAAGGAGTCTTCTTTTCTTCTCCCATATATTTAGGAAAGGCATTGTCAAGAAATTTCTTTTCGAATCCTGGGTGACAAAAACATAGATTAAGCTTTCAATCACAGTCCCATGGATCAGAACAATCAATGCGACTTTTACATGGAATGTTTACAACATTTCTGGCATCTGGTACGAACAATGTTTCTGAAATATTTTAATTGTTAATTGTCATACAATTAGATAACTATTGCGAAAAAAGAAAAAATACTGGATATAATTAATTACAAGTTATTTATATACCTGTGGCAATTAAGAACATTAGGAGCAATAAAGAAAATTTTGTCGAGGACTTCTGCATATCCAGTCTCTAATGGGTGAGTATTATATGATTTGGAAGCTTTTGATTTCTTTGTGTATATTTGCATGAAAAATGTACCAGGATTTATAGTAAAATAGTTTAGATTAAAATGGTAGAAAATATATGGGATGGTTGCAACAATAATAAAGGAAATTACTAAAATTGAGTCTTACCTACTATTTTTAAGTTTTGCAAATTAACATCTGTAAACCCCGAACTTAGGTTCCTTAGATAAGCATGTTTATGCCAAAAGGGATGCTATATTACATATATTTTTTTTAAAGTAGATAAATATGTTGTTTATAGGGATTTTGAAGTAAGGGAAGGAAATATATTAAATGAAGGAACTCAATCATTATCTGGCAGGAGGCACTAAGAGAGGATGACGTGACAATTTATTCCTTGAATTCAGGAAGTGGCAGAGAGATTAAAAGGGAAGAGAAACTTCAAAGGCATGATTTCTACAATTGACAAGAGGAAATCTAGTAAATTCGATGCCATTTGAAAGCTAGGAGAATCTAGTTTTCGAGGTGGTCCTGTTGTAGAACGATTACGAGAGGAGAAGAACAAAGGCGGAGAATTTTCAAAAGAGGTAGAACCACGGATTAATCTGAACCTGTGGTGAAGCTTGGAAGTTCACGATTAGTCGAAGGGAATTTGATATCGGTAGTGAAAGCTCGAAAGTTGTTGAGCCAGGCATGTAAAGCATACCTAGCTCATGTGATGGTTACTCAAAGGAAGAAACTGAACCCAGAAGATGTCACAGTGGTAAATGAATTTTGGGATGTATTTCTTAAAGAACTATCGAGATTACCACCCGACAGAGAGGTGGAGTTTACTATTGACCTGGTTCCAGGAACGACTCCTATGTCACAGGCACCATATAGAATGGCGCCGACTGAGTTGAAGGAATTAAAGGTTCAGTTGCAAGAGTTAATTGACAAGGGATATATTCGACTTAGTGTATCGCCTTGGGGAGCTCCGATATTGTTTGGGAGGAAAAAAGACGGTACACTTATATTGTGTATCGACTATAGGCAGCTGAATAATGTGACGATTAAGAATAAATACCCGTTACCACGCATTGATGATTTTTTCATCATCTAAGAGGAGCCGGTGTTTTCAAAGATAGACCTGAGATCGGGTTATCATCAACTGAAAATGAGAGAAGCCGATATTCCAAAAACTGCATTTAGAACGAGATATGGACATTACAAATTCCTGGTAATGCCATTTGGATTGACAAATGCCCCTGCCGTATTTATGGATCTCATGAACAGGATATTTCATCACTACTTGGATCAGCTCGTGATAGTATTCATTGATGATATACTAGTGTACTCTGGTAGTAGGGAGGAGCATATTACCCACCTGAGGATAGTACTGCAGACGTTGCGAGATAGGCAGTTGTATGCTAAATTTAGTAAATGCGACTTTTGGTTAAATCGGATAGTATTTCTTGGTCATGTTGTTTCAACAGAGGGTATTAGTGTAGATACCTAGAAGACGGAAGCAATAGTTAATTGGGAACGACCCACAACTATTTCAGAGATACGCAATTTCCTGGGTTTGGCAGGTTATTATCGGAGGTTTGTGGAGGGTTTCTCTAAGATAGCCCTTCCGTTGACAAACCTGACCAAGAAAGGCATGAGGTTTGAATGGTCGTTGGAGTGTAAACATAGTTTCCAAGAGCTGAAACGGAGACTAGTACCACCACTAGTGCTTACCTTGCCTATTCCAGGAAAGAAATTTGAGATTTATTGTGATGCGTCCCGACAAGGATTGGGATGTGTGTTGATGCAAGATGGAAAGGTGATTGCATATGCCTCTCGTCAACTTAAGAAACACGAGGGCATTTATCCCACGCATGATCTGGAGTTGGCAGCAGTTGTTTTAGCACTGAAGTTGTGGAGACATTTACTATTTGGAGAATGCTGCAGGATATTTACAGATCACAAACGCTTAAAATATATCTTTGATAAAAAAGAATTAAATTTAAGACAATGAAGATGGATTGAATTAATTAAATATTACGACTATTCCATCAAGTACCACCCTGGTAAGGCTATTGTTGTGGCAGATGCACTAAGTAGAAAATCCTCAGGACCCAAGGCCATTGTCGGTTCCATAAGAGGAAAGCTATTGCAGAAGTTCAAGAATTCCAGAACCGCCTTATCAGTGGAACAGTCAGGGGGAATGATAGCTACTTTTAAGATAAGGTCAACCTTAGTGGAAAACCTTAAGCGTAATCAGTTGAAAGACCCTGATTTTCAGAAGATTGCTGATGATGTAAGTAAGGGCATCAGGGTTGACTTTCAACTAGGAGCAGACAATGTGCTAGAAAAGGGAGGGAGAATGTGTGTGCCTAACAAGCTACAACTTAAACAAGCTATTCTAGAGGAAGCGCATAGTTCCGCCTATGCTATGCATCCAGGTAGCACCAAGATGTATAGAACTTTGATGAAATCTTACTGGTGGCCTGGGTTGAAAAGAGACATAGCAAAATATGTGAACCGATGTATAATCTGTCAACAAGTAAAACTTGAAAGACAAAGACCGGCAGGATTAATCAATCCACTTCCTGTGCTTGAGTGAAAGTGGGAGCATGTGACAATGGACTTTCTATTTGAATTGCCTAAAACACCCTCAAGATTTGATGGTATTTGGGTAATAGTCAATAGACTGACTAAGACGGATAATTTCATACCAGTAAAAGTTACTTTTACACTAGACCGTCTAGCTAAGATTTATGTGGATAGGATAATCAGTTAATATGGAGCCCCAGTTTCGATAGTGTTGGATCGGTATTCGAGGTTCACATTTAAATTTTGGCCTAGTTTACAGAAGGCTATGGGCACTAAATTGCATTTCAGTACGAATTTTCATCCGAAAACAGATGGACAGTCGGAAAGAACTATACAGACACTGGACGATATGTTAAGAGCGTGTGTACCATAAATCAAAGGAAGTTGGGATACACACCTACCGTTGATTAAATTCGCCTATAACAATAGCTACCATTCTAGTATCGGAATGGTTCCCTATGAAGCATTGTACTGCCGACCTTGTAGGACTCCAGTATGTTGGAACGAAGTCGGAGAACAACAATTACTAGGTCCAAAATTAGTTCAACAAACAACAGAAAATGTGAAACTCATCAGGGATAATCTTAAGGCGGCTCGCGATAAACAGAAGAGCTACGCTGACAAACAAAGAAGAGAACTAGAATTTGAAGTTGGAGAACGAGTATTTCTCTGACTATCTCTATGAAAGGAATTCTTCGGTTTGGGAGAAAAGGGAAGTTAAACCCACGATACATCAGGCCATATGAAATTGTGGAACGAGTTGGTCCAGCAGCCTATAGATTGCAGTTGCCGATGGAGCTAGCTCGTATTCACGACGTATTTCATGTGTCGATGCTAAGGAAATACGTGCTTGATCTTATGCACATACTAGTAACACAACCATTACAGCTTAAAGAAGATTTATCTTACCAGGAAGAGGCCATCGAGATTTTGGACAGGAAGGATCAGGTACTCAGAAATAAGACGATTCCTTTGGTGAAGGTGTTATGGCATAATCATGGGATTGAGGAAGCAACCTGGGAACTTGAAGAACAAATGAGGAAGAAATACCCTCAACTTTTCAGATGACAAATTAGGTAAATTTCGAGGATGAAATTTCTTTTAAGAGGGAGATGATTGTAAACCCCGAACTTAGGTTCCTTAGATAAGCATGTTTTGGCCAAAATGGGTGCTATATTACATATTTTTTTTAAAGTAGATAAATATGTTGTTTATAGGGATTTTGAAGAAAGGGAAGGAAATATCTTAAATGAAAGAACTCAATCATTATCTAGCTAGAGACACTAAGAGAGGATGACGTGGCAATTTATTCCTTGAATTCAGAAAGCGACAGAGAGATTAAAAGGGAAGAGAAACTTAAAGGCATGGTTTCGACAATTGACAAGAGAAAATCTAGTAAATTCGGTGCCATTTGAAAGCTGGGAGATTGGAGGTGGTCCTGTTGGAGAACGATTGCAAGCGGAGAAGAACAAAGGAGGAGAATTTGCAAAAGAGGCAGAACCATGAATTAATCCGAACCTGTGGTGAAGCTTGGAAGTTCCAAGCCAAATTACAAGGAAGTTTAGGCTGAAATTTTAAGATAAGAAAGCTAACTCAAATATAAACAAGTTTGTAGAAGGAATTTTTTTGAAAAGAGCTCTAGATTTTGAGTTATGAATTTTTGAAATTGTACCAGGGAATTAGGCTTAAGCAGACAGCTACTTGTGAAGAACAAGCAAGCAGTTCAACGTGGAGAATTACAGGGAGACTTTGTAAGGAGGGTATCACTCTCAGGGGAAATCTAGCTAGGAATTGAGGTGAGTATCGCTAAGAATTTCACAAGAAAAGCTTGGTATCGCTCTAGAGGGTATCGCTGGTTTCGTTCTAGAGGGTATCGCTGGTGTGCTGGTATTGCTCTAGAGGGTATCGCTGGTGTCACTCTAGAGGGTAACGCTGGTGTCGCTCCAAAGGGTATCGCTAGTATCGCTCCAGAGGATTTCACCAGTATCGCTTGTGGGGATCTCGCTAGTGTCGCTTGTGGGGATCTCCCCAGCATCGCTTAGGGGGATCTCGCCAGTGAAGCTGTTTGTGTTGATGGAAGTTCTTTTAATAAATAAATTATTTGAGATAAGCTAGGAATTCTATGTAGTTTTAATCAGGAGTTATATCTTTTCAGGCCAAGAGGAGATAGGGGAAGCGTATAAACCAGTAGGAGCCTGAAAAACTGTGAGTGACTAAGTAAACTCTAAGTTTTTAATATTCACGCATATCTGATCAAGTAAAGCACAGTGACATTAATGATGTATTTACACTTCCTCAAACAACAAATTGTGGAAGAATAACTTAATGCATGTCTCCTGGTTTGTATGTGTGTAGCACAGGCCAAGGTATGTTGTGTAACCTTTACAAAAGCTATGTTCTGATTTTGATATATACTTTCTAAAGGAAGGTTACGGGAGAATGAATTCTTGTGTAAATGAGTGGCAATGGAATAACTCTTGTGTTATACTAGGCTATGGAGCTTAGTGTGTGTTACAAAATACACATTTGATATCGAAGGACTTTTGAGAAGGTATCCAACCAATTAGGTACCGAAGGACACTTGAGAAGGTACATGGCCAATTTGATACGAAGGACTTTTGAGAAGGTATCTGGCCAATTTGATACCGAAGGACATATGAGAAGGTATCATAGAAGCTCGATACTGAAGGACAAATTCGAGAAGGTATCTGAGTGAAAGTATCTAAAATATGATAGTATTTAGAGTGGCCACATGCACGTAGTCAGTTATGAATGACAGACCGAGGTATGGGTCTCTTGGCTGGTTGTAAACATTGAGAGCTGGAGCGTTTAGGCCTGTTCTCAATTAGGGAATAATAACGTTTAATGACGTTTTGAGAATGGCTTAAGCTATATTTAGGGACAATTGTTGAGTTTACCCGTTTGTGTGTTTACATGTTCATAGTATTGCTATGCTTGTTGCGTTATGACTCTATAGTCAATCACTGGGCTGTTAGCTCCCCAAATTTTTGCATTCTCTTTTCTCAGGTAGCGGTCAGTTTCCTCAAGATTGATCCTGCTGCTGCTTGCCACCAAAAGTCTCAGCTTATTAAGAAGATTTAGGTTGATAATCTGTTTATGTACACATGTTTTGTAAAAGGGACTAGGGCTTCTTTAGGAATGATTGGGCCTTCTGGGAAGTTTCCTTTTTGTTTCCTGTAAAAGTAATGTTATGGCTGTATGCGTATGTTTATAAAGTTTTGTAGAATCCTTCTGGGAGTTTTGCTGTATGTGTAGATTATTAGTGTTTGTAACAAGTTGGTATTAGATTAAAAGACTTGGTGGTAGTTGTGGGTAGTTGGGGCTAGTAAATACGACGATCATGTCCTTTTCCTGAATAAAAGAGTAATCTGAGAGGGGGTGTGACAACGTTGCAAAACTAGAAGGAGTTGGGCTTAAGCCAAAATATAAAGAAAAAAAGAGTCCAAAAAGCACTAAAAAATATGGGGACACACAAAATGAGGATATCTCTCTTATATTACTATTTTCATTTTTTTTCCTTTTGATATAACATTAAAATCAAATTTAAAACTAGACAATATAACCTTAATCAAAGAAAATCGCGCCAACTTGAAAAAAAAAATAAAATAAAACCTTCAGATTAAAACAAGGGGTGTTTTCAAAATTAGAAAAGTGGGTAAACTATTTACAAATATAGTAAACTATCATTATCTATTACATATAAACCACAATAGAAATTTATGAGTGTCTGATAGATATCTATCGCGATATATCGTCTAGTGATAGCTGTCTATCACAGCCTATCGCTATCTACAACTAAAATACAATGATATTTTGTTATACTTTAAAAAAATTTCAGCGATTTACAATTTAAAACCAATTACCTTGAAACAAATAAAAAAAAAAATCTCCTAAATCGAAAAAAAGATCAAAATGGTCAAAATAAAAAATAAAAAAAATGAAACAAACAAAATTTGTAGAGCAGGACTAAAAGGGTAAAATCTAGATATTAAAAAAGAAAAGCATTATTTTTTATATGTTCAAAAACCTAAACATATGTTACGAAAGTTTTTCCTAAAATTTTATCTTCTTTATTGATATTTTAGTAATTATAGAAAATAACAAGGTAACCATTGAAGTTGAATATTTTGTTTAGGTAGGTTCCTAATTTGAAATTTTATATTTCTTTCTTTTTCATACAATGTATACATGATTTTCTATATATTACCTTTTAGATTCCACGATTCTCTTTGATGATCAAATCAAGTTTCCATTTTGGCAATATTTAGTTTATCAAATGAAATATGTCAGTAAGTAAGATGTCCTTGGTTCGAATCCTACATCCTTTATTGTACTAAAAAAAAATTAGGTTAATTACCATTCTAGTTCTACTTTAAAGTTTGTCCCATTTCCATCCATATACTTTCAAATGTCCAATTTGAATCTTTAGATTTTTTAAACTTTAGCAATAAACAATGGTCTCATGACACGGAAGAGTATGAAAAAGATGTAGGGAGAGAAGGGGGGAAGGAGAAAGGAAACAAGACTTGTGCTATTAAAAAAATAAAATATAATATTAGTAAAGTTTTCCAACTCATCTAAAAGTAGTCACCTCAACAAACCACGTCATTATTACATTCGTCAAACCCACATCATTTTTACATTCGTCAAACTAACGGTCAAATTAAGTCAATGGCCACTTAGAACTATTTTGAAAACCTAGAGGGACTGAACTGTCTCTTTAGAAACTTTACAAATAATTGTTGGAACTTGCGAAAAACATGGTGGAAAAAAGAATGGCCGATTTAACTTTAAAAGCTTTAGGAACGGTAAAAAGAAAAAAAAAAGTTTGTTTCATGGATTAAGTAAACTATAAATCAAATGCATATAAAATTGAAAACTTTTAAACAAAAATGACATTAGAGTTTTTTCTCTTGCAAAATATATGAATGTAACCAAAGGTATTAATTAGTTAATTTGTGCACTAGTTAAACTTAATTTTTCACGAAATTTAGTTTTATTGAAATAGATAAATTTTTGAAAATTTTACATCAATTTTTTTCTTGCAAATATGAGTTTGGAATAAGTTATTCAATAGTTAATGAATTAATCAAGCTCCGACTTGTGCAAAATTTGATCATAATATTTTATTTTTTATTTTTTTTAGTGATAGAACAAATATTTTAATCAATCAATTGGCTATATCTTATCACATAGTCAACGTTAATTTCTATGTGGCCTCTCTTTGGAAATAAAAAACGAACACATTTGAAAGATCTGATAATGTTAAAAACTATGGAAGATAATAGTGGTAATGAATTGAAGTGCTATAATTTTTGTAAACAACATAAGTTTGAAATAAAGTGCTCTAATAGTGAAATAAAGTCATGTATGATTTATGTGTATTACAAAAAAATACATTTCTTCTAATTTATGAGCACATGGATGTATGTATGTGGATCCAAACAGGGGCGGGTAATGGGGAAGCTTTTGTATTTGTTTGTGTTTATTTGCATGAAAAATATAGCAGGATTTATAGTAAAATAGTTTAGCTTAATATGGTAGAAAATATATGGGATAGTTGCAACAATAACAAAGGAAATTACTAAAATTTAGTCATAGATACCATTTTTATGTTTTGCAAATTAACGTCGCACAACAAAAAATATAAATTAAAAAAGTCCAAAAAGCACTAAAAAATATGGGGACACATAAAATGAGGATATCTCTCTTGTAATACTATTTTCATTTTTATTCTTTTTATATACCATTAAAATCAAATTTAAAACTAGAAAATATAACCTAGAACAAAGAAAATCGTGCCAACTTGAAAAAAAAAAAAAAAAAGATTAAAACAAGGGGTGTTTTCAAAATTAGAAAACTGGCTAAACAGTTTATAAATATAGTAAAATATCACTACATATTATTTAGACCGCGATAGAAATTTATGAGTGTCTGATAAATGTCTATCGCGAAATATAGTCCACTAATAAATGTCTATCAAAGGCTATCGCTATCTACCACTAATAGACAATGATATTTTTTTTATACTTGAAAATTTTTACAGCAATTTATCATTTAAAACCAATTACCCTTGTAACAAATCAAGAAAATCTCCCAAATACGAAAAAAAAAAAAAATCAAAATGAAAAAAAATGAAACAAACAAAATTTGAAGAGCAGGACTAAAGGGGTAAAATCTAGATTTTAAAAAAGAAAATCATGTTTTTTTTATATGTTTGAAAACCTAAAAAACTTTTACTAAAATTATAAATATACTAATTAATTTTGCTACCCCATACAATTTTTAAAAATATATCATACATTAAAGGATGAATTTCGTTATTGATCGAATATAATAGTAAATTTAATGTATATGCATTACGGATAAATGCAATATACGTATACATATGTTATGAAAGTTTTTCCTAAAATTTTATCTTCTTTATTGATATTTTAGTGTTTATAGAAAATAAAAACGTAACGATTGAAGTTAAAAATTTTGTGTAGGTAGGTTCCTAATTTGAAATTTTATATATTTTTCATTTTCATATTATGTATATATGGTTTTCTATATGTTGCCTTTTAGATTCCACGATTCTCTTTGGCGATCAAATCAAATTTCCACTTTGGCAATATTGAGCTTATCAAATGAAATATGTTAGTAACTAAGATGTCTTTGGTTCGAATCCTCCATCTTTTATTGTACTAATAAAATTTAGATTAAAAATTCCACGATTCTACATTAAAGTTTGTTCCATTTCCTTCCATGTACTTTGAAATGTCCAATTTGAATCTTTAGATTTTCTAAACTTTAGCAACAAATAATGGTCTAATGACACGGAAGAGTAAGAAGGAGATGTAGGAGAGAAGAGGGGAAGGAGATAGGAAAAAAGACTTGTGATATTAAAAAATAAAATATAATATTAGTAAAGTTTTCGAACTCATCTAAAAGTAGTCACCTCAACATGCCACGTTGTTTTTACATTAAGTCAATAACCACTTAGAATTATTTTGAAAATCTAGAGGGACCCAATTGTCTCTTTAGAAACTTTACAAATAATGGTTGGAACTTGCGAAAAACATGGTGAAAAATCTAGCCATTTTAACTTGAAAAGATTTAAGAATGGAAAAAAAAAAAAAAAAAGGTTTGTTTCATGGATTAGTAAACTATAAATCAAATGCATACAAAATTGAAAAACTTTTAAACAAAAATGACATTAGAGTTTTTTCTCTTACAAAATATATGAATTTCAAAAAAGGTATTAATTAGTTAATTTGTGTACCAATTAAAATTATTTTTCCACGAAGTTTAGTTTTATTGAAATAGATAATTTTATTAAAATTTTACATCAATTTTTTTCTTGCAAATGGAATGATTTATTCAATAGTTAATACTAAAATTAGGCATTTGATACATGTTGTGAATGAAAGATTAGAGAAGATGAATACAGATGATGCAATAGAGATTAGAAACAAATACAGAAAGAGTGTCATCGTCTTGACACAAATCCTGAACGGAGATTGTGCTTGCCGGCGTGTGGAAGTGGTGGAGAGGAAAGCTTCCCTCTTAGGCTTGTTTTCCCAGTAGAATTGACCTTCACACAGAGCTTCAGCTACAAGAATTGGAAGGATTCTCTGCTTGGAGATTCACCTCTCGGCCTTGTCTCGTGGTTCTCCCGGATCTACTCTGGACAGTTCCTTCAAACCAGCCTCTCACTCAGAATCAATATATGCACGTCTCTATGTATACATATATAATTTTCAGTGAATTTGCAAAAGCTATTTATAGGTGAGGCTTGACTCTTTCCATTTGTGGTCCCCATTATATAGTTATGGTAGTTTCTGAAATGGCGGAATGAGAAATTCCTTCTTTTATGCAATCAACCCGTCAGAAATGCACAACTGAAAGTTGTACACTTATCAAAATCCTCTGCAAATGCGTTGCTCTTTATATCTTTGATCTATCGCCGCATACAGTGTTGTTTTTTATTACCACATGCGGTTGAAATTGCGTTGATCACTAGAGCTCTTGATCGATTGTCACATGTGCCGTCATTGCCTTGATCGTCTCTTCGTTCTTGATTGATTGTCGCAATGCGACGTAGATGCGTTTTTTATTTTATCTTTGAGTCATGAACGCATGCGGTGACTGATTTCCTACAAAACAGAAACTGAAACATTCTATTCTACCATCGCAATGGTGTTAGTGGGTATATTAACGACATTTCATAATTTTCGCATTTCTTAGCCAATTTGTATACGATCGATGCAACTTTCCTTTCTTTTTGCCACAATATCTAAATAAAACAGTATAAATAACTTCTATTTCTACAAGTTATCAATGAACTTTACATTGTTGTAATAAAATAGGCCTACTTAATCCGTTGTTGTTTGCCTCCTTGACTTAATCAGTTGGTTGTTGAATTTGTTCATTGGTATCAGAGTTATTTCCGTAAGAGTTATTAGGCAGTAAGTGTCAACAAAAGGGTTGATATCTGCTGCAGTCATGTCCTTTCCTAGGCTCAGAGAGTAGTCAGGGGCGGGGTGTGACATGTGCACATTCGGCGGGACACTGGGGTACTAACATTGTTTCCATATTCAACAATTTGGGTTGTTTGCAAAGAATATCGAAGGACTGGGATCGTATTATCTTGCCAGAACATCTAGCTGACAGGCCAGGGAGATTACATTTATTATATGTTTAGCATCGTTTTTTTGGCACTGTGTGTTTAAATTAAATGTTTCTATAATTAAACTTGATGTTCGAACATGCCACTCACTGGGATTTTAGTTCATGATTTCTCTGTTTTTTTTCCTCCCCAAGTTGCGGATGCGAAACGGTTAGGGAAGCAACTAGAGGTCTAAATAAACTCTAGCTATTCAGACGAGACTTGGATCATAATAATTGAAAGTCAATAGGGTTTAAGCGAAACATATAAAATGGCAGGCCTAAGAAATTACGTACATTATAAGTTATAGCGATCTAGTTGTACAAAAGAATAGTATTGGTTGTCTTCACTTCCTCCCCCGGATCTTGGGTAGGGATAAGATTCGGGAGAGGGCGTGACAAGAGATATCCTCATTTTGTGTGTCCCCATATTTTTTAGTGCTTTTTGGACTTTTTCTAATGTATATTTTTGGTTAAGCCCAACTCCTTCTGGTTTTGCGACGTTAATTTGAAAAACTTAAAAATGATAGGTAAGACTCAATTTTAGTAATTTCCTTTCTTCTTGTTGCAACTATCCCAATATTTTCTACCATTTTAAGCTAAATTATTTTACTATAATTCTAGTATATTTTTCATGCAAATACACACAAATAAATACAAAAGTTTCCAAATCATATAATACTCACCCACTAGAGACTGGATATGGAGAAGTCTTCGATAAAGTTTGTTGTCTTGCTCCTAATGTTCTTAATTGCTATAGGTATATAAATCAATTTTAATTAATTATAGCCAAAAAAATTTCTCTTTTCGCAATAGTTATCTACTTGTATGACAATTAACAATTAAAATACTTCAAGTCAAGCACATTCATCCAATCGAGAGAGAATCAAAGGATCAAGTACTAGAATCAAACCACATCACATCAAATCAACTTCAACATCAACATCAACTCAAGTTCAACTCCACGAAACACGATTCTCTGGAAACCTCGTGTGAACAGACTTCTTAAAGACTTTATGGAAGGTTAACTCATTCCCCATTCCTCGCCCCTGTTTGGATCCACATACATACATCCATGTGCTCATAAATTAGAAGAAATGTATTTTTCTACAATACACATAAATAATACATGACTTTATTTCATTATTAGAGCACTTTATTTCCAAGCTTATGTTTTTACAAAAATTATACCACTTCAATTCATTACCACTATTATCTTCCAATGGTGGTGTATTATTATTAGTTTTAAACATTATCAGATTTTTTAAATGTCTTTAGTTTGATTTCCGATGGAAGATGTTGTATAGAGAGGGGCCGCATAGAAATTAACGTTTACTTTGTGGTAAGATATAACCAATTGATTGATCAAAATATTGTTCTATCACTAAAAAAAATGAAAAATAAAAATATTATGATCAAATTTTGCACAAATTGGAGCTTGATTAATTCATTAGCTATTAATAACTTATTCCAAACTTTGATTTGCAAGAAAAAAAATGATGTAAAATTTTCATAAATTTATCTGTTTCAATAAAACTAAACTTCATAGAAAAATATGTTTAATTGGTACACAAATTAACTAATTAATATCTTTGTTGAAATTCATATATTTTGCAATTTTCAATTTTGTATGCATTTGATTTATAGTTTACTTAATCAATGAAACAACCTTCTTCTTCTTTTTTTTTTTTTTTTTTTACCGTTCCTAAAGCTTTTAAAGTTAAAATGGCCATTTTCTTTCACCATGTTTTTCACAAGTTCCAACCATTATTTGTAAAGTTTCTAAAGAGACAGTTTAGTCCCTTTAGGTTTTCAAAATAGTACTAACTGGTCATTGACTTAATTTGACCGTTAGTTTGACGAATGTAAAAATGACGCGGCATGTTGAGGTGACTACTTTAGATGAGTTGGAAAACTTTACTAATATTATATTTTATTTTTTAATATCACAAGTCTTTTTTCCTTTCTCCTTCCCCTCTTCTCTCCCTACATCTTCTTCTTACTCTTCCTTGTCATGAGACTATTGTTTGTTGCTACAGTTTAGAAAATCTAAAGATTCAAATTGGACATTTGAAAGTACATGGACGAAAATGGAACAAACTTTAAAGTAGAACTAGAATGGTAATTGACCTAAGTTTTTTTAGTACAATAAAGAATGGGGGATTCAAACCAAGGACATCTTAGTTACTAACATATTTCATTTGATAAACTAAATATTGTCAAGATGGAAACTTGATTTGATCATCAAAGAGAATTGTGGAATCTAAAAGGTAATATATAGAAAATCATGTATACATCATATGAAAAAGAAAATTATATAAAATTTCAAATTAGGAACCTACCTAAAACAAATATTCAACTTCAATGGTTACGTTTTTATATTCTTTAAACACTAAAATATCAATAAAGAAGATAAAATTTTTGGAAAAACTTTCATAACATATGTATACGTATATAGCATTTCTCCATAATGCATATACATTAAATTTACTATTATATTCGATCAATAATGAAATTCATCTTTTAATGCATCATATATTTTGGAAAATTGTATGGCGTAGCAAAATTAATTAGTATATTTATAATTTTAGTAACAATATTTTAGGTTTTCGAACATATAAAAAAATATGCTTTTCTTTTTTAATATCTAGATTTTACCCATTTAGTCCTACTCTTCAAATCTTGTTTGTTTCATTTTTTTATTTTGACCATTTTGATTTGTTTTTTCCGATTTGGGAGATTTTTGTGATTTGTTTCAAGGGTAATTGGTTTTAAATGGTAAATTACTGAAAAATTTTCAAGTATAACAAAATATCATTGTCTATTAGTGGTAGATAGCGATAGACTATGATAGACATCTATCACTGAATGATATATCACGATAGACATCGATCAGACACTCATAAATTTCTATCGTGGTCTATATGTGATATGTAGTAATATTTTACTATATTTGTAAATAGTTTACCTAGTTTTCTAATTTTGAAAACACCTCTTGTTTTAATCTAAAAGTTTTTATTTTTTTTCAAGTTGCCGCATTGTTCTTTGATTTAGGTGATATTTTCTAATTTAAATTTTTTTTTAATGGTATATCAAAAGAATAAAAATGAAAATAGTATTACAAGAGAGATATCCTCATTTTGTGTGTTCCCATATTTTTAGTGCTTTTTGGACTTTTTTTTATTTATATTTTGGGTTAAGCCCAACTCTTTTTGGTTTTGCGATATTAATTTACAAAACTTAAAAATGGTTGGTAAGACTCAATTTTAGTAATTTCCTTTGTTATTATTGCAACTATCCCATATATTTTCTACCATTTTAAGCTAAACTATTTTACTATAAATCCTGGTATAGTTTTCATGTCAATACACACAAACAAATACAAAGGCTTCAAATCATATAATACTCACCCACTAGAGATTGGATATGGAGAAGTCCTCGACAAAGTTTGTTGTCTTGCTCCTAATGTTCTTAATTTCCATAGGTATATAAATCGAGTTTATTTAATTATAGCCAATCACTAGAAGAAATTCGGGCTTTAATGTCGGTTGGTAACTTGTTCGGTAGGAAGATAAAAACACTACGATCTGATTATGATGGAGAGTATATAGACCTTCAATTCCATCTATATGATAGAACATGGAATTACGTTCCAATTCTTGACCTCAGGTACATCTCAGCAGAATGGTGTATCAGAAAGGAGAAACAGAACTTTATTGGACATGGTTCGGTCTATGATGAGTTAATTACTCATCTTCCAGACTCGTTTTGGGGTTTTGCAATGGAGACTGCATGCTACATTCTGAATAACGTTACCTCGAAAAGGGTTTTTGAACACCTTTTGAGTTGTGGAAAGGCCGAAAGGTAGTTTACGCCACTTCAGGATTTAGGGGTGTCCGACCCATGAGCTTGTGACTAACTCAAAGAAGTTGGAACTGCGTTCGAAAGTTTTCCTCTTTGTAGGCTACCTCAGGGAAATGCAGGGTGGATACTTTTATGATCCGAGTGAGAACAAAGTGTTTGTTTCTATAAATTCTATTTTCTTTTAAGAAGACCACATTCGGGATCATAAACCACGAAGTAAGCTTGTTTTACGTGAGAGTTCTAGTGAGACTGAGACTACTGAGGGTTCAACAAGAATTTTTTAACAGACTGATAAATCAACAAGAGTTGTTGAGGTCGGTACATCTACTCAACCAGCTCAAGAGTTGAGACTGCCTCGACATAGTGGGAGGGTTATGAACCATTGGATTGCTACATGAGTTTGACTAAAGCCCAGAACGTCATTTCTAATGAAGAAACTTTCTCACTTGTTGTCATGGTCAATTTTATAAGGATATTCCTATCCATAGCTACATTTTATGATTACGAGATATGGAAAATGGTTGTCAAGACTGTCTTTCTTAATGGTAATCTTGAGAAGACCATCTACATGACTCAACCAGAGGGGTTTGTAGTTCCAGATCAAGAGCAAAGAGTTTGCAAGTTTAATAGGTCCATCTATGGGCTGAAACAAGCATCTAGATTGTGGAACATTAAATTTGACAATGCGGTCAAATCGTTTAGCTTTGATCAGAACGTTGATGAGCCTTGTGTTTACAAGAAGATCATCAACAGCTAGTAGCTTTCCTTGTATTATATGTGGACAATATTCTACTCATTAGGAATGATGTAGGGTTTTTTACTGACATTAAAAAGTGGCTAGCTACCCAATTCCAAATGAAGATTGGGATGAGGCACAGTATGTTCTAGGGATCCAGATCATTCGGGATCGTACGAACAAGAGGCTAGCCTTGTCTCAGGCATCGTACAATGATCAAATGTTGATCAAGTACAGGATGTAGGATTCTGAAAGGGGTTTATTACCCTTCAGGCATGGAATCGTTTTGTCTAAGAATCAGTTTCCTAAGACACCTGAAGAGGTTGAGGAGATGAGAAAGATTTCCTATGCTTCAGCTATTGGAAGCTTAATATATGCGATGTTGTGTACTAGACCCAACATTTGTTATGTAGTAGGGATTGTTAGTCGATATCAGTCCAATCAAGGATTTGATCACTGGACGGCAATCAAGACGATTCTCAAATATCTTCGGAGAACGAGGGACTACATTCTCGTGTATGGAGATAAGGATCTGATCCTTACATGATACACAGACTCTGACTTTCAAACTGATAGAGATTCTCACAAATCGACATCGGGGTCAGTGTTCACTCTAAATGAAGGGGTTGTAGTGTGGCGGAGCATCAATCAAGGATCCCTCGCAGACTCCACTATGGAAGCCCACGAAGATTGTGCATCACGATGGTGTGATAGTAACGAAAATCACATCAGAGCATAACGTTGCTGATCCATTTACAAAGGCTCTCACTACTAAAGTTTTTGAAGGTCACCTGGAGAGTCTTGGTCTACAGGACATGCGGCATCTTGTCTAGGGCAAGTGGAAGATGATATTGAGGTATAGAGTATGCCCTGGTTTATTGTATATTGTACTTGTATTTATCTTGTATTGTACATTAGTCTCCCGAGGCATTAGAAGAAGTGGGAGATTGTTGGAATTGTTGTTCTACTTCTCTCAGAGTCTCGTAATTTGTAATCTGTACACATTGTTATAAATAAAATAAGAGATTTTATTTGGCATTTACTCATATCCGAAGCAGGGGTAAGTAGATAGATTGCTCCCTTAAGGGTTGATTCTGGGTCTTGAACATAGTGGCCATAGCTTCTCTTTGGAAGAGAGAACTCAATCATGGTAGGACTATGACTTATGTTCATTAGAGGGATTAATGGCTGATAACTTGTAGAAATACAAGTTATTTATACCATCTTATTTAGATTATGCGACAAAAAGAAGGAAAAGTTGTGTCGAACGTATAGAAGTTGGCTTAGAAACGCAAAAATTGTAAAGTGTCGGAAACACACCCGCTAACTCCATTGCGATGGCAAAAAGGGATGTCCAAGTCTTTGTTTTGCAGAAAACAGGTTACCGGATGCGACGATCGCTCGAATGAGAAAAAAAGAGCAACGCATACGCACTGCATGAGACGGTCAATCGAGAATGAAAAAAAGCAATGCAATTGCAGTGCATGCGACGATTGATCATGGATGGACAAATCAACGCATTAACACTGCATGCGACAATCGATCCTGGATAAAAGATCAACACATTTGCACCACATGCGGCGATCGATCGTAGATGAAAAGATCAACGCATTCACGGGGATTTTTGAAATTGTACAACTTTTCTGTTGTACAATCTGACAAAATGAACTTGGAGCAGAGCGGACGTTTCCACCAAGCCATGGCAAGAAAAAGCAGCTTTTATGAGCAGGACCATTGACGAAGGAGGTTCCAAGGTCTATAAATAGGTACATTAATTTCAAAGAGAGGAGGCTGGTCTGAAGAGACAACTGAGGGAAAATCCGGGGAGAAAGACGAGATAAGACCGAAAGGGAAGTCTCGGGAGCAAGAAATTCATTCCTATTCCCGATGAGAAGCTATGTGCAAAGATCACTTCTACCGGGAAAACAAGCCTGAGAAGGAAGTTCTCCACCACATTCCTCCAACACACCGACAAGCAAATCGTCTCCGATCGGGATCCGTGTCAAGACATTAGCACGCTTTCCTTATTTGTTCTCACTTTCTATTCATCAACTGTGTTCATTTCTTATCTTTAATTCATCCATCTTTAACAAACGTTTTATCGTTATCTTTAAATATCATTATCATATTCATCATCATTTCTCTATTCTCCACCATACATTCATCTTCCATTTCTCTCACTATGTGTAACTAATCCCCAGGGTAAGAGGGAAGGATTAAGTGAGTAAGTTAATCTTTGTTGAAGAAATCAGCTAAGTTTAGCTAATGCATGCTCAATGGCATCTTCACCTGTGAGAGCATAAGTGAAGATGTTAACAGGATTGACGAACTTATGATGTCCTTTCCCCCAACCCATTCTCTTTCTGGCGCATTTCACAAGACTTGTCACCGTATTCCATCAAATACTTTTGCACATCTTCACAGACAGCCCATTTATTTGTTGTTTATCTGTTTATTTATTTATTTATTACCGCATCGTATTTTATCACCGCAATTTATTTTATCATCGCTTTTTATTTCATCATCGCATTTTATTTTGATGGAACACGAGACATACACAGCGGAATTAGAATCTAATTACACTCTAATTGCTTTTAACTTAAAGGTAAAACATGCAATTTGAAGGAAAAAAAACAGTAATTAACTTACTTTTGAAGCTCCCGAAAACCGATTCTCCTCGCTGAATCTCGACCCGAACTCTTCTGACCCACCACTAGAGTTGACCTACTATCCTCTGGACTCAGAACCGGATTGTGGGACCCAGTGGATGAAGAAAACGAGAGAGATAAAAGAGATGGAAAATATGATAGATCTTTGGGTTGGGTTATGAATTTTCCTCAAAGAAAATAGTTTTTTTTCAGCCCAAATTTGAAAAAAAAATTTGGCAAAAATGGGTAAAACTCTTTTCATTCAAAATGAGAGCCCATTTTATAGAAAAAAACCATGCAACAGTTGCATAAAACAAATCCATAAAAACCCAACACCTATAATCCACTATCTTAGTGGGCTTAATGTCTCCACTATAAGCCAACACCTAGCCCACTATTTTGTTAGTTGAATTATCCAACAAAAGTTTGGATTTTCCCGCTAACTATAGTCAAAGGGCAAAGTAGTCATTTGGTCAAAGTCAAACTTTGACCAAAAAGTCAACATTTTGACTTTTTATGATTTTTTCCATGTTGACTAATTTTAACCTCCTGAGCATGAATCCGCATTCATTTTCTATAAATGCAAATCACATTTGAATATAAGGTCGGTCAAAGTTTGACCATTTCCATTATTTATGAGCTTCTGAATATGAAGGTATTCATATTTTTTATATTTAAATCACATTTAAATATTAAAGATGTATCTCTAAACTAAAAAACCCGACCACTATTTCACTTAGGCTTGTCGGTTTCTCTCTCTTCACCTAATTCGAACAATTCGAATTATTCTATCATACTGTTCTAAATTTATTCCATATGAGCTAATAGGGGAACCTAATGGACCTATAGATCATGGGCTCCAACGATCCGAGCTTAGCTAGCTAAACTCTTTAGACAGAGCTAATCAACATTCGTTAACTAACGGGTTATTACACTATAGTCCCGTAGTTGCACTCTCCTCACTATAGATATATTTGTGTCCATTTAATATAACCATGATTAATAAGCTAATCCTTCACAGGTTGTTCGTAATCTCAGCTGGGTCATAAAAACCGTTTTACCCCCAAGACTACATCTTGTTCCTTAAGTTCCACTGATCCTCTAATGAACAATTGGTTTAAGGTCCAACCTATAAACCGAATCCCTCTCGGGCCAAGGAGAGGGTGGGGCCCCTTGTTCAAGACCTGGATTCAGTACTAAAGGGAATAACCTATCTACTATCCCTATAACGGGTAGGAGTGAATTCCGTCTTGCACCCTATGTTCCCAGTTATCCACCCAATCTTACCCCTGAAATGGGAGGCTTATTGGGCCAGCGATGATGAGCTGCCCTCACCTTCAAAATATTTCTAAGACCTAGGGATCACAAGCTTAACCTTCAAAAGAACTTTACTCAATTCCGGGACATTGCATGATTTATTTCAAAAAGAAAACTTTTCCACCAGGGTGTCAAATGATTTTTTATCCTTGCATATTTGTTGGCATTATTATTTTTTCTAACCTTGCACTGATCCAAGTGCCTTGCCTTCGTTTTGGTTTACACCCACGTGTGTCATGCAAACATCCAACTACGAGCAATGCATTCTTTCTCAGACTAAACTCATACCTACTTGACAGTGAAGTTGCAGTCATTTTATTTATGCGTTGATCCTGGTGACTTACTTTCGTTTTAGCTTGCCCCCACGTGTGTCATGCGGACATCCAACTACGGGTAAGTACCCTTCACAACTTCACTCTTATCAACATGGGTTTCCCATTTCATTGACAGTGGAGTTGTTATTCTCAAAATTTTCCTCTTTTTTTTTAAAAAAAATAGCAACGTCGTAAATAAATACATCACCCTCAAATTTAAAATGTGGCAATGTCCTCATTGCCAAAAGATTGAAAGAAGTCATGTGATGTTCTTAGAAAGCTTCGTAAAGAAAGTTTGAAAGAAAGCTAGCAGACCCCTAACTTCTAGAAATATTTCATGAGCTAACTATCTTAAAATTAAGTTGACTCTAGTATATACGAAAGGAATAGAAATATGTTTTTCATCATTGAAATCATAATTGGAAAGAGACAGCATGCGGTAACTTAATAAATTTATCCATGTCAAATGATTGCGGTAATCAAATAGGATGCGGTGATAAAATTTTTAAAACTAAAATGCGATGCGATAGTGCAAAATTTGAAAAAAAGTGAAGGAAGAATACAACCCCCAAATTTGCATTGTCGCCCACATTGTGTATTAATGCATCCCTCTTTACAGCGATCTATCTTCTTTGGGTTGCGATGACGGAATAAAATAAGTTGCTTCTTCGTGTAACGCCTCTGCAATCCTGCGCCTCGATCGTTGCAAGAAAAACAGAGAGGGGGTCAAATAAGATTAAACAAAACAAACTTTTTTTTTTTAGAATAAAAAAGTAGATTTGTGATAATAAATAATAACAAGATGATAAAAGTTCATGAAGTATTGATGCAAGAAAAGGGATATTCAAAAGGATTGCATCCCTGATGAGGTTGAGTTATGTAGTAACTCAGGGAATGTTTATTCCAAGCTAGACTTTTCACATCCACGGTGGCTTTTCCCTCTTTTCTTTACCCTCTGGGATCTTGACTGCCTTAATCCGGAGCTTTTCCCCATGAATGTTCATTACAATCTCCCATTGCGCACATCAATTTGAGTGTGACCGGTCGAAAAGAATGGTCATCCCAATATGACAGGCGCATCTTCATCCGCTTTATAATCTAAAATGAGGAAGTCTACCGGCAAGATGAATTTATCAATTGAGATTGTGGCATTTTTCAGCTCTCCTTCAGGATGTATTCAGGATCTGTCCGCAAATAGGAGAGTCTCTATCGTGGGCGTGAATGTGCCAATATTCAATCGTTTGAAGATTCATTGCGGCATGATGTTTATACTTGCCCCAAGATCACATAGTGCTTGGCCATTGTAGACCCCTCTAATGGAGCATTGTATCGTGAAGATTCTTGGGTCGCACATTTTTTGTGGGATCATAGCATTTTGCGTTGCGGCCACTATTTCGATATTTTCTTCATCATTTTGTTTTTCTTTCAATCTTTGCGAAGCTGGTGGTAGCTAGACTTCTTCTGTCTCATGTTCTGGAGGTTTGAGAAAGGACGCAACTTCAAGGTTCATTTTCTCGACCTCTTTCGAACTATAGGTCAACAGGTCCTCGGTTGTCACCGCATTCAAGCTGGTTGTGATGGGTTCCTCCCTTACTTCCACAGTCATTTTGTCGCCCATTGTTCCTTCTTGATACCCCCAGCATTGCGAGGAAGCTATGTTGAGCTTGGCAGCGCTCCTTGCGGTCTATTTTTCAGCTCGCCCGTAATTTGTCCCAACTGAATTTCGAGATTTTGAATGGGCGTTGCTTGAGTCTGAAGCACTGATTCGTTTTTCTCGATGTACTACTTCAACAAGCTCTCTAAAGACGAAGATTGCGGTGTTTGTTAGCTACTAGCTTGATCATGCGTTGGACCATTGTTTTGCGGGAACAATCCGGATGGCCCTCCTTTTTGCGCCACTGGTTGGAAGCTCTGTTTTTTATTTTTCCACGCAAAATTTGGGTGGTTTCTCCACCCGGGGGTATATGTATCGGAATAGTGATTAGTCTTTATGAAGCATACTGACTGCAGGTTTGCTGGGCATTCTTCCATCGAGTGAGCATCTCCACAGATGACACATCTTGCAGTCATTTGAGCAATGGTGTTGACCTGCCCTTTCTTCGCTCTCGTGCTGTTAATTGCGATGCCTTGTATCAAACTCATCGTCGCAGTCATTTGATTTTGAAGAGATGCATGGCCCCATCGTTTATGTCGTCACTGTCTTTAATTCTTAATCTCTGATCGCTTTCCCGCCAATCCTCGTAATTTTTGGAAATGCGATCAAGTATTCTCTTTGCCTCCTCATATGTTTTCTCAAGCAGACCACCAGCTGCTGCCACATTGGCAGCGGTCTGCAAAGAGGGATTTAGTCCTTGATAAAAGATCTCCATCTGCAAGAAGTCTAGTAAGCCATTATGTGGACAATCTCTTACCAACCGCTTAAACCTCACCCAAGCATCGCTAAGCGATTCATCAATATTTTTGTTCAAAATTTGTTATTAATTTCCTTCTCCTGGCATTCTCGGTAGGTGGGAAGTATTTTTTCATAAACTTCTCGACGACTTGCTCCCACGAGGTTATCTCTCCCAGTTCGAGAGAATACACCCATTTTCTTGCTTGATCGCACAAGGAAAATGGGAACAGAGTTAGTCAAACTTCTTTGGTAGAGATATTTGGGAACACAAAAGTGTTGCAGATTTCTATGAAGCTACGGAGGTGGGCATGCGGGTCTTCGCTACGCCTCCCTTCAAACTGCCCAGTAGGCTGGAACATCTGCAACATTACTGGCTTCATTTTAAACCTCGATCCGTTTAACGCTGGCCTCATGATTGTTGGAGAGAAATCATAGAGGTTGGGCGACGCATAGTCCCGAATGGGTCTATTGCGGTCATTCGCCAGAAGGATGGGGTTGGCCATTATATTGTTTGTGTCCATGGCCCTTTCTGCCAGTTCTTCCGCCATTCTTGAGGTTTTGTCTTGCTATTCGTGGTTGTCTTTTAATCGTCGTTGAAATGTTCTTTCAATCTCTAGGTCATAATTCGCTAGAGATTGAGCTGCAAAGAAATTAGAAAAATCACCGTTAGCACACTGCTTTCCCGAAGTCCTCGGAACCGGTGCCAAAAACTTGATGCGTTATTTTAGTAGGTGGAATTATGGATGAAATGCGATGATGAAAATGCGTTGAGCACTCAAGTTTTCTTAGTGGAATCCAAGTGTAAACCCCACTGAGTTTTCTAGTAAGTCCAGGGTCGAACTCAGGGACTTGGAAAACAATATGCGGTGGTGGTAATTTCTCTGAAGACTTTGCGACAACCGATAACTCAAATAATTGTTTGGTTTTGTTGATTGTTATAATGAAAAATAAACAAATGCAGCAGATTTGAGAAAAGTTTGATTGTGTGATAGATGCACTGAGTATGCAGATGAACAGGTTGAGAAGGTCTTTAGCTAGCGTTACTTGGGAATGCATCAGACTATGCGATCATGCTACACCCATGCACAACGAGTCATTTCCCAATGCAAATGCGGTGCTCCTAAATATAGGACGCATGTGTTGAATGAAAAAGTGTCCATAGAGCTTATTCCTAAGTCTCTACTCTTTTCCTATGCGATGATGCAAGATGCAAAAAGGCAAGGTGACCGCACACAATCATATTCTATCTCTAGGATGCATACGATGTGTTAATAGCAAACAGTGCTTATTCCTAAGCTCTTATCTCTTGATTATACATTCTAATCTGACTCTTCCGAGCCTAGATTCTGACCTGACTTTCCCAAACCTAGATCATGTCCTTCGACTACCCTCCCGAGTATCTCTAATGGACAAATGAAGCATACATAATACAAGATAATCGCATAGAATGAAGATCCCCAGTTGTGCTAGCTAAATGTTTTTCAACCCATTCAATAGATTTAGCTACTCATGCGTGATAAACAGAGAGTGAACAGATATAGAGAAGTAAATTCTATTTCCATAAATGAGTTTGAATACACAATAACAATGGAAGTTAAAGGTAAAGAGCCTTATAGCAATCTCTTGCTGTCCAAGGCTTTACACTGGCAACTCTGTTCAGTTCAAAAGATATTCATGCTTCTGCAGGAGCTGGCCCTCTCTCTGATTTTGAACCTTCCAACACTCTCCCAAGCTTATCGGAACGATCTGTCGGCACAACCTCCTTCCCTCGCGTCCACCTTAAAATAAAAGAAAATCTAAGAACAAGGCTAAACTATGAACAGATCTTGTGAACTCGTAAGCAGCTGAACCCCTTTTCTGAAGGATGCCTTTGGTATTTATAGAGCTTCGGGGTGAAGGGCGGCTTCTCTCTTATGATTGCAGAGATGGGATGGATTTAATTCCCTGACTGATGTGCCAAATATTTGTCACCAAAAAGCTAAATGTACTTGTTATCGTTAGTGGCTGTCAACTTAATTCGGATTTGACCGTCATCAACTTTCTGTCCCATCATGATTAATTATGCCTTTCACTTAGATGCGCCCACCAAGTTGCGCCAACTCTATGTGGCAATCCTTCTTGAGCAAATGTTTGCAAACACAATCACCAAAAAGCCTTGCGGTAATGCTGCTCTCAACCAATGATTTTTTATGATCGCTATTTCTGCCTTGTGTCAACGCATATTCTGCATAAAAATACAAAAACCAACTGTTTCTATGCAATGAACACATGCGACCGCAATGTTATAGACTTAATGCTTTTGGACGCAATCTAACATATTTTATCAACATAAACCCTCATTGTTTAATAACTTAGCAATGCAATAACGTGCATTTCTACTTGTTATCAATACACTTTGCGCCCGTCCTGCAAAGATGCATTATGTTGATGGATGTGTTGCGCGAGTATATACATTGTGCCCATCCTCTGCAAATACGCACTATGTTGACGGATGTGCAGTGTTGGTAGAAATACCTTGCGCCCGTCCTCCAAAGTTGTGTTGCGTTGACGGATGTGTTATACTAATGTATACATTGCACCCGTCCTCCACAAATATGCATTTGCGATAACGAATGTATTGCGTTAACAACTAAACATTGCACCTGTCAACCCCGTACTATATTTTTCCTACAAAATTGAGTAACAAGCATGTTAAGTAAAATTATGAAAGGAGATAAAGAAATTAGGAAGATGGAGGAAGAAAATTCTAAGTGTTAGAAATACTTAGATGTGTGAGTTTTACATAATATAACAAGTGGAAATTTGGCTAAGTATGGAAGCAAAGTGTACGCATGCATTGATGGAGAAGTGTGGACGCATAAGGTTGCATATGTAGCAACCAAGGTTTGGTAGAGGCTAAGTGTTGAAGGAAAGGATAAGCTATGTGTTGGTACCAAGGGTGAACGTATAAGTGAAAGCTATGATGCGATGGTAAGCAGTCGAAGGCATGCGACCAAAGGAAATGTGTTGGTAGTTTGCGTTGATGCGAGGGCATGCAGTGCAAGGGCATGCGATGACGCAGTGCAAGGGCATGCGATGATGCGGTGCAAGGCATGCATCGATGGATGGCATGCAACAAGGAAAGCATGCGCCGTTGGAAACGGCAGTGCTATGCGATGATATGCCGTAATGGATGCGATGGACGCAATGGACGCGGCAGTGCTACACTATACGTTGGTTAGGTACTATGTGTTGGTGTTGGCGCTATGCGGCAACGCTATGCATTGGTGGTATGCGGCAGTGGTGCTAGACGATGAGCTAGACGATGGAGTATATGATACATGTTGAAGTCATGCTACGAAACGAGGAAGGCTTAATGCATGGTTGATATGATAAGAGTTATGCGTGGTCTAGGACATGTGTTGGCTTAGAAGTATGTGACCAAAGGAGGGACGCAAAAGCCTCTAAGTGAGCTATGCGTTAGTTAGACTGGGCGATACGTCGAGGAGGTATGCAGCCAGGTGGTTGCAAGTGTTGGCTTGGGAGCTGACCCTTGCGTTGATACCGATGAGGGAAAGATCATCTTGGAGATTGATCAGCTAAGCCAGTTGTCATACTCAAGTTTGACATTATCCTCTAAGGATGAGGTGGCAGCCTGATGTTAAAAGGAGAGCATGCAGCTGTTAGTTTGAAAGAGAAGCTCGACTTCAAGTAGAGGTTTAGAGAAATTCGCTTAAGAAAATGAAGTAATTCTAGAGCCATTCAAACCCTGAGTATGTCTAGTTACTCAGGTTGATATTCCGGAGGGAGATTCTAGCGGAATCGAGCTAGAGTATGAAGAATCTGGCTGGAGGTAGAATTCTTGGGTAAGCTGAGCCAGTCTTGATAATTTAAGGATTCCGGCACAACCATGAAGAATTCTGAGTTGAAATTTTAAGTTAAGCTTGTTAAGACAATTTAGAGAATTTTTTTAGAAGGAAATTTCTTGAGAAAAGGCCTGGAAAATTAGTTATTAAAATTGAAAGTTAAATATGGAATCTTGAGCAAGCAGGCAGCTGCTTGGGTTGAACAAGCAAGCAGCTTTAAGGGCTTGACGATGATGATGAGCGCATGCATTGGAGGTTGAATTGGTGCAAGGATGCACTGAGAAGCATTAGACCATACAACACATATTGAATCCATAAGTGCAAGGTTGCGTTGGATGATGGGCACAACCGGACGAACGCATGGGGCATGCATTGATGTGCCACAAGATGGGCGCATAAGCTAGACGATAGGCGCAACCGGACAAGCGCATTGGGCATGCATTGATGTGCCACAAGACGGGCACATAAGCTGGACGATGGGCACAACCGGACGAACGCATGGGGCATGCGTTGATGTGCCACAAGACGGGTGCATGAGCTGAGCGATGGGTGCAAAGGTTGCTATGCGATGGGCAGTAGGCATGAGCTGAAGGCTTGGATGCATAGGAAGCTTGAACGCCTAACATAATGCACGGACACAAGGCATGGACGCATGGTATTAACGTGGCTGCCTAGTCAAGTAAGGACCTAAGGATTTGGCTAGGTGTTCAACGCACAGTAAGCATACATAAAAAGGATTGCCAAAGATTGTGAGTGAATCTAAATGCTTTAAATGTTTTAAATAAATTGCTAATGCTTATGAATGTTTAACAATGCATGTTTACTAAAAGCTATTTATGACAACTATTCTCAAAATAGTTACCAAGCAACACATCTCACATTAATGCTATACTTATGCTATGATTTTCAATGACCATGAGGATGCGTCAGTATAGAATCTTTTGGGCAACTAAGTCGTTAAGAGATAAGAATATGCAAGTTGAGTATGAGTAGCTTAGTACTGAAGTACACGAAGAAGGTACTGAAGGTCAGCCTTAGAATGTGAATAGCTCAGTACTGAAGTACATGGAGAATGTACTGAAGCTTTGTCTTAGAATTTGAATAGCTCGATACTGAAGTACACGGAGAAGGTATCTGAGCAGTAGTACCTAAGGTATGACGTTACTTAAACTAGAATTACATAAATGAAAGAAAAGTTGTCATTGGTAGTGCCGAGTTCACTCCACATTAGCTACGGATTGACATTGAGGAATTGTGTAAAGATTCTCTTTTAATTAAGGATGCAAGTTATGATTGTAGGAAGTGGACAAAAAGGGTTCCTTCCTAGTTAAGTAGTAACGCAGTAAAGGATGATAAAGAATGAGCAAGAGGGACACTCTAGACTGATAGACAATGGCATAGTCTAACAAAGTAAGAAAAATGTTATGTGATGTTGATGATGACATGAATAATAGTTACCAAGTTTATGTTTTCAGTTAAAACTTTCAATTTTAATATGAAATTTATGTATGAACGCTATGCTTTAATGTTAGTCACTCACTAGGCTTCTAGCTCATGTTTTCAAATGTTTTCCTTTCAGGTAGCGGTCAGTTCCCAAAAGAGTTCGTTGTTGCTGCTCTGCCACTTAAAGAGTCAGGTTGAAGGAAGCTTAATTGAAGACCTGTATTAGTTAGTACACATGTGTCTGTCAAGTTACTGGTATTTTAGTCGGGGCTCACTAAATTGTAATATTCATGTATGAACAATACTGCAAAACCCTGTAATGTAAATGTGTTAAGTTCTGAGTTAATTGTTCAGTGTATTGATGAAATGTATGTATTCAGGGTTTGAACGAAATTGAACAGGCTAGATAGGCAGTAAGTACCAGCAAAAGGGTTGATAACTGCTGCAGTCACCACTCCATCCAGGTTAAGAGGGTAATTTGGGGCGGGGTGTAACAGCGCCCGTCATATAAAAATAAAAAAATGATAAAATAGTCACGAAGAGGGTAATCGAACGATTTCTTTAGCTCCCGACCGAATAATTACATAGCAGACGAAAGGACGTCCTTTCCTGCTATGTCATAATGGGAGGGGCACGGTAGGATTTTTGGATTACCAAAGCCTGCCGGAGCACGGATTGCGTTGGGCCCATCAAGGCCCAACCTATAAATCGCCCCTCCTCAGCCCGTTGGAGTTTACTTTCATTCTCTTCGCGAAAACCCTAAGAAAATCTCTCTGCATACCTTGATCGTCGTCCACCCTTTCTTCCGAGAAAAGAAAAATTTCCAACTTCTTTCCCTTAACCGAACTCATGGCCGAACACTCATCCCATTCCTCTTCCAAACCATCATCCCCTTCCCACGCCCCTGTTACCACGTGGGAGGCGGCTTTCCTTGCCGCTAGCCGCCGCCTCACCGCCCAGCCTAAGACAACCCCTAGAATCGCCGGGAAACCCAGGCGAAAACCCTCTAAAACCGCAACTTCGTCCACCCACCGTGAGGGGCCGAGCACGGAGTGTGCCTCTACCGAGGTGGCGCTTCCAATACCCTCAACCGAAAGTGAGTTGAAAAGAAAAGACGACAAGGAGGTGTTCGGGAGTATCCTGAGCCATTTAGAGAAGGATGGGGGGTTGCCGGAGGCTGGATTAGTAAACCAGCCCTTGTCGTCAGAGGAGAAGTTAGCTTCATTGAATAGTAAAAGGTACACGATTGTTGCTAAACAATCACTTAGCTCTGGGAGCATTGGTAAACAAATGAGTAAAGTATTTACTCTTTCGTGTAGACGATCACTTGGGTTTTGGTACACAATCAGTGGAGACGCGAACTTCGACCGAATGGTTCAAGACCCAGTTCGCCTGTTTGAACCGAAGACTCTTTGTTTTTGTAATACTTAGCTTTAGTTTTGAGGATTTGAGGCAATTTTTCTCGGTTCATAAACTTTTGATTAATATACATAAGATGTATGTGGTTTATATTGCATAGTGTATGACATATAGATTTAAAACCTAGCTTAGGTTGTGCAATTATTCATGCTTTATGTATTATAAGTGTTATAATATTGCTTGATGAAATTACAAGAAAGTATGTGCATGCATCATGAAATATAAGAGTTATATGTATACATTCAGTAAGCATATTCATTCATCATCTTTATATTATAAGCGTTATGTTATAAGGGTAAATGGAAGCATGTTTTGCTTGGTTTGTTGTTGTTTTGTATAAGTGTAATATAAAAAGTAGCAATGAATGAACAATGTATGAAGCATGACACTTAGGCTGTTTATAAGCGTTATGAATGCCTTTCATGTGTTTGATTTGCATTGTGGTTGATTTTGGTTGTTTCTATTATAAGCGTTATAATACAAATTAGAACTAAAATCAATAAGAAGAGTTGCATAGGGACTTAGGTAAACTCATGTTTTAAAAGGGTTTTGAAATTGGATTGAGATAGACCTAAGTTTAAAGGTTCTGATGGGAGTAGCAACCTAGTTTAATATTTTTAAATCGGTTAAATATGATTAAATTGATTGGCATAAAAGATTAAAATTGCATTATATCTATCTATAAGGGACCTTTTTTCTAAGGCAGGTTCTGTCTAGGCTAGGGTACTTAAGCTAATGGAAACGAAACACCCCTACCTAAGAACCTACCTGGAAAGGTGAATTAGATAGATTTTTTGCAAGCATGTGACAGTTGGTCAAAGACTCTATCAAAAAGTTTAATCGATGATGATCAAAAGTTGTTTCCACTATCTAAGGTAAAAGTTACTCTTGGGAAAACCTAAAAAGTCACTTAGTTAAAATTCTTAGCCATGTTTTTTCTAAGTAAACTAAACCCTAGGTTATAAAATACTAAGTGGGAGGAAGATATGTATTTGATATGTCAATGATTCCACTCACGTTTCTCCTTGAATGTTCACGCCGTGAGATTCATGCTTGGCCTCGTGGTTCCCTTGGAGCATTCCCCTTTGGATGGTGTTTGCATGAGTCAATATCAAGGTGGACGAAGAAAGTGTTTATAGTAAGAAGGTGAAAGGTGTGTGTCAAAATGTCCTACAATCTCTGTCATTGGTTTGCACCGTGAGATCATTATGTACTCCATCTTGGCTCCCTGGGAGCGTCCCCCTTTCGAAGGGTTTTATACAGTTGGTTAATATCAAGGTGAAATCTAGAAATAGATAGAGTCGCTTTAGTTTTTGCCCCAATCGGATTTTTTCCCTTTGGATTGGCGGCTTGGGGTGGAACTCTAGGGCCTAAAATGGCGGGTCTCACTTACGGGACATGGTCATTACACGTGAGATCATGGACTTGTTGCAAGGTTTGTTTGAATGTGAGTTTTTCGAGCACAAAGGGATGGATGACAAAACCAATAGTGTCAGTTCCCAAGTTAAACTCAAGGAAGATAAAGCAATTGTTGCTGACTCTATTGAATTTCATAAACGAGAAGTGTTCTCTGACATTGAAGTTGGAGCTTATTTAGGTTCTGATACTGATCCCACTACTCTCCAAAGAGAAGGATGTCTAAAGACAGTAAATATGATTTATTGGTCTTAGAGACATGTTTTGTAGAGAATGATGATTCTGCCTGGATCCTTGATTCGGGTGCTACTAATCACGTTAGTTTCTCTTACCAAGGATTCAGTTCATGTCAAAGGTTGCCACAGGAAGAGATGACTCTTCGAGTCGGTAATGGTGAGGTTGTTTCAACTATTGTTGTAGGTAGGCTAAAGTTATTTTCGGACAAGAAACGTTATTTGTTACTAGATAATGTTTTCGTAGTTCCTTATATTAAGAGGAACTTAATCTCGGTTTATTGTCTCATTGAACAAGGTTATACCATCTCCTTTTCTGAGAGTAAAGTGTTTATTTTCAAGAATGAAATGGATATTGGTTTTGGTTTAATGGAAAGTAACTTCTATGTACTAAGGCCATTAGTCATAAAAGCCTTGTTTAACACTGAAATGTTCAGCACAGCAACAATAGCTAAAAGACCAGAGCATTTTCCTAAGGAAAACGCCGGCATCTAAGGTTAGGTCACATCAACCTCAGTAGGATGGAGCAGTTGGTGAAATATGGACTTTAAAGAGTTTAGAAGAAAACTCCTTGCTGGTGTGTGAATCATGCCTCGAAGGCAAGATGACCAAACAACCTTTTACTAGAAAAAGTTACAGAGTCAAGGAAGCCTTGGAGCTCATACATTCTGACATCTGTAGCCTGATGAGTGTTAGAGCTCGAGGTGGGTATGAATATTTCATCTCTTTCATAGATGATTATTCAAGGTTCATCTCTACCTAATGCAACGTAAGTCTGAAGCCCTTGACATGTTCAAGGAGTATAAGGCTGAAGTTGAAAACTTGTTAGGTAAGTAGATAAAAACACTACGATCTATTCATCGTGGAGAGTATATGGACCTCCAATTCCAGAACTATATGATAGAACATGGAATTACATCCCAACTCTCGGCCCACGGTACACCTCAGTAGAATGGTATATTATAAAGGAGAAACTGAAGCTTGTTGGATATGGTTCTGTCTATGATGAGTTATGCTCATCTTCTAGACTCGTTTTGGGGTTTTGCAGTAGAGACTGTTTGTTACATTCTGAACAATGTTCCCTCCAAAAGTGTTACTAAAATACCTTTGGAGCTGTGGAGAAGCCGTAAAGGTAGTTTTATGTCACTTAAGGATTTGGGGGTGTCCAACCCACATGTTGTGACTAACCCAAAGAAGTTGGAACTGCGTTTGAAAGTTTGCCTCTTTGTAGGCTACCCTAGGGAAACGAGGGGTGGATACTTCTATGATCCGAGTGAGAACAAAGTGTTTTTTTCTAAAAATGCTATCTTCTTGGAAGAAGACAACATTTGGGATCATAAACCACGAAGTAAGCTTGTTTTACATGAGATTTCTAGTGAGACTAAGACTACTGAGTGTTCAACAAGAGTTGTTGAACAGGTCAATAGATCAACAAGAGTTGTTAATGTCGGAACATCTAGTCAACTAGCTCAAGAGTTGAGACTACCTCGATGTAGTGGGAGGATTATGAATCTGTCGGATCTCCATATGGGTATACTGAAGCCCAGAACACCATTTCTAATGATGGGGTCGAGGATCCATTGTCTTTTAAGAAAGCAATAGAGGATGTTGACAAAGATGTGCGGATTAAAGCCATGAACAAGGAGATGGAGTCTATGTATTTCAATTAAGTCTGGAAGTTTGTGGATCAGCCTGATGGGATAAGACCTATAGGGTGTAAGTGGATCTACAAGCAAAAGTGAGGTGTAGATGGAAAGGTGCAAACCTTTAAAACTATACTTGTGGCAAAGGGTTATACCCAAGTTGAGTGAGTGGACTATGAGGGAACTTTCTCACTTGTTGTCATACTTCTATCAGGATACTCCTATCCATAGCTACATTTTATGATTATGAGATATGGAAAATGGACATCAAGACTAACTTTCTTAATGGTAATCTTGAGGAGATCATCTACATGGCTCAACCAGAGGGTTTCGTAGTTCCAGATCAAGAGCAAAAAGTTTGCAAGCTTAATAGGTTCATTTATGGGCTGAAACAAGTGTCTAAATCGTGGAACATTAGATTTGACAGTGTAGTCAAATCGTTTGCCTTTGATAAGAACGAATTCGTAGGTCGTGGAACAAGAGAGAAAGAAGGGACCCTACCAAGACTTTGGGTTCCACTAAAGCTTCTGGGCTTGGGCACCCCCCAAATAGATTGAATCTTGATGAGTCGAAATTGCATTTTTTGGCATCCAAAAGATGAATGGGATTGTGGCACTTTACTCGCCGCCTATGCGGAAGGATGCCGGGTGGAAGCTTTCTCTCGTGCTATGGCATGCTTTTGAGCGCATTCATTGCTTTGAGGGAGGTTATGCCTATCATGACGATTACAATGACTAACTTGAGTGAAGTTCAAGCTTGGATTCGTGTTTGCCTAGTTCTTGGGCCGTACCACATTAATCGTCAGCCACAGGAGATTGTCCTACCTAGCTCTCCTTCAGAAGGCACATCGAGACTAGATTGATGCCTCAAATCAAGCTTTTGTTGCGACATGTTATGTTTTCTCCCCCATTGCTAGTGATGAACTGAGTTGTAGACATGAAAGCATAAGAACTCAACAAGATCCCCCTCGAATGAAAAAAAAGGTTATGATAAACGGGGAAAATTTGAAATCGAGCGCCTTCTACAGCCGAATAGGCCATGAACTAGATCAGAACCATTCTCAACAAGTCCATAATGGCAAAAATTGGGATACATTCTGGGAAAATCAAACATCCATCAAAGAGAAGCAAATGAAAGGACTTCATCAAAATTCTCGTAGAATCTCAGATGAATGGGGTCTTTGCTCTGCCAAATAAGGCAGATGAGTATACCATTGAAGATTTTGATGGTGGTGAGCCTTGTGTTTACAAGAAGATCATCAACAGCTCAGTAGTTTTCCTGGTACTGTATGTGGATGATATCCTATTCATTTGGGAATGATGTAGGGTTTCTGACTGACATTAAAAAGTGGCTAGCTGCCCAGTTCCAAAGGAAAGATTTGGGTGAGGCACAGTATGTTTTAAGGATCCAGATAATTCGGGATCGTAAGAAGAAGAGGTTAGCCTTGTCTCAGGTATCCTACATCGATCATTGATCAAGTACAGAATGCAGGATGAGGGGTTTGTTACCCTTCAGGTATGGAATCGTTTTGTCTAAGGATCAATGTCCTAAGACACCTCAAGAGGTTGAAGAAATGAGACAGATTCCCTATGCTTCAGCTATTGGAATCTTAATGTATGCAATGTTGTGTACCAGACCTAACATTTGCTGTGCAGTAGGGATGTTCAGTCGTTATCAATCCAATCCAGGATTTGATCACTGGACTACGGTCAAGACGATCTTCAAGTATCTTCGGAGAACGAGGAACTACATGCTTGTGTATGGAGATAAGAATCTAATCCTTACAGGATACACAGACTCTGACTTTCAGACCGATAGAAATTCTCGTAAATCGAAATCAAGGTCAGTGTTCACTCTAAATGGAGGGGTTGTAGTGTGGCAAAGCGTAAAGCAAGAATGCATCATAGACTCCACTATGGAAGCCAAATATGTTGCTGCTTGTGAAGCAAGGAGGCTGTTTGGCTGAGGAAATTCCTTACAGATTTTGAAGTTGTTCCAAATAAGAATTTTCCAATCACTCTTTATTGTAATGACAGTGGGGCTGTGGCAAATTCGAAGGAACCTCAAAGTTATCGTCGAGGCAAGCATATCGAACGAAAATATCACTTGATCAGGGAGATTGTGCATCACGGTGATGTGATAGTCACGAAGATCGCGTCGAAGCATGATAATGGGCAGAAATGCACGTTATTGCAGTGCTAAGTTATTAAACAATGCAAGATTACAATGATAAAAATATACAACATTGCGTCCAAAAGCATTAAGTTCACAATATTGCGATCGCATGTGTCCATCGCATTAAAACAGCCAACTTGTGTATTTTTGTGCAGAATATGTGTTGATGCAAGGTGAAAAATACGATCCAAAGAAATCAACGATCGAGCGCATTAAGAGATTTTGTTAACGCAAAGCTATACGATCAAATTGTGCTTGCGAATATCTTCTCGAGAAGGTTGCCACTCAAAGCCGGCGCATCTTGGTGGGCGCATCTGGGTGAAAAGCATAATAAATCACTATGGGACAGAAAGCTGATGACGGTCGATTCCAAATAAAGTTGACAAGCTATTAACGATCTACTGTAGCAAGTACCTCAACTTTTCGGTGAAATATTCGGCGCATCAGACAGAGAATTAATGCCATCCCATCAGTGCAATCATAAGAGAGAAGAATCATTTCACCCCGAAGCTCTATAAATACTAGAGGCCACCTTTAGTGAAGGAGTTCGACAGTTTGATAATTTTCTCCATAGCTAGAAGAAACCTTGTTCATATTTTTTTTTTTACTTAGAAGGTGGAGCGAGAGAAGGGAAGAGACACCACAAGATCGCCCTGGTCAGCTCGAGAGAGAACCTAGGAGGCGTGGAAAAATGGAAAGATGGCTGACTCTTGCGAGAGCAAGATTATCTTTTGAGTAGAGTAGAGAATAACAGTGTAAAAGCCTTGGGAAGCAAGAGATTGCTACCAGGCTCTTTATTCTTATTCCGCATTGTCATTCTGTATTTCGATTCTATATCTATAAAATGGAACTTGCTTATCTACATCTGTTCACTCTCTTAAAAGCACGCATGAGTAGCTAAATCTATCGAATGGGTTGATAAATAAAGTACGGTAATAAACAAATCAATAAACAATTAAATATATAAAGTGAGGACTGGTTGTGAAGATGTGCAAAGGTATCTGATGAATGCGGTGGCAAGTCTTGTGAAATGTGTCAGAAAGAGAATGGGTTGAGGGAAAGGACATCACAAGTTCGCCAATCTTGTTGAGGATGCAACTAAGATTCCGTTTTCCGTTGGCTTACACCTTTCAGTGATCGGCCGCGTTCCCATATTTCTATGGTGAAACAGGGATGAACGTGGTGAATGCAAGGTTGTTTCCATCTCTAGAAATATTTCTCACTTTAGTTAATGCATTCTTCCAACCTTCTTTCGAGAGGCGGAATAATATCTTCACTTATGCTTTCACAGTTGAAGATGTCGTTGAGCATGCTTTAGCTAAACTCAGCAGATTTCTTCAACAAAAATTAACTCACTCGCTTAATCCTTCCCCTTTACCCTGGGGGATTAGTTACACATGGTGAAGGAAATGGATTATGAATGCATAGTGAAGAACAGAAAGATGATGATGAATACGATAATGATATTGAAATCAAGATAAACGTTTGTTACAGATAATGAATGAAAGATTAGAGATGAATACAGTAGATGAATAGAAAGTTAGAACAAAATACGGAAAGCGTGTCAATGTCTTGACACAGATCCTGATCGAAGACAATTTTCTTGTCGGCGTGTGGTAGGAATGTAATGGAGAACTTCCCTCTCAGGCTTGTTTTCCAGGTAGAAGTGATCTTTACACAGAGCTTCTTCTTCAGGAATGGGAATCAATTGCTTGCTCCAGAGACTTCCCTTTTGGTCTTGTCTCATCTTTCTCCCGGATTTTCTCTAAGTTGTCTCTTCAGACCAACCTCCTTTCTTTGAATTTGATGTAGCTATTTCTAGACCTCGACACCTTCTACATCAGTGGTCTCGCTCTAAAAAGCTGATTTTTCTTTCCATGGCTTGGTAGAAATGTGTGCTCTACTCCACATGTAATTTTTCAGAATCGTACAACAGAAAAGCTGTACAATTTCAGAAGTCCTTGTGAATGCGACGCTCTTTACATCTACGATCGATCACCGCATGCAGTGTAATTGCTTTGATCTTTTTATCGATTGCCGCATGTGGTGCAGATGCGTTGATCGTTTGCGTCCATGATCGATCGTCGCATGTGCTACAATTGCGTTGTTTTTTTTCGTTCTTGATCAATTGTCGTATGCGGGGATAATTGATAACAGGCAGAAATGCACGTTATCATAGTGCTAAGTTCTTAAACAATGTTGGATTGCGTTGACAAAATATGTTAAATTGTGTCTCTTAAGCATAAATTCTATAATATTGCAGTCGCATGCGTCTAACGCATTAGAGCAGTTGATCTTGTGCAGAATATGCGTTAACGTAATACAAAGATTGCGATCATAGGAACACATTGGTCGAGTGCAACTTCACCGCAAGGCTTTGTGTTGATCGTGCTCGCAAACATTCGCCCAAGAAGAATCACCGCAACTTGGTCAGTGCAACATGGTGGGCACATCCGGGTGAAAGTATAATTAAGCGCGATGGGACAAAAAGCTGACGGCAGTCGGATCCAAATTAAGTTGACAACCGATAACGGTCACAAAGTACATTTAGCTTTATCGGTGACAATTATCCGACGCATCAGTCAGGAATTAAAGTTGTCCCATCTGTATAATTGGGAGAGAGAGAAGCTGCCTTTCACTATGGAAATTCTATAAATACCAAGTGCATTCTTCAGAGAAGGGGTTAAGTAGTCAATTACTTCATCACTTTACAAGTTCATGCCTCTGTCCATAGTTTTATTTCATTTTAAGGCAGACGCGAGGAAGAAGTGTGTCGGTAGATCATTCCAGTAAGCTTGGAAAAGCACTGAAAGCTCCAAGACAGAGAAAGGGTCGATGCCTGCAGAAGCGGGAACATTTGTAGATCAGAATAGAGATTCAGTGTAAAAAGCCTCGGTCAGCAAGGAATTGCTACCAGGCTCTCTACCTTTACTTTCCATTATCATTTTGTACTCAACTCAGTTATAAGAATGGAATGTCTTTCTCTATATCTGTTCACTCTCTGTTATCTATGCATGAGTAGCTAAATTAGTTGAAAGGGTTGAGAAGTAGTTAGCTAGCATAACGAGGAAATCTTCATCTTTGTGATTATCTTGTTTATGTATGCTTCATTCGTCTATTAGGGATACTCGGGAGGGTAGTCTAAAGGCAGGATCTAGACTTGGAAAGGTCAGCTCAGAATCTAGGTTTGAAAGAACCAGATTAGAACGCATAAGCGGGACATAGGCGCTTAGGAATGAGCACTATTTGTTATTAACGCATCGCATGCATCTTAGCAATAAGGTATGGTTATATGCAGTTACCTTGCTTGCATGCATTTTGCATCAATGCATAGGACAAGAGTAGAGACTTAGGGATAAGCTCTATGGACATTTCGCATTCAACACATGCGTCCTAGACTTAGGAACATCGCATTTATATTAGGAAATGACTTGCTGTGCATGGTTGTAACATGATCGCAAGGTTTGACGCATTCCTGTGTAACGCTAGCTAAAAGACCTTCTCAACCCGTTCATCGCATACTCATTGCATCTATCAACACAACTATCTTTCTCAAATCTGCCGCCTTTATTTACTTCTTTTTCATCAACGCAACAACACACCCAAAACTTATTTATTTACTTGGTTACCACAAAGTTTTCATAAATATTATCAACGTAACTATTTTCACAAGTCCCTGTGTTCGACCTTGGACTTACCAGAAAACTCAGAGGAATTTACACTTGAATTCCGCTGGGGAAACTTTAGTGCACAACGCAATCCATCAACACATATCATCCATATCTTCATTCAATAAAATAATGCATCAATAATGCGTTGTTCTTTCTTTGTACTCGAGCAGTTGTCGCATGCAGTGACCTGTTTCCTGCAAAACAAAGACTTGGACATTCCATTTTTCCATCGCAATGGGGTTAGCGGGTGTGCTTACGACACTTTACAACTTTTGCGTTTCTAAGCAAATTTCTATACGGTCGACGCAACTTTTACCTTCTTTTTGCCGCATAATCTAAATAAAATGGTATAAATAACTTGTATTTCTACAAGTTATCACACCCCCGAATTTAGATATATACTTGTCCTCAAGCATATCCTCGACTAAGACAATTCAGCTCAAATCCTATCCTAACTTTGCATCGATCGGCTACTCCGAATGCTCCACCTCTACATAATTTCTCAAAACTACAAATTCCTTCTATCCTTTGACATTTCTTCAACATGCTCTACTTTATTCTTATCTAGGACAAACCTCTGCCCCAAATTCTCTTCTTGTTTTGAAAAGAATGTTTTACCTATTCTTGTAAAAACAACAAAATGCACCTTTTATGTAGTGGCCTGGTTTGCATCATCCTATAGAGAACGATGAGCATGGTTACACCCTTCGTTTTGGCTTGCTCCCACGAGCATCCAACTTCGGTTGTGTACCAAGCTTCAACTTCAACTTTTGATCCTTAGCCAAGTTTTAACTTTTACTAGTCAGTGGAGTTGTCTCTTTTATTCTTATTTTCCTTTTTTGTATTGCGTCGATCTTGGTAACCTACCTTCGTTTTGGCTTGCTCTCACGTGTGTCATGCTAACATCCAACTATGAGCAGGTTCCTTTCACGACTTAACTCTTATCAGGTTGGGATTTTCCCTTGCACTGATAGCGAGTTTTTTTTTCTTTTTGATGACGAACGCATTTGCCTAATATGATCGCATCTACTCAGACCTTCCCCACCCCCAAATTTAAAGAGTCACAAGGTCCTCATTGCATTGTTTTGGACATAAAAGACAAAAAACTTAGTCAAAATTTTGAAAAGAAGGTTTGAGCAGAGTCTTGTAATAAAGAAGGTAAAGTATAGCTATTGCGATGAATTGTCTAAGTGTTAGGCAGAAAATGCAATGTATAAAGAAATTTTGCTAAGGTTACACATACTGCTCGTCATGGCAGTGCAAATAAACAACGCAAAAGAAAAGCAAAGAATTACTGCAATAAATTGACAAAGGATGATAAAAATAAAGAGGCCAATGCATAAGGAAAGAATAATCACTCACTTGTATAAAAATTGTCTAAGTACACAAAAAATTATAATGATCGCAACATAAAATTGTGAGCATGTACAGAAGAATACAAGGTATAGCTATCTATAAAAAAAAATTAATGGCCGCAAAAAGAATTCAAAATTGTGACGAAGAAGGTGGTACACCCCCAAATTTAATTTTGCGGCGGGGCCTCTTGGTGAGGAGGGTGTTGTGGAGGAGCTGTTTGCGGTGCTTCTTGAAATTGCAGAGGCTGCTGCAGATGTTGAGGCACCATGGGACCATGTAAATATGCAGTCAAGAAATTGAAGTACTCATGGTTGCGTTCGGCCGTCTGTCTTTGATTTAGGCGAATGGTAAAAATGTTGTATTGAATATTGATCATCGCCTATCATAGCTCTGCGTTACTCTCTCGCAACTCCGTTAATGAATGGTGAAAGAAGGATAGTTCTTGAGATAAGAAGCCCTGCATATCTTCTAAGGCAGCAACAAGGGATGCGGTGGAGGGTTGTGCCGTCGATGTTTCACCAGCACCGATTTGGGGTTAAGCGAAAAGGCATGTTCCCAAACCGTGTGGGTCATCAACATGTGGCGATGTTTCCGGTGAAAAGTGGGGTGGAGATGGATGGCAGGTGGAAGTTGCTAGAGATACGAGGTTGGAGTCGGGGGCAAAGAGAAGATTGGTGAATTGTTCGAGAAGAGGGGATAGGTGTTCATTTGTAGGGCTTGGTGAATGAATGACTAAGGGTAAAGAGTCCAAGGGTAATTTGGTTTGCTTTTGCAGTGAACTTCCTTGGATGATTTCCTTCCCTTTGTCATTGCAGTGCTACTTCCTGGGTCTTGGTGGTTGCAGCGCATTTAAATCAATGAGGGGTCATTTCGGTGGAAGTTCGGGGCAATGCGGTGAATCCTTGAGAAGCTTTCTCAGGATTTTGGTGTTGATGACGCCGTGCACTTCTAGCATGGGTTCTTCATCAATGCCCGCGTCCACAGATAGGCATAGGCTCGAAATAGTCCATGGGAAGAAGTACTGGCCTCTCGTTCAGCCAACAAAACCTCGAATTTGCTTTGTAAGAAGCTGGCCCACATCGATCGGAATGTCGCACGCTATGCAATATGCGGCCATAACTCAATCTCTTGAAATGGTTTTGTCATGCGATGTTGGGATGAGACGCCTCTTCACTAAATAGACCCACAGGCGCGCTTCTAGTAGGAGCCGGTTGAAGGTGAGGGTTCTTATGCCGGTTAGGGACACCGTCCACTTGGTGCACAGTTGCGTTAATACTCTCAGCGCATCCTCTATATACTCTTCTTCAGGATCATCAATCAGTTTGTTACCTGGTGTGAAATTCTTCAACTGGTAGAGTTGATTGATGTCCTCTGCGCTGAACTGCACTACCCTCCCTTCGATGATTACCGCATCTTCGGTGTCGTGGAGCTGGCCATGGTAGAAGGCCCTCACTACGGATGGAATTACAATGGATGGAGATTGGCATAAAGCTTCCCACCCATGTTCCACCACAATACTGATGATTAGATCCAGTAGTGGTGCTGACGCAGGAAAGAAGCCCATTTCCATCCACAGATCATCATTTTCCTTTTTTGTTGTTGGGTGCCTCATGGCCGATGGAAGCTCGCTACTTTCCACTTTTGCTTTCTCCTTTTCTTGAGCGAACGTAAGGTGGGATTTTTGTCTTTGGGTGCATTCATGCGCCTTACGTTGCTCTTCTTTTTCCTTTTCCCACTCTTCCACTTCTTTTCTTTTTCGCTCTCTGATGCGCTGAATATTTGCTTTGCGGCACATCTTCTTTTCCTCGTTTTCCTTCTTCTCCGCTTCTTCTTCTTCTTCTCTCATTTCTTTTTCATATTGCTCTGAGGCGAGCGCAATGTGCTGCTCATCCTCGAGCCTCCTTCTCTCCTCTTCTTCTGCCCTTGCATTGTCACGGCAAATCTTCTCATTTGAAGCTTTCTAGCCAAATCACCTGATGCGATGATTTGGTGCGCCCGTGACATTTTCACTTCCTTCTCCTCTAATTGTCTTTTTCTTTCTTCCTTCTCCTTTTTTATGTGTTGAAAAAAATTTGGGTCACTTGTGGACCCCATTCTCCTTGTGACGTCGCATTAGAGGGGAGATGTCAGGATCTTCTTTTTCATCCGACGCAACTAATCTGGAATGTGACCATGAAGCTAGTAGTTGCGCAGATGATTTAGCTTGCGCTGACACCCCCTCTTCCACCCTTGCGGTGGTTGATTCTCCGTCGACATCTAAACTTTTCGCTCTCTTCCTTCTTTCTTCCTCCTTCTTCAAGCGCTTCTCTTCTCGTCTGCACTGTTTTCTTTCACTTCTCTTCTTTACTTTTTTCTCCTTCTCCAGCCAGGCAACTTCATCTTCTTCCGCCCGTTTTTCTTCATCTTTTCTCTTCTCCTTCTCTTTAGACTTCTCCGTCTGCTTCTTCGGATCCACAACCTCCAAAACAGCCCTTATGGGTCTCTCATTGGAGTCTGTTAGGGTAGTCTCCTTACGATCTAAAATGGTCAGGGCCATTCTCCACGAAGCCACCGCTAACTCCTCCTCTGACAGTAGGGGCTGGTTCACTACTTTGGCCTCCGGCAACCCCCCACCTCTTTCTAAATGGCTCAGAATACTCCCAAATACCTCCTTGTCGTCTTTTCGTTTCATTTCACTCTCAGTTGAAGGTACTGGGAGTGCCACCTCAGGTTTGGTGGCAGGGGCACTCTCCATGCTCAACCCCTCACGGTGGGTGGGTGGTATTGCGGCTATAGAGGTTTTTCGCCTAGGTTTTCCGATGATTCTAGGGGTTAGCTTTGGCTTGGCGCCGAGGCATTGGTTGGTGGCGAGGAAGGTTGTTTCTTGTGCGGAGACGGGGGCATGGGAAGGGAACGATGGCTGGGAAAAGGAATGGGATGATTGTCCAGCCAATGGATCGGTAAAAGGAAAGTTGGAAATTTCTTGTTCTTCGGAAGAAAGTGCAGAAGGGGATGATGGTATGCAGAGAGATTTTTTCTTAGGGTTTTTCTTTCGCAAAGAGACGAAAATGAGCTCCTCGGTCTTAAGGAAGTGCAATTTATAGGTTAGGCCTTGATGGGCCCAACGCGATCGCTGCATGGCAGGCTTTGGTATTCCAAAAAGCCTGTCGCGCCCCTCCCATTATGACTTAGTAGGAAAGGACGTCCTTTCGTCTTCTAAGTAATAATTTTCTTGGGAGCTGAAGCGATTCGACTGCCCTCTCCGCGAATATTTTATCATTTTTTTATTTGTAAATTTAATAGGACGGGTGCAATGTTAAGTTGTTAACGCAATATATCCGTACATCTGTCACCGCGAATGCATATTTGCAGAGGATGGGCGCAATGTATATATTAGCGCAACACAACCATCAACGCAATGCATTTCTAGAGGATGGGCGCAAGATATTTCTACCACCGCGACATGATGCTTGATTTTATGAAATGGAAGTGTTGATGCTATGCGTTGATGGAATTGCGTTGTGCACTCAATTTTCCCCAATGGAATCCAAGTGTAAATTCCTCTAGGTTTCCTTGTAAGTCTAGGGTCGAACACTGGGACTTGTGAAAACAGATTGCATTGGTAATTTTTATAAAGAACTTTGCGGTAACCGGATAAATAAATAAATTGTTGGGTTTGTTATTTGCGTTGATGAAAAAGAAATAAATAAATGCGGCGGAGTTGGGAAAAGACAGTTGTGCGATAGATGCAATGAGTATGCAATGAATGGATTGAGAAGATCTTTAGCTAGCATTTCTTGGGAATGCGTCAGACTATACGATCATGTTACAACCATGCACAGCAAGTTATTTTCCAATGCAAATGCGATACTCCTAAATCTAAGATGCATGTGTTGAATGCAAAATGTCCATAGAGCTTATCCATAAGTCTCTACTCTTGTCCTATGCAATGATGCAAAATGCATAAAAGCAAAGTAACTGCATACAATCATATCCTATCTCTAGGATACATACGATGCGTTGATAACAAATAGTGCTCATTCCTAAGCTCCTATCTCTTGTTTATACGTTCTAATCTGGCTCTTCCGAGTCTAGATTCTAACCTGACCTTCCCAAGTCTAGATCCTGTCCTTAGACTACCCTCCCGAGTATCTCTAATAGACGAATGAAGCATACATAATACAAGATAATCGCAAAGAATAAAGATTCCCTAGTTGTGCTAGCTAAATGCTTCTCAACCCATTCAACTAATTTAGCTACTCATGCGTGAATAACAGAGAGTGAACAGATATAGAGAAGAGAATTCCATTTTTATAAATGAGTTGAGTATAAAATGAAAATGGAAGTTAAAGGTAGAGAGCCTGGTAGCAATTCCTTACTGACCAAGGTTTTTACACTGAAATCTCTATTCTGTTATAAAGATGTTCCCGTTTCCGCAGGCGTTGGCCCTCTCTCTGTCCTTGAAGCTTCCGGCATTCTCCCAAGCTTATTGGAACGATCTGCTGGCACAACTTCCTTCCTCACGTCCGCCTTAAAATGAAAGAAAACTAAGAACACAGACGATATGAACTAAGGAATGGTGAACTGATCAATTGGTCAGCTGATCAACCCATTTTCTGAAGAATGCCCTTGGTATTTATAGAGCATCCATGGTGAAAGGCGGCTCTCTCTCATGGTTGTGCAGATGGGACAACTTTAATTCCTGATTGATGCGCCGAATAATTGTCAACGAAAAGCTTAATGTACTTTGTGACCGTTATCGACTGTCAACTTAATTCAGATTCGACTGTCATCAGCTTTATATCCCATCATGCTTAATTAGTCTTTCACCCAGATGCGCCCAGCATGCTGCGCTGACCAAGTTACGGCGATCTTTCTCGGGCGAATGTTTGCGAACACAATCAACACAAAGTCTTGCGGTGAAGTTATGCTCGACCATTAATTTCCTATGATCGCAATTCTTGCATTGCGTCAACGCATATTCTACACAAAAATACAAAAATCAACTTTTCTAGTGCGCTAAACACATGCGACCGCAATATTATGAAATTGATGCTTAATGGACGCAAGTTAACATATTTCAACAACGCAATCCAAATAATTTTAAGAACTTAGCACTATGATAACCCGCATTTATGCCCGTTATCACACCCCCAAATTTAAATAATACTTGTCCTCAAGCATAAGTGATAACTTGTAGAAATACAAATTATTTATACTATTTTATTTAGATATTACGGCTAAAAAAAAGGAAAGTTGCATCAATAGTATAGAAATTGGCTAAGAAATACAAGAATTATAAATTGTCATCAATACACCCACTAACACCACTGCGGTGGTAGAATAGAATGTTTCAATTCTGTTTTGTAGGAAATCAGTCACTGCATCCGTTCATGGCTCAAAGATAAAACAAACAACGTATCTACGTCGCATTGCGCCCATCATTTAGGAATGAAGAGATGATCAACACAATGACAGCGCATGCGACAAACAATCTAGAGCTCTAAGCAATCAACGCAATCTCAACCACATGTGGCGATAGATCGAAGATGTAAAGAGCAAGGCATTTGCGAAGGAGTCTGACAAAGTGTACAGCTTTCAGTTGCGCATTTCTGACGGGTTGATTGCATAACCGAAGGAATATTCACTCCGCCATTTTAGGAACTTCCATAACCATAAAGTGGGGACCACAATTCAAAGAGTCAAGCCTCGCATATAAATAGCTTTTGCAAAATCACTGAAAGATATACATGAATAAATAAAGACGTGCATATACTGATTCTGAGAGAGAGACTAGTCTGAAGCAACTGTCTAGAGTAGATCCGGGATAATCAAGAGACAAGGCCGAGAGGTGAGTCTCCGAGCAACGAATCCTTCCAACCCCCACCGTTGAAACTCTGTACGAAGGTCATTTTTACCAGAAGAGCAAGCCTGAGAGGGAAGCTCTCCTCTCCATCACTTCCACACGCCGGCAAGCACTATCTCCATTCAGATCTGTGTCAAGACGTTGACACTCTTTCTGTATTTGTCTCTAATCTCTATTTCATCATCTGTATTCATCTTCTTTACTCTTTCATTCACACCATGTATCGAAAGCTTAATCTTAGTATTAAAGGTTATGATCATTACCATTGTCATCTCTCTATTTATTTCCGTTTATCGATAATCCATTTTCTCCATGATGTTTTCCTAATTCCTTGGGTGATTAGCAAGAATTAAGCAAGGAAATTAATTTGTGTTAAGGAAATAATTAAGTTTAGCTAAAGCATGCTCGACAGCGTCTTTACCTGTGAGAGCAGAAGTGAAGATGTTATTCCGCCTATCGAGAGAAGGTTAGAAGAATGCGTTAACTAAAGCGAGAAGTACTTCCAGAGATGGAAGCAACCTTGTGTTCATCACGTTCATCCTTGTTTCACCATAGAGATATGGGAACGCGGCCGATCACCTAGAGGTGTACGCCAAGAGAAAGCGGAACCTTAGTTGCATCTTTAACGCAATTAACAAACTTGCGAGGTTTTTAATATTTACTCTTTCTCTTTCTGCTTCATCCATAAAGATTTGCCATTGCATACCACAATTCTTTGTAAAACTTCACAGTCAGTCTCGACCTCAATATCGTGTATCTTGTATCTTGTATCTTGTATCATATTAGTTTAGGATTTTACTTATTAACGCAATTTATTTCATCACAATTTACTTTCCTGTATAAACCCAAATTCTTTATTCATTGTAAAAACCGGTCGCATGTATCACAATAGTAACACATTAACAAAAACAATCCCTGTGTTCGACCTCGTATTATTCTGACAAACTTGCATTGGAATTATACTTGGTTTCAGCGCAAGGAAACTTGTGACATGCATTACTCCATAGCATACTACAAGCATATCATTAACAACGCATATATTTAGACGTAGTATCGCATAAAGTCTTTTTAATGCATGTACTTGTTTATTCATTCCTATTCATATTTGTCCACATGCTTAAAGATATAAAAATAGCGTTACAATAAGCTAAAGATTCCTTTAGCAAGTCAACCACAATGTTCTTTTCCTAGATTTCTCAAGAATACTCTGTTCAAATCCTATATACCAGAATTTCCTTTAGTCTTATTCAAGTCTCTTCTTAAAATATTTCTAAGACCTAGGAACTGCAAGCTTACCTTTCAAAAGACTTTACTAACTTCTAGAACATCGCATGATTTATTGCAAAAAGAAAATTTTCTACCGGGGTGTCAAATGATTTTATCCTTGCATAAAAAAAATTTCTTCATTGATATTTTTTTTTTGATCTTGCGCTGATCCAAGTGCCTTGCCTTCGTTTTGGCTTGCCCCATGGGTGTCATGCGGACATCCAACTACGAGCAATGCACTCTTTCTCAAACTAAACTTATACCTATTTGGCAGTGGAGTTGTGGTCATTTATTTATGCGTTGATCCTGGTGACTTACTTTCATTTTGGCTTGCCCCCACATGTGTCATGCAGACATCCAACTACGGGTAAGTGTCTTTCACAACTTAACTCTTATCAACATGGGTTTCCCATTGCATTGACAGTGGAGTTGTTATTCTCAATTTTTTTTAAAAAAATAGCAAGGTCGGAAATAAATACTTCACCCCCAAATTTAAAATGCGGCAAATTCCTCATTGCCAAAAGATTAAAATAAGTCATGTGATGCTCTTAGAAGGCTTCGTAAATAGAGTTTGAAAGAAAGCTAGAAAACCCATAACTTCTAGAAATATTTTATGAGGTGACTATCTTAAGATTAAGTTGACTCTAATATATATGAAAGAAATAGAAGCATATTTTTCATCATTGAAATCATACTTGGCAAAGAGATAGCATGCGATAACTTACTAAAGTTATCTATGTCAAATGATTGCGGTAATCAAAGAGGATGCGGTGATAAAACTTTGAAAACTAAAATGCAATGTGATAGTGCAAAATTTGAAATTAAGAAAGAATACACCTCCAAATTTTGCGTTGTCGCCCGCATTGTGTATTGATGTATCCATCTTTGCGGCGATCTATCTTCTGTATATTGCGGTGATGGAGTAAGATAAGTGCTTCTTCGTGTAATATCTCCGCAATCCTGTGTCTTAATTGTTGTAACAAAAAAAGAGAGGGTCAACTGATTTAAAACAAAACAACAAATTTTTTTTTTTTTTTTATGAAAGTAAAAGTGAGCAAGATGCAAATAGCTAAATAATAGTAAAATTGACAAAGGAATAAGAGTTCAAAAATCAAGTAAGGGATAGTTCGGGGTTTTCAACTTCACAGAAGCTTTTTCTGGCTGGAAATCACCTCCGCAATATACCTTAACTCGCTGTCCATTGACCTTAAATGTCTGGCTGCCATCCTCAGTTATCAGCTCCACCGCACCATGTGGAAATATTTCTTTAATGATGAAGGATCCGGACCAGCGTGATTTTAATTTTCCCGGGAAGAGCTACAGTCTTGAGTTGAAGAGTAAGACCTTTTGCCCGACTTGGAGATTCTTAGTGCATATGTGTTTGTCATGCCAACGCTTGGTGTGCTCTTTATAAATCTTCATATTTTCATATGCGTTGTTCCTCCATTCTTCTAGCTCGACCAGTTGCATTTTTTTCGCTTCTCCTGCTTTCTTCAAATCAAAATTCAACTTCTTTACTACTCACAGTGTCTTATATTCCAACACCAAAGGCAAATGACACGCCTTACCAAATACCAACACATATGGAGACATACCTATTGGTGTTTTAAATACAGTCCGGTATGCCCACAATGCATCGTCAAGCTTCGTTGCCCAATCTTTCTGTGAAGGCCTTACTACCTTCTCAAGTATCAACTTAATTTCTCAATTGGACACTTCAGCCTGACCATTCATTTGCGGATGGTATGTGGTGGTCACTTTGTGGAGGATGTTGTATTTGCGCAGCAGCTCCTTGATATTATGGTTGACAAAATGGGGTCCTTCATCACTTATGATGGCACGAGGAGTGCCAAAACGACTGAAAATATTTTTCTTTAGGAACTGGGAGACTACCACCACATCACTTGCGGTGCATGTTATTGCCTCTACCCACTTAGAGACATATTCGATGGCTAATAAAATATAGTATTTACCATTCGAAGGAGGGAATGGTCCCATGAAATCAATCCCCCACACGTCGAACAATTCAAGCTCCAAGATAGTATTCATTGGCATTGCGTTTTTCCATGAAATGTTACCTATGCATTGGCACCGATCACATTTCATTGCGTAGTCAACCGCATCCTTGAATAATATAGGCCAAAAGAATCCATTTTGCAAAACCTTGGCTGCCGTGCACTGCCTTCCAAAGTGCCCACCATATGGTGAGTCGTGGCATTGTGACAATATGCGTTGTTAAGCAGCATTTGGTACGCATAATCGAAAAATCTGGTCTGCACCTCTTTTATACAGATTTAGCTCATCCCAATAATAGTGTCTGCATTCATTCTTGAGCTTCTTCTGTTGGTGATGTAATCTTCATGAAATTACTCACAAACCAAATAATTGACTATGTGCGCATACCAAGGCAATTCTTCTATATGGAATAGCTGCTCATTCGAGAATACGGCACTCACCTCAGACTCGTTGCGGTTAATTTCAGGATTTTTCAGTCTAGACAAGTGATCCGCAACTTGATTCTCTATCCCCTTCCGGTCAATGATTTCTATATCAAATTCTTGAAGAAGAAGAACCCATCTGATCGCCTTCTTAATTTTCTTATTTGATTCTTGGTGCACATAACCCTAATTATAGGATAAATATATGGATAGTAAACATATCAATTAAGAATTGAATGAATTTTTATTGGTTGAGTTCAAATTAAAGAAAGGTTTTTTCTTACCGACTTATGTTATTGATTTTTCTCTTATCCCTTGTAACATAGCAATAATAAGGAATTAATAACTCAATCAAATTGAAAAAAATACAATTATCTTCTGGAATAAAGAAAAAAAATGTTATGCTTAATATCTTAGGTGTCATCATGTATGTCTTAATTCTTTCATATATTCAAATAGTTTTTATGTTGTCAAATTGCATGTGACCTACTCAACTAACAATTATATCGAGTTAAACCATAACCATTTATAAGTATATCAATTTCTACCTTCCTCCAGATTTCTTTGAGTAATATCGTGTGAAATATCTAATTTGGAGTTAATTAAACGTCTAAATTTCCATAAGCAATTCAATTTAAGTTTTCATTACAATCAACTTAACAAATCATCTGGTTTTACAAGCATAGACGATTCTAAAAGAAAATTCAAATTAAAAATCTAAATAGATTCATTTACAAAAGTTTAGAAGTTTAATCAATACAAAAATTGTAAGTTTCACACAAGATTCTCCCAAACAGAAACGTACCTGCAAATTGTTATACTTACAAACTAAACCAAACGTGTTGTTATTTGTTGTATTGAACTATGGGCTATGGGTATATATTACAGAGATTTTTGCCTTCAGAATTTGGGAATGATGTGGAACGTGCACATATTGTTGAGCCAGCTAAATCAGTTTTTGGTGAAAAAGTTGAAATTAGAAGAGCTGTGGAAGCTGAAGGAATTCCTTATACCTTTGTTTCTTCAAACTTCTTTGCTGGTTACTTTCTTGCTGGTTTTTCTCAGCCAGAGGAGCCACAACTCCACCAACTGATAAAGTTGTTATTTTTGGGATGGAAATCCCAAGGGTAATTCCACTAATTTCCTCTTTTATTTCTTTTCAATATATATAGGTAGGTTTGTTTATCGAATACGGAAAAATGAACCAAAATATATATATATTAAAGGTATTATAGTCAAAATGTGGGGGTGGGGAATCAAACTTTGGATTTCGACGTTGATAGTACAAGCATTATGCCAATAGAACTACGCTCTTGTTGGTAAAAACCAACAACCAAAATACTTACAAAATAAAATTGCACTGATAGATACTGATAGAAGTCCATCGATATCTATCGGCGCCAATCATTGATAATTCTAAATTTTTGCTATATCTTGTAAATATTTTCAACAATTTTACCATTTGAAATAATTTTCCATATATATATATATATATATATATATATATATATATATATATATATATATAAAGAATAGGCTTATTTTTCTTTTTCTTTTTTTTTTTTTTTTTGGCAGCAATATTCAACAAGGAAGATGACATTGGCACTTATGCTATCAAAGCTGTGGGTGATCCAAGAACTTTAAACAAAATTCTATACATTAGACCTCCCCAAAACATCTACTCCTTCAATGATCTTGTGGCTCTTTGGGAGAAAAAACTTGGAAAATCCCTTGAAAAAATCTATGTTCCAGAAGACCAAGTTTTAAAGAACATCCAAGGTTAGTATTCAATTATTTAATGTTATTCCTAAGTTATGCTTATGATTGTTCAACCCTTGAAACTTATTATTTTCTTTTAATTTCTCTTTCATAATTCGTTTACTAATAATTTATTTAGACTCATTTGATAACAATCTCGTTTTCAACTTTGGAAATTTTTGTGCAGATTGTTTAATCACAATCTATTATACTTGTCATATCCATTAAAAAAACCATTAGATTCTGGGTCAAATTTGATTAAAGAAACAGTTGAATCCATTAAAGAAACAAAAAAACTTTCAAAAATTGGTTTTTAAAACTATTACATAGATAGCAAAACAAAGAAACTTATGTGTAAAAATGGTTATTAAATACGACTTTAATTTTGAAATTAGCTACATTGAATCAGTTTCTTTAAAATGATTCTATGAATTAACTATTCTAAATATATTACGATACCTATAAACCGTATTGTATTATACGTGGTAGTGTTAATAAATTAAGGGTCTATTTGGATTGATTTTCTAAATGTTTTATATATATATTGTACTTTGAAACATTTATTTAACCATTTAGAAAGTTAATGTAAACACGCTCTAAATTTAGAGATGAATATAATTGGTATATACAGATAGAAATAATTTGAATAGAAATTCAGTTAAAGCGTTTGTTTAATTTTGCAGAGGCCCCACTTCCCATAAATGTGATATTAGCAATTTGTCACTCAGTGTTTGTGAATGGAGATCATACTAACTTTGATATTGATCCATCATTTGGAGTTGAAGCCACAGAACTATATCCAGAAGTTAAATATACAAATGTGGATGAATATCTCAATCAATTTGTCTAGATCACTTGCTGGAGGGGAAAAGAAAAGATTTGATTTGCTGCTGTCTTAATTAAATAAGAGGAATGAGACTTGCTGTATTTTTATTAAAAAGAAAAAAAAAAGGTGAGACTATTGGCTTTGCCTTTGGTGTGTGTAACTCTATGAAATGAATTTGGGTTCTGTTTATGTTTTCATAAAAGTAAACTAGGAACTCTGTTTAGTGGTTCATACAAAGATGGAATATCTCCGCTTGTAATTTTACTTGTATTGAAATAAGAAATGTTTGGTTGCCTAATAACCTACTATATAAAGGTGGCGTATCAAAGATATTTGGAGCCGTTTGGGACACCAACCAGAAGTTGATGAAATGAGTTATTATAGTCCATTACATGTTTGGGACACCAATAACTTCACTAATGAGATCAACTAAGCAATCACATGCAACATAACCATGACTACAAAGGGACCTAAAACTTCACCCTTATGATTTCCACTTCTCTTTCATTTCCTCGAGATGTGTATCATTTTCACACACATGATTCTATGCACATTACTTTCATATACAAACAATGTCGAGATATGCATCTCTTTCATACACCTCAAGCCTCTCTAGGCATGCTAAGCACATCATTTTCATACACTAGAGCATTCAAACATGCACCACGTTTGTGTATTAGAGGTGAAGGACTTGTGTCTAAAAGGTCCATGAACTTTACAAAGTGTAGGAGGGGGCGGAGGACTTGTGTCTAAAAGGGCCATTAACTTGTCCAATAGGTATTTAAACTTTCAATTGTGTCCAAAAAGTCCCTTCAAAAGTATCTAACATATTTCCAAAATTATAAAAATTAATAGATACATCAAATATAAATTTGAACTTCTAGGTCTAAAAGAACCATAAACTTTAGTAACTAATATCTACTAACTAGTATCAAGAAAATAATGACATCTCTATTTAGAGAAGAAAACAAATAGGATAAGTCATATGTTGAACTGGACAACTTTTGGACTAGTATAGATACCAAAATAAAAGGACTAAAACATAACAGGTTGAACTAGTTGGTAAAACATTAAAATAACTTTTTTTTAGTTATAAAATAGAGCTAAAGATAACACTTCCGTCGTGTTCAATTCTAAGATCCCACTCGTGTAATGTAAATAATCATACATAAAAAAAAATAAAAAAAAAATAAAAAAAAATAAAAAAAAACTAAACTAAACTAAATTAATTAATTAAAAAAAGAAAAAAATTACCTTTTTAGTCCCCGAGTTTTGAAGAATACATGTATTTGACTTCTGAGTTTTCAAAATATACCATTTTAGTCTTCAAACTTTTTAAAGCAGTTAAGAATAAGGTGCCTGAAGTATTTGTTTTGTTACTTTTGGGCCACAATTATTTCCATAAGAAGTAAACATGATAGAAAAATGTTGAACCTTTGCACCACAATGTATTAGTGCAAAAAACCAATAATTCCAATACAATGTAATATCATCAAATTACAACATGAGCAAGCAATCTCTTCTATTCATCCATCTAAACGTTCTCTTCTAATTCGAACCTTTTCTCACCTTCACCTTCAAATACTAAGCTACGTAAGTATTGGGCATTAGCAGCTCCTGTACTCTGAACCATCTTTGAAAAACCACTTTCTTCATTTGATAACAGTTCTTTTGGAGTGTTATTCTCCAAAACCTAGAGTAATATTAATAGGATCAATAAACTTGAAACAATATGCCAAATAAAAGAACGTTTCTGTAATTTAAATCTTTTAGCACACAAACATACCCGACCAGCATCAAGTAGAAGGATCCGATCACAATCTATGATGGTATTCAATCTATGTGCAATAATGAGCATTGTGCAAGATTTAAACTCTTCCCTTATGGTTTTTTGAATTAAAGCATCAGTTCTAACATCAACAGCTGCGGTTGCTTCATCAAGAACCAGAATTTTTGATTTCCGAAGAAGTGCTCGGGCAAGGCTCAACAGTTGCCTTTGTCCAATGCTAAAATTCTCCCCCGACTCCGAAACCTATAACCCAAAAAAATTAACATTTCATTTAACAACTCTATTGTTATTCTGATAGTAGTATTTTTGTACTAATTTAAGTAAAAACCAACAGGAACTTTTGCCAATGTAAACTTTTGCAAAGTAAAAAAAGCTGCGGTCGCTTCATCAAGAACCGACAGGAACCTTTCAGGAAAATGGTTGTGGAAATTATGTTAAATCAGATTTGAACAAAAGAGAACCAATTTTCAAATTTAAGATGTTCTCTCTTTAATATGAAGTAAAATTTCCATTAGAAATCAAAAAGCTGTGGTCGCTTCATCAAGAACCGACAGGAACCTTTCAGGAAAATGGTTGTGGAAATTCTCTTGCATCAGATTTGAACAAAAGAGAAACAATTGTCAAATTTAAGATGTTCTCACTTTAATATGAAGTAAAATCTCCATTAGAAATCAAAATCGAACAGTTGTAACAAATCAAACGACAATACTGTATCCAAAACACGAACATTGAATTGCTACTACCAACAAACTTAGGAAGAAAAACCCTTTCATATAATTCTTTTTTTATTAACTGCTCACCACGATTTTAATGTATGATCAGTGATCATATTATAGGAATGTTATTAGCGTAATATGAGGGTATATTAGTACTTAGCTAGGGAAGTAGTTTTAGTATTTTGTAATAAATATAGGCAAGGGAAAAGGTATGGGAATCTGGAAGAAGTTTTAATTATGAGCTTGGGAAAATATAATTTAATGAAATTGGATCAGGCCCATTTACTTTCAAAGTCGGGAAAGGAGGCAGATTGGTTTTGGGACAGATTGTGTTTTTAAACCCAATAACTGACCTACTAAGGCAAGATCCTACCCACATGAAGAGAAACACTAGTTTCCGCCTCACGTGCATTGTCAACCGGTGCTGCCATTAGACGCCGCTCACCGCACTTAGCTGTCGAAGTGGCACCTATTTATGTTTTCATTAAAAAACACCTAAAAAGAGGGAGGAGAAAAGTGGGTCATCTTTTAATTGTTACTCCACCACTTCGGTATTATTCTTGTTAAACCACACCTTGAGAACACGGTTTGTTTGATGGGCGGGTAATGATGTTTGGTATCAAGATTCCTGCACTCGGAAAAATACCCAACAAAGACTAGAACAGGGATAAACTCTTCTCAAATATTGACATTCAGCGATAAATGACCAAGGATTACAATAGTAATCCCAAATATCTCAAGGAATAACTCTCAAATAAGAAAACAGATCACCACAAGAATAAGAAAAAAAAAACAAGGAACCCGGAACAAGATAAGGGCAGATTCGAGAGCGCCTCCCTCTCCAAAAGCTTCAATAAGCTCCAAATTCTTCACATCCAAAAACGATTTCCATAAACCTCTCTTAAACCCAGCCAGGTGGCCTCATGTAACCACTCTTTCTGTGCCAACATTCCCTTTCATTCCCAACTTTCCTCTTTTGCCCCCTCTCTGGTACTTGTGTATAATTGGGGGTCTTAGAAATAATAAGAATGTTACTAGGGTAACATGAAAGTATATTAGTAACTATTTTGATGAGTGATTTCATGCTAGAGAGATCTCAAAAAAGGGTGGGTCCAAGAACCTCAAACACTCGGTTTGTTTTGTATTTCTATTATCGTTTATATTTTAATAGATTGGGTTATATCACATATCCACCTAAAATTTGGCTAATAAAAGCTTGCAGAGTATTTTAATAGAAAAATGCTGATATAGGTAATTAAATTGCAAATAGACAACAGAGTATTTCATTTCATTCACATCACTAAACTCTAAATTTCATACAAAGTTCATAAGACATACCTCAGCATCCAGGCCAAAGGTATTTCTCCTTACGACATCCTTTAAATGTACTCTCTCCAAAGCTTCCCAAAGATCAGCATCGTTGTGGTTGCTAAATGGATCTAGATTAAACCTAACAGTTCCTTCAAAAAAAGAGAAAGAACATGAAAATAATAATTGGTTAGTTTATTAATGCAATTTGATTTACAAAGCAAACAAAGTTTGAAGTAGAAATGCTATGTGCTCCCTCGGGTACTATATTCTCGATGGCTTACCTGAAAAAAGAACGGGTGATTGTGGTATAATCCCAAGAATATTTCTCAAATCAAACAACCCAAACATTGCAACATCGAAACCATCTATCAATATTTTCCCCCTTTCCAGTTCAACAATACGAAACAAGGCATTTATCATGCTTGATTTTCCAGCACCAGTTCGTCCAACAATTCCAACCTTTTCATTGGGAAATATCGTAAAGGATAGTCCATGCAATACTGGTGGGAGCTCAGGCCTATATCGTAAAACAACATCCTCGAATTTTATAAGTCCAGATGATGGCCATCGCGGAGGGGGGCGGTTGCTCTCAATAATTGATGGAGCTTCTGAAGGTAAATCTATATAAGTCCCAACCCGCTCTACAGAATTTAAACTATTCTCAGCCACGCTTCCGAGCCTTAGTACACCTGTGAGCAAAGAGGTAATATTTAAAGCATAGCTAAGTAAAAGACCCATGGTGGATGCAAATGCCTGCTGGTTTTCTGCCCTGCCATTCTGCATGACCGCAAAGGTGGTTGTAAGCCATATCATAAGACCACCAACAGTTTCTAAACGGATTCCAAGCCATCGATTTCCACTCATGTTCACGAGGGTAAATCTTATATTATTGTCCATAGATTTCCCATTGATCTCAGCCATTCTATCATAAGCTTTGTATGCACGAATAGTTGAAAGCCCATTCAAAGCTTCAGTAAATTGAGCATAAACAGGAGATCTACTAATTGAGTCTAGCCGCTTTACTTCTCTAGCTGTGCTCTGTAGCAAAGGAAAAAACAAAGTTAAACCTTGAATATATACCCACCATTCAAAGCTTAAAATATAACTTTTAATAGAAAACAGAAATGGTCATTCTCATTCATATGATGAAGTCGGAAACAAAAGAAGTTCCTATCGGATAAGAATTACAAAAGAATACCACCCTTGATTAGCAAAGGTAGATAAATATAACCATATTGATGTAACTCAAAAAAGAAAAAAGGTTTGACTTGATTGAAATTTTTCTGTAAGTATGAGCATTATCAATCAATCCAAGAAGCACAAGAGTTTTCCCCTCTTCCATGGGTATGATCTCTACAATAGAAATTAATTAACTCATATGAAACACTACCTAACTAAGATTCGGGACTAATCAAATAATTTGATGACACGACATTCTGAACTGATTAGTTAATTCATTAATTAATCCTAATAAATAAAAATTAAATTTGAAATTTTTTTAATTCAAATTAATATTGATTACAAATAATCAAGATGTGCTTGTAAGTTCTGATTAATTAGTATTCCTTGACATTGAAGGTAATTATAGTCAAGATTTTCATAGAATCAACAATCATCTATTCCATTTACTAATATATATATATATATATATATATATAAAGAGAGAGAGAGAGATTTGTTAAAGAGTTACCTTAAGTATTGTAACCTTGAACAGTTTTCTAAAAATAAAAAGAAAGAGTGCGACCTAAGGCAAAAAATGTAAAAGACATTGAGGACAGTATATCTAAGAAAGTAACAGTAGTACAAATCTACCAATGTAAACAATATATCAGTAAACATAGCCCACCTACAAGGACAAGCCAAGCCTATGTAAGAACCCAACCCACTTATGGGATTTGAAGACTCGATTTAAGTTAAAAATAAGTTTTAAATATGTTCTTATTTATCAAAATTTCAATCAAACCAAGGGTTAGAAATTGAATGCAGGCAAAACAATGAAAATAAGAGAAGTTGGATACCATAAAAGTAACAACGGAATTACCTGATAGTATAAATAGGCAGCATAAAACAATAACAGAAGAGGAAGGATTGCCCACAATGATAAAGTGCTCACAACCCCTATCAAGACGAAAGTAGAAAGAAGTTGTGAAATTTGCCCCAAGAACATGTTGAAAAAGCTGGCAACATTCCTATCAATGTCACTAAGATCCTTTGAAAAGCGATTGATTATCCTCCCAAGAGGATTGGTATTGAAGAATACCATTGGAGCTTTTAAAACAGAAGTAAGCATTAGGTCATGCAACCTTCTGGCTGCATACAAGCTTGATATGATCAGCCAATAAGAATTTAACAGTGTCACCAGTACCTGACATCAAAAGTTGTGTTTATAATATAAGGAATCAAAATAAATGAAAGAATTATAACTATCATCGGTTATATAGAATATAAAGCATGAACAAATTATTAGTTGAGTATACTAACTCCACAAAATTAGTAAGGGAGGAAAAAGTGTCACGAAAAAGCCTTTGATTTCTTTCACTCAATAAAGTACAAAATAAACCAAATCATCTTCTTAAAACCACCAAAAGGATGACCCACAAATTATTAGTTGAGAATACTCATACCTGACTAAATGACAGGCCCGCATATATCGTGTTGTAGTATAACGTTTCACTTGGTCCTATATTGCCTTGGTCAGTCCATCTGCTTAACCACACGCTTCTAAAAATTCGAAGTGTTTCTGATAGAACATAGCATAAGAAGAGTATAATAACCACCCATAGGCCTCCTAATGCATCCTTGTATCTAGAAGGAGACAAAAGAAATGCATTGGATGATAGAAAAAAATGAAAAGGCAGCATGAACAAAATTAAATTAAGGGAAAACACCTTTTTGGATCTAGTTTCTATTTGGTCCCTAGGTTTCAAAATGTTACACGTTTAGTCCTTAAGTTTTGAATTTGATTTTAATTTAATCCCTAGGTTTCAAAATGTTACACTTTTAGTCCTTAGGTTTTGAATTTGATTTCAATTTAGTCCCTAGGTTCCAAAAGGTTACTATTTTACCTTAGAGGATTCAGTTTTATTTCAATTTGGTCCCTACGTTTTGAGATTTAGACTTTTGACCTTGATTTTTCCCTAAATACTCACTTTCAGTTTTTAGTGTCAATATTTATTAATTAATTTACAAGAATTTGAAGATGTTCTTCCTTAAATTCTTTAAATTCTTTAAATTCTTGCCAACCAGATTTGCCATCTCCATAAGGGATGTGGATGTTCTTCCTTCCTTCTGTTGAAGGCCATACTGCACACTCTACAAACCACCTTTCTTTGTCACAAAATTTAGCAAGATGAATAACATTTTGATCTACTATTTCCTTAAGTAAGAAGAATTCAAAAGTCAGACCACTCAAAAGTCTTTTCAAGCTGGTGTGTAGCCACTGTGCCATAATCTTTGATAAGAAGACTTTCTGACCTCTTTTCATATCTTCCACCCAAAAACCGTTATTATCTCGCCACATACAGCAGAAATGATCGAAAATGCAACAACTTTTTAACTCCATTGAATTGAAACATTAAAGTCAGAGGAAGGTGAAGACACTGGTAAGAAGGTGACGGAGAGGAGGGGGGCTCTCCAGTTGAAAATTCTTTTTATTAAAATTAATTTTAAAACTTCACTTCATAATTATATTAAATTGATTAACAGACATTGACTTCAGAGACTAAAGTGAGTATCTAGTGAAAAGTCAAGGTTAAAAGTGTAAATCTTGAAATTTAGGAACTAAATTGAAACAAAACTCAAACTTCAAAGGTAAAATTGTAACATTTTAAAACCAAGAGACTAAATTGAAACCAAACCCTTTTTTAAAAATATTATTAGAAACAAAATGGTATACCAAACTCAAAACCCTACTGAACTCAAAACTTAAGAACTAAAAGTGTAACATTTTGAAACCTAGGGACCAAATGAAAACTAAACCCAAACCTAGGGACCAAAAATATGTTTTTCCCTTAAATTAAGAAAGATAGGTTATTGACGTATTGTCTCAACTGAAAAGCCAAGGAACATTATAAACACTAACCATGAATCATGAATTGACGATAAATATGTTTGAATCCATGTATCATTTCCTTTCCAATTAATATTGATTTCTACTATTAGACCTTCTACAAATTTTCAAGCTCACAAATGAGAGAGTGTTAAAGTATCGACATAACTAAATTTACGATAACCCATCAATTTAAACTTTTGGGTTGATTGGTGATTTAACATTAATATCCTACTGTAACATAAATTGATTTAGTGAGCAAAAAAATCAATAAAGGAATAAAGTAACACAGTTAAAACAGCCAATATGTTATCATCTCAATTGAAAAGGAAAAGAATGTTATTGGAGCTGGCAAACATTTGAAGCTATTGGGTCCTATTTTGGTGGTTTAGAATCTATTGCAAATGAAACCTTGAATCTTCTTAATGTTGCTGAAGCAAAAACTCAAGTTAAAAGAAATCTACCATTGAAATTTCTGATGAGATCAGAGGAAACATTTTTCTGAATCATGGAGATATAGAGTTTTTCGACCCTCCAATCAAAGTCAAAGGTGCTCTGTTTGTTAAGGATTTTCCAACCCAATTGATTTAGTTCGATTAAAGCAAGTTATGATCAACGAGGAAATAGATTTTTCTAGTTTGATTCTAGACTGGGCTTTTCTTGCTGCCCCAGTACTCCACACAATTTTTCAAGAAATCCATTTGCGTCTTGTTCAATGAAAATTCAGAAGAATAATTTGACAGAGTCCACTGGAAAGTATCAAAAGAGATTTTACGGTGTCCCCGCCGCAGATGGAAGAGCAAGTCAGCAGAGATACAATCCGGTTAGATGTGAATACTGATAATGTCTTAATGAGGAGAGAGACTTCAGCTGTGCATCGAAGTTTTGAAAATAGTCCAAGGGAAGCTCTTGGTATTCACGCGAGTTTTTATTTTCAAAATTTGTCCGTTGATAGCCATTTGAAGAAAGCCCAAACTTTTAAGGCAACCGAATTCACAGTTGTCCCAGTCGATTACCATTCCACAATCAGCAAAACCTTGCCCAAGGATGCCTCGGTCCCAGCACATAATAAATTTTCAAATTCTAAAGCAGATGGTTCTCTCATTAATGACACGTTAGTAACTGACTGCAGCAAAAACCTCCCTCAAGGTCAGAACAAAGTTGAAAATATTCAGCAGGCAAGGGTTACCTCTCCATTGAATCTGGATTTAAAAAGAAGCATGAGCAAATATACTTCAACCTCCAAAAAACGTGCACATTTGGTGAAGCCATTCCCCAAGCACTTTGCAAGAAAGAAAACCTCCTTTTTCAACTCATGGTCCGCAATTGCAGATCTTCTTGAAGAATGTTGTGAGTTGTATTAAGATTCAGATCCTCGGTATAGTTCCTAGCAGGTCAGTATATTCAAAAGTACAATAGTGCTCTTATATTCTCTCAGATTTTTAAGTACCAGGTTCAAATGTATTCTTCGTGCGAGTTATTCCAAGTCAATCCCCATCCAACTCAAGCCCAAGGCAGCAAGACTCTGATGAAGAATCAGTTGTAAGCCCGAGCAGTGAAGAGCTCGAGAGCTCGAAGGCAGAAGTAATTCAGGAGAATATTGTTGATTTAGATGATTTTGACAAGGAATTGAACCATCTATTTCAACCAGAGGATGCTCCCGAAGCGGATAAAGTTGAATGTTTCTCTTTCCCTCCTCTCAACAAGAATGACATCCCACAGCATTTGCATTCTATTTTGGAGGTTTGTGAAATCACTCTTGGTTGATCAAGAGGTTAGTGGAGGTCAAGTTGGGGTTTTAAATTTGTGCAGGCAGTGGCTTGTTCTCAAAGAAAGTAGTATCATAGCTCACAAGAGGCCTGGTTTGTTGATGACTTGTTCGATTGTTTTTTCCTAACGTTGCCTGTCAAAGCCCTCATTTGAGTCTTGTCAACGAATAGTGTTCCTTCGTACATGATTGCTCATGAAGATTGGTTGGCTCTGTTTATGGGAAGGCTGCTTCGTTGGCAGATTTCTAGTCATTCTTGATTAGAGTTCAGTTTCAGGTTTCTTCTGCTTGCAAAGTTCTTTGTCACTCAGGTTTTCAAGATTCGTTGATTGCGAGAGTTAGTTGTCTGGAAACTTTGTTCCATAGATGTCTGTATTTTAGTTTGGTCACATTTGCCTCTAAGGATTAGTCCTTTGTATTTTATTTTGTTCTAATTGATCCTATGCTGTATTCTTTCTTTGTATGTTTCATTGTACTTTGATCTTTTGGCTCTTTTCTTTTTATCAATGAAAAAGTCTTGTTTCTGTTTCAGAAAAAAGGGGGAAAAGAATGTTATAACCACTAACCAACTACTTGCTAATGATAAGTATTCTAATAATATCTCTGATATTTCCACTACCAGGGAGAGCTTAATGAATGTTGGGCTGATATTTGGTGTAGTGAAATTCTTAAAAGTTCTTGCTATAGTTGTTTATTCTTTAATCAAGTGTTACTCTTCTGTTGTAGCTACCTTATGAGCAACAATAGTGTAGAGAAGAGACATGCACCAGTAAAAATCTGTCCGTTAATAACTCTAAAAATCTGTCCGTTAATAACTCTTCCATACAGCAAAGACCTATTCGAATGTTTTTACAAGAAATTTTCTATTATTACTTTAAATGCACACTCATTCCTGCCAAGATTTACATTCACTGGGAAAAAATAATATACACACACATATATAAAAGCAAATACAAAAATGGATAATGAGATTCATGTTAGAAAAATCTTACCTCATTAAAACATTCCAACTGACGACACCCGTTTCTCTCTCTTCCTGTTTGATAAGAACAGATTTTTGTTCTTTACGATTTTTTGAAGGATTTATGTCCTGTTTATTAAAATCATTTGTTGTCAAATTAGCAGGAAATTCGGATGATTTTTTAGTATCCACGGTGTGACTGTCTCCATTATCCTCACTAGTTTCTTCCAATTTACCTGCACTTGCCATTAACCTTTGGAACAACTTGCCATTTTCAAAAAGTTCTTCAAATGTTCCTTCCTCCTTCACCTCACCTTCATGAACCAGGATAATTCTGTCAACTTGGGAGAGAAAATGCAGTTGGTTGGTCACAAGAACTCTCGTTTTCCCTCTTAATTCTCCCCTAATGCATTTTTCAAAAACCTGTCAATGGTTGGATGACAGCATGAGAATGATACAAGCAAACTTAAACAAGAAATTACAATATGTCTCTACTGAAAGTACATATAAAAAAGAATACTGAATTCAAACAATAACATATAAACCCGAGTCTAACACCTGTTTCTATAGGGAAAACATGAAACCGAAGAACACTAAGGTTCCTACCATTGTTTACCATGGTAATAACTACTAACAATGATAAGGAAATATGTTACTCGATGAACCCTATAGCAAAACAACTATACCAGAAGGTTGGGATGAATTTACTAGTAGTATAACATAATCAAATTGTGAGCGTAACTTCAAAAGTTGAAACATCAACGGTATTTGTTGAATAAACTCTCTTAAAAGAATAATTGCTTCCAGTAATACTAACTTCAATAAAATAGGACACACTTAAGAGTCAAAAGCCAAAAACACATGAATACTAGAGCAAACTCTCCGATGGAAGAAAAATAAGATGTCAATTTAGTATAATATTATATAGGTTATAAAACCTCAACATTGTTAAGTCAACAAGATGTCAAAGACACATGAGTTTACCAGACATAGGCTATCGAAATCATCCAATTTTCATGTAAAAGACATCCTTATAAAATTAAATCAAGGATAGTAATATCATGACGTTATATCTACCTCTCTAGCCACATGAGCATCAAGAGCACTCAAGGGATCATCAAAAATGTACACATCAGAATTAGAATACACGGCCCTGGCCAAGGAAACTCTTTGCTTCTGACCGCCACTAATATTTATTCCTCGTTCCCCAATTTCAGTCAGATCACCACCCTAGCAGCCAACAAAAAGACGAAAACTCACGGCAGGATTTTAGAAATAGTTATCATCAAGGACTCTTACTATACAAAAATACCTACGGGCAGTATGTCAAGGTCAGGCTGCAATGCAGTTACATCTGTTGTCTTCTCATATCTGGCAGATTCAAAGGCCAAACCAAATAGAATATTATCACGCACCTGCAAAGAAATTTGAGGTCCATAAATATAACAAAGCCTATCAAATCCATAATATTTAGAAATTTGTTTTGGTGCTTGCTTTCTACATTATTCAATTATTTTCTCTTAGTAATAATTGTATAATTTGAGGAGCTTTCATTTTCCCTTAAAAACAATTTGTCCTTTTTGTCCTTTCTCCTAAGAATGTGTCTCCTTTCAACATCTTTAAATCTTTTCATTTACCAACGAAAAAGTTCCTCTCTTGTTCAGTATACATATTTGTGGATACATCATAAATCCCATCATAAATTGAAGTTAAGGATGTTCGTATTAGAAATGTTTGCCTCCATTTTGGTGCTATTTTTGCTTTAGCCCGTCCTAGCACGAGAAACTTCAACCATGGTTTTTATCCTTTAAAAACTTTTTCAAATTTTGTGGATATAAGGAGAATCAACCAGGTAATGGAAGAGGAAGTATACACGTTATCAAATAAAGATGATGATGGTTGATGATGGTTGCTGATGGTTGCTGATGGTTAGTCAGCTTGGTGCACGACAAGATGAATAACTCGGATGATCGTGATTCTTTAAGCTACATTAGTTAATGATGATTTATTGCATATTAACAATCAACATCCACCTTCAAGAGGTGTCAAGAATCAACGAAATATTTATTACAAATCAAGAGTTATGAATACAAGAAGGCAGTACTCTAGTTATAGAGAATTGGAAAACAAACTAATCCTAATCCAAACTAACCGAGGAAACTAATCCTAATCCTAATCCTAATTATTCAAAGAAACTAATCGTAATCATAATCAATCAAAGATTTGATTAAAATATCCTAATTTACCCTAATCCTACTATAGAAATAAAGAAGAAGACGACACAAAGTTTACGTAAAAAACCCTAGAATAGGGAGAAAAAACCACGGTAGAAAAGTCTTTTTTTATTATAATTCAACCTACATCATACAAGCCAAACCCAAGATATATATAGGCTACAGAAAACCCTAATACAAAAAGGGAAAAGTAGGGCAAAGTAAAAAGGCTAAAATGCCCTTAGGCTAACACATAACAGCCCCTTATTTTCAACACTCCCCCTCAAGTTGAAGCGTAGATGTCAATTAGACTCAACTTGCTAACACAAGTATCAAAGCTTTGCCTGAGTAATCCTTTAATGAGAATGTCAACCACTTGTTGACTAGAAGGGATGTAAGGAATACAGATACTATCACTGTCCAGTTTTTCTTTGATGAAGTGCCTATTGATCTCCACATGTCGTGTTCTATCATGTTGCACAGAGTTGTTGGCTATACTTATAGTTGCCTTGTTATCACAATAGAGCTTCATAGGAGTATCACTATCTTGTTGAAAATCATTTAAGACTTTCTTCAACTATATCTCTTCACATATTTCCAGACTCATAACTCTGTATTCAGCTCCAGCACTGGTCCTAGCAACCACACCTTGCTTCTTACTCCTCCAAGTAACAAGATTACCCCACACAAAAGTACAATACCCTGAAGTCGAATTCTTGTCTGTAACAGATCCTGCCCAATTAGAGTCAATGAAAGCCTTAATGCATCTCCTGCCATATTTCCTGAACATCAGGCCTTTACCTAGAGTAGTTTTTTAAATATCTCATAATCCGAGTTACAACCTCCATATGGTTCTCGTGAGGTGCCTGCATAAACTGACTAATTACACTGACTGCATAGGATATATCTGGTCTAGTATGAGATAAGTAAATCAATTTTCCCACTAGACACTGGTATCTATCTTTATTAACAAGTAACTCCATCAATAAAATCTCTCAACTTGGCATTGAATTCAACAGGGGTGTCAATGGGCTTACATCCAGTTCTCCCTCAACAAATCGAGTGTTCCATTGAGAAACTGAAAACCCTTCTCTTGATCTCGCCACCTCCATTCCAAGGAAATATCTTAAACTCTCAAGATTCTTAATCTCAAATTCATCCGCCATTTTCTTTTTCAGTCTGGTAATCTCAGCAGCATCATCACCTGACAGATTTACGTACACAATTAGAACAACTATCTTCCCCGATACTGACTTCTTTGGGAACAAGGTGTGATCAGAATGCCCTAAATAGAACCTTGGGACTTAACAAAAGTGGTGAACTTGTCAAACCAAGCTCTCGGAGACTGTTTCAAACCATACAGGGACTTTATGAGTTTACAAACCTGATGGTCAAATTGAGCTTCAAACCCAGGAGGTGGACTCATATAGACCTCTTCCTCCAATTCACCACTTAGGAATGCATTCTTCACATCAAGTTGATGAAGAAGCCAATCTTTGTTAATTGTTGCTGAAAGAAGAACTCGTACTGTGTTCAGCTTTGCTACAGAAGACAGAGTTTCTGAGTAGTCAATTCCATAAGTTTGTGTAAACCCTTTAGCAACCAATCTGGCCTTGTATCTATCAAGAGTTCCATCAGACTTATCTTTCACAATGAACACCCATTTGCACCCAACTATTTTATGCCCTCTAGGGAGAGCCACACGATCCCACGTATTATTCTTTCAAGGGCTTTCATCTCTTCCATGACCGCAGCCTTCTATTCGGGAACCTCCATGGCCATATGCACATTGGTTGGTATCGTTACTGCATCTAGGTTAGTAGTGAACGCCCTGAACTCTGTACGATAGGAAACTATGCATGGATTCATGGAATACTTAGTACACGACCTAGTCCCCTTTCGCAAAGCAATGGGTATATCAAGGGAGGCATCATAGTCCCTTGTTCTGCCTGACCTTACATCAGTAAAAGGACGGTGGTCACACTTAATTACCTTCAGCAAACCCTCACCCTCCTGTGAGTCTTCTGATGACTCATCATTACCTACAACTTTGACACTTTCTGGAATTATCTCATTAATTTCGTCACTGCCAATCACATCACCTTCAACACATACATCAGTATTATCAGGAGTAGAAGTACCTTGAGCTTGAGTTGGTGCCGGTTCCGATTCATGGACTGTATCCGGTGGAGCGACAGGAGGCACTATTTCCTTTCTAAGATTCTTCCTATAGTATGTTATCTATGGCACTTGATTAGTAGGAAGGATAGTGTCATTTGTACCCAAGATAGTCTCAAGAAGAAAGTTCGTAGGAACTGAATATGTGGACCAGTTAGTCTCTTCACTAGTATTCTATCCCTGAAGAGGACTAACAAGAAAGAAAGGTTTATCCTCAAGGAACGTTACATCCATAGAGACAAAGTACTTCCGTGAAGATGATGGAAACACTTATAACCACACTGGTGAAGAGGATACCCGACAGAGATACACTTCTGAGCATGAGGGACAAATTTAGCACGATGAGGGTCATGGCTGTGGACAAAAGCAGTGCATCCAAACACCCAAAGAGGAACATCAAGAATAAGATGCATGGTGAGGTAAGACTCTTTGAAACATTCCAAAGGTATTTGGAATTTGAGAACACGGGAGGACATCCGATTAATGAGATGGGCTGCAGTTAGAACGACATCTCCCATAAATAAAAGGGAAGAGAAGCAGAAAGCAAGAGGGACCGAGCAACTTTAATGAGGTGTCAGTTATTCCGTTCAACCACCCCATTTTGTTGAGGAGTATAAGCTTAATAACTTTGATGGACGATACCTTTCGAAGACAAGAAATCATGAAGGGTGTGATTAACGAACTCATAGCCATTGTCACTACGAAAAATGGCAATCTTGCTAAACTGAGTCTCTACTATGGTATAAAATTGTTGGAAACAAACGTTACTTCTAACTTATCAGTGAGAAGAAACACCCATGTAAGACGGATGTGATCATCAATAAAAGTTACAAACCAACGCTTTCCGAACGAAATAGTGATATTTGAGGGACCCCAAACATCACTATGGACAAGATGGAATGGTTGGAAAGGTTTGTAAGGTTGAGATGGGAAGGTGACCCGATGCTGTTTTGCTCGTATACACACATCACAAGACAAAGAAGACACATCCACATTATTATGAAATAAATGGGGAAATAAATACTTCATATATTGAAAGTTTGGATGACTAAGATGAAAATGTCATAACATATAATCTTTTTCAGAAATTGAAAAACAAGAAGACAACAAACTAGTCCTATAATAACTCCTAAAGGCAGCATCATAAAGGAAATAGAGTTTCCTATCGTGCCGGACAGTGCCAATCGTTGTCCCCGAGCTCAAGTCCTGAAATAAAACAGTATCAAGTGAGAAAATAACTCGACAATCCAGATCTCTAGTTATCTTACTGATAGAGAGTAAATTGTAAGATATTTTCAGGACATGCAACACATTCTGTAAGGTCAAACCCTGGATCAAAGAGAGATGACTCTTTCCTGCAACAAAAGCAAAGGACCCATCTCCAATCTGAATCCTCTCATTACCAACACTCGGAAAATATGAGAGAAATTGATCAGACGAGCTAGTTGAGTGATTTATTGCTCCTGAATCCAGTATTCATGGTTTCTTTCCCTCAATACTAAGAAGACTAAAGGACTGAGGAGTACTTCACTGGACAATCGCACCGATCCCAATATTACCAGGGTCATTCTGGTTGGCCACCTCAGACTGAGACTGTGAACCACTATCTATTGAATCACTCACAAGTGCCCCGCTCGGATCTAACTTATCATTTGGAGGGCGACGTCTGCCATTCAAAGGTCAACCATGTAACTTCCGACATTGATCATTAGTGTGCCACGGTTTCTTGCAATGTTTACACACTGGAGGAGGCTTACCATTCTGCTTGTTAACATCAAACCCGGACGATTTTGCACCAAACACAGTAGAGTCAATAGGATTGACAATAGGATTGTTCATAGCACTCGATCTGTCTTCCTCTAACCGGACTTCAAAATAAACTTCCATGAGAGAGGGTATCGATCTTTGTCCCAGTATCCGACTATGAACTGTATCGAATTTGGAGTTCAGTCAAGCAAGAAAGTCATAAACACGATCAACTTCCTCGAGTTTAGAATGCTGAACTCCACCACACAGACAATCCCAGACAATTTTCCGACATAGATCCATCTCCTGCCAGATCAAAGACAATTGTTGAAATAAGAAGTAACATCCATGGTCCCTTGTTCACACTCATGAACTTGATTCCGCAAGGTGTACAACCATGACACGTTCTGCCTCTTAGAGTACAATTTTTATACTGCATCCCAAATGTCCCGAGCAGCTGCAGCATACAGTAAGGGTTTCCCTATCTGTGGTTCCATGCTGTTAACTAACAAAGAACGGAGCAAGGAGTCTTCGCCCTTCCAAACCCGCTCTTGAGGATCTCCAGGTCAAGGTCTCGATATCTCACCGGTTAGGTACCCTAACTTGTGACGCCTCTCGAGCGCCATTTTGATGGACTGGGACCAAGAGAAATAATTTTGGTCATTCAACTTCTCCCCTATAATAAACAATATACAATTTCCCATAGATTCAGATAAAAAATTTGCGGTAGGTAAATTAGGAAAAGAAGTTACCGAATTGTTTGAATACATCAGTAGACCGGAAGATAGAATTGAATTTACGGGGTTTGACTGAGGGTTTATGGTAGTCCCAAAGGGAACAATCTGTTGTTGAAAGCTAATTCACTGCGGTTGAACCGCCATCGGAGACAAACCCGTCGAACCTAAAGAACCATGATTGGCCGACGCATATTGAGGAAGATGGATGGCTGATGTGTTCAGTTGCTGTCCACCCAGGAAAGACGGGGATTCAACCGTTTCAAACATGAAATTCTGACTGTCAATACTCACGCCGCTTGGGTGACCTTGGGAAGATCGGCGACAGATTACGGCGCATCAGACGGCTGGTTCACGCATCAGACGACTGTTGGTTCAACTGGAGCAGCGTCAGTTGCTGGGGACAAAGCATGAGTTGGGTCGAAGGTTGGGCTAGCGTGAACTGCGACTGGAGTAGCGCCGGTGCAAATTGGGCCGAAGGTTGGGCTAGGGCGAGCTGCGACTGAAGGGGCCGCCATCGGATGGAGACGCACGAATGCCCTGGTCATCATGCGACGGCAGCTTGAACATCGGGCTAAGATTGAGTGACTGGAGGTACCTGTCAATAGTGGCTTGAACAGCGGCAAACGGAACGGCAGTGGCAGTGTCTACTGTGTCAACTGTGTTTTCGTCAACGATGTCTAGGGTTTCGTCACCATGCTCTTATACATATTGAAATAAAGAAAAAGATACAAAGTTTACGTGAAAAACCCTAGAACAGGGAGAAAAAACTACGGAGTCTTTTTTATTATAATTCAACCTATATCATATAAGCCAAACCCGAGATATATATAGGCTATAGAAAACCCTAATACAAAAAAGGGAAAAGTAGCATAAAGTAAAAAGACTAAAATGCCCCGAGGGCTAACACATAACAGCCCCTTATTTTCAACACCTACTACATCATTTCTCCTTGTTTTATCAAACCATTTTTTGATAGAAGCGGTTTGGTTTTAAATAATGGAAGACAACTCTATACAGTAAATTAAGGCCGTTTTGTTGCCTAATATTCAAAATTTTATACAAGGAAAATTTCATCACTCTTCTTTCAAGGTTCCAAATCCTTCCATTTTTAAGGAGGAGGTTACCTCTTTAAATGATTCTTCAATGTCTCAACAGTTTGTGGCCTGATTGCCTCAATAAATGCAACAACTGGTTCTCTTTTGGTTCAAAATGTTTTATGGTCAAACAAGAAGTGTCTTCAAAAGACAAGTTTAGAAACTTCAGCGACTAATTCGATATTATTGAAGAAGCTTGCCTATGTTTCCTCCAGTTCAGTTAGTTGACCTGCATGAAAAGTAGTCTTTGAAGCACCAAACAAGTTATGTGAATCATCATTCTCCATTCCAGGATCAGACTTATTTCTGAAGAAAGGGGTACTAAATTTTCGATGCTCCACCATCTACATCACTATTTCCAAGAGGAGCACCATTCCAATGCATGTAACACTGATCTTTTTATAATAGTCTTCACATGACGAAAAATGTCGTAGTTTATTCCAACAAACAAGCAAGAAAACGTTCCTCAAAATAAAAGCACATCCTCATCGACTAAAAGACCAGAGATCCATTTGCATAAAGAAAAAGGTCATAAGTTCAAAAGTTCTTCAAGCTAGATGGATGGTGTCACGGTCATGCTTGTCCAGGGCCTATTGCCCAAGGCCGCATGTCGATCCAACCCCCTTCTAGCATACTTTCATATCATGTATTGTATTAGCTTAGTTAGCTTGCTTTCTTTACATTTTCATTGTAAGTGACCACTCGCTCTTTTGCATATGCAAGGGTGCCAGTTGGCTTTTTGTTCAAAATGTACTATATGGGGATAAGACTAATCATCACTTCCCCATATTTGGAGTAGTACTCTATAAAGTTGTTGTTGTTGCTTATTGCTTTCTAGCTTACTACAATCTTTCTTTCTTTATTCACACTCACAAAAACTACTTACGAAAACCTTTTCTCCAAACCCGTTTTCTAAAACCGTTTTCCCTAAAATAGGGGTGGAGGTTGCGAGAGGCACTCGGTGTGCCACCAGCAATCCGTATTCGAGTTGGCTGACTTGTTCGTGAGCGGGAACAAGTGCCGCACAATCGCTAAGAGAAGCTCCCGAAAGAGCGATTGTGACAATTGGTATCGGCAACGAAGAACCTGAACAAGTCCCATGTGGACAGGCTGGTAGAGATGGAAGAGCAAATGCTCTACCTAAGAGAGGTCTCGGATAGTATCCGTTTCCTAGAGACTCGGCTACAAGAAGTTACTGAGAAAGCCGATGGAATTGATGCGGTAGTGGGCCGCCTAGACGGATTACCCGTCAGAGAACTGATGATGAGAGTAGAGACCCTTGAGACCAAAATGGCACGGTCCGACAGCTTTGAACGTGGCGATAGCTCATCGGGCTCTGTTGCCCACATAGAGGAGCGCGTCAAAGAGTTGGACGGCTCCCAAAAAGCAATAATTCAGATGGTAACCGATTTGTCTAAAGACTTTCGGTCGGCCCTTGACGTCGTTAGAGCCGAGATAGCGGATGTAAGCGCAAGGGTGAATCTCACCATCCGAACGGAAGGGAACCAAGCCCCATCTGGGGGAGCAATGGCAGTAAGCAAAATAAAAATCCCAGAACCGAAACCCTTCTGTGGGGTGCGGGAAGCAAAAGCCCTGGAAAATCCATCTTCTTCACCATTTATTAACTGTGGCACAACGAGGAATTGGAACCCGATCAGGAAATCCATCGTAAGGATTTTCATCTTGAACAATCCTTGGCCCTCCTTTTTCTAGAAGATGTTGTACCTTCATTAAAGTTTGTGGACCAGGTTCGAGAAGATACTCCAGTAGAGTCACTCCCTTGATTCCTAAAAAAATTCATATAATCCTTCTGCATGAAATTTTATCTTATTCACCTCAAATAAAAGTTTAGTTGCTCATTCTAACTAGTTGCTTCCCCATGGCAATCCTAGTTCTTCTTTAGACACGATTATTAAATGCCTCAAGCAAATATGATGAAAATCCATCTTCTTCACCATTTATTAACTGTGGCATAGAAACAGTCAGTGAAAGCAGCGAGGAATTGGAACCCGATTAGGAAATCCATCGTAAGGATTTTCATCTTGAACAATCCTTGGCCCTCCTTTTTCTAGAAGAAGATGTTGTACCTTCATTAAAGTTTGTGGATCAGGTTCGAGAAGATACTCCAGTAGAGTCACTCCCTTGATTCCTAAAAAAATTCATATAATCCTTCTGCATGAAATTTTACCTTATTCACCTCAAATAAAAGTTTAGTTGCTCATTCTAACTAGTCCCTCAATGAAGATCCTTTCATGGCATTCTAGAGGACTTGAGAAGCTTCAAAGAGTTTAGCATTAAAAATATTTTGGTCCAATTTGATTTTTAATAAGCTATTTTTGTTGGATAACAAATGAAAATGGTTGAGTAGGAAAATGTCTTTGGAACGAAATGTCTAAAGAGTAGAGCTTTAACCGCATTAGACCATAGCAACTGAGATTTAGATATCAAAGAGGGGCCAACCAAAATCTGAAGTATGTTTTCCTATTGTATTTTAAAGCTGAAAAATGATTGCTTTGTTTGTTATTCATTGTTTTATCCTATTGTATTTTTTAGGCTTCTTTCGGATTATATTGCCTGTGTACATTCCCATTGGAACTTGTATGCTTCAACATTTTTCATCCATTTCTTATATCAATGAAACGTTGTTTCTTGTTCAACAAGTCCCATCTGATACATTTTTGGGTTCTTGTCCAATTTTATGGCTTTCTGCATTTTTGTTCTTTAGCTAGCTTATGTTTTATATTGTTTCTTTACTTTTCTCTTCTGCAGTCTACCCTTTGTAGACTCAATTTTTATCTTTTTTACTCTTCCTTTATTATTTAGTATCAGCACTATTGTCTCTTCAAAATAATAATAATAATAAAAGTTTGATCGATAATAATATTTACAGTTTTAAGCAAAAAAGGAGAGAAGTCTGCTTAATGAGCTGTCCTACTTTGAATCTAAAGCTGAAAATACAGGTTTCTCCAATCTGGAGGTTGATTTGTGCAGCAATTAAAGGGGAACTATTGGAATTCTATCTTATGGAGAAAAGGGATCCAATACAGAAATGCAAACTTCATTGGTTGCTTCTGGGGGATGAGAACACCAATTTTTTCCACAGATTCTTGGCTGCCAAGAAGAGAATCAATCTTATTTTAGTACTGCAATCAGTTCAAGGGGAGTCCCTTACCTCTTAACAGAGATAGAACATGAGGTCCTTTTTGGAGTTTCTTTGAAGAAGATGTCCCAACAACTTTGGATAATGCAGTCAAAACTCTTCTTCCTGAATTATGGTTTGAAAGAAATAGGAGAGCTTTTCATGAAGAGTATCTTCAGTGGTTCAACCATTTCGAAGTGGCAAGGCTCAATGCTTCTGCTTGGTGTTCTCTATCCAAATCTTTGCGAATTTTTCTATTCAAGATATTTATCTGAACTGGGGAGCTTTTATTTCTTCACATTGAAATTTGTCTTAGCATCAATTCTGAATGGAGGAGCCCCAGTCCCCTTGCAATCCCCTGTCTTAGCATCAATTTGTTGGATACTTTTGTGCTGCTCTTGTTTTTATTTTTACTTTTCACCTCTTATTTGCTTTTTTTCATTGTAATTTTAAGCATTAGCCTCTTTTCATCAATGAAGTTATATTTCCTTCCAAAAGAGAAAGAAAGCAATGACCAATGAATTCTATTTAGGAAGAAAAGAAAACAGTATTGAATAAGAACTAGAATTTGTTCCCATAAAATTCAAATAGGAGGAATATCATTGTATTGTTTGGTCAACATAACCTGAAAAGAAGCTAGAAAGACATATTAAACAAATATTTATTAGTAAAAGTGTTATCCAAAGTAAAGTAAATAAAACTAAAAGCGTCCCCATTTCAAAGCACATTAAAAACTTCAATCACACGTGAGATCAGAGCAGAAATGAGTGAAATATCATCTATCTAAAACATCCAATGGCAAGTTATGCCAACTTACTGTAGCATTATAAATCCATGCAACTTGTGGAACATATGCAACACTTCCCCGAATAATAACACTAGAATCTGCAACTGGTGGAAGTTCTCCCAGCATTGCTGATATTAGTGATGTCTTTCCCTCCCCCGTACTTCCAACAACTGCAACTAAGCTACCAACTGGTATGTCCAAATTAATGTTTGATAATGTGGGCTTCTCAGCCTAGTTAAAAATAACAATAAAATAACCCAAATGAAGAATTGAACCTTTGGAAAGTAGTATAAAGAAAATATGTTGAAATGAAAAATTGCATCGAGCATTTTATTCGAAAAAAGAATCCCAATTCAATAAGAAAAAAACTGTCTCCTTGGTTCTAGGCCATTTTGTAGGCACACTTCTATCAATGTTATTATTAGCTCAACTGAGATAAGAGTGTCAGGGATACGTAAGTTGTTAAACCCCAATTTATGAATTATTATAGATTTTAAAAAGATGTAAGATAAGAAACTAGCTCAACTGACTTTGTTTGCTTTGTTTCTTTCTCCTTTGATAATAAACTACATCTTGCCTACAAAACAATTCATAACATTCCTTTGTTTTGCTGTTTCTATAGTTAACAAGTGTGCTTATAAAAGTAATTGTAAGATTGAACCTCGGTCTCTAAGGATATTTTTAGTTATCCTCTTGGTCTTAAGATAGACTTGGAGCCCCTTCTTATAAAGTTGACTTTGAAACTCCTTTTGTTGAGCTATATTTCTAATATGCTCTCTTGTTGATTTTGGTATTATTTCATTTTATCACAATGAAAGTTTGGTTGCTAACAACATAATATATATACACACACACATGCTGTTTAAAAGAATTATTGTTAGAACTGAAATCAGCCCCTTTAATCAAAATGTGAAAGGTGAGTACTCCCGAGTACCTCAACTAATTATGGAGCAATAAGAATTAAAAATATTAATAACAATTTGTTTAATAAGTTACTTTATACTGAATTGGATTTAATTCATTCAAACTATTTTCGTACATCTACACAAATACAGCCAAAAAAAAAATTAGTAAAGATTGAGTGCACCTTTAAATCCCAAGAAAAGTATCCATTCTTGATTGAGATGGCTGGAAGTTTCGGATTTATTGGTGGATTTGGAAACAAAACTTTCTCTTCCGCTAGAAGTAGCTCCTCTAAACGATTTAGGGATACTTTAGCATTTACCACCTGTCAATCAATGGCACCTTAAGCAACAGAATACAAATAAAGCCATAAATCAACTGCAATAGCGTTTGCTTAGCCTCCCAGTTACCTAAAAGAAAATAACCTAATAGCCAAAAAGGACTGAAAATACAGATAAGGCCATGCATGAGTTCCAAAAGAAAAGAACCTAATAGCCAAAAAGTACATCTAAAGAAAACAAAAAAACAAGCATGTTCATACACCCCCTAGCACTACCTTCACAAATATTACTATTATTAACCCGATAAACTGAAAGTAACATGCAAAACAAGTAACCTAAGAGTAAAAGTAAAAACTATAAAGAACACTATTGGCTTAAAGCCAGTCAACTAAGCAAGCAACTACACAAGGCTATGTGCAAAGCTAGGCGCATATGGCAGAATTTTCATGAGATAACGTGGCAAGATTGAGGGTACAAACCAAAATTTATTAATTATATTAATACAAAAAAAATTATATTTGGGGTTTCTTTGTAAAGGAATTCAATGAAAAGAGATTAATCCTTAAAAATAAATTAGAAACAACACTTTTCATTGATAAAATGAAAAGAGACTAATGCTCGAATTATAAGAAAATACGAAATAACAAAAATACATTAACCTTAAAAAGAAGAGAAACTGAGAAAACAAAAGATGACAATACAATTGAGATACAAAGGAAAGAAGACAGAGAAAAACAAACACTTACAACCTAACAAACCAACTTTTGAAAAGAAACCAAAGCTAGAGAACACATAAACTGTAATTCGGATTATTGTAAATTAAATAATTATATCTAATTTTAAAAATCCATTTCACAGGATATACATGATTATACAAGGGGAAAATATCTGTTTTAGTGCACTTGGTCCCTAAGTCTTCAAAATGTACCTTTCAAGTCACAAATTTTTACAAATAGATTTAAAAGGTTATTGAAGTAAATTTTTTTTCATTATTATTTTAATATAATGATATGACATTTTAAATTAGAAAAATAATTTTTAAAAAATATATGTTCTCACTCATCCCATTTTCTTTCCTCTCTCTTCTCCCTCCACCCACCTTCCCTCCTCTTCCTCTCCCCTTACCTCTCTATTACCTAGGGTCAAGCTTGGGGCACCTACTCCCAAGTTATGTCTTTGTTTATACCTTTATGGATAAAATCACCACTCCAACTAGTTGGTACAATTGGGGCTACAAAAAACGTGAATTGTAAGTTGTTTTCTTTTTCTCAATCTTTTGTTAAAAATTTATATTAATTAACAAAAGAAGAAAAGGAGAAAAAGTAAAGCTAGCTTATTTAGGGTTTTCTTTAGATGTAGGATTGTGTTTTATAGGCAATACATACACTCAGAATCATAAGCTAATTATGGAGGAAGAAAGAGAACTCACTAAGTCAACGTCAACTCACTCTCCTCTTGATAACTTCCAATTTTCAAACCACACTTATCCCCACTCCCTATTAAACTAAGATTTGCAAAAGTTTTTGACAAAAAAAGGTTTTCAGTAATTAATTTTATTTAATTCCAAATATAATAGCTATGTTCTTTTTAATTTTTTTAACTTTTTCAATAAGTATCAAGGAGCAAGAAGAATGGTTGGGGAGAGGAAGAAGAAGATGGAAAGGTAAGAAGAAGATGGAAGGGTGGAGGTTAGAGAGAGAAGAGAGGAAATGGGAAGAGAAAAAAGAGAACTTTTTGAAATTATTTTTTCATTTAAAATGTTATATCCCTTTATTTAAAATAATAAAAAATTATTTCAAAGACTTTTTAAACCTATTCTTAAAAATCCGAAACTAAAACACGGGACCAATTAATGTTTCCATTAAAAAAAACACTTATTCCTGACTAAAAAGGTAATTTTCCCATCATATGATTATAATGAATTCTAACGAAGGATTAGTAACTAACTATGTCCAACTAAGTTTAACCAACATAATTAAAAGTCAGCATAGAAAAATGAATAAGCATTACCAAACAATTATGTCCATTTATGGAAGACAAGTGTTACTGAATGCTTTAATTAGCTGTGGCGCAGGGATTAAAAATTTCACCGTAATTGCATAGTTGTTTTTATGATAGGAGAAAGACAACATGAAGTTAGATCCTTCTACGCAAGCGTAAACATGATAATCAAGTCATGTTACATTACTACCACAAAATGAAAGGTAAAAGCGAGAAGCACAAACAAGAAACCCAGGTGTTAACAACCACAACCATCATTGTATGGCCTATATACAAAGTAAATATAAGGCTCATATCCAAGCCACAAAATGTTTAAAATTTAATTTTTGGAAAGGCACATAATAGAACCTGAGTAATTATGTTAGGAAGCATAATCAGAGGAAATCTTAGCACTGCAAATAATGAAAGGGACGTAAATGCCCTAGATGGAGTCAAGTCTCCCCCAAAAGCCGTGAATAATCCAAAAGCAGTCACGGTCACCAAAACGGGAATGCTATTCAGTATAAAACTATTTAACTGCAAAAACAAGTAATATTGTTAGAACACACCACAGGCCTAAGATTCACGAAACAAGAAGGTTAATACCTCATTCATGAGAGAATTCTACCTAGTCGCTTAGGCTACACCACTAAAAAAACAAAAAGGTTTCAGACCTTATACCTAAAGTTCACAAAACCCAGATTACCCCTACATACACAGACATAGTACTATGATACCATGTAAACAAGGTTTAAGTGCCTATAATAATCTCACGAAATCTAGGTCATTTCAAGTCATGGGTCTTGACACTTGCTACTGGTTTTTCTTGGTTGGTGAAGGGGTATTTTACTATTTTTAATTCTTCAATCCTCTTTTTTTTCTTTTGTAGGTCACTACTGCTAAGCAAGATTTTACTTCCATTTGTTTTTCACTGACAAACTCATGAGAGAGAAAGGAATTTTTATCAGTCATCAAACCCCATAGAAGAAGATGCTGAATCCATATTATTTATGAACTATAGAACAGCTTGTACCCTAACAATTCTGTTACTTCTAATGAAACTCCAGAACGTTGAATTAAAAGGTTAGGCAGGCAGCAATCTTTGGTATAACATTGTTCAGAGATTAACATTAAGAAAAAAGTTATAACGTACCGCCCCAAGAAGTGATGCCTTACGGAACCATGACAACTCATCATTCCGAATACTTTGTACTTTTGACTGGAAGCTATTCTCCCATGCATAACATCTAATCCATTTCCAACAGCCATCAACATATATTAGTAAAGTTTTAGATAATAGAAAAATAGAAGTATTTTATTCTTATACTGCATACTTCACTGTGTCCATTGCAGCTAAAATCTCATTCATGAGACCAACTCTCTTGTCTGTACGTTGCAATCCCTCTTTGGACTGTTTCTGCAATCTGCTGATTACAAGTGTCTGTAATCGCAAAACATAATAACATTAATTTTACGTAATTCTAAAATACTATAATCTTGGGAGACTTGCAAAATAATAAAAATTAATGGGTTCAGCATCATGCAAAACCTGTTACTTTTATATGTCAATGTCATTACATGAAGATAGTCATACAGATCAGAAGTACACAAAGCAATGCAAGTTATGGAGGTTGATTAAAAATTTAGAGGTACGAACTATCCCTCTTCACCTCTAGAATCTTAACACCTTGAACCTTAACACCTTCAAACTAAATGGAATTGCATGTGATGACTTCCATGGAGCAGCATTCTTTTTTTTTTCTTTTTTAAGGAAACAGAATGCAAGGAGCAGCATTGAAAATGCAAAGAAGCTCAACCTCATGAAAGTGTTAGTCAGAGTCTGAAAAGATTATCGTCGGTTCATTCCATCTACTATTTTAGTGATAGATAGATGTGTTAAATCACCAATTGACCCAAAAGATTCAGCCGATGGATGAAAGTAAATTTAATAGAATAATACATGGTGCAGCCAAAGCTCCACCCATCTTCATGCCTCCCTTTCAATCTCAAAGGAAAAATAATCTTTTTCTAAAAAAAGAAAAGTTTGCCATATGGCATTTTTGTGACTGGATAGTTGGGTCGGCTGCACAAAGATGTTGCACCGAAGTATTTATCAATTTAATATTATATCAATATTTTAACACTCACCCTAACTTGTGGCCTTGAAATGTGTAGAAGACCCAACAAGGGAAATTCAATATTAATTGGAAAGGAAATAATATGGTAGGGATTTGAATACAAGACCTCTTGGAGCTCCTACTCTAATACCATGTTAAATCACCGTTTGATCCAAAAGTTTAAGCTGATGGATGAAGGTAAATTTAACATTTTATCAAAACACTAACAAAATTTTTAATTTTTATTGTTTATATGGGCTGATGGTTCGGATATATATTTCTGGACAAGGGAAGATTGAATATCTTACTGGAGACAAAAAAACACCTCCCGAGAATATTTGTTTTACTTAGGATGCTAAAAACTCTATGGTTATAACTTGGTTGGTCAATTCCATGAGTAAGGAAATGTGTTCCAACTAAATGTGCTATTCTACTGCAAAGGACTTGTGAGACAATGTTCATCTGACTTAACAATCAATCACAAGTACTTGAGTTAACTCTCAAACTACGATCAATGGTCCTCTATTAAATTCCAAAGCTTCTCTGCTTTTGATTAATGCGGTAAAGGCTATTGTATTATAATTATGCTTGGAACAAAGCCGATGAATTTTTAATGACAAGCAACTACTGAATTTTTAATGACAAGCAACTACCTTTCAAGGATCGTTTTGAACTATTTCATTCGAAGGATTCTTTGTCCTCATTTTTGAAGTTCGAGGAATTTTCAATTCATGGTAGCAATTTGTCATTTCCTAGTGAACAAAAATTAGGATTGTAATTTTGATAATTGCAAAGTATCAAGACAAACTAGATCTCGCTCACATCTATGATACCAGTTTTTCTATTTTTAAGATTACCAGTTTTTCTATTTTTAAGATTTATTTTATAGAAAAGGAAATAAGACATTTCATAGATAAAATAGAAAGAGACTAATGCTCAAAATGCAATGACACAAGATAAAACAAAGTAATTACAACCGTTACAGCCAGATACAACTAATAATAGCACTCAAAAGAAATGTTGAAACGCTTCATTTCAACCAACCAGAGAGAACAATTGAAATAAGGATGAAAGAAGGCCCAAAATTTCATATCCCATGATGACCTTCCTAGTGCTCTTCGTAAAGGTAAATGTCAATGCACTTATCCTATGTCCTCTTTTGATTCCTATAACCATTTGTCATCGTCCATAGATTCTGATTCTCTCAAACCTAAAAGTTCTATATGGTATCAGAACCCTAGGTTTTAGGGTTTTCGTGAACTTTAGGGTTTGGTATTTAGAACCCCTTTGTGTTTCATGTAGGGTTTTGTGAAGAGATTAAGTCTGCATTTTCGTTCACCATCGGTTGCCGCCATCCGCCGCTGCCTGTACAAATTACATCACTGTTCATCGCTCTATTTTTTGCACCGTCCATTCCAACAGGGAGCCCAGCCGCTGATCTACAAAAGTGTAAAATCTGGCATCAACCTGAGCAACGTGTGAAGCTCATGCGTTGTCGTCAGCTTTTGCCCCTCGATCCATGCGTCAGCGTGTGTAGGCACATGCGTCGTCCGTTTCGAGCCGACTTTGGTAGGTTTGATCGAAATCGTGTATTCCTTCTACTTGTTTGTGTTTTTGGACTATATCTTCACTTGTTTGTGGTTTATTGAGGAAAAGTCTCTTCATTCATGATCTTCATTGTTGTGTCTCATTTTTTCATGATTATTATTTATTTCAAGATCTTACGATGAATAGGACCATTGGTAAAAGGCATGAAGTTGGAGTTGTGAAACCCGAACCCTACTTTTCCTACTTAAATATGTTATTGGTTGAGATCAGTGAAATGAGGGGTTTAATATTTGAGATAATGTGGAATTGTAGGGAAATGGGTAAAGGATAAGGAAATGAAGAAGGAAAATGCTTAAGTATTGGAGGGCTCTCGGATGTTTATAAGTTAGCCTAGCAAGAAGAAATTTTGGCTAAGTGTGGGAAGCATAAAATTTGACTAAGTATAGAATTATTCGTTGATATGGGAGCCATAGTCATTGGTCTTGTCTTCAGAGGTTAGACAAAGCCTATTTAATGGCTAAGTGTTGCCCGTGAAAATGGTGGCCAAGCATCGAGTAAACACTAGGCAAGTATCGAGTAAACACTAGGCAAACATCGAGTAAACACTAGGCACACATCGAATAAGCACTAGGTGAGCATCGAGTAAAGGCTATACATGATCGAGGAAAGGCCATCGTGCATCGAATAAAGGTCATTGTGCATCAAGTAAGGGCCATGCGCGAGCGAGGAAGCACTCGATTGCGCGCAAGGATGGGTGCAAGGCGCTAAACGCAAGGGCGTTGGGCGTGCGACTGAGGGGCTAGGCGATGCCAAAGACAATGCGACGAGGCTGGGAGTTGTGAGATAAGATTAAGTTGATGCACGCAGCAAGAGGCCTTAGACAAGAGGCTTGTGCAAGCGTTGACACAATAGCTATCTAAGGTGAGCGTTGGTATACGTTGAAGAAAGTATGCGCCAACCATGAGGCTAAGCGTTGGAAGAATAGTATGGCCATTGGACTATGCGTCGGTCTTGAGAAGTTAGTTGGACACAAGGTGGGTCATGGCAAAGGCTATGATTCTAACTGAGGCCAAGTGAGGTTAGGCGTTCAAGGAGGCTATGCGTTGACATGGGGGATGCGTTCAAGAGATGCTATGCGACCAAAGAAGAAGAGTATACGATGAATTGAGGAAACTTGGAGATTATGGCTAGCATCGGGACAAGTGGCTAAATCAAATGAAATTTGAGCTTAAGCTAGGAGAAGGTGGAAGCATATTAAGACATGCAAGAATGACCTATGCATTGGACAAAATATTGGGAAGACAACTCGAATCCATGCAAGTAGGAGGTGGAACGTGCTAAGTGTCGAACATTACATGGAGTTGACACTTAGGATTTTCATGCAATACAAGTGCCTGCATTGGTAATGTTAGAGGATGACAAGGATGATTTAGAAAGCCTATAAATATCCCGAGGGGCCTTCATTCCGAAATGCAACTCAGAAAATATCTCAAAAGGGCTTAAGAGAGAAGAGGGAGACTAAGGCGTTGAGGGAAGCTTAGCAAGCATTGAGGAAGATCCTCTAAGCATCCAAGATGTTGTCGGGGCATTGAGATTACATCCAGGCATTAGGAAAGCTTCTCACAGCGTAAGGATTGCTACACCAGATTTAAACGAGGAGTTCTCTCAAACTACTCGTGCAAATCAAGTGATTCTTAAGCCAAAATCTCATAAATTGAATGTAGTTTATGTGTAAGGGCTGCTGTGAGGAGATTCTAAGAGAGAATTGTCAAAATTGAAGGAAACCAAGAGGTGTTCACAGAATCGGTGACAGCCGAGCAAAGTGGAGTAATCTTGAGATTCTGAGCTCTTGCGATGGAGTTTGAAGCTCAAATTTTAAGGTAAGTAAGTTAACACATTCCTAAACATATTTGTAGAAGGAAGCGTCTCAAAATAAGGTCTGGAATAATGAGTAATCTGAGCTTCAAATGAATCTAGAAATTAGGGTTCAAAAAGAAAACCAAGGGAAACCAGGGAACTTGGAAAGAGAGAAAGGATTCTAGTAAAACCCTATGAGTGACTCTAAATGTAACAACCCAGATTTGTATGCATACACTACAAGAAATTAGATTTTAAATGTTAAGCCGGACGAAATTTTATTTAAAGGGATGATAAATGTAATACCCTAACCGTAATTTAGAAAGCAGGAAAACAAATAAAATACATAATTAAGAATGAAAAATATATAAATTTAATAGGAAAATCGGGTGGAAATTTAGAATTGGAAAAAAATAAGAAATTTATTAATTATCCAAAAATAATGAATAAGGGGGCAGAATCAGGAAGGATTAATTAGAAGTTGGACGCTAGCTAATTCAGGAAACAAAAGGCAGTAGATAACTTTTTATTTGGGCACTACTCATTGGAAGAATTGGAAGTGAATTAATTGCCCATATATTCTTAAAATTTGAAAGAGTTAAAAAGGGGAAGTGGAATCCACAAGCAGTGAAGGCAACCCACGTGTGAAAACTAGCGAGATTAGAGAGAAAATTGGAGAGAACGAGAGTGGAGAGAGTGAGAGTGGAGAGAAAATTGGAGAGAGCGAGAGTAGAGAGAGCGAGATTCTCAGCGAGACAGTGGGAGAGAGCGGGAGCGGGAGCAGGGGCGGGGGCGAGTGCGAGACCAGCGAGAGCGAGAGCGAGAGCCAAACCAGCGAGAAATCTCGAGAGAGCGAGATTCTGAGAACAAAGAGAGCGAGATTTGGACAAAAGCGTGGATTATGCGTTGAATATGGCCACAATCTTATAGATTATACATGGAGAACCCTAAAATTGAATACAAACAAAGGTTGAAGACGTAAGGGCAAACGTTAGCCAAAATTAGGTGTCTTATTAAGAGAAATTCTTAAACCTAAGTAATTTTAAAGAAGCCATTTGTAGGATGAGTTGTCACACTGAGAAGAGCTGAAAACCACTATAAATAGGACCCTTTACCAGAAGATTTAACCCATTCTCAAACAAATCTCAGTAACAAAGAATCGTGTGAGTGAGGAAGTTCTGTGAGGTTAGAAGAGATAAAGCTCGAGTGAGGTGCTGCCCAAATTTCCTTCTAGTTTAAGAGGGAAAGCTCTACTGATCAAACCATAAGGAATAATAAGGAATAACTAGGATCGCAGTTAAGGTAAGTAGTTATCTCACCCTCTCTTTAAGTGTTTCATGGTAGTGTACCTTTAATATGTTGCATAATTATGTTATTGTTATGTTGCATTACATGTTTAAAATACGTTTATCGACAAGGGACCCCATGCATTATGTTTGTTCATAAGATTAAATTTTAATTAGATAAAGGTTATGCTTCTAGGGCTAGCAGGGCATGTATGGTTGCACCCCTCTAGACCCAATTCTATGTCAAGTTTATGCTAGGGACTAACAGGGTATGTATGGTTGCACCCCTCTAGTCCAATCTTACGTTTATGTTAATGGTTGATGTTGGATGCGACTCTAGCCCTACTGACTGCATAACCCGCTAATCATCAGATGGGCTAGTTTCCGCCTAAGTCCTCATCTTCCTATCAGGGCAAAGAAATTTACGTTAGTGATGTTGGATGCGACTCTGGCCCTACTGACTGTATGACCCGCTAATCATCAGATGGGCTAGTTTCCGCCTAAGTCCTCATCTTCCTATCAGGGCGAAGAAATTTACGTTGGAAGCATAACCGACCACCACATGTTAGTATATGTTTTCGGTCCCAATCATATGTTTTCAGGACATGTTGCATGTGATTGTGCATTTGGTCACTACCTTATGTGAGAACTACTTACTAGGTATACTATATACTCATCCTATTTTTACAGACTTTGTAGGTAAGGACATAGCGTAGGTGGCAGAACTGAACGTCGCTCAAATGGCCAACCATCAAACTCACTATTATGGGCATATACATTTTTGTATCACTACACTAGTGTTTTATGGATCTTGGCATTTTGTAAAATAAACTTTTTATATAGTTTTCTACCTAATTAATAAAATCTTAGATATGTTCTTTTGAGATTTTTGTCCAAAACTCATCTCATAATAGAAAAGTCTAAGCATGCATGTCGTAGCGGTCGGACCATAGTATGTAAGGATCCGGTCGTTACACTAAATGCTTTAAATGTGTTACAAAAGCTTGATGAATGATTTAGCAAATCCATCTTTAGTGGCTCTAAATGCTTTAAATGTTTTACAAAAGCTTTATGAATGATTTAGTAAATCCATCTTTACTGAAAGCTTTTCATGTTAACTAGTTTTCAATAAGTTTTCCTAAGTGACGCGTATCTCTAATATTGTAAACATGTGATGAGGTATGAAGCTACTAAGTATGTTTAAGCTATGCACTTTAAGGATCAAGAATATGTGTCAATAAGAGATATCTTAAGAGAGCTAAATCTTAGTAAAGAGAAGAATGTTTCCTTAGGAAGTAGGAATAGCTCAGTACTAAAGGACCATAGATGAAGGTACTAGAGCTAGGTTCTAGATATAAGCCTTGACGCAATGTTCCCTTAGGAAGTTTGGGTAGCTCTATACTGAAGGACTAGAAGTCAAGGTACAGGAGCTGAGTCTAGATATGAGTCTTGATGATAGGATCCTGTCTACGTGCACGTAAGACAAGAAAGACTAGGTGAGGTGATGGACAAAGGTGACACACCTTAACCTAGGTTAGCATGAGGTAAGGTGGTGGACAAAGGTGACATACCTTAACATAGGTTAGCATGAGGTTATTAAACCCCCAATAATTTACACTTATAAGAGGAGGGGTAAAAAGGGAAATACACTCAGTAATTCTGTTACAACCGAATTGGCAGGGGGTGAGTTTGTTATGGGGGAATTAGTGGAGAGGGGAAACATCTAGAGGAGGGGACCTTGACGTTCCTTTAAAAGCACCAGCATGAGGAATTGAGAAGGCATGCCTTTACTGAAGATAAATAAAAGTTAGAGAGCTTTTATGGAGAGAATTCCCCAGTTCTCTCGAATTGTGTTGGGATTTTAGTTTGTTGGTCTGTTTTCTTTTGGTTTTCATCTCTGTTGTTTGAAGTTTGTTCTCTCTCTAAGTTTCAAGCTACTTGTTCTTGTATTTCCTAGGTTTTGAGTATCAATATCAATAGAAATAATCCTATTTCCATCATTTGTCATTGTGTTTGCATAAGCTTTGCTGTGTGCAGGACCGGGGCTTAACAAATTGGTATCAGAGCCCAAACAATCTTGGGGCAGACTAGAGCTATGACTCAGAAGTTGCTGGAAGAAAGCGGGAGACGAGCAAAAAGGAGATAGTGGGGTTGAAGGACGTATTGTTAGGTCTATGCAAAAATATTGAGAAGTTGACAGAGGAAGTTAGAGAGAACAACTCCTCGAAGAAGAAGGAGTCAGCGGTTTCAGAGGGAAGCAACCACAAAGCCAAAGGGAAGACGGATGAAGCCGAGTCCTCTCAATCAGTGGGGGCTAACAGCAACGACAAAGGTAAGTATAAACGCCTAGAAATTCCCCTGTTCACCAAAGAAAAACCCGAATCTTGAGTATATCGCTCTGAGTATTACTTCGAGATTCATGAACTCTCTGATGAAGAAAAGGTAAAAGTGGTTGTGGTAAGTTTTGCGCCTGATGAAGTGGATTAGTTCAAGTGGAGTAACAACCGAAAGGCCATCACTACTTGGAAAGAATTGAAGAAAAGGCTATTTGATCATTACAGGGCCATTGGAGAATGAAGCTTGGGCACACGGCTATTAAGATCAAGCAGGAGGGGTCGTATGCTGATTATGTGAAGAAGTTCGTTACCTACTCTGCACTCTTACCGAAGTTATCAGAGAATGTGCTGAAGGATGCGTTCATGAATGGCCTCGAATCGACTCTGCAAGCAGAGGTGATTAGCAGGAATCCGCATACGTCGTATAAATGTATGCGTGAAGCGCAGCCGGTGAACGACCGCAACTTAGCCCTCAAAATCGCCCTAACAGATTTGGGATACATGGGCCCAACAAAAGGGAGGCCCAATCGGGGAGGAAAGAACCCGTCACGACTAAAATGGGCTGCACCAAAAGGGTTGACGCTCCAGTGATGAAACAAGTAGCGATACCTGTGAAAAACACGCCAATGAAGAAGGATCCTCCTCTAAAGAAGCTGTGAGACTCAAAGTTTCGTGAGAGGCTAGACAAGGGTCTTTGTTTCTGATGCAATGAAAAGTACTCCCTTGGGAATCGCTGCAAAATGAGGGAAAGTAGACCGCTAATGTTGTTTATAGCCAATGAGGAAGATGACGCAGACAATGAAAAAGCCACGGGAGAAAAGGAAAAAACAAAGTTGAACACAATAGAAACCATCAGGAATGCACAGCTGGCCTTGAAGTCGATGCTTGGATTTTCAGCAAAAGGAACCATGAAACTGAAAGGGACGGTACATGGCAAGGTGGTTACAATACTCATAGACTTAGGCGCGTCACACAACTTCATCCACCAAGACACGGTAAGAGAGCTCAACCTCCCTTTAAAACAAAAGACCAAATTCGGGGTAGTGATCAGGAATGGGACATCCATCCAAGGAAAAGGAATTTGTAAGGACATGGAACTTAAACTGCCTGGGCTGCTAGTCAGAGCAGACTTCTTAGCCATTGAGTTAGGCCAGATGAACGTGGTTTTAGGGATGCCTTGGTTGTGTACCACTGGATTCATAGGCATTCACTAGCCTTCACTAACCATGTCATTTTGGTTAGGTGACTCCCAGGTTGTGCTCCGTGGAGATCCCTCTCTTACGAAAGTTGAAGCGTCCCTTAAGGCCCTGTCCAAAATATGAGAGGAGGGAGACATGGGGTTCCAATCGATTTTCAACACTTGGAGATTGAGGAAGAGAAGATGAATAATGAGTTGGAGAGACAGCAAACCGAGAAGCTACCAGTCATGATACAAGCCTTGTTAGAGGAGAGAAAACAAATTTTCGACACCCCTTCAACCTTGCCTCCAATGTGCATGGTCGATCATCGCATACTAACTGTGGAGGGCCATAAAACAATCAACGTTCAACCATACAAGTATGGCCAATCAACGTTCGACTCATTCACCTAAACACTTTGACTGTACTGACTTACGATTTCAACAAACCACATTTGCAAGGCTTCTCCTATTTGATCTGTTTTCCTTCAAAATCCCAGAGGACCTTTCATTTTCCATCAGACTGATCTTCAACTTCTTCAATGCTTCAAACTTATTGAGATAATCTTTTATCATTTCCTAGAATACCAACCAATCTTTTTTGTTAAAGCCAAAAGGAACATATATCGGTTGCTTTCCTCCTGTACTAGGCCACACAGTGCATTCAAAGGACCATCCGGATGAAAAGCGAACCTTTTTTTTTAATAAGAAACATTCCATTGCTGATTTGATCTGGTCTAATGCAATTAAACCCTTGCTTGCTGAAATTTGGTTTGAAAGAAACCAATGAGTCTTCCACGATAAATCAATCGCTTGGATGGATTGTTTTGAAGTTGCTCGGATTAATGCTTCTTCTTGGTGCACTCTTTCTAAGGCTTTTGCAGATTTTTCCATTCAAGATCTCTGTTTAAATTGGAGTGCTTTTATTTTTCCAGCTTAATGCTTTCTTGGTGTTGTTTTTCCTCTACTTGAACAATTTATATTTGCATTGCTTTGATTGTTTTAGTTGTTTGAATTTTTTTCTTTCGTATATTGTATTTTGAGCACTAGTCTTTTTTCACCACTTCTATGAAAAGAGTTGTTTCTATTTACCAAAAAAAAAAAAAAAAAAGAAGAAGAAGAAGAAGAAGAAGAAGAAGAAGAAAGGGAAGGAGGGAGAAAAGAGGAAAGAGGAGAGAGTGGATGCCATCCAAGCCGGCATTCTTTTCGGCATTCTTTTCGGCATTCCCACATTTTCGTTGTTTAAGATTTGTCACAGCTGGAAATCTATAGTTTCTTTTTCTTAAGCTTTCTGCTCCACTTGCTAGCTTTATTCTGTTTACTGGTTTAGTTTTTCACGGCTTTCACATACTGTTTTTCTTTTTCCATTCTTTTCATTGATAAAATGAAAAGAGACAATCTCTAAAAATACAAGGATACAAAATAAATAGCCCGAAAACATAGAGTACAATCCCAAAGGAACCATTCACGAGGACAAAGATAAGCCAAAAGAAAAGGGAAAAAGCCCCAAAAATACAAAAAACTTGAATAGAAAAATACATAAAATCTTAGAAAAATGGCAATAAGGGAAGGCGAATACCCTTGCAGCTTCAAAATGATAAGCCAATCGAGAATAACATAGAAATCCCTTTGAATCCTCACCAACCAAAAATATTTAAAACGAATCTCCAAAAACCAAAACAGAGGAAAAATGATGACAAAATTTCCCAATATGTTCCAATAGTGAGATACAAAAAGAGATGCCACAAAGCTGCCCGGAGAGACATGAAACATTGAAAATTTAGCAGCTTCTAACAGACTACTAAAATAAAAGTCCATGATGAAGCTTCAATTCAATCCTTCCAACCCAAGAATGCCTCTCTACCATCCTTTTCTGAATCAACAACAGATCATCCACCCCCCACTGAATGCCAGATAACTTTAATGAGAATGCCAACCACTTCCTCATTCTTTGATTCTTGGTTAAAGACAACTAGAAGATACTGATTTTAGAGAATACTTTCCGGAGCAAACATACATGAACAATCACTGAGGCCTCTTGCAATCCAAGTGGTAGTTGCTTTCTTGTACTGTTTTCTATTGCTTTTTCACTCATTTTGGAGTTTGAATCCTCGAGCATTAGTCTCTTTCTAGTCACTTTTCATTTTCTTAATGAAAACTTTTGTATCTTGTTCCAAAAAAAAAATAATAGAATACTTGTCTCAACTTGAGGGCCCTTCATCTTTTTTCAATAGTTTAATACGTTTGTTGCTTTTCAGAATTTTCTTTTTCTATTATTCTTTCTTGACTGGAGTTTATTTCTTTGAACATTAGTTGTTTTTTTTCGTACAACACCTTTTCACTCTGGTAAAATCATTTGAGAATTAGCCTCTTTTTATTAGATCAATGAAAACCCTTGTTTCTTGTCTTTTTTAAGAAAAAATATATATCATCAGACAGAGAGATTTATTTGCAATGCAACAACTACCCATGCTATCCAAACAAACACACACACACTTGTGAGAGGAACCAAAGAAAATTTTGTTAAACACATACCTGTATAGGAAATAGAAGAACTAGCAGTAACGCGCCAAGAAGTGAAGAAATTCCCAACTGCTGGTAAAGGAGAACCATTGCAATTGTAATACGAAATGGAGCTGACCATAATGTGTGCAGGTACTGGGTTATTTGCTGGATACCGAGACCAAAAGAGCAAGACACGAAATAAAATCTACTATAAGGATTAGAATTTAATATGAAAGATGACAAACAATTTTTAGAATAGAAATTCCTTCTATAGCGACATGTTCTTTCACAACGACATAAAAAATAGTACAATATTTGAAAACATAAAACGTGCAGACAAAATAAAATTACACATGTTGGAAAGAAAAATCTGTCCTATGGTTAGATCATTTTAATTCAACTCATCCCAATGCTTCTTACATGTTTCTCCCTTTCTAAATCTTATGCTGATTTTTCTATTAAAAATACTTGTCTTAATTGAAAGACAAATATTCCCATTGTAATATTGGTTTTTATGCTTTTTATTTCACTCCATTGTGGAGTTTGTATCCCTTAAGCCTTAAATATTACTCTCATTCGATTATATGAATGAAAAATTGTCTTATTAAGAGAGAGAGGGAGAGAGGGAGAGAGAGCAAAAACAACCCAACTAATAATTAACAAAAACTTCCTAATTCAAACAAATTCTTGTAAGGTGAAAACCAAAAAATATTAGAAAGACAGCAACATTGAGAAGCTTTTATTTTGCCAACTTAAACCAATCAAACAATAGTTAACGAACACGCCAAGAAGTTAAGATGAATATTATTGTAAAACTCTTAGATTTGAGAGAATCTAAATATTCTATTCCATTTACTAAAGATACATAAATATATATACATATGCATACATATATGGTATATATATATATACACACACACACATATATATTTGAAACGGAAACTAAAGATAGATATATACAAGTGTATAAGAGTAACCTAAGTAGAAGAAGGTAAAAAATAGTGAGATAACCTTAATAGTATACTTACAATAGTGAGATAACCCTAATATTAACCCTATAACACTCTCCCTAAATTTGGAGCATATATATTAATCATGCCCAACTTGTTACATAGATAATCTATACATGCTTCATTCGATGCTTTCGTGAAGATAACTCCTAGTTGTTCTCCACTCTTCACATGTCCTATAAATACCAATAAAAACACAATATCCTGAAGTTGATCTTCTATCTTCTTTAGATCCTCCCCAATTGGCAGCCGAGAAGCATTTAATATTAGTATGACCATAATCTTTATATATTAAACCACGCCCGAGGGCAACCTTCAAATAGCACAGAATTTGTTTTAATGTAGCCCAATGATCAACTATAGAATACGACATATATTGGCTCACAATTCTCATTGAATAGGCTTCTGGTAGAGCCACGGTAATATCATTATGTTTTCCCTCTAACTTCCTATATTTTTCAAGATCGTTTAGCAATTCCTTCTTTTGTGAATGGAAAGTTTGGCATCATTAGAGTACTACATGGCTTAGCCCCTAACTTCCCTATTTCAACTAGCAAGTGAAGTATATTTTCTCACTGATAAAAGTATTCCTTTCTAGCTTCTTAAGAAGTATTTCAACATGCCCAAATCTTTCGTTTGAAATTGAATATGGAAAAGGGTCTTTAGGAATTGAATAACTAATGCATCATTGCTAGTAATCACAATATCATTAACATATCAACTAACAGGAAATCACAATATCATTAACATATCAACTAACAGGATGACACCACTCTCAAATCTCTTAAAAAGACTAAATAATCTAACATGCTCTTCCATTCCAAAGTTTTCAATCACCTGACTAAATTTCCCAAACCAAGCTCGTGGAGTGGACTGTAGATGACATGCACTTTCTTGTTACAAACTTTACCCTTTAAATTAGGGCTACGCAATAATCTCAATAAAATAAGAAATATCCTTGTCTAATATAACTACAAACTCCAATGAGTGCCCCCAAGCCATGTCCATAACTAACCCATGGTTCTAGAAATCACTATTCATTAGCATTTATTTTCACAAACGCTGAAGTTCCTTTATTTACTCCTCTTGATAAGAGTGAAACTCCACAGCATCTGCATTCAATAATTGATGCTTGTGGTATCGTTCTTGGCTGAGTTTTGTTTAATCTTCATTAAAGATCCTGTCGTAGTTCACAAGAGGCTTGGGGGCATCTATAAATGGTTGGTATTTATCAATTGTTTGAAGGAATTTATTATGGTTTTGGTTGCCGCTCCATGTTCTATTCTCAGGTTAAAGTCAAGTTCAAGAGAAAATTCAGATTGGAGGGCCCGGTTGGTTGTGCTTTCTAAAGGGCTTATAATAGTAATGCTTGTCAAAATCTTTTGCTGCTTTTCTTCCCATGTCTTTTGTCCATGGTTGTTTAAGAACTATGTCTGGCTCAATTTAAGGGGAGGCTTCTGCATTGGCATCTTTCTAGTCTTTTTGGTTATGTTTTCAGCTTCAAGCATCATCCACTTTCATCTGCTTTCAAAGTTCTTCGTCACTCTTGGCTCAAGCTTCGTTCTTTGACAGCTGTTTTGCTTGTTTTGAAATTTTTGTTCTTTAGGCACTTGTATTTTAGTTTCTTTTGTTTCCAAGGATTAGTCTTTTAATTTTTGTTCTTGTTAGTTCATTAACTATGTTGTTCTCTTTCTTTATTTGTTTCATTATATTTTGAGCTTTTGACTTTTTCCATTTTATCAATGAAAAAGTCTTGTTTCATTTCGAAAAAAAATTAGCATTTATTTTAGCAAAATGCATTTCATTCAAAATATGAAATTCTGATGGCGGGAAAAATATGAATAATTAAATATGAATAATTTAAAAACAATCATTGCATATACACCACAGAAAAAATATGAAACTTAAAAATGTGCCTGAAGTGTCGTGGCATCGGTAGTTATCAAGTTGGTTATCTTTCCAGTAGGAAACTTCTTGCGAGCCTCATGAGTTAACCTCAAAGATTTGCGAAAAACAGAAGCAACCTAAAGACAGAAAAAAAAAAAAAAAAAAAAAAAAAAAACCCAGACCTGTATTAAGATAACATCTCCAACGAACTTTTCTGCCCTTAATAGAAATAATCCATTTTATTAAAGCAACAAAAAGAAATTAAGCATCTTGTGTTACAAATTGGGAGAAAATTTGAAGTTCCAATAAATTCACAAAAAAAGATAAAGAACACATTTCAGACACTGGAACGCACAAATAAAACGACCATACAAATTCTAATCTTCCCATAACATAATTGGAGTTGTACAAATCATCTTTACTGGACAAAAAGAAATAAAATGGAAGGGAAAAAGTTTACCAATGTTGACCGCAGTCGAAAACCAACACGCATCACATTTTGAAAATATTGTGCTTCACATAACACTCCAAGAAGCTGTAAAGCAAAAAGCTATTAGATATGTGCCAGACAAACTGGGGTTGTGCAATTGATATGAGCATATTGAAATATACACGAGACAAAAACAAGCAAAGAAAACTTCATATAAACAATTATGACTGGTGTGGACCAAAGACAGAATTTTATTATGACCAAAAAATGTCGAATACATGAGGGGGATTCTCTATGTATAGAAAATTAAAAAACAAAATAAAATCCTAAAAGGCAACTAAAAAGGGGGCGGCACAAAAGTGCATCTAAATGCATGCTTAATAAACTAAATTTATTTGTTGCAAAATTCTAATTGTTTTTTTTTATAAGTGCAAAATTCTAATCGGTTCCAAGTGTACTAAAAGTTAAAATGCAAAATTCAAAATACAAAATTCAAAATTAAAATAATATATAAATATAAATTATTTCAACATTCAAAATAATATAAAAATCTACCGATTGTGGGATTCGAACCCAAGACTAATATCCATAGAAACTTCTTGCGCATGCTTTCACACCAACAAACAAATGGATGGATATGGTTTTTTAAAAGGAACGTTAAAATATAAAAATCTTTAAAAAATGGAACATAGAGAAACTACTCGTAGTTTCTAAAATTTGGTTAATTTTTTTAGAAACATTCCTAAAATTTAGAAACAAAACACAAGAATACTTATCACATAAGATTGTTTCTTAAAAAATAAAAAACAAGAACAGAAAATAGGAAACAGAAACGTTATGAAATAAGCCTTTGTTTTCCTTTTTTTTTTTTTTTATAATAAGAAACAAGGTTTCATTGATTTTTTTTTTTTTATAATAAGAAACAAGGTTTCATTGATAAAGAAGTATAAACATCAAAAGAATGACAAAGGGCAGACTCAGGACGTCAATAAGTCAGTTTTACAACATGCATAGTGTATACAAATATATCTGAACAACGGGATATACCATCTTTTGAAGTAAATAACGTATATGTTATTGTTAATGTCAATTACTAAACTTCTGGAAAGAAATCTATTTGTTTACATTTTCTCTCTCCTTGAATCATATACTTTTCTAATATAGAAGAAAGATCCTCTACCAATAAGGAAAATATATTACAAATATAAATAATCATAATACTCATCTAATGTTACAAAAATGTAAGAAAATCCAGCATTATCACATACCTAATCGATATGCACAGATTTGGGAGAGAGACAAAAAAAAACAAAAAAGAAAAAACAGGATTTTGTGCATACCACACCAGCAAAAATCGAGAAAGCATATATGTAACCAATCCCAGATGAATCTCCACGCTGCATGGACTGCAGGTATTCATAAGAAATATGTGAACATCTACGGTGACACAATTCACTAGGAAAATCGCTAATAAAAGGTGCTAACAAATCCAGGCTTTCATGCTGATATAATTTTTCTTGTTTATTTTCTTTTTCATTTTTTTGGGGCAAGTCCCTATTTGGTCGTATTTAATATCTTGCTTTTTATGTTTCAGTGTATTTCAAGCATTAGCCTCTTTTTTTTAAATTTGAAAAGGAAACCATACTTTTTATTAATGCATAAAAAGAAAGTACAAGAGATGTGTACTTAAAAAAGAGTGATACAAGACAAGGGATCAGGAGATGCACCCGGGCATCTCAACTAGGTTGACACCCCCTTAGCGTCCTCATCACATCCATACAACTCAAACAAAACGAACAAAATGGAACTTACAAGAGGATTGAATACAGAGAAAAGTTGTGCTCTTTTGAGAAACATAATACATAACAAAGGAGAAAACAAGAAAATAAGTCTAACTACTTAAGTCTTCAAGGTTGGAGAGTAGTGCCCCTTCTCTTTAAAACATAATCAGCCCGAGAGGATGAAGACTTGCCAATTTAAACATATATCCTGAAGGGAGTATGCTGCAAAATGTTTAGAAAGAGAACACCATTGAGAAGCATTAAGTTTAGCAGCCTCGTAACGGGAGAACCACGTGAGTTCTCTATCTTGAAAGATTCTTTGATTTCTTTCAAACCAAATTTCAACTAATAGTGCTTTTACTGCATTGCACCAAAACAGATTTGGGGCTTTTTTGAGGATAGGACAGTGAGTAGTTGCTGAACATTATTTCTAAAAGTATTATCGAAAGCCCAGCTGATGTTGAAGGTTTTAAAGAGGACTAGCCAACAATTTCTGGCGAAGAGACAGTCAAAGAACAAGTGTTGTAAATCTTCTCCTGCTGATTTACATAAAATGCACTGATTAGGAGAAAGAAAATGGGAAGGCAGCTTGTGTTGCAGGACTGAGGCACTGCTTAAGGTTCCAAAAAGCATGATCCAAACCGTAATATTCACTCTTTGAGGGCTGTTAGTCTTCCATAGAGCTTTTAAAAGGTGAGTGTCAATAGGTGAGGCCAAAGCAAGATGGTTAGACAAAGATTTTACCGTGAATGAGCCACTTGCTTCTAAAGACCAAGATCGAGAGTCAGGTCTGATTGTAGGCTTTATGCTGGAAATCAAGGAGAGCATGTTCTGAAAATCTGGTATTTCTTCTTCTTTTAATAGCCTTCTAAAGGGTAGAGACCATGAGAGGGTTTGAGAATCCCAATGATCCAAAACAGATCCATTTTGGTTGGAGGCAACTCTGACTAAAGAGGGAAAACTGAGTTTAAAGGGTGTGTTACCAGTCCAAGAATCATGCCAGAAGGCTATTCTGCTTCCATTTCCCAGTTTGAAGACTGCCAAGGCTTCTACTTTCAACCAAATTCTTGAGATGCTAATCCAAGGGCTGCGAAGACTGCAAAATGTCTTTCCAGAAGTGTGCCATTCACCAAAATTTCTGCCATGAATACTCTTTATAACTTGTGTCCATAGAGAGGAGTTCTCTTGGATAAATTGCCACCCCCATTTGGCAAGAAGTGCCAAATTTCTTCATTTTAAACCTCCTAGAGCCAGACCACCATCCTCTATTTTTTTTTTTTAGACAACCTCCCATTTTACCAAATGATTTAGCTTCCCTCCTTTATATCCTTCCCAAAAGAAATTTCTCATAATTCTTTCTATAGAGGAAATAACCTTTTCTGGCATTAGAAAGGAAGACATATAATAAGTTGGTAAATTTGAAAGAACTGAATTGCATAAAGTTGCCCTGCCGCCTCTTGAGAGGTTATACCTTCTCCATTTGTCAAGTTTTACTCTGAAGTTTGTCAATCACCGGCTGCCAAAAGTCTACTTCTTTTGGATATCCACCCAATGGAAGACCAAGATATAAAAAAGGCAGCTGCAATAATTTACAACCTAGCCTTGAGGCCAAGGCTTCTTGCTTGGAATTTTCAATATTGATTCCCCATATTGCTGATTTTTCTCAATTTATTTTCTGACCGGAGCACCATTCAAATAATGCAAGAGTTTTTCAAAGAATCTCTAACATTCCATCATCATTTCTACAAAATAAGAGGGTGTCGTCTGCAAATTGGAGAATTGATATATGGATATTATCCTTTCCTACCACAAATCTTTCAAACAATCCTTTTTCATGAATTCTGTTGACCAAGGCTGAAAGGACTTCACTAATTAAAAGAAAAAGAAAAGGAGAAAGAGGGTCTCCTTGTCTAATTCCTCTTATTGCCATAATTCTTCCTCTAGACCTTCCATTGAAGAATATGGAGAATTTAGGATGGGATATACCGTCCATAATCCATGTGATCAATCTTGGATCTCATGGAGGATTTTTTCAAGAAACTCCCCATCAACTCTATCGAAGACTTTTTCCAAATCAAGTTTTAGTATCCATCCCTATTTCTTTTTGACTCTATACTCCTCTACAGCCTCGTTTGCTATAAGAATTGGGTCAAGAATTTGCCTTCCTTCTATGAAGGCGCTTTGTGTTGAATTTATTAGGCGAGGCATTATCACTTTGAGCCTTTCCGCAAGCACCTTAGCCATTATTTTATAAACAATGGTAGATAGGCTTATAGGTCGAAAATCTTTAATCAAGACTGCTTCCTCCTTCTTTTGAATTAAGCAAATAAAATTCTCCTTAATACATGAGTTGAGCTTACCGTTGTGATAGAATTCCTCGAAGACATCTTTAAATCCATCCTTCAACAAGTTCCAGAAATGAAGAATAAATTCCACTGTGAAACCATCTGGTCCTGGAGCCTTATTTTTTCCCAAGGCTTGAATAGTAGTTTTAATCTCTGTTGTGCTGAATTTTGCAATCAAACGAGAATTACCTTTAGCTAAAACTCTTGACCAAGCCATATTCAAAGGAATTGAATGAGTAACCGTGCATTTTGTGTATAAATTGGAAAAGAAATCCAATATGACTGTTTCTATTTCTTTGAAAGATTTGGTTGGCAATCCTTGTTCGTTGAATAATTCAGCAATAAGATTTTTCCTTCTTTTAGCTGCAAGGAAACGATGAAAGAAGGAAGTATTCTCATCCCCCAATAGTAGCCAATTCAGCTTACTTTTTTGAATTAGGTCTCTTTCCTCTACTTGATAAAGAGATAATAGGTCAGCCTTTAAAGATACTCTCACATTTTCTTCTGCTGAAAAGTTATCAAGGCTGTCGGCTTGGAGGTCTTTCTCCTTGATTTCTTTCAGTAGAGATTCTTCTCTAATTTTCTGGTCTTTTTCGTGCTCTGCCAGCCACCTTTTAACACTCTGTTTTACCCTTCTTAATCTGGAATATAAGGCAAAACCAGCCCAATCTTGCTGTCCTTTTATCGACAAAAAGTTTTCAATTATCCGACAGCATTCCTTATTTTTTAACCAACTGTTACAGAATCTAAAAGGGGAGGGACCCCACTCAAAAGCACCAGCTTCAAAAAGAAGAGGGAAGTGATCTCATATAGTACAAGCTTGTCTTGATACTCTTGAGTCTTCAAAGAATTCATCCCAATTATGAGAAACAAAGAATCTGTCAACGAGGGATCTTGATATCACTACTCCTTCTCTTGACCAAGTGAATTTTTCATTGGACATACGAATTTCAAGTAGATTTGACTCTCTAATGAAATTATTGAAGTTTCTTATTTCTCTTGATGATCTTCCTATTGGGAATATTTCTTGTCTTCTTCGGATGCAATTAAAGTCTCCTCCAAGGCACCATGGGACATCACAAGAATCTGATATGGAAGATAATTCAGACCATAGGCTGTCCCTTTCTCTATAGCAATCAATCCGTATACGTTTGTTATCCAGCAGCTTTTTCTACAAATTGTTTGACATTTTAAGGTCAAAGAGTATGATGCTTTGAAAATCTCTAAAACTGAAATTTTTCCTTCATCCCACATTGATAAAATACCTCCTGCCCTACCCGAAGCTTCCACAAAAGCCCAGCCAATTTCTTTGGAGCTCCATAAATTATTTATAAAAGGTAGATCGAAGTTGTCTCTTTTGTTTCTGGGAGAAGTACTATGTCTGGGTTTATTTTTTTCAAGAGTCTTTTGATTGCCAACCTTTTATTTCTATCACCAAGCCCTCTGATGTTCCATAAAATAATCTTCATTATTGCTTCTAAGGTCTGTGAATTATGGACAATTGGTTAACCTGGAGTAAGTTCACACTCTTCGATCAATGAATTGAACTCCTGAGGTATGCAAGTTTTGATAAATGGTGATGAAAACAGGGATCTCTTCCTTTCAACTCCCTGTTCTTCCTCTGTTTGGAAGAGAGTTTTTAAAACATCCCCACTGTCAATTAAGTCTTATGCTGAAGTTTAGTCAATTTCCTGGAAGTCTTTTTCAAGTTCTTCACTGCTTACACTTGCTATTGATACATCTTTGAAGTCATGGGAGATTCCATGAAGTGGAGATCCTTGCAAAAGAGAGATATTTGGATCTGAATCCTTGAAAGATGGATGATTAAGGGGAAAGACTGACCTTTTTGAGTTTGTTTCTGAGAGTTGAAGTCTTATGCAGTAATCCTCAATTAAATCAGAATTTGAGATGGAGGACCACGATTTAATATGTGACTTATGTCTTCCTTCAAAATGATTGGGGAAAGGTTTGAAGAGGTGTGAGCATTTTTCATTGATCGAAGTAGTCTCAAAATCATTAAATTCTCTCGGTTGCTGAAGGGGAGTGAGTTGAGAAGGGCTGGCTGTAGAAGGAATAAACTTTAATGGTTTTTCCCCTGCTGAAACTGAAATGATGGAGCCCGACTTTTCATTTGGAAGAGAGAGAGTGTGTCTGCTCATAATGACTGAGGAAGAGTCGGCTTTTTTAAAATTTTCCATTGTAAGAGGGGGGGAAACATTGAGCATTAAATCCACTGGTTCTTTCTCTTTCCTCAATAATTGTGGCCGTTCAAATTCTTCGATTAAATGCTCACCAACCGGCTGATTTATAGGTTTCTTTTGCTGTAAAAAAAGGGAAGACTCTTCGACTACCGCTGACACATTCGTGTTCTTCTGTGATGGGAGATGGTTCATATTCTTTTTCTTTTGCAGAGGTGACTCTTGGCATTCTTCTTCACGGATTTCTGAGTTAAACAAAATGGTCTGAGAATCTTGGCGCGACTCTTCATATTCTTCTGGTAATTTCTTGCAGGCTGAATGAGGATGGTGCTTCAAACTCTTTTGATTGTGATCGGGATATCTCATTAAGGTTGCATACGGATCTCTTGCATACCTCAGCTTGGAATCTGAGGAAAGAAGAAAAGACCAATCTGATCCAAGCTCTTCAATTACTGCCCCTTCATCTTTCATGGCTTGATGGATTCGACATATTTCAATTGGATTGGAGAATTGGTTAAGAAGAAGATCACCCTTGAGAATTTTGAAGGATTCAACACACTTTATATCACCAAAATTCGAAAAGATATTTCCACGCTTTTCATCTTTAATTTCTATGGTTGCTGGCATAAACCCACAAATGTTTCTTCTTACTTTTATTCTTGCTTCCGCACAATTGATGAGGTTAGGAACGTCACCTGCTATGCTTTCAAGACCTCTGAAGTATGCTCCAATTGCTTCAAAAGTGGCTCTACACCAATAGTCCAAAGGTAGGTTGTTTATTGAGATCCAACCCCCAAATCCTTTCACAACTGAAGGTCTGCCGTGCTTTTCTTTGTTCCATCTTTCAAATAAAAGATGATAAGACCCTATTGATTGCCATTTTCCAGGGGCTTCTATCAGATCTTCCAAATTCCCTTGGTTTAATTTGACTAAAGCTTTGTCTTCAAACAGGGGATTGATGATAGCAGGTGTATGAAAAGCTTGAATCAGAGTTTTTTCTATCTCCTTCCACTCATTAAATGCGAAGAGCTTGGAAATGGTCCATAACTGATTAAAATCTTCTTTGAATACCTCTTGGCTTTTCTAAACCCAAAAGGCTTGCTTGTGGCATATCATCAAGGAATCTGAGGTAGGTTGTGAGATATAATCACTTTTTTTCACTACATCTGCGAATCTTGTTCTTCTATAATTATTTCCTTTTTTCGGGGAGCTTCTTTTATCCCAACTATGTTGAAGGCTCTGTTTTCTGTCTTCTGAAACAGGGGATGTAGTCTGGGAAGGTTCTAATGAGGGCAAGGGGAAGAGGGAGTCTTTTATGAAGTCACTTACCATTGTACTGAAGTCTTGCCATCCGGATGTTCCATCACCATAAGGGATATGAATGTTTTTTCTTCCTCCCATCCACGGCCAGACCCCGCATTCCACGAACCATCCTCTGTTGTCACGAAATTTGGAGAGACGGATGACATTTTAGTCGACTCTTTCCTTTAGAAGGAAGAATTCAAACGTTGGTCCATTCAATAGCTGTTTTAGACTTTCATCTAGCCATTGTATCATTGGAGAAGAGAAAAGAACCTTTTGTCTTTTTTCCATTTCTTATATGTATATTCCATTGAACACTTTCCACATACAGAAGAAGTGTTCTCCTATGTTGCAGCTTTTCGCTTCCATGAGATCTGAGTCTGAGGTAAGTATCAGTTGGGAAGGTACCGGAGAATAGGTAGAGTAAGGGAGAAAAGAAGCAATGTGACTGATCGGAGATGTTTAGCATCAATGAGGGAGGAGGTGGGTGAGGGGGTTAGGATCGGTGAGGGAGGAGGCTAGGGAAGGAGAGGAGAGAGGGGAGAGCATTTCAGACAATCTTTAGTTGGCATCAAAACCTGGTTTGTTTCCATTTCAAGAAAAAAAATTACTTTGTCAACAAGTTCCAGTATTGGAAATTTTGTGCATCATTATGGGGCTGTTTTTCTTTTTTTTTTTTCTTTTTTTCTAGGAGGAAAACAAAGCATTTCATTGATATAATGAAAAGTGGTTAATCGTAAAATTACGCTTGAGAAGGGAGACCAAAATAAACTAAAACTAGACAATTCATACTAAAGTTCTTGGATAAATGACCAGTACATTTCCACGGTCATTGATAAGATTTGAATTATATATGATAGTTACCATTATTGCGTAGTTTTTACCTTGTCAACATGCTTCAAAATTGGAAAATTTAGCTCATCGTTATGGCTACTTTACATTTGAATTAAATATAATATTATAATATCGTCATTATTGCACAGTTTTTGTCTTCGTCCATTTCCTTATTTTCCGATTATTTGATTTTCTTCGTTTCATTTTGTCGTTGTAACTGTGTCACCAATGTTCAACCTTCATTATAGTGATGAAACACCAAGAAGAAGGGAAAAGAAGAACAAAAGTAAAGAAGGAATGGCCCACCAACCTCGAGAAGTTTATTCAAGATGACAGGTCCCACAAATTGAGACATATCATTGCCAATCTGCAAGTCCTGTAACGTGTTAGTCAAATAGTGGGGACAAAAACAAAAAAAATAAATAAATAAACATGAACCAGTTGCAATTCCAAATGAAATAGCCTCTATAATTAGAAAGAACATTTGCTGTTAATTTAAACAAATTTTTTTGAACAATTTCTTGGGATATTCATTGTTAATTGTTGAATATTAAACAAAAACCAGTGCACACATTTTTTCATAAGCAAATCAGGGATGATTTTGGGACTATCCGTTTGGTCAAGTTTAGATCTCCCCAAGCCTGGAAACTTGATTGCTTTATTTGGCCACCAAATGAAAGTAGAAAGATACTACATGTATCCGTTAGTGTTGAAAAGGTTGGTTTATTTCTTGGGACATGATACAACATTTTCTTTTAAATGTTGAGAGAAATCAGCACTCAGCTTTCATTTTTCCCAATCAAGTTGAAAGGAGACATATACCAATCGGAGCTTGTCAAAGATGATAAACTTCACAAAAACTATGCAGAATTGGTACAAAAGAACAGATGAAATGCTTATACTTCTTGGGTGAGGAAAGAAAAAACAGTGGAGCCTCAGTTTCTTTTATATCTTGGAGCATTAGTCACTTTTCATTCTCTTAATGAAAAGTTAGGTATCCTTTTCAAAAAAGAAAAAAGGAAAAGGAAAAGAAAGAAAAATTAGTGGAAATGAACTTCAATTCTATCTTGGTGATTTCTAGACTACTAGTTCACGACTCTTGGAAAGACATTCATGATACTCTGGAATTTCAATCCAAGTGTTTTTTTTTTAAAAGGAAACGAGTCTCTTTATTCATTAAGAAAATGAAGTGAGACTAATGCTCAATTTACAAGGAATTCATAAGGATCAGCAGGTGCACCCGGGCATCTCAACTAGGTTGACACCCCCTTAGCACCTCTCATCACATCCTAATTCTAGAAAAGCCTTTAAATTAAGTGATACAAAGGGAAACAATACTTGAAATGATAAAGAGAGAACTGGAAAATCATAACAAAAAGACAACTAAAAACGAAGCAATGAGAACTTCAGAAAGCTGAAGAAAGGAATGAATGTCAATTTAGACTGATTTCCTGACTAGAGTATGCTGCAAAGGAGCTTGAGAGGGAGCACCAAAGAGAGGCTTTCAGCTTGGCAGCTTCAAATCTTGAGAACCACGGGGTTTTCTTGTCTTTGAAGACTCTTTGGTTCCATTCAAACCATAACTCAGCTAACACAGCCTTAACAGCACTGACCCACAGAATTTGGTGTGATTTCTTGAGAACCAGCCCTATCAACAACTGCTGTACATTTAGGCTAAAATCTGCTCCAAAGGACCAGCACAAATTGAAGATATTGAAGAGCAAAAACCAGCAGCTTTGTGCATAAAGGCAGTCAAAAAATAGGTGTTGTAGGTCTTCCCCATTCCTTTTACACAAAGCACACATATTGAGGGAGAGGTAGCGGGAGGCAAGCTTCTTTTGCAGCACACTTAGGCAGTTTAAGGATCCAAAAACCATTATCCAAAGGACTATGTTTATTCTCCTTGGACTTTTTGATTTCCAAAGAGCTTCATAAAGTAGAGGATCAATTCGGGGGGCTTTGCGGAGAAAGTTGGTTAAGGATTTAACCAAGAAAGCTCCATTGGGTTCCAAAGACCAAACCTTTGAGTCGGGACGATCTTGCACCTTTAGGTTAGAAATGAGACTTAACAAATCTTGAAATTCAATAATCTCTTCATCTTTTAAGTACCGCCTAAAAGAGATGCTCCAAGAGTTGGTGCTGTGATCCCAATGCTCCCTCATAGAACCGTTTGGATGGGTGGCCAATCTAAATAATCTAGAAAATCTAGATGAAGGGGGAAGATTGCCAATCCAAGCATCTAACCAAAAAGCAATATTAAGCCCATTACCCAAAACAAACACCAATAGATTTTCCACCTTCAACCAAACCCTTGAAATGCTGGTCCATGGGCTTCTAAGGCTGCCCACTGCCTTACCGGATGTGTGACCCCCAAAAATCCGACTACCATGTATACTTTTGACCACTCTGCACCAAAGGGAAGAGCTTTCAAGCTGGAATCTCCGGCCCCATTTTGCTAAGAGAGCTAGATTTTTCTCTTTTAAGCCTCCCAAACCGAGGCCACCTTCTTCATGAGATTTAATCACAAGTTCCCATTTGGCTAAATGATTTAGTTTACCCCCTTTGTGGCCTTCCCAAAAGAAATTCCTCAATATTCTTTCTAAGATATGCAACACTTTATTAGGAATCAAGAAGGAAGACATGTAGTAAGTGGAGAGGTCCGAGTGTACTGACTTACAAAGGGTTGCTCTTCCTCCTCTTGAAATGTTGTATTTTCTCCATTTATCAAGAGTGCCTTGAAGTTTATCAATAACAGGCTGCCAGAAATCAATCTTTTTTTAGTAGCCTCCCAATGGAAGTCCTAAATAGAGAAGGGACAGTCGCTCTACTTTGCAATTGAACTTTTCTGCCCACTTATTCAACATGTCTTGGCCTATGTTTATACCACAAAGGGATGATTTCTCCCAATTAATTTTCTGTCCAGAACACCATTCAAAAAGGTCAAGAGTGGCCCGAAGAGACTCTAGCATATCATCATCATATTTGCAAAAGATAAGGGTGTCATCGGCAAATTGCAAAATTGAAACGTGGACTTTATCCTTACCAACCAAAAAACCTTCAAAACGATCTTTCTCATGTAACCAGCTGATTAAGGCATTTAAGACTTCTCCCACAAGGATAAAGAGGAAAGGAGAAAGGGAATCTCCTTGCCTAATTCCTCTAGTTGCAACTATCCTTCCACGAGGCCTTCCATTGATAAAGATGGAGAATTTTGGATTGGTGATGCACCCCAATATCCAAGAGATCCATTTTGAGCTGAAATTCTTCCTAATTAGGACTTTTTCAAGGAATGACCAGTCCACTCTATCAAATGCTTTCTCCAAATCAAGCTTTAGAAGCCATCCTTTCTTCCCTTTCGATCTATAGTCCTCGACTGCTTCATTTGCAATTAGGATGGGGTCTAGGATCTGTCTTCCCTCAATAAAGGCACTTTAAGTAGGGGTTGTTATGCTTGGCATGATTCTTTTTAGCTACTCAACTAGGACTTTTACTATTATCTTGTACAAAAGAGTAGTGAGATTGATTGGTCTGAAGTCTTTGACTTTCACTGCATCTGACTTTTTTGGAATAAGGCAAATAAAGTTCTCTTTAATACATGAATTGAGCTTACCATTGTTGTAGAAATCATCAAACATTTTTATAAGGTTGTCTTTTAGAAGATGCCAAAATGGATTAAGAATTCTGGTGTGAAGCCATCCGGCCCTGGTGCCTTGTTTCTTCCTAACCCTTTCACTGCTAGCTTGATTTCTAGAGCAGAAAAACTTACTATCAACTGCTCATTTTGACTTCTTGAGACTCTTGACCAGTCAAGGTTGATGGGAATGGCTCGAGGATCATTACTTTTTTAGTATAATGATGAGTAGAAGCCCAAAATGATATCTTCAATATCCCGGGTGGATTTGGTTGGAATATCTTGATCATTAAGCAATTCTGCAATCAAATTCTTTCTTTTTCTGGCAGATAGGAATTTGTGAAAGAAAGAAGTGTTCTCGTCCCCTTCTTTTAACCATTTTAGCTTGCATTTTTTAATTAGGCTTCTTTCTTCTGGTTGGTAAAAGGTTAGGAGGTCTACCTTCAAGGAGTAGGCTACTCCTTCATCACTGACCCGAGGAGATACTTCCACTGTTAGAGTCTTTTCTTTGAATTTCTATTAGTAAGCTGTCCTCTTTCATCTTCTTCTCTTTCCATGATCATGAAACCATTTCTTAAGGACTGATTTTGTTTCTCTTAAGTTTGTGGAGAGAGTAAAACCTGCCCATTTATGATTTTCCTTCCTTTTCAGAGATTTTTCAATCAATTTACAGCAGTCCTTGTTGCTCAACCAGTTGTTACAAAATCGAAACGGTGAGGGCCCCCATTCAAATGCTCCTGCTTCTAAGGTAAGAGGAAAGTGGTCTGACATGGTTCTAGCTTGTCTTACAACCCTTGAATTATCAAAAACTTCTTCCCATGTGCTTGATACAAGAAAACGGTCTATGAGAGATTTGGAAGCACCATTACCTTCCCTAGACCAAGTGAATTGGCCATTTGAGAGTGGAATTTCCAGCAGGTTGTTTAATCTGATGAACTTATTGAAGTTATTCATATCCTTTGTTGCTCTACCTACTGGATATCTCTCATGCCTTCTTTGAATATTGTTGAAATCTCCACCAATACACCACGGATCATCAAATTTCTCTGCCAGAGAGGATAACTCTGCCCACAATCTTCTCCTTTCTCGGTAATCACAAGGACCATATACATTTGTAATCCAGCAAATCTTTTTGTTTAATGTTTGGCATTTGATTGAAAGAGAGAATTCATCTTTTGAACTGCAGGAGACTAGGATTTTGCTCTCATCCCACATTGTGAGTATGCCTCCCGATTTTCCTTTAGCTTCCACCAAGTCCTAACCTACCTCTTTTGAGCTCCAAAGGCTTTTGATAAAGGAGTCCTCAATTCTGTCTTTTTTTGTTTCTTGGATAAGGCTCCTCACTGCTCACACTAGCCAACAAGTCATCATCTGAATCTTGGGAGAATGGAGAGGGGAAAATAAACTTGTTACGGCTGGGAATTTGACTATCTGTAGAGGTTTTGCCACTTCGGGTGCAGTGTAGAGAAGGAAGGATAGGACTCTCCCTATCAGGGCCCAAAGTTTGAGGATTAGCTTGGAGGTTAGCACAACTTACTTCAAGAATATCCGGGTTGGAGATGGCTGACCAGGGTTTTGAAAGGACGTGTACTTTCTGATGAAATGTCTGGGAAAAGGCCGCAGCCCAAACGATTTCGTTTTTGCAAAAGTGTAAGGCTTTAATGGCTTATTCCTTTTCACCTTCTGGAGCTGTCTGTGGGAGAAAGGGATAGAGACCGAGGCCTTCGGCTTCTCTGTGATAGAATCTTGAGCAACAGACTTCTCAAAATTGGTTGGAGACGAACCGACTTTCTGAGGAGGAAGAATCGGACCGGTATTACTGATTTTTCCCGAGTCAATTTTGGCGCCTTTGTGAGAAGAAGTTGAAGGGTCACAGCCCTCTGTCTTTTTTCCAATCATTAAGTCATTTTTTGGCGACTTTTTTAGGGGAAGTTGAAAGGTCACAACCCTCTGTCTTTTTTCCACTAATTAAATCATTATCCTCTGCAGACAGCTCTGAAAATAGCTGCTCGGGAAGATCAAAAGGCTGAGGGATGAGGCAGGAACGGGGGGGCAGCTCAGAGGATGAACGACCTCTTGACTTCTTGGCCTTGGATTCAATCTCTCTCATCTTGCTTTCTTTATTATCCACAAAGACTCCTGGACTTCTAGAGAACTTAATGTTGCGATTGAAGGGAAGGAGGAAGTTGAATTTTGAATTTAATGGATCACAATAAATGCCTTCATCACATTTAACTTCATTTAGCCGAATTAAATCAATGGGATTTGTAAAGTCAGATTCAAATAAATCACCCTTGACCTTGCTAGGAGGGTTGGATGTCGAGATATCACCGAAATTCAAGTAGATTGAGCCTCTTTTTTCATTTGAAACTTCTATTGTTGCTGGGACAAAACCACAAAGATTCTCCTTTACTTTAATTTTGGCCTCTGAGACATTGATCAAATTAAGTGTTTCCATTGCTATGCTTTCTAATCCCCCAAAGTATTTCCCAATGGCCTCGAAGGTCTGCTTGCACCAATAATCAATGGGTAAGTTCTTGATAAAGATCCACCCCCCATAACCCCTGACATAAGTTGGTCTGCCATGGATGGAGTTGTTCCATCTTTCGAATTTCAGATGGAAGGAGCCGAATTTCTGCCACTTGCCTGAAAAATTAACCAGTTCGTCCAATGAGTCTCGTTCCATTGTTACGAGAGCATTTTCTGCAAATAGAGGATTGATAATAACATTAGATTGAAAGTGGTCTTTGAGTGCTTTACAAATATGAGGCCAATTATCGAATTCAAATAGCCGTGAGACAATCCATAGGTTAGAGAAGTCAGGTTGGAGCACATCAGTTTGCTTGATAACCCATTGATGCTGCCTGTTCTGTTTTTTGACCAACGAAACAAGGGAGACAGGGGAACTCGGGTTCCTTGAGGAAGTCTGTGGCTGAAGAAGGGAACTCAATGATGGCTTGTCTACATTTGGGGGGGGGTGATTTATTCCCAGAAGAACACGAGTTTATTGAGGAATTCTTGAGGCAGCCGCTGACCATATCATTGAATTCTTGCCAGCCTGAGGTGCTATCCCCAAAAGGGATGTGAATGTTTTTCCTTACGCCCGTTGAGGGTCAGACTGCACATTCTATGTCTTCTATAAAAAACTGTGCCATTAGTGGAGAGAAAAGAACTTTTTGTCCTTTTTCCATGTCTTCTATAAAAAACTCATTGCACACTTTCCACATACAGAAGAAATGAACACCTATTTTGCAACTCTTCACCTCCATGGGGTCTGGGGCTGAAAGTTGAACTAATATCATCGGCGTGGTTTGATGCGGCAAGAGTTAAAATCCAAGGTTGGAAAACAAGGCTGAAACAAGATAGGAAAGGAGGTCGGGGGGAAGGGAAGGAGTCGGAGGGAGGGCAGAAGGGGAGGGGTGGAAGAGGCGATCAGAGGGAGGGGAGGCTAGGGAGGGCACTTCAATCCAAGTGTTTTATTAACCCTTCCATGGTACATCTTTGATGAAATTGAGTGCTGATTTTTCTGGGAGTTTGATCGCAAGTGTAGGAAAATTGGAAATTTCCACGTAAAAATTGAGAAATGGTCCCAAGCATAACACTCTTACAAAGTTGATTGAGGGATCAAGGAGGAGAGAGAAATGGTCAGAGAAGGCACAGGGACTTGTTTAGATACCCTAGAATTATCAAACATCTCAACCTACTCCCATGTACCTAAAAATTTGTCAATTAATGATTGACAAGAGTCATCATTGGGTTTATACCAACAAAATTGGCCTTTAGACAATGGTAATTCCACAAGTCTCAGCTCCGTAATAATCTGATTAAAATGTCGCATTCCCCTAGTAATCATTTAGTCCATAAACATTCATAATCAACATTCCCTTCTTTGTGATTTTAACATGCCTCGATGGTTTCTATGTGTTTTATCTAGAAATAATTGGCTATCATCAACTTTGGTGATCTTCTATTTCTTTAAAAATTTTGGATTGGAATGCTTCAAAGTTGGATAAACTTTTTTTTTTCTTTTTTCCTTTTTTTTCTTTTTTCTTTTTTTTCTTTTTTCTTTTGTGATAAAGACAATAACTTCAATTAGAAAAAAATAAATAAAGAATACAAAGGCATAAAAAAAAAATCAAGACCACGAAAGAAACCCTCATTGAAAAAGGTTGGATATATCTAAACCTTCTCTTTTCTTTCAAGTGTATAATTCATATTTTAATTGGGATGCAATTGCCCCTATAGATTCTTGTTTTCCCCTTTTCTTTTGTCCTACTTTGTTTTTCCTTTTCCCCTTTTCTTTTGCCCTACTTTGTTTTTCCTTTCTCCCTCTGGGGCCTGTATCTTTGAACAATTTTGTTCCTTTTCATTCATCGATGAGAAGTCTACAAAAAACCAATTACTCTTTACAGGATACTTTCCTAAATTGGGGTTTTAATGAATACATCAAATACATTCCTAATCTACTTCCCTAAATGTGCGCTAGTTATATCAAGTGATAGATCACATTACCTTCCAGAGGCCACCCAACCAAAACCTATAAATGAAGACGAGAGAAGAAAATTAATTATAGACAATAAAAGATTGCGCAACAAAACAAGCAATATTCCTTCATATACTAAATTGAAGTAAAACACATTCAATTCATGTTCAGTACTTTCCATATTTCAACTTTTAGTCAAATTCTATAAGATGCCTGTGATGTAAATCCCAACCTCCCAGAAGGGAATTCGTGGGACAGTTAATTTGATTTTGCTACTATATGATATACCAAATAAATATTGCAACAGTTACTGTTGGTTTATTTCTTTAAGACATTTACCGTATATAATTTATTAAGTGTATTTAAATTGTGATTGGGTAAAAGCTTTTTCCTTATGTTATTAGGTTTTCTTTTTCTTTTTTTTCTCTCTTTAAAAGAAACGTAACTTTTTATTGGGGAAATGAAAAGAGATTGATGCTCAAATTAAAAAAAAAAAAAAAAAAAACAGATTAAGCTGGAAAGATAAAAGCAACCGCTGTTACTATGTATAACGAGAAAGAATTATTTTCTGAATTATACCTTGAAAATCAGATGGACTGAATAAAATCCTAGGATACTCCTAAACCTAACCCTAACCCTAGCCCCTAATGCCGTTTATGTCATCGCCACCGATTTTTCTGCCGACTATCGACGCAGGTGTACATCAGCCATTCAATTGGAGATCAATGGTGTTTTTTGGTTCAATCATGCCTACTCGTGAATGGCATTCATGTATTTGATACATATGAATGAGTCAACTAAGGATCAAACCAAGAAGTTGTGGAGGACGATTGTATTTACCAATTTCCTTGTCGGTCTCAATGAGTTTGCAAGGTTAGCTCTAAGGAAATCTAAGAGCCCTAAACAAATTCAAATTCTGATTTGGATATTAATTTTTGGCTCCCTTAACGGTTCGGATACCTTGTAACATAAACTTCAGTCTCACCATTTATCTCCCTCCATTCACCCTCTCTGTTTAGCAAATGGTGAAGATTTACAGCACTTGGGTTGCTCGTTCTCAAGCAAATGTTGGTGGAAACTAATCTCCTGCTTTAATCTACGTTGGGTTTTTGGGCACTCATTTCATGAAAATATCTCTCAAGTCTTGGTTGGTCCATTATTATCATCTCAAGCCAAGTTACTACGGTCAAATGCAGCCAAAGCCTTGATTCCAGAAATTTTGTTCCAGCATAGCCAGAGAGTTTTCCATGACAGATCTATTATGTCTGATCATTTTGGCTCAGCTCGTCTTCTAGCTTCTTCTTGGTGTTCCCAATCCAAGTTTTGTGTTTTTTTTTTTTGGCACTGTTGCCAAGGAAGTCCAAGTTTTTTTTTGTTGACTATTCCATTCAAGATATTTGTCTAAATCAGAATACTTTCATTTCGTTATGACATCTTGTATTTTACTTCAATAGTCGTATCTTGTATTGGGATATGATGAGGGTGCTATAAGTGTGTCAATCTAGTTGATATATCTGGGCCCGCCTATCAATCCCTCATATTCGAGTTTCCCGTGCTTATTATATCTCATTATAATTCGAGCATTAGTCTCTTTTCATTTCATAAATAAAAGGTCTTGTATTTGTTTTAAGAAAAACAAGGTTATAGGTAAAATCATCAATAAAAACCCTCTCCTGTCAATGTATTTTTCTCTGAAGTTTTCAAGGAAGAGGTTCGTCGTAATGTTATTCTCCTTTGTTTTTTTGGTAGCATGTATTTTTTAGCATTAGTCTCTTTTTATTTATCAGTGAAAAGTCCTATTTCTTTTTTAAAAATAAATAAATAAAATAGAAGAAAGGCCTCCAAGAACGCAAAAATGTGATTCATAATGAGGCAACTCCTTATCAGAACAGAATAAGATAGTAACATTAATAACTAACGAAATGAGGTTTCCAATCATATATATGGTAAATTGGTAGTTTACGGCACCTCCCTCCAAGGCTACTGTTTAGTGCTCTAAGAAGCCATGGTTTGGATTTATGAGATTCTTCCTCCCAAGTTTTCTGGAAGCTAGAGAAAACAGTATATAAGATCCAAAAATAATGTGAAAAAATCAGATAATGATGCAGTGAGAGTGAGATGACCAGACTTATCGTATAATGTTTCAGTTTGATCCCACATATCCAATTTCCATATATCCTTCTCTGTAAGTGGCCTTTCGTATCCTAGCTTCATTATGTGATCCATCCATGCAAAAGTAATTTCTAGTAAAAAGTAACCACAATTAAAAAGGCAATACATATTAGCAAACTACCTCATAAAATAGCAATCTATATCCTCCACGTTTCTCCACACAAAGGTAATAATGCTGGATTTTATAAAAATAATACTTACTTGAAAATAAATTCACATGCCGCTCAGGACATATATCTTCTCCGTCAGGAAGTTTTTCGTATTCAGGAACATCATCAGATTCACTACGTAGGGGAGTATGACCAGGATAAGGATCCAAGCTAGGCATATATGGGAGCAAGAGAACACCAAATAAAGCCTACAGCAAGAATATAATCTCAGAATAAAGTTACCAAGATGGAAGAAGATGAAATCCAACTAAACACTCATAGGTTGTTTAGTTTGTTGATTTTATTGGATGGGGATACTACTGTTAATAAAAATGAACCACTCTCGAGTTTTTTATTTTCTTTTGAAAAGGAGAAAATAATTTTCAGTAATAGAGAAACTACAGAAGTAACGCAAAACAAACAATTCTACAAGGCGTAGACTTGAGAAAAGAAAAAAGAAGAAACAACCAAAGATAGAACCTAACAAAAGAACAAAGGATTGTGCAATCTTCCTCGATGGACAAAAGAACAAGGCATGTCAGCATCATGTTGTGTCTGTGTCGTGTATCAATGTTTGCACTTCATAGCAAGAAAATTTGTGTTTGGGATTTGATTTGTTTAACACGAGGTCTGAAGTATGGGTTTAAGTATTTTTTTTTATTATTATAAAGAAGTCGTGGTATGTTACATATTATATTTTGCAATTAGAAGTAAAAAGATTTATATGACATGTCATTTGATCTCCTTTTAACATTAAAAAAATGAATTCAGGCATATTTGAATTGCCCAGGAAAAAAATTGTTTTCCAAAAAGTTGTTTTCATTTAAACTGTTTAAAATAAAAACACCTATGTGTTTTGTAACATTTTAAATTGTTTGGCTTTCAATACACTCAAAGTATTTCTATTAATGTTAGATTACTATAAAAGAAGACTATTAAACGCTATGAACTAATAATTTCAAATTTGTATTTAGAACACTGAATTTTTGTGTTTTTGTTTTTGTTTGTAGATAATTGGTCAAGTTGATCATTGAAACTCCTTGGTATAATCGCTTCGAGGCAGCAAAGCTCAATGCCTCGCTTTGGTGCTCCATTTCTAATTGCTTTGAAGCCTACTCCTTGCAAGACATAATTTTAAATTGGCAATCTTTTTGTCAACTGGAAGATTAATCGAAGCATCAGAAGTAGAGACAGCAGCTTCGCTTTCTTTAGTACTCTTATTTGTCTTAGCTTCTTGATGTAATTTAGATTTCTATAGCCTAGTTCTATATTTTGTTTGGTTGCAATATTCAGATTGTATTGCTTCATTAGACTACTCTTATTTTAGCCTTTGTTGGCATTCTCAATTTGTTGGATATGATGAGGGTGTTATGGGGTGTCAACCTAGTTGAGATGCCCTGGTGCACCTACTGATCCTTTGGTTTCCTGATTGATTTCCTTGTATTTGCCTTTATTATCAAAGTACTCATCTCTTGTCCTAATTATATTGATTAATAAAGGCTGTTTCCTTTTCAAAAAAAAATTGGTCGAGTTGATCATTAGAGTTAGTCGTTGGAGATGATCAACGGAATTGATCGCCAAAGGGGGTCGTCAAAGTTGGCTGCCGAATGTAGTCATCAAAGCTAGCCACTAGAGTTGTGCGTCAGAGGTGACCATTGTAATTGATTAACAGAGATGGTCTTCCTTAGAAGTGGTCGTCGGAGTTGGTCACTAGAGCATGTCGTTAGAGTGAGGTGGTGATAGTTGCCGACGGAGGTTGTTTCTGTAGTTGGCTATTTCAATCAATGAGTTGTAAATAATGCTACTATAGCACAACAGGAGAACCATTATCCCTCATTTTCTTAACACACGCCACAAATGTTGAATGAGCTATTATAACCCACTCAACCCATTCCAAATTGGGGGCCAAACAACCTTATAAATTCATTGATTGTACAACTAACAACTATTATAATTGAAGTGGAGAAAAATATTTGCGATTTCGACCCGACTGATAAGATAACATATTGGAAGTACGACAATTTCTCTCTTCATTTTTGGGAATATCCTTTAGATCCTCCATGCACTGATCATGAGAATTTTTCAATTTTTGATTTTACAAACTCAATGGATCTTTCTTTTCTATCGAAAAGGAAACAAGCCTCTTCATTAATACAATTGAATGAGAATAATGCTCAAAGTACAAGAGAGTTATACAAAGAGCTTACAAAGAGCTTAAAGCATAAGACCTATGGATCAGGAGGTGCACCTGAGCATCTTAACTAGGTTGACACCACCTTAGCACTCTCATCAAAATTTCTATTTAAATGTGTACCAATTAAGAGCTGCTGAATGTTTCCTCTAAAATCATTACAAAAATCCCATGAAATATTGAATAGAGTGAACAATTTCCACCAACTGTTTTCAGAGTAAGGGCAAGTGAAGAGGTGTGTTGTAGGTCTTCTCCATGTTGTTTACATAAATGGCAAATGGAGGGGAATAAACAACTAGCAGGTCGCTTATGTTGCACCATCGAGGAAAAATTTATGGGACCAAATACCACTATCCACAAAAGAATGTTGACACGCGTTGGACAGCTCAGTCCATACATATTTTCTCTCCTTGTAGTCATTCGGCCCATGCAGATTTGTAACCCAACATGTCTTCTTGCACAATGTAATACACTTAACTGAAAGCAAATATCCCCCTTTAAGAGTTTCAACAACCGACAACTTTCTCTTTTCCCACAATGTCAATAGGCTTCCTGATTTTCGAAAGGATTCCACAAATTCCCAGCCAATGTTTTTAGAACTCCATAAGGACTTGATGAAACAATTATCAAACTCTTCTTTATTTGACTCCTGTATTATAACTATGTCTCGATTGTGCTTTTTCAAAAATCTTTTGAGGGCCAATCTCTTATTTACATCCTTTAAACCTCTCATATTCTAGGAAACTATTTTCATTTCAGAACTTAAAATTTCCACCGTGATTGGAGGAAGGGATTCAGCTAATCCACAATTAGCTACTATTGAGTTCAAATGAGTTGGAATTTCTGTAGACTGAGTTGGTGAAAGTTTATCAGCAATCTTCTCATTAACAAATGGTTCTTCCTCAATCTGAAATTAAACATTAAGGTCTATCACAGATAATTCCTTCTACATTATAGCCGCTTGCCCTTCCTCTTTCTCATACAGCTCAACATCTTCACTACTCACACTGAAGGGAGAATCAGCTACTAATTCGCTTTTCTTTTTTAATGAAGGCACTGGAGAAGGACTTGGTGTACCTCTCAAAAATTGCACCTTCGAATTAGGAAATGAGAACACAGAGTGATTAAATTGTTTAGATTGAGAGGTTAGAGGAGCTAACCTGCTAGATTGAATTAAGGCTTGAACTTGAGTACAACATACTTCTAACAAGCCAGGATTGCTCTCAATAACTTTCTTCTTGTTGGCTAACCTTTTCCTAGAAGTCGACTTGGATCTCTTTGTTCTTGCAAAGTGCTTGGGAATGGCTTGAAAAGGTATGGGAGTTTTCTTACTTTTGATGGGCATCTAGCCGTTGCAACACTGGAAGTTTCAACAGCAGGAGAAGTCGATGAATTCATTTGGGAAGAGGAGCAGTCATTATTTCTCTATCTGCAGAAGTTATTGCTGGTAACTGAAGCGTCAATTGAGAGAGGCTAATGGATTTGAAGATGCAGGGGACGCTGAGTTGTTGTTGATGTAACTTGGAGCAATCGAAGTGGGACCAGTTGACTATTGGGTTGCCTTCAAAGGCATTTTAATTTGGCTGAGATCAACGGATCTTTCGAGAATAAATCAAGTTATGATGGATGAAGGTTTTTCTTTGCCATCAAAGAAATTTAAGGGCAAAGATGTTGATTTTAATTTCTATTCCTTTGCATGATCAGTTGCAAAAATCAACGTTTCTTTTCTCAAGATAACCTTCACACAATCTTCTCAGTCGTCTTATTAGGTTTCAAGCCGAAACTTTCACGCCTCTAAAGCGAAAACAGATTTATTGAAGCTTACCCTCTCCATTTACTCGAAAGAAAGCCCATTCTGGTTTCCAAAAAAAATATTGATATTTTTTTAGAACAACACAACTATACGGGTAGGGGATCGAACCTCCAACTCTGGGAGGAAGGTCATGCCAATTACTTTTAATTTAGATATTTCAAGAAAAGGCTTGTGTTCAGCTCATCACTTCCTCACCAATGTAGCACTAGTCTCTTTCACAACCTTTCATCTCGTCCACTCATTCAGTGAGCACTCATGTGAGATCAAATGTTACTTTAACCAAATGTTTTTTGAGCTCTTCTAAGGATCCTTTCTCCTCTCCAATTGTTCGTGATATTGACTCTTAATGAAGCATTTAATGTTTGGGGCAATTGCAACTTTAATTTTTTAAAAAAAATGAAAATCGGGCATGTGTCTCTGGGTTTTGCTTTTTTGCAAACATGTCAAAAAACTCTCTTGATGTTTTTTTAAGTTTTTTTAAAAGGATAGTAAATGAAAAGAGGCTAATGCTAAGGATACAAAAAGAGACATAAATACTGCAAATAAGAGAAGTATGAGTAGTGAGGGAGTTGAAGCACATTTAGTTGATATAGAGATCGATAATCTCCTACCAAAGACTCTTTTGCAGAAGAATTCAAAAGTCTTTCTTCAATTGAGGATAGAAGGAATTTAGTCAAAGTTTTGCAATCACAGTATTAGTTTTAAGTAACAGTCACTTCGTCCCAAATTTCATTCCTTAATTGAGATTTGTAGACTGCATATGAAATCATGAACGAAATCATGCCCTAATCACTACAAATTATGATCTGATTGTGATTCACGGCTCCGCTATGTGCAATGCTTCTTGGTATCACAGAGACTTTGGAGGATGTTATTTTCCCGTTGGTTGATGCCTTTTCTGGAAGCCTGTGGCCCTTTTATTTTGATAGTTTGAAGTTGATCGTTGGACATTTTTTGACTTCCAAGTCCTTTAATCTTTAGTTTCTCTAGGGTCCTGCTTCCTTCGGTCTCTTTTGCTCAGAGCACATGGTGTTGGGTTTTCTCCTTTTTTTTGGTGTTTTGTTTGCATTATTATTTTTAGTTTTTCTCGAGGAGGTGTTATCTTTATTTGAATTGTAATATCCTCAATGTAGCTTTTGTATTTTTACCATTAGTCTTTTTTCATTATTTCAACGAAATTTTCTTGAAAAAGAACAAGGCAGAAGAAGCCAATAGAATAAAGAAAATTTAATCCAACAAGCTACTAGAATAACCACCAATTGTTTCAAAAAAAACAACAAACAAAATAAGCGAAAAAAAAGAACAAAAAACAAAAAGAAAAAAACATATTTCTATGTATGTATCCTATGAAACAAATATAAATATTTCATTTCTCAATATTTGTTCTGTGGCTAACCAAATAAAATAATTTAAAATTCTCAAGCACTAGTTCTTTTTTTTTTTAATAACTAAAGAGAAAAATGAAAGAATATAGGGAAAACAAAAAAAATCTCAATGTACTAGTTGCCCATGCATAATTATCAAACTCATTCAGTAACACCTATAGAGTACAAAATAATGCAAAATTGCATAACACATAAGATACAGAAAACAAACCAACCTGGAAGAAGACTTCACTGATGTACAAATATAGGACATATCTGAAATGACAAAAGTTAAACGGTGAATTTATGTTACAACTAAATGTATGCTCAAGAAACCATCCAATTTTTTTTTCCTTTTTAACATCAGAGAACTTGAGATTTTTCCATGATATTTCACAGATGCCTAAGATATACATTCAGTTGAATTTCCAATTAATATCTCAATATTAATAAATAGATATTAACATCCGCAAATCTTAGTTCCTTCCACATTTGCAAAAGACATCATGGATTTTTTACATGAAATTTTCTAATAAATAGGAAGAACAGCAGGAACAAAATGGTAAAATGAGCAGGAACAAAATGGTAAAATGTCGTCCATGTTTCATAAATGATTTTAAGAATTAAATTAAACATATACGTTGAGAAAACATTTAGAAATACCTCTTGTAGAAATCCTTCACCGATAGAATTAGGTTGAGCATTACAATATCTGCTACTAATATATAAACAACTCCAAACCTGACGATCCATCGAAACTCATAAACATAAACTTTGGTTTCAACAACAAGCATTACAAGCATTGAGCACCAAGCAAAAGTCTGAACTATCAGGGCAACCACCTAAAACAAAAGGACATAAGACTTAATATTAACGAACTCAGTTAAGAAACATAAGGTCAACTATTTGAAAGAAAAATTTGGTACAAAGTTAAGTAATATTAGAAAGTCAGAAACAACCTACAAAAAGACTTAAAAATTTTCATTTAACTAAATTGGGAAGTACAAGGTCAAAACATTCCTTTTGTTACGCTTGCAGTATGTGTGAATAATTGCAGCAAAGAAATAAAAGATCAACAATAATTCTAAGTATTCTAAGGAAATTATACCTCGAATGGAGCAAGTGCAGTCTGCGCATCTAAATTCAATACTGAAATTCCCATGATCAATTTGAGTAAAGGCTCAAATGCACAGTAAGCAGCCAATAAACACAACACGTAATTGTATATCCCTGACTTCAAACAGAACCTCTGTACTTTAAAATCCTTCTTGATCAACCATATTCTGTAGATGCACAAACCCAGAACAACCAGGTGAGAAATAACAATCACGAAAGAGTCAATGGCACATGGTGTGTAAGCGCCAAAAGCATTCGCCACTGCGTTCGTCCATACACCACCAGCAACTGGACGACAATACCAAACAAACGGCTCAAACGTCATTCTTGCTCTACTTTTTACTTTCTTGCTGCGTAGTCAGCTTCAACCAGGGCGAACCTAAGCATGAGTTACTCAATCAGCATGAACATTCTGAAACATCCCTTTGATTATTCAAAATCAATTTTTTCATACCATCCAAATTAATTTTGAATGCTTAAAAGCATATTTCTTATTTTGAACACAGACATGCTGAAACATGCTGGAAGTCCCGCATGAGATGAAAATGAAAAAAGTCCACTCACCTTAAACGAAGAACTAAAATTCATTTCTTCAAACACGAAAACAAGTAGAAAAAATCCAATTACCTCAAACGAAGAACTAAAATTCCTCGCCGTAGTTCCAACGATCATTAAGATAACAAAAGAGCAGGTAACATCCCGAGTACATGCACTTCTCCGACGAACTTCCTAATCGTTTTGTGGGCCTGAAATCGGAAACAATTTTCGAAACACGAACACTAATACTCTGTCTTCTTTTGAGAACGCGTTTTTGGTGATTTTCGATGGATTTTAACTCTGGGAATTTCGAACACAGTGATTACATTTATGAATCTGGCTACATTGTCGGAAAACCTCCATCAAGTGCACTCCTCCACTAATCGGCTCCTCTTCTTGACATTCAATAGTCTCTTTCGACTCTCAATCAAGTGGAAAAGCAAAGTCGATTGGTGAATTGATGGTGAGGAATTTGGCGAGGGACGTCGGAAGAGAAGCCTTTTCAAATACTTCTCATCGCCCAAAATGAGGACTGGTGGCTATTTGGCGGGCGACAGTGGACTCTCCGAATGGCTGAGGTTAAATCACCCCACAAAAATAAAGGAAACAAACAAACAAAACAAAATTATACAATTGACCTCCTTTTTTATTTTGGCTAAATGTCCTTGACTCAAGTATACTCTAGTTTCAGAAAAATCTTTAAACTTTTAAGCAGAAATCAAAAAATAACCAAAATTTTTAAAGTTTCAAACATATCTTAAACTTAGACATTCAAAAAAATTTAGAAATATCCAAAATCAAAACAGTAACCATTTTTCTAAAAAGTAATACCTTTTTTTAACCAAAATCATCTAAAAATATAGAAAATACTTTGAGTTGATCCTCAAAACACATGTAACATGCTTTCCAAAAGAAAATCATTTAGAGCATGCAATAATTCCAAACAATCAAACGGTAACAAACATATTTTCAAAAATATTTGAAAACTCATCAAACCACAATAATCAAAATTTATATTTTGGAAGGGATGTGAAAACTACTTGAATAAACTCTATTTTATTTAGTCTACGATGAACTCCTGTTCATCTCAATTTTTGTTCTTCATTTCTTCCATAATGAGTTAAACTTTTCTTTGGGATTCAAATATGTAAATGTCCTAAAGAAAGTAGCAAAGACCTAATATATGAAATAAAATGACTTGGCACAATTCATAGCTTAGTTCATTTTATTGAAGTCTAGATTGATCACCTAGATTAGTATAGTAAAATTGAATCTGATACTAAAAGGGTTAGGAAGATTTTGGTTTTCGTAAAATGATTTAGAAAAAGAGTCTAGAAATAAAACTCTATTTTTTTTTTTTACCCTAGATATTGGGCAAAACCTTTAGAACAAGTGATACAATGCCTCTTTACACCACTCAAGCTAAGTGAAGTTCACATTATCTGATATCTCTCTAGTAAGAATTCAATTCGGAGTTGGCTGAGAGCCTAACAAATTTTCAAAATAATGAACAACTGTGGAGGAGACGCTAGTATTAGAGGAGAGCATTAGACCATACTGAAATCAACGAGGAAATACCATTTTGAACAACTCTATGAAAGAATGTTGAGTTTTTATCCTCTAAAGATAACCATTGCACACGAGATTTTCTGATAAAGAGAAGCCTCCTCTAGACGAGTTCAAGCCCAAAACAACAAAGTTTCCTCCCTAGCACGGTATTGTAACTCAATGAAATTGGGTTTTTATACTAACCCAATATATACCAATTCATTTTCTGTCATGCCTCGACCATCTTTTTACCAATCACATCGATCAAATGACCAAACTTCCCCCACAAGTCTGGCTTCAAGATTTCAAGACCCTTTTGTAAACACACTAAGGAGGGGAAACCATCCTATCTCCTCCAACTACTCTAGACCATATCCACGAAATCAGTAGATTCAGCCCAGAAATTAAAGAAATGAAAAAAATGGGCGAACAACAAAGCAATTAACCCCGACACCAAATGCCAAAGGGCAATTATCAAACACACCTGAAGAAAAAGCATAAACCTCTAGCAAAGAAAAAGAAAAAGTGAAGAGATCGAACATTTCGACCCACTAACGAAAGCGATGGAATTGCATGCTGTCTTTTTTTTAGTATAGCAATTGGGAGTTAGGGGATTCAAACCTTCCACCTCTAGGTGAGAAGGTTATGTCAATCAACTGTAAGTGGCTTAAGCCTTAAAGAATTATACCTTTGTAGAAGCATGGTTGCAATAAAAATCTTCTTCAATGATATTCTCCTCCACGAAGTCTTCCTCTTTGTGACTCTAGCGAGGATCCGACTTGTGGAAGCCTTCATGAAAGATTGAAGGAATTGGGAGAAGAAGAAAAAAAATTTAGAGAAGATATATGAACTACTGACCAGTTTTTCTCTATAAGGTCCTATTTATAAAACCTATAGGGCACCTTAATTATTTATATTAATATTTTAATATCTCATAGTAAAATAAAAATATCTAATTATTTTAATCATATTCGAGTAATTTAGTTCTCTCATATTATATAGTTTTAATTAATTATTTAAATCATATTCAAATATACTAATTTCTCATGTAATAAAGTTTTAAATTTGAATCTCACTAAAATTAACTTTATAATAATGTATCATAATACATATCAGATACAATAAATATATTTTTCCTTCAACAATTTTGAAAATGTCAAATTTTCTTTTAATATATTTTATCCTTATTGGTTCGTTGTGAGCTACCAAGTGACCTTACGGACTTACAAATTATAAGCTCCAATGATATAAGATTAATTAATTCCAAGTAAATGGTCGTTATAAAAAAAAGTGACTATTTCGTGGTTCGGTATTATGCAAACATCCTTTGCATAGGATGCCTCCACTCACATATCTCCTTGTGAATGACTTCGGGATCACATCATCTCTATCAGTATACAAAGTGGATCGCATCCAATAGTGTCTCCAAGATGAGATACCCAATCTCATCCATATACTAATAGACCATTTTGGCTATGTACTAAAACTTGATTCATCTCTACATAAAGTTAAAGTATTCATATTATAGCTAGTTTACGTCATTTCCGCATATGGGGTTGCCTAGCACACATGCTTGAGGCAAATCCCAAGAAGTTGGAACCACGGTCGAGGTTGTGCCTCTTTGTAGGTTACCCCAAAGGTACACAAGGGCGTTACTTTTATGATCCGTCCGAAAACAGGGTGTTTGTTTCCACGAACGCTATTTTCCTGGAGGAGGATCATATCAGGGAGCACAGTCCACGTAGTAAAGTCGTGTTACGTGAACTTTCCAACGAAACTACTGAAACTTCAATAGGAGTTGTTGAATGACCTGCTTCGTCGGCCAAAGTTGTTGATGATAGTTTATTCGGTAGGTCGGTTCCACCTCAAGAGTTGAGAGAACCTCGACGTAATGGGAGGGTTACGAACCCACCTGATCGTTATCTGGGTTTTACGAAAATCCTAGCTATGGTGGCAGATGGCGACGTTGAGGATCCGTTGTCTTATCAAAAGGCAATGGAAGATGTTGACCAGGATGATGGGTCAAAGCCATGAATCTCAAGATGGAGTAGATATACTTCAACTCAGTATGGGATCTTGTAGATCAGCCTAATGGGGTAAGACCTATAGGTTGTAAATGGATCTACAAGCACAAACGGGGTGTTGATGGGAAAGTGCAAACCTTCAAGGCTCGACTTGTGGCAAAGGGTTATACCCAAGTGGAGGGAGTCGACTATGAGGAGACTTTCTCACCTGTTGCCATGTTAAAGTCAATTTGCATCCTTCTGTCCATTGTTGCTTATTATAATTATGAGATATGGAAAATGGACATCAAGACTACTTTTCTCAATGGCAATATTGAGGAAACCATTTACATGGTGTAACCCGAAGGATTCATTACCCAAGGTCAAGAGCAAAAAGTTTGCAAACTTAATCGGTCCATTTATGGGCTGAAACAGGCGTCTCGATCTTGGAATATTTGGTTTGATACTGCGATCAAATCGTATGACTTTGACCAAAACGTTGATGAACCTTGTGTTTACAAGAAGATCGTCGACAGTTTAATAGTTTTCTTAGTGTTGTATGTAGACGATATACTACTCATTGAGTATGATGTAGGTCTACTAACTACAGTTAAGAACTGGCTAGCGACCTAATTCCAAATGAAAGATTTGGGAGAAGCTCAGTTTATTTTGGATATACAGATCTTTCGGGATCGTAAGAACAAAGTGCTAGCACTGTCTCAAGTATTGTATATTGACAAGATCTTGCTCAAGCACTCGATGCAGGACTCCAAAAGGGGCCTAATGCCATTCAGGCATGGAGTCACTTTGTCTAAGGACATGTGTCCTAAGATGCCTCAAGAGGTTGAGGAGATAAGACGGGTCCCATATGCATCTATCGCTGGCAGTTTGATGTGTACGATGCTCTGCACTAGGCCAGACATCTGTTATGCTGTGGGAATAGTCAGGTTATATTCTATCTTGTTTATTAACGCATTGGTGCGAAATTACAAGAAGCTCTACGGAAGAGACTCTAGAATAAAACTGACTTGACTCCTCTTATCTACGATAACTCCATTTTGTTGAGGTTGATGTCCTAAAGTCTCGTGTTCTATAGTTTGTAAACATTTTTTTGTACGAACTCTTGTGATGTCTAATATATAATATTACTTCACTTCTTGACTTTGCACATTTGGATATTTTATTTGTTTTACCATGAACCAATAAACTTAAAATCCCTGATTGTCTTAATATAACTAAACATGTATGTGGTGACATATAAATGGATCATGTCTTAAATGATAACCAAAATGGTCCGTAGTATATAGATATAGGAGGTCTAGTAACGCTATGGATGCGGCCCGTTTTTTGGAATAGTTACAAGTATTGTGACTTGTCATAGATGCTCTGATCCCGATCATTTGTGTAGAGGACATGCGAGCGGGGGCAGCCTATACAAAGAGTTTGTATAAGACCTGACCATGACGTGTTAATGTCTCGTCATATAACTTCATTCATGACAGAGACTTCACTTCACTGGGATGACCATAGGTAACATGACCTCAATCCTAAGTGAGTTGTGAACTCCTGCCATTGAGGGCAGTCCTTTGATTTGCTTAGGTGCGAATGGCCAGAGTGCCGACTCAAACCTACCACTTTAGGGATTCAAATGATTTGGAAGTTGGGAACTCAGCTTCACAAGATGAAGTTCACTCCTTCCCCAAACCAGGGGTAAGTAGATAGATTGCTCCCTTAAGGGCTGATCCTGGGGCTTGAATGATGTGGCACACACACCTTCTTATGGCCCAAGAGATGCTCACAGATAGTAGGACTATGTTGTATTGTTTATTAGAGGGATCAGTGGTACTTAAGGAGTAAGATGTAACTACAGGGGCAAAACGGTAAATTGGCTCAGCTGTACTTACGAGCATCTGTGAAGGGTCATCGTACTGATGATTGGTTATATCCAATGGACATAGAAATATATCTATAGTAAGAAGAGTTCAGTTATCGGTCTTTAGTGGTATGCCTAACAGTTAACGGGTGGTGGATATTGTGGCTAAAGAGGTTAGTCAGTTACTCACGTACCATTGGAGCTTTGAGCCATAGGTCCATAAGGTCCCCTTGGTAGCTTGGATACAAGTTGGGAATCAGTTTTTGGGTCACGTACCGATAGTCATTTAGCTACTATTTTTGGGTAAAAACTTACTAACACTTAGTAATTCTATAAGTGTAACTCTCGATTTTTAGATCTCAGAGATTAGCGGCCCCAACAATGCTACCGAATTTGAGAGTCAAAGTTGGGAAACGACTTAAGAAATCCTATCAATTTATGGAGCTTAAGTTGTTTCAAATCCCATGTTACAACCCTCCGAGGGGATAATTGTCGTTAAATGACTAGCAAGGGCCGCCTAAAGCTAACCAACAAGCGGAACATAGGAATCTCACGATCCAAACTAATGGAAAAGGGCGCAGGACACATTGACACATATCCTTCACCACTTACTATGAATTACTTTCCTCATTCACCTTGATCTTGACCCATACAAACACCTTCTAAATAGAGTAGTCGAGGTATAATCAACACGATGCATTTTATGGATCTCACGGTGTGAACTTTCTAGGGACGTGAGAGTTGAAATCAATATATCACATATTTGATTTTATAATGAATAACTTTTCCTTCTTCATCTTGATCTTGTCCCATACAAACACTTTCCGAATGGAGCAATCGAGGTATAATCGACACGAAGTGTTGCACGAATCTCATAGTGTGAACATCTTAGGACGTGGGATTTAAAATCAAAACATCATTTTTGATTTTACTATGAACAACTTCCCCTATTCACCTAAATCTTGATTCATGCAAACACTTTCCGAATAGAGCAAACGAGGTATAATCGACATGAAGTGAAGCATGAATCTTGATGTGAACTCTTAAGGATGTGAGAGCTAAAAATAACAATATGTTTACAACTGCTGAATGAAAGAAGGGCTCTGTTAGAGAACATGTCCTGGACATGATGGTCCATTTCAACATGGAAGAGGTAAACGAAGCTGTTATAGACAAAAGAAGCCAAGTTGGTTTTATTCTAGAGTCTCTTCCTAAGAGCTTCTTGCAATTTTGCACTAATGCGTTAATGAATAAGATAAAATACAACCTGACTACACTTCTCAACGATCTGCAGGCTTTTCAGTCCATTTTGAAAACAAAAAGACAAGAAGCAAAGGTAAGTGTTGCCGCTACTGAGAAAAGAGGATCGTCGTCTAAAAAGTCTAATGTTGCTTTTTCTTCTAAGAATACGAGTATTCCAGTGAATAAAAAAAGGAAAGGGAAAAAGAAAACTTTTATTAGCCTCAAAGACAAAGGAAAAATATTTCTATCGTAGTGAGGATGGGTACTGGAAGGAAAACTGCCCACAGTACTGTTGGGAATGTCCTAAACTCGTAGTTCGTAAATATTGTTAACATATTCTATATATCAATAAATGTATCATTGAGTATCTTGTTCAATAAATTGTTATTGATATTACAATCTATTATAAATCTAATAAACAAATTCATGGCTATAATATGAATACTTTAACTTTATATGGTGACATAAAAGAGGATCTAGCTTTAGTATATAGCCAAAAAGCTCTATAAGTATATGGATGAGATTGGGTACCTCATCCTGATGACACTTTTGGATGCGACCCATTTTGTATATTGATACAAAAGATGTGATCCTAAAATTATTCATGTAGAGATATGTGAGTGGGGGCATCTTATGCAATGAGTTTGCATAAGATCGGACCACAAAACAGTCACTTTTCTTTATAATAATCGTTTACTGTTAAAACTGACCATTTCAAAATCAATGACCTAGGGTAACTCGATCTTAATCTTGATCTAACTATGAACTTCTGTTTATTTGGGATTATCTTTTGATCTGCATAGGTGAGAGTTGTAACGACCCGACCCCCTAGGACTTAAGTTAGGCCGTTACTAAATACATGTATGCATGGAACTTAAAACAACACTCTTTTATGGTGAAATAAATGCTAAATAAATAAGGTAAGTTCAAAAGTCCTTTATTAAATGAAAATATAAAAAATAATAATAGGGTACCCATAAATCATAAATTTTAATAAATAAGTCAGAAAACAATTCTTAGTAGTAGGTTTCAAATATCAAAATTGAAAGTTATGCAAAACAGAAAGGAAACCTAAGTCTCATGAGCGGAAGCATAAAACTGGTCCCAGTGGCTCGATCACGAATTCTGCTACACCATCGTCGGTGCATCTCTACCTTTACCTGAAACAACAACGTGAGAAAGAATGAGTATAAAATACTTAGTAAGTAACCCCGCTACTAGGGTCAGGTTAGGCATATGTGTTCTTTAGATCCCTACCTCTGGTGGAACATATAAACTGCCCTAGTCCTCATGGGACACATACATACATGAAAAACTGATTTCTATCCTATTGTAGCTAAATATGCCCATTACCTCTGGTGAATCCCGAAGGAAACATGATATGGTGAATTCCAAAGGAAACACAATATCTGGTGAATCCCAAAGGAAACACAATCTAGTGAATCCCGAAGGAAACACAATCTGGTGAATCCCGAAGGAAACACAATCTAGTGAATCCCGAAGGAAACACAATCTGGTGAATCCCGACAGAAACACAATATCTAATGGGCATCTAACTAATCAGTAAAATCACTATCATAGTCTCAACATCATAATTATCACAACATGGTTCTCTGACATGCATATATGCCTCAACATCATGGCTCTACAACATACATATATGCCTTAATATCCACCGATCAGATACAACCTCATGGAATCAAATATCATCTCATGCTAGCATTTAAGTATCTACATGCATAAATAAAATTTTCAGTTCCTCATACAAGAACATGCATCGGTTATACTATACTATCAATCTATCATGCCATAGTTCTGTCATAATATTCATCTATCATACTAGCATATATCTAGTGTCTGGCTCGTGAGCAATTCCAGTAGTAAGATTACTTATCTCGAAGTCAAATTCAGATATCAATCCAAGCTAATGATCTCTAACTAAATAATTCCTGAATTAAGTCCCCTAATACAAAACATAATAAAAAATTTCAATCCTTGGAACCAAGATCCAAACATACGAATTTAATTCAATGATCACCAATGAACTTACACAACAAAACTTGATCAACAAACACTCGCAAGATTTCGATTCCAAATCTCCTCTTAGCAGATTCTAGAACCCAAAGAACGACGATTTGGAACCTTCAAAGTACTAAAACCAAACCCCCATTTAGTCCAATAACCAATAGGTGCCCAACAACCAACAACAAGGATCACAACGTTTACCAAAATACTCGTCGAATGAACTTGAATCCACTGAACAGCCCACTGCGCACATCGAAGCACTCTAATCTTGGATCTAAATTCCAAATATAAAGAGATAACAAATTTTAACCCAAAACCAAATGGGAAATCAAACCCTTAAAGACAAACCAAAATCTTGCCCAAAATTAATCAATCCCTTACTCAAAACAAAAGTCCAGTAATGCAGGCAGATTTCGGCGACGAACAGGGCTGGGCGGCGCTAAATCGGCATGACTGGAGGCAGCCGGTGGCAGCAGACTGGGGCGCGGTCGATGTGACTGGTTCGTTCGGCTTTAGCCTTGGCGGACGGCGGCCTCGAAGGACTCACAAGCGGCGGACGCGGGCGACTTCGGCGTGGGAGGTCGAGATCGGATCTGGGCGACGAATAGCTTCGACGTGGGAGGTCGAAGCTCGAATCTGGGCGGCGTGAACGGCTTCGGCATGAGAGGTTGAAACTCAGATCTGAATGGCGAGAAAGGCTTCAGCGTGGGAGGTCGAAATCGGATCTGGGCAGTGCGAACGACTAAGACGTGAAGTGGGACGACGGTCTGAACGGAGGAGGACAGCGACGAGCGGCAGAAAGAAAGAAAATCGGGGGGGTTTTGGTCGCGTGAGGAAGAAGAAGGGATTTGGGGGTTTTTATAATAATAATAAAAAAAAAAAAAAAAAAAACTAAAAATGAAATAAAAGTAAACTATATTTTTATTCTTTTCCTTATTCTACTTTATACTATTAAATTCCTTTCCTTCTAAAAATGATATTAATTTATGCCATTAATTTTCAAATTGAATAATTTCACGCCAACAATTAAATTCCCGCAATTACACTTGAAGTCCAAAATTCCAAAAATGTCCTTAAATAATAAAAATTACTGAAATTACATTATTACTAAAAAAAATGTGGGGTGTTACAAGAGTAGTCCAACAACACTGCTATATAAGCCTCCCATTTTGGGATAAGACCGGATAGATAGCTGAGACATAGCTCTACAAGATAGAATTCACTTCTACCCGACTTAGGGTTAGCAGATAGGGTGTTATCTTAAGCGTTGATTTCTAGTAATTAAACAATGGGGCCCTGCCCTCTCATAATCGAGAGGGTCATGGTTTATAAGTTGGACTATAAACTAATTGTTCCATGGAGGATCGGTGGGATCTTAAGGAGCAAGATGTATTTACAAGAGTAAAACGATATTTTTGACCTAGCTATAAATACGAATGACCTGTGAATGATCGACATACAGATTATGGTTAAAATGGACAGAAATATATTACAGTGAGGAAAGTGCAACTATCGAGCTATAGTGATGTATCTTGGTAGTTCATGAATGGTGATTAATTCGAATTTAAAGAGTTTAACTAATTAATTACAAATTGTTGGAGCTCATGATCTGGAGGTCCATAAGGTCCCTTTACTAGCTCGTAAAATTATCTTAGATTAGTGAATTGAGTGAATTTGAAATGATAAGATTCGAAATTAGGGTTTTGAATTTGAAGTGTTCAAATTCAATTAGGGTTTCTATTAATTGTATTTGATACAATTGAAACATTTAATTTTTGTCGGAATTATACGAAACTCGAGAATTCAAAATATTTAAATAATGATTATTTAATTTTGAAATTTTTTCAAAATTTATAATTTGATTAATTAGAATTTTTGGATTTTTGAAAATTCAAAATATAAAATTAAATTAATTTTTTTTTGAAAAATCAACTTTAATTTAATTTGATTAATCAAAATTAATTGGAGTTAAAATTGAAAGTGAGAAAATCCAATCTTGGATTTTTCCACTCAATTTAACATCTCATGCCACTTCAATTTCAATGTATTGAAGTTTTGAACTTCAATTACCTCTTCATGAAATCAGGTTTAAATTAGAAAATTTGCAGAAATTAAGAACCCTGAAAAACCCTCTTCAATCTCACTCAAATTCAACTCAATTTAGTATTTCCACCACATAATACAAGCTAGAGAATAGTAGAGAAGGTCTTTGTGGTGGTCTACTGAAAGATTGAAGCATCAATTCATGGAATTCAGCTGGAATTGAAGAGTTTTCATCAAAGGTATCGTGTTATAGAAACCCTTTTCTGAAATTTTGTTTCAATACATGTTTCAAACTCAAATTAAGTGTAATTAGAGTGTTTATTGATTTTGTTTTTTCTCGTTGCATGTTAGTTTACTCTATCAAGTACTTTGCAGAGAAAAGAGTGGAGAAAGCAAAATAAGGAAACTAGTTCCTGAGGATTGCTCGCAATGAGATAATTCTCCAGGTTGTGAACATGGGAGAATATCTTAGAAAGACAAGTGGGAGATTATAGAGTTGCTAATAGAAGATGAATCCTTTTACTTTTGTTAATATGATAAAAGTTGTTTTATCTTTTGTAAAGGACAAATTGTATAAAATCCTTTTGTTGTAAATGAAATGTTCATTGGCAAAAAATATATTTTATATTTGTTCTACTATAAAGCAACTTTTATATTAGAGCCAACTAAGATAAAAGCCATCTCAAATATTTGAATATTTAAAATGACTAGAAATCATTAAGGCAAATTGTGTATTCTAGTACTTATCTTTGGTAATTAAGATTTTTTGTCACATAATATCTTAATAAGATTAAGAAAAAGGTTAAAAAGTGTCAACTAAAAAAGTTAGAAGACAAATCTTTTTTAACTTTATATGTGTCTTATCTTAGAGATCTGATGAATGTTAAAGCATAAGAAAACAGGGTATGAATATTATAGTAATTGTTCAAAGTATAGTTATGTTTACCTAAGTTATAAGTTTAGAACACTTGAAAGGTTCAAAGTGTATAAAACTTGTTAGGTAAACTAATCGAAACACTTTGATTAGATCGAGGTAGAGAGTGTAGAGAATTTGAGATTTCTAAGGCTATTATGATAGAACATAAAGTCTAGTGACAACTCTCTACACCTAAGTTGCCTTGATTGTTTTGAACATCATTCCAATTTTAAGATGTTTCTCAAACTCCATATGAGATATGGAGAACTCATAAAAGTTGTTTATGATATGTAAAAGATGTTTACATAATTCAGAAATTTGGAATAGATCGACACACATGTGTTAGTGTCGAACCCTTAAATGTTGGAATATTGTTCAAAAGGCATGTCTATTTGTAGGCAACCCAAAGAGTAGTATATTTTTTAAGTAAAAAAAATCAAGTGTTTGTGTTGACAAATTTTCTAGAAAAGTATACGAGATCGCCATATATTATTTAGTTTCCATAAAAACCAAGTGTATATCAATAAGAGTTATTGATTAAAGCTGACCCTGTAACATAGTTGTTTGGACAGATCAAATGCATCTTAGTCAAAGAGTTGAGGGTACCTCGATGTAGTGGGAGGAATGTATGATAGCCTAGCCATAATTTGGGTTTAATTGAAACTCAAGTCATTAAGTCTAGGTGACGATATCGAGAAACAAGAAGTTGTGGAAATAAGATGCATTTTCTATGTTGTTTGAATAAAAGTCCACTTTATACTAATATGTTTACAGTGATCCTCTCGACTAAAGTGTTTAAGGATCACCTAGTAAGACTAGGACAACGGGTTATATAATCTAGGGCAAGTGGGAGAAAAACCCATGAGTATGTGATACCTAAAGATGGGTATGTGATACCTATAGGAAAACCATGGGTATGTGATGCCCTTGTTTATTGTATTTCTCTGTAAAACTCAAAAAACTCAACATTATGTACTCATATGTATGTTACCACTGGAGTTTTAGTCCAAGTGGGAGTTTGTTGAGTTTTATGTCCTAAAACTTGTAGTTTTGTAAAACAATAAACTTATTCTGAAACTCAATAAAGTTGTTATTGAATATATGTGTTTATTTCATTTCAGCAATAAATCCAATAAAATAAAAGATCTATGACTATTATATGAGTACTTGAACTTTATGTGGAGACATAAGAGTGGATCATATTTGAGTAAATAGTCAAAATGATCTATAGTATACAAATAAGATTGGATGCCTTATTTTGGTAACACTATTGAATGCGACCCACTTTGTAATTGTTACAAGGAGTTGTAAAGTGCTACAAACGAAATGATCCTGATTCATTCATGTGGTGACATGAGAAGTGGGGGCATCCTGTGCAATAAGTTGTATAAGATCAGACCAAGAAATAAGTTACTCTTACTTTATAACGCCGTTTACTATATAAGACTAACTATTTCATAACGATGACCTAGGTAACTTAACTTTAATCCTGAACTAACTATGAACTTCTGTTTATTCGACATATCCTTCGATTTGTATAGGTGAGGATTGGCTCAATAGCGCTGACTCAATAAGTCTCCCATTTCTAGGGTAAGACCGAGTAGATAGTTGGGGAGATAGGGTGCAAGATGGAATTTATTCGTACTCACTTTCAGGGGTAGTAGAAAGGTTGTTCCCTTAAGTGTTCATTCTGGGTCTTGAACAAGGGGCCCCACTCTCTCATTGGCCCGAGAGAGATTCTATTTGTTGATTGGATTACAAACAAATTATTCATTAGAGAATCAGTGGAACTTAAGGAATAAGAGGTAATTTGGGGGGTAAAACAATCATTTGACCCAACCGTTATTACGAACAACCTGTGAAGGATTAACTTACTAATTATAATTATATCGAGTGGACACAATATATCTACAGGGATCGTTTACCTTCGGCGTTTACTAAACGATGGAGTTCTCCTGGTGGTTCAAGACCCGATTCGCTTGTGAACCGGTTTGCTTGATGGAAAATGTAATAGATAGGGTTATTTCATTCCCATTTTTTGTAAAGGCTCATCCCAAATCATTAATCCTTGGTTTATTACATGCGATGTATGTCTTTTATATGTCATATGGTATGCACATATAGTAAATCCCACCTTAGGTTATGCATTGGTCATGCATCATCTCTTTATTATAAATGTTATAATTTAGAGAAGCATGATTTAATTTTGTAAGCGCATGCTCGTGTATCATATAATATAAAAGTTATATTTATGCATGCATAAAAAGCATTGACATGCATCATCTTTATATTATAATTGTTATATTATAAGGGTGAATGGAAAACATGTTTACTTGGTTATTACGCGTATATAAAAGTTATGTATAGTAATGATCGAATATTGTATGAAGCATGACACGTAGGTTTCTTTATAAGCGTTATAAACACCTAGTTGTGCATGATGTATTTTAGTTGTTTCTTTTTAAAAGTTAAAGAGAAATTAGAACTAAAAGCAATAAGAAAGACATGCATGCTCACTTAGGTTTAATTCATGGTTTTAAACTATTTAAAACTTGGATGACATAGATCTAAGATCACGGTTCTAATATGATTAACAACCCTAAGGCTTTAATCTTTTAATTAATTTAATAGGATTAAATTGACTAATAAAAGGTTAAAGTGTAGCAAATCTATCTATAAGGGACCTTTTATCTAAGGTGGATTCTGTCTAGGCTGGGAATTTAAGTTGACGGAAAAGTAACATCGCTTCCCGGGAACTTACCTGGAAAGGTGAATTATATAGATTTGATGCATACATGCAAGTTAAGGACAATCCATTAAAGTGTTTAAATGACTACTTGAACTTGTTCATATTTCATAGACAGAAGTTGTTTATGAGCGGACTTAATAAGATGACTTAGACTAAAATCAGTAGTCGGGTTGTCTAGGTTAATGAACCCCTAGGTAGAATATTTAGTGGGAGGTACTTGGGGCATAAGATGCTTCACTTAAACCTTTTACGTTTCTCCTAAATAGTCCACATCATGAGATCTACCCTCAGTCTTGAGGCGCATTTGGCGTGTCCCCCTAATGGATGGTATTTGGGTAGGTCAATATCAAGGTGGATGGAGAGAGTGTTCATAGTAAGTGGGAGTGGAAAGTGCGACAGCATATCTCTTGATCTTCCTAATTGAATTGAATAAAGTTACTGCGCATCGCCTCGAGGCACCCTGGGAGTGTCCCCCAAAAGGATGGAAGTTTTACGTGTTTTTTTATTTGATCTCCTGTAAGAGGATAAATTAACTTAGTCTCTTTTCCTAATATGCTTCTTCCCTACGGTGGGCTCATTAGGGTGGGACTTTGGCACTGAAAATGAGGGGTCACACTTACGCTTGAATTGTTAAAGGTTAACAGTTCTAGAGTGAAAAAATGGTGGCTGTTAGGTTCAGTTCCAAGAGTTGGTTCTGCCTAATGGTTGAGAATGTCTCATCCGAGCGAAGGGGCATCTGATCACCCCACCGGTGACGTTTGTCCTGCCTCACTGGGACATCATTGTAAAATAGAAGTCTTTCACTTAGGGTACTTGAAATTGTTTTGCAAAATTAATTGGTTAAATGTGGTTTAGCAAAATCTAATAAAGTTATGTTCGTATTTCAACAACAAGTTTTCAAAATGGCCACAACCATGTTAGCCTTGCTTAGTTCTGAAAAATTAACTGGCGATAACTTTTCGACATGGAAACACATGATCATGACGATTCTTATCATCGAGGATCTCATGTTCACCGTTACGGAGGTCTGTCCTCCTATTCCAGCTTCAAATGCCACTCGAAATGTTCGAGAGGCATACGAGCTATGGACACGGGCGAATGAAAAGGTCCGAGCCTACAACTTGGCTAGTCTTTCTGAAGTCTTGGCCAAGAAATATGAGCCCATGGACTCAGCATGTGAGATCATAGAGTCCCTACGGGGGATGTTTGGACAACCGTCTGAACAGCTTATGCGTGAGGCTCTTAAGTACATATTCAACTCCAAAATGGAAGAATGCACCTCTATTTGTGAACATGTGCTTAACATGATGGTCCACTTCAATGTGGCAGAGTTAAATGGGTCTACCATCGATGAGGGCAGCCAGGTTAGCATAATCATGCATTCTTTGCCGTAGAACTTCCTGAACTTTGTTAGTAATGTGATTCTTAACAAAGTGAAATATAACCTTACAACTCTCCTCAACGAGTTGCAAACCTACCGATCTTTACTGATAAGTAAGGAGAGGAAGAAGAGTGAGACAAATGTTGCTTCATCCTCCAAGACGTTCCATAGAGGTTCGACCTCAGGAATGATGTTTGCACCTTCTATTTCTAACTCTACAAAGGAGAAGAAGAAGAAGAATGGTAATGGAATAAGGAAGACACCTGCTAACCCGCCGCCTGTCACCCCAAGAAGGCGTCCACCACAGGTTGAAAAGGAAAAGTGTTTCCACTGCAACCAAGATGGACACTGGAAGAGGAACTATCCTCGCTAGCTGAAGGAAAGGAAGGCCGACAAGGCTAAGGCCAAGGAAGATAAAGGTAAATATGATTTACTTGTACTTGAAACTTGTTTAGTGGAGAATGATGATTCTGCCTGGATAATTGATTCGGGCGCCACTAATCACATTTGTTTTTTTTCAGGGGATTAAATCCTGGCAATAGTTGGAGGTTGGTGAGATGACGATATAAGTAGGCACCGGGCATATCGTCTCAGCTGTGGCAGTGAGAGAGCTCCAGTTAACTTTACAGAATATTTTTCTAGTTTTGAACGATGTATATATTTTTCTCGAACTTAAGAGGAACCTCATTTTTCTAAAGTGTTTGTTACAATGTAAATATACCGTTTCTTTCAATGTGGATAAAGCGTTTATTCATAAAGATGGTGTTACTATTTGTATAGCAAATCTTGAAAGTAATTTATATGTGCTAAGACTGTTAGCCATTAATTCCCTCCATAACACAGAATTGTTTACGATTACCGTAACTCAAACAAAACGTTGACATATTTCTCCAAAAGAAAATGTCCATCTTTGGCATCTTCGTTTAGGGACACTAATCTCAATAGGATTGAAAGATTAGTGAAGAATAGACTTCTAAATGAGTTAGAAGAAAATTCTTTACCGGTGTGTGAATCTTGCCTTGAGGGTAAGAGGACTAAACAACCTTTTACTGGAAAAGGGTATCGAGCCAAAAAGCCCCTTGAGTTAGTACATTCTGACCTTTGTTGTCCTATGAATGTGCGAGTCCGAGGTGGCTATGAGTATTTTATCAGTTTTACTGATGATTACTCTAGGTATGGGTATGTTTATCTTATGCAATAGAAGTCTAAATCCATTGAAAAGTTCAAAAAGTTCAAGCCTGAAGTTGAAAATGCATTGGATAGATAGATTAAAACACTTCAGTCGAATCGAGGTGGATAGTTGTTGGACTCAACATTCCAGGACTATTTGATAGAACATGGAATTGTTTCCCAACTCTCAGCACCAGGTACACCTCAGTAGAATGGTGTAACGAAAAGAAGAAATAGAACCTTGTTAGACATGATTTGTTCGATAATGAGTTATGCATTCTTACCGGCCTCGTTTTGGGTTTTCGCAGTGGAATCTACAGTATACATACTCAACTGTGTTCCCTCCAAGAGTGTTGTGAGAACACGTCTGGAGTTGTGGAGCGGGCATAAAGCTAGTTTACGTCACTTAATTATTTGGGGTTGCCCTGCACATGTGTTGGAGGCAAATCCCAAGAAGTTGGAACCAGGATCGAGGTTATGCCTCTTTGTAGGCTACCCAAAGGTACACGAGGGGGTTATTTTTATGATTTGTCAGAAAATAGGATGTTTGTTTCAACGAACGCTACTTTCCTGGAGAAGGATCATATAAGGGAGCACAGTCCACGAAGTAAAGTCGTGTTACGTGAGCTTTCCAATGAAACTACTGAAACTTCAACAAGAGTTGTTGAAGAGCCTGCTACATCAACAATAGTTGTTAATGGGAGTTCATCTAGTAGGTCGGTTCCACCTCAAGAGTTGAGGGAAGCTCGACATAGTGGGAGGGTTGCGAACCCACCCGTTCGCTATTTGGGTTTCACTGAAATTCTTGCTATGGTGGCAGATGGCGACATTGAGGATCTGTTTTCTTATCAGAAGGCAATGGAGGATGTTGATCAGGGTGAATGGGTCAAGTCCATGGATCTCGAGATGGAGTCGATGTACTTCAACTCAGTATGGGATCTTGTAGATTAGCCTGATGGGGTAAGACCTATCGGTTGTAAATGGATCTACAAGTGCAAATAGGGTGCTGATGGGAAGGTACAAACCTTCAAGGCTCGACTTGTGGTAAAGGGTTATACCCAGGTAGAGGGAGTCGGCTATGAAGAGACTTTCTCGCCTGTAGCCATATTAAAGTTGATATGCATCCTCCTGTCCATTGTAACTTATTTACAAATGATGAGTTTTAGTACATAAAACTCAACAAACTCCCACTTGGACTAAAACTTCAGTGGTAACTTATATATCCGAATATATAAATCTGAGTTTCTGAGTTTTATAGAGAAATACAATAAACTAGCGCATCCCATATCCATGGTTTACCATTCGGTATCCTATACCCGATATTTCTCCCACTTGCCCTAGGTCATTAACCTGGTATTCCAATCTTACTAGGAGATTCTCAAACACTTTAGCCGAGAGATATTTTGTAAACATGTTAATGTACAATAGACTTCTTATTAAACTATTTGAGGAATGCATCTTATTCTCAATAATGACCAGGAAGTCATACTTTCCTCCCACTACATTGAGGTACTCTCAACTCTTTGAGTAAGACGTATCTGACCTATCTAAACAACTCTTGTTTACAGTGTTTAGTTCAATAACTCATTATTGATTTATGCAAGTTCTTATGGAAACAAATAATACAAGGTGATCTGGAACAATATTCCAATAATTGGAATGATGTTGAGAAAATAATTTAAGGTAATTAGAAAGTTTTTCATTGGATTTCATGTTCTATCAAATAGACCTTGAAATCTTAAACTTTCTATACTTTGACCCAATCAAAGTATTTTTGTTTTATTTTACCTAACAAGTTTTATACACTTTGAATGTTTCAAGTGTTCTAAACTTATCATTTATGTTAAATAACTACTTTCCTTAATTGATTTCTAGCCGTTTAAAATATCTGAATATTGACAAATGGCTTTTAACTAGGTTGGTTCTTTAATAAAAGTTGCTATCGGATAGAACAAACATAATTTTCGAAAATGAACATTTCATTCACAACAAAAATATATACAATCTTTTCTTTACGTGCTAAAAAAATAAAATAAGATTATCATTAGACAACAACATCTCCCACTGGTTAAGCTAAGCACGTAGTCCAGGAACTAGTTTGCCTATTGTGCTTTCTCTACTCTCTTCTCAGCAAGGTACTGAGGGAAATTCCTCTTCCAGTGCTCTTCCTCGTTGCAGTGGAAATACTTTCCTTTGTCTGCAACATTATTCTTGCCTTTTCTCCCAGCGGGTTTCTTCTTCCCTTTCCCTTAGCTATTCTTAACAAGAATACTTTTATTCTATGAAGAGGAAGCAACATCAGGCGTTTTGGAGGACATTCTCTCTTCTCAGAAGTAGTAACGTGTACTTCCGGTTCCAGACCTTTAGCTCTCACTATTGTCTGGTAAGCCTATAACTCATTCAAAAGAGTAGTCAAGCTGTATTCAATTTTATTCATTAACGCGTTCGTGCAGAACTGCAGAAAACTATTCATAAGAGATTCTAGAATAAACCGAATTGACTTCTCTCGTCAATGATAACACCATTTACTTCCGCCACATTGAAGTGGACCATCATGTCCAGGACATGTTCACGAACAGAGGTCCCCTCTTTCATGCAGCAATTGTAAACATTCTTAATAGCATCACGCCTTAGGGAAAAGGTCGGTTGCCCGAACATCCTTCGTAGAGATTCCATAATCTCTTTAGCAGTACCTATATCCTCATGTTTCTTCGCCAAGACATCAGATATACTGGCGAGGATATAGCCACGAGCTTTATCATTCGCTTTGATTTATCTATCGTAGGCATCCCAAACAGTTCGGTTTGCATTAAAGCTAGGAAAGGAAGGACAATCCTCTATTAAAACGAATCGTAAATCGTCTATCACCAGTATAGTATTCAAATTTGATTTCCAGGTTGCATAATTATCCCCTATTAGTTTATCAGACGCCAACAATTGTACAAGTGCATTCGTCATTCTGAAAAATATAAATAAATTACAAGTGAATTTCTTTTTAAATTCAATCAAATTTTAACAAAGTAATAATATACCCAAGATTATTTTTGCAACAATACTGTAGATAGACATTCTTGACTAAACATCATCTCCAGAATAACTCATATTCCAATAGTCATTTAGCTACCATTTTTTGTCAGAAATTACTAACTCTTTAGTAATTCTGTAAGTGTAACCCTCTATTTTTAGACCTCAGAAGTCTGATCCCAACGATGCTCCCAAAGTTGGAAAGACAAAGTTGAAATCGACTTTAGAAATCCTATCCATTTCTAGAGTTTGAGTTGTTCTGAATCCTATGTTAAAATCCTCCGTGGGGATAGCCGTCGTTAAACGACTAGAGAGGCCAACTTAAAGACGACAAACAGGCGCAACATAGGAATCTCACGGTTCAAACCTATACAAGAGATTGTAGGATATGTTAATACATATCCTTCACCTACTTACTATGAACTACTTTCCTTATTCGCTTTGGTCTTGATCTATGACGAACACTTTCCGAATGGAGCATTCAAGGAATAATCGAAACAAAGTGCTGCATGGATCTCACAGTGGGAATTATGTAGGGACGTGAGAATTGAAATCAATATATAATATATCTGATTTTCCATTGAACAACTTCCCCTCCTTTACCATGATCAATTCACAAAAACACTTTCCATATGGAGGCCACTCCTAGGGTGACACAAAGTTCCGCATGAACCTTTTGGTGTAAACATCTTGAGAACGTGAAAATTTTAAAATCGAAAATATCATATTTGATTTTAAAGTGAACAACTTCCCCCATTCACTAAAATCTCGATCCATGTAAACACTTTCCTGTAGGATTGTATCAGCAACAGTAGAAGCACAAGGATCATCTAAGCACTCTAATTCACTAATTTTGACAAAATATAAAGCATGCTATTGCAGAAAACAAGTGAGTTTCAAGACATACCTCTTGTAGAACTTCTTCAAAGATCGATCTCCAGCTGTAATCTTCTCCAAATCTTGTTGCAGAACACCTCAAGATCTTCCTCACTATTCTCTTGGTGCTCTAGATTGAGTTGTGGGACTCAAAACAAGCTTGAACTAAGGAATGAAGAAGAAATGTTCACTGTAGCAATCTTGTTGAAGAACTCTTTCTTCAACTCGAAATTTCTCTAAAAGTCTCTCTTGATCGTATGCCCGAATTTCACTCCAATCTTTTCATTATATTGCAGATCAACATGCAAGGGAGAGAGTTGTAGCTCATGCTTGGAGAAAGACAAGGCAAAGAAGACGGCTTTTGTGTGAGAAAGTTAGAATGGATAATGGAAAACAAGGTTTTTCCATTTTGTGTTTTGATTTTCTATTTTCCAATTTTATAAAAAATCAACACTTGATTTTATAATATATTTTGATTTTAAACTGAAAAATAAAATTAATTTTTAAATAAAATTTAATTAATTTAATATCAAATGTTAAATTAATTTTTACACACATCCATCTTTATATATTTAAATCATATTGAAATATAAATTCTCCTATTCCGTTTAATTCTCAAATTAAAGACGTAATTATATCTTATAGAATTACTAATTCCCATAATCCTAATTTGAACGTTTCAAATTAACATATCACGCTATTCTAGAGCTAGTCCGTTACGAGCTAGTAGGGGGACCTCGCGGACCTATAGATCATGGGCTCCAACGATCCGAGACTAATTGGCTAAACCCACTAGACCAGATTAATCCCCATTTGTTAATAAATAGGTCACGCCACTAAAGCTCATAGTTGCACTACCCTCACTGTAGATATATTATGTCCACATGATTTAACCATAATTAGAAAGTCAACCTTTCATAGGTTGTTCGTAATAATGGCTGGGTCAAATATTTGTTTTACCCCCGAGATTACGTCTTATTCCTCAAGTTCCTACTGATCCTCTAATGAACAACTGGTTTGTGATCCAATCACTAAACCAATCTCTCTCAACCTAGTGAGAGGGTGGGGCCTCTTATTCAAGACCTAGATTCAGTACTTGAGAGAACAACATTTCTCCTATCCCTAAATCGGGTAGGTATGAACTCCATCTTGCACCCTATGTCCCTAGTTATCTATTCGGTCTTACACCTGAAATGGGAGTCTTATTGAGTCAATATCTATTTCGTCTTGCACCATATGTCCCCTCGAAGTTGGTTTCCTTGAATCAATATCGGTCTGAAAGTCAGAATTAGTGTATCCAGTAAGGATCAGATCCTTAGCACCATACACGAGCATATAATCTCTCGTTTTCCGAAGATACTTGAGAATGTTTTTAACAACAGTCTAATAATCATGTCCAGGATTAGACTGAAATCTGGTGACAATTCCTACGTGTAGCATATATCAAGACGAGTACATAACATTGCATACATTAAACTCTCTACTGCTGATGCATATGAAATTCGATTCATCTCCTCAACCTCTTAAGATGTCCTAGGACTTTGTTCCTTAGACAATTAAATTCCATGTCTGAAAGGTAAACATCCTTTCTTAGAATTTTGCATTTTATACCTAGATAACATCATGTTTATGTAAGATGCCTGAGATAATACTAATGTTCTGCTCTTGCGATTCCGAATTATTTGGATTCCAAGCACATACTATACTTCTCCCAAATCTTTCATTTGAAATTGTGAAGCCAACATCTCTTAACGTCAGCTAAATATTTTACCTCATTCCAAATGAGTAGATTATCACCAACATATAATACCAGAAGAACGATAGGTTTGTTGACGATTTTCTTGTTTACACAAGGTTCGTCAACATTTTGTTCAAAGCCATAAGATTTGATCGCAACGTCGAATCTCAAATTCCAGGATCTAGAAGCTTATTTTGATCCATAAATGGATCGATTAAGCTTGCAAACTTTTTGCTCTTGACCCTGCTGTATATACCCTTCTGGTTAAGATATGTAGATACTCTCTTCAAGATAGCCATTCAGAAAAGTTGTCTTGACATCCCTTTGCCATATTTCATAATCATAAAATGTGGCTATGGACAAGAGTATTCTAATAGACTTTATCATCGCAACTGGGGAGAAGGTTTCTTCAAAATTTACCCCTTCTCTTTGGGTAAACCATTTTGCCACAAGTCTAGCTTTGTAGGTATGTACCTTACGAGTTTGGTCTTGTTTTCTCTTGTAGATCCACTTGCAACCGATGGGTTTTAACCCTTGAGGTTGATCTACAAGATCTCAGACAGAATTGAAATACATAGATTCCATTTCAAGGTCCATGGCTTTAATCCATTGGTCTTTATCTACATCATTCATTGTTTGGTTAAAAGACAATGGATCCTCTAAACCATCATCTGGTATGATGACTTGAGTTTCAGTTAAACCCCTGTACCGATCAGGCTATTGCACAACCTTCCCACTACGACGAGACATTCTCAACTCTTGAGAAGGATGTGCAGTCTCAGTTTCATCAACAACTCTTGTTGATGGACCTGCTCTATCAACAACTCTTATTGATACACTTGTCATTTCTTTGGACATTTCTTCTATTACTAGCTTACTGGGAGGTTGATGATTCTTTATATAGTCTTCCTCCAGGAAAGTTGCATTTTTCGATACAAATACCTTATCTTTCTGAGGATCATAAAAAAAACCACCTCTTGTCTTTTTTGGGTAGCCTACAAATAGGCACACTTTTGAACAGTGTTCCAACTTTTTAGGATTTTGTACCAACACATGTGCTGGACAACCCAAAATCCTAAAGTGATAAAAATTTCCTTTACATCCTCTCCAAATCTCATAAGGTGTTTCAGAAACACTTTTCGAGGGAATCATATTCAAAATATACACCGCAGTCTCAACTGCGTGTCCCCAAAAGGAATTTGGTAACTGAGCGTAACTCATCATGGAACGAACCATGTCCAATAAGGTTCTGTTTCTCCTTTCTGCCACACCGTTCTGCTGAGATGTGCCAGGGACTGTGAGTTGAAACTGAATTCATATACTATCAAATAGTTCTGGAAATCAATGTCCATATACTCATCACCTCGATTTGATCGAAGTGTTTTAATCTTTTTACCTAATTGGTTTTCAACCTCAACCATATATTCTTTGAACTTTTCAAAGTTTCAGACTTTTGGCGCATCAGGTAAACATGCCCATACCTGGAATAATCATCTATAAATTTGATGAAATATTCATACCATCCTCCCGCTCTAACATTTAGGGGCCCACAAAGATCCGAATGAATTAGCTCTAGGGGTTATTTGGCTCTATGACCTTTTCTAGAAAAAGATCTTTTTGTCATTTTACCCTCGAGACAGGACTCACATGGTGGTAATAAACTGTCTTCAAATTTATTTAGATGACTGCTTTTAACTAATCTCTCAATCCTATTGAGATTTATGTGACCCAGTCTCAATTGCCAAAGATAGGCATTTGGAGAAATTTTCTTTTTCTTATGAGTCTCAGCAGTTTTAAACATCTCTATATATCAAAACAGCGTTGACCTTAGTTGGTTTTAACATGTACAAGTTAATTTCTAATTTTGCAGAGCAAATCTGTTTATTTCCTATATCGATGAACACTTCATCATTTTCGAAATAAACTTTATAATTTTGCTCTAAGAAACAAGAGATAGATATTAGATTCCTTTTCATAGAAGGAATATAATATATATTTTCCAAATAAATGTACTTATCTCCTAAAATAACTTCATATCTCCCACTACTTTGGCTGAAACAATCTCCCTGGTCCCTACCTTAAAGATTGTTTCACCTTCTGTCACCTGTCTCCAGGAACTTGTTTCCTGTGAGATAGTACAAACATGATTAGCGGCACCTGAATCAATTATCTAGATTTTATCGTTTTTCACTAAACATTCTTCGATAACAAGTAAATCATATTTATCTTGTTGTTCGAATTCTGCACTCTCATCTACATAATTCATAATTTCAGATGAGTTAAGAGATAGAGGACAATCCTCTGTTAAAAATATTTTGGTGTAATCAATCGCTAGTAATTTGTTTATTGATTTAATTTTACTGTTATTTAAATCGGAAGTGAGTATTCTAGAGGAATTCGACATGCTGATAAAATTCAAACAAATTCTAATTAGCAAATTATAACTAAATCAAAAATCAATTTTAACAAAAAGTAATAATGTACCCATAACCATTATTTATTTGCAACGATACTTTAGTGAGTCTGAATATGTACTACCGAGGGGCAGTCATATACTTCTTCGCTGAAACAAACAATTTTGACCAAACACTATCCGTGGAATAACTCTTATTCCTATTGTCTCCGGAATAACTATTATTTCTATAGTCATTTAGTTATCGTTTTCAGTCTAGATCTTTACTAACAACTTAGTAATTCTTGTAAGTGTGACCCCTATTTTAAGATCTTATAGGATGGTATGAACTTGTCTTCGAAATAGAAGACAATATCCAAGATGGAACTATAAAACCCTATTCGTTTTACTGAAGCCTGGGTTGTTCCGAATCCTATGTTACAACCCTCCGTAGGGATAGCCGTCGCTAAACGACTAGTAAAAGGCCGCTTAAAGCTAACCAGCAGGCGCAACATAGGAATCTCACGGTTCAGACTAATGGAGGAGACCGTAGGATATACTGACACATATCCTTCAACATTTACTATGAAATACTTCCTCTGTTTACCTTGATATTGACTCATACAAAACACTTTCCGTAGGGAGGTCACTCCCAGGGTGACACGAAGCGTCATATGGATCTCACGGTGTAAACTATGAGGAGATGTGACAGTTGAAATCTATTTATCGAATAATTGATTTATGTTCGACCAACTTCCTCTTATTCACCGAAATCTAGATTTAAGCTAAAAAATACTTTCCGAAGGGAGGTCACTCCCAGGATGACACAAAGTATCACTTAAATCTGGATTGTGAACTCTTATAGACGTGAGAGCTAATAATAACATATCGTATAAGTTATTAATCTCCCACTGAAGTTTTCTCCTAACTCTATCATACAGAAGTTATTAAACTATCACTGAAGTGTTCTATTGGGTAGATTTATACTTAGGTTCTTTTTCGCTAATAAAAAAACCCTAAATCTATGTGGTTTATCCAACTATAACTCTTATAATTGGATTTTAACCTACGATATCTAGATGATAAACCATTTTATTACCTCACATCACTCACGTATGCTCATAAAACCGGTTACCACGCTCAATAATTCGACTAAAATCCCCAGGTAGGAGGTGTTCCGTAAATTGTCAAAGTCCCCCAACGTTAGACATGATCATATACCGGTTGAGTTTGTAACTTAGGTTTTATAAGTTTTAACTATTAAAACAGGTGATCAACCTACATGAGCATGCAACTATTGTTTATGGATTTTAAATTTCTAGCCCAATTTTATAACAACTTATAAAACTTTAGACATACTAAACATCCATAACATACATTAAGGCATTCAGTATTTAATATAACACTTATATTAAATACAAGAAACCCTTACATGCATACTATATATTATAACAAATAATAACATATTTTCAATGCATATAACATGCTTCCTATGGTAGGATTTTAAATCTAAATGGCATACTGTATGCACATACAAGATTTGTTTAATTATAACATGCATCAAATGTATAATAATTAAACATAGACTGATATGGTTTTAGTTTTGGCATAAACAAGCAAACAAAAGCCTAACTATTACAAATAGCTTCAAAACCATCATTGAACCGCTCGAACCGCTCCAAACCGAACCCAAGCATCTTGACCGGACTGGATGAGTCTGAACCAAACCAGCCAAAAACACTTTGGCTGAACCAGATTGGATCTTCAGAAAACCGATCGGATCGGCTGCTCTTGGTCCAACCTCAAAATCTTGCTAAGGCCGATCGTGTAGCGCTGAAGGAAATCGTCTAGCTCCATCGCCTTGTGTTGTAATAGGTACACGATCGCTTAGTGTTTGCCACAACTAAACGATCACTTAGCTTTATCGTATAGAACTACATGATCGCTTAATGTTTGCCAAAGCTAAACGATTGCTTAGCTCTATCGTATAGAACCACACGATCACTTAACACCATCACCTAGCGCTTCATGTCATCGTTTAGTATCTGCCGTAACTAAACGATCACTTAGCTCTATCATATAGAACATCATCGCATTGCTTAGCTCATTGTCTACATGATTGGTTAGCTCCACATCTAAACAATCTCTCAGCACTATCGCATAGCACTTCATCGTATCGCTTAGTGCGTGCGCAGCTACACGATCGTGTAGTGCCATCGTATAGCAAATTTAATGTATCGTTTAGTTCCCATGCCAAAGCTAAACGATCGTATAGAAAATTGAACGCATCATTTAGCTCCCGTAGGTACACGATCGTCTAGCATTCAACATCACAATGAACAACGCTCGTTGCTATACGATCGTTTAGCTTTTCTTCACATTGTGTAACACCTGGAACTAGACGATTGCTTAGCAACTGAACCTCAACAACGATTTTGAGCAGAAGCTAAAAAATTGGAACAGCAGCTCGACCTTCTTTGCTTGTTTCTTCAATTACATCTTAATTTAAACTCTAATACTCCAAATAAAGTACATACTCTTGCTAACACATAAAAGCTCATCAAACAAGAGCTAATTACAAATTTAAATGAGAAATTAAAGAGAATTAAAATGCCAAAACTCAAAAAACTATATCAGTGCATTGGTTTCACATATAAAACACCCACCAAACCAAATTAAACCAAATTGAATGCTTATATGATGCTCTAATACGAATTGTAGGATTGTATCAGCAACAACGGAAGCACAAGAATCATCTAAGCACTCTAATTCACTAATGTTGGAAAAATATAAAGCATGCTCTTGCAGAAAATTAGTGAGTTTCAAGACATACCTCTTGTAGAATTTTTTCAAAACTCGATCTCCAGCTGCAATCTTCTCCAAATCTTATTGCAGACCAGCTTAAGATCTTCCCCACTATTCTCTTGGTACTCTAGATTGAGTTGTGGGTCTCAAAACAAGCTTGAACCAAGGGATGAAGGAGAAATGCTCACTGCAGCAATCTTGTTGAAGAACCCTTTCTTCAACCCGAATTTTTTCTAAAATTCTTTCTTGATTGCATGCCCGAATTTCACTCCAATCTCTTTATTATATTGTAGATCAACATGCAAGGGAGAGAGTTGCATTAGTTGCAGCTCATGCTTGGAGAAAGACAAGGCAAAGAAGATGGCTTTCGTGTGAGCAAGTTAGGACGGATAATGGAAAACAAGGTTTTTTTCATTTTGTATTTCGATTTTCTATTTTCCAATTTTATCAAAAATCAAAACTTGATTTTTAAAATCTATGTTGATTTTAAATTAAAAAATAAAATTAATTTCATAATTTAGTTTTTAAATAAAACTTAATTAATTTAATATCAAATATTAAATTATTTTTTTACACACATTCATCTTTATATATTTAAATCATATTTAAATATAAATTATCCTATTCTGTTTAATTCTCAAATTAAACACGTAATTATTTCTCATATAATTACTAATTCCCTTAATCCTAATATGAACGTTTCAAATTAACTTATCACGCTATTCTAGAGCTAGTATGTTACGAGCTAGTAGGGGGACCTCACGGACCTATAGATCATGGGCTCCAACGTTCCGAGATTAATTGGCTAAACTCATTAGACCAGATTAGTCCCCATTCGTTAATTTATGGGTCAGTCTACTAAAACCCATAGTTGCAGTCCCCTCACTGTAGATATATTACGTCCACATGATTTAACCATAATCAGCAAGTCGACCCTTCACAGGTTGTTTGTAATAACGGCTTGGTCAAATATCTGTTTTACCCCCCAGATTACGTCTTATTCCTCAAGTTCCTACTGATCCTCTAATGAACAACTGGTTTATGATCCAATCACTAAACCAAACTCTCTCAACCCAGTGAGAGGGTGGGGCCCCTTGTTCAGGATCTGGATTCAGTACTTGAGAGAACAACTTTTCTTCTATCCCTAAATCGGGTAGGTATGAACTTCGTCTTGTACCCTATGTCCCCAGCTATCTATTCGGTCTTACCTCTGAAATGAGAATCTTATTGAGCTGGCGCTGTTGAGACAACCCTCATCTATGCAAATCTAAGGGCAATCCCGAACAAACAGGAGTTCATAGTTAGCTTAGGATTTAGATCGAGTTACCTAGGTCATCTAGGTGAAATAGTCAGTCTTATATAGTAAACAACGTTATAAAGTAAGAATGACTTATTTTTTGGTCCGATCTTATGCAAACTCATTGCATAGGACGCCCCCACTCCTCATGTCATAACATGTACGAAGTAGGATCATATCGTATGTAACACTTTACAACTCTTTATAACAGCTACAGAGTAGGCCACATCCAACGGTGTTACCAGAATAAGGTACCCAACCTTATTCATGTACCATAGATCATTTTGACTATTTACTCGAACCTGATCCACTCTTATGTCTCCACATAAAGTTTAAGTAGTCATACAATAGTCACGGGTCTTTGTTTATTGGATTTAGACTTTCATACAATTTTATGAAATCAATAATAAGTATATTGATTATAGAAAATGTTTGTCATTTTACAAACTGCGAGTTTTTAGGACATAAAACTCAACATTTCCATATGGAGGTCACTCCCAGGGTGACACGAAGTGCCACATAAATGTCGATCGTGAACTCTTAGGGACATGAGAGCTAGAAATAATCATATCATATATGTTTATTAGTCTCCCACTGAAGTGTTCTAACATATCATATACGTTATTTGATTTTCACTGAAGTGTTCTAATAGCATATCGTATATGTTATTACACTCCGACTAAAGTGTTCTAACAATTAAACGGGGTATACATTTCGTAGGTTTGTTTCGGCTAATTAAACAACCTAAGTCTAGATATTTATCCAAGTATAATGTTTATAACTGGATTCAACTTACAATGTCTAGGTGATAAACTAGTTTTAAAACCCCACATCACTCACGTATTGTTCATAAAACTAGTTAAGAACACTTAATAATTCGGCCATAATCCCTAGGTAGGAGGTGTTCCATAGACCGTCAACTTAAATACCTCCAACCTTCGACATGATTATATACCGGTTGAGTTTGTAACCCAAGTTTTATAAGTTTAACGACCTATTTTAACTATTAAAATGAGTGGTTAACCTACGTGAGCATGCAACTTTTATTTGTTATGGATTTAAAATGTGTAACCCAATTTTTGTTGGGATTTATATCCTAAAACTCGTGGTTTGTAAACAATGGAACTTATTTTGAAAAAGTCAATAAATTTTTATTGAATAGATGTTTTGCTTAATAGAAATTCAATAAACCTAAAAGTCCCTTAACTATTAGATGAGTACTTGAACTTTATGTGGAGATATAAAGATGGATCAGGGTCGAGTAAATAGTCAAAATGATCTATAGTATATAAATAAGGTTGGGTATACGACCTGCTCTGTAGTTCTTACAAAAAGTTGTAAAGTGCTACAAACGAAGTGATCCTTGTTTGTTCATGTTGGGACATGAGGAGTGAGGGTGTCCTTGTGCAAAAGGGTTTGTACAAGATCGGACCACGAAATTAATCATCCTTACTTTGTAATGCTGTTTACTATTTAAGACTGACTATTTCAAAGTGATGACCTAGGTAACTTGACCTTAATCCCGAGCTAACTATGAACTCTTGTTTATTTGGAATTATCCTTAGATTTGAATAGGTGAGGGTTGACTCAACAGCGCCGACTCAATAACCTCCCATTTCAGGGGTAAGACTAGAAAGATAGCTGGGGACATAAGGTACACGATGGAATTCACTCCTACTCACTTTTAGGGATAGTAGAAAGTTTGTTCCTTTAAATGTTGATTCTGGGTCTTGAACAAGGGGCCCCGCCCTCTCACTGGCCCGAGAGGGATTCGGTTTTGTTGATTGGATCACAAAACAATTGCTTATTAGGGGATCAGTGAGGAATTAAGGAACAAAAGGTAATTTTTGGGGTAAAACAGAGATTCAACCCAACCGTTATTATGAACAACCTGTGAAAGGTTGACTTACTAATCATGGTTATATCGGCTGACATAATATATCTACGGTGAGGGGAGATCAACTATGGGCTTTAGTGAAGTGACCCATTAGTTAACGAATGGGGGTTTGATCAGTCTAATGTGTTTAGTCGATTAATCTCGGATCATTGGAGCCCATGATCTATAGGTCCACGAGGTTCCCCTACTAGCTCGAAAATGGATTAGCTCTAGAGTAACATGATAAATTAATTTGAAACGTTCAAATTAGAATCAAATGAAATTAGAGAATATATATTTAAATATATGAAGATGGATTTGTGTAAAATTAATTTAATATTGAATATTAAATTGATTAGAATTATGTAAATTGTTTAAATAATTATTTATTAATTTTATTAGAAAATCAATTTATGAATTAATTTGTAAAATTAATAAATTTTGATTTTTAAATCAAATGTGAATTTAAAATCAATTTTGGATTTTGGAAATAGAAAATACATAAGGAAAAATAGGATTTTTCAACTTCATCTTCAAAGTAGCTCACAAACAACTCATTATCTTCAAGCTTCATTTACTGCAAACATGAGTTGCATCCTATGCAGCAAATCTCTTTGCATGATAATCTGCAATATATTGAAAAGATTGGAGTGATTTTGGAACAATGCAACCGATAGAATTTTAGCTAAAAATTCGTGTGAAGAAGGTGTTCTTCCTTTGGGTTGTTGCTGTGAGCATTCTCCAAGTTTCCTTTGATTCCAGCTTATTTTGAGTCCCACAACTCAATCTAGAGCACTAAGAGAATAGTAGGGAAGATCTTGTGGTTGTCTACATAAAGATTTGGAGGAATTAGCAGCTTGAAATCGAGATTTCAAAGGTTCTTCAAAGGTATGTCGTGAAACCCATTAAATTCTGCTATAACATGTTTTTATTTCTGCCAAAATTAATCAATTATAGTGCTTATCGATCCTCGTCGCTTCTGCTGCGTATTGGTACCGTCCAACAATTTTGTAATAACTTACAAAATTTTAGACATGTTGAACATCCATAACATACATCAAAGACATTCAATATTTAATATAACATTTATATTAAATAAAAGAAACCCTAAACATGCATACTATATATGTTATTTATAACATACTTTCAATGCATGTAACATGCTTCCTATGGTGGGATTTTAAATCTACATGGTATACTGTATGCACATACAAGATTTATTTAATTAAAACATACCTCACATACATAAATAATTAAACACATACTGATATGGTTTTAGTTTCGGCATAAACAAGCAAACAAAGGCCTCATAAATAGAATTTGTTTAAAATGTTTCAGCAATGTCGAACTCGATTATACAACTGCTTGCTTCTGAAAAATTTAACGGAGAGGGTTACTCGATTGGAAATCAAATATCAATACTATATTAGTAGTAGATGACTTGAGGTTTGTGTTAACGGAGAAGCATCCTCCAGTTCCTAGTTCAACGGCGACATGAAATGTTTGGGATGTTTATGATAGGTGGGTAAGGACGAACGAAAAAGCTTGGGCCTATATCTTGACGAGTATATCTGATGTACTCAACAAGAAACATGAAGTCATGCCCACAACTCGTGAGATCATGGCATCATTACAAGAGATGTTCGGACAACCGTTATCGTCTGTTAGACATGAAGCTATCAAATATGTGTATATGACATGTATGAAGAATGAGACCAACGTGAGATAACATGTTCTCGACATGATGGTCTATTTTAACATCGTAGAGGCTCACGGGGTATGATAGACGAAACAAGTCAAATGAGCATGATACTGGAATCTCTTCCCGAGAGCTATCTGCCGTTCAGGACAAATGTTGTCATGAACAAAATCACTTATAACTTAACGACATTGTTGAATGAATTGCAAAATTATCAATTGATGATGAAACTCAAGGAAAAGGAAATAAATGTTATTTCTAAACCGAAAAAGTTTTACAAAGGGTCTACGTCTGGTATGAAACCCGTCAATGATAAGAAAGCTGGTCCTTGTTCTTCTAAAGATAAAACCGTACAGATGAAAAAGAAAGGAAAAGGGAAAAAGAAAATTGTTGTGAAGAAAAACAAAAACAAAACTCCCAAGGGAAAATGTTTCCATTGTGGAGAGGTTTGGCATTGGAAGCGTAATTGCCCAAAGTATCTGGCTGAAAAGAAAGCAGAAAAGAATAAAATGGTAAATATAATTTACTAGTTGTTAAAACATGTATAGTGGAAAATTCTCACCTTACCTGTATATTAGATTCAGGCACCACTAATCATTTTTGTACTTTTCTACAGGAAACTAGTTATTGGAGAAGACTTTCTGAATATGAGATGACTTTTAAGGTGGGCACAGGTGAAGTCATTTCAGCTGAAGCAGTGGGAGATGTGAAATTGTTTTTTTGAGATTCTTTTATCTTACTCAAGAATATGTTCTTTGTACCTAAGATGAAAAGAAATCTGATCTCCATTTCTTGTCTTTTAGAAAATATGTACATTGTATCTTTTGAATATAATGAAGTGTTTGTTAATTCAAGAGGTGTTCATATTTGTTCTGTTAGACTTGCAAATGACTTATACATATTACAACCAACGGAAGTAAAAGCTATTTTAAATATAGAGATGTTTAAAACAACTAAAACTCATAATAAAAAGTAGAAAAATTTCTCCTAACTCCTATCTTTGGCACCTCAGGCTTGGTCACATTAATCTCAATAGGATTGAGAGATTGGTAAAAAAACGGTCATCTAAATCAGTTAGAAGACAGTTTCCTATTCCATGTGAATCATGTCTTGAGGGAAAAATGACGAAAAGATCTTTTTCTGACAAAGGTCTTCGTGTCAAAGAACCTCTTGAACTTATACATTCAGACCTTTGTGGTCCGATGAATGGTAAAGTTCGAGGAGGATATCAATACTTCGTTAGTTTTATTGACGATTACTCTCGATATGACTATATTTACTTAATCAGTCACAAATTTGAAACTCTTGAAAAGTTCAAAGCATTTAAGGCTGAGACTAAAAATCAGTTAAATAAAAGAATTAAAACACTTCGAATCGAGGTGGTGAGTATATGGATTTGCAATTCCAGAACTATCTAGTAGATCATGGAATTCAATCCCAACTCACAGCACCTGGAACACCACAACAAAATGGTGTTGTAGAAAGGAGAAATTGAACCTTGTTAGACATGGTTTGGTCTATAATGAATTATGCTCAATTACCTTAATCCTTTTGGGGATATGCAGTACAGACTGCAGTTTATGTTCTGAACATTGTTCAATCCAAAAGTGTTTTAGAAACACATATCAATTGTGAAAAGAATGCAAAGCAAGTTTACATCATTTCTATATTTGGGGTTGTCCAGCACACGTGTTGGTTCAGAATCCTAAAAAATTAGACACACGTTCAAAATTATACCTATTTGTAAGATATCCCATGGAAACAAAAGGAGGATACTTTTATGATCCCCAAGAAGATAAAGTGTTTGTATCGACAAATGCAACTTTCTTGGAAGAGGATCATATTAAAAATCATCTACCTCGAAGTAAACTAATATTGCAAGAACTGTCTAAAGATACTACAGAAAAATCAACAAGAGTTGTTGATCAAGCTGGTCTATCAACAACGGTTGTTGTCCCATCACATCTATCCCAAGAATTGGGAATGCCTCATCGTAGTGGGAGGGTTATTCAACAACCTGAACGCTACATGGGTTTAACAGAAACTCAAGACATCATACAAGATGATGGTTTAGAGGATCCATTAACCTTTATGAAGGCAATGGAAGATGTTGACAGGGAACAATGGATAAAAGCCATGGACGATGAAATGGAGTCTATGTACTTCAACTCAGTCTGGGAACTTGTAGATCAACCATAAGGTGTTACACCTATAGGTTGTAAATGGATCTACAAGAGAAAATGAGACCAAATTGGCAAGGTACAGACCTATAAAGCCAGGCTCGTGGCAAAGGGTTTTACCCAAAAAGAAGGAGTTGATTATGAAAAAACTTTTTCTTCTGTTGCCATGATTAAATCAATAAGAATACTTCTTGTCATTGTCACATAATATGACTATGAAATATGGAAAATGGATGTCAAGACAGCTTTTCTGAATGACTATCTTGATGAAAGTATTTTTATGTCTCAACCAGAGGGGTTTGTTGAAACAGGATAAGAACAGAAAGTCTGTAAGCTTAATTGGTAAATTTATGGATTGAAACAAGCATCCAGATCCTGAAATATAAGATTTGACATTGCGATCAAATCTTATGACTTTGAACAGAACATTGATGAACCTTGTGTATACAAAAAGATAGTCAATAAAACTATAGCATTCTTAGTTCTGTACGTTGATGATATCTTGCTCATTGGGAATGAGACAAGCTTTCTAGCTGATGTAAAGAGATGGTTAGCATCACAGTTCCAAATGAAAGATTTGGGTGATGCTCAGTATGTTCTAGGAATACAAATCTTTCGAGACCGAAAGAATAGAACATTAGCACTATCTCAGACATCTTATATTGACAAGATGTTGTCAAGGTATAATATGCAAAATTCCAAGAAAGGTTTATTACCTTTCATGCATGGAATTCATTTGTTGAATGAACAATGTCCTAAGACACCTCAAGAGATGAAGGAGATGAACAAAATTCCATATGCTTCTACAGTTGAGAGTTTGATGTACGCTATGTTGTGTACACGTCCCGACATATGTTTTGCAGTTGGAATCGTTAGAAGGTTCCAATCTAATCCTGGACACGGTCATTGGACCGCTGTAAAAAATATCCTCAAGTATCTTAGGATAACGAGGGACTATATGCTTGTGTATGGACCTAAGGATTTGATCCTTATGGGATACACTGATTCTGATTTTCAGACTGACGTAGATTCTTCAGGATCAGTTTTCACTCTTAACGGAGGAGCTATAGTTTGGAGAAGCATCAAGCAAAGTTGTATCACTGACTCCACCATGGAAGCAGAATACGTGGCTGCATGTGAAGCTGCTAAGGAAGCCGTATGGCTACGCAAATTCTTAGCTGATTTGGAAGTTGTTCCAAATATGCACCTGCCTATCACACTGTATTGTGACAATAGTAGTGCAGTTGCTAACTTAAAGGAACCCAGGAGTCACAAGCGTGGAAAACACTTGAACGAAAGTACCATCTCATCCGGGAGATTGTACATAGAGGAGATGTGCTCGTCATAAAGATAGTCTCTGAAGACAACCTTGTCGATCCATTCACCAAGACCCTTTCGGCTAAAGTATTCGAGGGCCACCTAGTGGGACTAGGACTCCAAGTAGTGTAATCTAGGGCAAGTGGGAGAATGTTTATGGTATTGTAGATGCCCTAGTTTATTGTATTTTTTCCATTATATATCTCAACATTATATTGTATATATTTTTTCTCACTGGAGTTTTAGGCCAAGTGGGAAATTGTTTGGAATGTCCTAGAACTCGCAGTTCGTGTTAAACATTCTATTTTATCAATAACAATGACTTGTTGATTTTGCATCTTATTATGAAAATCCAATAAACGCATCCTTGGCTATAGTCTAAATGCTGTAACTTTATGTAGTGATATAAACAGGATCAAGTTGACAATATATAGCCTAAATGGTCTAATGAGTATATGGATGAAATTGGGTATCTCATCCTGGTAACACTATTGGATGCGGCCCCCTTTGTAGTTGTTACAAGAAGTTGTAAGGTGCTACAAGCGATTTGATCCACAAATCGTTCATGTTGAGACATGAGAGTGGGGGCATCCTATGCAATGAGTTTGCATATAGATTGGACCATGAAAATAGTCACTTTTCTTTATAACGACCGTTTACTGTTAAAACTGACTTTCATTTATTATATAACCTAGGTTAACTCGATCTTAATCCTGAGCTAGTTATGAACTCCTGTTTGTTCAAAATTATCCTTTGATCTGCAAACGGTGAGAGTAGTCGAACAACACTACTCAATAAGCTTACCATTTTGGGGATAAGACCGGATGAATAGCTGTGAACATAGCCTTGCAAGATGGAATTCACTCCTACCCTATTTAGGGTTAGCAGATAGGTTGTTCTCTTAAGTACTGACTCTAGGTCTTGAACAATCGGGGCTCCGCCTTTTCATGATAGAGAAAGGATTTGATTGATAGAGATTATGAATCAGAATTTTTCATTAGAGGATCAGTAGGAACTTAAGGAACAAGATGTAGTCACAGGGGTAAAATGATAGTTTTGACCTAGCTGTGATTATGAACAACCTGTGAAGGATCGACTTATTGATTATGGTTATTAAGTGGACATAATATATCTACAGTGAGGGGAGTTCAACTATGGGCTATAGTGGAGTCCTATTAGTTAACGAATGAGGGTTAGATCAGACTAATGAGTTTAGCTGATTAATCTCAAATCATTGGAGCCTATGATCTGTAGATCGCGAAGTTCCCCTACTAGCTAGTAAATGGATAAGCTTTAAGGTAGTTTGAGAAATTAATTTGAAACGTTCAAATTAAACGGAACAAGAGAATAAATATTTAAATATGATTTAAATATATAAAGATGATTATTGTTCAAAAATTAATTTATAAAATTAATTTAAGAAAATCAATTTTTGAATTAAAATGGTTTAAAATCATTTTATGTTTTAAAAAGAAAACAGAAAATCGTTTGTATGGTTGCACAAAATGGAAAATGAGTTTTCTCCATTACCATCATCTTTATGCTCACACAAAAGTCATTATCTTCTCTACTTTGATTCTCCAAGCATGAGCTGCAAGCCATGCACTCCATCTCTTTGCATGTTCATCTAATATATATAAAGAAGATTGGAGTTGTTAGAGAAGGAGAATACAGAATTTTGAGAGAAAAATTTCTGAAGAAGAAACTGTCTTCTTCAGTCGGGTTGCTGTGAGCTTTTCTTGTTTCTTCACATCTTTAAGTTGTTCTTGAGTCCCACAACTCTGCCTAAAGCTCCAAGAGCATAGTAGGGAAGGCTTTGAGGTGGTTCACGTTGATATCAACTGGAGACAGCAGCTGAATAGACGTTTTCTTGGAGAGTTCATCAAAGGTATGTTCTGAAAACCCACTTTTTAAGAAGAGCATGCTTTAGTTTTGGCCAAAATTAGTGAATTAGAATGCTTATGGATCCTTGATACTTCTGCTGCATGTTGTTTAACTCTTTCACTTGCGAACCTACATATCATGGGCTCCAATGATCCGAGATTAATTGGTACTCTTTACACCAAATTAACCCCCATTTGTTAACTAATGGGTCACTCCACTAAAGCCCATAGTTGCACTCCCCTCACTGTAGATATATTATGTCCACTCGATATAACCATGATAGTAAGTCAACCCTTCATAAATTATTCGTAATAATGACTGGGTCAAATATCTATTGTACCTCCGATATTACATTTTGTTCCTTAAGTCCCATTGATCTTCTAATGAACAATTAACTTGTGATCCGATCAACAAACCGAGTCCTTCTCGGGCCAATGAGAGGGTGAGACCCCTAGTTCAAGACTTAGAGTCAGCACTTAAGGGAACAACCTCTCTACTATCCTTAAAAGCGGGTAGGAGTAAATTCCATCCTACACCTTATGTCCCCAGCTATCTACCTGGTCTTACACCTAAAATGAAGGTTTATTGATCCAGTGCTGTTGGGCCAACCCTCACCTATGCAAATCTAAGGATAATCCCGAATAAATAGGAGTTCATAGTTAACTCAGGATTAAGGTCAAGTTACCTAGGTCATCGCTTTGAAATAGTAAGTCTTAAACAATAAACAACGTTATAAAGTAAGAGTAACTGATTTTGTGGTCTGATCTTGTACAAAACCTATTGCACAGGACACCCCCACTTCTCATGTCACAACATGTACAAATTAGGATCACATTGTCTATAGCGCTTTACAACTCTTTGTAACAACTACAAAGTGGGCCGCATCCAATAGTGTTACCGGAATAAGACACCCAACCTCATTCATATACTATAGATCATTTTGGTTGTTTATTCGAACCTGATCCACTTTTATGTCTCTATATAAAGTTCAAGTACTCATGTAATAGTCATGGTCTTTTTAGTTTATTGGATTTCTAAAACGAAATAAGCAATACATATATTCAATAACAACTTATTGAATTTTCAGAATAAGTCTTATTGTTTACAAACTACGAGTTTTAGGACATAAACCCAACAGTGGGAGCTTAAGGAGCAAGATATATTTACAGAGGTAAAATGTTAATCTTTGACCCAACTGTAAATAAGGATGACCTGTGAAGGATTGACTTATCGATTATGGTTAAAATGGACAGAAATATATCTAGAGTGAGGAGAGTGCAACTATCGAGCTATAATGAAATGTCTTGATAGTTAACAAATAAGGATTAATTCGATTTAAAAAGTTTAATCAATTAATGGAGCTCATGATCTGTAGGTCCATAAGGTTCCTCTACTAGCTCGTAATTTGGATTAGTAAATTGAGTAATCTTGATAAGATTTGAAATTAGGGTTTGGATTTGAAATGTTCAAATTCAATTAGGGTTTCTATTTATTGTATTCGATACAACTAAAATGTTTAATTTTATCGAAATTAAACGAAATTGGAGAAACGATTAATGTTTAAATATTATTTAAATATTAATTGAATAATATTAATTTCATTTTGATGGAATTGATTTTTATTAATTTAATATTAGATATTAAATTAATTATTTTTAATTAAAAGATTTAATTAATTAGTTTTATTTTAAAATTAATTAATTGAATTAATTTTATCAAACTAATAAAAAAAATTAAATAAGTTTAATTTACAAAATTTGATTTTGGAAATCATTTTGAAAATTATTTTTCAAAGTGGAGATTTCCAAAATGTTGGAAATCTCCACCTTGCAATGAACTTCCTTATTCTTCAATTCTCCATTTTTTCCATCAAGTAGGAGCTGTCTTTCATGCAAACCATGTATTTGCATGGTGAAAGCTTTATAAATCGAAGTGCTGAAATGAATTGTGATTCATGCTTACTAATAACTTCAATATAGAAACTCTGCAGAAATCACCAAACCCTCTTCATATCTTATATACTTCCAGCTCAATTTAGTGTTTCCACCATATAATCCTTGCAAAAGAATAGTAGAGAAGATCTTGGTGGTTGTCTACTTAAAGATTGAAGCTCTTTCACGTGGAACTCAGCTGGACTTGAAGAGAAAACTTCAAAGGTATTATTCAGCAAACCCTCTTTTGTAAAAGTTACTTGAAGCATGTTTAAACTCAAATTAAGTATGATTAGAGTGCTTAATGATTTTGTTTTTCCTTCATTGCACGTTAATATACTCTATCAACAAATTCAAGTTGGTTTCTACTCTACCACCTTGAGTTTGAGGGGGATGTTAATTTGTTATAAGAATTGTTGAGTATTTGTTGTGAGACTTATTGGGAGGTTATGCCTATTCTTAGATAGTTCTATGGGTATAAATACCCATGTATTTCACCATTCAAATATACAAAAAGAAATACAGTAATATACCAAATATTCTTATAAATATTATTTTCCAACCTAGGTGATCAAGCTAAGTTAACAATAAACAATAAAATCAATAAAAGCAAATGTGTACACAAAGTGTTGAGCGAAAGTAAAGAGACACGTATGAAGATTTTATTTCATCCTTAGGGTATCTACATCTTTGAATCCCAAGAGAATGTTTAGCTCTTAATAGAAAATAAAGAACACAAGGAGTAAAGAATGAAAGTACTCATCGAAAAGGGTACAAGAATTGTTCCAATGTAAAATAAAAGGAAAATAATAGCTACAAACATAAACTAAAATTTCTATAAGAAAGAAAATTACAAGAACAATGGAAGAAAAAACGAGTAACCAAAAACTCTCCAATTTGCTCCTAAATCTAGGTAGGTTCAATCTGTTTTGAAATAAACAAGGCCCTTGCACGTGTTCTTTCAAAGCAAGTACTCGAAAAAGATTGTACATAAATTGAGAGAGGATCGAAGAAGCACTGCCCTAGAGTTTTCATATGGAAAAAGAAAAGAAAAAATGCTCAAAATTTCGAGACTTTCTTTTAGGAATGAATAATGATGATTTGGGGAAGAGAATGCCGCCTTTTATAGACCTATACGGGATAGATTTTCCATAATAACTACTTGCAGTCCTTTCCCTATCACTCTTTGCGGAAATAATAAAGAATTTTAGGATTAATAAGGTATATAACAGTAATTACACTACCATTTGAAAAAATAGCAAAACGCAAGATCCTTTTGAATTAAAGCAAAAATGCATGAATGTCACGTGAGTCCAATTTTCTGAAATCCTAAATGCCCTCATTGTCCCTTTTAATTGTAGTATAATTAATTCAACATCTTTATTAATCAACTAAATATCCCACTAGATTTTCAACGTCAACTAATATCATCATTTCAAGCAGACAATTTATCACAAATCTCGTGATTTAATAGTTTTGAATTTTCGAATAAGATTTAATAGTTGTTTTGAGTTTTCGAATATTTACATCAACTAATTTTCAAATCTTGTTTTGAAATTTAAATATCATATTATATTAGTTATCCTAACTGAGATTTGTTATTTTTATTATACTTTCTATTAATCTTAATAAAGATCCATAGGTTCTAAATTATTTTGAACGTTATATTGATTATCCTTTTGTTTCAAACAAAAATATTAGAATACAATACGTAACCTTAGCTTTCTTCATCCTCAGTTACCGAACGCTTTCTTGTTATGGCTGTTCAACAATTAAGAGTTTTGTTCAATAGTAAATGGGATGAAAATAACCACTCATGACTTTCGATTTATTGAAGTTTCTGTTGTTTCAAACACATCTTTTTCAGTTTTCATCTTTTTTTACTAATTTTATTTTTGTTCTCGGTCGACGACAAGCCTACTTTGGAGGTTTGACTTAATCGATCAAATCCACCGGTGCACATATGAAAGGCTTGACTTAATCGACCATTGATCAAGAGTTCAAGTTGCAAAGTCTCTTCTTTCCAAAGTGATTCCTATCCAGCCACTGTGAAAATGTAAGCCAAGCATATGGATGGTGTTGGTATTAGTCAGTTTGTCTTGGGGGTCTTCTGATTCTTTCGCTCAAATGCATGAATTTTAATCCTGAAACTTGTTGATCTTTTCAAATGACTTGTTAATTAGTTTGGGTCAGCCTCCAACTTATTGATCAATTTGAATAAGCATTTGACTTGTTGATTAGTTCAAATTAAACTTAGGTTCCTCAATGATTTGAATCGATCTTTGGCTTATTGATCAATTTGGATTGACTTTTGGCTTGTTGATCGACTTACCTCTAGTTTGTTGATTGACCTTTGACTTGTTGATCGACTTGGATCGACCTCTGACTTATTAATCGACCTTTGACTTGTTGATCGACTTAGATTGACCTCTGACTTATTAATCGACCTTTGACTTGTTGATCGACTTAGATTGACCTCTGACTTATTAATCGACCTTTGACTTGTTGATCGACCTCGGCTTATTAATCAACTTTTGACTTGTTGATGGACTTTGGATATTTGAATTTTGAATCCTCAATCTCTGACTCCTTTCTCAAATGAAGAGTAACCTCCTCTAATTACAGAGTTTTGGAGGCTATGCATGGACTTCAGTTTAGTTGACTTTGGGCCCAACTTTTGGACTTAGGCTTAATTCAATCTTTTTTTTAATAGGCTTTATTTTAATTTGGCTTAATCTATTTTACTTGACTAATATTCTAAACATAAAATATATAATTTATATAATTATATCAAGATTACCATTTATATACAATAATTATCAATCAACAAATGGTTGTGCATTTACTATTATTTGTAGACTTTGACTAATATATCAAATATAAAGCATATGAGTTATAAGATAAATATACTAAATTCATCGATCATAAACCATATTTATTAGTCAATAAGTGTTTGTGCATTGACTATTATTTGTGGACTTAATTTAAATCCTTGTTCGTTTGTTATATAATATTATTTGTCTAGTACACTATAATGAACTTATAATAATTCAATCCAACTTGTTGGTAATCATTCTAACAAATGTTGATAAACTTTGATATACTAATGTCTCATTTGAACTTGAATTTTGAACAAATGTTGATATACTATTGATATACTTGAACAAATGTATTTTTAAGTACTCATACGTACGATACACAAACATTATATTTGAAATGAATTTTGAATTAATATTGATATAACACTAATACACCAATATTATACTTGAAATTCATTTAGAAGGAATATTGATATACATGAAATTAGTTTTTAGTGAGTATTGACATAATATTGATACACTAATTTATAGTTTAAATAAAATTTGAATAAGTGGCTATGAACTACTGATACACAAATACTATATATTTTTGAAATTGAATGAATTGAATTTTGAATGAGTGCTAATATATTATAGATCCACTATTTAGATACTTGAATTACATTTTAAATGAGTATTGATATACTACTGATGCAACAATACTATACTTGAAATGAATTTAGATCATAAGTGTTGATACTACTATTGATAAGTTAATGATGTATGTGAAATGAATTTTTAATGACAACTAATATACTATTAATACATTTATATTATATTTTAAATAAATTTTGAATGAGTGATGATAAACTACTAATACCCCCAATATTTAGTATTGCATTTTGAACGAATTAAGATGTATCCAATGATACACTAAGGATGTACCTGAAATTTATTTTGAATTAACATTAATATACAATTGAAATATCAATGTTATATTTTAAGTATCATTTTGAATGATAGCCTTCATATTTGATATATCAATATTGATATGTTTTATTTTTTCTCTCAAATCGAAATATGAGATGTATGTTATATAAGTGTAGTACAAAAATCCAGTCATTCCAATACAATGTAATATCATCAAATTACAACATGAGCAAGCAATCTCCTCTATCCATCCATCTAAATCTTCTCTTCTAATCCAAACCTTTTCTCACCTTCACCTTCAAGTACTAAGCTGTGCAAGTATTGCGCATTGGCAGCTCCTGTACTTTGAACCATCTTTGAGAAAGCACTTTCTTCCTTTGATAACAGTTCTTTCGGAGTGTTATACTCCAAAACCTAAACAGTAATATTAATAGGAACTTGGATCAATAAACTTGAAACAATATGCTAAATAAAAGAACTTTTTTGCAATTTATAATCTTTTAGCACATGAACATACCCGACCAGCTTCAAGTACAAGGATCCGGTCACAATCTATGATGGTATTCAATCTGTGTGCAATAATGAGCATTGTACAAGATTTAAACTCTTCCCTTATAGTTTTTTGAATTAAAGCATCAGTTCGAACATCAACAGCTGCAGTTGCTTCATCAAGAACTAGAATTTTTGATCTTCCAATAAGTGCTCGGGCAAGGCTCAACAGCTGCCTCTGTCCAATGCTAAAATTCTCCCCCGACTCCGAAACCTAGAAACCAAAAAATTTACCACTTCACTTAACAAATCTATTGTTCTTCCGATTGTAGTATTCTTGTACTAGTCTAAGTACAATCAAAATAGAACCAGTTGTAACAATGCATATGACAATAATGTATACAAAACCATCCACCACAAGGATTCTCCACATAAGGAGGGAATAGATCTCACATTCAAAGCAAAACCCAAAGAAGCTAAATATCATGGCAAAGCTGAATAACAGGAGCCCAAACAAAGCCAAAAAAAACCGTGGATATTGGTAATAGTCATACAAATCAAATTTAAACTTTTCTTTAAAAAGCCTCCGATTATTGTTTATCGAGATTTTAATGTTCCATCTGAAGTTCTTCACCAAAAGCTAAATGCACTGCAGCTTATGTTTGATGAGTGATCATCCACCTCATGTTTGTCAAATAAAAGCTTGACCAAAGTATTTGATCCCATCACCAAACGCATACATTTCCCACAAACTTCAAAAAATATACCTCAGCATCAAGACCAAACGTATTCCTCCTTATGAAATCCTTTAAATGTACCCTCTCCAAAGCTTCCCAAAGATCAGCATCATTATGATTGTTGAATGGATCGAGATTAAACCTAACAGTTCCTAGACAAAGTGAGAAAGAAAATGAACATAATGATAGCCAGTCAAATATATTAATGGAATTTGATTTACATGGAATACAAGAGGATGAATGAAGTAGAAAGTGCTATATGCTACTTTCATACAATTTTTTTGACAATTATAGATTGCTAACCTGAAAAAAGAATGGGTGACTGTGGTATAATGCCAAGAACTTTTCTCAAATCTAGTAGCCCAAACATTGCAACATCGAAACCATCAATCAATATTTTGCCCCTTTCCAATTCGACCATACGAAATAAGGCATTTATCATGCTTGATTTTCCGGCACCAGTTCTTCCGACAATTCCAACCTTTTCACAGGAAAGAATTGTGAAAGATAGACCATGCAAGACTGTTGGGAGCTCAGGTCTATATCGTAAGACGACACCCTCAAATTTTATAAGTCCAGATGAAGGCCATTGAGGAGGGGGGCGATTGCTCTCAATAATTGATGGAGCCTCTGAAGGCAAATCTATGTAGTTCCCAACGCGCTCAACAGAATTTAAACTGTTCTCAGCTATGCTTCCAAACCTTAATACACCTCTAAGCAAAGAGGTAATATTTAAAGCATAGCTAAGTAAAAGACCCATGGTGGATGCAAATGCTTGCTGGTTTTCTGCCTTGCCATTCTGCATCACAGCAAAAATGGTTGTAAGCCATATCATAAGACCACCCATGGTTTCCAAACGGACTGAAAGCCATCGATTTCCACTCATGTCCACAAGGGTAAATCTAGTATTATTGTCCATGGATTTCCCATTAATCTCAGCCATTCTATCGTAAGCTTTGTATGCACGAATAGTTGAAAGGCCATTTAAAGCTTCAGCAAATTGAGCATAAACTGGAGATCTACTTATAGACTCTAGCCGCTTTACTTCTCGAGCTGTGCTCTGTAGGGACAAAAAGAAAGAGTGAGAGAAAAAAGCGGTTGGCCCTTGAATATATACCCACTGTTCAAAGCTTAAAAAATGCTATATTATTATACCTAAAAAGAAAATAAACAGTGACTTGATAAAAAAAAAAATTGTAAGCTCAATTTTTAATTTTTAATTTTTGAAGCTATGCATGAGAGGTATTTCTTATTCGTTGAGTGGTGACTGGCGAGGAAACCCTCAAATTTGTACTAGGGATTTCTCAATCAAATGTGCTGGTTAGAATTAAGCAGTCATTCTAAGCTTATATGGAAAGGAAAGATTATAAGACATACAAAATATACCAGGAAACAATCTGAGCAATTCCTAATTCATAGCCGAGTGAATTAAGCTTCATTCAAATAATGTATGACAATAAAGTAGCAATAAGCATCCCAAAGAATCAACTTCACCACAATAGAACAAAGTATATTGAAATTGATCGACATTTCATCTCAAAGAAAGCTAACAATGAAGTAGTTCAACTAAACTATATGCCTACCAAGCAACAGTAAGCAGATATCCTCACCAAGCCATTACCAAGAACTTACTTTACAGATTTAAATGACAGCTTGGGATTGTATTGATATGGGATAATAATATATCAATCTAAATTAATTGACCAAATTCAGAAAATATATGTTATCCAAGAATCCTGGATCAAATTCAAGTTCCAAATAATGTGGAATAAACAATTTGTAACTCGCAAGCTTGAAAGAATAGATAAACCAACCTAAGCTTTTGAGGAAGAACGACAATAAAAACGTTAACTTGATTAAAAAATTTTGTAAGTTCAATTTTTATTTTTTATTTTGAAGTTATGCATAAGAGGTATTTCTTATACATTGAGGTGACAGGTGAGGAAACCCTCAATTTTTATAAAAGATTTCTCAATCAAATGAGCTAGAATTAAGCAGTCCTTTTGTTGGAATTTTTATATTTGTATATGAATGTTTTTTTCCTTTATTATCTTTATTCTATCTTTTTACTTTATTGTCTTTATTATTTTCATATTTGTAAAAGGTCTTTCTCCTATATAAGAAGACCTAATCTGCACATGTTGAATAAGAAAAAGAGGAGATTAATATTTCTATTCCTCTAATTTCTACATGGTATAAGAGCATTAAAGATTTTGAAACCCTAAAACCCTACCTTCTGTCACTGCGATCAGCCTCTTTTTGTTCGCCGCTGCCGTCGGTCACCAGAAGCATTGCCGCCGCACGTCGATCTCCGCCGGACGGCTGCTGAAAGTTGTTTCCGGCGAACGTGTTTTTTGGTCGCACTTTTGTCAAATGTCCAGCTCTTCGCGTTCCGACCTTGTTTGCATCGCCAACCGTTCTTTTTTGCTACTAAGTGTCGCCGTGAGTTCTTGCCGTCAATCGAGGTAGCATCACCATATCAGTTTTTTGCTAACTGCAGTCGCACATCTCTGTTGCGATCTATTGTTTGCCGCTTACAGTTGTGCCACCATCAGCCGTTGTTCGTCCGGTCAGTCATCAACGGTGTGTCATCCGTCCAGCAGCCGGAGTTCGCAAACCACTCAGGTTTTGCCACACGCACTAGTCAAACTGAGGTCGACCATGTAATTTCCAGCACCGATCTTTCGTATGCCACGGTTTCTTACAATATTCACAAATTGGAGGAGTCTTTACACTCTGTTTGTCATTCTCTGATCTAGATGACTTGACTCTAAACGCAGTAGAGTCAAGGGCATTAGGCGTTGCTAGTTCGATCCTCTTCCAATCTGACCTCTGAGCAAACTTCCATCACGGATGACATTGGTCTTTGTCCCAAAATTTGGCTCCGAACACCATCAAATTTCGAGTTTAAGCCAGTCAGAAAATCATATGCGCGGTCAACCTCCTCAATCTTCGAATACTGAACCCTATCGACAGGGCAATTCCAAACTATTTCCCGACATAGATCCATTTCTTGCTCCAATAGTGATAATTTATTGAAATAGGATGTTACATCGAGAGTCCCCTGCTTGCACTCATGCACCTGTTTTCTCAATGTATAAAGGCGTGAAGCATTCTGCCTCTTCGAATAAAGTTTCTGGATAGCTTCCCAGATATCCCCCCTTCCATATACGTTCCTAAGGATCCCCAGGATTTAGTCTGGGTATCTCCCCTGTTAGATACCCGAACTTGTGCCGTCCCTCGAGAATCATCCTCATAGATTGTGACCAAGAAAAATAGTTCTGGCCATTAAGTTTTTCGCCAATAGAAATTCCTACAGAATTGCCTACAGAACCAGACATAATGTTTGCGAAAGGTAAAGTAGGGTAAGCAGTTACCGAGTTTTTGAACATAATGGAACTCCCGGGTATGTATCTAGTAGAAAATCAGTTGATGGGTTGACCGTAGATCTAACGGCTGCCCCAAGCGCAGAAATCAGCTGCTGCATATTTGCCAGTTGCTGTTGAATGCTAACGGTCCCATTAAAAATTGTTGTAGGTTGTTTCCGCCCATAGACCCCTGATGATATCGTTTCTGCCGGTGTGGGAAGACCAACTTGAGCCGCCGGCTGACCAGAGGGTAAAAAGTGGGAGAAAAAAAGCTTGCTGTAATGGGTTGGGCTGGACCGGGTTTGGTTGGACCAGGTTCGGCTGGAATGGGGTTCGAGTGGACCGAGTTCGGCTAGACCGGCTGGTTCGGGTGGTTTGGTGGGCTGTGGTAGATCAAGAGGCCGGGCAAGTTCGGAAGGCTGGGTAGTTCAAGGTAGGCAGAGGTCTGGTTCGAATTCATCGAGGGCCGGAAGGCCAAGGAATTGGGCAAAGAAGACAAAGGGGGAAAGGACGAAAGATGATAGGACAACTGACCTGGAAAATCTCCACTGATTGTGTCTGGGTTGCGATCGATAACGATCGACGGCTGGAACGACGGAATCGTCGACGACAGCCGTTCGTGTTTGGGCTGGACCAGCGGAAGATGTTCGAGTTTGGTTGAAGTTGTCGATGGCAGCAATGGAGGTCCTCCGATGGTAGTGACGGATGGATCGACGAGAAGCTGCTGTCCCGTGTGTTGGATTTGAATCGGTTCAAGTAATGACCGTAAATATTAGTCGACGACAGCCCTAATTTCAGCACTGTGAGAATTTTCCCTTGAAGTTCCATCCCCTACTAGAGTCGATGACTGAATCTCTTCTATTCCAGTGAGATTCTCATCACCATGCTCTTCATCTATATAACAAAAAAGTGACTAGTTCTCCAAATACAAGACATCCACTTCAAAAGATAAATTGAAGAGACAATCACAACTAATGAAGAGTGCAAGCCAAATAAGATGAAAAGCCTAGAACTAAGAAGTGCCAAAAGCTTAGAAAGAGAGCCCCTAAAAGAAGTTCTGAGATGAACCAAACCAAAACAAACAAACCAACAGAGCGAATCGTCAAAACAAAAAACTGACTAGAATGCACAACAATAGGCAAAAAAACTACGAAAATGTCCTTATGAAACAGACAAAAATACAACCCTATAAAATTCATACAAATGCTATTGGTTCTAATTGAACCAGGCAAACACCATTAAACTGTAACACCTAGAGATCTAGGAGGAATTGCCTCATCTGAAGACCACAAACCTAAACCAAAGAAGCTAATTTGTCAAGAATTAAAGGAGAAGACACTGGTGTCGCTGTTGGAATAGGTTCTGAACTAAGTAATCCATTGTCTTCACTTGAAAATAGATGATCATAGGCTTCTGTAAATGAATCCTCTGATAGTAGCTCATGTTACTCTAGCTCTTCTATATGAAATTCTAATTCCTCATTGCTTACACTTACAATTGATTCCTGATCATCATCAAAAGAATTATCTCCTCCTTAATTTTTATAATCTTTTAGATCTTTTGAGGTTTGTATTAGGATAGCATTATTTTTTCCTTTTTCCTTTTAGGATAGTGACTAATCAACTGTTTTTCCTTTTCCTTTGCTCAAGATTAACCTAATTCTGCTACATCAAAATTAATAAAAACAGAGAAGATGGGTGTAGTACAGGGTAATTAAACAATAATTTAAACTACTGGTTTTGCAAAAGTAGCAATAGAATATGGAATTCTAATTACCTGGTAGTATAAATAGGCCGCATAAAACAATGTCAGAAGAGGAAGGATTGCCCACAACGATAAAGTGCTCATAACCCCTATCAAGATGAAAGTTGAAAGGAGTTGTGAAATTTGCCCCAAGAACATGTTGAAAAAAGAGGCAACATTCTTATCAATGTCACTAAGATCCTTTGAAAACCGGTTGATTATCCTCCCAATAGGGTTGGTGTTGAAGAATACCATTGGAGCTTTTAAAATAGAAGTAAGCATCAGATCATGCAACCTTCTGGCCGCAAACAAGCTTGATATGATTAACCAATAAGAATTTAACAGTGTCACCAACACCTGACATCAAAATCTTTTTTCTATGAGGTCAAAAAAGAGCTAAAGATAATATACCATTCACTAAATTGCTTAGAAATGGTGGATTATTGGTTTATATGTTTATATATATATATTAAGAATTAAAAGATATGAAAATAATTCGTAACGGTAATACTTATCATCTGTTAAAAAGGAGATAAAGAATAAAAGTGTGCACAAACTATTAGTTGAGTATACTCATACCTGACCAAATGACAGACCCGCATAAATCATGTTGTAGTATAATGTTTCATTTGGTCCTATATTGCCTTGGTCAGTCCATCTGCTTAACCACACGCTTCTAAAAATTCGAAGAGTTTCTGATAGAACATAGCATAAGAGGAGTATAATAACCACCCATAAGCCTCCTAATGCATTCTTGTATCTAGAAGGAACCAAAAGAGAAGTGTTTGATGATAACAAGATTGTTTGGAAAAGATTTCAATAAAAGAAGAAACATAAATAAGAAACAAAAGGATAACTTATTGTCCCCATCACTTAGTATCCTAATATATCTGGAATTTGGGTATACCGCCTTTGTTGATGACATCAACCCAATAGGAGTAAATTAAATCAATTAAACAAAAATCTAAAACAGAAAGCCTTTTAATAATAAGACAATTAAACTAAGGGATAACCCTATATCACTAAGGCAACCAAATATCTCTCTCTTGGCTATGCTTTGAATCAAAAGAGATAAATTGAGAATTAATTCAAATTCTCTCCTTGTATGCGTATCTTTTCTTTTCACATAGGTTTAGATTGATAGTTAATTCCAACCCACATAATTGAGAATCCTCTTGTATATATTATGGGCATTCAAGGGTTGGCTGAATTAAAGTTGATACTACTGGTGGATTAGGGGGACTCTTATTGCTAAATGGGGTTGGTTGGTTTATGCATGAAACAGATTATTTTGGTGTCAAGTCGTCTCATGAAAATAAGGTTCCAATTTGCATCAATGGCACAATTCTGGAAATCTATAACAATACTCCAAAGTTCTTGGTTAAATATTTCTAAGTTTTGGCAGCAAGTGGATTCTTTGCAGCTTTCATAATGAGCAATTGTGGAAGAATTTTATTCTGGAAAGATCATTGGCTTAGTAAATCTTCCTTCGTTGAATTGTTTCCTTGTTTATTTTTGTTAACTTTGTTCCCCAGTGGTTCAGTTTTTGACCATTGGGATGTCTTCTCTTATGGAAGCGGAGATCTCGAACTTTCAAATGCTTTTGGCTTCCTTGTCTTCGATATATGTTCTTTTTTATGATTCAAGAAGTTCATCATTGACTCATTAAGCCATCTGAAGGTTGGTTTGGAAGAAGCTAACACTTTTCAAGTTTTCAACAAGCATCTTCATTAGTCGATCGTTTTGGTTTGGTTCACTTGGAGGCCTCTGCTTGACATGCTCTCTTCAAACTTTTTGCTGGATATTTCTATTTAAGATTTATGTCTCAATTGATATGCTTTTATTTTTCCCTTGCAATCTTTCTCTCTTTCCATTCACTCCCTTGTGGATTTTGTATCTTGAGCGTATTAGTCTATTTTCATCGTAAAGTTTTATTTTATGTCCAGAAAAATATCGCACTAAACTAAGATTTCCTATTATTACTTACTTAAGGTGCACACTCAATTTGACGAGAAAAGTAAGAACTACATATATATATGTGTAAAATGTCCCTATTTTAAATAGATTACAAACTTAATGAAATAAGGAAAATATTGACAGAAAAAAAAAAAGAATCTAACACAATAATTACAGCAAATAAGATCCAATAAAATAAAATATTTACGTAAATCAACAATATATATTATAACAAACACAAAACTGGATGATGATACTCATGGTAAAAAGTTCCTACCTCACTAAAACATTCCAACTGACTACACCTGTTTCTCTTTCTTCCTGCTTAATAAGAACAGGTTTTTGTTCTTTATACTTCTTTGAAGGATTAGCATCCTTTTCAAAATCCTTAGCCATCCCACTAGCAGGAAGATCGGGTGATTTTTTATTATCACTGGTTTGACTATCTTCCTTTTCCTCACTTGTATCTTCCATTTTACCTGCACTTTCCATTAACCTTTTGAACAACTTGCCATTTTCATAAAGTTCCTCATATGTTCCTTCCTCCTTCACCACACCTTCATGAACAAGGAGAATTCTGTCAACTTGCGAGAGAAAATGCAGTTGATTGGTCACAAGAACTCTCGTTTTCCCTCTTAGTTCTCCCCTAATGCATTTTTCAAAAACCTGTCAATCGTAGGATAGCTACATGAGAATATAATAGTAAATGATAAGAAAAAGAATACTGAATGCAAATAATAACCTATAGAACTGAATCTACCACCAATTAAAATAGGGAAAGCAGGAAACTGAAGATTACTAAGGCTGCTGTCCTTAACGTTGATTACCATGCTAATAACAATTATTATTAACAATAATAAGGAAATCCCCTTGGATTTATCACGTTTACATCAGGTAACGATAGATGAAGGGGTTATTTCTGTTATAAGATATATTTAAATTAATATGTATAGTCGTCCTTTATTACAATTTTGTATATCCTAGATTAGGGGGTGCAAGATTCTGCTGCTTTGTAAAAACCTTCTGATTAGTAGTGAGAAGGGAGATTTTATTGAGACCTGATTCCACGCGTTCTTTAATGAGAGAGTCTGGTCTGATTTCTTCACTTTTGGGTTGGCTGGAGACTTCAAAACGCGAGGATGATGCTTGCTTGGAGTAGCCACTCTAAATGCGTGAGTCAAGCAATTCATTAATGATTGGTGCCGTTTTGTCTTCCTGGTGAGAATATGAAGAGTCAATTGACAAATTCTTTTGAAATAAATCTTTGGCACCTTTCAGAGGGGATGCTGAACGGCTGCAACTTTTGAACCTCCTTTTAGTAGCATTCTCTCTCTTCCTTAAAAGCACTTCAGATAAAGTTTCAAAAGGAAACTCAACCGGCAGGAGCTCGAGAAGTTTTCTAGGAGATGGTTCGGATTTGAAACGGACCCCTGTTCTTTTTGTCCTTTTTTGTTCCTCTTTCTTCTTAGCCTCTTTAGTATTCACATTGACAATTTCTTGAGTAAACAAACTTTGTGCCTGAACTTTGAATCTTGGACCAACAGCAACTTTCCTAGTAGGCTTCGGATTGAACTGAGAGTTGTGCTTACACTTTTCCCCCATATTAATGCCTAGACTTCTGGAGTATTTTGTTTTGCATCTTGAAGGAAGGAGAAATTCGAACTTGGGATTTAATGGATCACTTAATATTTCTTCATCTTTCATAACTTGGCTTAAACGAACAATGTCAATTGGATTTGTAAAGTCAAACGTAAATAGATTTCCTCTAACCTTGTTTGGTGGGCTGATCGATGAGATATCACGAAAATTCAAGAATATGTTGCCCCTCCTTTCATCTGTGATTTCTATCGTTGCAGGAATGGATCCACATAAATTTTCCTTAACTTTGGATTTTGGCCTCTAAGACATTAAGCAGATTTAATGAAAATTGATTCATCCATTGCACCTCGATCCAATGCCACCCGTGCATTTTCTGCAAATAATGGGTTGATAATGACATTAGATTGAAAGTATACTTTGAGCATATTACTGATATCTAACCAGTTTTCGAATTCAAAGAGGCGTGAGACAACTCATAAGTTATTAAAATCTGCTTGGAACACTTCAGAATTCTTGATAACCCAATGATGTTGCATACTCTGTTTTTCGAATGCTGAAACAGAGGTTCTGGAGTCCTTTGAGTTTCTCATTTTCTGACTTAGAGGTGGTCTATCTGATGATTGTTTGCCAAACTTGTTCGCAAAGATATATTTTTCATTCTTTGTTGAAGGTTGGATGGTCTCTAAATAAACCAGGGGAGTCGAGGATTCATTGATGCAAAAGCTAACCATATCATTGAAGTCTTGCCAATTGGACTTTCCATCCCTGTAAGGAATGTGAATGTTCTTTCTTCATCCCGTTGAGGGCCAGACCGCGCACTCCATGAACCATCCTTTGTTAGCACGAAATTTTGAAAGGTGGATAACACTTTGATCGACTCTTTCCTTTAGTAGGAAGAATTCAAACGTTGGACCATTCAATAGCTTTTTCAAGCTTTCATCTAACCATTGTGCCATTGACACTGAGAATAGAATCTTTTGCCCTTTTTCCATATCTTCTATGTAGAATCCTTTGCTCACTCTCTATATACAGAAGAAGTGTTCTCTGATGTTGCAGCTTTTCACCTCCATGAGTGCAGAGTCGGGGGGTGGTCGAAAATGTCGCCGGAGTTATGGAAGATTTCGTTATGGATGAAAGACCATGAGCTTGTATTTTGACACAATACTCTTCAAGCAAATTAGAGTTCACTAGGGCAGACCATGCATTGATGATGGAGGATCCTTTCTTGATGTAATGTTTAGAGAAGGCTTAAACAGATGCAAGCGCATCCTATACAGAGATGGAATTGCAATGGCCGGTTAGATCTTCTTTTTTCTTGTTTACCCTCTCTTGAGAATTAGCTTTTAATGGGCTTTACCTTAGAGTTAGTCGTTGGAGACGATCGACGAAGTTGGTCTATGAAGTTGGCGTTAGCCACTACAGGTAGTTGTGCCAAGGTGGTTGTCGCAGGAGGTAGTAACTAGAGGTAGTCATCGATAGAGTTGTCAATCGAGATGGTTAACCAAGTTGATCACTGTTGGTGGTATTTGTTAGAATTGGCCACTAGAGGTGGTCGTCAAAGTTAGTCACCAAAGCATGTCATCGGAGTGACCAGTGGTTGTCGCCGAAGTCAATTTGCTAGAAACAACTGACGAGTAAAATCATTGGAAACATTGGCGAAAGGATGAAATGGGTCGAATTAGAGTGAGTTGGGGTGGGTTGGTAATAGCCAACTAAACAATTAAGTTGGTGCCCAAACATTAAGTTGAAAATTTTTACCAACTCAACCCAACTCAAGTTGGTGAACCAAAAACCCCCCTTAGTTTCTTTTCATTTTATTGATGAAAAACATGTGTCTTATTCAAATAAAACAAAAACATTACACTCGAAGGTAGGGATAAATTTACCAATCTTAAATCCTCATTGACCCAAAAGCTTAAGATGATACGTGAAAGTAAATTTAATATTATATAATCTAACAGACCTTACTTGTGGGCTTCAAATATGTAGAAGACCCAACAAGCAGAAATCAATATTAATTGGAGAGAAAATAACATTGTTGGGGTTTGAACAAAAGATCTCTGGACTACCTATTTTGATACCATCTTAAATCACCGATTGACCCAAAAGCTTAAGCTGATAGGTGAAGGTAAATTTAATATTATATTATCTAATAACCAGTACTATCAAATAATCAAATTGCAAGTGTAACTTGAGGTTGAAACTTCAACAAAATCTGAGTGAACTTAATTGTCAAACATAACTCTCTTAGTAAGATTATTGCATCCAGTAATAGTGTAATATTAACATCAATAAAATGGGATAAACATACTTAGAGTCAAAGGAAAAATAACATGAATAGGGAAAAAAAATAAGAAAATCAAAATAATCCAATTTCAAGCAAGCAAACACTTATTAAATAAAATGAAGGAAAATAATATCATGGTGGTATATCTACCTCTCTAGCCACATGAGCATCAAGAGCACTTAAGGGATCATCAAAAATGTACACATCAGAATTTGAGTACACGGCCCTAGCCAAGGAAACTCTTTGCTTCTGACCACCACTAATATTCACTCCTCGTTCCCCAATTTCAGTCAAATCACCACCCTAGCAGCGAACAGAAAGAAAAAAAGGGAGGATTTTAGAATAACTATCATCAAGGACTTGCACTATACAAAAATACTTACGGGCAGTAAGTCAAGGTCATGCTGCAATGCAGTTACATCTATTGTCTTCGCGTATCTCGCAGATTCAAAGGCAGAACCAAATACAATATTATCACGTACCTGCAAAGCAAATTTGACGTCCATAAATATAACAATGCTTTCAAATCTCATTTGTGTTTGGATTTCAATTTTCCAATTGATAATGGCAAGTGAAGATCTGATATGATGAATCTATTGAAGGTGCTCTATGCAATCTCAAGAAGAAATCAATCCTCCTACTCAGTAAGTATTGTGAGTTAGTACATGTCATGCCCTACAGTTGACCATTGGGTTGCATTGGAACAGATTATGTGTTGTCTGAACACTGCTCCCGAGCGTAGTTTATTATATAAGGATTATGGTCATACTAATATTGAATGTTTCTCAGACGTCGATTTGGCAAGATCTAAAGAAGACAGAAGATCAACCTCAGGGTATTGTGTTCTTGTTGGTGGTAATTTGATTTCTTGGAAGAGTAAGAAGCAAAATGTGGTGTCACATTCAAGTGCGGAATCAGAATATAGAGCAATGGCACAGTCTGTGCGTGAATTGATTTGGATATATCAACTTCTTATTGAGTTGGGATTTGAAATCACCACACTGACAAAGTTGTGGTGTGATAATCAAGCAACACTTCATATTGCGTCTAATATAGTATTTCATAAAAGGACTAAACATATTGAAGTTAATTGGCATTTTGTACATGAGAAAATTCAACAAAGGTTGGTATCTACAGGATATGTGAAGACTGGAGAACAATTAGGAGATATCTTCACGAAAGTATTGGATGGAACACGTATAGATTATCTATGTAACAAGTTGAGCATGATTAACATATATGCTCCAACTTGAGGGGGAGTGTTATAATTCTATAATTAGGATTTTCCATTCTTGTAAATATTTTGTGATATTTTTCTTTTGTTATATTTTCCTTTTCTATGCTTTGTACACTTGTATATATTCATATCTTTGGTGAATGAATAGAGTATTCTGATTCTCTCTCAAACCTTAGAGTTTAACAGGAATATTATTTTGTAATTAGTATTCATTCCTTTCCTGTATATTTTTTCCTTATTTCCATTCATGTTACCGTTGATTATCTTTGCCATATTTGGCTCTCATCATTGTATATATTAGGATAATACTCATTTGTAAAGATATAAGAAAAAAGTCGGAGTATTCAAATATTCAACAGAAAGGATGACCAAGTAAAGGCATATTATTTCAGAAACATGGCAATCTTCAAGTTAAAGTGTATAATGATGCAGATTGGGCGAGAAGTACTACTTGTTAAATTTGTATATTATTGAATAACCGAGTAATTTAAAGAGTACATAATCAACCTTCTATAAAGTGAATAAATAGACATCAATAAACCAATAAAAGAAAATACATAAATGAAAAATACCAAAAAGGAAAATATTAATGGAAAATAATAATTAGGAATAAACTCTAATTTCCTTTTAATACCCTCTGTCAAACTCAAGGTGGTAAATTGGTGAACAATTTGAGTTTGCAAAGATAACATCCGAAACAAATCAGCAAATCCAGGATGGAAACAAAGATCCACGAAGAACTAAAGCACAAAAAACTTCTAGGCTGAAACAGAAACTCACGAAGAGCGAAACCAAGAATCTTCTGAGCTAGAAACATAGATCCTCATACAGAGATCTACAAGAAAACCTATAAAGAACGAACAAGAACTTCTGGGCTAAAACAAAGATCCTCAAATAGATCTACAACAAAACCCATGAACTACTGATTTGAAAACGGAACAAAGACCTTTGTGCAAAAGGAGATTTGCCATAATCGTACAAACCAAATTGGACCAACTTAAACCACACCGACCTAGAATGCTTGATGGTCTCTACTACTTTGTTGAAGTTTCAACTAGTCATAAAGAAGGTTCAGGACTTGAGTAGTGTCATTTCTCTTTCTATTAAATGGCCGGGTGACAACTAGGGGTGTAAACGGCCGGGTCGGGTCGGGTTTTGCGAAAACCCGACCCATCCCAGACACTACTTGTGTCGGGTCGGGTTGGTCTCATTGTACCCTTCCTTTGGAAATTTTCGTTCCCCAAATTCTAGAAAAACCTTTACATCTTCTACACCACCACAATCCTTTTGAATCTCCAAATCCCCCAAAATCCATCGCACAGTCGCTGCTTCTCTCCCACAGCTAACGATCATTGTTGAACAAGTTCTCAACAATGACAAAGCCTTCATTGAGATCCTTCTTCATTTAAAATTCAAATCCATCTCCAAACTATCACTTTAATGGAGGATTTAGAAGAAATGGTGATGTGGGTTTTGAAAGAAGGGAGAAAGAAATGCTTCTGGGAGAGAGATGAGAGATGGAGATCCAATTTTGAGGATTTTCTTATTCTTTTTCTTTCTCTTTCATTAAGTTACAAATGAATGAGTTTTGATTCTAATGGAGAAAAAGAAGGTGATGAGAATCAAAATTTTGTATTGGAAGAAAAGGGGAAGCAGTGACTGAGAGAGAGAGAAAGTCTGATAGGAATGCAGATGAAGAAAAGAAAAAGGGAAGCGGTAGCTGCAAACCCTAAAAATAAGTGGGGTCTGGGTGAACCGAGAACCGAACCGATTTTATTGGATCGGTTTGGTTTGGTTCTATTATAAACACAATCGTTCCAAACCAGTTCGATCCGATTCGGGGCACCGGTTCGGTTTTGGTTTTTTACACCCTTTGTGACAACTACCTTCTAGCCGATAGAGACTCATAAGAACAGCTGTCACAGTTTTTTCCGATGAGTCCCAGTAGCTTTTTCGGCAAACAAGCACCGCAAATTGACGTGATGTTGATGAATGCACGTAGATCAAAGATAGATGCTTTGTTCCGAACAATAAACTTCGCGATAAACGACTATGGGGTGATCTATTTCGACCCAAATTTGATTGTTATAGGGATGATTATGGATTATGTCGACTGACAAATGGGAATAGAGACTTCAACAATGAACATGTTGGATGTATTGTGTGCTGCTCACCACTAGCCAACGGCTAGGGTTCCAGTCAATGTTCCAACAACGAACATGTTGGATGTATTCGGTTTTGGACTAGAGTAGTGAGCTTTTTAAATTGGTTGCCTAATTTTAGATTGGGAAATATTAGATGACTTGTTTGTCTTTTTTCTTTAAAAAAAAAGTACGCGTAGAAATAGATACGTCAAATCGCATGTCAGATACGAATTTGAGAAGTATCTGGAAGTATTGGTATCCGATACGTGTCTGATACTGATTCTTTGCCTCACATGAAGTATCTGTGCTTTATAGGTGGCCATTCAACCGCGAAAACCAAACCAGTTCTAAAAACCGAACCAAACTGAATCAAAAACTCAGTGAAACCGAAAAATGCGGTTTGGACCGGTTTAAAGAAATTTTGAAACTAAATTAATTCAGTTCAGTTCAGTTTCTATTGAAAATCGAACTTGAAATCGAACCGAACCGTTTTTAACTAATATATATATAATATATATTTATTTATCTATATATTTATATATAAAAAAAAGGAGTAAAACCGAGTTTAAAACCAAACCGTTTCTAATTTAAAGAACAAAACCGAATTGAAAACCAAACTGAACCAAACCCATTTTTTAATTAAAAGAATATAACATAGATTTTTGAAAAATACCAAAACCGAATTTGAAATATGCGGTTCGGTTCGGTTTCACATATTAGAAAATTGACCACCAAACCAAACCGAATCGTTTCCACCCCTAGTTTGATGTTGAAAAAGCTATGGTTTTTTTATTTCCTAGATCTGATATCATCTAAGTTTGAATGGAGTCAAATATTTTTGTATTCCAATGAATTAACCATAAGATATAAAGCCTTCTTACATAGGAGAAAGGCTAAATATATAAAAGGAAAGTATCCTAACAAGAATAAAATAATATCCTGAAATTAGTGAGCATGCGAAAGCTAAATAATGGTCTCCAAAATGCTCTCTCCTCTCTCCTCCTTTTCTCCTTTCCCCGCATCCCCCCTTCCGACCACCCCACCGGAGCCCACCATGCCTTCCTTAGCCTTCGCTCCCTCTGATCGCCTCTCCCTCCCCTCCCCTCCTGTTCTCCCTCCGACCCCCTCCCTTCCCCTGACCTCCTTTCCTCCCCTATTTCAGCCGTGCTCTCCAGCCTTGGCTTTTAACTCTTGCCATACCAAACCACGCTGGTATTTTAGTTCTTCAGTCAGCCCCAAACTCCATGGAGGTGAAGAGTTGCAAAATAGGTGTTCATTTCTTCTATATGTGGAAAGTGAGAAACGGATTTTTCATAGAAGACTTGAAAAAAGGACAAAATGTTCTTTTTTCTCCACTAATGGCGCAATGGCTAGAGGGTAACTTGAAGAGATTACTGTATGGCTCATCTTTCGAATTTTTCCTCCTTAAAGAAAGAGTTGATTAGTGTGTCATTTGCCTCTCCAAATTCCGAGAAAGTAGGGGCTGGTTCATAGAATGTGCAGTCTGGCCCTCAACGGGTGGAAGGAACAACATTCACATCCCTTTTGGGGATGGCACCTCAGGCTGGCAAGAATTCAATGATATGGTCAGTGGCTGCCTCAAAAATTTCTCATCAAACTTGTGTTCTTTTGAGAACAAATCCCCCCCTTTAGCTGTAGACAAGCCATCACTGAGCTCCCCTCTTCAGCCACAGACTTCCCCAAGGAACCAGAGTTCCCCTGTCTCCCCTGTTTCGGTGGTCAAAAAACAGAATAGGCAGCATCAATGGGTGACAAGCAAGCTAATGTGCTCCAACCTGATTTCTCTAACCTTTGGATTGTCTCACGTCTTTTTGAATTCGATAATTGGCTTGATATTTGTAAGGCACTCAAAGACAACTTTCAATCTAATGTTATTATCAATCCTCTATTTGTAGAAAAAGCCCTGGTAACAATGGATCGAGAATCATTGGATGAACTAGATAACTTCTCAGGCAAGTGGCAGAAATTTGGCTCCTTCCATCTGAAATTCGAAAGATGGAACAACTCCTCCCATCCTTCGAGGCCATTGGGAAATACTTTGGGGGATTAGAAAGCATAGCTATGGAAAGACTTAATTTGATCAATGTTTCATAGGCCAAAATTAAAGTGAAGGAGAATGTTTGTGGTTTTATCCCAGCAACAATTGAAATATCAAATGAAAAAAGAGGATCAATCTACTTGAATTTTGGAGATATCTCATCATCTAGCCCTCCTAGTAAGGCCAGGGGTGATTTATTTGAATCTGACTTTACAAATCCCATTGATTTAATTCGGATAAATGAAGTTAAATGTGATGAAGGCATTTATTGTGATCCATTAAATTCAAAATTCAACTTCCTACTTCCCTCCAACTGCAACATTAAGTTCTCTAGAAGTCCAGGAGTCTTTGTGGATAATAAAGAAAGCAAGATGAGAGAGATTGAATCCAAGGCCAAGAAGTTAAGAGGCCATTCGAAATCTGAGCCGCCCCCCATTCATGCCTCACACCTCAGCCTTTTGATCTTCCCGAGCAGCCATCTTCAGCGCCGTCTGCAGAGGACAAAGAATTAATTAAAGGAAAAATTACAAAGGGTCGTGACCCTTCAACTTCCCCTCAAAAAGGCACCAAGAATGATCTATTGATTGGAAATAAGACAGAGGGCCGTGACCCTTCAAATTCTTCTCACAAAGGCGCCAAAATTGACTCGGGAAAATCCAGTCTGATCCTTCCTACTCAGAAAGCCGGTTCGTCTCCAACCAAGTTTGAGAAGTCTGTTACTCAAGATTTTATCACAAAGAAGCCGAAGGCCTTAGTCTCTATTCCTTCCTCCCATAGACGGATCCAAAAGGTGAAAAGGATTAAACAATTCAAGCATCACAATTCTGCAAAATCGAATTCATTTGGGCTGCGACCTTTTCCCAGACACTTCATCAGAAAGCACACATCCTTTCAAAACCCCTGGTCAGCCATCTCCAACCTGGATATTCTTGAAGTAAGTTGTGCTAACCTACAAGCCAATCCTCAAACTTTGAGGCCTGATAGGGAGAGTCCTATCCAACCTTCTCTATACTGCACCCGAAATAATAACACCTCTAGAGATTGCCAATTTCCCAGCCGTAACAAGTTTATTTTCCCCTCTCCATTCTCCCAAGACTCAGATGATGACTTGTTGGCTAGTGTGAGCAGTGAGGAGCCGGATATTAATGATGTTGAAGATAAAAAAGAACTTGATGACAATCAAGAAGGCATGGACTTCTCCCTAAGTCAGCTCTTCCTCCTCCCGGATGAACATTCACAGGTTAGTGAAAGCATTTTCCCGACCCCCCTCTAAATTTGTCAGTTGTACCACAGACCCTACACTCCATCATAAAAGAGTGTGATTTAATCTTAGCTTGATCAAAGGGAAAAGTGTTGAAGAATCCTCGGTGGGTCTTAATGAAGATAGTTACTTGCAACACAAGAGGTTTAGGGGATTCCTCAAAAAGACTGCGATTTCTGAAAAAAGTCGATCCGGATATTGTCCTTATCCAAGAAACAAGAAAAGACAGAATTGAGGGCTCATTTATCAAAAGCCTTTGGAGCTCAAAAGAGGTAGGTTGGGGCTTGGTGGAAGCTAAAGGAAGATCGGGAGGCATACTCACAATGTGGGATGAGAGCAAAATTCTAGCTCAAAAGATAAATTCTCCCTTTCAATCAAATGTCAAACGTTAAACAAAAAGATTTGCTGGATAACAAACGTATATGGCCCTTGTGATTACCGAGAAAGGAGAAGCTTGTGGGCAGAATTATCCTTTCTGGCAGAGAAATTTGATGATTCGTGGTGTATTGGTGGAGATTTCAACAGCATTCGAAGAAGGCATGAGAGATATCCAGTTGGTAGAGCAACGAAGGACACGAATAACTTCAATAAGTTCATCAGATTAAACAACCTGCTGGAACTTCCACTCTCAAATGGACAATTCACTTGGTCTAGGGAAGGTAATGGTGCTTCAAGATCTCTCCTAGACCGTTTTCTTGTATCAAACACATGGGAAGAAGTTTTTGATAATTCAAGGGTTGCAAGACAAGCTAGAACCATGTCGGATCACTTTCCTCTTACCTTAGAAGCAGGAGCTTTTGAATGGGGACCCTCACCATTTTGATTTTGTAACAACTGGCTGAGCAACAAGGATTGTTGTAAATTGATTGAAAAATCTCTGAAAATGAAGAAAAAACATAAATGGGCAGGTTTTACTCTCTCCACCAACTTAAGAGAAACAAAATCAGTCCTAAAGAAATGGTTTCATGACTATGAAAAAGAGAAGAAAATGAAAGAGGACAACTTACTCTCTAACAGTGGGAGTATTCCCTCAAGTCAGTGATGAAGATGCAGCCTTTTCCTTGAAGGCAGATCTCCTAGCCTTTTACCAATTAGAAGAAAGAAGCCTCATTAAAAAATGCAAGCTAAAATGGTTAAAAGAAGGGGATGAGAACACTTCTTTTTCCCAAAGATTCCTATCTGCCAGAAAAAGAAAGAATTTGATTGCAGAATTGCTTAATGATCAAGATATTCCAACCAAATCCACCCGGGATGTTGAAGATATTATTTTGGCCTTCTACTCATCTTTATACTAAAAAAGTAACGATCCTCGAGTCATTCCTATCAACCTTGACTGGTCAAGAGTCTCAAGAAGTCAAAATGAGCAGCTGGTAGTAAGTTTTTCTGCTCTAGAAATCAAGCTACCAGTGAAAGGTTAGGAAGGAATAAGGCACCAGAGCCGGATGGCTTCACACCAGAATTCTTCATCCATTTTTGGCATCTTCTGAAAGACAACCTTATGAAAATGTTTGATGATTTCTACAGCAACAATAAGCACAATTCATGTATTAAAGAGAACTTTATTTGCCTAATTCCAAAAAAGACTGATGCAGTGAAAGTCAAAGACTTCAGACCAATTAGTCTCACTACCCTCTTGTACAAGATAATAGCAAAAGTCCTAGCTGAGAGGCTAAAAAGAATCATACCAAGCATAATTACCCCCACTCAAAGTGCGTTTATTGAGGGAAGATAGATCCTAGACCCCATCCTAATTGCAAATGAAGCAGTCGAGGACTATAGATCGAAAGGGAAGAAAGGATGGCTTCTAAAGCTTGATTTGGAGAAAGCATTTGATAGAGTGGACTGGTCATTCCTTGAAAAAGTCCTAATTGGGAAGAATTTCAGCTCAAAATGGATATCTTGGATTTTGGGGTGCATCACCAATCCAAAATTCTCCATCTTTATCAATGGAAGGTCTCCTGGAAGGATAGTTGCATCTAGAGGAATTAGGCAAGGAGATCCCCTTTCTCCTTTCCTCTTCATCCTTGTGGGAGAAGTCTTAAATGCCTTAATCAACCGGTTACATGAGAAAGATCGTTTTGAAGGCTTTTTGGTTGGGAAGGATCAAGTCCACGTTTTAATTTTGCAATTTGCTGATGACACCCTTATCTTTTGCAAATATGATAATGATATGTTAGAGTCTCTTCGGGCCACTCTTGACCTTTTGGAATAGTGTTCTGGACAGAAAATTAATTGGGAGAAATCATCTCTTTGTGATATAAACATTGACCAAGACATGCTGAATAAGTGGGCAGAAAAGTTCAATTGTAAAGCAGAGCAACTTCCCCTTCTCTATTTAGGCCTTCCATTGGGAGGTTACCCGAAAAAGATTGATTTCTGGCAGCCTGTTATTGATAAACTTCAAGGCACTCTTGATAAATGGAGAAGATACAACATTTCAAGAGGAGGAAGAGCAACCCTTTCTAAGTCGGTACTCTCAAACCTCCCCACTTACTACATGTCTTCCTTCTTGATTCCTAATAAAGTGTTGCATATCTTAGAAAGAATATTGAGGAATTTCTTTTGGGAATGCCACAAAGGGGGTAAAGTAAATCATTTAGCCAAATGGGAACTTGTGACCAAATCTCATGAAGAAGGTGGCTTAAAAAGAGAAAAATCTAGCTCTTTTAGCAAAATGGGGCTGGAGATTCCAGCTTGAAAGCTCTTCCCTTTGGTGCAGAATGGTCAAAAGTATACATGGCAGTATCATTTTCAGAGGTCACACCTCCGGTAAGGCAGTGGGCTGCCTTAGAAGCCCATGGATCAGCATTTCAAGAGCTTGGTTGAAGGTGGAAAATCTGTCGGTGTTTGTTTTGGGGAATAGGCTTAATATTGGCTTTTGGTTAGATACTCGGATGGGCAATCTTCCCATTTCATCCAGATTTTTCAGATTATTTAGATTGGCCACTCATCCAAACGGCTCTGTAAGAGAGCATTGGGATCACACCACCAACTCTTGGAACATCTCTTTTAGGAGGTACTTAAAAGATGAAGAGATTACTGAATTTCAAGATTTTTTGTGTCTCATTTCTAACCTAAAGGTGCAAGATCGCCCGGACTCAAAGGTTTGGTCTTTGGAACCCAATGGAGCCTTCTCGGTCAAATCCTTAACCAACTTCCTTCGCAAAGCCCCCCAAATTGATCCTCTACTTTATGAAGCTCTTTAGAAATCAAAAAGTCCAAGGAGAATAAACATAGTCCTTTGGATAATGGTTTTTGGATCCCTAAACTGTTCAAGTGTGCAGCTTGCCTCTCACTATCTCTCCCCCAATATGAGTGTTTTGTGTAAGAAGAATGGGGAAGACCAACAACACCTATTTTTTAACTGCTTTTTTGCACAAAGTTGCTGGTTTTCGCTCTTCAATATCTTCAATTTGAGCTGGTCCTTTGGAGCAGAATTTAGCCTAAATGTTCAGCAGCTGTTGATAGGGCCGGCTGTCAAGAAATCGCACCAGATTTTGTGGGTCAATGCTGTCAAGACTGTGTTAACTGAATTATGCTTTGAATGGAACCAAAGAGTCTTCCAAGACAAGGAAACCCCGTGGTTCTCAAGATTTGAAGCTGCCAAGTTGAAAGCCTCTCTTTGGTGTTCCCTCTCAAAATCCTTTACAGCATACTCTAGCCAGGAAATCAGTCTAAATTGGCATTCATTCCTTTCTCCAGCTTTTTGAAGTATTGTTTCCCATTGTATCACTTAATTTAAAGGTTTTTCTAGAGTTAGGATGTGATGAGGGGTGCTAAGGGGGTGTCAACCTAGTTGAGATGCCCGGGTGCACTTGCTGATCCTTATGAATTCTTTGTAAATTGAGCATTAGTCTCACTTAATTTTCTTAATGAATAAAGAGACTTGTTTCCTTTAAAAAAAAAAAAAAAAAAAAAAAATATCCTGAATGATTTTAAAACTAATCAATATATTTGCAACCAACACGATATTAGGATGTACAGTATGAAGTAATGACAAATAGATTTTGTTTTTTTCTTTTTTATTAAAAAGAAAATCTTTTAAATAAAACTAGAAATTCAATCCCATAAAAGAAGCTAGAAAGGTACCTTAGACCACATTAAACAAATGTTTAGAAAATGTGTGGCATACTGAGAAAAACAAAATTATAAGCGTCATTATTTTCGAGCACATTAAAAACTTAAATCATACGTACATGCATGAAATATCCTATGGCAAGTTATGTCAACTTACTGTAGCATTAGAAATCCATGCAACTTGTGGAACATATGCAACACTTCCTGAAATAATAACACTAGAATCTGCAGCTGCTGGAAGTTCTCCGAGCATTGCTGATATTAGTGATGTCTTTCCCTCCCCTGTACTTCCAACAACTGCGACTAAGATACCGACTGGTATGTCCAAATTGATGTTTGATAATGTGGGCTTCTCAGCCTAGTTAAGAAGTAATACAATGACAAAGATGAAAAATTGAACCATAGGAAGGCAATATATAGAAAGTACATGTTGAAATGAAAACGATCTCTAGAATTTTATCCGAGAAAAGAATCTCATTCAATCATAACTCTCTTTGGTACTAAGGCATTTTGTAGGCAAGCTTCTATCAATGTGCAAAGTTATTAGCTTAATTGAGATAAGATTTAATGATACCAAAGCCCAGGCTTAGCTCAACTGAGATAAGATTTAATGAGACTGAGCCCTTGTTGCGGCCCCGCTTCTAGATCTGCTGCTTTATTTCTGGTTCCAATAATTAAGAATTATTTTCCCCTACTTGAGGGAAAAGCCCGATCACCATCTAAGGCCCCTAAAGAGAATACCCGCAGCTACCTCAACTAATGATGCAGTGCCGGAATAAGAATTAAGACCATTTGTAGTAGTGTGTTCATTAAGTAATTTTAATAATGATAAAGTCCAGCAATAAGATTAAAGATATTAATAGTAGTTTGTTTATTACGTTACTTTAAGACAACAGAATGTTCTTGTAAATTATGGTCAATACCAGGTATATAAACAAGAAGAAGGAAAAGGATTGAATAGAGGAAATCCCGAACATTTGGCGAAGTTAGATTTAATTAATCAAAAAGATGTTTGTATGCCTACCCAAATACACACACAATATACAGCAAAAAGAAAAAAGAAAATAATAATAATAATATCAGAATAAAATTAAAAAAAATCCTTGGTAAAGAGAGAGTACACCTCTGGATCCCAGGAAAAGTATCCATTCTTGATTGAGATGGCCGGAAGTTTTGGATTTAATGGTGGGCTTGGAAGCAAAACTCTCTCTTCTGCAAGAAGTAGCTCCTCTAGACGCTTTAGGGATACTTTTGCATTTACCACCTGAAAATCGATGGCAACTTAAGTAACACAATCAAAATAAAACAATAACATCATTATGCCTTTTGCTTAAAAGTGTTAAGCTTGAAAACTCAGGAATCCAAATGCAACCTAAGTCAAATCTCAAAGTCCAAAAGTATATCTTTCCCTATATTTTGTACACAAATCAGTAAATATATACACAATCCATACTTCAAAAATAAAAAATAAATAAGAAAACAAGCAAGTGTCAACAACTAAAGCCATCATTGTATAGGTTATATACAAGTAAATGTAAGGCTCATAACATATCCAAGCCGGAAATTCTGAAGAAAAAATTTTTGAAAAACATATAAGTAGAGAACCTGAGTTATTATATTAGGAAGCATGAGTAGAGGAAACCGTAGCACTGCAAATAATGAAAGTGACGTAAATGCCCTAGATGGAGTCAAGTCTCCCCCCCAAGCCGTAAATAATCCAAAAGCAGTCACAGTCACCAAAACAGGAATGCTATTCAATATGAAACTATTTAACTGCAAAAACAAGTAAAATTGTTAAAATACAGAAGTGGCAAATAGAGAAAGTTCACATGAATTCCATTATCTAAATTCCTTCGGGGTTATTAAGTTATATAGCTATGTATAGCAGAATAGCAAAAATACTGTTTCAACACTCAAAAAATGGCCACCAAAAAAAAAAAATAAAAATTGATATGCAGGATAAGTGATCCTATTAAACATTAAAGAGATTAACTATTGCAACTGAACATCGAAAACCTGTTTCAACACTCAAAAATGGCCACCAAAACAAATTGATATGCAGGAAAAGTGATCCTATTAAACATTAAAGAGATTAACTATTGCAACTGAACATTGAAAACCTAGAAAACATTAGTAAGTCCTACATGTTCGTATTCTCTGAAGTGTGCAGTTAAAAAAGAAGAGAAACCAAAGATCTAAAAAATGTGCAGTCTCTGTTCCAGGCTTCCAACATTTTAATATCTCTCGAGTGATGAATAATTAATTTGGGTGGAAGAGTGAAAGTGATAATAAGGTGTTACTAGGACATTAGGTGTATGTTAATAATTAGTTGGTGTAAAACTCTTAGGTTTGAGAAAGAAACAGAATGCTTTATTCATTCACCAAAGATATGAATATATACAAGTGTACAAAGCATAGAAAAGGAAAATATCACAAAATATTTACAAGAATGGAAAATCCTAATTATAGAATTATAACACTCCCCATCAAGTTGGAGCATATATGTTAATCATGCCCAGCTTGTTACATAGATAATCTATACGTCTTCCATCCAATGCTTTCGTGAAGATATCTCCTAATTGTTCTCCAGTCTTCACATATCTTGTAGATACCAACCCTTGTTGAATTTTCTCACGTACAAAAAGGCAATCAACTTCAATATGTTTAGTCCTTTCATGAAATACTGGATTAGACGCAATATGAAGTGCTGCTTGATTATCACACCACAACTTTGTTGGTGTGGTGATTTCAAATCCCAACTCAACAAGAAGTTCATATATCCAAATCAATTCACACACAGATTGTGCCATTGCTCTATATTCTGATCCTGCACTTGAACGTCACACCACATTTTGCTTCTTACTCTTCTAAGAAATCAAATTACCACCAACAAAAACACAATACCCTGAGGTTGATCTTCTGTCTTCTTTAGATCCTGCCCAATCAGCGTCTGAGAAACATTCAATATTTGTATGACCATAATCCTTATATAGTAAACCATGCCCGGGAGCAACCTTCAAATAACAAAGAATCTGTTCCAATGCAGCCCAATGATCAACTGTAGGGCACGACATGTACTGACTCACAATACTTACTGAATAGGCTCTGTCGGGTCGAGTCACTATAAGATAATTAAGTTTTCCCACTAACCTCCTATATTTTTCAGGATCTTTTAGCAATTCTCCATCTTTTGTGAGCTATAAGTTGGGCATCATTGGGGTACTACATGGCTTAGCCCCTAGCTTTCCTGTTTCAGTCAACAAGTCAAGTACATATTTTCTCTGTGATAATAGAATTCCTTTCTTGCTTCTTATTACCTCAATTCCTAAGAAGTATTTCAACATGCCCAAATCTTTTGTATGGAATTGACTATGAAGAAAGGTCTTTAGAGACTGGATACCTGAAGCATCATCACCAGTAATCACAATATCATCCACATATCCAACTAACAAGATGACACCACCTTTAGATCTCTTAAAAAAGACTGAATGATCTAACCTACTCTTCCGCATTCCAAAGCTTTCAATCACCTGACTAAATTTACCAAACCAAGCTCGCGGGCTCTGCTTTAATCCATACAAGGATTTACGAAGGCGACACACCGTTCCATTCTCCTCCTGAGCAACAAACCCTGGTGGTTGCTCCATATACACCTCCTCTTGAAGATCACCATGAAGAAATGCATTTTTAATATCAAGTTGATGTAAAGGCCCATGATTGATTGAAGCTAATGAAATAAACAACCTTACAGATACCATTTTTGCTACAGGAGAAAAAGTATCGACATAGTTAACGCCATAAGTTTGTGTGTAGCCTTTTGCTACGAGGCGCGCTTTTAACTAAGCAACAGAACCATCAGGATTGACTTTAACTGCAAACACCCATTTGCAACCGATAGCCTTCTTTCCTGCATGGAGAGAAACTAAATCCCAAGTACAATTATCATCTAAGGCAGTCATCTCCTCCACCATTGCGGCACACCAATCAGGATGAGACAAAGCCTCATGAACAGTTTTCGGGATGGATATAGACTCTAAGGATGCAATGAATGAACATGTGGAAGGTGACAAATGGTTATATGAAACAAAAGAGGAAATAGGATGATCACAAGTACGTTTATCTTTACGAAGAGCAATAGGAAGATCATCACCAGTTTCTGGATCTAATGACGAAGAAGACTCTGGTACAGGGCATGGAACTGGAGGAGGGTTGTCGTCGAGTATAGACCTTAACGATGGGAGGAAGAGATGAATCAGGAAGAGTAGAGGTAGTCACAGGAAGAGGATCGGAAGGAGAAATAACTGTGTAGACAAGGAAATTATCCTCTAATTCCTTGTGTCCCCCTAACTCTTATTCGAAGAGAAAGACGGTGATGAAAAAAATGGAGTATGTTAGAAAAACGTGATATCAAGAAAGACTAAATATTTATTAAGACTAGGACAATAACACTGATACCCCTTTTGGACACGAGAATAACCAAGGAAAATACATTTTAAGGACTTTGGATCCAGCTTGGTATACTGAGGCCGAACATCCCGAACAAAGCAAGTACAACCAAATATTCTGGGTTGAATGGGAAACAAATGTTGCTTGGGGCATAAGTACAAAAAGGTATCTCACCCTTAAGAATGGAAGAGGGCATGCGATTTATTAAGAAACAAGCTGTGAAAACAACATCTGCCCAAAAAGATTTTGGAACATGTATCTGAAACATTAAAGCTCTAGCTGTCTCAAGGAGATGACGATTCTTTCATTCTGCAACCCCATTTTGAGACGGAGTATCAACACAAGAAGATTGATGAAGAATGCCATGGGCATCTAAATAAGACTTGAGTGTATAAGAAAAATATTCCTTAGCATTATCACTCCGTAGCATTTTAAGAATACCACTAAACTGAGTTTGAATTTTGGCATGGAAGTTACGAAAATGAGAAAGTAACTCAGAACGACTTTTCATTAAATATAACCACATAACACGAGAATAGTCATCGACAAATGTAACAAAATACCTAAACCCTCCTTTGGACTCAACAGGACAGGGACCCCAAACATCAGAATGGACTAATTCAAAAGGACCACTAGCTTGTTTATTGACTCGAGGATACGAACTCAAACGATGAAATTTAGCAAATTGACATGACTCACAATCGAAAGAAGATAAATGTTGAAGTTATGGACGAAGACTTTTCAACACAGAGATAGACGGATGACCCAAACGACAATGCTTTTCAAAGGGAGACGACACGCTAGAGCATGTAATGGCTGTAGGTGTTTGTGGTTCAAAGATGTAAAGACCTCCAACTTCCTGCCCTTTACCAATAGTCTGTTTCGTCATAAGATCCTGAAATAAGCAATAACCAGGAAAAAAGGAGACACAACAATGAAGATCACGAGTGAGTTTACTGACCGAAATCAAATTAAACGAGAAATTTGGTAAATTTAAAACTGATGACAAAGAAATTGATTCAGTGAGATGGACGGTTCCTGATCCTAAAACAGGAGTGGAGGTTCCATCAGCTATAGTGACATTAGGTGAAGAGGTAGATGTACAAAGGGTAGAGAATAAACTGGGGTTACCTGACATATGGTCTGTAGCGCCAGAGTCAATGACCCATTTTGACGTGGAGAAAAGAAGGCATTTAGAAATGTTACCTGTCTCTGCGATGGTCGTAATGGGAGTAGAAGATGATGCCCTCAATGACTCTTGATATTGCTGAAATTTAGCAAACTCCCTTGCAGAAATCGTAATTGACTTGTCAAGATTATCAGGAGTAGAGGTGACATGTGCAGAGGGTGATGGCATCCTCTGACCCTTATTCAACAATCTTCTGTATTCACGTTTCGTATGGCCAGGTTTATGACAATAATAGCAAACAACACCTCCTGGATTTGATCTCCGTGAATAGTAGTTGGATCCATTCAACTTGTGTTCAGTTATTTTTGACACCATAGGAACAATCTTAGACATTACTGGTTTCTTATCAGCCATTACCTCAAAAAGTAGACACCGGACAACAAAGAATCAAACCCTAATTTACCGAAGAGATGTCTACACAAGCAATGAGTATATCTATATATCCCAAACAAACACACCACTAAGAAGAGCCAACAACACTGAGGAAACTTCACTGAAGACGGACGAAAAAACGGTGGCACATGCGCCTACACGACCGGCGCGTGGACGGACAGTAGGCTGGAATAGGCGGCGCGTGAGCCTCATGCGCTGGTCAGATGGCAACCGGACTTTGGGGGTTTTGTAGATCGGAGGCCGGGCTTCTCTTTGGAATGGGCGGTGTCGAAAAAATAGTTTTTTTTTTTTTTTTTTCCCGGCGGTGGCAGCTGATGACTGCGGCGGCGAACAAACCGAAGAATCTCGCTCTCTCCAGCTTTCTCGCTAGTTTGGCTCTCGCGACTTCCACTCTCGCTCTCGCTGTCGCTGTCGTTGGTCGCGCTCTCGCTCTCGCTGTAGCTGGTCTCGATCGCGCTCCCGCTCCCGCTCTTTCCTACTGTCTCGCTAAGAATCTCGCTCTTTTTACTCTCGCTCTCTTTACTCTCGCTCTCTCCAATGTTCTCTCTAATCTCGCTAGTTTTCACGCGTGGTTGCCTTCACTGCTTATGGATTCTACTTCCTCTTTTCAACTCTTTCAAATTTTAAGAGTATATGGGCATTCACCTCCAATTCTTCCAATGAGTAGTGTTCAAACAAAAGTTATCTACTGCCCGTTATCTCTTGAATTGGCTAGCGTCCAATCTTCCAATTAATCCTCCCTGATTCTACTCCCTTATTCATTATTTTTGGATAATGAATAAATTTCCAATTAATCCAATAAATTTCCAATTTCCAATTATTCATTTTTTTTTCTTCTTCTTCTAAATTTTCACCCCTTTAAATAAAATTTCGTCCTGCTTAATATTTGACATTTAATTTCCTGTATACGTACAAATCTGAGTCGTTACATTCTCCCCCCCTTAAGAACTTTCGTCCTCGAAAGTTTCTTGGTTCTTAAAAAGATAAGGGTATTTGTCTTTCATCTCGTCTTTTCGTTCCAAAAGATAAGGGTATTTGTCTTTCATCTCGTCTTCTCGTTCCAAATGTTAAAAAGAAAGTTTCTTGGTTATCAAAAAGATAAGTTTCTTGGTTCTTATATCCTGCTAATCCAAGGAAGCTGCGCACTTCGCTGACTGTTGTTGGGCGAGGCCACTTGCTAACTGTTTCAGTCTTAGCAGGATCCACTAAGATTCCTTCTTGCTTTACAATATGCCCTAGGTAGGCAACTTGTTGCGTCCAAAACTCACACTTGGAGAATTTGGCATACAACTTTTCATTTCTTAATATGGAAAGGATGTCCCTAAGATGTTTTTCATGTTCTGCCTTAGACTTGGAATAGACCAAAATATCATCTATAAATATGATCACGAAGTTATCAAGATGGTCCTTAAAAATTCTATTCATCAAGTCCATGAAGGCTGCGGGGACATTCGTTAATCCAAAGGGCATTACAACGAATTCATAATGCCCATATCTTGTTCGGAAAGTAGTCTTGGGTATATTCGACTCCTTGATTCGTAGTTGATGATATCCAGATCGTAAGTCTATTTGGAGAATACTGAGGCTCCTTGTAATTGGTCAAATAGGTCATCAATGTGTAGGAGTGGATACTTATTCTTTATTGTCAACTTATTCAACTCTCGATAATCTATACATAAACGCATTGATCCATCCTTTTTCTTAACAAATAAAACAGGTGCTCCCCATGGAGACACGCTAGGGCGTATAAATCCCTTATCTAACAATTCTTGTAATTGTATTTTGAGTTCTTTTAATTCCGCAGGTGCCATTCTATATGGTGTTTTAGATATTGGTTCAGCTCCGGGAATTAGATCTATACAAAATTCTATTTCTTGACTAGGTGGTACTCTTGGTAACTCTTCTAGGAATACATCCTTAAATTCCCTTATTACAGGAATGGCCTTAATTTCATCCTTTTGGTTTCGTAAATCTACTACGCTTGCTAAATATGACCAAGCCTTATGGTTGAGCAAATGTTTAGCTTTTAAGGCTGAAATTATTCTTGGGGCTGATGGTGCATTAGAACTCTTAAACTTAAACTTGGTTCCTGTTGGAAAGGTGAATATGACCTCTTTATTATGGCCATAGTTTGCTGCTAACCAGTCCATACTATTATTATGTCGAAATACCTATGTCTAGGATGATAAGGGTCACCCCTAGTTTATGTCCTGATACTGACAATTCACAGTTTTCTACTACTGAGTGGACCAACATAGATACTCCGACAGGAGTAGCTACGGATAGAATGTAGCCTAAGGGCTTTGATGTTAATTGAGCATGTTGTGCAAATATTGTAGAGATGAATGAATGACTAGAGCTCGAATCAAATAAAGTAAAGGCATAATACCCGAGGATGGGTAATGTACCTATAACAACTACATCTTGATCCTCTGCCTCTTAACGTGTAACAACAAACACCCGTCCTTTCTGTTGTTGGGTAATCTTGTTACTAGTAGGCTGGGTGGTCTAGGCCGTTGATACTTGGTTGATGAGCTTTGGGCAAGCCTTTGTATAGTGACCTGTCTGGCCGCAGTTGAAACACACCCCTAAGTTCCGAAGACATTGCCCCTAATGGTGTTTTCCACAATTTCTGCACTTAGGATATGTAAATGTTTGACTCTTCTGTGGTGACTGTACGCCCCGAGTGCTTTGGGAAATTTTTGCTTGTCGTTGTGAGCGTTGGAAGCCCTGTTGAGCGAATTTCCTCTTTTCATTTGGCATGCATCCTCGTTCAGAAGTTGAGGTTTTGGTAGCAAGATCTACTTCCATGAGTAAGGCCGACTCGAGGGTAAGGGCATACTCTTTGTGTCGGAAAGCAGTAACAATGCCTCGAATGCCTTCTCTTAATCCCCAAATAAACCTTTCCACCTTCTCTTTTGTGTCTACTAATCGAGGGACAAAGTGGGACAAGCGATCAAATTTTCGTTCATACTCTGTCACCGATATGTTCTCTTGACGAAGATTAAGAAATTCCACTTCCTTTTGATATCTCACTGTCAAAGGGAAATACTTATTGTAAAAAGCCTGATTGAATTGCTGCCATGAGACTATACCTTTGATTGTTCTTTGTGTGGATTTCCACCAGAACGTTGCATCGCCTCTTAACATGGAGGTGTCACAATTTACTTTTTGTTCTTCTGGGATGTTCATATGGTGGAAACTAGTTCTATTTCTATCCAATTCAATGTTATAGTTGGATGCATGGATGATTCGTCAAATATTGAAGAATGGAAAGTCCTGTATTCTCAAATCATTTTTTTTTAACTCATACCTATGTTTACTAAATTATTTACTAAATTATATGTTCGAAAATTCCACTTACCAGCGTATTTGGCATGGCTATGGGCATCACTTAACAGGCCGAACCATCAAACACCACGACTCTTCTAATGCAATAGAGCCTATTTGGCCCAAACGCTCTGATATCAAACTGTAACGCCCGGATCCTTGCACATTATGATCCGACCGCTACGACATGCAAACTTAGACTTTTCTATCATGAGATGAGTTTGGTGAAAATTTCAAAGAACATATCTAAATTTTATTAATTAGATAGAAAACTATATAAAAAGTTTATTTATCAAAACACCAAGATCCATAAAACAATAGCGTGGTGGTACAAAATGCATATGCCTATAATAGTGAGTTTGATGGTTGGCCATTTGAGCGACGTCCAATTCTGCCATCTACGCTGTGTCCTTACCTACAAAGTCTGTAAAAATATAGGATGAGTATATAATATACCCAGTCAGTAGTTCTCACGTAGGGTAGTGACCAAATGCACAATTACAAGCAACATGTCATGAAAACATATGATCGGGACCGAAAACGTATAATAACATGTGGTGGTCGGTTATGCTTCCAACATAAATCTCTCCGCCCTGATAGGAAGATGACGACCTAAGCGAAAACTAACCCATCTGATGATTAGCGGGTCATGCAGTCAGTAGAGCCAGAGTCGCATCCAACATTAACCATTAGCATAAACGTAATATTGGACTAGAGGGGTGCAACCATACATACCCTACTAGTCCCTAGCATAAACATAACGTAAGATTAGGCCTGGAGGGGTGCAACCATACATGCCCTGCCAGCCTTGGAAGCATAAATTTCTCCGCCCTGATAGGAAGATGAGGACTTAAGCGGAAACTAACCCATCTGATGATTAGCGGGTCATGCAGTCAGTAGGGCCAGAGTCGCATCCAACAACAACCATTAGCATAAACGTAAGATTGGACTAGAGGGGTGCAACCATACATACCCTACCAGCCCTGAAAGCATAACCTACACCTAATTAAAACTTGATTTTAACATGATCGTGAACAAACATAATGCATGGGGTCCCTTGTAGAGAAACGTGTTCTAAACATGTAATGCAACATAACAATAACATAATCATGCAACATAATAAAGGTACACTACCATAGAACACTTAAAGAGAGGGTGAGATAAACTACTTACTTTGACTGTGATCTAATTATTCCTTATTATTCTTTATGATTTGATCAGTAGAGCTTTCCATTTTTAAATCAAAAGAAGAAATTTGGGCAGCACCTTACCCGAGCTTTTCTCTTTTAATCTCACAGAACTTCCTCACTCACACTTACTTTTTCACACGATTGTTTGTTACTGAGATTTGTTTGAGAATGGGTTAAATCTTCGGCAAAGGGTCCTATTTATAGTAGTTTTCAGCTCCTCTCAGTGTGACAAATCATCCTACAGGTGGCTTCTTTAGAATTACTTAAGGTTTAAGGATTCCTCTCAATAAGACACCTAATCTTGGCTAACGTTTGCCCTTACGTCATCATTCTTTGTTTGTATTCAATTTTAGGGTTTTTCTATGTATAATCTATAAGATCGTAGCCAAATTCAACGCATAATCCACGCTTCTATCCAAATCTCGCTCTCTCCAGCTTTCTCGCTGGTTTGGCTCTCGCGACTTCCGCTTTTGCTCTCACTGTCGCCAGTCGCGCTCTCACTGTCGCCAGTCGCGCTCTCACTGTCGCCGGTCACGCTGTCGCTGTCGCTAGTCGCGCTCTCGCTGTCGCTGTCGCTGGTCTCGCTCTCGCTCCCGCTCCCGCTCCCGCTCTCGCTCCTGCTCCCACTCTCGCTCCTGCTCCCGCTCTTTCGTACTGTCACGCTAAGAATCTCGCTCTTTTTACTCTCGCTCTCTCCAATGTTCTCTCTAATCTCGCTAGTTTTCACGCGTGGTTGCCTTCACTGCTTGTGGATTCCACTTCCTCTTTTTTACTCTTTCAAATTTTAAGAGTATATGGGCATTCACCTCCAATTCTTCCAATGAGTAGTGTCCAAACAAAAGTTATCTACTGCCCGTTGTCTCCTGAATTGGCTAGCGTCCAATCTTCCAATTAATCCTTCCTGATTCTGCTCCCTTATTCATTATTTTTGGATAATGAATAAATTTCCAATTAATCCAATAAATTTTCAATTTCCAATTATTCATTTTTTTCTTCTTCTACATTTCCACCCCTTTAAATAAAATTTCGTCCTGCTTAATATTTGACAATTTAATTTCCTGTATACGTACAAATCTGGGTTGTTATAACCGAGGTGGTGGCCGGAGTTGGCCAATGATGGTCGCAGAAGGTGGTGACTGGAATTGGCCGATGGCGGTCGCTGGAGGTGGCAGCCAGAGGTGGTGCCAAAGTTGGCCAGCGGCATTCGTTGGAGGTGGCTGCCGGAGTTGGTCACCGAAGGTGGTCCGAAGGTTGGCCGATGTGCTTCCTAGATTAAATTAGGAAAAAAAATGAGGGGGTAACCCATGGGTTTGAACAGTAAATACTATTCAAACTGATGGGAAAAGGATTTAGGAAGACAAGGCTTCCTAAATCCATGCCCCAAACAAGGGTTGGGCTTAGGATGCCTAACCCATCCAATCCCAACCCTTGAAACAAACACCCCCTTAAAGGCTTTTTGGAAGGAATAAAGGAAGAAAGGCATGTTGGAAGATTTTGTTATCACTCCTCCATCTTCATTGAGACTTCGGAGACTCCTTCAAAGAATTGTTTTTAAGCTATAGTTGGTACTCAAATGAAGCCTCATTCCCATTTGCTTTGGTCTATGGCTGTCAAAGCCTTAATTGTTGATTGTTGGTTCGAGAGAAATCAAAGTGTTTCCCTTGTTAATTCCCTTCATTGGCTTGATTGTTTTTGAAGCTGCAAGGATTATCCCTGTGTTTTGGTGTTCTCTAACTAAGTTTTATGTGAATTTTTCTTTTCAAGATTTTGTTTAATTAGGGGGCTTCATTTTCTAATTAATCTTTGTTCTAAAGCATGGTTTTCTTGAGATTGTACTTTTTAAATTTTACAGCTCTTTATTTTGTTTCCTTGTATTTTGAGTGATAATCTCTTTTCATTTTATCAATGAAAAGTTGTGTATTCCTTTCCTAAAAAAAAGAGAAGTAAGGGAGCAATCTTAAATATAAAATATTATACAAAAGATAACATTAGAAACAATTATAACATACCGCCCCAAGATGTGATGCTCGACGAAACCATGCCAACTCGTCATTTCGAATACCTTGTACTTTTGACTGAAAGCTTTCCTCCCAAGCGTAACACCTACCATTTCCAACAGCCATCAAAATTATCAGTTAAGTTTTAGATAATAAAACTAGGAGTATTTTATTCATTATTCTTATATTTTTTATACTTCACTGTGTCCATGGCAGCTAAAATCTCATTCATGAGACCAATTCTCTTGTCTGTACGTTGCAATCCCTCTTTAGACTGTTTTTTTGATTTGTTGATTACAAGTGTCTGTAATCGCAGAACATAATAACATTGACGTTATTTAATCTTGAAGTAGTATAATATCAAGAGATATGCAAAATAATAAAAAAACTAATAGGTTTATGCTAGGTATCCTTTATTTACTTATAATTCCCCAGTGAGAAAATTACAACCTATCAACTATGACCGATTCGAGAGGGTCACAATCTCTCCAACACGAACTTCATAAAAACTACCACATACCATCTAGGATAAATCTAGAAAAGGTGTGCTCTCTTCTCCCTCCTCCCTTCTCTCACTCTCTTCCCCCCTCCCCCCTTTCTTCGATTTGCTGATTACAAGTGTCTGTAATCGCAAGACATAATAACATTGACGTTATTTAATCTTGAAGTAGTATAATATTAGGAAATATGCAAAATAATAATAAAAAAAAATTAATAGGTTTATGGTAGGTATCCTTTATTTACTTATAATTCTCCATTGAGGAAATTACAACCTATCAACTATGACCGATTCGAGTTGGTCACAATCTCTCCACAATAACTTCATAAAAACTACCACACACCATCTAGGATAAATCTGGAAAAGGTTTGCTCTCTTCTCTCTCCTCCCTTTCCTCACTCTCTTCCCCTCTTTCCGTTTATCCCCGTTCTCTCATTTTTTTTTTTTTTTTTTGTTTCAAAAGAAAACAAGCCTCTTCATTATTCAATGAAATGAGAGTAATGTTCAAAGAACAAACCGAGATACAATAGTACAAAGAGCTAAAGGATCAGTGGGTGCATCTAGAGATCTCAACTAGGTTGACAATCTCATAATGACCAAATACAAGAAACAAGCTATCACAAACAATGGACAAAGGAATACAAAAGAAAATACTAATATCCAACAATACAATTCAAAAACATCTTCAATACATCAATAATTCAAAAAAGTAAAATTAAAGCACTCCAGTGTAAGGCACAAGACTTGGATGGAGAGGTCAGCAATAGCTTTGAAAAGAGTACACGACAAGGAAACATTAATCCAAGCAACTTCAACACGAACCGTCCAAATAAGGACAAACCATGAAAGAATCCTTGGTTCACGTTTCCCGAATGAAACTGACAAAAATAGTCCAAAAGACTTGTCAACATTCCCAATTGCACTAACCAAGCAAGCAAGTTCAATGAGTGCTCAAAAGGTTGGACCATTTTCAACTGAGAGCGAATAGGATGCACATTGTTGTTGATCCAGTTGATACTGCTTTAAATTCAAAACCCAAAGCTTTAACCATCCCTTTTATTACTAAAACCAGCAGCAAAATTAACGATTTGATAGCCTTCTTCCCAAAGGCTTAGTTTTACCTGAGGGCTAGTCTTGATCCATTCTCAACAAAACTAAAAACATTCACAACAGCAACCAAGGAACAACTCCCTCTAGTAATTGACATGATCGCCATGAGATCTGGATTAAAACAGAAAAAGGCACTCTGGGTGGACTCTCAGGGGTGAAAGGGTAATTTAGGCATGCATGACTACCACCAGGCCAAGGATGTTACTGGGTATACTCTTACAAACAAAATCAAGAAAGACCCATTTTCCAACTAGGAACTCAAACCACAAGAAATAACAGAGTCAAACATAATGAACCAAATTAATCAAAACCACACGTTTCAGAAATAATCAAAACCACCAACTTCAGAAAACAATCACAAAACTCTTCTAGATATTTTATGAACTACTGAGATTCCAAGTTCCAGCAAAATTAAATTGACTTGTGATGAATAACTCTTCCGGGTTTTTGAAACAAAAATAGAACTTTTCATTGATAAATTGAAAAAAGGCTAATGCTCAAAATACAACGAAACAAAAAAGTAAAATACAAGAACATAGAAAGTTAGAATCAGTAGAAGCACCCAGATATCTCAACTAGGTAGACACATCTATAGCAATCTCTTTCCCAAAAATAATATCTTCATGATCTGAGGCCGAATTTGGAACCAAAATTTCTGGTTCTTCACTGCTCACACTTGCCGGAGAGTCGTCATCGAATTCTTCTCTATCTCATGACTTTTTGGACTTGAAATGGATAGAACTTCCCTTGTTAGATTGAATTTTCCATTCGGAATTGGAATAATTGTTTTAGTGACAGCATGGTTGGAGCAAGAAATCTCGGGTTGTTTCCTAATTAGTGCTGGAACTTGGGCAAGAATGCAACAAACTTCAATTATATCAGGATTAAAATCGGCATCCTTTGAAAAAAATGAAGCCCCACATTTACGAGAATAAATTTTTTTTATAAGAAGGCATGTAGGTAGGCCTTTTTAATTCTTGAAGAGGAGTTTTAAAGACTGGGGAATCAGACTTTTCCACTTCCTCCACCGAATTTTTAAAGCTATTGGCCACCAAATTAAATGTTGAAGATAAATTAACTCCTTTGGTACCTAGAGACAAAGTAGGCTGCAATAATTGATCATTAATAACATTAGAGAGATGCATTTTCCAATAAAACCTTTGGGGTGCCTTCTTTTGAATTAAAAGCTGTCTTGGAAACCTGAACCGAACTAATAACAGGAGAGAGAAAAACGTCAGCACCTTCAACAAGTAACTTTCATCTTCCACAGAGGCTGATTATTCAAATCTCTCTTCTAAATTCCAGGAGACCTTAACAACTTTTCCTTTATCAGTGAATGGTTCCTTGGGAGCATCAATTGGGGAATAAATAGGATAGAGAATAGCATGATTGACCTGATTTAATTCAGCCACAACAGCTTCAGACTATTCGAAATCCTCTTCAATAATTATGGCATCCCACCTCATTCATTTTTTTTTTCTCATGGAAAGACTTGTCCTTCCCCTTGTCCATTTGGAATGTTATTCCTTGTAATTTGTATTTATCCTTTTTAGTATTATTCTTTCCACATGTCCATTTTTATCATTATGGGTCTTTTCCATATTTGGCAAACATTGTTGTATACATAAGGGAGATTCTCCCTTGTAAAATGAAGGTAGAAAAACATTGAGAAAAATCAGAATTTCAACATAGTATCAAAGCCATCTCTCTAAATCATTTTCATAGGTTTTACGTCCAAAACCCTAGCAAAGAAAAACAAAATATTGAAAATTCAAACTTACCAATTTGTTTGAAGCTGTGCGTCACAAAACCCACCATCCACAACTTGGAGCTTCACGTCCGAAGCGAATCCGTGCTCCATCATTCACGACGGCTGAATCTCGTTCTTCGAGTATCGATCTAGTCCGAAGCAACCCCAGCCGAAACGTGTTCTTTGATCGAGTATCGTGTTGTCGTGGGTTTGTTCGATCTAATCCATGTGTGTTGTCGAGTATTGAAGCATCGTTAAGGGTTTTGGTTTTGTTATTGAGTATTGTGTTATCAAGTATCGTGTTATCGAGTATCGAGTTTGTGGTATCGAGTATCGAGTTTTGCTATTTGTAATCGAGTTTGAAGTCGTAGGTCGCCAGTCTTTGTGGGTTTGTGATTTAATCGTGGGAGTATTCTATCAATCGGGTCGGGTCAAAATTCAACCAGGTTTGAGAATTTTTTTTTTAAGAATTCGGGTATGGGGGTGTGTTTTTTCCTTTTTCCCTATCAATTTTTATGGCATCAGTAAATTCTAACAATACAGAAGGGATCATACTCCCAATTACTAATCACAAATTAAATGGAACAAATTATCTCCATTGGTCACAATCTGTTATGATGTTTATATGTGAAAAAAGAAAGGAAGATTATCTGTCAAGCAAAACTCCTATCCCAGACCCAGCTGATAAAAAATACAAGACATGGAAAGCGAAAAATAATATGGTTGTCATGGCTAATCAACTCCACGACGACAGAGATTGGTGAAGGATTTCTACTCTTCTCAACTGCAAACGAAATCTGGGAAGCAGCTGGTGAAACTTATTCTGACCAAGAAAATATAGTGGAGTCATTTGAAATTGAAGGCAAAATTCACGAGCTACGGCAAGGGGATATACAAGTCAAGTACTATTTCACTCAACTGTCTCGTCTTTAGCAGCAACTTGATGTATTTTGAAAGCCACAAATGGGACTGCACTACAGATGGAGCTACATTAAAAAAGATAGTTAATAAGAAACGAGGGTTCAAATTTCTCCTTGGCCTTAATAAAGAACTAGATGAGGTACATGATAGAATCTTAGCCATTAAACCATTACCTAACATCAGAGAAGTTGCAAAAGTAAGAAGACAAGAAAGTAGGAAGAAACTAATGTTAGGAGTGACTGCAAGCTCTGAATCTGAAGGATCGGCTTTAATTGCTCGAAACCTTGGTAATGAGGTATATATAAATACTCATGATAATCGTTACAATCGAAACCAGAACTACACAGGAACTGAGAATCGGCAACGAAAACCAAGACCATGGTGTGAACATTGTAAAAAACTAGGACACACTAAAGAAGTGTGTTGGAATATTCATAGTAAACCTCCAGATTGGAAGCCAAACAAAGGTGCAGAAGACGAACGTGGAAAGACCTACCAAGCAAGTACAACATCTGAAGGTAACTTCAACTCTGAACATAATGTGTTTACTAAGGAGCAGTTGGACCTTCTCCAAAAACTATTTGGTCAACCAAAATCTACTCGAAAAACATCAGAAACCAGTGTAGCAACAGTGGCACAATTAGGTAAGTTCCTTTGGGCTCTTAATGCAACCAAAGAAAATTGTAGTATTTGGATTATTGATTCGGGAGCATTAGATCATATGACAGGTGATATCTCACTTTTAACTAACTATACCAACTGTAATCGTCAAATTACTGTAAAGATTGCTGATGGTACCTATTCTAAAGTAATAGGAACTAACAATGTCTTTGTATCTAAAGATCTTGTGTTAGAAAATGTGTTGTATGTCCCAAATCTTAGATGCAATCTCCTTTCCATAAGCAAACTCTTATGAAAAATTGCAGTGCAACTTTCTACTCAAATAATTGCATATTTCAGGATTTGAATTCGGGGAAGATGATTGACAATGCTAAGGAAACCTTGGGTCTCTACATACTAAATGCTCTTAAGCCTCAAGTCAAGGAGTTAGGTCTTAGCAAATCTATTTTTGTTATTTCTTAAGAAAATTATGATAGTACATCTACTTTTGTTGCTTCTAATGACAATTATGATAGTACATCAACTTTTGTTGCTTCTAAAGACAATTATGCTAGTACAATAATGCTATGGCATAATCGTTTAGGACATCCCAATTTTTTATATTTGAAACATATTTTTCCAGATATTTTTAATAAAAGTTCTCAGGTTTTTCAATGTGAGTCTTGTGAAATGGAAAAGTTTGCTCGATCCTCGTATCCGGTAAGCACATATAAACCCTCTTATCCTTTTTCTATGATGTATAGTGATGTTTGCGGACCTAGTAGAGCTCGGAATGTAACAGGAGCTAAATGGTTTGTTTCCTTTATCGATGATCACACTAGACTTACTTGGGTGTTTTTAATGAAAGAAAAATTTGAAGTCACTACCATATTCCAAAACATGTTTGCCATGATTCTCAATCTCTTTAACACTGAAATCCAAATCCTTCACATTGATAATGCTAAAGATTATTTTAACACTTCCTTAAAAAAACTTCTAAAAGAAAAAGGTATTGCCCACTTAAGTATATGTCCTAACACTGCCCAACAAAATGGAATTGAGGAGAGAAAAAAACAGACATCTCTTAGAAGTTTCTAGAACTTTAATGCTTCACGCAAACACCCCCATCGTTTTTGGGGAGAAGTTGTTCTAACAGCCACCTACCTTATTAATAGAATGCCCTCTCGGGTATGAGGCTTTAAAACTCCCTTACAAAAACTTAAGGAAGTATTTCCACATGATAGATTATTTTCTCAAGTTCCTTTAAAAATATTTGGTTGTACAATCTTAGTTAAAGATCATAAACCCAATAGAAGTAAATTAGATCCTAAGGAAATCAAATGCATCTTTCTCGATTATGCTCCAAGCCGAAAAGGATAGAAATGCTATTCACCAACCACTAAAATGTTCTATACCTCCATGGATGTAACCTTCTTTGAAACTCAACCTTACTTTCAAAAGCAAGGCACCACGAATCTTCCACTCTCCTTGAAAACGAAATTCTTCTTGAAAACGAAGGAAACCAAAAACTAGATCTCGTTGAAGGGAGTGCTCCTTGTGCTCCTTGTGTACATGAAACTGATGTTTCCAATCAAAACTCACTTGATGGTAGAAAAGATCCTATTGTCTATACTAGAAGAAAAAACACCCTTGGACATGAACCAATACTCAATCAAAACCCAACCGAAATGCAGGAAAATCATGTCTACAACTCCACAACGGAAACACTCATTGAAGACATTGATCTTCCGGTTGCAAAACGGAAAGGGGTAAGAACTTGTACGATGCATCTCATCCAAAACTACCTATCCTACAAAAATCTCTCCCCCCAAGTTCAAAGCATTCACAACTACACTATCCAAAATACACATTCCGAACAATGTCTATGAAGCCCTCAAAGACATCAATTGGAAGCAAGTTGTATTAGACGAAATAAAGGCCTTGGAAAAGAACAACACAAGGGAAATAACAGACCTACCTCTAAGACTTGGCACTTTTAGACTTGGCAACACATGGGAAATAACAGGTTCCCCCGGGGGAATGTGCAACAACTTCTAGTTGGAACAAGCTTTAATAAACCCATCTGTTTACTTTGGCTTAATGCGGTTAAGGCTTTATTGGCAGAATTATGGTTTGAGAGAAACTAGAGGGTGCTTAACGATAAGTCGTTTGGTTGCCAAAATTGCTTTGAATTTGCCCGTCATCTTGCTTCTTCTTGGTGCATCCTCTCCAAACATTTTAATAGCTACAACATCCTGGATTTCAACCTCAACTGGTGAGCATTTATTCTCCCCTCCTAATTGCGGTTCTTAGCTCCATCAGCTACTTTTTTTTTCTTGTTTTCTGCTTTCATTCTCCCTTGGTTCTATTCACTTTGTAGTTCTCTCTTATACCGGCCGCTTGTTTGGTCTAGTTAGGCTGTTTGTATTGTGTTTGGCTGTGTTTCAGCCGCTTCTATTTTCCTGTTAGCGTATGTTTGTCTGTTTTTTGGATATGATGAGGGCGCTATAGGGTGTCAACCTAGTTGAGATGTCCAGGTGCGCTTGCCAATCTTTACACCTATTGCTCATTGTATAATTCTCTTGTACTTTGAGTTTTGTCTCACCATTTATTTAATATAAAAGTGGTATTCTTTTCAACCAAAGGAAATATATTCTTGACCTACTGAATGAGACAGGTTTACTTGGTTGCAAAATAGCAGAAACTTCTATCTAGCAAAATTTAAAATTGGTAGTTGCAACAGAAAAAGAGGTAAAAGAAACCAAGAAGTACCAAAGACTTGTGGGGAAACTCATATACCTCTCTTATACACGTCCTGACATCACTTTTGCAGTTAGTGTGGTGAGTCAATTCATGCATGCTCCTGGGTTAGTTCACTTTGAAGTAGTTTATTGAATCTTGAGATATTTGAAAGGTACTCCAGGAAAATGTATACTATGTAAGAAGCACAATCACCTACATGTCGATGTTTACACTGATGTTGATTGGGCAGGCAGTATGAATGATAAAAGATCCACTTCGGGTTATTGCTCTTTTGTTGGAGGAAATCTAGTTACTTGGAGAAGTAAAAAACAAAGTGTGGTTGCAAAAAGTAATGCTGAAGCAAAATTTAGGGTGTTAGCTCATGGTATTTGTGAGGGTATATGGATAAAAAGATTATTGGAAGAATTGAAATTCTCTCAGACAATGTCCATACGCATTTATTGTGATAACAAGTCAGCAATTTCCATCGCCCATAATCCAGTCCTTCATGATAGGACGAAACATATTGAGGTTGATAAATACTTCATAAAGGAGAAGATTGATAATGGAATAATATGCATTCCATTTCTTCCGCCAGCGAAGCAAGTTGCAAATGTATTAACTAAAGGTCTTCCAAAGTGGCAATTCAATAAGTTGATTGACAGGTTGGCCATGAATGATATCTTCAAACCAGCTTGAGGTGGAGTGTTGATTAGTTTCTTTGTTGTGAAATTCTTTATTGTATTTATTGTTTTAGATTTGCTGTATTTTATTTGCTTACTTTTATTCTTTCCTTATTTGTAATTGGGTGTCGGAAGAAATGCCGGTTCAACGGAGCATGTTGAAGATCTTTGAAACACTCAGTCAGCCAAAAGATGATGGGGTCTTTTATGGTTACGAAGAAGGATCCATTTTTAGTGGTCTTTGTGATTTTTGTCCGATCAAAACCAAATCTGTGGTCTATGGTGAATACTTTCCTCTCTATCTGAAAAGATTTGGGGGTAGTAGCCGGCATATTGCTTGGTGTATGGATTCATGGTCCAAAAGAAGGGTAGAGAGGGCAGATGTGTTGTGAGCGCAGGGGCAAGGGAAATCATCGTGCTCCAAACCATCCCCTAAAAATTACAAACATGTCACGGCTAGTATTCCTAATGACATTCCCACTATTTTTCCTAGAATAGTACTCCATATATAACCACAAACCTAACAAAGGAAGTTATAACTCCCTAACACAAAACACAGAATTCAAATATAATAACTGCTATTCAAATATAAGTGCTAAAACAACTACTTATCCTTGCCCTTATCCTTCTTGCCCCTTCTAGCATATACATTTACAATTGGAGGTTTAACAGTTTAGCATCAGGAAACACCTGAACTTTTATATATCAATGCAGTCACATGAAGTTACGGTCCCTTTTCAAATTCACGGTGGCAAAGTTGAGATTCTGAGATCTGAAAAATAACACACGAAATAGTTGCAAAACTGTATTATTTGAAATTGAACAATGACTTTTAATATTTGGATTTTGATGGTAAGTGGAGACAAGTTGGGAATTTTCATCTGAAAATTGGAAATTGGTCTCAAGAAGAGCATTCTGAAGCTAATTGAAGGTTATGATGGTTGGATTTCTTTTAAGAATCATCCTTTACCTTATTGGAAAAGATCTTGCTTTGAAGCTATTGGCCAACATTTTGGAGGATTGGTTTGCATTTCTTCCAATACCCTCAATTTCATTGACTATTATACTGCTAAAATTGAAATTAAGAGGAATCTTTGTGGTTTTATTCCAGCTGAAGTTTAGATTTTTTATGCTAAATTTGGAAATTTTTCACTTCGCTTTGGTGAGATATCTTCATTAGATCCTCCAGATATTATTCAAGATAATTTATCTGCTTTTCATTTTTCAAATCATGTGGATTTAAAAAGGATAAATCAAGCTATGTTCAATGAAGGGTTTAATTTTCTATATGAGAAGGAAGTTTTATAAGGATGACGTCTGTTTATCTCCTATTCCAGAAATTCAGCACAATGATCGGTTGATAAGTCCTGAAGATTTAAATTTTTTACAGCCTGCTGATTTGATTTCCATTGATCCAGCTGCTACTATTAACGAGTTTGTTGCTTCAAATGAGGTTGTTGATAATTTACCAGCTAAGTAGCCATTGTCAGATAAGCAGTCTCAATTTCACACAAGGAACCTTCGATCGACAGCAAGCATATGGTTGTGGTTTTGGGACATGCAACTTTTAAGTGTTTGGGTTTGGGCCTCTGCATCCCTTTCCTGACTAGAATTAACAGTGGAATTCCCAGTCATGAGGTCCAAAGTTAATCTTGGAGATCTGATACCAAACTTGATGAAGACAAGTTGGAGACGGGAACTTTTGACAAAATGAACTAACTTTCATTAACCAGTTGGCCAGCTTTATATAATGATGAACTAAAAAATGAAACGAACTTCTATACAGTTAAATAGTTACCATACAGTAACTTTAAAACTGGCACCTATAAAAAGAAATAAAACAGGGGAACACAAATAAAAACAGGGGAGCACAGTCCTCGTAAAACCCGAACAGAAACTACATCACGATTCATTGAATATTTGTTAGTTGGGCATCTCTTAGTTGCAACACTAGTATAAATAACAATATGTAAATTGTAAAAGGCAGATCATTGTCATCAGCTTGCTAATGATTCCAATGTCTAAACCGCAACCTCCAATTCTATGCTCCCTTTAGAAACTAATTTCAAATTAAAAAAATTGTTAAATTCATACCTGTAAAGGAAATAGAAGAAATAGCAGCAATGCCCCAAAAAGTGAAAAAAGTCCCAACTGCTGGTAAAGAAGAACCAGTGCAATTGTAATACGGAAGGGAGCTGACCATAATGTGTGAAGTGACTGGGCTATCTCCTGGATATCGAGACCAAAGAAGCAAGACAAAAAATAAACGTACTGTAAGTTTTAGAATTAAAATTTAATAAGAAAATAATTATCTTTTGATGGCTAGGGTTTCTGTCCCTACTGTAGGTTTCTGTCCCTACTGTAAGTTTTCGAATATTTTGTTCATATTTTACAACTTAAGATTCATCCAAATAAATACAAGAGAAACTTTAGAAGAAAAAAAAATTCTTATATCATAGAGGACAAATTAATGGAAAACTGGGTTATCAAGTGGGTTATCAAATGGAAAACTTTCATTAGCAAATTTTTAAACGAAGGAAAACTGGGTTATCAAGTGCATGGCAATGGCATTGATGTTCTTTTTATGCATTTTCTTGATATTAGGCACAATTATCAAAGAAAATATGAAACTTAAAATGTGCCTGAAGTGACGCAGTATCGGTAGTTATCAAGTTGATTATCTTTCCAGTTGCAAACATCTTGCGGGCCTCATGAGTTAACCTCAAAGATTTGTGAAAAACAGAAGCAACCTAAGAATGGATAAATAAACGAGCAACCTGTATCAGGATAAATACCACGGAGACAAGGTGCTGCCTTGACAAAGGAAGGAGCTACAAAAGAAATTTCTGTATAGCATCAAAGAATAGAGTAATTAAAAAAGAATTTGTATGAAGCACCCCAACTGGAGACTGTAAAATGAGGAAGATCGCAAAAACACCAAACGAATTTAGGAAAAGAAAATGCTAAACACTGTCCAGCTAGCTTATGGTGGATTAAGATTTAAGAAATGATCGATATAACTAAGATAATAGAAATAACCCATTTTAATGAAGTGAAGAAATGAACTTAAGCTTCCTATGTTACAAATTGAGACAGAAATTGAAGTTACAATAATGTGGTAGAGACAAGTTGGTGAGAGAATTCTAAAGATATTAACCTTCAATCTAATTTATGAAAGGGGCTAGCTCTTAAATACTAACCAACCCAAGTAGAAACACAAAACAGCCCCTAATGAGGTCCAACTAAGTTACCACACGGTACCTAAAAAACTAAAACTTAAAATCAAAAATAAAATTGAAACAAAGGACACGAAACGAAGGACAAAAACAGGGGGGAAACATAGTACACCCACCAGCTATAAAGAAAGCCTCAAACTACATCATAATGTCAGAAGAAAATAATAGACACATGCAAGACATTGAGAATGAAGGATTTGTACAAATCAACTTAATTAACAAAAAGAAGTAAAGGGTAAAAATTACCAAGGTTGACCTCAATCGAAACCCAACACGCATCACATTTTGAAAATATTGTGCATCACATAACACCCCGAGGAGCTGTAAAGCAAAAGCCCATTAGATAAAACATACATAAGGAGGTCAAGCAATTCATGCGCAGAAAAGAGCATATTGAAGGCATACCACGGTTAAAAAACTACGAGTAATAACATAAATCTAACAAGAAAATTAAAAATTTCTAAAGCATTTACGAGTATACATGAAAACACTTATGTGAAAAGAGGCTAAAGCTCAAAGTACAATGAGGAGAAAAAAAAAGTAAGATAAAACAAATACAACTAAAAATAGCCAAAAGATGGACTTGTCCAGAAAATTAAAGCAAATACAATCAAATACGACCCAGGATGGAACAAATTGGCTCTTTGAACAAAAATTCCAATCACCACTGAAACTGAAGCTCTGAGAACAAGCAACCATGTGACAAGGACAACTATTAGGAGAGAGCCAGCTTCAACTTCTACTAAATTGGTAATAACCAACAATCAACGAAACTAGAGCCACAATAGAGGAACAAACCGACTAGAATAATTGGAGAACCATAATGCCTTTAGGACCAGACGAATCCAAATAGAAAAAGGCCGCCAAGAACTTGGAGGGGCAAACAAAATCAGAAAAATCCAACCTCCAACTATGACAACTTGATGACAAAACCATCCTAAATTCTGAAGCCTCCAAGAACCAACTTCTTGAAATTGATCAAGCGAAGAAAACAAGAACAGCAAGGAGATCTGGCTCATTTTTCCTTCCTTTCTTTCCCATACTGTAGGAAATCAAGCTAAATGTAGGAAATCAAGCTAATTATGCATTTGTAAATTAGAGAATTAATTTAGATTATTTCCTTATACCTTGTAAAGAGTCAGTTTTTCTCAATAAAGAGTCAGTCTTTCCAATGTGAAATTTGTCAACTCTCCAAACATATACGTGCTCATTTCTCACCTCATACTTACTGCCCATCTCAACCATTCTCTCTCATCCATAGAGACATCTGGGGACCTTCAAAGCTAAAAAATATCAATGGGGCATGTTGGTTTCTTCTTTTTGTTGATGATCACACGTGTTTAAGTTGGACATTTCTGATGAAAGAGAAATCTGAGACTAGCCAACTATTCATAGTATTTTCATAAAATGATCCAAATCCAGTTTCAAACCAATATCAAAATCCTTAAAACTGTCAATGCTCATGATTTTTTAGACTTACTCCTGGCCCCTATCTTCAATCTCATGGTATAGTTCACCAAAGTTCTTGTGTCGACACACCACAACAAAATGGTGTTGTTCAATGCAAGAATCGCCACCTCCTTGATGTAGCCTGATCCATATTGCTTACTTCTCATGTTCCAAAAATTTTTTGGGTGAAGTTGTCCTAACTGCTACCTATCTCATAAATTGATTGCCCTCTCACATCCTAGAATTTGACACAAGTCTACTTAAACTATACCCTACCTCCCACCTCGTATCTCCTCTACTACTGCATTTGTTCATATACATTCCCACCGTCGTTGTAAACTTGATGCAAGATCTATGAAGTGCATCTTCCTAAGGTACTCTCCAAACAAGAAAGGGTACAAATGTTATCATCCTCCAACTCACAAATTCTTTCACATCATGGATGTCACATTTTTTGAAAAACAGTCATATTTTCCCAATTCTGCGATTCAGGGAGAGCGTTCTAATCTTGAATCACAAAATTGGGACTGTATTCCTGACTTTCCTCTAATCTCATCTTCTGAAAATACTCACGTGCCTTCCTCTGACAAATTTGTCTGAAAATGCTCATGTGCCTTCTTCTGAGCAAACTCCTTTTGAAAATGCTCACATGCCCTCTTCTAAGCCTGAACTTGGCTCACTGCAAGTATACTCATGAAGAACGAGGGAACTTGAGAGAAATAAAGTACAATCTACACAAATTCAGAGCCAAGATCTAAACCAAAATCCTAGTGTCTCTGAAATAGTACACGAGATTTTAGAAGAAGACATGGACAGACCTATTGCTCTAAGAAAAGGTGTTCGCTCATGTACTTGACATCCTATACAGTACCACTTATCTTATACTAATTTGTCACCACTTTTTAGAGCATTTGTGATGTCACTAGATCAGGTAAAAATTCCAAAAACTGTACAGGAAGCTTTACAGAAACCTGAATGGAAAGCAGCTACTCTAGAGGAATTGCAAGCCCTTGAGAAAAACGGAACATGGGTTCTTACAGATTTGCCCCCGGTAAATGCATAGTTGGATTTAAATGGGTTTTTTCAACCAAACATAAACTGGATGGCAGTATAGAGAGATTCAAAGCTCGCCTTGTGGCCAAAGGATTCACCCAAGCTTATGGGATTGACTATCAGGAAACCTTTGTACCAGTCGCCAAGTTAAATACTATCCGAGTACTCCTTTCTATTGCTGCCAATTTAGATTGGCCATTATTTCAACTTGATATAAAGAATGCATTTTTAAATGGTGACCTAATAGAGGAAGTGTACATGAATATACCCCCAAGATTTGAGGACAAATATACTAGAGGAAAGGTATGTAAACTCAAGAAGTCCCTTTATGGGCTGAAACAGTCACCTCGAGTCTGGTTTGAAGAGTTTACCACTGTATTGAAGCAAGATGGCTATACTCAGTGTCAATCTGATAATACTCGATTCATCAAACATTTCTCCCCAGTTAAGATCACCGTGTTAATAGTATAAGTTGATGATATAATTCTTACAGGAAATGTTTTTGATGAAATAACTCGACTGAAGCCACTCCTGTCAAAGACATTTGAGATCAAAGACTTGGGATATTTAAGGTTCTTCCTAGGGATGGAGGTAGCAAGATCAAGCAAAGGAATTTTTGTTACCCAACGAAAATACACTTTAGACCTCTTAAAGGAGACTGGAATGAGCGGATGCAAACCTGCTGATACACCAATAGATGCAAATTCAAAACTTGGAATTAATCCCGAAGACGAATCAGTTGATCGCGACAGGTATCAACCGCTGGTGGGAAAATTGATATACTTGACTCACACCCGACCAGAGATTAGCTTTGCAGTTACTGTGGTAAGTCAATTTCTGAACAAACCTACTAAGAAACATATAGAAGTTGTGTATAGAATATTGAAATATCTCAAACACAATCCTGGAAAAGGCCTTATGTTCAGAAAAACCATGCTGATTGGGCTGGATGCTCTATTGATCCTAAGTCAACATCGAGATATTGCTCCTATGTATGGGAAAACTTAGTAACTTGGCGCAGCAAGAAACAACAAGTAGTGGCTCGAAGTAGTGCTGAAGCTGAATTTCAATCATTAGCCTATGGAATTTGTGAAGGAATTTGGCTAAAACGCCTTCTCACTAAACTTCAAATTAAGACTGAAGGTACTATAGAAGTATTGTGCGATAATCAATCTGCCATAGCCATTGCAAGAAATCCAATACATTATGATAAAATGAAGCATGTCGAGATAGATCGTCATTTTATCAATGAAAAGATTGAGACAAATACTATCAACTTGAGATATGTGTCGTCCCAACAACAAGTCACCGACATATTAACTAAGGCTTTGCATCGAACAAACCTTGGTAGACTAATTTACAATCTTGGAATGGCTAGCATATACCATTCAACTTGAGGGGGAGTGTAGGAAATCAAGCTAATTATGCATTTGTAAATTAGAGAATTAATTTAGATTATTTCCTTATACCTTGAAATTATATTCTTTCCTTATAGGTGTAGATTGACGGCTTAATTTCAGCACATTAATTGATAATCCTCTTGTATATATTGAGTCTTTCTCAATCACTCAAATATAAGAACATATCTTTTTTTTTATACCTAGCTTCACATACTTGTAACACCCAGACCCTTGCAGGATTCCTTAGGTTGAGAGAAGAACTCGCAATTAAAGCTTTGAAAAAGAAAAAGTTTAGCTAAGTCCCTAAACTATGCCTTGGAGTTAAGAATACTTGATGGGAACCCAAGCTGGAAATTTGGAGGGTAGAATTTTGGCTAAGTGTCTGAACTATGTTTTAGAGGAAGCATTGGCAGAAAAATTTCTAAGTGTTGGGACCATTTGGTTAGAAGTGAATAAGCGTTGGTCTAGAAGAGAAGAGGAAAAGAAAAGTTTGATCAAGTATTGGGAGAAAAAGGTTGGGAATCAAGAATTAGAAACATAATAGGTTGAAGTCAGAATTTTGACTAAGTGTTCAAACTATGTTTTGGGCCTGGAAAACCTTAAGGGCATGAGTTGGCCTAAAAGGAGCAAAATTTAGCTAAGTATTGGAACGGAAGGTTGGAAGTATAGTTGAGCATTTAGGAGGGATAAATGTGCCTAAACACTTAGGAGGAAATGGAGCCATGCGTATGAACCTTGAGAGGAGAAGTTTGAACTCATAGCATGGTCTGAAAATTGGCTAAGTGTTAGAGGCAGGAGTTGGACGCATAGTTTAGTCCATAGGGGGAAGAATTGGTTAAGTGTTGGAAAACCATGCGTTGAACTTTGCACAACCAAAGTGAGGAAATAGGGTTGGACGCATAGTATAAGGATGGTGAACGCATGGTGTGTTCAGGTTGGAAATTTGGCTAAGTGTTGGAAGAGAGAGTTTGACGCATAGCCACTAGAGATGTGGAAATGTGACTAAGTGTTTAGACTATGCTTTGGAGGGAGTTGACAAACTTAGGAGAACCTCCAAGTGGTAAAATTTGGCATGCAAAAGTTGGGAGGAAAAAGTGGAACGCATGGTATATTTAGTGGTAATCAAGTGTTGGACAGCTCGTTGTACACACCCCCTAGTAGGGGCATGTTGGACGCCTAGAGGATGGAAAATGGAGTGGTTGGACGCATGCCTCGAGAAATGGACACATTTGGATGCATGATGGGTGAACAATTATGTTATGCATACACTAGTTGGACCAAATTTCTAAGGAGATGGAGGCTAACTCGGAGGTGGACATCGTAGGAAATTAAGTGGCAGCATGACGTGAATTTGACTAAATGTCAAAGCATGAGATGGACGCCCAAGGTACCATGAGGAGCATGCAAAGTGTTGGAGTGACACTTCAGAGGGTAGCATGCGTTGGCCTAGGGGAAGTGAAGACACGTAAGCTTTTCATGCAAGTAGGAGGTGTCAAAGGCTATGCGTTGGCTCAACATGAAGAAGACACTTGGATTTTCATGCAAAATGAGGTTTCGTGCGTTGGGCACTTGGAAGGGATGATGAGGACGGTTTGTTAAGGCTTATAGATACCCCAAGGGAGCCTTATTTCCCATCACAACTCAAAGCTCTCCAAAAGAGGACTCAAAAGAAGGAGTGTTGAAGAGAATTAGGGTTCTGGGGGTAGGACATGCATTGGAATGGACCAACCATGCGTCCATAGGGAGGTATGGGCATCCAACTGAGTCTGAGATGAGTTGAGAAGGTAGCCCATGCGTCCAACCTGCCTGGGGAAGCAACCATGCATCCAACTGGTGTTGAGGAAGGCTACCATGCGTCCACAGCTGTCCTGAGTTGATCTGAAGCCTGTTTTCATATCCATTGGAGTTGGTAAGCTAAGTTTAGGGCCAAGAAGGTGTTCTAAGGTTGTTCTAGCCCTAAATATGAGATTCTAAGTTAAAATTGGACTAGTGCAGGCCTGGGATTCCCGAAGGAGACAAAAAGTGAGAACGCTTGGAAAAAAAAGGGGGGAAATACTACTGACAAACTGTGATTGACTATTTTGAGAAAAGCTTTAGAAATTATGTTTTTATGCTTTGAGTTGTTTTAAACTCTAGTTTGAATGTTCATGTGTTGCTAAAAGTTAAGGTTTTTAAAAGTGATTTCAAAACTATTAGATCTAGAACCAAGCCGAGAGCTCTACGTGCATGTATGACAGGTGCTATGCATTGAGTTGGTTCCGCATTAGCAAAGATTGAGTGTGTTGAGTTGGTTCCACCTCAGTGCTTGAGAGTATTGAGTTGGTATACTCCAAGAAAACTAGGGTACAGGTTTGATTATGATTTATTATGCGCTCAGTAAATTTATTGAAATGCTTTGCTATATAGTTTTGTGTAGTTTTAATTAAAAAGTTTGTTTATAAAATGTAACTCACTGGGCTTCCCAGCTCATATTTTCCCCCAGGTAGCAGAAGATGAGGAGTTCCAAGGTGCTGCTGAGGTCAAGGTCTGCCACACTACAACCACACTTCTGAACTTAAGCTGCTTTATGAGTTTCTGTAATTAAGGATCTGTAATTACTAAGTTGAGTTGAGAATTGCGTAAACCTTGTACTGGTTGTAATAAAATAAGTTTAGCCAAGAGTTGTTTATTTTTCCTTGGCTGTGGGTTTACTAAGAAAAAGAGTTAAGAATGGGCAACAGGTATCACAAAAGCCATCCTCACACCTCCTTCAAAGTTGAGAGGTGAGCTCAGGAGGGGGTGTGAACTCTGAAGGAGGCGTGACAATACTCACCAAACCAAGACTTCAAAGCTTCTTTAAAATTCTGAGATTTAAATAAATGACAAAACCTCCCCACCGTCCAGCTTCTAATAACAGAGAGCATTAAAGAATAAAGGGCATTAAAAAAGAGATAATAGTATAATGCTAAATATCAGGGTAAATTTGAAATTGAATTGAATTATTCCTCTTTCTTACTTTTCAATGATACAAAGGTTTGTCTTAAATAGAAGAAAGAACCAAAACATAAAAGGAAAGAATCCTACCATAATGACCACATTCTAATTGCATCTCATATAATAAAATAAATATCAAAGCATAAACCAACAAGTATTATTGATAAACCAAGTTACACAAGGTTAAACTACCACCATGTGAAAGATTGAAACATTTCCACCAATCAAGTTTCTTTGGTCCTTGTAATTAATTCCTTCAAATTCGGTATTAAATGACCATATTGAAAAATAGTCTTCAGCCCTAATATGGTCCAAAGTTTCCTTCAAACGTTTCAGCTTCCTGCATTGAAGCATTACGGACATCCAAGCTTCAACGGTTGATATAAAGAATTCATCTTCTTTTTTTGTTTTTGTCATCAGAAATAAAAACCCCTTAATCCTCCATAATCACGTGCAGTCTGAAAAGGTCAAGGGTTGTCAAAATAACTGAAATAGTTCACGAGAAATAATGTTTTCGAAGATCCAAGGGATAAATGTCATCATAATTCAAACAAAAAATTCCAAGCATTTGCATGTGATACTGATTGTAGCAGGAATAAACCCAAGTTTCTTTTGACTTGGATTCTGGCAGTTGTAGAATTAATCAAGTTAAAGGTGTTGGACGAAATATTAATCAGACTGCCAAAATATTTCCCAATTGCTTCAAATGTTTGAGGCTTCCCAAAATGGTAATTGCAAGTTCTTAATCTCAATATATCCACCATACCCTTTCAGAAAACCCAGAAGACTGCTTATTACCAGACCCTTCTTCAATACGTAAATGAAAATCACCAAATGACTGTCATTTGTCACTAATCTTGAGAGCCCTAATATAAGTTCTTCATCAAGATTGAGAAGAGCTTTGTCAGAAAAGAAAGGATTTATACAAACAGGGGCACTGAAGTATTCTTCCAAAGCAACCTTAATCTCAAACCATTTGTTATGTGTGAACACTGGGGATTACTAATAAATTTTGAAATTCAAACTTTCCACTTCATCTGATTTTCTGACCCAATAGAAACCATAATCCATAGCCTTAAACGAAGCATGATCTCCTTTGAAGTTCAGTTGATGCTCTAAATAAAGGTCCTTTGCACAAACGTTAACAACATTGTATTTTGAGCGCTAATCACTTTTCATTATTTCACTAAGAAGCTTCATTTCCTTTCCAACAAATAAATAAATAAATTTTTAAAAGAAGAAGAAGAAGAATACTTTGAGAGTATACTAAATAGAACATATATGACAAAAATAATAATTCTTTTATGGTGAAATATATCAAACTAATTTTTAAGCATACAGATGCAAATTTATTGACTTTGAATCTCCTTGTATAAAAAAAATATATATATATATATTATATAAAAAAATGGATATTTTAGTTAACATGTCCTTGTTTTGTCTGCATCCCATATTTTTTTAAAAAATGGTGTGTCGTCGTGTCATGTCCATGTCATGTCCTATTTGTGTCTCCTAATTGCATCCATGCTTCTTAGTTGATATGTATAGATTTGACAATAAAATAAAACAGGAATTTGGGTCATACCATTCCAGTAAGCATCAAGAAGGCATAAATGTAACCAATTCCAGATGGATCTCCACGTTGCATGGACTGCAGGTATTTGAAACAAATATGTGAACATATACAGGGACACAATTCAATAGGAAAATGTGCTAAAAGGTGCAAATGAATCCAGGCTTTCATGCTAATGTAAATTCCCACTTTAACAAAAAGTTTTGTAGCCACAAGGACAATGCAAATTCCCTAATCAATATCCTTTTTAACTCCATGATGTGGTAACTAGGATAACAAGATATGTAGCATGTAATACATTTTCTAACAGCAAGTTGTTTATCCAAATGTGAGCAAGTTAGTGCTTAAATTTTGTTAATGATTCATTGTTTGGAAGAAAATTGTTTGTTCGCCAAGCTTTTGTATCATCTATTGCTCCAACTAATGCAAGTGCTCGGCTAGAAGATGGTTTTTTTTTTTTTTTTTTTTTTAAAGAAAACAAACTTTTCATTGATATAATGAAAAGAGTCTAATGCTCAACATACAATGAAACAAAAAGGGAATACAAATTTAAAGAATACAATCACAGGGCAATCCAAAAACAAGAACAGAATACTAATCAAAGAAACTAAATGCACTCCAATTCAAATAAATATGTTGCACCAAAAAAATTAGCAAAGAGTTTGGAAAGAGAACACCAAGAGGAAGCATTGAGCTTGCAACTTAGATCTAGCCATGAGAGAGATTTTCCATGGAATGCCCTCTTATGGGTTTTTCTTTTTTTTTTTTTTTTTTGAAAAAGAAAACAGTCTCTTCATTGAGATAATAAAATGGGACAAAGCTCAATATACAATAAGGAAACAATGAGCAACAAAAACTAAGATCAGAGGTGCACCCAGGCATCTCAACTAGGTTGACACCCCCTTAGCACCTTCATCATATCCAAATTATCCTAAAGAACAAACAAGTATGATCAAATGTCCGATGAATAGATTACAACTCAGCCAACAATACCCTTTGATGGTATTGGTAATCTTGTATATCATTTTTGATCTTTGGAAATTAAGACAACTCTTGTAGCTCTTGCAGGGTACATTACATGGTCAAATATTTGTTATTCTTACCGTTTTGAGTTGAACTTCCAGGTTTCAAGGCTGGTCTCAAGATTTAACGGTTGGATGTATAGTTTGTTTAGTTTCTTTCATATCTTTTAGACGGTCTACTGGTTGTTACTTGTATTGAGATTGTTGAATATGGAAAGCCTTCTACTTTCCTTACCCAGTTGGATTTTATTCCCTGTAAATTGCATTTATTCTTATTCTTACCATATGTACATTTTTTTCGTTATAAGTTTTTTCCATAGTTGGCTAATATAGTTGTATATATAAGGGATGCTCCCTCTTGTAAAATCACAAGAAAAATAAGAAAAAAGTTTAGAATTACAACAGAGATGTTTGATCTTCCATCCCTTTTTGTAAGTTGTTACTACTGTGTAATTTTTCAATTCGTCAATCAAAAGTTTATTTTACATTTAACTGGAAGAAAGAAACATCCAAGGAGGTTTATTGCCCCACAATTGTACTGTATATTATACTCCTGTAATCAACCAAATACAGAAGATTGTTCTTCGTCATAATCCTTTAATTGTAGGAAATGAACTTTTTCACACTGGAAGGACATATAATAAAAAAATTTAGACAAGCATAATATTCCTTCAAGGCTTCAACTAATTGGCATTCCCACTCAGCATCATCAACAACAACAAATGGTATGCGATGCAAGTTCACTTGATGAACTACCAGGCATCAAACGTTTAAAAGAGAAGAGAGTTATTGTGATAAAGAACCAGCAAGAAGTTGGGGAAAGGGAAAAACAGAAAAAGAAAGAGAAAGAAAGCCCACCAACCTCGAGAATTTTATTCAAGATGACGGGTCCCACAAATTGAGAAATATCATTGCCAATCTGTAGGTCCTACGACATGTTACTCAAACAGAGGGAACAAAAACAATATAAATAAACATAAACTAAAGGCAACTTCTGACAAAATATCCTCTTTCATTGGAAAAGGAACGCCAAGTCTTTTTAACTTTATTTTTTAAAATGGAACATTTATATCTAATTGTTGAAGTGTTAAGAGTTGACCCCCACCTTTAGTGGGTCCTCCCAAAATTATGTACAGTTCATCTTCATGGCATCAACTTGGAGTGCCTAAACAAGATATATTGTAGTTACTCTACTTTCCTTCTGAATCTAAATTGGATGGCTTTCATTTGACCCCTTTTTGGGAAAGGAACAACTTGTTGGTTGTCTCTTTGCCCTTCCTTTTGATCTTTTTGTTGGTTGGCTTCTTCAATGAGATATTTCAATCTGTTTCTTAAATATATATAAAAGTTAAACGGAGAGCTTCTTCTAACTCCTTTGGCTAGTAAGGTCAGTTCATCCTTCCTTCTGTAATCCTCCTATGAACTAATACTATCAATCTCTTTCTTCAAAATACAAAATAGGCCCACTTCAGCATTACTGATAGAAGCACAGTGTTTCTATAAGCCAAACGTATAAACAATGAAAAAGGTACCGTAGATGTTTCTTTGAGGTCATCAGAGGAGATTCTTGTTTCAAAGATTTTTAGGAGTTTTATTTTGGAAGGGTCAACTGTCATCAGCTTTGGCAATCTCCTGTTTTTTTAAAGGTGTTGGGGTGTCAGATTTGAATGCTTCCAAATGCTTCGAGGCTGGATCTATCTAAAGCTTCTCTTCTCTATCAAGCCTTTTATAATTCTTGTTTTACTAGGGATGCAATTCCATCTATTGATTCTTGTTTTACTAGGGATGCAATTCCATATATTGAACAACCTTTTTCCTTTTCGTTCATCGATGAGAATTTACTTGAACAGAATCTGTTCTATAGGTTGTACAGATTGTACAACTGTGTCCTTGTCCTTGAGTTCAATGGCAAATTCATAGAAAAGGAAAAACTCTTCACATAGTGCTTTCCTCAATCAGCATTTTGGTCTATACAATAAACACGTTCCCAGATTTTTCTCAAAATGTGCTAGCTATATCAAGGGATAGATCACATTACCTTCCAAAGGCCACCCAACCAAAACCTATAAATGCAAATGAGAAAAGAAAATTAACGGACAACACAAAGATGAAGCAGCAAAACAAGTAGTACTCTATTATATACCACCCTTTTTTTTATAGAATCAACAACTTTTATTGAGAAAAAATTGAAAAAATACAAAGACGCACAAAATAACAAGCCCACAAAAGCACCCTTTCTAAAGAAAGGTCTTCCAACTAAGTAAGATGTTACCTAGACAATAATTACAAAAAAAAACTTGAAAACCGAAGCCCAAAGCGAGACATGAAATCTCACCAAGGGCTAAACCTCACTTGAGTCCTTGCCCAAACCTCTAAACACTCTATTGTTTCTCTCCCTCAAATATCCCACAATAAAGCGCACACCCTAGCAAACCACAAAAAAACAGCATTTCTCTCTCAGGTGGATGGAGAAGGAACTCTTCGATCACCGCACGAATATTTCTCTGACCTGCAACCTAAACATCAAACTCCTACAAGAAACAAATCCACACAGCCCTTGCAAACTAATAACCCAAAGAAGGTGATCTAGGTCTTCCTCCAACTTTCGACAAAGAATATAGCAAAAAGGACCTATTAACAAAGTCATCTTCCTAACAAGTCTATCCAAAGTATTCATTCAGCCTAGCAAAACTTGCCATGTAAAGAATTTTATTTTCTTTGATATCTTAATCCTCCAAACAACACTAAAGACCGACTCACAATCAGGAGCAAGATCCAACAACATTCTAAAAAAATATTTACATGAAAAGACTTCAACAGATTAGGGCTCCAAACACGAACATCCCTTCTCCCCACCCTAATATGGCACTCATCTAACAAAGAAGGAAGAGAGGCCACCTCCTTCATCTCCCTATTGGATAAATTTCGATGAATCTGAAAGAAAAAGACATAGAGTTCTTGGACCAAATAAAAAAATCAAAGATCAGACGATTTTTATAGTACGATAGGTGATAGAGATAAGGAAATGTAGAGCAAAGGGGGCCCATTGATCTTCCCAAAAATGTATCCTTACCATTCTTGTAACATCTCGAATTTTTCAGATAATTTACATTAAATTATCTTGAAATATTTGAGTGTTATTTTGATAAATTGGGGATAAAGTTTTAATTTGGGAGGCAAGATAATTAATTTAAGAAATATTTGTAAAAAATTGGATTTTAAATTCAATTTAAGGCAAAACTGGATTAATTTATTTTGGAAAAAGTGTGTTTTTAAATTGATTAAATATTTGGAAGGATGTAATTTATCTCAACTATTGGATTGTATGTTCCCTTTAATTTTAGTTTGGAGCTAAAATTAAGTTATTTGGAGAAGTTAATTAGTTTAAGATTAATTTGATAAGAGATTTGGAATTTTTGGATTATTATGGATAGAGATTTGAAAATAAAGAAAAAAAAAATTAGGATTTTGAAAATTAAAAGGAATTTGAAATTAAGAAGGAAAGGGGAAATTGTGATTCTAAATTTATACTCTTTAATTTTGGAGTTTGATCCAAATTAGAGAAGATAATTAATTTAAATTGAGTTTATAAGAGAAATTTGGATTTAATTTAAATTAATTAGATGATGGATTTTCTAGTTAATTAAAATATGGATTTCCTAATTAGAGAAAATGTATTATTCAAAAAGGAAATCTAATCTATCTACTACTTTTCTAAAAAATAGATTTCCTAATTAGATAAAATGTCATATTCAAAAAGGAAATCTAATCTATCTACCACTTCAAGTTATGGAATCCCAAATAATTTAGGATGAGGACTATTTTTCCTCTATAAATACAACCATCCACTTCATTCCAAACCATTCACTTCATTCCAAAAGGAAGTCAATTAGAGAGAAAAATCCCTGTTACTTTCATATTTTTTTAGCCGTTCGCTATTGTGTGTCTGCCGCTCACTGCTGCTCACAGGATTTCTAGTTGGTGAGTTGTTGATGATTTTTCTTTGGATTTATTGATTGGTTCTTTAGTACACACTGAATTTTGGGCCAAACTTGATTTACCTATAAGATTTGGAGCATCGATTCAAGTTTATGAAAGTCGTCAATGTACTATTCAACAAGTTTCGGAGCTTTGGAGCACATAATTGGTGAGTATTAAAACTATGGAACTTTTTGGATTAGTTATAAACGTTGGAAATTGGATTTTAAATCCTAAATTATGATTTATGTGTAGATTTGAATCATTGAGCGATGTCTGGAATAAATTTGGAGTAAACAAAGCATTTGAGACAGTAATTCAAGATTTTGTTGGAGGTTGTTTTCTTGGATTAATTTTGGAATTTCAATTCGAGGTAAGTAATCTTACTATTGGAACCGCCTATGTGTCAGACGATGAATTTAAGATTAATTTTGAGGATTCTAGACTGTTTGCATCGAGATGCATGAGGATAAATAAGCTGATCATGATTATGTTTCAAAGCATATTATGAGTGCTAGCATGAACTAAGTTATTTTGTTATTATGATTTGCTAGATGATATGTATTTGCATGTTGTGGGACTATGTTTTATGATGCACGTTATATTACCCCTACCCATAATTAGATACCCACTAGAGGTGGTAATCTCCTTCCGGATTTCACCAAAGGTTTGTGTTTCCTTCGAGATTTACAAGAGGGTTGTGTTTCCTTCAAGATTCACCAGAGGTGGTGATCTCCTTCGAAATTTCACCAGAAGTTTGTGTTTCCTTCGAGATTCACCAGAGGTTTGTGTTTTCTTCAGGATTCACCAGAGGTGGTAATCTCCTTCGAGATTTCACCAGAGGTTTGTGTTTCCTTCGGGATTCACCAGAGGTTTGTGGGTACACCTAATCTACAGTAGAATGGTTCAACTAAACACTAGTTAACCATCCCATGAAAAGTAGAGGTTTATGCATGTCTCACTAGAGAGTAGCATCTAGAGGACATAGATGCTTAGCCTGACCCCGGTAGTGGGGTTACTTACTGAAAATTTTATACTCATCCCTTCTTATGTTATGTTTTTCAAGCAAGTGCAAGGACATACCGGCAAATGACAGAAGGATTCTGTGATCGTGCCATTGGGACCAGAGAGATGCTTCCGCTCATGTTTTCATGTTTAAAAATTTCAGTCTTGATGTTTGAACTTAGAGTTCCATTGTTGAAATTTTTATAGAATTTCATGAAATTTATTTTGAATTTATATTTCAAGGGGATCCCAATCAAAGATTTTCAGTTATTTATATTTTACAAAATTTTATTTATTTCATAAAATTCGTTTGATTTAATTAAAATTTGTGAGAGAGACGTTTTGAGATTTATGCATGCAGTAGTAACGGCCTCGTATAAGTCCTAAGGAGCCGAGTTGTTACAATCCCCCACAATACAACAGAGAAAATGAGAAAAAGAGGAAAGCTCAAGCGAGATATCTTTCCACGGATTATGACTTCTGCCCTTAACTCCATTAGTCACACAATCATAGGGATGGGTGCCATGCTTTCTCACAATGATCCTATGCCACAAGGACTTGGGCTCAAAGGCAAAACGCCAAAGCCACTTAGCCAACAGATCTTTGTTACAGATCCTTAAATTACCAATCTCCAACCCATTTTGATTCACAGGATGTCTAACAACCTCCTAGCTAACCAAATGAGAACCCTTCCTTTCATCCATCCCTTCCCAAAGAAAGTCTTTTATGTGCTTCTCAAGGCTTTTGCAAACCAAACTGGGAGCACGAAACAAGGAAAAGTAATATATGGGAATGCCACTTAACACCGATCTAATTAAAGTTAGTCTACTCGCTTGGGAGAAAAAACCTTTTTTTTCCAAAAGACTAACCTCTTAAGGATCTTCTCAAAAATAGGATTCCAAAAAGAAGTGGCCCTTGGGTTGTCCCCAAGGGAAGTCCAAGGTAATTATATACTAGATATAAGTAGCACACATTCAATTCATCTTCCTTACTTCACATAATTCACTTTTAGTCAAAATCTAAAATATATTTGTGATGCAACTCCCAACTCCCAACTCTAGGGTGGAGATTTCAGGGACAGATGATTGAATTTGTTGCTGGAAAATGTTATACTGAATGACTATTATTGTTGAAAATAGGGTTTTTACCCTAGGGATATTTTTGTAATTGTCTCTCACCCTGGGCTCTCTACTGTCTATTTATTCACCCTGTTCTCTTGTATTCAGTGTATCAATTAAAAATAATAAGAAAAAGATCTGTATCGTGTTTTTTCTCCCTATTCTAGGGTTTCCACGTAAACTGTGTGCTGGTTTCTTTCCTTTCTTATTTTCATCATAGTATCAGAGCAAGGGGACAAAACCCTAGCCATTATAGAAGAGAACCATCCACAGTCGCCTTCAGCTGGTGGATCTTCGAGTTTTGATATGAAAACTGCTATTCGAGCAGCTGTGAAGGAGTGTTCTCAAGCTGCCTTACCGGAATTAATTTCTGCAGTCCAGTTGCAGTCAACAGAGAGCTGCTGTCAATGGGAGCCGCCTCACCTAACGGAATCCAGCCGGATGTTCGTGCCACACACAGACAGAGCCGATCTACCTCGCCTTGCGCCGCCGTCGACTAATTCGGCTCAAATCGGGTACGTCCGCAGCAACCCCTCCGATCCGCCTCACCTCGCGCTACCGTCGACTAATCCGGTTCAGATCGGGTATGTCCATAGCAACCCCTTGACGAACAGACTCGCAACCTTCGACTCGAAGTTCGATCGCACCTTCGACCTGCAAACGCTCGACGGACAGACTCACAGCCCTCTTGATTCGCGCCGACTGGCTTCGCACCGGCGTGCCCTAGGGTTTCCGCTTTAGATCCAGCGAACCCACCCATTCGGTAAGAAGATCTGGACCCTTCAGCTTCTGCCCTAGGCGCGTTCGACCAGCGGCAGATCGGCAGCCACCTCGAGCAGCACAGCCGGCCGGGATCCTCATACATGCCGGCGATCTCTCAGCCGGCGACCATCTTCCCGCCGGTGACATGTGTTCAGTCAACAGTGGCAACCCAATTTCCAGCCGCTTGTAATTCGGTCCATTACTCAGACGATGTGAGACAACGATTGGCCTCTCTACACCAGCAGATTTCAGATTTGGATACAATGCTTGACGCAAATCCCCAACCAATTCATTCTGTTTGTTCAAAGAATCCGGTAAACTCGTTCTCTATTTCGCCCAATACAACTTACTTAACTGGTTCAATGGGAAATACTGCAGGATTTCTGGTTGGAGAGAAACTAAATGGGGAGAATTATTTCTCATGGTCCCAGTCGATTAGAATGGCCCTAGAAGGAAGGCACAAATTCGGGTATCTGACAAGAGAAATTACGAAACCTATCCTAGGCGATCCTCAAGAAAGAATCTGGAAAGGGGAGGATTCTCTACTACAGTCTGTTCTCATCAATAGTATGGAGCCCCAGATTGGCTAACCCTTACTGTATGCAGCAACTACTAGAGAGATCTGGGAGGCAGCCAAGGACATGTACTCGAAACGACAGAACGCATCCCGGTTGTACACGTTACACAAACAGGTCCATGAATGCAAACAAGGGACCATGGATGTTACTTCCTACTTTAGTAAACTATCAGTATTTTGGCAAGAGATGGATCTTTGCCGGGAGATTGTCTGGAACTGCACACAGGATAGGGCGCAGTACTTGAAACTTGAAGAGGCAAATCGGGTTTATGTGTTTTTGGCTGGATTGAACCTGAAATTTGACAGTGTTCGGAGTCGCATATTGGGTCAACGACCTACCCCATCTCTCAGAGAAGTGTGTTCAGAGATTCGACTAAAAGAGGATCGATCACATGCTATGAACAATCCTATGGTAGCTTCCATTGATGCATCAGCCTTTGTTTCAAAGGCGTCCAGTTCCGACAATGATAAAAAGCCCACACCTGTCTGTGAGCATTGTAAGAAGCAGTGGCATACGAAGGACCAATGTTGGAAGCTGCACGACAGGCCCCCAAACAGTAAGAGACGATAGTCACATGACAAATCAAACTCCGGGTGTGCTCTTGTAAGTGATCCAGTTACTGAAAATACACAGCATTAGTCCTCAGTCGATAGTAAGACCAATTTGAATGCTGTCGGGGTGAGTGCCATTGCTCAATCAGGTACATTCCCATCTTTTGGCCTTATTAGCATTAATGGCAAGAAACCCTGGATTGTAGATTCAGGGGCCACAGATCATCTCACCAGTTATTCAGAGTTATTTGTTTCATACTGTCCGAGTGTGGGAAATGAACGTATTAGAATTGCAGACGGGTCCTTTGCCCCGGTTGCAGGGAAAGGAAATACCTCCCCGTTTGATGGTTTAGTATTACATGATACACTTCATGTGCCTAAAATATCATATAATCTTTTATCAGTCAGTAAAATTACAAGAGATTTGAACTGTAAGGCTATTTTCTCACCAGATTCTGTTGTGTTTCAGGATCAGAAGTCGGGGATAACGATTGGCATTGCCCGACACGATAGGGGACTCTACTTCCTTTCTGACAATGCTTCTTCTAGGGAGGATCATAGAACTGGTTTTATGTCTTTAAAGTTTTCTACTTCCGAAAATGACTTTATGTTATGACATTATCGTTTAGGACATCTAAACTTTCAGTATATGAAATATTTATTTTCGCATTATTCCGCAATATTAATATAGCGTCTCTAATTGTGATGTATGTATTTGTGCCAAACAAAGTTGTATTCCTTTTCGTTCTCAACCTTATAAGTCGTCCAGTCCCTTCTCCCTCATTCATAGTGATGTCTGGGGACCATCACCGACTACTACCACCACTGGTAAACGTTGGTTCGTCACCTTCATAGACGACCACACATGCCTCACTTGGGTGTTCTTACTTGCTGATAAGTCTGAGGTTTCTTCTACCTTTAAACAATTTTATACCATGGTTGAAACCCAGTTCCATGCCAAGATTGAGATTTTGAGGAGTGATAATGGACGAGAGTTCTTTAACATCTTTGTCCATGATTTTCTTGTGTCTAAGGGAATTGTCCACGTGTGCTTATACTCCCCAACAAAATGGAGTAGCCAAGCGTAAAAATCGCCATCTGGTGGAGGTTGCTCGGTCTTTAATGTTATCCGCCACTCTTCCGTCCTACCTGTGGAGGGATGCCATTCTTACAGCGACTCACCTCATCAATCGTATGCCCTCTCGTGTTCTTGACTTTCATAATCCCTTGGACTTTTTCAAAGAATCCTTTCCGACTACTCGCCTGATTTCTGATGTACCCCTCCGTGTCTTCGGCTGTGTCGCGTTTGTCCACTCCCATGACCCAAATCGCACAACATTCCACCCTCGTGCTCAAAAATGTGTTTTTATTGGGTACCCTCTCCACCAACGTGGATATAAATGCTATCATCCGTCCTCTCGAAAATATTTTATCTCCATGGACATTACTTTCATTGAAGACCAGCCTTTCTTCCCCATTAGTCATCTTCAGGGGAGAGCTTAAGTGAAGAGCCTAACTAGTCCACCTATGATATCCCCTTAGGGGATTCCACCCTAATTCCTTCTCCTAGTTCTGAAAAAGCCTGTCCTGTCCTCCCTACCAACCAGATTCCTTGGATAACCTACTATAGGAAGAATCGTAGAGAGGAAGGGTTGCAACCTATTGAACAGCCGGCTTCGGTCCATGAATCAGACCCTGCATCTGGTTCAGGTACGTGTATTCCTGAAACTAATGATGTTGAAATATGTATGGAGACTGACAAGTGCAGGGAAGATAAGGATGAAGGAGGTGGCAATACTGAATATGTGACAGATGAGGAAACAACTAAGAGTGATAATAGTGAAGGGAAAAGTCCTGTTGGTGACGAGGAAGTGGAAGATACTACTGAAATATGTGATATACAGGTGACTAGTCATGCTGAGAAACCAAGAGAGGTGGAAAATCATGATGCCTCTCTCGATCTTCCAATAACACTGAAAAAAAAGTACTCGTTCATGCGCAAAGTATTCTATGTACAACTACATGACATATAGTAATTTGTCTCCCGAATTTAAAGCTTTCACTACCAGCTTGGACACTATCATGGTCCCAAGCAGTATTCGTGAAGCAATGGAGAACTCTGAATGGAAAATGGCTGTTATGGAAGAAATGAGCGCGCTTGAGAAAAATGGTACATGGGAACAGGTGCCTTTACCTGAAGGGCACAAGACAGTTGAATGCAAATGGGTATTCACTGTAAAATACAAATCAGATGAGACGATTGATCGATACAAGGCCAGACTGGTTGCTAAAGGTTTCACCTAGACTTCAGAGTTGATTACTCTGAAACGTTCTCTCCCATAGCCAAACTCAACACTATTCGGGTTTTGTTGTCAATTGCTGTAAACAAAGATTGGCCACTGCATCAGTTGGATGTTAAAAATGCATTCCTTAATGGAGAACTTGAGGAGGAAGTCTATATGAGCCCTCCTCCTAGATTCGAGAGTTAGTTCAAGCACAGAGTTTGCAGACTGAGAAAATCTTTGTATGGACTGAAACAGTCCTCAAGGGCTTGGTTTGATAGGTTCACCACATTTGTTAAAGCATAGGGATACAACCAAGGGTACTCAGATCATACACTATTTACGAAACGGTCCGACTCTGGGAAGATTGCCGTTCTCATAGTGTATGTTGATGATATTGTTCTGTCCGACGATGATGAGGATGAAATTATGAGGCTTAAAACAAGAATGGCCAGAGAATTTGAGATTAAAGACCTTGGTAAGCTGAGATACTTCCTGGGAATGGAGGTGACCCTATCAAGAGAAGGTATTTCAATATCGCAAAGGAAATATATACTTGACTTGCTCAAAGAAACAGGCATGACTGGGTGTAAACCTACTGACACACCTGGTAAGGGTCTAATGTTCAAGAAGTTTGGAAAATGGACTATTGAAGCACATACATATTCTGATTGGGCAAGCTCTGTCGTTGATAGAAAGTCGACCTCTGGATATTGCACTTTTGTCTGGGGTAACCTTGTCACCTGGCGAAGTAAGAAACAGAGAGTGGTGGCTAGGAGTAGTGCTGAAGCTAAGTACAGGACAATGAGCTTAGGGATATGTGAAGAAATATGGTTAAATAAGGTACTGACTGATCTTTACCAAGATAGGGAGCTTCCAATGAAGTTGTTGTGATAATAAAGCTGCAATAAGCATCACAAACAACCCAGTCCAGCATGACAGAACCAAACATGCAGAGATCGACAGACACTTCATTAAAGAAAGACTGGATAATGGGAGCATTTTCATCCCCTATATCCCCTCAAATCAACAAGTGGCAGATGTTCTCACCAAGGGGCTACTGAGACCTAATTTTGACTATTGTCTTAGCAAGTTGGGTCTTATTGATATTTATGCACCAACTTAAGGGGGAGTTGAAAATAGGGTTTTTACCCTAGGGATATTTTTGTAATTATCTCTCACCCTGGGACTCTCTACTGTCTATTTATTCACCATATTCTCTTGTATTCAGTGTATCAATTAAAAATAATAAGAAAAAGATCTGTATCGTGGTTTTTCTCCCTGTTCTAGGGTTTCCACGAAAACCGTGTGTTGGTTTCTCTCCTTTCTTATTTTCATCAATTATAATAGTTAATTTTTCTTAAAAGTTACTAAGTGAAAATTTTTGTAGTTTTTATTCTTTACATTCATGTAATTCATTATATGAATGTCTTCTTTCTTTATAAAACTTGACGTGTATTTTTTTAAATAAAAAAAGAAATGAATTTTTTCATTGAATAAATGAAAAGAGACTAACAAGAAAGCTTAACATGTATAAAAGTAAATAAAAATATTATATTGAGTGTGTCTCTTCTATATTCATGTATCCTTTCTTTAGAAAACAACATTTTCTTGGCATTTTCTTGTGTAAGTGTTTATTAGCTCTTCAAAGAAGCAGGCCCCAAAAGTTGGTTCCTTTCGGGTCCAATTTAAGAACTGGTCAGCAAAAAAAATTAGCCCGCCCGAGGTATTCATGGGTTATAGGATATCGTGGATTAGTAATAGTAAATAACAATAAATGACAAAAGACTAATAACCTCCTATATTTACATATATACTATAACACTCCCCCTCAAGTTCGAGAATATATGTTAATCATGCTTAATTTGTTACAAAGGTAATCTATTTTTTTTTTTTTAACAAGAAACGAACCTCTTCATTAAGATAATGAAAGATGTTACAAAGTGAATGAGAGGATACGAAAACAAAAGAACGGTCAGCAAGTGCACCTGGACATCTCAACTAGGTTAACACTTCCATAGCACTCTCATCATATCCGAAATAAAAAGTAAAGCGGTAAGGATAACAACTGAATAAAAATCCTAACTAAAACCGTGCCTAATAACAAGGGATTACACAAGAATGAAAGTCTGAAAAACATAACCAATACAGATAACAAAAGAGCTAAAAAGATCAAGGGGAAAAATGAAGGCGTTCCAATTGAGGCTGATGTCTTGAATGGAGAAATCTTCAAATTCTTTGGAAAGAGAGCACCAGAAAGAGGCATTAATGCGGGCGTTCTCGAATTTATTGGACCAAAGAGAGGCTTTGTCATGAAACAGAATCTATTTGAACTTCATTAGAGGCTTTCGTGAAGAATATCTCTTAATCGTTTTCCAACCTTCACATATCCAGTGGACACCAAACCTTGGTCTGTTTTTTTACGCACAAAATGATAATCACTTTCAATATGTGTTAGTTCACTCATGAAATACTAGCTTGATTATCACACCACAACTTGGTTGGAATTATAATATTGAAGCATAACTGATCAAGAGCACATTACTTCACAAACTGATTGTGTCATAGCCAGCACTCAATCGTGAGACAACCTCTTGTTTCTTACTCTTCCACGATATCAAATTGCCTCCAACAAAAACACAATAGCCAGAAGTCAATCATCTGTCTTCTTTTGATCCTATCTAATCAACATAAAAAAAATCTTCATACCACGATCTTTATATAAGATCTCACATCCCGATGCAGCTTTCAAATAACCTAGAATTTGTTGATGATCCAATATGGGTGAAGCCATAAACTGACTTACATTCTCGCAAGCTATTTCGGCTATATCAATGTAAGGTAATTCAACTTTCCAAACCAATCTTCTATATCTCTTAGGAGCTATTTGGGGCGCTGAGTTGAGATAAGATGTCTGGAGTTCATATATCTGTGAAGTTCATATACCTGTGGAGTTTATATGTTTGTGTTTAAGGTGCAGAGCTAAGTTCATATGTCTGGGGTATCTAGTGCTCTTTATTGAACTCTAAATAATCTGCTTTTACGATTACTTGGTTGTCGAAGTTGATTATCGAAGATGATTTTCGTTGGAGTTTATAGTCGAAGGTGGTTGGCAGAGCTTGAAGTTGGTTGAATGAAGGTGGTACTGGAGTTGGTTACCAGAGTTTGTCATCGGAGGTGGTTGTCGAAACTCATAGTTGGTCGTTGGAGTTGCTCGCTCGAAAGTGGCCATCTAAGGTGATTTTCGTCGGAGTTTGTAGTCGAAAGTGGTTGTCAGAGCCTGAGAAGGTGGTTGTTGGAGTTGGTCATTAAAGTTTGTTGTCGGAGGTGGTTGGCGGAGTCTGAAATTAGTCATCCAAGTTGGTTGCACGAAGATGGTCGTCTGAGTTGGGTCACAGAGTTGTCATCAAGGACGAAATTGGTCATCAGAGTTGGTAGCGCGAAGGTGATCATCAGAGTTGGACCCCGAAGTTGTCATCGAAGATGGTTATCGGAGCTCAGAGTTGGTCGCCGGAGTTATTGTTGAAGGTGGTTGTTGGAGGCTGGAGTTGGTTCCTGGAGTGTGATAGTAATAGTTGCCGACAGTGGCCGATGGGGGAGCCATTAAAAACATTGGAAGAAGGGAGAGTTGGGGTGAGTTGGTAAAATATACCAACTCAACTCCACCAATATTTAAAGTTGGTGGGCCAAACATTTGAGTTGGTATATTATACCAACTCAACTCATGTTGGTGAGTCAAACACCCTCTTAGGATCTTTTAATGGTTCTCCATCTATTGAAAGTTTTGTTCTGCTAGTATCTTGTTGTATTTTGAGTATTAGCCTCATTTTATTATCTTAATGAAGAGGCTTGTTTCTTGTTTAACAAACAGAAAGTTGCGGACTAGGCATCATTGGGGTACTACATGAGTTAGCTTTCAATTTTGCTATCTCATATAGCAAATCAAACACATATTTTCTCTGTGACATAGAAATACCTTTTCTTGCTTCTCATTACTTCAATACCAGACTCCGTGCCAGAAGCCGCGGTAAGACGAGGGGGGGGGGGCACAAGTGTTCTTCGGAATTACTAGGCGTAAAGGGCACGTAGGCGGTGAATCGGGTTAAAAGTGAAAGTCGCCAAAAACTGGTGGAATGCTCTCGCCCATTCACTTGAGTGAGACAGAGGAGAGTGAAGTACATCAATGTATCATGTCCGATCACTACCATAGGTGCCAAAAAAGAATGAGGAGCTCAAAAAAAACCAAAAAGGAACATAACCTCCTATACGATACACAAAATAAAACCATATCGAGGTCCTAATTGTACGACTTTGGTATGATGTCCTTCCAATGTGGGGTTCGAACTTTGGTATGATGTCCTTACAAGGGTTCGAACTTCGAACACAGGACCTCCTGTTCTGATACCGTGTTAACTCTAAGGTTGGAGAGAATCATAATAATCTATTCCATTCATTGATGTGAAATATATAAACAAGTGTACAAAATTTAACTTAAGTTTGAGAAGGTAAAAAGACATTAAACGAAAATATGGTAAAGATATCTACAACAGTGTTATAACACTAATGTTAGCATTATAACAAAGCTATTGTTTTATTAAATAAAAACAAAACAAAAACAAAACAAATCTATTGTGATCAAATATGTTTTAAAAAAGTTGTTGCCTTTTTTTTAACGAGAGACGAAACTTTTCATTGATAAGAGAAAAGAGACTAATCCTCAAACATACAAACTCCTCAAGGGAGCGATAGAAAGAACTAAGAAACACTAGAAGAACCATTACAAACATCCAAAAAAGAACAAAATACAGAAAAGAAACTCTCACAACAGACATATCACTAAGCAAACAAAATAGAGAGAAACTTGCAAAGAGAGAATCTAAACGATGGATAAAGGAGGAACTCCACAATCATTACATTAATTACATTAATGATCCACTACCCTTTTATATATTTTATTACATTAAAGATAAATTTGTGAAACGGAAACGAGACTATTGATTGATATAATGGAAGTGCCTAGTGCTCAAAGTACATGAGAGGAAACAAAGAAAAATATATTTTATTACATTAAAGATAAATGAAACAATGTTTCCTTTCAAACATATTCTTAATTTGAGTGGAATAAAATATTTTGTATTCCAATAATCAAAGTGTAAGATATATAGCTTTTTCATATAGGAGAAAGACTCAATACATCAAAGGAAACCATCATAATAAAAATAAAATAAAATCATTGATGATTCTACAGCTAATTAACATATCTACAACCAACAATTATATACACACAGTAGCACACACACTAGTAAGCATGAACGTAACATCCAAAACAAGGAAAATATGTCCTTGTAGCATATTAAAACCTTTGAAAGAAAACTACAACTAGTATATTAATAGTTTACTTAAATATCTAACATCCAGTAGACACTATTTGTCAATGACCGTTACTCACCTTCCTCCAAGGCTACTATTTAATGCTCTAAGAAGCCATGGTTTGGATTTTTGAGATTCTTCCACCCAAGTTTTCTGGAAGCTAGAGAGAACAGTAAATAAGATCTAAAATTAATGTGTAAAAATAGCATAAAGAATGTTGGGACAGAGATAACCAGACTTATTGTATAATGTTTCAGTTCGATCCCATGTATCCAATTTCCATATATCCCTTTCTGTAAGTGGCCTTCTGTATCCTATCTTCATTATGTGATCCATCCACGCAAAAGTTATTTCTAATATAAAGTAACCACAATTAGAAAAGCAATATATGTTAAAAGAAAAAGCCCCAACAGTTGTAGGAAGAGCATTAGATAGATTTGGAGAAATATTGTCATCCTCTAAGCCGCATAAAATTAAATCTATAATAGATTTAAGGTTGAATTATAAAAAAATAACCTTAACCTTTCAAAAATTTCAAAAATACTTTTAAACTTTCAAAAATGATTCTAAAATACCCTTGCCGTTAGTTTTGAATGAAAACCGTTAAAGTTTTGTTTCAAAAATACCACTGAACTTTTAAGGGTGTGTTTGACCCAAGAAGTTGATAAGTAGGAGTAAAGTTTTGTTTGGCCCAAGGAGTTTGTGGGTCCCACTACTAAAAAACATCAATTTTGTATCTTATCAACTCCTTACACTGTGAGCCCAAGAGTTCACAACTCCCTAGACTTCATAACTTCTTACTCTTCACTATTCCACTCCTTAACTCAAACACCCCTTAAAAGTTTAAAAAATACCCGACTTAAAAAAAGTTCAAAAATAAATTCACCTCACAAGTTGATAATTTGCGATAATGATAATATGCGATACTACGAACGCATACTATGAAAGCATCTAAGCATCACTGCATACACCATTTCAGAACGTAGTATCGCATATTATCATTATCACAAAGCGCATACATCATCAACCTCACAAGTTGTTTGACAACTCGTTGATCGTGGCAGCGCAAATAAACAACGCAAAAGAAAAGAAAAGAATTACCGCAATAAATTGACAAAGGATGATAAAAATAAAGAGGCCAACGCATAAGGAAAGAATAATCATTCAGTTGTAAAAAAATTGTCTAAGTACACAAAGAATTATAATGATCGCAACACAAAATTGTAAGCATGTACAGAAGAATACAAGGTATAGCTATCTATAAAAAAAAATTGAATGACCGCAAAAAGAATGCAAAATTGTGAAGGAGAAGGTGGTACACCCCAAAATTTAATTTTGCGGCGAGGGCTCTTGGTGAGGAGGGTGTTGCGGAGGAGCTCTTTTCAGCGCTTCTTGAAAGTGCAGAGGCTGCTACAGATGTTGAGGCACCATGGGTCCATGTAAATATGCAATCAAGAAATTGAAGTACTCATGGTTGCATTCGGCCATCTGTCTTTGATTCTGGCGAATGGTAAAAATATTGCATTGAATATTGACCATCGCCTGTTGCAGCTCTGCATTGCTCTCTCGCAACTCCGTTAATGAATGGTGGATTAAGGATAGTTCTTGAGATAGAAAGCCCCGCATATCTTCTAAGGCATCAGAAAAGGATGCGGTGGAGGGTTGCACCGTCGATGTTTCACCAGCATCGGTTTGGGGTTGAGCGGAAGGGCCTACTCCCAAACCGTGTGGGTCATCAACATGCGGCGATGTTGGCGGTGAAAAATGGGGTGGAGATGGATGGCGGGTGGAAGCTGCTAGAGATGCGGGGTTGGAGTCGGGGGCGAGGAGGAGATTGGTGAATTGTTCAGGAAGTAGGGAAAGGGGTTCATTTGTTGGTCTTGGTGGGCAAATGATTAAGGGCAAAGGGTCCAAGGGTAATTTGGTTTGCTTCTACGGTGAACTTCCTTGGATGATTTCCTTCCCTTTGTCATTGCGGTGCTGCTTCTTGGGTCTTGGTGGTTGCAGCGCATTTAAATCAATGAGGGACCGTTTCGATGGAAGCTCGAGGCAATGTGACGAATCCTTGAGAAGCATTCTTAGGATTTTGGTGTTGGTGACGCCGTGCACTTCTGGCATGGGTTCTTCGTCAATGCCTGCACCCACAAATAGGCATAGACTCAAAATTGTCCATGGGAAGAAGTATTGGCCTCTCACGCGGCCAACAAAACCTCGGATTTGCTTTGCAAGAAGCTGGCCCACATCAATCGGAATGCAACGCGCTATGCAATATGCGGTCATAACTCGATCTCTTGAAATGGTCTTATCATGCGATGTTGGGATGAGTTGCCTCTTCACCAAATAGACCCACAGGCGCGATTCTGGTAGCAGCCGGTTGGAGGCGAGGGTTCTTATGCCGGTTAGGGACACCGTCCACTTGGTGCCTGGTTGCGTTAATATGTTCAGCGCATCCTCCATATCTTCTTCTGTAGGATCATCAATCATTTTGTTACCCGATGCTTCCAGGAAATTCTTCAACTGATAGAGTTGATTGATGTCCTTGCGCTGAACGACACTACCCTCCCTTCGACGATCACCGCATCTTCGGTGTCGTGGAGCTGGCCATGGTAGAAGGCCCTCACCACCGATGGAATTACGATGGATGGACACTGGCAGAAAGCTTCCCATCCATGTTCCACCACAATACTGATGATGAGATCCGGTAGTGGCGTCGGCGTAGGAAGGAAGCCCATTTCCATCCATAGATCATCATTTTCCTTTTTGGTTGATGGGCGCCTCCTGGCCGGCGCAAGCCTGCTGCTTTCCACCTTTGCTTTGCCCTTTTCCTGAGCAAACACAAGGCGGGACTTTTGTCTTTGGATGCGTTCCCACGCCTTGCGTTGCTCTTCTTTTTCCTTTTCCCACTCTTCCACTTCTTTTCTTTTCCGTTCTCTGATGCACTGAATATTAGCTTTGCGGCGCATCTCCTTTTCCTCCTTTTCTTTCTTCTCCGCTTCTTCTTCTTCTCTCATGTCCTTTTCAAGTTACTCTGAGGCGAGCGCAATGCGCTGCTCATCCTCGAGCCTTCTTCTCTCCTCTTCTGCCGCCCTTGCGTTGTCACGGCAAACCTCCACATCGTGAAGCTTTCTGGCCAAATCGCCTGATGCGATGATTTGGCGCGCCCGTGACATTTTCTCTTCCTTCTCCTCTAATTTTCTTTTTCTTTCCTCCTCCTTTGCTATGAGTTGAAAAAATTTTGGGTCACTTGTGGACCCTTGCAGCGCATTCTCCTTGCGACGTCGCATTAGAGGGGAGATGCAGCCATGAAGCTAGTAGTTGCGTTGATGATTTAGCTTGCGCCGACACCCCTCTTCCACCCTTGTGGTGGTTGATTCTCCGTCGACATCCAAACTCTCCGCCCTTTTTCTCCTTTCTTCCTCTTTCTTCAGGCGTTTCTCTTCGCTTGCTGTTTTCTTTCACTTCTCCTTTTTTCTTTCTTCTCCTTCTCCAGCCGGGCGACTTCATCTTCTTCTGCCCGTTTTTCTTCATCTTTTCTCTTCTCCTTCTTCTCTTCAGACTTCTCCTTCTGCTTCTTCGCCTCCACAACCTCCAAAACAACCCTTATGGGTCCCTCATTGGAGTCTGTTGGAGCATTCTCCTTAGGATCCGAAATGGTCAGGGCCATTCTCCGCAAAGCCACCGCTAACTCCTCCTCTGACGGCAAGGGTTGGTTCACTACTCCGGCCCCCGGCAACCCCCCATCTCTTTCTAAATGGCTCAGAATACTCTCGAATACCTCCTTGTCGTCTTTTCGTTTCAATTCACTTTCAGTTGAAGGTACTGGGAGCACCACCTCAGGTCTAGCGGCAGGGTCACTCTCCGTGCTCGGCCCCCTCACGGTGGGTGGGTGGTATTGAGGCTACAAAGGTTTTTCGCCTGGGTTTTCCGGAAATTCTAGGGCATAGCTTTGGTTGGGCGGCGAGGCGGCGGCTGGCAACGAGGAAGGCCGCCTCTCGTGCGGAGACGGGGGCATAGGAAGGGGCGATGGCTGGGAAGAGGAATGGGATGATTGTCTAGCCATTGGTTTGGTTAAGTGAAAGAGGTTGGAAATTTTTTGTCTTCGAAAGAAAGTGCGGAAGGGGATGATGGTATGCAGAGAGATTTTTGCTTAAGGTTTTTCGCGAAGAGACGAAAGTGAGCTCCTCGGGCTTAAGGAAGTGCGATTTATAGGTTAGGCCTTGATGGGCCCAACGCGATCGCTGCGTGGCAGGCTTTGGTATTCCAAAAAGCCTGCCGCGCCCCTCCCATTATGACTTAGCAAGAAAGGACGTCTTTTCGTCTGCTAAGTAATAATTTTCTCGGGAGCTGAAGCGATTCGACTACCCTCTTCGCGAATATCTTGTCATTTTTTTTTATTTAATAGGACGGATGCAATGTTAAGTTGTTAACGCAATACATCCGTCACCGCAAATGCATATTTGTGGAGGACGGGCGCAATGTATATATTAGTGCAACACAACCATCAACGCAACGCATCTCTGGAGGACGGGCGTAAGGTATTTCTACCAGCACGACACATTCGTCAACATAGTGCGTATTTGTGGAGGATGGGCGCAATGTACATACGAGCACACTCATCCGTCAATGCAATGCATTTTTGGAAGACGGGCGTAAAGTGTATCTATTAACGCAAGATACACCCGTCACAATGCATACCTGACATTACTATGTATCACCAACATCGCAACGCTTATCCCAAAACCTATTGATAAGACGTTGCGGTGTTCACTTACATCATCATTCACAGAAAATTAAGATCAAAGCATGCTGAGACAGAATTGGAAATAAATTCAACTAGGCAGGAAACTAAATTAACGCAAGCTGAGATTGAAATAGAAATAAATTCAAGTAGGCAGGAAAACTAATTTACGAAAGCCATAACAAAGCAGTAAGGAAAGCAGTAAAGATAGTTGATAGGGATGTTGTTTAAAAAGAGTCTTCAGGGTTACCGCAACCCATCCCCGCAGGCGATCAGACTTGCCTGCCCAATGTCACTTCTTGACATTGTTCCTTCCCACTCGATCCAGGGGCTTCTGAGTTGCTGAGTAGCGTACCAGGTGTTCTATTTCTAAGCTCGGCCGACAGCTGCCCGACCTGGACCTCTAAGTTCTTGTTGGAAGATGCTTGCGATTGCATGATCGCATCATTCTTTTCTATATATTGCTTGAGCAGAGCTTCCAAGGACGACGAATTCGATGAGGTGTTAGATGAGGAAGGTTGGTTGGTTGTGCAATTGCCTATTCTGATAATTACTCCGATTCTGACCCTAATGAAAACCTGGAGGATTGCCTCGATTCCCAGAATGATGGTTCTGCATGGTCCTTTGGCCCCCTTGGTCGTTGTTTCCTCCTCAACTGAAGTTGGGATGGTTCCTCCAACCTGGGTTGTACGTGTTGCTGAACGGGTTGTTCTGGATCGAGTACACTGTCTGTTAATTTGATGGGCACATTTCCACTAAATGACCCCCTCTGCATTGTACACAGCTTATTGTTGCCACTTGCGTTAGCACATTGGCTTGCACTGTGTAACGGTCATGCTTGTCCAGGGCCTGTTGCCCATGGCCGCATGCCCAATCCAACCCCTTTCTAGCTTACTTTCATATCCTGTATTGTATTAGTGTAGTTAGCTTGCTTTCTTTACATTTTCATTGTAAGTGACCACTCGCCCTTTTGCATATGCAAGGGCGCCAGTTGGCTTTTTGTTCAGAATGCACTATATGGGGATAAGACTAACCATCATTTCCTCATACCCGGAGTAGTACTCTATAAAGCCGTTGTTGTTGCTTATTGCTTTCTAGTCTACTACAATCTTTCTTTCTTTATTCACACTCACAAATCTTCTTACGAAAACCTTTTCTCCAAACCCGTTTTCTAAAACCGTTTTCCCTAAAACGGGGGTGGAGGTTGCAAGAGGCACTCGGTGTGCCATCGGCAGTCCGTAATCGAGTTGGCTGGCTTGTTCGTGAGCGGGAACAAGTGCCGCACAATCGCTAAGAGAAGCTTCCGAAAGAGCGATTGTGACAGTTGGTATCAAAGCCAAGGTTGGCTTATAGAGAGAGATCAGTGATCATGTCGGCGACGAAGAACCTGAACAAATCCCATGTGGACAGATTGGTAGAGATGGAAGAACAAATGCTCTACCTGAGAGAGGTCCCAGATAATGTTCGTTTCCTTGAGACTCGGCTACAAGAAGTTGCCGAGAAAGCCGATGGAATTGATGCGGTGGTAGGCCGCCTAGACGGATTACCCGTCAGAGAATTGATGATGAGGGTAGAGACCCTCGAGACCAAGACAGTACGGTCCGGCAGCTTTGAACGAGGCGATAGCTCCTCGGGCTCTGTTGCCCACATAGAGGAGCGTGTCGAAGAGCTGGACAGCTCCCAAAAAGCAATACTTCAGATGGTAACTGACTTATCTGAAGACTTTCGATCGGCCCTGGATGTCGTCAGAGCCGAGATAGCGGATGTGAGTGCTAGAGTGAATCTCACCATCCGAGCGGTAGGGAACCAAGCCCCACCTGGGGGAGCAATGGCAGTGAGCCGAATAAAAATCCCAGAACCGAAACCCTTCTGTGGGGTGCGAGAAGCGAAAGCCCTGGAAAATTTTATCTTCGACCTTGAGCAATACTTCAAGGCGACGAACACAGTGACTGAAGAGTCGAAAGTCACAATAGCAACGATGCATCTAGTTGAAGATGCGAAATTGTGGTGGAGATCACGATTTACAGACATACAGGAAGGACGCTGCACTATTGATACTTGGGATAGATTGAAACAAGAACTTCGTTCGCAGTTCTTCCCTGAAAATGTCGAGATCTTGGCTCGACGAAAACTTCAAGAGCTAAAGCAAACAGGTAACATCAGGGACTATGTAAAACAGTTTGCAGGACTTATGTTAGACATACGAGATATGTCTGAAAAAGACAAGGTCTTTTGCTTTGTGGAAGGGCTGAAACCGTGGGCAAAATCAAAACTATATGAACAGAGAGTACAGGATCTCCCCTCTGCCTACGCGGCAGCTGAACGGCTGTACGACCTTAGCCCTGACTCGCAAGATGTGAGGAAACAATCAACTTCCTCCAATGGGGGAAACAGAAACAGCCGTTCCAGTCCTCCCCGACCTGGGGGAGGAGACAAGAACACAGGGGGGGACCGTAAATCATCCCAACCGAGATCAGGAAACAACTGGCGGGGGCCGCCACAACAGCATAACAATTACAATCGCCCCCTATCTTGTTTCATATGTAGAGGGCCACACAGGGCGGGCGAATGTCCAAATCGAACTGCGTTCAATGCTTTTCAAGCCACATTGGCCTCTACCTCCGAAGACAAGGCTGAACTGGAGGAGACGGTAACCGAGCCAGTGGCAGAAATTGAGAATCCCAGGATGGGGGCATTGAAATTCCTATCTGCACTTCAGAAGAATATGGGAAAGGCGACGGAGCCACTAGAGAAAGGTCTCATGTATGTGGACGCTTGGGTCAACCAAAGATCGGCCAAAACCACGATGGTTGACTCTGGGGCTACCCATAACTTCATGGCTGAAAGGGAAGCTCGCCGCCTGAACTTGAATTGGGAAAGAGATGCAGGGAAGATGAAAGCTGTGAATTCCGCAGCCCTACCAATTACGGGGATAGCGAAGAGAACTCCAGTGAAGTTAGGAGATTGGAAGGGCTTCGTTGACTTCGTAATTGTCAAGATGGATGATTTCGACGTGGTACTGGGAATGGAATTTCTGCTTGAACATAAAGTCATACCAATGCCCCTTGCCAAATGCTTAGTCATTACCGAATCTACACCGACCGTAGTCCAAGCCAGTATCAAGCAGCCAAATGGGGTGAGAATGATCTCAGCCCTCCAATTGAAGAGGGGCCTGGCCCACGACGAACCCACGTTCATGGCCATCCCGATAGAATCAGTTGAGTCCACTGAAGAGGAGATCCCCCAAGACGTTCTATTTGTCTTGGAAGAGTATCGGGACGTCATGCCGAAAAGCCTGCCCAAGTCCTTACCCCCACGAAGGGGGATTGACCATGAGATTGAGTTGTTGCCAGGGGCAAAGCCGCCTGCCAAGAATGCATATCGGATGGCCCCGCCAGAATTGGCTGAGCTTCGGAAACAGTTAGACGAGTTGTTAGAGGCAGGATTTATTAGACCGGCAAAGGCTCCTTATGGAGCCCCAGTACTGTTCCAGAAGAAGAAGGATGGGAGCCTCCGGTTGTGCATCGACTATCGGGCCTTGAATAAGCTCACAGTCCGCAACAAATATCCCCTTCCTATCATCACTGACTTATTTGATCAGTTTCACGGTGCTAAGTATTTCTCGAAGCTGGACCTACGGTCTGGATATTATCAGGTTCGAATTGCTGAAGGAGATGAACCCAAGACGACCTGTGTCACGAGATATGGAGCCTTCGAATTCCTCGTGATGCCCTTTGGCCTCACCAATGCTCCAGCAACGTTCTGTACCCTAATGAACCAAGTGTTTCACGAATACCTCGACAAATTCGTCGTAGTATATCTTGATGACATTGTGGTCTATAGTGCCTCGTTGGAGGACCATCGGCGTCACCTCCAACTAGTCTTTGAAAAGCTGAGGAGAAATCAGTTGTATGTAAAGAGAGAGAAGTGCTCCTTTGCCCAAGAGCGCATAAATTTCCTCGGCCACGTGATTGAGTGTGGTCGGATTGGTATGGAAGAGGGCAAGGTGGCCGCAATTAGAGACTGGAGGGTACCATCATCCGTGACCGAACTACGATCCTTCCTCGGACTAGCCAACTACTATAGGCGGTTCGTAGAAGGATTCTCGAGAAGAACAGGGCCGTTAACCGAACTGTTGAAGAAGGATAGCCAATGGAGCTGGACTCCTGAATGTCAAGCCGCCTTTGAGGGCTTGAAGAAAGTGATGATTGAGGGGCCGGTCCTCGGAATTGCCGATGTGACCAAGCCATTTGAAGTAGAGACTGATGCTTCTGACTTCGCGTTGGGCGGTGTTCTCCTCCAAGACGGACACCCCATCGCGTATGAGAGTAGAAAACTAAATGATGCAGAACGGAGGTATGCCGCCTCCGAGAAAGAGATGTTAGCAGTAGTTCACTGCTTGAGGGCCTGGAGACAGTATCTCTTGGGGGCCAAGTTCGTGGTCAAGACCGACAATAACTCCATTTGTCACTTCTTCAACCAACCGAAGTTGTCGTCCAAACAGGCACGGTGGCAGGAATGTCTAGCGGAGTTCGACTTCCAATTCGAACATAGACCGGGGAAGAGCAACCAAGCGGCTGACGCTCTTAGCCGAAAGAGCGAACATGCGGCCCTGTGCATGTTCGCCCGCCTACAAGCAAGTACGTTGAGTGCAACAGTACGAGAAACTGTCAAAACTCACTTGACAAATGATACAGCAGCGCAGGCCATCTTACAGTTGGCCAGGGAGGGGAAGACACGCCAGTTCTGGGTGGAAGATGATCTACTATACACCAAAGGCAATCGCCTCTACATCCCCAGATCCGGGGAGTTACGAAGGTCACTGATGAAGGAGTGTCACGACACACCGTGGGCAGGACATAATGGTTGGCAGAGGACTTATGCCCTTCTGAAGCAAGGCTACTATTGGCCAAGTCTTCGAGACGATGTCATGCAATTTACCAAGACTTGCCTTGTCTGCCAACAAGATAAGGTTGAAAGGGCGAAATTAGCGGGTCTGCTGGAACCCCTACCTGTGCCCTCTAGACCGTGGGAGAGTGTGTCTCTCGACTTCATCACCCATTTGCCCAAGGTGGGAGAGTTTGAATCGGTCCTTGTTATCATCGACCGGTTCTCGAAATATGCCACGTTCGTCCCAACGCCGAAAATGTGCACAGCCGTGATGACTGCTCAGTTGTTCTTCAAACACATCGTGAAATTATGGGGTGTCCCCATGAGCATTGTTAGCGATCGGGACGGAAGATTCACTGGGACATTCTGGACAGAATTGTTCAGAATATTGGGATCATCACTGAATATCTCCTCTAGCTATCATCCCCAAACCGACGGACAGACGGAATGCTTCAACAGTATGCTCGAGGAATATCTGCGTCACTTTATCAACGCTAGGCAGAAGAACTGGGTCCAGTTGTTAGATGTGGCTCAGTTCAGCTTCAATAGCCAGCAGAGTTCCGCGACCGGAAAAACACCCTTCGAAGTCGTGTGCGGCAGACAGCCACTCATGCCACACTTGGTGGACCACCCTTATGCAGGCAAAAGTCCTCAGGCACATAACTTCACTAAAGAGTGGAGCGAAACCTCTGAGATCGCTCGCGCCTACCTAGAAAGAGCATCGAAGAGGATGAAGAAGTGGGCTGATAAGAAGCGGAGGGCCCTTGAGTTTCAAGCTGGGGACAAGGTCCTGATCAAGCTACGACCGGAACAGTTTCGTTTCCGAGGCCAGAGAGACCAACGGCTAGTAAGGAAATATGAAGGTCCAGTGGAGATAATTGAGAAGGTCGGGAGAACCTCATACAGGGTTCAGTTACCCTCATGGATGAAGATTCATCCTGTCATCCATGTGAGTATCCTGAAGCCCTATCATTCCGATCCCGAGGACGAACAACGAAACATGCTAAGGCGCCCACCGGTCACGATGAAGAGTTCTGCTGAGAAAGAAGTTGCACAAATCCTGGATAAACGTACGCGCCGTATTGGAAGACCCAGACGTGAACTGACAGAGTTCTTAGTGAAATGGAAGGATCTCCCCGACGAAGAGATCAGTTGGGAGCGGGCCGAAGACTTGAAGAATGCAGCTCCAGCCATTGCAGGTTTTGAACAAGGTCGGTTGACGGGGACGTCAACCAATTAAGTGGGGGAGAATGTAACGGTCATGCTTGTCCAGGGCCTGTTGCCCATGGCCGCATGCCCAATCCAACCCCTTTCTAGCTTACTTTCATATCCTGTATTGTATTAGTGTAGTTAGCTTGCTTTCTTTACATTTTCATTGTAAGTGACCACTCGCCCTTTTGCATATGCAATGGCGCCAGTTGGCTTTTTGTTCAGAATGCACTATATGGGGATAAGACTAACCATCATTTCCTCATACCCGGAGTAGTACTCTATAAAGCCGTTGTTGTTGCTTATTGCTTTCTAGTCAACTACAATCTTTCTTTCTTTATTCACACTCACAAATCTTCTTACGAAAACCTTTCCTCCAAACCCGTTTTCTAAAACCGTTTTCCCTAAAACGGGGGTGGAGGTTGCAAGAGGCACTCGGTGTGCCATCGGCAGTCCGTAATCGAGTTGGCTGGCTTGTTCGTGAGTGGGAACAAGTGTCGCACAATCGCTAAGAGAAGCTTCCGAAAGAGCGATTGTGACACACTGCACCCTGGGAGAGAGTTCCTTGATTAATCGCCATCGTTTGGAGGAGCGAGGTAACTGCGGCCATTTGGGCGGCCAATGTGGTCATTGTATCAGCAGGTACGATGGTGCTTTCCGTTTTTCTTCGCTCTAGGCCTCTTCCTCCATACCCATCATCCATCCAGTCATCTGTATTTCGCGAGATGCGATCTAAGATGACTTTTGCTTCAGTGTACGTCTTATCCATGAACCCTCCTGTCTCGGAGGTGTCAGCAACTGCTTGTGTCGATCTATCCAAACCATTATAAAAGGTTTCCATGAGAACGCAATCGAGAATCCCGATATGCGAACAGTTCTTCACCAGTCTTTTAAATTGCACCCATGCGGTGCTCAGAGTCTCATTCTCCATTTGCTCGAAATTTAACATGTCCCTTCGTCTTCTTGCGTTGACTGCGGGAGGGAAAATTTTCTTCATAAATCGCTCAACCAATTGATCCCAAGAATTAATTTCATTTGGCTCCAATGAATGAGCCCACTTCTTTGCCTCATCCCGAAGTGTATACGAGAAGAGATATAGTCTTATTCCTTCAGGAGTCACACCAGGGATGGAGAATGTATTACACATCTCCACAAAGCTGGTCAAATGTGCATGCGGGTCCTCTGAAGACCTCCAAACTGACCCGCATTTTGAATCCTTTGGAGCATGACCGGCTTGATTTCAAATCTTGCATTCTCCTCCACTGTAGGTTTTGCAATTCCAGGCGAGAAGTCGTATAAATTAGGTGCCGCATAGTTCCTCATGGGAATATTGTGGTCGGGGGCCAAAAAAACTGGATCTTGTGTCGGCCGATTTGTTCCTTGATTCCCCTTGGGCCTATCGTTGTTGTTTGTCATGTTTCTTCTTCGCCTTGTACGGTTCTGGCGTGCTCATGCGCGAAAGGTTCACTCGATCTTTGGGTCGGCGTCGAATTCTGGCTCTGTACCAGTACTCATGCACCTTCAACCTGCTCTTCGCGTAAACAGTTGGGCATGATTAACATATATGCTCCAACTTGAGGGGGAGTGTGATAATTCTATAGTTAGGGTTTTCCATTCTTGTAAATATTTTGTAATATTTTCTTTTTCTATGATTTGTACACTTGTATATATTCATATATTTGGTGAATGAATAGAGGATTCTGATTCTTTCTCAAACCTAAGAGTTTTACAGGGTGGAATGGGAAACAAATGTTGCTTGGGGCATAAAGTATGAAAAGGTATCTCACCCTTAAGAATAGAAGAGGGCATGCGATTTATTAAGAAACAAGCTGTGGAAATAGCATCAGCCCAAAAGGATTTTGGAACATGCATCTGAAACATCAAAGCTCTGGTTGTCTCAAGGAGATTATGATTCTTTCGTTCTGCAACCCCATTTTGAGATGGAGTATCAACACAAGAAGATTGATGAAGAATGTCATAGGCATCTAAATAAGACTTGAGTGTATGAGAGAAATATTCCTTAGCATTATCACTCCGTAGGATTTTAAGAGTACCACTAAACTGAGTTTGAATTTCAACATGGAAGTTACGAAAATGAAAAAGTAACTCAGAACAACTTTTCATTAAATATAACCACGTAACACAAGAATAGTCTTCGACAAATGTAACAAAATACCTAAACCCTCCTTTGGACTCAACAGGACATGGACCCTAAACATCATAATGAACTAATTCAAAAGGAGCACTAGCTCGTTTATTGACTCGAGGATACAAAGTCAAATGATGAATTTTAGCAAACTGACATGACTCACAATCTAAAGAAGACAAATGTTGAAGTTGTGGACGAAGACTCTTTAACACAGAGATAGATGAATGACCCAAACGACAATGCTCTTCAAAGGGAGATGACATGCTTGAGCATGTGATGGCCGTAGGTGTTTGTGGTTCAAAGATGTAAAGACCTCCAAATTCACGCCCTCTACCAATAGTCTACTTCGTCGTAAGATCCTGAAATAAACAATAACCAAGAAAAAAGGAGACACAACAATGAAGATCAAGAGTGAGTTTACTGACCGAAATCAAATTAAATGAGTAATGTGGTAAATTTAAAACTGATGACAAGGAAATTGATTCAGTAAAATGGACGGTTTCTGATCCTAAAAAATGAGTGGAGGTTCCATCAACTATAGTGACATTAGGTGAAGAGATAGATGTACAAAGGTTAGAGAATAAAGGGTTACCTATAATATGGTTTGTAGCGCTGGAGTCAATGACCCATTTTGACGTGGAGGAAAGAAGGCATTTAGAAATCGCAAGGCTTTGAATTGTTTCAAACGGATGCATTGTTAAAAGTTGAACACAAAGTTGTGGGGCATGAGTAAAAAATTTTTGAGCAGAGGCTTGCCTTATTTAAGCTTAGAAAAAATTTCTTTGAAGAAGCAGCCGAAGATGAGGAGAGCGTTACTGCCAAAGTTAGAGGTATGAGTAAATTATATTCTGAGAGGCTGGTCATCGCAAAGGAAAGCCAGAGGGTGAATTATGAATTTCCCAAGTATAAAGCATGCTTGAGGACAAGCATGATTCTAAGTTTAGGGGTGTGATGACGGGCAAAAATGTACGTCATTTAAGCCTTTTATTTAGAATTATGAGGCTGTTAAGTAGAATATGCGGCGATTGTACTAAGAATTCATGAGAAAACGAGCTTGCGTCGATTGGCATTAAGAATCTCGGCTAACCCACTTTTATGCGTTATTATGCGTTCAATTGTTTATTTTTGTAGCAAAAGCAGGAATCGATCACATGCGGTGAATCTCGCCATCGCAGAGGCGTCGCATACGCGATCGCATATGCTCGACGCATGGATGTTGCGGCCATTAACCGCATGCGTCCATCACATAGAGGTTGCGGCTATAGAGTATAACCATAATAGATGGATGACCGCAAGGGGGGTGGAATGCGATGATGCTCCAGAACCCAAGCATGAACGTATACCTCGGGAGTATCAAAAGGTGATGTTGACATTTCACCTACCACGCCATTAGCAATAGAGATTCAGAGCAGGTCCACCACACCATTAGCTACAGAATTTCAGTCAAGGACCATTAATGCTATCGGTGATCAAGCTCTATAAATAGAAGCCTTAAAGCCCAACTTTAGATCCTCCAAGGTTCCTTGCTTGAAGGCATCTAAAGTTTTCTGCCTTAGGGCAGATCCTTGTGATCCAGACCAAAGCGTGAGAAGATAGTCTTGAGAGTTCTTCATTCCTTCAACCATTCCGAGTGACGACCAGAGCTCTGCCGGAGATAGATCTCGAGAGAGACTACTCCACCGCCCATCCATGGCACCACCGGCAGCCTTGACACGCATCTGATGGAAGCAAGTCTTGCTTCTGGCCCTCCATATCTCTTCTATCTTTGTATTGTATTACATTGTGGCTTAAGAGATTAATACATTTTGTGACCAATGCATTTCTATATTTTCCTTCGATTCCATCTCCATCTTCACTTACTTAGCATCTTTTACTTTCATTGCACAACTAAGTAAGACTGCTAGAGTATCGCATACTTAATCATGCGGCATAGACATATGAAGCATGTAACAAACCACCGAGAGCTGTGTGTTGCGCGAGTGTTGCGAGAAAATCCTATTTGCTTAGTGCGATGCTGTAGCAATGCTTGTCTATGAGCTGATCAGTGGTAGCTAACTGCCCAGGAGGGTAAGTAGTTGGACGCATTAAGCAAAGTAAGCAGTGTTTCTAGAGATAGGAATAATCTTATGTTAACCATACTTTATGTGATTACCTTGTCTTATGAGTACATTATTCATCATTTAGGCATACTTGGGAGAGTAGTCTAAAAATCAAATCTAGGCTTGGGAGAGTCAGATTGGATCGCATAAGCAAGAATGGAGACTTAGGAATAAGCTCCGTTTGCTATTACACAGCGCATGCACCCTATAGATAGGATATGAAAGTATATGGTCACATCGCATGCGTCCAGAAGTAGAATATGGTGGTATGGGGTCATCTTATTTATGTGTGAGAGCACGTGAGTAGGAATAGAGACTTAGAAATAAGGCCTCTCGACACTATCGCATATACATCACATGTGTCTTCGTCAAGTGTGTGTAGCATAATCGCATAGCTTGCGCTGGCTAGGGTTACCCTTGCGATCAAGCTTAGTGTTGCGGTGAAGTCATCCCCGCCATTTTATCTATTTTTCCATGCATTTTATTACACGTTAATGGTGTCATGTCTCTATCTCTCATAGTCATACTTCCACTACTTAATCTATTAGTTAGGAGTAGGAGTAGTGCATAGCCCATAATCTTCAATATTCTTTTATTTTTCGCTGCAAACACTTTACTTCATAAAATATAGCTACAAGTCCCTGAGTTCGACCTCGGATCACCCAAGAAACTTGCGAGCTCATTATACTTGGCGAGAGAGCAAGAAAACTTGTGGCAGGAACGCATGGTCATCAAACGCATATTGCATATTCCTTAGTCCAACGCTTGGCCTGCGACGCATGGAGAATACACAAAAAACGCATATTTATTTACCTCCATTTCCCACACCATCACCCGCCACCAAATCTTTTTATTAGCATCAATCGGTGGCTCTTCTGTGATTTGATCATTCATCTCCATGTTCCTAATAAAGTGGAGAACATTTAATCTCCATGATTCCTAGTTGGATCCATTCAACTTGTGTTCAGTTACTTTTGACACTATAGGAACAATCTCAAGCATGACTACTGGTTTCTTATCAGCCATTACCTAAAAAAGTAGACATCGGACAACAGAGATCAAACCCTAATTTATCGAAGAGATGTCTTTACAAGCAGTGAGTATATCTATATATCCCAAACAAACACATCACCAAGAAGAGTCAACAAAACTGAGGAAACCCAAGACGAACCAAAACAGATGGCACATGCAATGACAGAATGGAACAAATGGCGCATGAGCATCACGCACTGGTCAGATGGAATCCGGACTTTCGGGTTTTGTAGATCGGCGGCTGAGCCTGCTCGACGGACTGTGCGGTGTCGAAAAACTAGCCTTTTTTTCCGGCAGCGGCGGCGGCTGATAGCTACGGCGACTGTGAGCAAAAGTGTAAACTCACCTCTCCACCAAACCCTAGATGTAACACAAACGGGTTCTAAATTCTCAAACCCTAAGGTTCACAAAACCTAAGTTTGTTAAGAGGGCTCTGATACCAAACTCTTAGGTTTGAGAGAGAATCAGAATGCTCTATTTATTCACTAAAGATATGAATATATACAAGTTTACAAAGCATAGAAAAGAAAAATATAACAAAATATTTACAAGAATGGAAAACCCTAACAATAGAATTATAACATTTCCCAACATCTTTAAAGCAATTCTAATTTCCTCATGTGTAAATCTGGCAACCAGCGTATTATTCTGATTTTGAGTAACAGTAGGCCATTGCAAATTCAGAGGAAGAGCCCCAATGCCTGGTGATTTAGAGAAGAGGTGTAGAAGCCCAATATAGATCCTCGATTTCCTTGAATGATCTTGTTGGTGAACCTTGGTCGTTAAACAACTCTGAAATCAAGTTTCTCCTTTTCTTTGCTGCTAAGAAACAGTGGAAAAACTTGGAATTTTCATCTCCCAAATTAAGCCATAGCTTGCTTTTCTGCCTTAGGTTTCTTTCATCTATTCGGTAAAGTGATAAAATTCAGCCTTCAAAGAGAGTCTCAAATCCCTTTCCAAGATGAATCTTTCTGAATTCTTGGCTTCTAGATCACACTTTTCAATTTCTTTTAGCAATGATTCTTCTGTATTTTTCTTTTTTCTTTCAAAAATCTGCATTTCATGTCTTCAAGGCAGCCTTGATTTTTCACAGCTTAGTGGAAATAACAAAACCAGCCCAGCCTTGTTGCTCTTCAAAAATCAATGCTGGTTCAATTACATGGCAGATTTCTCTTATGTCCAGCCAGCTGTTACAAAACCTGAAAGGAGAAGGTCCCCACTTAAAGGAACCAGCTTCAAGCAAGATATGAGAGTGGTCAAAAAAAGTGTGCTTGACGTGCAACTCTGGTGTTTGCAAATATCCCATCCCAATTATTAGAAATTAGAATCTATCAAGAAGAGAACGTCATACGACATTTCCTTCGCGTGACCACGTAAAATGACCATTGTTAAGTGGGATTTCCATTAGTTTTACTGCAGCAACCAAGTTATAAATTTTCTCATTTCTCTTGTTAATCTCCCCAAAGGAAAACATTCTTGAATTTTTCTAGTGATGTTGAAATCTCCAATACACCAGGGTTCTTCACAGTAATCTGAGAGTGAGAGCAGTTCTTGCCATGTAAACTTCCTTTCTCTATGATCAGTGGGTTCCTATACATTTGTGATCCAACAAGAATTCTTATATATAGTCAAGCATTTAACGGATAGAGAATAACCTTTCAACACCTCAGTAACAGAAATTTTGCTTTCATCCCACATAGTTAGAATTCCTCCAGATTTTCCAAATGCTTCAACAAAGGCCCATCCAATGGGTTTCGAGCTCCATAACTCTTTGATAAAGTCTGCATCAAATGTATCCCACTTTGTTTCTTGAATTAAGGCCAAATCCAGATTTATTTTCTTTAAACTTCTCAAAGCCAATCTTTTGGAGTCATCTCCTAAGCCTCTTGTATTCCATGAAAGTATCTTCATGCTCGGACAAAATGAGAATGGATCCCTGACACTGGATTTCAACCAAGGATTAAATCACAATCTTCAACCACTGATACCAGGTTTTGTGGAATTTCCTTCTTGTCAATAGGTTGAATGGATGAGACACCAGTACTACCTATTAATTGACCTTCTCCTGATTGAAAAAGGCACTGAAGATCACTGCCATATCTACGATAAGTCTCTTCTCCCTCCTGGAAGTTCTCTGCTTCTGATTTTTCTAGTTCTTCAAAGCTAGCACTGGCAATAGAGTCACCATCGGAATCATATTTGTTGTTTTGGTCATCATCTTGATAGGAATCCAAGGTACCTCGCACAAAAGGCACGCTTGAGCCAGAAATTTTGAAGTCTAATAAGAAAAAGAATAAGTTTTGGGATTAGATTTATCTGACCTGGCAGGGAGTATCCCAGGCAATGTTTTAAAAATTGGAAGAGGCGTACGCCTTGAGGCGCACCTTGAGGCGAGGCGGCTTCCTCATGCCTCAAGGCGTGCGTTTAAGTTAAGAAAAAAGAGGCTTACGCCTCTGTATAGAAAGGCGTACGCCTTTTATCTTACGCACTGAGGCTTTTGAGGCTAAAGCCTCAAAAAATCTGAAGCACAAAATTAAATGGGTTGGGCTCCAACACCGAAACAATTATTATTGTTGTCTGCATGTGTCTTAATCCTTGCAATTTAGTGGAAGTGAAACCATTTAATTTATGAATTTTTTTTTTTTTTTTGTTGGAAGTGGAACCGACAGCAAGTTTTAAAATATAAACTAGTACTAATTTAAAACCACAAAAAGATTAAGGTGGAATTGATAGCAACTCAAAATATTCCAAGTGGGAGAGTTTTGTTCAATTTTGTCAACACAGTTCAATCAACTTCCAAGGTTGGATTTTGTTTCACCCTTTTTATCTTCGTAATAAAATTTGTTTCTATTTACTTTTGTTATTTTTAAAGAGTTTTTTCCTCAATAGTCACTGTGTTATTCTTTTGTTTTTTTTTTCCTTTTGTTCAAACTTTAAAGAGTTTTTTTTTTTCTTAATTGATTTTTTCCCATCTTATTCTTTTGTTTTTTTTTTCCTATTGTTTAAAGAGTTTTTTTTCCTTAATTGATTTTTTTCCTATCTTATTCTTTTGTTTTTTTTCCCATTTTTAATAGTTTTAAAGAGCCTTTTTTTTTCCCAACTTTTAAATATTTTATACTTACTTTTTTTTCACAGTTTTTTATTTCACACATTTTTGTATTCTTTATTTTCCTAAATACAGAATTTTTATTCTTTTTTTCCTATTTTGTTTGATCTATTAAGACTTTTTCTTCCCAGTTTTGTGCTTTTCCTATTTGTTCCCCATGTTTTTGGAATTGGACCTCAACTCTCTTTTAATTTCCCTAACTCTTTGCTTGTCTAGTGTTTTCAAAGTGCAAGGTGCACTTTAAGGCGACAAGCTCTTTTAATCGCCTCAAGGTAAGAGGCAACCAAAAAGCGTTGCCCGACTAAAGCAAGGCGCACTTAAAAAAATTAATAAATAAATTTTATTTTTACAATTATTGTTGAAAGAAAATCAATAATCCATATTTGCATTAATAAAATACTCTTCTTCCTCCCCCGAGTAATCATAAATAACTAATTACAAATCTATGATTTCTATTCTCTATAAAGGACCAGAAATGCCTTGCTTACGTATCATTGGGAAGTGTATTAACATAAATACGGCAGTAAAAAGAGGTAATACAAAAGTGTGTAAACTATAAAAACGAGTCAAGGTAGATTGTCCCACACCAACACTTCCGCGTAATAACTCTACCAAAGGCGACCCTATTACTGGAATAGCTTCCGGTACACCTGTTACAATTTTGACTGCCCAATAACCAATTTGGTCCCGAGGTAAGGAATAACCAATTACACCAAAGGATGCAGTCAATACAGCTAGAACCACACCTATAACCCAAGTCAATTCACGAGGTTTTTTAAATCCACCAGTAAGATACACGCGAAATACGTGCAGGATCATCATTAAGACCATCATACTTGCCAACCATCTATGAACTGATCGGATTAACCAACCAAAATTAGCTTCCGTCATTATATATTGAACAGAAGCAAAAGCCTCAGTACGTAGATTTTTAAAATGTTAAAATATTAAAATATTAACAAAATTATTAAGAACTAAAATAAAAATTAACTAAAACAATATGAGAAAGAAATATATATTTGGAAAAAGAAATAGAAATAGAAATGATTTTAAATAGGTAAAAGTTAGTTCTTTGAGTAAGGGTGTAGAAATTTTGCGATTTGGCAGTTTGGTTGGCATGCAGCCAACATTACTTTAATGCTGGCAGCCAACACTTCATTTCTCTTCAAGGAAATACAAAAAATAAAAAAAAAACATTTTTTCTTCCTTTCTGATTTTTGACCCCTCTTCTTCTTCCTTTGCTTCATTTTTTAAAAGCAACCGATGGATGGCCCGATGGGTAAACAAAAAGATGACTTCTTCAACTTTTTTCTATTACTTGTGCTATTCTTTTTCTTCATTTCTCCTTCATTCGGTTTTTCTTGACTTCTTGTTTAAATCTTGATTCTTGATATTAAAGAAGAAAGTTTGAATAAAGCAAAAAACTTGAAAAATCATTAAAAATAAAAAATAAAAAAATAGGCGAGCGCCTGTGTTGCCTTGAACATGTGTTCAAGGCGAGGGCTCCATTGAAGGTGCTCGCCCGAGGTACTTTCAAAGCGGTATGGCCTCCCATCGCCTCGCCTCTCGCCTAAGGCGAGTGCCTGGCTGCACCTCAACAACACGGACTATGTCCATATTTATGTTTTCTTCCTAGATATGGTTGGAAGTTTTAAAAAAACAAATAATGAGACTAGGAAAGATCCAGCTTGGATGTATGGCACTGAAGTACAAGAAGGTCGAATAGGAAAATCCTACATTTATATCGAATGCAATTTGTGCAACAAGGTTTGTACAGGAGGTGTCAAAAAATGAAAGATCATCTTGGAGGAACACGTAAAAATGTTGCATCATGTAATAAAGTTCCTGATGAAGTTAAACAAGAAATTCAAGATTACCTTAAACAAGGAGAAATGGCAAAGATGGCTAGTCAGAAGCAATTTGAGGATATGGTTGAAGGAAGGGCATACTATTACGGTCCGACTTCAAGTAATTGTGATGTTTCTTCGAGAGGAATTTGAGGGCCAATGGACCGATATATGATAGTTGATGCTAGTGGTGTTGATAATGAAAATAAGGTTCACAATCAAGTTACTCCTATGAATGCAAAGGAAGTGCGCAATTCTATTTGTATGGATATTGGGAGATTATTTTTTGAAAATGGTATTTCGTTTAATGTGGCGAGAAGTCCTTCCTTAATAAATATGAACCGATCGATTGGACTATACGATCGAGGTTTGAAGCCACCAAGTATGCATGAACTAAGTTCATGGATTTTGAAGAGATGAAAAGTACAAATAATATTGTTAATGGCATTCGCAAGACATGGGTGAACACTGGAGTTTCAATCTTATCGGATGCTTGGAAGGACATGAGAGGAAGAAGTTTATTTAATTTTCTTGTAAACTCACCAAGTGGAACAATTTTCTTGAAATCGATTGACGCTTGTTTCAACTTCTCGATGATGTAGTAGAGGAAATTGAAGAGAACCTCGTAGTCTAAGTGGCGACAGACAACACATCTAACTACAAGGCAGTTGGAAAAAAATTGATGGAAAAGCGAAGCATTTGTATTGGACCCCGTGTGCTGCTTATTGTCTTGATTCGATGCTTGAAAAACTTGGTGAGCTGCCTCAACATGAGAATGCATTGTTAAAGGCAAAGAAGGTCAGTAAGTTTATCTATAATCATGGTTGGGTGTTAGCATTAATGAGATCTTTCACAAAGAGAGCTTGTTAGTCCAGCCACCACATTTTGCAGAGTATTTGCCAATCTAAACAACCATTACAAGCAATGTTTACTTCTAAGGAATGGTAAGACAGTGTTTGGGCAAAAAAACCAGAAGAAAAGGAAGTGAAGAGAATAATTTTAAGTGACAAAAATTTTTGGCCCACAGTGGTGTATGCAATTAAGACTACAAAACCTTTGGTGAGTGTTTTGAGATTGATTGATTCTGAGAAGTTGTCAACAATGGGATTTATATATGTTGCCATTGATTCAGCAAAAGAAGAAATTGTCAAGAATCTTGGTGGGAGGAAGCAGGTTATAAGGAGATATGGAATATTATTGATGAAAAGCAGGAGTTTCAACTACATCGACACTTTCACACATCAACATATTTCTTGAACCCACATTTTCAGCATGATGATAATTTTTTCACACATTCGGAGATTAAATTGGGCTTGTCTACATGTATGGATAAGTTGATGGCAAATGAAATCGAGAGAATAAAAGCTGACCTTCAAATAGATTCATTTAGAAGAAGGGAAGGATTCTTTAGGTTCCAACAAGCAATAACCTCTTGCAAAAAAAGATCTCCAAGTAAGCATCATGAAGATAACATATCATACTTTTATTTATTTTGGTTTCCTTACTTGATGTGATATTGGGCGATGTAGTTGATTGGTGGGATTAATTCGGGGATGGAACACCAAACTAGCAAAATTTGCAATCAAAGTTTTGAGTCTTGTTCAGCATCTGGGTGTGAACATAATTGGAGTACATTTAATCAGGTTAAGAAGTGTTCGATTGTATTTCCTTACTTCACAAAGAATTGTCTAAGACTTCTACCGTTAGTGATAAGTTTATGTTCCATGGATAGGTGCATAAAAAGAAAAGGAATTGTTTGAGCACAACTAAGTTAAAACTTAGTTGATATCAAGTACAATAAAAGATTAAAGGATAGACACTTGAAGCGCAAGACTCTCAAGGAAGAAGTTGAACAATTGGTGGTAGATGATGTGTCATCTGATGATGAGTAGATTGCTGAAAATAATAGTGGGACTACAAATTCCTTTGTTGAGCAAGATGATGATTCTAACATCAATGTTTATGAGCTTGGAGAAGGAAGTAGTTCTCAACAAAGAGGTATGTTTATCATGCATACTTCATTGATATGCATTCAAACAAAGAAGTAGTGATAAGACCAAACAACCGAATGTTAAATGTGGAGGTATATTACTTATTGAAAAGATCTAATTTAAACAAATTTCCAAAATTCACTTAGTTGTAACTTTTATTTACAAAATTTATTTCACAAAAAGGTAAAGGGAAGAGGTTGATGACATTGGATGAAGGGGAATGGATAGATATTGAGAGTGACAACAAAAATGGGGATGAAGCTATTAGATACGAGGATGAATCTATGGAAGATCCTAGTAGTGATAATGATAATGATATTGAAAATGAGATTTAGATGGAACATTGAGATTTTTTTCCTTTGTTGTGATTAATTATTGGGATTATTTTCTTTGTCGTGATTAGTTTTAAGTATGTTAGGTATTTTTAAGCAATATTATAACATTATAAATATATAATAGTATATATTTTATGATTTAATTATCTTATTAATTTAAAATGAGGCTTACGTCTCATACCGCCTCAAAGCTTATGCTCACCTCTCTAAGAGAAAATGCCTCGAGGCTGCTTTTAGACTTTTAAAACATTGATCCCAGGAATTTGGGCCTTGATGCAGCACTCTTCAAGCAAATTAGAATTTACTAAGGCTGTCCAAGAGTTGCTGAAGGATGTCTTCTACTCTGAAAAACGTCTGAACAATTGAGATCTTTTTTTGGATTTTGAGGCACGAGCAGATGAGGAAGCTTCACCTTCTTTGAAACTGGGAGGCAATGAAACAGTGACCAAGTTGTTCTCTATTCTATCGTCGTTTGGATTTCCATAGCAAGGGCGACTGCTGGGTGTCATTTCTATATTAACATTGAGGGGTTGGTGCGAATTCCCTTATTAATTCTAGAGTACGTGTCGTCTTCACTATTAAATGGAACTGTCCGTTGGTCTTCTTTTAGTATTTTTTTCACAGGACAGTTTTAAACGATGGCTCTTTTGGCGGGAAGTTCAAGCAACTCTTTTTGGGCAACTCGAAACTCGAATGACCATCTTATCTTTTTTCCAGCTGAGAATGTTCTTTTGTCTTTTCCTCAACCTTTTTCACATTCAACTGGTCTTGAGAATCTTTGCTCTATGAGAATTCCCCTGGATCTGGAACAACAAATGACTTCTGGTGAGCCTCCGATGATGTCTGACCCTTAAACTTGTTCTTCTTTCCAGAGGAGACAAATGGACTTTTGGTAAAATTTGGCTTGATCCTCGAGGGAAGAAGAAATTCAAACTTAGAATTTAATGGGTCAGTTCTACTTCCTCATCCTTCATAACCTATTCTAAACGAACAATGTCGATAGGATTGGTAAAATCATATACAAATAAATCTCCTCTTACCTTGCTAGGTGGGTCGATTGATGAAATATCACCAAAATTTAAAAAAAATATTTCCCCTCTTTTCATCAGTAACTTCTATCATCGCAGGAATGAATCCACATGAATTTTCCTTAACTTGGATTTTGGCTTCTGAAACATTAAGAAAATTTAGTGTTTCGGTTGCAATGTTTTCCAATCCACCAAAGTAAGCACCTATTGTTTCAAAAGTTTGTTTGTTTCAGTAATCCAGTGGAAGATTTTTAATTGAGATCCACCCACCATATCCCTTCAAGTACAGTATGAGTAAGTTTATCCCATTTTTCGAACTTTAGGTGGAAGGAGCCATATTCTTGCCATTTGCCTGGGTTCTCAATTAGTTCATTCATAGGTCCTCAATCCATTTCAACCAAAGCACTCTCTGCAAACATTGGATTGATGATGACATTCGATTGAAAGTAAAGTTTCAGTGTTCTGTGATTTCTAGCCAGTTATCAAACTCAAAGAGGCGTGAAACCCATTAAAATCTGCTTTGAACACTTCAGAATTCTTGATGACCCACTGTCGGCTTATGCTCTGTTTATCGGGTACCAAAACAGAGGATTGTCTGCGACTCTTTGGCTTCACCTTGTCTACATAACTTTCCTTCGTTACCTTTTGTATCTGCTCCTTGTCCTTCTTGAGAGTAGTTGATGACAAATTTGGGAGGAATACCATGTCATGTACTCATGTTTCGACTTGAATCCTCCTAGCATTTTACAAAACGTATTCCAACCCTGCTTGTCATCACCTGAGGGAATATGAATGTAGTATCTACCCCTTGTACAGGGTCATACGATGCATCTCATTACCCAACCTTTCTTGGTTCTGAATTTAGAAACTTCTGTTACTCCATATTAAACCTTTTCTTTCTTGAAGAAGTACCTGTTTTCTGGTTTTTGGCTTATTTCTGAAATAGCTTCTTGGAACCAAACAAGTTGGGAGTTCGTTATCGGCAGAATTTTATTGGCTTCCACGTCTTCAACTTGGAATTATCCATTCTCGTACCAAATGCAATAAAACAAGTCACCTCTTTTGCAACTTTCTACTTCCATCAAAGTTTTTGGTTGATCGGTCAAAATATGTGGACTAGACTCTCGCCGGAGAACTTTGATGTACTGAACAAATGCTAATGTGGTTTGAAAACTTATGGGAAAGAAGAGTAGACCTCGGAACTATGATCGAAGAAGGGAAAAAGGAAAGAGGAGAGAAGAGAGAGGAGAGAACATAACTGGTTTAATTCTCAGATGTCAATACTTCTTTTCAGGTTTTCCCTAATTATTATATACAAGATATTTGTTTAAGAGTGATATACTATACAAAATTGCTCGGTGGCTCGTACTCAAGTCGAACATAATCTATTTGGTTTCATGCTAGCGACAAAAATTCAAAATGACTTCAACGGACATATTTTTCTTCATTTTTGTGATATTGAAGTTCTAGAAACCCCAAATATAGTTCACGATGCTTTATTCGTGAGTAATTTTTCCAATCTAGTTGATCTTTTTCGTTTTAAGTAATTTATGGAAGATGAAGGCATTGATCCAACTGTTTTTAGCTTGCCTATGTCTTTTGCTATCCAAAAAACCTCCAACCAAATGGCACCTAAAGGTAACCTCCAACCAAATGGCACACCTAAAGGTTTTCTCCTTCAGGTATACACATTCGGTCAATCAATGCCCCTTCTAAATAATGGGAGAATTTTGGTTTAACTACATTTGCAGGCGAGTACTTTTCTATCTTTTAGGTATATTTGCCAAAAACATTTTGCAATAAAATGTACTATAAGAGGTCTGGGAGCTGAAAAATTCCCCCTACAGGTGTTTTCTCTACTTTTCCATTTCACAAAGGAAATAATACTGGATTTTAAAAAATTAGTACTTACTGGAAAAAAAGTTCACATGACGCTCAGGGCATATATGTTCTCCTTCGGGAAGTCTTTCGAATTCAGCAGCATCAACAAATTCACTATGTAGAGGGGTATGACCAGGATAGTGATCCAAGTTAGGCATATATGGGAGCAAGAGAACACCAAATAAAGCCTACAGCAAAAATAAAACCTTAGAAGAAAGCTAGTAAGGTGGAATAAGATGAAAACCAACTAGTTCATTAATTTCGATGGATGGCATATGATTGTTGTTAAAAATAAATTATGTTTGAATTTTGCAATTTTTAAGCATACCACTGAACATGCATGCTTAAAATGTCACTCTCATGGATTTTCTCTCTTATCTATTTTCAAACTAAGAGGGAGAATATTTCAAGAATGAATCTTTTTTCTAAAAGGAACTTTTAAGCATACCAATGAACAAGCATTGGTCCAGTATGTCTCATTCTCATCTGGAATTCATCAGGAGTTACATAAGATTGATTAGTAATACGAAATTTCCTTTGATTTATTGGAAAGTATCAACCTTTGAAGCTATTAGGTATCATAGGTGGTTGGATTAGCATCTCTTCACAAACTATTATGAGGGCGTTTGGGCCCCAGCTTGCCTTGGGTAGAGTGCGCTATTATAGCTCACTCAATATTTGGGCCTCTTATTATAATAGTTAAAATTCCCAATTATCATAACTCACACTTAGCTACAATAAAACTGAAAATTCTCAGTTTCTATAGTGCTTACTTTTTTGTAACCATCATCTCTCATCAATTGTAACCCAGACTAAAATATTATGCACCCCTTAATTGTTTACATTGTTCCAATGCAATGATAGAGGTGCAAAACAACATTTGTGGTTTTATTCCTGAAGAGATCGTTATTAAGGATCCAAATCTCAGAGATTTCACTTCAATTTGGTGATAGTGTTCCTTTCGAAGCTATAAGTTTGAAGTCATTAAGTCATGGTGATCTATTTGCCAAAGACTTTTCACACTCTATTGATTTTGCTCGAATTAGGCAAGTTATGGAAGATGAAGATACTTTGAAAGATGATGATCTACCATCAGAATCAAATATTTTCTGTTTAAATGGTACTTTTGACAATCAAGGGCCAAGCTCTATTGATCCTTTGTTACATGATGATAACTCTACGCTGTCAGGTTCATGGTTGGAAAGAAACCTAAGAAATTTTGAAGATGTTGTTCTAGTTCAAATGTCTTTGCCTAAGGTCGTCTTAGTGCATCTCTACGGTGCTCTTTTACTACAACCTTTGTTGGATACTCCTCTCAGGACATCAATCTCAACTGGCCAACCTTCCTATTACCTTCTTAGTTCAACTTTTGTTCTATGTATTTTCGTTTTGGAGTTGTCCTATTTATGTTTTGATTGTTGATTTCTATCTTGTTTACTTTTCTCTCTTCTCTGTGAAGTTCTATATCTTTTTTTTTTAAAAGGAAACAAGTCTCTTTATTCATTAAGAAAATGAAGTGAGACTAATGCTCAAATTACAGGAAATCAAAAGGATCAGCAGGTGCACCCGGGCATCTCAACTAGGTTGACACCCCTTAGCACCCATCATCACATCCGAACACTAAAAAATCCTCTAAATTTTTTTGAATAAGAAACAACCCACTTCATTAAGATAATGAAAGATGTTACAAGTGTATGAAAGGAAACAAACCATAAAGAGCAAAACTAATCAAAACTAAACAAAAAGAATCAGCAAATGCACAAGGACATCTCAAATAGGTTGACACCTCCTAAGCATTCTCATCATCTCCTAGAAAGAAGAACAGAAATTCAATTGCCGAGTACAAAACTGAGTAGACCTTGCCTATTTAAAGGCATACAACAAAAAGATAATCTGAAAATTAAAAGATGCCACAACTAGGCAGTTACAAGATCAAGAAAGCGGGAAAATGAAGGCGTTTCAATTGAGACTGGTGTCTTGAATGGAGAAATCTTTAAAAGTTTTGGAGAGAGAGCACCAAGAGGAGGCATTGATAAGAGCGATATCGAATTTAAAGGAGCTAATAGATGCTTTGTCTTGAAACACTCTTTGATTCCTTTCGAACCATAGTTCTGATAACAACACTTTAACTGCATTGACCCAAAGTAATCTTAGCTTCTTCAAATTTGGACCGATCAAGAGTTGAAGCAAACTTGCCTTAAAATCATTGTCAAGAACCCAGCTGACATTGAAGCACTTATATAGACGTATGCAAAAACTCACTGGAAGAACAAGTGTAAGAGAGATTCTGAGTTTAACCAATAAAGAGAGTAACCCTGTGGAGAAATATAATGAGTAGGCAATTTCCTTTGAGGAATATCTGCACTGTTAAGCAAGCCATTCAGCATGATCCATATCAGTATATTCACCCTTTTAGGACTATTGGACTTCCATAAGGCTGATTCTAGTAGCGGTCCAATTGGGGAGGAGAAGGATAGATGCTTTACAAGAGACTTGATTGAAAAAATCTCACTTGGTTCTAAAGACCACCTTCTTTTATTGGGAAGCGAATTAAGTTTAGAGTGGGAAAGCTTTTCAGTCAGGAGCTGGAAGTTTTTTGCCTCTTCATCCTTTAGCAGTCTTTTAAAATGGAAAGACCAAGAAGTTGATGTCTCATCCCAATAGTCTTGTAATGAGCCTTCGAGCTTGGTGGAGATGGAGAAAAGACTAGGGAATGAGAATTTTAAAGAAACAATTTCCAACCAAGGGTCACACCAAAAACCTACCCTTTCACCATTACCAACTTTGAAGGCTGCCAAGGAGTACTTTTAGCCAAGATCTTGAGATGTTGATCCAAGGGCTTCTAAGACTGCTGGTAGTTTTACCATTGGTGTGCCAACCAAACTTACTTCTTCCATAGATGCTTATAATTATTTTCCTCCAAAGTAAATTTTCCTCAATGAACCTCCACCCCCATTTTGCTAGAAGGCTTTGGTTTCTAAGTTTCAAGCCACCAATACCAAGACCATCATCTTCTTGAGAATGGAAAACTAGGTCCCATTTTACTAAATGATTTATTTTGCTTCCAGAATGCCCTTCCCAAAAAAAAAATTCTCAAAAGTCTTTCTAAAATTCGAACCACCTTTTCTGGCATCAGAAAAAGTGATATATAGTAAGTTGGGATATGAGAAAGAACCGACTTACAAAGGGTGGAGCGACCTCCTCTTGAAAGATTGTATCTCTTCCATTTGTCCAATTTACTTTGAATTTTATCGATTACTGGTTGCCAAAAAGTCAATTGTTTAGGATAGCCCCCTAATGGAAGACCAAGGTACATGAATAGAAGAGAGACAGCCTTGTAGTTCAGAATGGCAGCTTCTGATTGTAGCTTAAAATGGTCAATATTGATGCTGCTTCTAGCTGATTTTTCCCCATTAATCTTCAACCCAAAACATCATTCAAAGAGTTCAAGTATTTTCTTTAGGTTTCTAAGCTTTTCCTTGTCATCTTGGCAGAAAATTAGTGTATCATCCGCAAATTGTAAGAGAGGAACATGAATTCTATCTTTGCCAACTATAAAGCCTTCAAACTTGCCTTTTCATGAAGCTGGGACAGTAGTGCATTTAGGACTTCACTTACTAATAGAAAAAGGAAGAGGGTCACCTTGCCTTATTCCTCTTGAAGTTTGAATTCTACCGCGAGGTCTTCCATTTATAAAAATTGAGAATTTTGTGTTAAAAATACAGCCCATCATCCACATTATCCATCTTGAGTCGAAATTCTTTTCAACAAGAATTTTTTCAAGAAACTCCCAATCAACACGATCAAAGGCTTTTTCTAGATCAAGTTTTAAAATCCATCCTTTTTTTCTCTTGGATCGATAATCTTCAACCACTTCATTTGCTATGAGGATTGGGTCTAATATTTTCCTTCCTTCAATGAAAGCACTTTGTGAAGCCTCTATTATACTTGGCATTACCTTTTTCAGCCTCTCCGCTAGTACTTTAGCTACTATTTTGTAAGTCAAAGTAGTTAAACTTATTGGTTTGAAATCACATACCCGAACAGCATCCTTTTTCTTTTGAATTAGGCTGATGAAGTTTTCCTTTATACATGAATTCAACTTCCCATTGTTATAAAAGTCTTCAAAGAGTTCTAGGAATTTATCCTTGAAAAAATCCCATAATTTGAGGAATTCAGCTGTAAAACCATCCGGTCCAGGGGCCTTATTTTTACCCAACAAGTTTAAGGCAGATTTGATTTCGACTAAAGAAAACCTTGCAGTCAGCTTTGCATTTTCAGCAGTAGAGACTTTGGACCATTTCAAGTTGAGAGGAACTGTTCTTTGGCCTGGAAACTTGGTGTACAACGTGGAGTAGAAGTCTAAAATTAGGTCTTCAATCTCCTTGAAAGAATTGGTTGCTACTCCTTGGCCATTTATGAGCTCGGAGATAAGATTCCTTCTTTTTTTTGCATCCAGAAATCTGTGGAAAAATTTTGTATTCTCATCCCCTAAGCTTAGCCAATTGAGCTTGCTTTTTTGCCTTAGATTTCTTTCATCAATTCTATAGAGAGAAAACAATTCAGCTATCAAAGAATTTCTCATACTTCTTTCTAATTCCATTAACCCATGAGCTTCTACTTGTTGATCAATCTCCTCTAATTTTCTTAAAAACACTTCCTCTCTTGATTTTCTTGCTGTCTCAAAATCTGAATGCCAAGCTTTAAGAGCTGTTTTGACTTTTCTTAGCTTAATAGAGATGACAAAACCGACCCAACCTTGGTAAAAACACCCATTGATAATGTGTCTTTGATAATTTTACAGCTTTCTACTATGGATAACCAACTGTTACAAAATCTAAAAGGAGATGGCCCCCATTCGAACGATCCGACTTCAAGAAGAATCGGGAAATGATCTGAACATAACCGTGCAAATCTTACTACTCTAGTATTTACAAAGGTATCATCCCAAATATTTGAGACCAAAAATCTGTCGAGAAGTGAAGAAGAAGCTGAAGGACCTTCTCTTGACCAAGTAAATTGGCCATTACCAAGGGGAATTTCCATTAATTTTGCTGAATCAATGAATTTGTTAAACTTTTTCATCCCTTTTGTTATTCTCCCTGTCGGAATCCTTTCTTGAATCCTTCTTGTGATGTTGAAATTTACTCCAATACACCAAGACTCGCAACAATATCCTAAAAGTGAATATAATTCCGGCCAAATATGATTTCTTTCTTTGTAATCCGTGGGACTGTATACATTCGTGCCCCAAAATGTAATGCACTTAACTGTTAATGAATGACCACCCTTAAGAACTTCTATCATTGAGATTTTGCTTTCATCCCACATGGTTAACAAGCCACCTGATCTGCCTTGCGCTTCCACAAACTCCCACCAGCCCACCCTATGTCTTTGGAACTCCAAAGTTCTTTTATAATTCTGATATCAAAAGAATCCTTCTTGGTTTCTTGGATCATGACCAAATCCGGGTTGACTTTTCTGATGCATCTACTTACTGCCAGTCTTTTGGGAGCATCACCCATGCCTCTTATATTTCATGATATGATTTTCATGATTTATTCTTGGAATTATCCCAAGATCAAACCACAGTCTTCTACCAACGAGATCAAATTACTGGAAATATCTTCTTTGTCAATAGGCTTAATGGAAGATCTGATGATATTAACCGTTTTAAGTTTTTCTTCAGGTTGAAACAAGCAGTGCAAATCTTGATGTTGCTCATAATCAAGGTAATCCTCTTCTTGGAGGAATTCAGGGACCAAACAACTGTCCTACGTGTGATGCCAAGCGAGAGTGAAGAGAAAATGAGAGAGAGCTACACCAATGAGATTGGAGAGAGCGACACCAGCGAGAGTGGAGGCAGCGAGAGAATGGGAGAGAGCGAGATTGGAGAAGAGCGAGAAAGTAGGAAAGAGCGAAATCTGCCAACGAGAAAGTGGGAGAGAGCGAAACCAGCAAGATTGGGACAGATGGATGCATTTGAGGAGAATTGGATGCGTTCATTAGTAATTTGGATAAATAAATCAGAAATTGAGCAGATGAAGTGGCAAAAGGAGATTACACGCAGGAAGATTTTTATCAACTTAAGTAGGTGGTGTACGATTAAGATTACATGCAAATTAGATCATTTTGGTAGGCAAACCCAGAATTAAACAACTCAAAGCTCGGTTAGCCAGAGTAAGCATGGGCAGCCTAAGGAAGAGCCATTTGTATGGTGAGTTGTCGTGAGGAAAGAGGCTGGGAACGGCTATAAATAGGAGGCCTCGGCATGAAGATTAAACTCATTCCAAACAATTTCAGTAGTAAAAATCCTAAGTGGAGAGTGAGCATTTAGTGGGAAAGCTGCCGTTGGTCTGAAAGGAAGGAAATTTGAAGGGAGATACTGTTCAAATTCCAATTTGGTCTGAGTAGGGGAACAAAATACAAAAGGGGAAATTGGCAAAACTGTGAGTGTTATAGCTTTATAGTTTCGATATATCGTGAGTGTTATAGCTTTATAGTTTCGATATATCGTGAGTGTTATAGCTTTATAGTTTCGATATATCGTGAGTGTTATAGCTTTGAAGTATCATGATTGTTATTACAGTTTTGGCATACTGTGAATGCATTTATACAAGTAAAGTTGTCACACCCCCTCCCAAACCTTAAACTCCAAGACCGGGAAGGGAGCGTGAGGGTGACTATATAACCTTTTAAGACAATACCTATGCTCAATATGTCCTCCATGTCTCTATAAATTGTTAATAGGTTTACAACATTCCCCCTATCTATCTATAGATATAATTAAATTTTCTTTCTATTCATGGTCTGAGCCGTGCCCCGAGAGTTTACCGAATTCTTAGCTGGTGGTGGTGGGTGATGGACTGTTCCTTGAACGCTCCGCTTTGCTACGCTTTGGTAAGAAAGGAAAACTAAGTCCGAGATATATAGGACCATATGAAATTCTAGAACGCATAGGCCCATCAGCCTACCGTTTGGCATTGCCAATGCAGCTTTCCAGGATACATGATGTCTTCCATGTGTCAATGTTGAGTAAATATATATCGGACCCATCTCATGTTCTAGAATCACAACCATTGCAACTTAAGAAAAATTTGTCCTATGAGGAAGAACCTATACAAATCATAGATAGGAAGGAGCAGGTATTGAGGAACAAGATGATTCCAGTAGTCAAAGTGTTGTGGAGACACCATGCAGTGGAAGAAGCAACCTGGGAAAGCGAATAACAAATGAGAGCCAAATATCCTCATTTTTTCTCTTGATGACTTTCCGCTGAATTTCGAGGACGACATTCACAAAAAGGGGTACTGACTTGTAAGCCCTTATCCCTTTTTCTCTTGTTTATGCTTAGCATCAACCTAGATAAGTGAGCGTACCTAAATGAATAACTTGGATTATATGACCTAAGAAAGTTCTAATTCTAAGTGTTGGAATGAAAGTTGGAAATTACTTAACAAATGCAAGTTCTTTTAGAAATGTATTAATACATGTTATTATTGGAACAATTTTTCATGATTGGGCACTTGTATAGTGAACATGATTTGTTATTGGCTAAGGGTTACAAGGAAAGAAAGAACAAATTTTGTAGGAAATGCAAGTTAGCCGAGAGGGGCATTGGAGTTGTTTTTTTAAAAAACATTATTGGATTAATTTGCTAAAATCTAAAATTAATTTAACTTGATAAGTCTTGTAAGACTACAAGGGATAAGGAAAATAAATAAAAAGCCACATAGTAGGGCAAACAAGTAGCTGGGTGGAGGACTTTGATGGGAGGAAAAAGTGTGCAACTTCGGCCAGAAATTTAAGGTCTGAAAAATGTGATGGTTCTCCCAAAATACTCGTGCAAAAGCTTCCATATTTAAACCAGATTAAAGCTTATTGAGTTGTGAGTCTATTCTAGGGCTGCTCGAGAGATTTGGGATCGGAAAAATGAAGAAATCGTGAAAATAGTGAAGGTTGCCCGGAAAACTGGAAAATCCGAGTAAGGTGTAGTCCAGGAGAGATTCTGAGCTCTGGAATACGAGTTAAGAGCTGTAATTTTGAGGTTAGTTAGCTTAAAGGTTTATTAACATATTTCATGAAGGAAGTATGTGCAAATTTTCGCTTTAAGTTGGGTTAAAAGTTGGTTAAAGTGAAACCAGTGTTTTCTCGAACAGGGTAGCAGCAGGCCAGCTCCCCCTAAGGCTGCCAGCCCCACCAGCGCGCCTCCTTCCGTGCCAGCGCCCCTCAGCACGCATTAGCCCATTCAGCCCTGCCCACCCACGGCCAGCCTCGCCCACCCACGCCCACAGCCTGCGCCCATGCCCATTTCTAGTGCCCAATTGCTTGTTTTATAGCATTTTGGGTGTTGGTGAGTATTTTTGAATCCCAATTAAGATTTTCTTGATATTTTGACCCTAGAATGAATACTTTTGGATTAAAAATTGAATTTTGGGCCATTTTGGATATTGTGAGGAAAATGGACTTAAGGAGCAAAATGTGAATGTTTAGGTGTTAAAATGAGTTCAAGTGGTTACATTGAATCACTATGGGCTGTTTTTTGTTAATTTGACCACTTGGAACTTTATTTCAGGTCAAATTGAAGTTGGAAAGGCTTACAACCCAAGGAGCTCGTGCCAGTGATAGTGAGTGGTTTACTTTTGAATGTTTTGATATAGAAACTAATTATATATTATAGTATGTTATGATTTATGAAATGTGATGGCATGATCTGTTTTACTTGATTGATATTTCAAAAATGTTTAAATCATGATTTCTAAACTCTCGATGGTTTTATACGATCTTGATTTATCAAAATGTAGTTTGGAACCCGAGTTTACACAATTGTGACTTGTATGGTTTTATATGAAAACCTCTTGATGTTGAATTTAAAAATGTTGAATGTTTGTGAAAGTGGTTTCAAACTACTAATTCTTGTACCCGAGAGATGGTTATTTTCCCGTGCTACTTGAATGTGTTTCAGTAGCACCAATTAGGAGCCGATGAAATCCATGGGAACTTTTTGATGAGAACATCTGCCATATTTATGCTACCATGACTGACTCCCACAAGTAGAACCGAACCTTTTTCGAGATGGGACCTTTCCAAATATTCTTATAGAGAGAAGCATTCTGATTATGTCCTCTAGAGGCAATGTGTAGAGTATTGGCTTCGATAAAAATTGACCAGATTTATCAAGAATCCATCTCTAAGTGATATCAAAATACTCTCTTCTCTCTCCTCTCTCATCTTCCCTCCCTGCCATCGACTTTCCCTTTTCTAACTCCGATCACTATGGCTTCCTTGCTGCCGATCACTCCTACCTCCTCCATCACCAAGTCGATTCATATTGACCGAAAAATATTCTCACTCACACCGATCCTTCATTCTAGTCGAAAACCTTCAAGCTCTCTGAACAATCTCACGCAGACATCCATTTGATTTTCACCTCATGGAATTCTCTTGAATGGCTAGCCTCCTCCATCCAAGCTCTGTTTAAGGACCCATACAACCACAAATTCTTCAGGAAGCTGATTGATAATGGCGACACCCTTTGGCTTGAAAAACATTGCAACAAATATGGCTACTTTTCCGAGCTTACCCTCTTAGAACAATTTGGCCGTCGTTCCATTATTCTTGTCCCTGCTATGAACGACAAAAGGGGCTGGTTTTCCTTCTTTTCTTTGGTTTCAGAGTACCTTGGTAAGCCCAAAACACAGAACAAATCAACTCTGAATACTACTCCTCAAACTTATAAGACAGCTACACAAGCAGAAAGCATCCTAACTTCCAACAAGGACAGCCCCCCAACACCTCTTGGCAGCCATGACAGTTCCTCCATAGTACCACATTTAAATTGGCAAGATATGGTGATTGTTCAGAGGTTTGTTTCTAACGATTCTTGGCAGAGTATCAGAGATTCCCTCCATAATTTTTTATCTTCTCGATGCACCATCAACCCCATCTCAGATGATAAAGCCTTGCTACATGTATATAGTTCGGCCATACCACAAAAACTGTATGCACACTCAGATTGGACAAACATTGGCCCTTTGAAACTCAAGTTTCTTTCACCTTTCATCATTTCTTTCCAACAGCAAATGGTAGCATCATATGGGGGCTGGATTAATGTGCTTCACCTCCCAATCACCCTTTGGACAGATGCAATCTTCAGATATATTGGTGACATTTGTGGTGGTTTTGTCCAAATCTCCAATCAAACAGAACGTGGATTGGATCTTACCATTGCTCGAATAAGGGTCAAAGAAAATGCACAAGGATTCATTCCATTTGCAATCCAGTTACCAAAGGAGTTGGCCAGCAAGGAGTTACTGGTTCAAATCCGATCAGCCGGCGCCGGAGCACAGGAACAGCGACGCACCACTTTACCTACACAAGGAAATAACAATAAAGATGTTGCTGAAAATGTGGATCTCATTAATTCTCAATCAAAAGAAAAAGGCAAGTCCAAAATCTCTGAAATTAGCCAACAGGACCCTCCCCCTCTCTCCCCTTATTTGCAAGCCTTGACTAAATCTCCACCAGTTTTGGAAAAAATAATTTTCCCTCCATCTCTTTTAAATAAATCGGTACCTACTTCTCTCTCTCCACATTTGCCAATTTTGACCAAATCTCATTCAGTTACGGAAAAGGACAATTTCCTCCCTTCTCTCACCATAGTTGACCAAACCGTGGGCCCACTTTCTGCCCCTTTATCCTTTTCCAAATCAACAGAAAACCCAAGTCAAAATTCTTTACATGAGTCAACCACATCATTTAGTTTCCAAAACCAACCTAATAGCCCATCCAATTTGTCTTCTCCTTCCTTCACACAACCCTCTCTCTCCACAATTACTTTTCGTGCGGATCCCACTACTTTACAAGCTGGAACTTTGCATTCAACCTCCACCACCAAACCAAACTTTCCTTTTATTGGTTTTGATACGGAAGCTTACCTCTCCAGCCCTTCAAAAGAAATCGATTTTGCTGCTCAACCCCTTGATATGGCCATTTTTGGTGACCAGCCGATTGATACTACCCACATGCCAATACATGCTCTTCCCCCTCCTCCACCAGACCTTAGTCGCAAACAAAACCTCTCCCTCTCTCCCTCTCTCCCTCTGTCAATCATGAGACCATTTCCCCTTTCCATGCCACTCACCAACAATCTACTAATCACCAGCCCTCACCCTCTCCTTCCTCTTTACCCATTAGTCTTCAAGATCTGGCTTCCCTTTTTTCCTCACATGGCTTATGTGTTATGGCTATTCCCTCGATTCCTTCTTCCTCCAAAACTAAGAAAACTAACGATATTAACAGCAAAAAACCCAAACTTCACAGAGAATTGCAAGGCCTTTTTTCTTCAATCCACTATGATAAAACTGCCACTTTGGCTATAAGGGAGGGCTCACCTGAGTATCAATGAAATTCCTCACATGGAACGTACGGGGTCTTCGTTCATGGAAGAAACGTGCTTTGGTGAAGAAGATAATCCAACAACACAACCCCGGTATTGTGCTATTACAAGAAACGAAGCGGTCGACCGTTGATTCCTCTTTAATTAAATCTATTTGGAGTTCTTCATTTATTGGGTGGATCGCTCTGGATGCTATTGATTCATCAGGGGGTATCCTTATTCTTTGGAGTGAGCCCGACTTTACTATCTTTGAGGTGGTTGAGGGACATTTTTCTGTTTCGATTCATGTTTCACTGTCTGATGGTTTTTCTTTCTGGCTTTCGGCAGTTTATGGCCCTTCATATAATAATTTCAGATCTGACTTTTGGCAAGAGCTTGATGATTTAGCTGGTTTGGGAGGTGAAAATTGGGTCATTGGTGGTGACTTCAATGTCACTCGATGGTCTTGGGAAAAGTCACATGATAGAACAATTTCCTCTAGTATGCGTGCCTTCAATCAATGGATCATGGATTATCAGTTACGGGATATTCGTTATCAAACGGCTGTTTTACTTGGTTGAGTTTCGGTCCTACTCAATATTTATCTCTACTTGATCGATTTTTGCTTACAGAAAATTGTCTTCGCAAGTTTGGGTCTGTTATTCTTAAACGCCTGGATCGTATTACATCGGATCATTTTCCTTTGGCTTTATCTTCCAGAAGTATTGATTGGGGTCCATGCCCTTTCAGATTTGAAAATTCCTGGCTTTAAGTGCCTTCTTTCCATGCCTTGGTGGAAAATTGGTGGAATTGCCACCTGTTAACCGATTGGCCTGGGTATGGTTTTATGATGAAACTTCAGGGTTTGAAAGCTATTATCCAGGATTGGAATACCAATCGTTGTAGTGAGGTTACTAATCTTCATTCCCTTGTCTCACAATTAACCAATTTAGATGCCCTGGAAGACAATCAGGCCCTTAATGAGGAACAAATTAATAGACGTATTCTTCGTGAACAAATTGAAAATATGACTATTCAAGATCATATCCATTGGCAGCAGCGTTGTAAGCTGAAATGGCTTCTTGAGGGTGATGAAAACACACGGTTTTTCCATAAAATTGTTGCTGCCCAATGCCGTAAGTCCTCTATTACGAAGATTCTCTCAAGGGATGGCACAAGTCTTTTGACTTCACAGGACATTGAAGCTGAATTCTTGTCTTTTTATTCAACCCTTTTCAAAAAAGACATGGGTCAACGATTCCTTCCACTAAACCTTACGTAGAATCCTATTTCACCTACTCAAGCCATTGATCTCGAGCGTTCTTTTACAGATGATGAGGTATTTGTTGCTGTCTCCTCTCTTGGGGTTAGTAAATCTCCTGGTCCAGATGGTTTTACGGCTGAATTCTTTAAATTCTTTTGGCCTACTCTAAAATCTGACATGATGTTAGTCATTAATGATTTTTACAAATTTGGGATTATTAATGTGAAAATGAATGAGACTTATATCTATCTGATACCCAAGAAAGTTGACTCAAGATCTGTTTCTGATTACAGACCTATTAGTCTCATTCCCTATGCTTATAAAATTATTGCCCGTGTTTTGTCAAATCGTTTGAAAAAGCTACTTCCTTCTACCATTTTGCCCAATCAGCTTGCTTTTGTAGCTAATAGACAAATTATTGATGCTTCCCTAATGGCGAATGAGCTCACTGATGATTGGACCTCTCAGAAAAAACCAGGGGTTGTCTTAAAACTGGATCTTGAGAAAGCTTTTGACACAATTGATTGGGACTCCTTGATTATATACTCCAGGTTAAAGGTTTTGGTTGTCGCTGGCGTAACTGGATTAAAGGATGCATTTCTAGTGAGAATTACTCGATCATCATTAATGGCCGCCCTCGTGGCAAGATTCTTCCCACACGAGGCATATGATAGGGAGATCCTCTCTCTCCTTTCTTATTTATCTTAGTGGCTAATTGTCTGAGTCGTCTTATTGATCATAATTCTGCATTGGGTCATATTAGTGCACATCCTATTGGCCATTCTAATTTTACTCTGACTCATTTACAGTTTGCTGACGACACTTTGTTGTTATCTACTGCTGAAAGAACTGCCATACGAAACTTGTTTGACATTGTCCATATTTTTTAGTGTGCTTCTGGCCTTAAAATTAATCTCTGATTCTGATTTTGACTGGTTGTTGCGCTCTTTTGGCTGTCAAAGGGGCTTTTGGCCAGCTTCTTATTTAGGGCTTCCTTTGGGTGGTAGTTCAAAATCTGGTTTGTTTTGGCAGCCTATGATTGAGAGGTTTCAACATAAACTCCATAATTGGAAGTATTCTTATATTCGAAAGGGGGTCGTCACACGCTTATTTAAACTACTCTTTCTAGCCTCCCTACAAATTATTTGTCTCTGTTTAAGGCTCCTTCCTCTATTATTAACTGCCTGGATAGATTGGTTCAAGATTTCTTTTGGGAAGACTCTCGTGGTGATGGTGGTGTTCATAATGTGAATTGGATGGTATCTCAGCGTCCAAAATTATTGGGAGGTCTTGGCATTGGCAATTTTAAGCATCGGAATTTGGCTCTTCTTGCGAAATGGACTTGGCGGTTTTTAATTGAACATGATGCTTTATGGAGGAAGCTTATTGTTGCCAAGTATTATGCTACCGATCGTGTTTGGCCCTCCCCTGTCAATGGAGCTTCTTCCAAATCACCATAGAGGTATATTTGTTTGTCTTTTGAGTTGATTGCTAATCAGGTTAGTCGCCGCATTGGGGATGGTTCATCCACGTCCTTCTGGAATGACCCTTGGCTTAGTTGTGGAGTCCTTTCTACCACCTATCCACGGCTTTTTCATCTTGTACAACATCCTGAGGTTATAGTTGCTAGTGTTTGGAACTCAGGTATGGTTGCATGGAATTTAGACTTACGTCGTAATCTTACTGAGTTAGAGATTGCTGAGTGGGCCTCATTATCCATTCACTTGACACCAATCCGATTGTGTGCTACCCCTAATACTTAGTTGTGGCCTCTTGATCCATCTTTGGGGTTTACTGTTAAGTCTCTTATGGCTGATTTGGAAGGTGATCTGGATTCAGACTTAACTGATCTTTATTCGATGATTTGGAAGGATGGATATCCTAAGAAGATTAAAATCTTTCTTTGGGAACTCAGCTGGGACACCATTAATACTATTGATCGTTTGCAACGTCGTATGCTTTACATGTCTCTTTCTCCATCTTGGTGTCATATGTGCCATGAACATGTTGAATCATCAGTTCATCTATTTTTTCACTGTTCTTTTGCTACTGGCTTTTGGAACCTTCTCTTGTCTCATTTTGGTTGGCATTTCACTTGCCCTCATGATATTTTTGATGCTTTGGCCTTGGTGTTAGTGGGACATCCTTTTGGTGGAACCAAGAAGGTCATTTTTTTTTTTTTTTTTGAAAAGGAAACAGCCTTTATTAATTTAGTACAAGAGATGAGTACTTTGTGAATAAAGGCGAATACAAAGAACCAAGCAAGAAACCAAAGGATCAGTAGGTGCACTCGGGCATCTCAACTAGGTTGACACCCCCATAGCACCCTCATCATATCCATCATAGATGAAAAGCCGTCAAAGGCTAATAAAAGAGCATTCTAATAAGACAATACAAGGAAAAGCTTCACAAACTGAAGTTGTAAAGAACTAAGCTACAATGATCTAAATTACATCAAAGGAAATTAAGACAGTTAAGAATACTAATGAAAGAGAGGCTGCTTTCACTATCGCCGGAGCTTCAGTTAGTCTTCCAATTGAAAGAAAGTCTGCCAATTTAAGCTAGTGTCTTGCAAAGAATAGGCTTCAAAGCATTTAGAAAGGGAGCACCAAAGAGAGGCGTTGAGTTTTGCCGCCTCTAAGCGAGCAAACCAAGGAGTTTCCTTCCCATTGAATACTCTTTGGTTTCTTTCAAACCAGATTTCAACCAGCACTGCTTTTACCCATTAATCCATAGTAAATTGGAGTATTTCTTCATAATAGGACCAGAAAGTAGTTGTTGTACATTGCTTCTAAAAGAAATATCAAAGACCCAAGAGGTGTTGAAGCAATTAAGGAAATCTTTCCAGCAATTGAAGGCAAAACAGCAGTCAAAGAATAAGTGTTGAAGGTCTTCTTCAGCTGACTTACAAAGGACACACCAATTGAGGGAGATAGAATAGCAAGGCAGCTTTCTTTGCAGCACTGAGGAACAGTTTAGGGTTCCAAACAGCATTATCCAAACTGTTATATTAACTCTCCTAGGGCTGTTGGACTTCCAAAGGCTCTTGTGAAGGCTGGCTGAAATTGGGGTGGTCTCATAAAGGTGATTAACCAATGATTTAAATGAGAAAGAGCCATTTTTTTCAAGAGACCAAATGCGAGTGTCTTCCCTATTGGATAATTTTTGCTTAACCAACAATGCTAATAGGGATTGGAACTCTAAAATCTCACCAAGGTCATTTGGTTGGCTTTTATCCGTGCTTTCCTTTGGTGCTTATGGGGTGAAAGGAACAAACAACTTTTTCATGATACATGTTCTTCTGTTCAGTTTTTTGAGTTCGTTTTATCTACTGCTTTTTCTTGGTGTAAATTATAGCACCCTTTCACTCATTTCATTTTATCTTTTTTAGTCAATAATTGGCAATCTCTATTGTAATTCTTCATGGTCTTCCCCTTATTCATATTAATAAAGTTTCTTTTACCAAAAAGAATTCATCTCTCAGTGTCATTCCTCGTAGGGTTGACTGGGGGAAAGAGCAGAGAGGACATGGTAGTCCATTCCTCAATCTCGGCTTCTATTAGGGTACATCTCAATCCAAGGTCCCACGCTTGATGATTTTATGGTTTCAGCAATGAGAAATAGAGGCCTCTTTGTGATCGGATAGAGCAAATAGCCTTGGGAAAGCATTTTTTAGGGGCATGGTTTTTGATAGCTATCCAAAAGAGCTATTTATTCCCACCAAAATCATGTTAGTTCGTAGGAATTTAATGTTCTATTTAATGTTTTTGACAGATAAACGAGCAAAGGAGACCATCGGGATGATTCGGGTGCATTTCAAGTCAAAACGGAGCAAGTAGAAGAAAAGGGAGCAAAATTACAATTTTGTCCTTGGAGGGAGTGCAAGGCTGCCCTTGCTCAGCGCCTTATGCTGTGCGCAAAGGCAGAATGCCCAATTTGGCGAGAGTGTCACGGCACTCTCCAACAACGCAGTGCAACACTGCGTACGAGGTATTTGGTCCGATGGATATTACAGTCAAGGTTTAAAATGTCGATGGACATACCAAGGTGTTAATTCTAGTTTATGGAAATATTGATAAATGTAGGTGTTGATGGATATTTCTAAAAAAATTTAAAAACAAAGAATTTTCTTAAAAAATTGTTAAAAATTAGTAAATAAACATTTTAAGATTTTTAAAAGGGGAAAATATCCTTTTGGTCCCTAAGTTTTTAAGAATAGGTGCATTTGGTCCCTAATGTTTCAAATTGGCCATTTTAATCCCCGAATTTTTAAGAATAGGTCTAAAAAGTCCCTCAACTGAAAGTCTTTTAAATTTAAACATAAAATTGATTAAATACAATATGGCAAGATGACTTGGAAATAAATATATTTTTTTAATCTTTCTCATTTCTCTCTCTCCTCTCTCTTCTCTCTCACCTCTTTCTTCATCTTCTCCTCCTCTCCCTCCACTTTCTTGTCCTCACTCCTCCATTTCCATCTTCTCTCTTTATCTCTCATTTTTCTATGAAGAAGCTCATGAAATTTGTTCACTTCTCTCTTCTTTCTATTATCTCTCTTATCCTCTCTCCTCCGTCTCCATCTTCTCTCTGTCTCTCATTTTTAAAAACAAAAAAAAAAAGTTTTTACTGTGTTAAAGTAATTTCTATTATTTATTTTGATTTTCTATTTCTTTTTTATTCTGATTTTCTAATTTTTTCCAGCTGTTTTCTCATGGTGTTTACTGCTTTTTGTGTGTGTGTGTGTGTGTGTGTTTTCTAAATAAAAAAAAATTGCATTTACTGGTTTTGGTGTTTTTCTTGGTGGCTTTTTTTCCCCTTTTTTGGTTGTTTCAAGAATGGTTTTACGATTCAACTATTTTAATTTATAGAAAATTATAATAAAAATAGAAATTACTTATACATAGTATATAGAAAAATGAGAGATAAAAGAGAGAAGATAGAGATGGAGAAGAGAGGACAAGGGAGAGAAGAAATAAGAGAAAAAAATATGAGATAAAGAAAAGAGAGAAGTGAGCAAATTTCGTTAGCTTCTCCATAGAAAAATGAGAGACAGAGATAAGATGGAGATGGAGGAGAGAGGACAAGAGAGTGAAGAGAGAGTGAAGAGAGAGAAGAGGAGAAGATGAAGAGAGAGAAGAGAGAGAAGAGAGAAATGAGAAAGATTAAAAAATATATTTGTTTCCAAGTCATCTTGTCACATCGTATTTAATCATTTTTATGTTTAAATCTAATAGACTTTTAGTTGAGGGACCTTTTAAACTTATTCTTACAAACTCGGAGATCAAAATGGTCAATTTGAAACATTAGGGACCAAATGCACTTTTAGTTGAGGGACCTTTTAAACTTATTCTTACAAACTCGGAGATCAAAATGGTCAATTTGAAACATTAGGGACCAAATGCACCTATTCTTGAAAACTCAGGAACCAAAAGGGTATTTTTCCCTTTTAAAAAAATTAACTTGTTTATTATTGATATGATTTTTATATTAATGACATTTTGTTGCATATATTGTTATCTTTCATGAATTTTTCTACGATCTAATGGACATGCCGATTTACCCATCATGTCGGTGTCAAACAAGTGGAAATGTGGAAATATCGATGGAAATACCGAGATGTCAAGAGAAATGCAATACATGATTACAGCAAGTAACAAACTGCAACGAATTTTTATATTTTCAATAGTTGAGCACCAGAAATTTCTAAACATTTTGACTTTAGTCCATACCAACACTATTCACCAAACTACTCTTAGCTTATATTCTTTTCCAACCATTAAGTACAAAATGATGCAAAAATTGCACAACAGATAAGAGTCAGAAAACAAACTAACCTGGAAGAAGACTTCACTGATATACAAATATAGCACATATCTGAAAGGACAAAAACAGAAATGCAAATCCATGTTATGCATAAATGTATGCTCAAGAAACTGATTGAACTCTGAAGCTATGCATGAGAGCGAAGAATTTCTTAATTCGTTGAATGAAGAATGATAGGATTTATACAAGAAAGACTCAATCAAATATGCTGGAAAAAATTAATCAATTCAAATCTATATAATCGATATGGAAAACAAAATTACAGTATAAACATAAATCTATGACATATACAAGGAAATCAACTATTTCTAATTTACAACTTAATTTTCTACGCTAGTTGAATGGTTTTTTTTTTAAACGGAAACAAAACTTTACATTGACATAATGAAAAAGTGGTTAATGTTCGAATTACAAAGAGACGTAATAACCCATGTAAACTAGAAGACGAGGGGATCAGCAGGTATACCCGACATACCCATATCGCCCTCATCATATCCCAATATTGAAATAATGAAAAAGTCAATGTTCAACATAGGAAGAACAGAGCAATTCAACGTTCCAAATATCATAACCAAACAAGAAGGTTAATTCTTTTTGGGCTATTAGTCTTCCACAAGCTCTTATAAACTTCTTTATCAACAGAATCCAAAGAAGCCAAGAATTTTGACAAGGATTTAACTGAATATCTTCCTATGAATCCAATGTCCAAATATGAGAATCATCACAAGCCTCCACTTTTTTTCCAGCCAAAATTTGAAACACCTGACCAAATTCAAGAATTTCTGGTCTTTCAACAATCTTCTGAAGGAGATATCCCATGACAAAGTATCAATATCCCAATGGTCGAAAACAGACCCATTGGGCAGTAGAATGGTATATGCTAGTCATTCTAAACTTGACAATTGGTTCACATGACAGGTTCAATGCAAACTGCAAAGCCTTGTTTATTTTGTTTGCAGCTTGCTGATGGAAAGTCACATGTCTTAGATGATTTATGTTTGTCTCAAATTTCTCATTGATAAAGTAACGATCTAACTCGACATGCTTCAGCACTGTTTTGGGCTATAATTTGTTGTTTCTTGCTTCTCCAAGTTATAAGCATCCCCATATACAGGCACAACAACTCGATACCTGCCAGTCCTCGATACTTGCCACGATCAAATACTTCATCTTCAGAATTAACTTCAAGTTTAGTATTTGTAGATGTGTCAACTAGTATGCAACCACTTAGTCCAATTTCTCTCGAGAGATCTTGTCAGAACTAACTTCAAGTTTAGTATTTGTAGATGTGTCAACTAATTTGCAACCACTTATTCCAATTTCTCTTAAGAGATCTTGAGTGTACTTTCATAGAGTGATTGAAATCTATTTGTTGGATGGATCTTGCTACTTTAGTTCCTAGAAAGTATATTAGATGTCCCAACTTTTTTTTTAAAAAAAAGGAAACAAACTTTTCGTTGATGTAATGAAAGAGGCTAGTACTCAAAAGATAAATCAGGTGTCCCAAGTATTTGATTTCAAATTCCTTTGATGTAGTTTCAGACGCAGAATTTATCTTCCTCTATTTGCCCCTTGAGCTTGGCTCAAAATGAAAACTTGTAGCATCTATTTTTTTATTGTTGTTATTCCCGATCTTTCTGGTGACAATTATTCTCTTATTTTCATCTTCATTTGGTCTTTGGCAACTCCTAGAGAATATCTTACAGATTCTGGTTGGTCCTCACTTGGCATCTAGCTCTCAGCTGTTATGGTCCAATGCAATCAAAGCTCTTCTGATTGAGATTTGGTATGAATGCAATCGCAGGTTTTTTTATGACAAATCACTTTATTGGCTTGATCGTTTGGGTTCAGTTCGTCTTGTAGCATCATCCTTGTGTTGTCTCCAAGTCTTTTGCTAATTTTTTTTCTTACGACAAGAAACCAACTTTTCATTAAAAAGATTAATATTCATGCTACGTATTAGAGAAAATAATTTCATAATTCATTGAGTGAAGAATGATGAAATTTACAGAAGAAGGCTTTCAAAAAAATATGTAAAAGTAATCAATGAATCTATGCTCATATGGGAAAGAACAATAATAGCTACAGATATAATTCGACGACATATACAATGAAATAATCTATTCCTAATTTACAGCTTGATTTTCTACAAACTTCTTTTTTCGAAGGAACTGACAATTTGAAATATTGTCATCAAATTTCAAAACTATCTAAGATACACGTTCTGTTGAATTATCTTAATTTATTCTCTATTTTTACATTTTTTTATGACAAACAAAATAATATGTAGAATGTATTTCTTAGTTCTTTCCACGTCTCCAAAAGGCATAATGGATATTTTACCTGACAAGTTCTAATTCTTCAAAGAAACAACAGCAGTAACATAACGGTAAAGTGTCATCCAGGTTCATAAATGATTGTAACTATAAATTTGGATATATGCCTTTAGAAAAGAAAGGTTAAGAAATACCTCTTGTACAAATCCTTCACAGAAAGAATTAGGTTGAGCATTACACCGTCCGCTACTAATATATAAACAACTCCAAATCTGGTGATCCATCGAAATTCAAAAACATAAACTTTGGCTTCTACAAGAAGCATTACAACCATTGAGGACCAAGTAAGGGCCTGAATTATAAGGGCAACAACCTGAAACGAAAGGGCATAAGGCTTAATATTGGAGCACTCAATCTAAAATCCACTCATCATCTCCAGAGCTAAACAAAATTACTTCTTAGTTAGTACACTACTTCTTACCTAGTGCATCAAGTTAAGAAGACAAGATCTCAATCTTTTTCACACTTAAAATCTCCCTTCGTTCTCAAGAGTGATACAAACTAAACCACCATTCTTCCTATACCCCATGTAATCGGACTACAGATCACATCTTTTTTTTTCTAAAAATGGAAACAAACTTTTCAATATGAAATGAAACAAGAGTAATGCTAAAAATACAATGGCACAAAATAAAAAGAAGACAAACTTAACAAAACATAAACCCTATTCCGGAAATATAAATCTGTTCCAATTTGAACATATGAATAGAAAAGCATGCTAACAACTTGGAAATTGAACACCATGAGGAAGGTTTAAGTTGAGCTAATTCCAAGCAATCAGACCACGAAAAGACTAGTCTTGAAAACCCCTTTAGTTGCATTAAAACCAAATTTCAGAAAGAATAGCTTTCACCCAATTACCCCATAAAAGATGAGAATTGGGATTCAAAAGAGGGCCCACCAAGACTGCAGATCATATCTTTATTAACTTTTCTAAAAATATTCCCAACATTAAGAAGCAACAATTAACAAAACCATTTCATCATCATCGGTAAACTAGGTAAAAATTGGCTAAACAAATTATTATGTAAAGGCAAATATTTCCCCCTTCAATTGCAACTAATGAAACATCTACAGTCACTAAGGAACGCATATTTCCATGTACTAAGAAACTGTCCCTTCTCCATTTTGTTATGCTTGCAGTGTGTGAATATGTAAATTTCAGGAAAGCAATAAAAGATTAAAATAATTCTTTAAGTATTGTAAGTAAACACTACCTCGAATGGAGCAAGTGCGGTCTGCCCATCTAAATTTAAGACTGAAATTCCCATGATCAATTTGTATAAAGGCACAAACGCACAGTAAGCAGCCAACAAACACAGCACATAATTGTATATCTTTGACTTCAAACAAAACCTCTGTACTGTAAAATTCTTCTTCATCAGCCATATTCTGTAGATACATAGACCTAGAACAAGCAGGTGAGAAATAGCAACCACCAGTGAGTCAATGACACATGGTGTGTATGCGCCAAAAGCATTTTCCACTGCATTTGTCCAAACACCAGCAACAATTGGACGACAATACCAAACAAACGGCTCAAACCCCATTCTTGGTTTATTTAGCGAAGTCAGCTTCAACCAAAACGAACCTAAACATGAGTTATAAGCAACAACTTAGTCCTCAATAGCAAATATAGTTGAGTTCTAAGCAAAATATTTATTAGCATTTGATTCCAATCATAAATGAGTAGCGAAGAACTAAAATTTCGAGTACATGCACTTCTCGGATGAAATGAAATCAGTGGTTTTAATGGTTTTCGCTGCCTGAGAATTTCGATAACATTGAATGCATTTATAAATCTGACCACATTGTCGCAAAGCCTCCTTCACCGAAGTCCAGATTGAAATTTGGACCAACATGGATGGATGGCCAAAATAAAAGACATAAATGAAAAATAGGTATCATTTTGAAAACCAACGAAATTTGACCTTCTGTTTATATTATCATTGTGTAAAATTATCATTTAACCCTAAATGCATTATTTTTCTATTTTCTTTGCTTTGCAACATTTTTTTTTAATTTTTCATTTTTCTGAATTTCTTCTTCCTTTTTTTTTTTTCTACGATGCTTTTTTTTTTCATTTTTCTTTCTGCATTTCTTCTTCCTTTTTTCTTTTGTTCTTTTTTGTGCATTTCTTCTTTTTTTTCCCTTTCTTTGCTTTTTTTTTTTGTGTGTGTTTCTCTAAATCGAACATCAAACATATAGTATATAATATTAGAGCATCGAGCATCAAGTGAACTTCTTAATCGAGCATAGAACATACAACATAGGCCTAGAATATCGAGGATCGAGTAGCATGTAGCTAGTATATAGCATATAGTATATAACATAGAGCATAAAGTGTAATGCATCGAACATGAAATATCAAGTATCGAGGATCGAGTAGCATGTAGCTAGTATATAGCATGGATCATATAACATAAATCAAGGTAGAGCATCAAGCATTGAGCATCAAGTATTGAGGATCAAGTATCGAGGATCGATTTTCAGGTATTAAGTATCAAGTATCGGATATCGAGTATCAAGTATCAAGAAAACTGCGGATGAGTTTTAGGGTCGAATGAGTAAATTCACCGGATGCTGACATAAGCAAAATGCCACTTTTCATTCAATTTAAAAAAAGATACTCATTTTTCATTTGACCCTCAAAAAAAGATCCATCCATACAAAAAAACCCATCCCTTTCTCGACATTCTAAACTCCCTTTCTACTTTGTGTCAAGTGGAAAATTGAGGTACAAAAGGGTGAATATGTATCGATCTAAATTTCTATGATACTTCGAGTCTACTATATGCATGCATAGGCTGATACTTTAACGCTACTATATGCATGTATAGGCTTGAGAATAAACTTGTCAAAGAAAAATTTAATAAAATAAATAAAACTTTTATTTCTTTACGTAAAATTCAAATATTAAGATCCTGAAAACACTATTTGAGTACCCCCTGACTTTATTTTAGAATAAATTGAGCAAATAAACGAATTAATAAAGGAAAATTTGGGCTGATGGCCTAAAATTTGGGCCTATAATGCTAAATGACTATTTTAAAAAACAAAATATCAATTGACCCTCTGTTGACGTCATCGCGATATGAGATTACAAGAATTGTCCCTTACAATATTGGTTTTACTCTCACTCTCACAACAATGGATCTCGCTCTCATTGAATGAGAACGATCATTACCACGGGGTTAAGGTTTTAAGAGAAAGAACGAGAGAGAGCGACAATAAGAAAGCTCGAGCATGAGAGCGAGGGAGCACGAGAGCAAGAGGTAGCGACAGTGACAACGAAAGTGACGAGAGCGAGAGCAAGAGAGAGCAACAGTGAGAGAGATCCATGTGTATAAGACGATACTCATCTACTTGTATAACTCAATGAAAAATGTTCTCTTGCTTTGTAGGATGACAGAAAGGTGTCTACTAATTCGATATGGATATGATTGGGATGAGAACCAAAATTTGTATAGGTGAGCTAACAAGAATTATTGTGCCTATTACATTGAAGTATGAAGAACTTAAAGCTCACATTTATAGGGTTACAAATGTAAGTTCTTCAGAGTTTGATGTTATCGTGAGTTAATTATAAGCTTTACTATAATGCCTTTCCACAGTACATATGGAACGAGGAGGATGTTCGCTCTCTTCTTTTTTGGGAAGATCTTTGTAGAGTTCAGCTATGTGTAACGCTAAAATCGAACCATGACAGAAATGTGAATGAGTTATGATGATACGGGGGGTAGACAACCAATATGAGGAATCATATGAACTTAATCGAGAAGAGGGTGATATTCCATTGTCTATGAACAATCAGCCATCAACATTATCATTGGACAGTGACGACACTAATCCATGGGACTTGGTAAGAGAAATTCAATGTAGCGGAACTATGCTTGGTAACGAGAGATCAACAGGATTTACTTCAATGGATTGTGGTCTTTCAAAAGAGCGTGATCCTTTCTATTGGGGTTGATGCTCTAAAGTCTCGTGTCCTGTAGTTTGTAAATAATTTGTACGAACACTTGTGACGTATAATATATGATATTTACTTCACTTCTTGATTTTGCTCATTTGAATGTTCGCTCACGATGAGACCGAGTTCTTGTGAAGAAAGTCTTCAACTGGTACATTCTCTCGATCTTTTTTTTTTTATCTTTTAAAGCATGCCAGTAATTAGTGTTTTTAATGCATATCTGTATGGTAGAATGTATGTGTGAAAATTCTATCACAATGAAATTGGAAAGATCTGCTTCCACTTATAGGTACTCTTCTATAAGAGTTCCTTCACTTTTGTGGCTGGTAATGAGAGATCAGCAGGATTTACTTCAATGGATTATGGTACTTCAGAAGACTAAGATCCTTTCGTAGCTGATAATGAGAGATCACAGGATTGAATTCTATGGATTGTGGCCTTTCTATAAATGTCTCGCTCTCGGTAGTCTCGTTCTCTCTAACTTAATATGTTTATAATTCTTTATGACTCTTTTGGTAAATGTCTCGCTCATCTTAGTATCACTCTCATTAATCTCGCTCTTTCTAGTACCTTACTTAACACGTTTATAACATTTTATGACTCCTTCTGTAAATGTCTTGCTCTTTCTTAGTATCGTTCTCGCTAATCTCGCTCTCTCTAGTAATGTTACTAAACATGTTTATAACTCGGTATGACTCGTTCTATTAATGTCTCGCTCTCTCTTAGTGTCGCTCTCGCTAATCTTGCTCTCTCTAGTAAAGCTACTTAACATTTTTATATCTTTTTATGACTTGTTCTGTAAATGTCTCTCTCTCTCATAGTGTTGTTCTCACTAATATCTAGGTTGAAAGGATGCTAAATTTCAAAGGAGGTCGAGGAGAGACCGAACTTTCTTCTTCCTTCTTTATGTTTTCAGTATCATTAGGCTAGTTTTTAGTTTAATTTTGGATTGTAAGCACGGATTGGATTGTACCTCATTGGTTTGTCTATGAGTCGATGAGGTAATTTTTTATCTAGTTCTTGGATTAAGGATTCGATGTAACTCTTGAGTTTTCTACCCGATCTGATGTTTATAATTCATAATTATGTTTCCTTTAAATCTCAATTGAACTAGATTTGCATTTATGTTTTGGATTGATGCCACTATCATGATTGCAATTCTCTGCTAGTTAATTTCAAGCTCCCACGTTTCCAAGTAGTTCGTCTATGCTTGAATTTACCCCTGTAACAATAATTGAATGTGTATGTTTAGGTTTATAAGCTGACCTTGAATCTTTGTATGCATGTTTAATTTAGATTTGAAGAATGCTTGGTTAATTGAACATGGCTTTTCCTAACAATTAATTGACATAGTTGAATCTTAAATCTTATTGCATATGTTTGTAGCTCTTTATGGCCGCTAAGAACCTAATTGAATCTAGGAGCATATAGATTAGTTAGGACACAGTCTTTCCAGCTTTAATTATTAATTAGGACACTTGATTAATTTCAATTTAATTGATTGTTGGCCTTTGTAGAGACTAGTTAAATCACATCAATTGAGTAGCTATGCACGCATAATTCGATAACATAGTCAATTGGCAGAAAATTATGATTGAAATTACATTGAATGTTTACTTGATCTGAGAAGTAGATGAACAAATTACGACTTATATTTATCCCTAGCAATTTATCTTGCATTTTATTCAAATTTGAACTAAAAACCATAACCCCGTTTTTTCTGTTTTTCCAAGGTCAGTTTTAATTTAAAAGAAAATATTCAATGTTTCTCTGTGGTTCGACCCTACACTTACCACTGTTACTATGCTTTAGTAGTAATAGAAGTAGTTCGGTGTATACAAATTTCTTTTGTTTCGGTTTGGAGTCGAATTAACGACATCGGTTCTTGAGTTCGAACAACTGGGGTGCCCTGAAACTCCTTCTCAGCATCGGATATGACAATACCCTCTTTGACTTTTGTCTGCATTATTAGTCCAACCCAATAAGATGGTTAGTGTCAATTTAACAATCGAATAAACATATTGTGGCTATACTACACTTACATTTTGAGACTAAAAAATGTCTCTCTTGAGTACTTTGAATTACACCGAGTGGGAGCATGACCCCCATAATATATGAGGCACAGCTACCTTACTCTTTCGAGTGACAATGTTCTCCACTACCCATGATAAGATCTCGTACGTCTATACCTAAATATGAAACAACACATATTATAACTATGTTAATGTTAAACCAAAGATAAACTTATGTTAAGGAACATCTACCTGGAATGCTTGGGGAAATCCACGCAACAATTACTTTACAACATAATTTTATATCCTCTCACCTTCTCCTTCTATAAACTAACCTTATCATTCAATGCATTTAAGGCGTCGAGTGTCCTCTACCAAATAGTTATACCCCAATTTAGACTGTTGTAATAATCTATGTCTTCAATATCTTCATATAGGGTACGATCTACTACACTATTCTGCGTGTTCTTCCCCATCATTGCAACGTCCGTGTAGTACACTAGGGTGATTTTAACAGTATCATCATCGTTTTCAAACACCAAATTCTTATATTCTTCTTCTAGTAAATTTAGGTGGAATGCGTCTGAAGTTGGCCGATTACCAAAGTACCTCGTTGCAAGTTCTTGGGAGGACTCCTTGCTCTGAACAATTCATGTAGGGGACCGCCAAAAACCAGTAATCAACAAAAAATCGTCTTTCAAAAACGTGACAACCTTTCCTCTAACAAAGAAGCTAATCGAGTCCACTCTTTGCTTCTTCATTAAATACAATGTAAATTCAATTTCTAAAATTGAATTTTAAAATTTGAAATTGACTTAATTAAATAATTAATTAAACTAATTTGATTAAAGAGTTCAATAAATTATTCAAATACCGTTGGAGCTTCAAGCTATAGGTCCATAAGGTCCCCTTGGTAGCTCAATGGATTCATGTTGAGAATCAGTTTTTTGGTTAGTTTGAAGTGTTCAAATTAACAAGAGGGAATTTGATTATATATGATATTATTAAATTGATTCAATTATATGTGATATAATTGATTTAATGTATTTGATACATTAGTAATTGATTGGGGAAATTAATATAAATATGATTTATATTAAATGTCATAAAGAAGAAAAGAACTATGGTTTATATGTAGCATATGATGTGATATTAAAACTATAGGATATGAATATAATATAATAAATTAGTTATTATATTTATTTATAATAAATTAATTATAAGATAATTGATTTTGGGTTTTCTCCAAATAGCCACCTTAGTGGGTGGTTTTAGTAAGTTTATGGCAACCAAATGGATAAAAGTGAAAATCGTTTTCATTTTGAAGATACACGCGCAAAAAGCATCAAGTTATATGATAGCTTGGTTGAGAGAGCAAACGATCGATTAAGGATTCTATACGATAGTTACTTGCTTGCTAAATGATCGAGTACACAAGTCTATACGATAGGCTTATTCCTTCTCCCACTTACTTGATTGTTTACTCGATCGTCTAGTTCCTCCATCCCCCTTCCCAAATCCATACAGAGCTCACACCTCCTGGATTCTCACACCGAGAATACCAAGGAAGCTAGTGGTGGTGTCGAGTTTCCGTTCGAGGGTTGAGGATCGATCTTCGCTCATTGCTGTTCTCACTGTGAGATCTATCCTCGACCTTGTGGCACCCTGGGAGTGTCCCCCTAAAGGATGGTGTTTGGGTAGGTCAATACCAAGGTGAATGGTGAGAATGTTCATAATAAGTGGGAGCGGGACGTGTGACAACATATCTCACAATCTCTCTCATTAAGTTGGATAACGTTTTTGTGCATCGCCTCAAGGCATCCTGGGAGTGTCCTCCTAAAGGATGGATAAGGTGCCCAATTTCATCCATATACTTACAAACCTTTTTGGCAATATATTAAAACTTGATCCTCTTTTATGTTTCTACATAAAATTTAAGTATTCATGTCACACCCTTCCCCATTTACCTTCTAAAACCGAAAGAGGATATGATGGCAACAGTTACTGACCTATTTGCTAGTACCTACTGCCTAACTTAAGTGAAACCTGTTAAAACCTCAATATGAAAAATTTACTTGGCAATAAAACAACTATGACATTAACCAGCGTAAAGACTTAGTTACAGTTCCAAAAATAAACATATGTCCAACGAACAAATGATAAGAATAAACATGGGTCCTAAAAGAAAATAAGCTTCACAAGTCCCAGACTCCTCTCCAAATTTGTGTACATCAAAACAAGCTTAACCTAAGCTTCTTCCTTCGATATCCGAACTTTAGGTGGCAAGCTACAATGGCTTCAACTGCAAGGAAATAGACCGCTACCTGAGAAAAAGGAAAACATTTGAAAACAGTGAGTTGGTTGCCTAGTGAGTGACTCATAGAAATACATTTCTTCTCAAGCCTTTCAAATGCATTAATGTAATTAAATAAATATGTTGGAAATAATCTCAAGCAACTTATATAGCATCATACATTAATCATAGTGTTTTAATCAATCATACTGTCAAACCTTAGTTAAGAACGAGCATTCATTGCTCAAGCTCCCAATGTCCATTCATGGCCGAGATACCCATACTTTGGTCCCGTTATAAAGACTGTAGCCAGGAGACCCATACTTTGGTCTCTCATAAAGAACTATCTATGTGCAGGTGGAGTGTATTAAGTACCATCAACACCTTAGGTACTTCCTCGGGTACCTTCTATACCTTTGATACCAGGTATATTGGAAACGTAAAATTCATAGGAAATTCGAGCATTATAAGCTTTAGGCATAGCACTTACCTAGCTTTCGCCATAAGAGCATTATTACTATTCAACATGTATGCTTCACAATTATAAATATGTAGTTGCAATACTTTTTTCATTCAATCACAACATACGCTAGGATTTGTAAAACTCATTTAAATAACTTAAAACATCGTGCTTAGGAAATGCCATGAGCTCTTTAAAACATAAGTATGACTTTAGTTGCTTGGAAAACCCATGGACGTTGGCATGAAATTCATTTGGAATGCATATCCCTTTTTGTGTACATATTTGAAAACATTTAGTCACTGACGGATCTTCAGGCTTGGTTCTTCCTAAGCTTTGTAGGCCTCCCCAATGGATGTAGCTCCTACACATAAAAGAATAAGAGTTTAGTTGCCACTTTGGCCTCCCTTTCGAGACTACTTTTTTTTTTACCAAGCTCATACTTAGCAAGGGGTTGCCTATTCGTCCAACATTTCCAGATTCAATTTCTAACGTAAATAACTTAAAAACTAGAACTCATTTTAAGAAAGTTCCTTTTCGAAACATAATAATGTTGCCTCAAATTTTTAGCGTGAAACTTTGTGGTTTAACTTGAGCCTTCAAATCTTTCTCGAAAGCCTTAACCGCAACTCCCTGCTTAAGCAAAGATTCTAGGTTTAACTTCCAAAATATGTAACTCGAACCCTAGACCTTTTCTTGCCAAAGTTCCTTCTACAAACATACTTGAAATGGTGTTCACGATAATACCTTAAAGTTTTGGCTTGAAATTCCATGTAGTTTGATCTAGATCTATGTTTCTTTGTCGAGTACTCGGAATGCCCGAAAATGAACCTTCATCTCTTCCTTCCTTCTCTGACCTTCTTTCCAGCAAGAAATCCCTTTCAAAGCTCAATTTTAGAAACTAGACTCATAAAGCTTTCCAACGGTATCAAGTTCAGCTGGTTTGCTCGAGAAAATCGTCCAAAATGAGCTCTTGAAGTTCTCTTCCCTTTTTATACTACCGTCCAACCCTTTTGCATGAAATCTCTTTAAGGCACCTCACTCATTAGTAGAGATTAAGGGCCGAGATTAAGCCATCTATCTAGATAACTAAAAGGGAAGTTTAAAACTAAGCATTTTGAGCAACTCAATCCTTACTGGGAAAACTCGATGGAGAAGGGTCCTTACTCGATGGAAAATTCCATGGCTCTCTGTTGAATACTTGATGGGATACTCGGCGTTAGGTGGCTCACCCAATGCACGCTCCTTACTCGATCACTCGTACTCGACACGCAACCCTTCCTCACTTACACTCGACGCTCGACCTCTTCCTCGATCACCTATACTCAATGCTCAACCCTTTCTCGCTTACACTCGACACTCGACCCCTTTCTCGATCACTTATACTCGATGCTCGGCAGCATTTACTCAATGCCTGCCTTGTGCTCACTCGATGCTCAATCACCCCTCAATACAATCAATACTTAGCCAAAAATTCTCTTTATAAGGCTAGATTAATAAGTAACCGAGAGCTAGGTTTCCATCCTTAAACATTTTCCTTCTTCAACTTATCCTTTACCTCAAAACGCACAAATCCAATCTAACTTAAATATTTATCCTAACACTTTGCTTAACTTAAACAATAAACATAATTAAAAAGGGAAAGTAAGGTGCGGGTTTTACAACCTACCACCTTTAAAAGAAATTTCGTCCTCGAAATTTACCTGTATAAATCAGAGGAAAAGTTGAAGATACTTCTTCTTTACTTGCTCATCGGATTCCCACATTACTTCTTCAACTCCATGGTTGTTCCACAATACCTTCACAAAAGGTATAGTTTTGTTCCTGAGCACCTGTTCTTTCCTGCTTAAGATCTGAACTGGCTTTTCATCATATGACAAATTTTCCTTGAGCTGAATCGGTTGCTCTACCAGTACGTGCGTAGGATCAGGTATATACTTCCTTAACATCGATACATGGAACACATTGTGGATACATGTTAGCTCCGGAGGTCACTGTAACTTATACGCTGTCGGGCCAAGTCGTCTTATAATCCCATAAGGTCTAATGTAGTAAGGACTCAGTTTCCCTTTACTTTCAAACTTGAGTACTCCTTTTCATAACTTGTAGAAATACAAGTTATTTATGCCATTTTATTTAGATTATGTGGCAAAAAGAAGGAAAAGTTGCATCGACAGTATAGAAATTAGCTTAGAAATACGAAAATTGTAAAGTGTCGTGAACACACCTGCTAACCCCATTGCGATGGCAAAATGGAATGTCCAAGTCTGTTGTGCCATGGCAACGCATTCGCAGGGAATTCTGACAATTGTACAGCTTTTCTGTTGTACGATTCTGACAGATTGATCGTGGAGTATAGCAGACAATTCCACTATGCCATGGCAGGAATTATCAGATTTTCAAAGTGGGACCACTAATATAGGAGGAGCCAAGGTCTATAAATAGCCTCCTTGAATTCAATGAGAAGGAGGCTGGTTTGAAGAGACAATCCAGAGAAAATCCGAGAGACGAGACAAGACTGAAAGGTAAGTCTCCGAGTAAGAAATTCTTTCCATTCCCGAAGAAGAAGCTCTGTGCAGAAAGGTCACTTCTACCTGAAAAGCAAGCCTGATAGGGAAGCTTTCTACTCCATTTCATCCACACGCCGGCAAGCACAATGTCTCTGATCGGGATCCGTGTCAAGACATTGGCACTCTTTCCGTATTTGTTCTTATTTTTCCATTCATCTACTGTGTTCATCTATCTTAGATTTAAATATCATTATCGTAATCATTATCATCTCTCTATTCTTTTCCGCACATTCATCATCCATTTTCTTCATCATGTGTCACTAATCCCCTGGGTAAAGGGGAAGGATTAAGTGAGTGAGTTAATCCTTCTTAATCATACTTTCATGTCCTCAGGATCCCTTTCATTCAGATGTGATATCGATTCATTCATGTACCCCTCCTAAACTCGGGTCGTTACATATAAACCTGATGCCCTTATCTATCTTCAAGAAGTTAAACATCGACAACGCAAGACCCACCATGGTTACATTGCAGTTGGCTGACAGATCAATAACGTATCCAGAGGGAAAGATAGAAGTACTTGTGCAAGTGGATACATTTATCTTTCCTGCTGACTTTATTATATTAGATTACGAAGCTGACACTGAGGTGCCGATCATCTTGGGTCGCCCGTTTCTCGCAATAGGGCGAGCGCTGATTGATGTACAAAAAGGAGAACTCACCATAAGAGTCGACAATCAGCAAGCAAAGTTCAACGTTCTCAATGCGTTGAAATACTCGGATGATATGGAAAACTGACAATATATTGGAGAACTATAGGAAGAACAATGGCACAAGTTTTGAGAAGAATCAGAGGAAGAAGACTTTGAGGTTGGCACAATGTTGGAGGAGAATTCGCCGCAATACAAACTGAACCAGATTTTGAAATAATAAAGTTATCTAAACGAGCAACACAACGAACTAATCAAATATGTTTATTTAGGAGGCAACAACACTCTACCAGTTATAATCTCTGCCTCACTGAGCAAATAAAAGAAGGAAGCACTTATTCATATCCTCAAGAAATACGCGAAAGCTTTGGGATGGACCTTAACGAACATTCGAAGGATCAGTCCCTCGTATTGCATGCACAAAATCCGTCTTGAAGATGGAAAAACAGAATCAGTAGAGAGGCAACGCCGTCTGAACCCTGCCATGAGGGAGGTTGTCAAGAAATAGATTGTGAAGTGGTTTGATGCATGCGTCATTTACCCCATATCTGATAGCAGCTGGGTAAGCCTAGTGTAGTGTGTTCCAAAGAAAGGGGGCATAACAGTCGTCACCAACAGCAAAAATGAATTAATTCCTACCAGAACAACCACGGGGTGGAGAATATGCATGGATTACCGCAAGCTAAATTTAGCCACAAAGAAGGACCATTTTCCACTCCTGTTCATTGATCAAATGGTGGATCGGCTTGCAGTGAATGAATTCTTTTGCTTTCTTGACGGCTATTCAGGGTATAACCAGATCGCGATTGCGCTAGAAGACCAGGACAAAACAACTTTCACATGCCCATTTGGCACATTTGCATTTCGTCGCATGCCATTTGACTCTGTAACGCACCAGGCACCTTCCAAATGTGTGTGATGGCCATTTTCTCAGATTTCCTATAGGAGTCAGTCGAGGTGTTCAAGGATGACTTTTCAATTTTTGGCAACACCTATGACTCGTGTTTATCAAATCTGGAAAAAGTTTTGAAGAGATGTGTTGAAACAAATTTGGTTCTGAACTGGTAGAAATGCCATTTTATGGTAAAAGAAGAAATAGTGCTAGGTCACAAGATATCAAAGGAAGGGTTGGAACTTGATCAAGCAAAAATCGACGCAATATTCAAGTTACCACCACCAGTCAATGTGAAAACACTTAGGAGTTTTCTGGGATATGTGGGGTTCTATCGAAGATTCATCCGCAACTTTTCTCAAATGGCAAGACCCCTAAGTGCGCTCCTCGAGATTAACCGTGAATATGATTTTAATGATGCATGTGCCAAAGCGTTCCATACGTTGAAAAATGCGTTCATCACCGCACTGATTCTGGTTGTGCCCGATTGGACGCAACCGTTTGCGTTGATGTGTGATGCCAGTGGATATGAAGTGGGCGTAGTCTTGAGCTAGCACAAAGACAAGATTTTGCATCCTATCTATTATGCCAATAAAACACTAAATGATTCACAAGAAAATTATACAACCACAGAAAAAGAAATGCTCGCAGTGGTGTTTGCCATGGAAAAATTTCGGCAGTACCTGATTGGATCAAATGTAGTGGTGTATACTGATCATTCTGCGATCAAATACCTCATGACGAAAAAGGATGCAAAACCAAGACTGATAAGGTGGGTATTACTCCTGCAAGAATTTGACCTCGAGATCAAAGACCGGAAGGGCACTGAGAACCAAGTCGCAGACCATTTATCACGATTAGAAAATTACGAGGTTCAAAAGAAAGAGAAAGAAATTGAAGAGAGATTCCCTGACGAGCAACTTATGACGGTATGCGTTAATGTCCCATGGTATGCAGATATTGTAAACTTCATAGTTTGCGGCCAAGTACCCGAAGACTATTCATACCAGCAGAAGAAGAAGTTGAGACACAAAGTCAAGTTTTATTTCTGGGTTGACCCATTCTTGTATTGACTCGGACCTGATCATATTCTGCATCAATGCGTTCCTGAGCATGAGACCAAGCACATTCTAGAACTTTGTCATGAGTCCCCTTGTGGAGGACATTTTGGGGGGCAGCGAACCGCCGAAAAAATCCTACAGAGCGGTTATTTTTGGCCAACGCTAATCAAGGACACCCATGCTCATTTTATGCAATGTGACAGATGCCAGAGAACAGGGAACATGTCCAGACGGGATGAAATGCCTTTGACTTCGATCTTAGAAATTGAACTGTTTGATGTATGGGGAATCGGCTTCATGGGCCCATTTCCGCCTTCAGAGGGTCATCAATATATTTTGGTTGCGGTTGATTATGTTTCAAAGTGGCTTGAGCCCATCGCATGTGCTAAAAATGATGCATTCACGGTGGCAAAATTTCTCAAGAAAAATATCTTCGCGCGATATGGAATGCCCCGTGCCTTAATTAGCGATGAATACACACATTTCTTCAATCGCATCATCACCAACCTGTTGATCAAATTTAATGTCAGCCATAGAGTTGCAATTGCATATCACCCACAAACCAATGGGCGGGCAGAAATCTCCAACAGAGAAATCAAGACCATCTTGGAGAAAGTAGTCAGTACCTTTAGGATAGATTGGTCACCCAAGCTTGACGAAGCACTATGGGCATATAGGATTGCCTTCAAAACTTCAATCGGTATGTCCCTATATGCCCTGGACTTTGGAAAAGCTTGCCACCTGCCTCTCGAGCTAGAACACAAGGCAATGTGGGCAAGTAAAAAGCTAGATTTTGATCTGTCAAGTACGGGGGAAATCCGGAAGTTGCTATTGAATGAGTTGGTCGAGTGGTGAATAAATGCCTACGAAAATGCCAAGCTTTATAAAGAGTAAACTAAGAAGTGGCATGATGATCGCATAAGCAAGAGGATGTTCTTCGTGGGTTAATAGGTACTTTTATTTAATGCATGTTTGCGATTGTTTCCAGGAAAGTTGAAGTCCTGCTAGTCTGGGCCATTCCGCATCAAGACTATCTTTCCCCATGGCGCAGTGGAGCTAACAACCGAGGATGGAAATAGCACATTCAAAGTCCATGGTCAACGAATTAAGCCCTACTATGGAGGCAATGTGGAACGACGTATGAAGACCATCGACTTAGGTAAGCAAGATTGATCGCTTGTGGGGATGCGATTGCGGTAACCCCGAGGAACCTTTTTCAATCAACATCCCTATCCCTATCTTTACTACTTTCTTTATCACTTTCTTTATCGCTTTCTTTATTGCTTTTCTAAATTAGTTTATTGCTTTATTATTGCGTTATTAAACTTAGTTTATTGCTTGCGTTAATTTAATTTCATGCATAGTTCAATTTATTTCCTTTCCAGCCTTAGTTTGCGTTGATCCTAATTTATGTGAATGAATATTACAATAACATCTAGTATAAGTGTTGCGATGTTGATGATACCATAAAAAACATTTGGTATTCATTGTGACGGCGGGTGTATCTTGCGTTGATAGATACACTTTGCATCCGTCTTCCACAAACGCATTATATTGAAGGGTGTGTTACGCGTGTATGTACATTGCGCCCGTTTCAGCAAAAACACACTATGTAGATGGTAGTGTTGTGCTGGTAGAAATACCGTGCGTTCATCCTCCAGAAATGTTTTGCGTTGAGGGATGTGTTGCACTAATGCATACGTTGTGCCCATCCTCTGCAAATATGCATTTGCGGTAACAGATGCATTGCATTAAATACTTAACATTGTGCCCATCCGATTAAAGAAAAATGAAAAAAATGATAAAATCTTCATGGAGAGGGGAGTTGAATTTCTTCAACTTCCAAGGGAATTATGACTTAGCAGACGAAAGGACGTCCTTTCTGCTAAATCATAATAGAAGGGGCGCGGCGGCAGGCTTTTTGGAATACCGAGGCCTGCCATGCAGCGATTGCATTGGGCCCATAAAGGCCCAACCTATAAATCGCACCTCCTTCAACCGAGGAGCTCATTTGCATCTCTCGTGAAGGAAAACCCTAAATAATTCTCTGTATACCATACCCTTCCGATTCTCTTCCTAAGACCAAATTTTTTTCAATTTCTTTCACCTCAACCAAGCAAATGGCCGGACAATCTTCCCACTCATCTTCCCCACCATTGTCCCCTTCCCAAACCCCGTCACCGCATGGGAGGCGGCTTTCCTTGCTGCCAGCCATCATCTCATCGCCCAGCCCAATCTTTCCCCAAGAATTGATGGAAAGCCCCGGCAAAAGACCTCTATAGCAAAACCACCCACCAACCGAGAGGGGCCGAGCACGGAAAGTACCCCTGCCACCAGACCTGAGGTGGCACTCCCAGTACCTTCGACTTAGAGCGAACTGAAGCGAAAGGACGAAAAGGAGGTATTTGGGAGCATTTTGAGCAATCTGGAAAGAGTGGGAGGGGGGGGGGGGTTATCGAAAGTTGGAGTTGTGAACCAGGCCTTGCCATCAGAGGAGGAATTGGCGGAAGCTTCATGGAGAATGGCCCTGGTCACTTCGGATCCTAAGAACACTGTCCCAACAGACTTCAATGAAGGACCCATCAGGGCTATTTTGGAGGTCGTAGAGGCAAAGAATCAGCCAGGGATGGCCAAAGAGAAAAAGAAGAGAAAAAGTTAAGAAAAATGGGTGGAAAGAGATGAAGCTGCCCGATTGAAAAAGGAGACGAAAGAAAAGAAGAAGAGTGAAAGAAAACAACATAGGTGAGAAGAGAAGCGCCTGAAGAAAGAGGGGAAAAGGAAGAGGGTGGAAAGCCTAGATTTTGATGGAGAATCAACCACTGCAAGGGTGGAAGAGGGGATGTCAATGCAAGTTAGAGCATTAGCGCAACCACAAGTTTCATCACCGCATAACAGATTGGTTTTGTCTGAAGATAGAGAAGACCCTGACATCACCCCTCTTATGCGACGTTGCAAGGAGAATGCGCCGCAAGGGTCTACAAGTGACCCAAATTTCTTTCAATGTATAGTAGAAGAGGAGGAGAAAAGAAAAAGATAAATGGAGGAGAAGCAAGAAAAGATGTCATGTGCACGCCAAATCATCTCGTCAGGCGATTTGGCCAGAAAACTTCACGATGAGGACGTTCGCCGTGACAATGAAAGAACAACAGAAGAAGAAATAAGAAGGCTCAAGGATGAGCAACGCATTTTTCTTGCCTCGGAGTAATTTGAAAGAGAAATGAGAGAAAAAGAAGAAAAAAGAAAGAAGGAAAAGGAGGAGAAGGAAAGACGTTGCAAAGCAAATGTGCAGCATGTCAGAGAAAATAAGAGAAAAGAAGTGAAGGAATGGAAAAGGGAAAAAGAGGAGCAACGCAAGGTAAGGGAACACAAACAAAGACAACAATCCCACCTTGCGTCCGCTCAAGACAAAGGCAAGGCAAAAGCAGAGAGTAGTGAGCTTGCATCGACCAGGAGGCGTCCAACAACAAAGAAAGAAAATGATGATCTGATGATGGAAATGGGCTTCTTCCCTTTGTCGACGCCACTACCGGATCTGATCACTAGTGTTGAGTTAGAACATAGGTGGGAAACTTTCTTCCAATGTCCATCCATCATTATTCCTGCAGTAGTGAGGGCCTTCTATCATGGCCAGCTCCTTGAAATCGAAGATGCAGTGATCATAGAAGGGAGGGTAGTGCCGTTCAGTGCAAAGAACATCAATGAACTATGTAAGTTGAAGAATCTCTCGGAAGCATCGGGTAATAAGTTGATTGATGATACTGAAGAAGAGCACATGAAGGATGCGCTGAAGGTATTAACGCAATGGGGCACTAAGTGGTCGGTATCATTAATAGGCATTAGAACCCTCGCCTCCAATAAGCTACTCCCAGAAGCGCGACTTTGGGTTTATTTGGTGAAACGACGACTCATCTCAATAATGCATGACATAACAAATTCAAGGGATTGAGTCATGGCCGCATACTGCATTGCATGCAACATTCCGATCGATGTGGGCCAGCTCATTGTAAAGCAGATTCGAGGTTTTGTTGGCCGTGTGAGAGGTCAATACTTCTTCCAGTGGATGATTTCGAGCCTATGCCTCTCTGTAGGCATAGGCATTGATGAAAAGCCCATGCCTGAAGTTCATGGCATCATCCACACGAAGATCCTGAGAATACTTCTCAAGGATTCACCACATTGCCCCGAGCTTCCAAAAAAAGGCCTTTCATAGATCTAAATGTGTCGTAACCACCCAAACCAAAGAAGCAGCATCGCAATGATAAAGGAAAGGAAATCGTCCAAGAACAATCACCACAGAAGCAAACCCAATTACCCTTGGACCCTTTGCCTTTAATCATTCGCCCACCAAGCCCTCCAATCGAGCCCCTTTCCCCCCACCATCCATCCCCACCTCGCTTTTCACCCCGATCGCCACATGTTGATGACCCACACGGTTTGGGAGTAGGCCCTTTCGCTCAATCTCAAACCAATGCTGGTGAAACATCGACGACGCAACCCACCACCGCATCCTTAGCTACTGACTTAGCCAATATGTGTTTCTTCTTATCTCAACAGTTTACCTTCTTCCGCCAAGCAATAACGGAGTTGTAGGAGAGCAACGCAGAGTTGCGAAACAACAATACAATGGTGTGATAGGCGATGGTCAATATTCAACGCAACATCTTCACCATTCGCCTGAATCAACGACAGATGGCCGAGCGCAACCATGAGTACTTCAATTTCTTAACGACATATCTACATGGTCCCATGGTGCCTCCATATCTATAGTAACCTCTGCAATTTCAAGAAGTGCCACAACGAGCTCCTCCGCAACATCATCCTCATCAAGAGCCCCCGCCGTAACTCTAAATTTGGGGGTGTACCACCTTTTCCACAATTTTGCAATTTTTCTTTGCGGCCATTCAATTTTTTTTATAGAAAGCTATACCTTGTATTCTTTTGTACATACTTACAATTTTGTGTTGCGATATTTATAATTCTTTGTGTACTTGGATAAATTTTATACAACTGAGTAATCATTCTTTTCTTATGCGTTGGCCTCTTTATTGTTATCATCCTTTGCCAATTTATTGCGGTAATTCTTTTCTTTTCTTTTGCGTTGTTTATTTGCGCTGCCATGATGAGTAGTATGCATACCCTTAGCAAAATTTCTTTATACATTGCGTTTTCTGCCTAACACTTAGACATTTCATCGCAATAATTCTACTTTACCTTATCTATTACAAGATTCTGCTCAAACCTTCTTTTCAAAATTTTGACTAAGTGTTTTGTCTTTTCTGTCCAAAACAATGCAATGAGGACCTTGCGCATCTCTAAATTTAGGGGTGGGATTGTCTGATTAGATGCGATCAAGCAGATGTGGTCATATCAGGCAAATGCATTCATCATCATAAAAAAAAAAAAAAAAAAACTCCGCTGTCAGCGCAAGGGAAAATCCCAACCTGATAAGAGTTAAGTCATAAAAGAAACCTGCTCGTAGTTGGATGTTCGCATGACCCCCATGGGAGCAAGCCAAAACGAAGGTAGATTTCCAGGATCGACACAATATAGAAAAAAAAAGGAGAAAATAAGGATAAAAAAGACAACTCCTCTGACCAACAAAAGTAAAACTTGGCTTAGGATCAAGAGTTGAAGTTGAGATTGGTACACAACCGAAGTCGGATGCTCGCATGACACCCGTGGGAGCAAGAAAAACGAAGGGTGTTACCATGATCAACATTCTCTATACGATGACGCAAACCAGGCCACCGCATAAAGACACACTTCATTGTTTTCGTAAGAAGAGGTAAAACATTCTTCTCAAAACTAGAAAGGAACTTTGGGTAAAGGTTTGTTTTAGATAAGAATAAAGTAGAGCATGTGAAGAAATGTTAATGGATAGAAGGAACTTGCGGTGTTGAGAAATTTTGTAGAAGTGGAGCATTCGGAGTAGCCCATCGACGCAAAGTTAGGATAGGAGTTGATCTGAATTTCCTTAGTCGAAGATATGCTTGAAGACAAGCATATATCTAAATTTGGGGGTGTGATAACTTATAGAAATACAAGTTATTTATGCCATTTTATTTAGATTATGCAGCAAAAAGAAGGAAAAGTTGCATCGATAATTTAGAAATTGGCTTAGAAATACGAAAATTGTAAAGTATCATGAACACACCCGCTAACCCCATTGCGACAGCAAAATGGAATGTCCAAGTCTTTGTTTTTCAGGAAATAGGTCACCACACGCGATAATTGCTCAAGGACAAAAATGAACAACGCATCCACACAGCATGTGGCAGTCGATCAAGAACGAAAAAGATCAACGCATTTCCACCCCATGCGACAATCGATAAGAGATCAAAACAATTACACCGCATGTGGCGATCGACTGAAGATGAGAAGAGTAATGCATTCATAGGGAATTCTGACAATTGTACAACTTTTCTGTTGTACGATTCTGACAGATTGATCATGGAGCAGAGCGGACATTTCCACTACGCCATGGCAGGAATTATCATATTTTCAAAGTGGGACCACTAATACAGGAGAAGCCAAGGTCTATAAATAGCCTCCTCGAATTCAATGAGAAGGAGGCTGGTCTGAAGAGACAATCTAGAGAAAATCTGAGAGAACGATGAGACAAGACTGAAAGGTAAGTCTCCGAGAAAGAAATTCTTTCCATTCCCGAAGAAGAAGCTCTGTGCAGAAAGGTCACTTCTACCTGGAAAGCAAGCCTGAGAGGGAAGCTTTCCACTCCATTTCATCCACACACCGGCATGCACAACGTCTTCGATCGGGATCTGTGTCAAGACATTGACACTCTTTTCGTATTTGTTCTTATTTTTCCATTCATCTACTGTGTTCATCTATCTTTAATCTTTCATTCACCATTTGTAACAAATGTTGATCTTAGATTTAAATATCATTATCATAATCATTATCATCTCTGTTCTTTTCCATACATTCATCATCCATTTTCTTCATCATGTGTCACTAATCCCCTGGGTAATGGGGAAGGATTAAGCGAGTGAGTTAATCCTTGTTAAGGAAATTGGTTAAGTTTAGCTAAAGCATGCTCGACGACATCTTCACCCGTGAGAGCAGAAGTGTAGATGTTATCCCGCCTATCGAGAGAAGGTTGGAAGAGTGCGTTAACTAAAGCGAGAAGTATTTCCAGAGATGGAAACAACCTTGTGTTCATTACGTTCATCCCTATTTCACCATAAACATATGGAAACGCTGCCGATCACTGAAAGGTGTAAGCCTAGGGAAAGTGGAACCTGAGTTGCATCCTCAACAAGATTGATGAAATTGCGATGTACTTTCCCTCAACCCATTCTCTTTCTGATTCATTCACAAGACTTGCCACTGCATTCGTTAGATTCTTTTGCACAACTTCACAGCCAGTCTTCAACCTGTATCATTAATAGTTTAGTCATTTATTTTATCATCGCAATTTACTTTATCACACTTTATTTACCATCGCATTTTATTCTTTACCGCAATTTACTTTTACTGCAATTTACTTATCTACAAAACCAATTCTTTATTCTTTATGTTAAACCGGTCGCATTTACCACATTACTATCGCATTTAAACACAACAATCCCCATGTTCGACCTCAGGTCAATCTGAAAAACTTGCGTTGGATTTATACTTGGTTCCAGCGTAAGAAAAATTGTGACACGCACTACACGAACGCATACTACGAAAGCATATCATCATTATCGCATACACTTAGAACGTAGTAGCGCATATCTTTATCGCAAAGCAACTTGAGCGCATAGAGCCATCAACATTTATTCATTCATTTTAAATCATTACAAGTTTTTGGCGATAGATATAAAATATAGATAAAGGCCAATTTCGTCTATCACCTTTCCATGGGTACAACTGAAGGAATACTTGGTATCCAACCTCAAATTCTAGATATTTCCTTTGCTTATCAGCGTAACTGGGCAGAAATGCACGTTATCATAGCGTAACTGGGCGAGCAACCAAGCAAGTAGCTTACAACAACCAACACAATCCTCTTCTCTGGAGAGCCTATGGAAGCAATACCTAGAGAAAAATGAAACTGTGCTTCAAAGTCAAGCTACGTCCATCTGCAACCTCGAATTGCAAATGGGCCAGATTGCAAATTAGTTGAAAAATAGACTGCAAGGGGCGCTGCCAAGTTCAATCGAACTTCCACGCAACTCGGGGGGGATCAGGTAAGGAGCAATGTCAGGTTATGACATTGCACAATGCGAAGACTGTGGAAGGAGAAAAGTAGGAGCATAGTAGAACCACTTCCATCGCAACTGAGCCTGAGATTGTGGTAACGCAAGAAGAAGAAAGAGAAAATGAAGCAGTAGAACCTGAGGTTGCGTCAACCTCAAAGACAAATGAAATGGGAACTGTGAAAGTTCAGTTGCCACCTTTCCCTCCGAGGCTAAGGTAGAAGTAAAACGAAGAGGTACAGTACCAATGCTTCTTATCTATGTTAAAGCAATTACATGTTAACATTTCTTTCAGTGAAGCGATTGAGGAAATGCCTGCCTATGCCAGGTTTCTGAAGGACATGGTAACTAAGAAGAAGGGCACTGGAAAATTTGCCACGATGGCATTAACGCAAAGTTCCAAATCAATTATCCCATCGAAGATGCGGGATCCTGGGAGCTTTACTATTCTTTGCTCCATAGGAAGACTCTACTTTGAGCAAGCCCTGTGTGACTTGGGAGCCAACATAAATTTGATGCCGCTGTCAATTTTTAGAAAAATGTGGGCAACTTGTACCCATCAGTGACTCTCCAATTGGCTAACAGATCTCTGGTTCATCCAGAAGATAAGGTGAAGGATGTACTGATCATGATTGCTAAATTTATTTTGTCAGCTACTTCATCATTTTAGACTATGAGGCCGACAAAGATGTGCCCATCATTTTGGGGCGTCCTTTTCGATCAACAGGTCGTGCTAAAATTGATGTGCACAAAGGAGAAATCACTTTGAGTATAAACGGACAGAAGCTCAAATTTAATATAATTCGTGCCATGAAATTTTCGGATGAAGAAGACCTGCAAGATTCTGATGATGACCTGAATTTGATTGGAGAAGAAAAGTCTGATGTAGAGTATGAAGAAGAGGATGCCAACGCATCCGTTGCTGCCTGCATTACGATCGCAGCAAAAACAAACAAAGAAGAAAAAATGATCGCAACGCAAGAAGTAGAGCCAAAAGAAAAACGAAAAACAATGCAACCTTCCCTGGTGGAACCACCAACACCTGAATTGAAGACCCTACCAACCCATTTAAAGTACGCATTTTTGGGGCAGAATGAGAAACTGCCAGTGATAATTTCCTCTGCGCTCAACGAAGATCAGAAGAATGCGTTGATGAACATTCTCAAGAAACATATGCGTGCAATTGGCTGGACGCTCGCGGACATCAGAGGAATTAGCCCTGCGATGAAGGAGGTCGTCAAGAAGAAGATTATCAAATGGCTAGATGCGAGCATTATCTATCCCATAGCTGATAGCACGTGGATCAACCCCGTGCAATGTGTGCCGAAGAAGGATGGAGTGACGGTAGTCCCAAATGAGAACAAAAAATTAATACCGCAAAGAACCATCACTGGATGGCGTATATGCATGGACTACCACAAGTTGAATGCGGCCACAAAGAAGGATCATTTCCCTCTGCCATTCATCGATCAAATGCTGGACCGACTAGCAGGGAATGATTTTTACTGCTTCTTGGATGGGTATGCCGGATACAATCAAATCATGATAGCTCCTGAAGATCAAGACAAGACCACATTCACTTGTCCATATGGGACATTTTCTTTTTGCCGCATGCCTTTTGGCCTCTGCAATGTGCCAAGCACGTTCCAAAGGTGCATGATGGCGATCTTTTCAAATTATCTCGAAGACTCAGTGGAAATATTTATTGATGAATTTCCCGTTTATGGGAACACTTATGAAGTCTGCCTAGCCAATTTGGAGAAAATTCTGAAGAGATGTGAGGAGACAAATTTGGTGCTCAACTGGCAAAAATATCATTTCATGGTGAAAGAGGGTATAGTGTTGGGACATAAAGTCTCCAGGATGGGTTGGAGGTGGATAAAGCAAAGATTGAAGCAATTGAAAAGCTTCCACCTCCAACCAGCATGAAGGTTGTGCAAAGCTTCTTGGGGCATGCTGGATTCTATAGACGATTTGTCAAGGACTTTTCTAAGATAGCACGACCACTGAGTGCATTGTTAGAGGCGAACAGAAAATTTGAGTTTGACAACAATTGCCTCAACGCATTCAGAGTTTTAAAAGATGCGCTGATTACCGCTCCCGTTTTGATTGCGTCAGATTGGACATTACCATTTGAAATCATGTGCAACGCAAGCGGGTATGCTATGGGGGCAACCTTAGCGCAAAAGAAGAAAACAATTTTGCATCCTATCGCATATGCGAGTAAGACACTAAACCCCACTCAAATAAATTATACCACCACAGAGAAAGAACTCCTGGCTATGATTTTTTAATTGGAAAAATTCTGAGCATATCTGTTGGGAACCTAGGTACTCATTCACACTGATCACTCGGCAATCAAATACTTAATGACAAAGAAGGACGCAAAGCCGAGGTTGATCAGATGGGTTCTCCTCCTCCAAGAATTTGATATCGAAATAATTGATCGAAAGGGGATGGAAAATCAAGTTGCGGATCACTCGTCCAGACTGAAAAATCTCGAGGTTGACCGCAACAAATCTGAGGTGAATGTCGTGTTTCCGGACGAGCAGCTGTTCCATATAGAAGAATTACCCTGGTATGCGGACATCGTTAATTATTTGGTTTGTGAGCAATTTCCTGAAGATTACTTCTATCATCAACAGAAGAAGCTCAAGAATGAATGCATACACTATTATTGGGATGAGCCGAATCTGTATAAAAGAGGTGCAGACCAGGTTATTCAATTATGCATACCAAATGCTGCTCAACAATGCATATTATCACAATGCCATGACTCACCATATGGAGGGCACTTTGGAGGGCAACGCACCGCAACCAAAGTTTTATAAAATGGATTCTTTTGGCCTTCATTATTTAAGGATGCTGCTGACTACACAATGAAATGTGATCGTTGTCAATGCACAGGCAACATTTCATGGAAGAACGCAATGCCAGTGAACACTATCTTGGAGTTGGAATTATTCGACGTATGGAGGATTGATTTGATGGGGCCATTCCTTCCTTCTCATGGCAAGCATTGCATTTTATTGGCTGTCGATTATGTCTCCAAGTGGGTAGAGGCAATAGCATGCACCACAAGTGATGTGGCGGTAGTCTCCCAGTTTATGAAGAAAAACAGTTTCACTTGTTTTGGCACTCCCCGTTCCATCATAAGTAATGAAGGATCATACTTTGTCAATCACAATATAAAGGAGCTGCTGCGCAAATACAATATCCTTCACAAAGTGGCCACCGTATACCATCCGCAAACGAATGGTCAGGCTAAAGTGTCCATCGAGAAATTAAGTTGATACTTGAGAAGGTGGTAAAACCTTCACGGAAAGATTGGACGATGAAGCTTGATGATGCGTTGTGGACATACCAGACCGCATTCAAAACACCAATAGGTATGTCCCCCTATACGCTGGTATTTGGAGGGCGTGTCATTTGCCTTTGGAGCTGGAGTATAAGGCATTGTGGGCGGTCAAGAAGTTGAATTTTGATTTAAAGAAGGCAGGGGAAGCGCAAAAAATGCAGCTGGTCGAGCTAGAGGAATGGAAGATCAACACATATGAAAATGCAAAGATTTATAAGGAGCGTACCAAGCGCTGGCATGACAAACGCATATGTGCTAGAAACCTCCAAGGCGGGCAAAAGGTCTTACTCTTCAATTCAAGATTACGGCTCTTCCTGGGAAAATTAAAATCATGCTGGTCCAGTTCCTTCATCATCAAAGAAATATTTCCACATGGAGCGGTGGAATTGAGACTGAGGATGCAGTCGGACATTCAAGGTTAATGGACAATGGGCCTGCATATTATAGAGGAGATTTTCAGCCAGAAAGAGCCTCCGCAAAGTTAAAAAACCCGGATTACCCCCTACATGATTCTTGAACTCTTATCCTTTCATCACATTATTTTTATTTAAGATATCTGTATCTTACGCATTTATATTCCTTCTCTAAAAAAAAAAAACTTGTTGTTTTGTTTTAAAATCATTTGACCCTCTCTTTGTCTGTTTATAATGATTAAGGCATAGGATTGCGGAGATGTTACATGAAGAAGTAAATGATCTCACTCCATCACCGCAATCCATAAAAGATAGATCGCTGCAAGGATGGATGCGTTAATACACAATGCGGGCGACAACGTAAAATTTGGGGGTGTACTATTCCTTATCTTTATTTCAAATTTTACGCTATCACATTGCATTTTACTTTTCAAAGTTTTATCAGCCCATCCTCTTTGATCACTGCAATCATTTGACAAGTAGATAAATTTAGTAGTTTATTGTATTCTGTTTCTTTGCCAAGTATGATTTCAATGATGAAAAATATGCTTCTATCTCTTTTGTATATATTAGAGTCAACTTAGTCTTAAGATAGTCACCTCATGAAATATTTCTAGATTTTAGGGGTTTGCTAGCTTTCTTTCAAAGTTTCTTTATAACGCATTCTATGACCATCGCATGACTTATTTTAATCTTTTGGCAATTAGGACGTTGCCACATTTTAAATTTGGGGGTGGGGTATTTGTTTCCAACCTTACGATTACAATTTTCTAAACAAAAAAAAATTGAGAATAACAACTCCACTGTCAACGCAATGGGAAACCCATGTTGATAAGAGTTAAGTTGTGAAAGGCACTTACCCGTAGTTGGATATTCGCATGACACACATAGGGGCAAGCCAAAACGAAAGTAAGTCACTAGGATCGACGCATAAATAAATGACTACAACTCCACTGCCAAATCGATATGAGTTTAGTCTGAGAAAGAGTGCATTGCTTGTAGTTGGATGTCCGCATGACACACGTGGGGGCAAGCCAAAACGAAGGCAAGGCACTCGAATCAGTGCAAGGTCAGAAAAAAAAATAGCAATGAATAAAATTTTTGGTGCAAGGTTAAAATCATTTGACACCGGTAGAAAATTTTCTTTTCAAAATAAATCATGCGATATTCCAGAATTTAGTAAAGTCCTTTTGAAAGGTAAGCTTGCAGTCCCTAGGTCTTAGAAATATTTTAAGAAGAGACTTGAATAAGGTTTAAGGAAATTCTTGTATATAGGAGTTGGACGAAGTATTCTTGAGAAATCTAGGAAAAGAAGATTGCGGTTGACTTGCTAAAGGAATCTTTAGCTTATGCTTGAGGACAAACATTGTTTAAATTTGGGAGTGTGATAATGGGCAGAAATGCACGTTATCATAGTGCTAAGTTCTTAAACAATGTTGGATTGCGTTGATGAAATATGTTAAATTGCGTCAATTAATTATAAATTCTATAATGTTGCGGTCGCATGCGTCCAACGCATTAGAACAGTTGATCTTTGTATTTTTTGTGCAGAATATGCGTTAACGCAATGCAAGATTGCTATCATAGGAAATCATTGGTCGAGCGTAACATCACTGCAAGGCTTTGCGTTGATCATGCTCACAAACATTCGCCCAAAAAGGATAGCCGCAACTTGGCCAGTGCAACATGGTGGGCGCATCCGGGTGAAAGGATAATTAAGAGCGATGGGATAGAAAGTTGATGACTGCCGAATCCAAATTAAGTTGAGAGCCGATAACGGTCACAAAGTACATTAAGCTTTATCGGTGACAATTATCCGGCGCATCAGTCAAGAATTAAAGCTTTTCTATCTGTACAACCAGGAGAGAGAAGCCGCCTTTCACCAGGGATGCTCTATAAATACCATGGGCATTCTTCAGAGAAGGGGTTAAGCAGTTGAATTGTTCACCACTTTTACAATCTTTTGTTCCACAAGTTCGCACGTCTTAGTTTTCTTTCATTTTAAGGCAGATGCGAGGAAGAAAGTTGTGCCAGTAGATCGTTCCGGTAAGCTTGGGAAAGCGCTGGAAGCTTCAAAGACAGAGAGAGGACCGACGCCTGTGGAAGCGGGAATATCTTTAGATCAGAATAGAGATTTAGTGTAAAAAGCCTCGGTTAGCAAAGAATTGCTACCAGGCTCTCTACCTTTACTTTCCATTGTCATTTTGTATTCAACTTATTTATAAGAATGAAATTTCTTTCTCTATATTTGTTCACTTTCTGTTATTCATGCATGAGTAGCTAAATTAGTTGAATGGGTTGAGAAGCATTTAGCTAGCACAACTTGGAAATCTTCATTCTTTGCGATTATCATGTTTATGTATGCTTCATTCGTCTATTGAAGATACTTAGAAGGGTAGTCTAAGGACATGATCTAGACTTGGGAAGGTCAAGTTAGAATCTAGGTTTGAAAAAACCAGATTAGAACGCATAAACATGAAATAGGCGCTTAAGAATGAGCACTATTTTTTTATCAACGCATCGCATGCATCCTAGAGATAGGTTATGATTGTATGCGATCACCTTGCTTTCATGCATTTTGCATCAATGCATAGGACAAGAATAGAGACTTAGGGATAAGCTCTATGGGCACTTTTGCATTCAACACATGCGTCCTAGACTTAGGAGCATTGCATTTACATTGGAAAATGACTTGCTGTGCATGGTTGTAACATGATCGCATAGTCTGACGCATTCCCGATTAACACTAGCTAAAGATCTTCTCAACCCGTTCATCGCATACTCATTGCATCTATCAATGCAACTGTCTTTCTCAAATCCACCGCCTTTATTTATTTCCTTTTCATCAACTCAACAACACACCCAACACCTTATTTATTTACTTGGTTACCACAAAGTTTTCATAAAAATTACCAACGAAATTTATTTTCACAAGTCTCTGTGTTCGTTCCTGGACTTACTAGAAAACTCAGAGGAATTTACACTTGAATTTCACTGGGGAGACTTGAGTACACAATGCAAATCCATCAACGCATATCATCCATATTTCCACCACATAATTACTAGCATCACGAGCCAAGAATAAAATAAGCATGCAACGATTTCTAAGTATTCTATGAGCATCCAAGTAGATGAGTGGATTCTGACTTCCAAAGCTAGGTTTCTTTAAGATTGAATTAAATCCTTTTTAATTATGCATTTAATTTCATGCAATTTCAACAACAACAAACCCCCCATTACTGTATGAATTCAACTGTTAGCTAAGATTCTTAGATTGCTTGTGGAGACGACCCGGTTTTTCCACTCATACTATGTTGTAGTTTGGGTAGTATAGATTGGAGTTAATAAATATCATTTTATTCGTGGTCTTTTGGGAGAGACAGCAAAAGGGTGCTGCCAAATTGGCGTTGCTACCGGGATTCTAGCAACATTTTAGTCGACTGTTGAATTCATTTGTGTGTGTGTGTGTGTTCTCTTTTGTGTATGACCCGTTCTTTTGGAAGTCTTGGGCTTCATTATTTTTTAGAAATAGACAGGGAGGAGCAACGACTTAGAAGAGAAAGAAGGAAAAGACTTGAGGAGGAACTTAACACTTAATTCGACCAAGAAAAAGAAAAGGATATTTAGGAGCATAAAGAGGAGGAGACCAAGCACTAAGAGTTAGAGGAAAATATGGGGGAAGCCCTAGAGCACACGTTGAGGCAATTGGCCAAGCCTAATTTGACACAACAGTCACTGTGTATTGTATATCCAAAGACCATTGTTCTGTATGAGTTCAAGCCAGGACTAATCAATTTGCTGCCATAGTACGTTGGTTATCCAGAAGATGACCCAAACAGACACTTGAAGAACTTTCATATGGTGTGGGAAGGTATGAGGCCCCATGGAAATATTGAAGAGCAGTTGAATATGAGGGCTTTTCCATTCTCTTTGATGGGAGAAGCAAAAGACTGGTTATACTACCTAGCTCCTAGATTTATTAGAATGTGGGTCGGGTTGAAAAAGAAGTTTTGGAAAAACTTTTTCCTGCATCCAAAGCCAATAGTATAAGGAAAGAGATTTATGGGATCACTCAGAGGGTTGGAGAGACCCTATATGAGTACTGGAAGCGTTAAAAGTGGTTGTGTGCGAGCTTCCCACACCACCAGATTTCTTATCAGCTTTTCATCCAATATTTCCACGAGGGGTTGTTTTCTCATGATCGTAGCACGATCGATGCTATAGCTGGTGGAGCATTAGCTGATAAAACCCTTACCGAGGCCAGAATACTGATTTCAAGGATGGCTATGAATTCTCAACATTGTAGGATGCAAGCTCCCTCCGTCATGGCGACTACTCATGAGATAAGTGAACTTAAATCTCAAATATCTAACCTTACTTCTCTTGTGCAACAGGTGGCCTTTGCTCAATTGCAACCTTGTGAATCCAATCTTGAGGGTAAAATGACAAAAAGATCTTTTTCTAGAAAAGGTCTTAGAGCCAAAGAATCCTTAGAACTCATACATGCAGACCTTTCTGGTCCTCTAAATATTAAAGCTAGAGAAGGGTATGAATATTTCATCAGCTTCGTTGATGACTATTCTAGGTATGAGCATATTTGCCTAATGCACCAAAAGTCTGAAATTTTTGAAAAGTTCAAAGAGTATAAGGCTGAGGATGAAAACCGATTGGGTAAAAAGATTAAAACACTTTGATCAGATCGAGGTGGTGAGTATATGGACTTAGAATTCCAGAACTATTTGATAGAACATGGAATTCAGTCTCAACTCACAGCCCCTGGCACACCTCGGCAAAACGGTGTGGTAGAAAGGAGAAACAGAAGTTGGTTAGACATGGTTCATTCCATGATGATTTATGCTCAGTTACCAAATTCTTTTTGGGGACATGCACTTGAAACTGCAGTGTATATTTTAAACATAGTTCCCACGAAAAGTTTTTCTGAAACACCTTACGAGCACTTGAGAGGACGTAAAGGAAATTTACGTCACTTCAGAATTTGGGTTGCCCAGCACATGTGTTGGTACAAAATCCTAAAAGGTTGGAACATCGTTTAAAAGTATGCCTATTTATAGGCTACCTAAAAGAAACGAAAAGTGGTTTCTTTTACGATCCTCAGAAAGACAAGGTATTTGTATTGATAAATGCAACCTTCCTAGAGGAAGACCACTTGAAGAATCATCAACCTCGCAGTAAGCTAGGAATATATGAAATATCTAGAGAAACGACAAATGCATCAACAAGAGTTGTTGATAGAGTAGGTCCATTAACAAGAGTTGTTGATGAAACTGGTACTTCACATCCTTCTTGAGAGTTGAGAATGCCTCGTCGTAGTGAGAGGGTTGTGCAACAGCCTGATCGGTACATGGGTTTGACTGAAACTCAAATCATCATACCAGATGATGGCATAGAGGATCCATTGTCTTTCAAACAAGCTATGAATGATGTGGATAAAGACCAATGGATTAAAGCCATGGACCTTGAAATGGAATCTATGTATTTCTGGGATCTTGTATATCAACCTGAAGGGGTAACCCATCGATTGCAAATGGATCTACAAGAGAAAACGAGACCATGCTGATAAGGTACAGACCTACAAAGCAAGACTTGTGGCAAAAGCGTTTACCCAAAGAGAGAAGGTAGACTATGAAGAAACTTTCTTTCCGCTTACCATGATAAAGTCAATTAGGATACTCTTATCCATAGCTACATTTTATGATTATGAAATATGGCAAACTTTCTTTCCGCTGAATGGCTATCTTGAAGAGAGTATCTATATGTCTCAATGAGAAGGGTTTATTGAACAGGGTCAAGAGCAAAAGGTTTGCAAACTTAATCAATCCATTTATGGGTTGAAACAAACATCTAGATCCTAGAATATGAGATTTAACACTGCAATCAAATCTTATGGCTTTGAAAAAAATGTTGATGAACCCTGTGTGTTGGGTTTTATGTCCTAAAACTTGTGGTTTGTAAACAATAGAACTTATTCTGAAAGTTCAATAAGGTGTTATTGAATAAATGTTTTGCTTATTAGAAATCCAATAAACCAAAAAGTCCCTTGACTATTACATGAGTACTTGAACTTTATGTGGAGACATAAAAATGGATTAAATTTGAATAAATAGTCAAAATGATCTATAGTATATGAATAAGGTTGGGTACCTTATTCTGGTAACACTATTGGATGTGGCCTACTCCGTAATTTTTACAAAAGAGTTGTAAAGTGCTACAAATGAAGTGAGGAGTGGGTAACTTGAACTTAATCGATGACCTAGGTAACTTGACCTTAATCTTGAGCTAACTATGAACTCCTATTTATTCGGGATTATCCTTAGATTTGCATAGGTGAGGGTTGGTTCAACAACACCGGCTCAATAACCTCCTATTTCAGGTGTAAGACCGGATAGATAGCTGGGGACATAGGGTGCAAGAGGAATTCACTCCTCCCCGCTGTTAGGGATAGTAGAGAGGTTGTTCTCTTAAGTGCTGATTCTGGTCTTGAACAAGGGGCCCCACCTTCTCATTGGCCTGAGAGGGACTCAGTTTTGTTGATTGGATCATAAAACAATTGTTCATTAGAGGATCAGTGGGACTTAAGGAACAAGAGGTAATTTCGAGGGTAAAACAGAGATTTGACCCAACCGTTATTACGAACAACCTGTGAAGGGCTAACTTACTAATCATGGTTATATCGAGTGGACAGAATATATCTACAGTAAGCGAAGTTCAACTATGGTCTATAATGGAGTGACCCATTAGTTAACGAATGGGGTTAGTTTGGTCTAATGAGTTTAGCCGATTAATCTCGGATCGGGGCCCATGATCTGTAGGTCCACGAGGTCCTTACAAGCTTGAAAATGGATAAGCTCTAGTGTAGCGTGATATGTTAATTTCAAACGTTCAAATTAGAATTAAAAGAATTAGTAATTATATGAGATATAATTACACGTTTAATTTTAGAAATTAAACGAAATTGAAGAATTAATATTTAAATATGATTTAAATATATGAAGATGGTTTTGTGTAAAATTAATTTAATATTGGATATTAAATTAATTAAATTGTTTAAATAAATATTTATTAATTTTATTAGAAACTTAATTTATAAAATTTATTTGTAAAATTAATAAATTTTGATTATTTTAATCAAATGTAATTTTAAATTTAAATTTGGAATTTGATAAGTTGAAAAATACACAAAATGGAAAATTGGGTTTTTCCACCATCATCTTCAAGTTGCTCACACTAAACCCACCATCTTTAAGCTTTAATTAGTCCAAGCATGAGCTACATCTCATGCAACCATTCTCATTGCATGATGGTTTGCAATATATTGAAGAGATTGGAGTGAATTTGAGGCAATGCAATCAAAAGAATTTTACTGAAAATTTGGGTTGAAGAAAGAGTTCTTCAAGCGGGTTGCTGCTATGAACTATTCTCCAAGTTCCTTTGATTGCAGCTTATTTTGAGTCCCACAACTCAATCTAGAGCACCAAGAGAATAGAGGGGAAGATCTTGTGATGATCTGCACAAAGATTTGGAGGAATTTGTGGCTGGAAATCGAGATTTCAAGAGTTCTTCAAAGGTATGACTTGAAACTGATGCTTGTGATTATGTGGTGGAAATATGGATGAAATGCATTGATGGATTTGCGTTGTGCACTCAAGTTTCCCCAGCGAATTCAAGTGTAAATTCCTTTGAGTTTCCTGGTAAGTCCAGGGTCGAACACAGGGACTTGTAAAAATAGATTGCGTTGGTAATTTTTATGAAAACTTTGTGGTAACTAAGTAAATAAATAAGTGTTGGGTTTGTTGTTTGTGTTGATGAAAAAGAAATAAATAAAGGCGGCAGATTTGAGAAAGACAGTTGCATTGATAGATGCAATGAGTATGCGATAAACGGGTTGAGAAGATCTTTAGCTAGCTTTACTTAGGAATGCGTCAGACTATGCGATCATGTTATAACCATACACAGCAAGTCATTTTCCAATTTAAATGTGATGCTCCTAAGTCTAGAATGCATGTGTTGAATGCAAAGGTGTCTATAGAGCTTATCCCTAAGTCTCTACTCTTGTCCTATGCGTTGGTGCAAAATGCATGATAACTTGTAGAAATACAAGTTATTTGTACTGCCTTATCTAGATATTGTAGCTAAAAGAGGATAAATATGTGCCAATTGTATGAAAATTAGCTTAGAAATACAATAATTATGAATTATCGCAATTACACCCACTAACATCATTAAGATGGAAGAAAATGAGATTTCTACTCTGTTTTGCAGGAAACCGAGTCACCGCTTGCGATCAAGGCTCAAGAAGAACTGACCAACGCATCTCTATCACATTGTGCCCATCAATCAACAATGAAGAGACGATTAACGCAATAACGGCGCAGTACGACAGTTGATCCAGAGCTGACTTTCAACCGCATGCGGTAACAAAAACAAACACCGCATGCGAACACCTAATCAAAAGATGCAGTTGAGCAACGCAAAAGTGGAGGATTGTGACACGTGTACGACTAACGGTTGTGCAGATTTGACGGTCTGATTGCATAACAGAAGGAATAAATATCCCTCAATCTTCGTAATTTCCATAACAATAAGTGGGGTCCACAAGGCCGGAGTCAAAGATCTTCACCTATAAATACCCCATCGAATTCACAGAAAAATATGTTACTTGATATGGGGCGAATTGATATTAGGTCATTGAGAGAAAGGCTGAGCTGAGTGTTAAACTAAAGAAATCCAGGAAGAAGAAGAGATAAGGCCGAGAGGTGAGTCTTAGTGTTAATTTGCCAGATCCCCACCGCGAAGCTCTTTACTCCGATCTTTGCTACCGGTTGAGCAAGCCTGAGAGGGAAGCTCATCCATCCATACTGGCAAGCAAATCTCCATCCAAATCGGTGCCGAGACGTTGGCGCTTATTTGTAATTGTTTCTATCTCTTTCATCATTGTATTCCATCTTCTTTATCTCTTCATTCACACATCATGTATCAAACGCTAAATAGATATATTGAATGCCTCGATCGCTTTCATCACCACTTTTCTGTCTATTTCCGTTCCTCCGTTTATCATTGTTTCCATGAAGTGTTCTTAATCCCTTGGTAGTTAATATGAATTAAACGAGTACTTAACCTGTGTTAAAGAGATGATTGCGTTTAGCTAAAGCATGCAGACGAAATCTTCACCTGTGAGAGCAGAAGTGAAGATGCCATCCTAATCTATCGAGAGAAGGTTAGAAGAATGCATTAACTAGAGTGAGTAGTACTTCCAAAGATGGAAGCAAACTTGCATTCGTCTTGTTTCACCACAGACATGTGGGAACGCGGCCGATCACTGAAAGTGTACGCTAAGGGAAAAACAAAATCGTGCTTATATCTTTAACGCAATTAAGAACTTGCGATGTTTATATTAGTTATCTTTCTTTTTCTGCTTCGTATATAAGACTTGCCATTGCATTACATGATCGTTGTATAATCTTCACATCCAGTCTTAACCTCAGTATCTTATGTCATGAAGCCTGTATCTTGTACCATTTTAGCTTAGGTTTATTGCACTTTATTTTATTATCGCATTTTACTGCTTTACTTTACTTTAACGCATATTTTAATACTTGTACAAACCATACTTTTATAAATTGAAAAAACCTGGTCGCATGTATCATAAACATAACGCAATAACCTCAAACAGACCCTGTGTTCAACCTCGGATCACACCAAGAAACTTGCGGTAGATTTATATTTGGTTCCAAAGCAAGGAAACTTGTGACAACACATAGAATACTACAAGAACATCCATGAATAACGCATATCTAGAAGTAGTATTACATGAATTGAGTCAAGTCAGGTCATTATTGCATATCATTGGACTTGAACTGTGCATGCATTGTATAGCATAAATCCAACGTTATAATGCATGAAAGCAAGGTAACCGCATACAATCATATCCTATCTCTAGGATGCATGCGATGCGTTGATAACAAATAATGCTCATCCCTAAGTGCCTATCTCTTGTTTATTCATTCTAATCTGGTTTTCCAAACCTAGATTCTAATCTGACCTTCCCAAGTCAGATCCTATCCTTAGACTACCCTCCCGAGTATCTCTAATGGACGAATGAAGCATACATAAATAAGACAATCGCAAAGAATGAAGATTCCCTCGTTATGCTAGCTAAATGCTTCTCAACCCATTCAACTAATTTAGCTACTCATGCATGAATAACAGGGAGTGAATAGAGATAGAGAAAGAAGTTCCATTCTTATAAATGAGTTGAGTACAAAATGACAATGGAAAGTAAAGGTAGAGAGCTTGGTAGCAATTCCTCGCTGACCGAGGCTTTTTACACTGAATCTCTATGATGATCTAAAGATGTTTTTGCTTCCGCAGGCGTTGGCCCTCTCTCTATCTTTGGAGCTTCCGGCGTCGGCGCTTTCCCAAGCTTACCGGAACGATCTACCGGCACAACTTTCTTCCTCGCATCCGCCTTAAAATGAAAGAGAATTAAGAATAGAGGGGTGAACTTGTGAAACAATAGATTGTAAAAGTCGTGAACCCCTTTTCTGAAGAATGCACTTGGTATTTATAGAGAATCCATGGTGAAAGGCAGCTTCTCTCTCCTGGTTGTACAGATGGGACAGCTTTAATTCCTGACTGATGCGTCGAATAATTGTCATCGATAAAGCTGAATGTACTTCGTGACCGTTATCGGCTGTCAACTTAATTTGAATCCGACTGTCATCAGCTTTCTGTCCCATCGCTCTTAATTATCCTTTCACCTAGATGCGCCTACCATGTTGCGCTGACCAAGTTGCGGCGATCCTTCACGGGCGAATGTGTGTGAGCACGATCAACGCAAAGCCTTTCGGTGAAGTTGCGCTCGACCAATGAATTCCTATGATCGCAATCTTTGCATTGCATTAACGCATATTCTACACAAAAATATAAAGATCAACTGTTCTAATGCGTTGGACGTATGCGACCACAATGTTATAGAATTTATGCTCAATGGACGCAATTTAACATATTTCATCAACGCAATCCAATATTGTTTAAGAACTTAGCACTATGATTACGTGCATTTCTGCCCGTTATCAGAAACCCATTTATTTTTGCTATTGCATGCTTTCGTTTTTGCCAAAATTAATGAATGAGAGTGCTTATTGATCCTTGTCGCTTCCACTGCATGATGATGCAATCCTACACTGTGTATATAAGAAAATCATTCACAGAATAGTCACTTTTCTGGTGTTGTATGTTGATGATATTCTACTCATAGGGAATGAAGTAGAATTTCTAGTTGACGTTAAGAGATGGTTGGCTTTGCAATTCCAAATGAAAGATTTGGAAGAAGCACAGTATGTTCTTGGGATCCAAATAGTCTGGAATCATGAATAGAACATTAGCATTATCTCAAACATCTTATATAGACAAGATGTTGTTTAGGTATAAAATGCAAAATTCCAAGAAAGGAATGTTACCTTTCAGACATGGAATTCACCTATTTAAGGAACAAAGTCCTAAGATACCTCAAGAGGTTGAGGACATGAAACGAATTCCAAATGCATCAGTAGTAGGGAGTTTAATGTATGCATTGTTGTGTACTCATCTCGATATATGTTATGCTGTAGGAATAGTCAGCAGATTTTAGTCCAATCCTGGATATGATCATTGGACTGTTGTTAAGAACATTCTCAAATATCTTCAGAGAATGAGAGGTTATATGCTTGTGTATGGTGCTAAGGATTTGATCCTTATTGAATACACTGATTCTAACTTCCAAACCGATATTGATTCTAGGAAATTGACTTTGGGGCCAGTATTCACTCTGAATGGAGGAAAAGTTGTGTGAAGAAGCATCAAGTAGAGTTGTATTGCTGACTCCACAATGGAAGCTGAGTATGTAGTGCAAGTGAAGCAGCAAAAGAAGCAGCATGGCTTAGAAAGTTCCTGACTAATCTGGAAGTAGTTCCTAATATGCACCATAAGTTCGTGATTGCCTGTCACTCTTTATTGTGACAATAGTGGAGCAGTTGCAAACTCAAAGGAACCTCAAAGCCATAAAAGAGGAAGCATATCGAGTGAAAGTACCACCTCATCAGGGAGATTGTACACAGAGGAGGCGTAATTGTCACGCAGATAGCTTCACAAGACAACTTAGCTGATCCATTTACACAGGCCCTCTCGGCTAAAGTATTTGAGGGTTACCTAGTAGGATTAGGTCTACGAGATATTCATTACTAGGGCAAGTTGGAGAATTTATGGGTATCGAAATGCCCTAGTTTATTGTATTTGTACGTTTTGTTCTTTTCGTGTAAACTCAACATTTTATATATTGATCCACTGAAGTTTTAGTCAAGTGGGATTATTGTTGGGTATAATGTCCTAAAACTTGCAGTTTGTAAAAAGATAAACATATTCTATAGTCAATAAACTTATTATTGATTTTATAAATTGCATACATAAAAGTCTAAATCCAATAATCTAAGATTCATGGCTATTATATGAATACTTGAAATTTATGTGGAGACATAAAGATGGATCAAGTTCGAGTAAATAGCAAAAATGATCTATAGTACATGATTAAGGCTGGGTACCTTATTCTGGTAATATTATTGGATATGGCCTACTCTAAAGCTGTTACAAGTTGTTGTAAAGTTACTACAAATGAAGTGATCAAGATTCATTCATGTATTTGACATGAGGAGTGGGGGTGTCCTATGCAATGAGTTTGCATAAGATTGGACCAAGAAATAAGTCATTCTTACTTTATAACACTGTTTACTATATAAAACTGACTATTTCACTTAGATGACCTAGGTAACTCGATCTTAATCTTGAGCTAACTATGAACTCCTGTTTATTTGGGATTATCCTTAGATTTGCATAGGTTGGGGTTGGCTCAACAGCGCTGGCTCAATAAGTCTCCCATTTCAGGGGTAAGACCGAATAGATAGCTGGGGACATAGGGTGCAAGACAAAATTCACGTCTACCCGATTTAGGGATAGGATAAAAGTTGTTCTCTCAAGTACTGAATCCAGGTCTTGAACAAGGGGCCCTACCTTTTGATGCATTGTAAAAGTGATGAAATAATGGTATGAAATTGCGGTGATGAGTTATGCGTTGCACATGCAAGTTTTCCTAGTAGAACCCAAGTATAAATCTTATTAGGTTTCCTGGTAAGTCCAGGGTCGAACACAGGGACTACTGAGTTACTATGCGAGGTAAATTTTGATTCCTTTGCGGTGACAAAAACAAATAAGTGGTTGATGTGTTGTTTAAGTATATTTCCTATGCAGTGGATTCAAGTAAAGAGTTGATCAAATCGAGAATACAATGAGTATATGATGAACGAGTTGAGACGGGATTTAGCTAACACTTACTAAGATTGCGTTCAGGTTATGCGATCATGCTACACACAATAGCATGTCATCTCTCAATGCAAATGCCATAGTTCCTATTTTTAGGACGCATGTGATGTATAAAATGATGTCGTTAGGAATTATGCCTAAGCCTCTATTCTTGTCTATGCGATGATGAATGATACACACATATACAAGGTGACCGCATACTATCGTATCCTATTTCTAGGGTGCATGTGATGCGTAATAGCAAATAGAACTTATGTCTAAGTTTCTATCTCTTGCTTATACGGTTCTAATCTGACTCTCTCAAGCCTAGATTCTAACCTGACTCTCTCAAGTCTAGGTTCTTTCTTTAGACTACTCTCTCAAGTATCTCTAAAGGGTGAATGACGCATACATAAGACAAGATGATCGCATAAAGTGAAAATCTTAGGTCATGCTAGCTAAGTGCTTCTCAACTCATTCGGAAATTTAGCTACTCATGCGAAATGTGGAGAGATTGAACAGATGTTGAGATGAGAATTCCATTTTATAAATAAAGTCAAAATACAAAACAATAATGGAAAGCAGGGATAAGAAGCCCGGTAGCAATGTCTTGCTTCCCGAGGCTTTTACACTGTCTTTTTACTCTACTCTACCTAGAAGAATATTCTTGCTTTCGCAAGTGTCGACCCTCTCTCTTTTTACAGTGCTTCCTAACAGTCTCTCGAGCTAACCAGGAATGATCTCTCGACGTCTTCTTCTCTTTGCTCGCCTTCGCCTTCTAAGTATATGAACAACTACAGACTAACGACTATCTCTTTGTATATGATCTATCTTCTATGTATATGGCGAACTTTGTTGAACTGTTTTAACACTGGTGACCTTCGGTATTTATAGAGCTCAAGGTGAAGAAGCTTTTTCCTCTAATCATTGCAATGATGGGAGGTCATTAAATCTTCTGTCTGATGCATGGATTAATGGTCACCAAAAAGTTGAATGTACTTACTACAATGTGTCGTTAATAGCTTATCAACTAAATTCGGATTCGACCATCATCAGCTTTCCGTCCCATCAAGATTTATTGAGCTTTCACCTTGATGTGCTGTCTTTATGTAGCCACTTTCTTGAGAAACTTCTCGCAAGCGCATACGATTGCATAACTTTGCGATCGCAATCTTTCATTGCGCGCGGACGCTGAATTCCTTGGATCGCAATTTGCTTTGCGCCAACACATTTTTCCTGCATAAAATAAGTAAATTAGTTTCTTTTATGCCATGGGCGCATGTGATCGCAATATTCTTAGTTTAACGCTTTTGGACATGATTTTGTATATTTTCACCATCGCATTCTCTCATTGTTTTACTCATTTGCGCTGTAATAACGTAAATTTCTGCCCATTATGACCCTCTCACTGGGTTGGTTTAGTGACTGGATCACAAACTACTTGTTCATTAGAGGATCAGTAAGAACTTAAGTAACAAGACGTAATCTCAGGGGTAAAGTAGACATTTGACCCAATCGTTATTACGAACAACCTGTGAAGGGTGGACTTACTAATTATGGTTAAATCATGTGGACATAATATATCTATAGTGAGGGGAAGGAAACTATGGGCTTTAGTAGAGTGACCTATGATTTAACGAATGGGAGTTAATTCGGTGTAATGAATTTAGCCAATTAATCTCGAACCGTTGGAGCCCATGATCTGTAGGTTTGCGACATCCCCTACTAGCTCGTTAATAGATTAGCTTTAGAGTAGCGCGATAAGTTAATTTGAAATGTTCAAACTAGAATTAAAGAAATTAGTAATTATATAAGATATAATTACACGTTTAATTTTAAGAATTAAACGAAATAGGAGAATTAATATTTAAATATGATTTAAATATATTAAGGTGGATTTGTGTAAAATTAATTTAATATTTGATATTAAATTAATTAGAATTAATTAAATTATTTAAATAATTATTTATTAATTTGATTAGAAAATTATTTATGAAATTAATTTTGTAAAATTAATAATATTTTCAATTTTAGAAATCAAATTGATTTTTGAAATCATTTTGATAAAAGATTCAAAGTTTGAAAAACAACAAAAATGGAATTATGGATTTTTCCATTTACACCTTCAACTAGCTCATACCAAACCCACTTAAATTTGGCTTCAATAACTCCAAGCATGAGCTGCATCTCATGCATCCATCTTCTTTGTATGAAAAGCCTGTAAGAAATACAGAATATTAGAGTGGAATTAGGGCATTCATTCATAGAGTTTTGTTGGAAAATTCGAGTTGAAGAAGTTATTCTTCTAGTGGGTTGTTGCAGTGAGTTCTTCTCCAAGTTCCTATCATTCAAGCTTATTTTGAGTCCCACAACTCAATCTAAAGCTCCAAGAGAATAGTGTAACGGTGGATTTATGCGATGATATGCACGCACGGTTCAAGTCCAATACTATACAATAATGACCAGACTTGACTTAATTCATGCAATACTACTTCTAGATATGCGTTATTAATGAATGTTCTTGTAGTATGTTGTGTGTTGTCACAAGTTTCCTTGCATTGGAACCAAGTATAATTCCACCGCAAGTTTCTCGGTGTGATCCGAGGTCGAACACAGGGACTGTTTGAGATTATTGTGCTATGTTTATGATACATGCGACCAGGTTTTTCAATTTATAAAGGATAATTTTGTACAAGTATTAAAAATGCGTTAAAGTAAAGTAAAGCAGTAAAATGCGATAATAAAATAAAGTACAGTAAACCTAAGCTAAGATGGTATAAGATATAGGCTCATGATACAAGATACTGAGGTCAAGGCTAGCTGTGAAGATTATACAAAGATCAGGTGATACGATGGCAAGTCTTATGTACGAAGCAGAAAAAGAAAGATAACTAATATAAACAGCGCAAGTTTCTTAATTGCGTTAAAGTTATAAGTATGGTTCCGCTTTTCCCTTGGCGTACACCTTTCAGTGATCGGCCGCATTCTCACTTGTCTGTGGTGAAACAGAGACGAACATAATGAACGCAAGGTTGCTTCCATCTCTGGAAGTACTACTCACTCTAGTAAACGCATTCTTCTGACCTTTTCTCGATAGATCATAATGGCATCTTCACTTCTGCTCTCACAGGTGAAGATGTCGTCTAGCATGCCTTAACTAAACGCATTTATCTCTTTAACACAGTTTAAGTACTCGTTTAATCCATATTAACTACCAAGGGATTAAAAAGACTTCATGAAGAAAACGATAAACGGAGGAATGGAAATAGACAGAAAAGTGGTGATGAAAATGATCGAGACATTCAATATATCTATTTAGCGTCTGATACATGGTGTGTGAATGAAGAGATAAAGAAGATGAACTACAATGATGAAAAGAGATAGAACAGATACAAACAAGTGCCAACGTCTCGACACCGATTTGGATGGAGATTTTCTTGCCGGTAAGGATGGATCGTGTGGAAGGATGAGCTTCCCTCTCAGGCTTGCTCAACCGGTAGTAGAGATCTGAGTAAAGAGCTTTACGGCGAGGATCTGGCAGAATAGTACTGAGATTGACCTCTCGGCCTTGTCTCTTCTTCTTCCCGGATTTCTTCCGTTTAGCACTCAGCTCAGCCTCTTTCTCAATGACCTAATATCAATTCGCCCCGTATCAAGTAACATATTTTTCTGTGAATTCTATGGGGGTATTTATAGGTGAAGATCTTTGACTCCGACCTTGTGGACCCCACATTTTGTTATGAAAATTCCAAAGATGGAGTATTCCTTTTATTATGCAATCAGACCATCAAATCTGCACAACCGTTAGTCATACACGTGTCCCAATCCTCTGCTTTTGCGTTGCTCAACTGCATCTTTCGATTAGGTGTTCGCATGCGGTGTTGTTTTTATTACCTTATGTGGTTGAAAGTCAGCTCTGGATTGACTATCGTACTGCGCCGTCATTGCGTTGATTGTCTCTTCATTGTTGATTGACGGGCGCAATGTGACAGAGATGCGTTAGTCAGTTCTTCTGGAGCCTTGATCGCAAGCGGTGACTTGGTTTCCTGCAAAACAGAGTAGAAATCTCCTTTTCTTCCATCCTAATGATGTGAGTGGGTGTAATTGCGATAATTCATAATTATTGTATTTCTAAGCTAATTTTCATACAATTGGCACATATTTATTCTCTTTTGGCCGCAATATCTAGATAAGGCAGCATAAATAACTTGTATTTCTACAAGTTATCAAATAGTGAGAAAGATCTGGAGGTGGTCTACAATAAGATTTATAGAAGTTTGTAGCTGAGAATAAAGATTTGAAGAAGTTCTACAAAAGTATGGCTTGAAACCCTCTTGTTATTGTATGAGCATGCTTTAGTTACTGCCATGTTTGATATAGATACTTTCACTAACCTTTTTTTGTACAATGAGATTTTACCACTACTGGATAGTGGGCAATCCAGTGCTTCAAAGACTGATGATGGAAAAGTGTTGATCAACTCCGGTCTAGGATGATCAAGCAAAATATTGTTGAACATAGCAACATTAGATATGTTGCGCTACCTAGACGCAGCAAAGATTTTAAATTTACTTGCTTTCTAGTTTAGTTCTTTTTTATTTGGTAGCTGAATTAGCTCTTTCTTTTATTTTTCTTAGCTGTCAGAGGAAAAGGAAAAACTTTTGAGGAGAAATTCGCCACCATCCCATGTGCTCAAAATTCAGGGGAATTTCTGTTCCACTTTAATTTATTCCCTGCTCTTGATTTGGCTTTTATACATTGGGGGCAATGTATGTTTTAAAAGTTGGGGGTGTGTGGTTTGGGTATCCCTTTTTTTAGTTGATGCATATCTAGCAGTCCTTGAGCATCTGAACTAAGACTTGTGTGTTTTGACTGCCTGTTTGCTTGGTTGTTTGTGCTTGTTATTATGACCGTTGATGATACAATCACTTAGAATCTTACATGTTTGAGAAAAAGTAAGAAGAAATCGAACATGATTTTTGAGCCTTTTAAAAAAATCTCTTCTATCTCTCATGTAGATTTGAGTTCTTTGTTTTCCTATTCTAGGTCATTTGCATGCTTAAATTTGTTTTATGGGGCCTATATTTTTGTTGTCACCCCGAAAGACCTTAGTGATAGGATTAAACTCATCTAAACATCAATTTAGTAATGTGTGCACAAGGGTATAACCAACCGATATTTCCACTTGTCTAAAAAAAGAGAGAAGAAAAAGAAATAAAAGTGATATGAAAAAAGAAAAAAAAAGAAAAAAAAGAGAGAGAATAAAAATAAGGAGAGGTTTGCTCCTCTTTCTTGTGTTCAAGAAATGAGCAAGCTTAGGCACCTTTGAAAGATTTCAACCCGTAGTTGGACACCATTCTTGTAACTTGGGCAGGCAAACCAAAACGAAAGTGGACCTTTTGAATTAGGTTTCCTCTCCATTTTCTTAGAAAGAAAAGAGAGAATAAAAGAAAAGAAAGTGGATACCCTTATTGCATGTCATTGCCACTTTTGGTCTAGAAACCTTAATTTTTTTTCGTTCGAGCCAGAGTAGGGGGAAGATGAATTGAGGGCTTTATAAATCGAACTCGGGCTTCTCTTAGGTTTAGGTAGTGTGGCTTTGAACTCACTTATGCATGAATAGGTTTGAAGAGTGCTTTCTTCTCAATTGATTGCTTGTCTTTGGATGATATTATTGATTGCATACATGATCTTGATAGACTATTAAAACATGAGCAATGAGCCTCATAACTAAGCTAACGTATTATTTTGTGCCTGATTGTATGTCTTTGCCTTGCTCGGGACGATCAAGAATTAAGTTGGGAGTGTTCGACAACACCATAGAAGTGCTATTTTTCCTTGCTTAGTTCAAGATTTTTTTTGGATTTTACATGTTTATATTGCTATTTGGTTGGTAATTGAGAAACTAGGAGGCAATACAGACCATCAGAGTCGAAATGGGACAAAAATGAGTTAAAACGAAGCTCTGAAGTGTCAACCATGAAAATATGGATGAAAATGATCGAGTAATATGTTATTTAATAGGTATCAAGTATTTAAGAGGTAGAACTGAGTGTTAGAAAGTTGATAGAGTTGGAACGGACCAAATCAGAGCCCTAATGAAGAAACTAGGTTAAAAGGAAGTAAAGGTGCGTGAAATTACGAAACTGCCACTAGGCAGAGCACAAAGTTGTGCTTGAAGACAGAATCTGAGTGCCTAGGAGAGTGCCGTTGCACTCTGGGCGGCGCTTTGAACATTTTTTATGGAACCCTAGTTACCGCAACAACGCTCCCTACTGTTTCTATAAATAATTTTGCAGCCTCCACTCGATTTCTCTGTATTTTCACCTTCTCAAACTCATATTCTTTAGTTCTTTAGTTTTTAATTCAATTTTATGGACTTAATCTTGGCATGAGTGGCTAAGGTAAGCATTTTCTGGCTTAGGATAGGATTGAAACTCATCAATTCTTGGATGTAAGACTTGATTTAATCTATAGTTGTTGCTGTAATTTTATTGTTCTTAAATGATTTTTAATTTCTATGCTTCGGAAACATTGTGGTTTGATCACCCATTGTGATTTTATTTGATTGCTAGAGATGATGCATCTTTGTGTATGAATCTCATTAGGGCATAAGGTGCTGCATGTTTTGGTTAATTTTCCAAGTTGTTTAGGGCAACTCAAATTTGTTAATGGCATGACTCACCTAATTCAAGAACTACATCAATTGGTTAAATGACTTTCAAATTTCAATTATCTTGGCTAGATACCTAGGTTATGTAAACTTAATTTAGGCTCTTTAACCCAATTAGTTAAGTATATAGAATAATCGAGAAATTTATTAGAACATCAGCTGTTAATTATGGTTTTCCAAGTAACGAGCCAAGAATAAAATTGAGCACGCAACGATCTCTTAGTATTCTATGAGCAACCAAGTAGATGAGTGGATTCCAACTTCCTAAACCAGGTTTCATCAATAGTGAACTAAATTCTTTTTAATTATGCATTTAATTTCATGCAATTTCAATTTCTCGCAATTTCAACAACCCTCTCCTCCCCCTCTGCCTCATTACCATACGAATTTAACCGTTAGCTAAGATTCTCAGATTCTCTGTGGAGATGACCCGATCTTTCCATTCATACTACATTGTAGTTTGGGTAATATGGACTGGAATTAATAAATATCATTTGATTCGTGGTCTTTTGGGAGCGACATTAAAAGGGTGTGGTCAGCCATCTAAAGACATCTCAAAAGTGAGCAGTAAGCCAAATAATTCATCTATTTTCAATGATGTATTTTCTTATGCTTCCTCGATAGTTGTAAATTTCATATCAAATCTCTTAGGCAAGGATCTAAGCACCTTCTGTACAAGTCTTTCTTAAGAAATTTTCTCTTCTAGAGCAAATGATTAATTGACAATGTCCAATAATTGAACATTGAAGTTAACAATTGATTCATCATCATATATTTTAAGATTCTCTAACTTTGAAGTCAAAAACTACACCTTGACATTTTAACTTTTGAAGTTCCTTCTGTTGAATTTAGTGTCCTAAATCTCATGGATCTTGTAGTTCTTAACTTGTAAATATAAATTATTTTTAATAAAATAAGAAGTATTTTATTTGACAATGAGATTGCATTAACTCAATCCAATAAACTAAGAACCAAGTTTGTTTAATGTAACTTAAATAGTATATGGCAGACATACAAGTGGATCATGTTTAAGTAATAACCTAAACGATCTGTAGTACATGGATAAGATTGGGTGCCTTATCCTGGTGATATTGTGGATATGACCCACTTTGTAATTGTTACATGAGTCGTAAGTGTTACAGACAATATGATCCATATTGTTCATGTGGAGACATGTGAGTGGGGATATCTTGTATAAAGAGTTTATACAAGACCATATCACGAAATAATTGGTTTATCTTTATAATACCATTACTTGAAGATTTTGGAAATGCCCTAGAACTCGTAGTTTGTGTTAAACATTCTATTTATCAAAAAAATATTATTAAGTGACTTATTTAGTAAAGTTGTTGATTTTGCATTCTATGATGAAAATCCAATAAACATATCCATGGCTATAGTCTGAATACTTTAACTTTATGTGCTAACATAAACATGATCAATTTACCACTATATAGCCTAAATGGTCTAATAAGTATATGGATGACATTGGGTAGATGTGATCCACAGATCATTCATGTTGAGACATGTGAGTGGGGGCATCCTATGCAATGAGTTTGCATATAGACTGGACCACGAAAATAGTCAAATTTCTTTATAACGACCGTTTACTGTTAAAACTGACTATTTCATTATTAAGCAACCTAGGTTAACTCGATCTTAATCCTGAGCTAGCTATGAACTCCTGTTTATTCGAGATTATCCTTTGATCTGCATGGGTGAGAGTAGTCCAACAGCACTACTCAATAAGCCTTCCATTTTGGGGATAAAACTGGATGAATAGCTGGGGACATAGCTCTGTAAGATGGAATTCACCTATACCTGATTTAAGGTTAGTAGATAGGTTATTGATAGCTGGTAGAAATAAAAGTTATTATAGCCTTTTATTTAGAATTATGAGGGCTAACAGGTAGAATATGCGGTGACTATACTAAGAATTCATGTGAAAAGTGAGCTTGCGTCGATCAGCATGGGAAATCTCTGCTAACCCAATATTATGCATTATTCTGCGTCAAAATGTCTATTTTTGTAGCTATCACAGGAATCGATCGCATGCAGTGAATCCCAAAACATTGCAAAAGTGATCGCATACGTTCATTGCATGGATGTTGCAGCTATTAATCGCATACGTTCATCGCATGGATGTTGCGGCTACAGAGGAATAACCATGACAGAAGGTTGATCACAAGGTAGTGGAATGTGTTGGTACTTTGGGAAAAACAAGCATGAACGCATACCTTGGGAGTATAAAAAAGGTGATGTTGACATTTCACCTACCGCGTCATTAGTGGCAGAGATTCAAAGCGGGACCATCAATGTTGTCGGCGATCAAGCTCTAATAGAGCCTTAAAGCCCAAATTCAAAGCATCCGAGCTTCTGCCATAAGGCAAATCCTTGTGATCACAGATGAGAGCATGAGAAGACATTCTTTGAGAGTTCTTCATTCCTTCAACCCATTCTGAGTGACGACTGGAGCTTTGCCGGAGATAGAGCTCAAGAGAGACTACTCCACCGCCCGACCATGGCACCACCGACACCCTTGACACATATCTGATGGAAACAAGAAATTGCCTACATCTAGCCCACCACCTTTCTTCTATCTCTGTATTGTATTACATTTTGGCTTAGGACATTAATATATTTTGTAATCAATGCATCTCTTTATTTACTTCGACTCTATCTTCATTAACTTCTTCTTTATCATCCCTTACTTTCATTGCAACGAACTAAGTAAAGATTGCAAGAGTATCGCATACTCAATCATGCGGCATTGACATGTGAAACATATAGCAAACCACCGAGAGGTGTGCGTTGCGCGAGTATAGTGAGTTAATCCTCTTTGCTTAGTGTGAGGCTGTAGCAACGCTTGTCCATGAGCGGTCGCAATGCTTGTTTATAAGCTGATCAGCGGCGACTAACTGCCCGAGAGGGTAAGTAGTGGAACTCACTAAGCAAAGTAACCAGTGTTCCTACAGATAGGAATAATCTTATGATTAACACAACCATGCTTTATGTGATGATCTTGTCTTATGTATGTATCATTCACCCCTTGGACGTACTTGAGAGGGTAATCTAAAGAAGAATCTAGGCTTGAGAGAGTCAGATTAGAATCTAGGCTTGAGAGAGTCGGATTAGATCGCATAAGCAAGAGTAGAAACTTAGATATAAGTTCTATCTGCTATTTACACATCGCATGCGCCTTAGAAATAGGAATGGTGGTATGCAGTCATCTTGTCTTATGTGAGCGTAAGCAAGAATAGAAACCTAGAATTAAGTTCTATTGACTATTTCGCATATGCATCACATGCATATATTTGTGTATAGCATAATCACATAACTATTCTTTAATAGCTGGGGTTACCCTTGCGATCAAGCTTAATGATGCGGTGAATTTATCCCCTCCACCATTTTATCTATTTTTCCATGCATCTTCTTATGCGTTAACAGTTTCCGCATCTCTACCAATTCTCATAGTCATACTTCCATTGCTCAACCTGTTTAGTTAGGAGTAGGAGTAGCGCATAGTCTTTTAACTTCCTTATTCTTTTATTCATCGCCTCTAACACATTGCTTTGCAACATTTAGTTAAAAGTCCCTGAGTTCAATCTCGGATCATCCTGAGAAACTTGTGATCTCGTTATACTTGGCGAGAGAGTAAGAAAACTTGTGGCAGGAATGCATGGTCATCGCATATATTCTTAAACGCATATTGCATAATTCATAATCCAACGCATGACCACCGACGCATGGAGATCAACGCATAGCATAAGATTCACGCATATTTACTCTCCATTTTCCATGCATCAAGTTTTTGGCGCTATTGTTGGGGACTTGGCAGCTAATAGTTTGTTAAGTTTTGTGTTTTTGCGGGCACCCTTTTAGTCTTGGACGTATTGTAGCTTATGCGACCAAGTTGCAAACAATATTTGAGTGAAGGCAATGCCCCGAGAGCCAATATTGACCCCGAGATAGAAAGGCTATACGTCGCATGAGCTGAAAGCAGTCTTAGGCACGTGTCAACCAACATGTGACCATCAATTGCTGGAAGCTCCAATGTCAGGACGAGTCTCTTGACCTAAGCAACTGAGATCAATCTCCTGCATGGAAGACTCCTTGCAGTGGCTTCACTCCAATTTTTCCAGGGACGTCTGTTCGTTGCTATCGTGAGATGTTCTAGGAGTGTATTGTATAGAATAAATAGGAGAAATAAGTTCTAAGTATAAGTGATGCATTTATGCTTTGATGCGTCTAAGTAATGGTAACGCGTTGGGGCGTTAGTAATATGCACAGAACACACACAACTCCTTCTAATGACGTTCAAATTTTCCTAAATCAGACCCAAGTATAAATCTAATTTAGGTTCCTGTCAAGTCCAGGGTCGATCTCAGGGATTTAGTTAACCAAACGTAGACCTTGCATTGTATCTATTGTAGGGGTTTTCCTAAATGAATATGAGATATGTATTATTTACACTAACTTATTGTGCCTGTGCAAGAAGATACAAAAGAGTTGAGTGGTGAATGATGGGTCATGCAAAAATGGAATTTGAGGTAGGGGGACGCGTCGGTCTAAGATGAATGTACACAACTAAGATGTGATGTGGATGAGATGGGATGATTTGCTTATCTGTTTGTTTATGCGTTAGACCTTATTCAACACTTCTCAATGCGAATAACATACAAAGCTTATCTCTTGGATGCATTCGTCTAACACAGAATGCAGGAAACACCAGTAAGTCTATCTCTGGCTCTAGGAGTTCTACTTGATGCAGCTTAGTTATTCTTTCAAACAATCTAAGTTAAAGATGCTTTTACCAAGTTGTCAAGTTGGCTTGGGCGTTAGAATGAAGTTGTGCATAAAGTATTAATGCATTCAACATAAACAAGAGATAAACAATAGTAAGTATGATGGATCAAATATATGAATTTTATAAAGAAACAAGGAATCTTTACAAAAACAATATTCAATCGAATGGAGTGAAAGCGATAAATAAGAAGGAAACTGAGTCAAGCCAAAAAAAATACAATCTCTTGTAGTTCTTTGGCTCAATCTCGTTGTGTACAGTCATTTGTATAGGTAGTGGACGGAGTATCTTTCTCAAGAGTGGTTTCCTCCACTCCCCAACCGACGGTGGTAGTGGTTCTCAACCTTTTGATCGTCTCAACACTACGACACAACTTCTACAGAATTAAAACTATAACTACAATTTACAGAGAGTAAGGATCTTGATGATTTCCGAACTTCTTAACTCTGGAGGGACTTCATCTATTTATAGGCATTGGTCACGTCCACTTGGTGAATGGGCAACATTAAAGTCCATGCCCTGGTCAGCATTAAAGTCCATGCCCTGGTTAGCCACCTAATTCTCGGAAGCTTTTCAGACGCCGCCTGCTGCTTGGAAGCTTTTTAGACGCTACCTACTGCAGGTGCCCATACTTGCAAGTGGTGATGTGACACAATCCGCTTGGAGCAATAAATCTTCTCTGTGTTGAACTCCCTCCGACGCATGGCCCATGCGTTAGAGCTTTTCCTATGGCACTTGTCTAATGCGTTAATGTTAATCCTTGCGTTGAAATCCTGCAATACAATACGTTAGTGCCGCGATATTTAGTAATAAAACTTCTTTTGCATGAGTTTGCTGATGTTTGAATAAATCCATGCATTTCTACTAAAAATGAGGAGAGTTTATCATTAAAAACCTTAGTTGTTCCAACTTAAGAACAAAAATAACTTGTATTTCTACAAGTTATCAACGTCTTCTACTCTATCTTTACCTTGCTTTCCTAGTTTAGTTTATTTATTTAATTATTGTCATTTTGGATTTGCGGCTGCTTTCTTGGATGTGGTGTGTGTTCGCTCCTTGTAGGTGCGATAATAATTCTCCTTGGTGCGTAGTTTCAACGGAAGATCCTCTCCATCATTCAACACATGGCTATGACCGCATGAATTCTACAGTATGGTCGTAAGTGTTATTCTACTCGAAGGTTCTTTCCTTGTTATCTTTTATGCATTATCCTTCTGAAATTCTCTTTTTCGCTTGCCTACCTTTGCGTTTCTCGAGTTCGATTTGGAGCGTTTTGAGCGGCTTAGAAGCAGTTTTGAAGCTGTTTGTAATAATTAGGCTTTTGTTTGCTTGTTTATGCCAAAACTAAAACCATATCAGTTTGTGTTTAATTGTTTATGCATGTGATGCATGTAATAATTAAATAATTCATATATGCATACAGTATGCCATCTAGATTTAAAACCCCATCGTAGGAAGCATGTTACATTCATTGAAAGTATGTTATAAAATGTTATAATATATAGTATGCATGTTAGGGTTTCTTTTATTTAATATAATAGTTATATTAGATATTGAATGCCTTTGTTAAATGTCGTGGATGTTTAGCATGTCTAAAATTTTGTACGTTGTTATAAAATTGGGTTAGACGTTTAAAATCTATAACAAAGAACAATTGCATGCTCACTTAGGTTAACAACTAGTTTTAATTGTTAAAATAGATTGTTACCTTATAAAATTTGGTTACAAACTTAAATCGGTTCATAAACCTGTCTAAAGTTGGGGGTACTAGTTCTTAGAGAGGACTTTCTGAACAGGAAATGACTTTCAAGGTGGGAACGAGTGAAGTCATTTCAGCTCAAGTAGTGGGAGATGTCAAGCTGTTTTTTGGAGACTCCATTATCTTACTTAGGAATGTATATTATGTACCTAAGATGAAAAAAAACTTGATCTCCATTTCCTACCTGCTAGAAAATATGTACAAAATATCTTTTGAATGTAATGAAGTGTTTGTTTATTCAAGAGGTGTTCGTATTTATTCTGCAAGATTCGAAAATAACTTGTACATATTAAAACCAACTGAAGCAAGAGCCAGTCTAAATATAGAGATGTTTAAAATGGCTGAGACTCAAAATAAGAAACGGAAAATTTCTCCTAATGCCTATCTTTAGCACCTCAGACTTGGTCACATTAATCTCAATAGGATTGAGAGATGGGTAAAACACGGTCATCTAAATCAGTTAGAAGATAGTTCTTTACCTTCATGTGAATCATGTCTTGAGGAAAAAATGATAAAAAGATCTTTTTCTGATAAAGGTCTTCGTGCCAAAGAGTATCTCGAACTTACACATTTAGACCTATGTGGCCTGATGAATATTAAAGCTCGAGGAGGCTATTAGTATTTTTTCAGTTTTATTGATGATTACTTTAGATATGGCTACATTTACTTAATCAGTCATAAATTTGAAACTCTTGAAAAGTTCAAAAAATTTAAGGCCGAGACAGAAAATTTGTTAAGTAAAAGAATCAAAACACTTTGATCTGATTGAGGTGGTGAGTATATGGATCTACATTTCCAGAACTACCTAGTAGATCATTGAATTTTATTCCAGCTCACAGCACATGGAACACCACAACAAAATGGTGTTGTAGAACGGAGATATCGAACCTTGCTAGACATGATCCGATCAATGATGAGTTATGCTTAGTTACCTCAATCCTTTTGGGGGTATGCAGTACAGATTGCAGTATTTATTCTAAACGTTGTTCCTTCAAAAAGTGTTTCAGAAACACCGTATGAATTATGGAAAGGACGTAAAACTAGTTTACGTCATTTTCGTATCTGGGGTTGTCCAACACATGTGTTGGTATAAAATCCTAAGAAACTGGAAACACGTTCGAAATTATGCCTTTTTATAGGATAAGCCAAAGAAACAAAAGGAGGATTGTTTTATGATTCCCAAGAAGACAAAGTATTTGTATCAACAAATGCTACATTCTTGGAAGAAGATAATATAAAAAATCATCTACCTCGTAGTAAATTAATATTGCAAGAAATGACCAAAGATGCTACAAAAACATCAATAAGAGGTGTTGATCAAGCTGGTCCATCAACAACTGTTGTTGTCCCGTCACGTCCATCCCAAGAGTTGAGGATGCCTCGATGTAGTGGGAGGATTATTCAACAACCTGAACGCTATATGAGTTTAACAAAAACTCAATACATCATACAAAATGTTGGTTTAGAGGATCCATTAACCTTTAGAAAGGCAATGGAAGATGTTGACAGGGAACAGTGGATAAAAGCCATGGACGATGAAATGAAGTCTATGTGCTTCAACTCTTCAACTCTGTCCAGGAACTTGTAGATCAACCACATGGGGTTACACCTATAGGTTGCAAATGGATCAACAAGAGAAAACAAGACCAAACTAGCAAAGTGCAAACCTATAAAGCCAAACTCATGGAAAAAGGTTTTACCCAAAGAGAAGGAGTTGATTATGAAGAAACTTTTCTCCTTTTGCCATGATAAAATTAATAAGAATACTTCTTTTCATTGCCACATATTATGACTATGAAATATGGCAAATGGATGTCAAGACAACTTTTCTAAACGGCTATCTTGATGAAAGTATTTTTATGTCTCAACCAGAAGGGTTCATAAAAAAAAGACTAGAATAGAAAGTCTGTAAGCTTAATCGATCCATTTACGGATTGAAACAAGCATTTAGATCCTGGAATATAAGGTTTGACACTGCGATCAAATCTTACGGCTTTGAACAGAATGTTGATGAACCTTATGTGTACAAGAAAATAGACAACAAGACTATAGCTTTCTTAGTTCTTTTTGTTGATGATATTTTACTCATTGGGAATGAGACAAGTTTCCTTACTGATGTAACGAGATGGTTAGCAATACAATTCCAAATAAAAGATTTGGGTGATGCTCAATACGTTCTAGGAATACATATCTTTCAAAAGCGAAAGAATAAAATGCTAGCACTATCTCGGGCATCTTATATTGACAAGATGTTGTCAAGATATAATATGTACAATTCCAAAAAAGGTATGTTACCTTTTAGACATGGAATTCATTTTTCGAAGGAACAGTGTCCTAAGACACCTCAAGATGTTGAGGAAATGACAAGAATTCCATATGCATCTACAGTTGGGAGTCTGATGTACGCAATGTTATGTATACGCCCTGACGTATGCTTTGTAGTTGGAATCGTCAGCAAGTTCCAAATCCAGGACACAGTCATTGGATTTCTGTTAAAAACAACCTCAAGTATCTAAGGAGAACGATGGACTATATGTCTGTGTATGAACCTAAGGATTTTATCCTTATAGGATACACTGATTCTGATTTCCAAACCGACGTAGATTCTAGAAAATCTACTTCAGGATCATTTTTCACTCTCAATGGAGGAGCTATAGTTTGGAGAAACATTATGCAAAGTTGTATCATTGACTCCACAATGGAAGCGGAATACATGGCTACATGTGAAGTTGCTAAAGAAGCAGTATGGCTATGCAAATTCTTGGTTTATTTGGAAGTGGTTCTAGATATGCACCTGCCTATCACACTGCATTGTGACAATAGTGGTGTTGTTGCCAACTTAAAAGAACCAAGGAGTCAAAAACATGGAGAACATATTGAAAGAAAGTACCATCTCATCACAGAGATAGTACACCGAGGAGATGTGATCGTCATAAAGATTGCCTCTAAAGACAACCTTGCTGATCCATTTACAAAGGCCCTCTCGGCTAAAGTTTTTGAGGGCCACCTAGTTGGACTAGGACTCCGAGTAATGTAATCTAGGGCAAGTTGAAGAATATATGTCGTATAAAAGATGCCCTAGTTTATTGTATTTTCCCTTTATGCTTTTCAACATTATATTGTATATATTTGTTCTCACTAGAGTTTTAGTCCAAGTGGGAGATTGTTGGGAATGTCCTAGAACTTGCAGTTCATGTTAAACATTCTATTTGTCAATAAAATATTATTGAGTGACTTATTCAATAAAGTTGTTGATTTTGCATTCTATTATGAAAATCCAAACATATCCATGGTTATAGCCTGAATACTTTTTATGTGGTGACATAAACAGGATCAAATTAACAGTATATAGCCTAAATGGTCTAATAAGTATATGGATGAAATTGGGTATTTCATCCTGATAACACCATTAGATGCGACCCACTGTGTAGTTGTTACAAGAAGTTGTAAAGTGCTACAAATGGTGTGATCCACAGATCATTCATGTTGAGACATGTGAGTGGGGGCATCCTATGCAATGAGTTTGCATATAGACTGGACCATGGAAATAGTCACTTTTCTTTATAACGACCGTTTGCTATTAAAACTGACTATTTTATTATTAAGTAACCTAGGTTAACTCGACCTTAATTCTGAGCTAGCTATGAACTCTTATTTGTTCGGGATTATTCTTTGATTTGCATGGGTGAGAGTAGTCCAACAGTATTACTAAATAAGCCTTCCATTTTGAGGATAAGACCGAATGAATAGTTGGAGACATAGCTCTGCAAGATGGAATTCACTCCTACCTGATTTAGGGTTAATAGATAGGTTGTTCTATTAAATACTGATTCCAGATCTTGAACAATCGAGGCCTCGCCTTCTCATGATAGAAAAATGACTTATGAATCAAAATTGTTCATTTGAGGGTCAGTAGAAACTTAATGAATAAGATGTATTCACAGAGGTAAAACGGTGATCTTGACCCAACTGTGATTATGAACAACCTGTGAAGGATCGACTTACTGATTATGGTTATATCAAGTGGACATAATATATCTACAGTGAGAGGAGTTCAACTATGAGCTATAGTGGAGTGACCCATTAGTTAACGAATGAGGTTAAATTCCGTATAATGAGTTTAGCCAATTAATCTCGGATCGTTGGAGTCCATGATCTATAGGTCCGCCAGGTCCCCTACTAGCTCGTAAATGGATAAGCTTTAGAGTAGCATGATAAGCTAACTTGAAACGTTCAAATTAGAATGAAACGGAATAGGAGAATTTATATTTAAATATGATTTAAATATATAAAGGTGGATTTGTATAAAAGTTAATTTAATATTTGATATTAAATTAGTTGAATTATTTAAATAATTATTTATTAATTTTATTAGAAAATTAATTTATGAAATTAATTTTATAAAATTAATAATATTTTGAGTTTTAAAATCAAATTAATTTTAAAATTATTTGATGAAAATAGAAAAATTGGAAATATTGTACAAAATGGAAAAATGGGTTTTCCCATTACCATCTTCAACTAGCTCACACAAGAACCATTCATATTTGCTTCATTAATTCCAAGCATGAGTTGCATCTCATGCAGCCATCTTCTTTTCATATTCACTTGCAATAAATAAAGAAGATTGGAGTGGAATTAAGGGATGCATTCAAAGAGTTTTTTTTTTTTTAGAAAAATTCGAGCTGAAGAAAAGTTCTTCAAGTGGTTTTTTAGCAGTAAGCTTCACTCCTAATTTTCTGTTGTTCAAGCTGTTCTTGCGTTCCACAACTCATTCTAAAGCTTCTAGAGGATAGTGAGAAAGATCTTGAGGTGGTTCACGACAAGTTTTGGAGAAGACAATAGCTGAAGATCAAGATCTTGAAGAGTTCTACAAAGGTATGACTTCAAACCCTCTTATGTTAGATGAGCATGCTTTAGTTTCTACCAAAATTAATGAATTAGAGTGCTTATTAATCCTTGTTACTTTTGCTACATGCTAATTTACTCTTACAGAAGAGACTAACATTTCACTGAGATGACCATAGGCGATTTGACCTTAATCTTGAATGAGTTGTGAACTCTTGTCTATGAGGGCAATCCCTTGATCTGCATGGTTGAGAGTGGCCAATTTCTCCGAGTCAATATGCCCACCATTTTGGGGATTTGTCCGAGTAGGTAGCTGGGAATATAGCTATGCAAGATGGAATTCGATCCTTCCTCTCGTTAGAGAAAGTAGATGAATTGTTCCCTAGTTGATTTTAGATCTTAAACAATGAGGTCTCACCCTCTCACTGGCCTTAGAGGGGTTAGTTTATAGTTGGACTATAGACTATTTGTTAATTAAAAGGATTAGTGATACTCAATCAGTTAGATGTAACTACAGAGGTGAAACAGTAATTTGACCCAGTTGTAGTTATGAACAATTTGTGAAGAGTCAACTTACTGTTGATTGGTTTAATTTGTGGACACATAAATATATCAACAGTTCAAAGAGTAAAACTATCTAATGGAGTGATCGACAGTTAATGAATGTTAATTAATCTAATTGAAGAGTTTAATTGATTAATCTTGTATTATTAGAGCTTCTAATCTGTAAGTTCATAAGGTTTCATTGTTAGCTCACTAAGGATAAAAACAAGGAAAATTTGTTTTTAGAATAAGGAATTTAAGTTATTAGTTATATTAAAATTATTAATATAAAGTATAATGTAGATTGATACATTATAATATATAATTAATTATAAATATAATTTATAATTAAAACTATATAATATGCAAGAGATAAATACTTGAAGGAGATTCAAATATTATTTATATAAATATTATAGGTTAAAATCTAATGTGAATTAGATTCATATTAAAACTATAGGTTATAAGAGAGAGTTGCATTTTAATATGATTAAATGCATATAATATGGTTTATTGAATAGTTAGTTAACCATATTATATATATATATATATATATATTATCAATATTAATTATAATATAATATTATTAAAGTTAACTACTCATCACTGGGGAGTTAATTCTGCAGTACGTGAGCTCTTCCCCATTCTTCTCTGTTATCTATGTTTTTGGAAAACACAACACATAGAACATAGAAGCGATAGCAGAATGAAAAACTCACTCTTCTTGCAAAATAATTCTCTCTTGGAAATTCCCTCAGCTAGAAAAAAGTTAGAGCCAACGCATCCAATTCCTTGTTCCCAGAGAATAACGAGGAAGATCATTTTGGTGGTGTTCTTGCTGAAGATTTTTCACTGTTTGCAGATAGACAAGCAGAGTTCTTATGCTCGTGACATTTCAAGAGGATTTGCGTGAAGAGGTTTTCTGTCAATGGTAAGTTCTCTTTTCCAAAAATTCTCAGTAGAAAGCATACTTAAGTTTCTGCAATGTTTATCCTGTAATTTTTCAGCATGCCTGTTTCTTTGCACTTCATTGTTTTTCAATTTAAATTCAAATTGTACGGCATTCATGCATTTTCACAAGGCATTTGATTCCTTCACCTTCATGAGCAATGGACAAGATATCCTATGCCTCATTTGCAGAAACACAAGTATTAATTAAACAAAATATGTTACGACCAACACCATTATACGACATTCAATGCCCGAAAGTTCCCCAACGATGCTTCTTTTTCAGCTTTAGACCATTGTAATTCAGGTTTCAAGATTTCCTTTCCATGTGCATTTTTGGTAATTGGATGAGACCAACCAGTTACAATAACCATCCATGTTTTTACTGTCAATGGACTTCAGAAGGAAGTCATTCGAGCTTTCTAATAAGAATATTTTTTTCTATCTAAAGAGGAGGACGTGTGGTAGAGCCACCTTCTTTAATTTTGTTCATGATTGATGCACCTAGATAAAGGTTACTCGCTCTTATACTAATTGAAAAACACAATATGACTCGTCACTCATAACACAAATGTAAAACATAGATCACAAACATGCACTATAACAACAAGATACCAACAATAAGAAATCAAGAAAGAACACATAAAATTTGGTAACCCAACTCGGAAAAATCCATCTATGTCTTGGGGGCAGTATGCCTAAAAAAGATGATCCACTAATATTAAAGAGTCAAGCAATTACAATGTAGTACTTATCTGCAATACAACAACTACTACAGTGACTCAGGTATAACCTAACTAACAGATCACCTACGCATCCCCTAGATGTGAGAATCTCTCTCAAAAGAACTTAGGTTCCCTCTAAGTATGTTAATATTAGTGTTATACACTTTAGCTTTTGACAATGTGAAATACTCTTCTCCAACTATATGAAGGAATCGAATTCCTCAGTGGAAGTGTTGAAGGCTTGTGCTTTCAAAATTTATTTTGGAAATAGAGAGAAAAAAAAAAGAGAAAACATACAAAAACAATACAAGATAAACGTACGTTTATATATAAGCATGCTTTTACAAAGAAAAAGGTATTAGAAAAACTAGAAAAACTAACCCTTGAAGACTGTCTTCAAGTAATTTTTCTTTGCAACTCACAATCAGCCATGAACTCCTTTGCACTAATTTCTCCCTTGAACTCCTCTACACTGATTTCTCCCTCAAACTCAACATATAGAAACACCACTACTGGGACTTCCTTGCTATTTTTTGGAATAAGAATCAAGGATTTGTGGGCTACTTGATTTTGGTAAGGAAAAGAGTAACTGAGACAGGGATTAGATGAGAGAATCTTGTAGAGAAAGTTTTCATTCAAGAACAATATTTGTTCTTCATCTTCTCTTACTATTCTCTAGAAAGGAAGTTCACTGAAATTCATCGACAGAAGAACTCATGTCTTTCGTGTCTTTTCAACATCACATAATTCCCTACCATGTTTCACTTATGTGAGGGGAGATAACTCCCCTAAACTTCACATGAACTTCCTTGCTAACTACCTAGGGAGTTAACATTAATATTTAATTTAATATTAAATTAAATCCTATTTGATTTAATTTAATTAAATATATATTAATTAATCCATTTAATTAATATCAGTTAATTAAGTATCATATATTATTTGAATCATATTTAAATGCACTTCCTGTTATATATTATAGTTTTAATATAAATCTGATTCACATTAAACTTAACTTGTAGATCTATATGAATCTCATTCATATAAATAATATTTGAATCTTATTCAAATATTTATCTCTCTCATATAATAAAGTATAATTTTGAATCTCATTCAAAATTAACTTTATGTTATAATGTTTCTATACATATTATATAATAAAGTATAATTTTGGTGCCCAATGAAGAAGGCACAAACTTAGTTCCAGAGGTCGAACCTCTGTAGAACTTCTTAGAGGAAGTGACATCACTTTCCTCTCTCTTCTGTTCATTGACTTTCATCAAGGATTGCTAAGCTGTAATTTGTTGAGGAGGGAGGTCAAGTTGTAGTCAGGCTTGTTCATAACAACATTGCTACAAAACTGAAGGAAACTCTCTGGCAGAGTTTCCAAAATAGAGCTAACTTGACTAGCCTTATCAATGATGACCCCATTTATGTCAACCACATTCAAGTGGACCATCATGTTGAGAACATGTTCTCCGATAGATGTCCTTTCTTTCATACGGGGATTGAAAATGTATTTAATAACGTCAGGCTTGAGTTATGAGGACGGTTATCCAAACATCTCTTGCAATGATTTCATGATCTTCTATGCAATGACCATAGATTCATGTGTCTTTGCCAAAATTTCAAATAAGCTTGCAAGTATGTACGCTTGGACCTTTTCATTTTGCCCTTACCCATATTTCGTAAGCACCCCAAACATTTCGGGCTGCATTTTGAGCGGATACTTATGGACACTTCTCAAGTTGGACAAATCACAAGTCATCGATGATTAGCACAATATTAATTGTGTTTTTCCAAAGGCATAGTTGTCGCCATTTAATTTATCAGCACTTAAGAGATTCAATGTAGTGCTATTCATGTTTGAAGTTTGCTGAAATATACAAAATAATTATATTAGTTATTAAGCATTACCCATGAAAACTAATCAATTTTACCAAAAATTCCAATGTATCCTATGTGACATCTCAATTTGTAATGATGCTTCAGTGAGTCACAATGAAAGCCGCCATAGGGTGGACAGTCACCCCTTCACTGAATTGAGACATTCTCAACCAATCGTTAACTAGAATAACTCTTATTTCTATAATGATTAGTCATCATTGTTCGGTCATGAAATCATTAACTTGCTTAACAATTTCTTGTAAATGTAACCCTTCATTTTAGATTCTAGAGTTTTGCCCCAATGAGCAATCGTAAGAAAAAACTGATTGGGGCAAAAACTAAAACATCCCTATCCAATATTGGAGTTTGAGGAAAATTTCATGCAAATGCGTTCCTTAGGGGGACACGAGCAAAGGTGCCACAAGGTTGGGCATGAAACTTTACTACAAACTAATGAAAGAGACTATCAACGCATCCCTCTCCAACTTACTATAAACATTCTCTCCATTTACCTTGGTATTGACCTATTACTCCTTCCTTAGGGTGAAACAAGCAAACAATGCCACGAGGCCGAGCATAGATCTTATGTTATGAACTATTAGGCAGAACGTGAAGAAAAATTGACATATCATATACATCATTTTCCTCCCACTAAGTGTTTTAAACCTAGGGTTTGTTACTAGGTAAATTTGGCTAACAATTTATCTAAGTGTATTGTTAAATTGGCCCAATACAACTCTTATATTGGAAATTTAACAAAATATGATTCTTGTTTATTAGAAACTTTAACTAATCATGTTGGAGTAAAGAACATGCAAGCATAAGTAATTTGGATCTAAAGCATTCTAATTACATTAATTTTAAGGATTAAACAATCTTATTCAAAACTTAAAAATAGAGTTTTGAAGAACAAACCTTGATGTAGCTCAAAATTAAAGCAATCCACTAGTTGTTTTTTTTTAATCACGAACACTTTGTATGCCGCCATTAGAGTCTTCTTCACTATTCTCCGACCTTAGAACGGATTGTGAAATCCAAAATTGTCATTAATTTTAAGGCAAAAAGAGTTTGGGAGAGCTTTTGGATCTATGATTTTTAGTGATAAAATTCAGCTTCAAAAGCCAAAACTCTCAACCCAAATCTCAGCAAATCCTTCTTCTCTTTAAAGAAGAGATCATGCGTCATTAATTCATCTAAAAGTGACAGTAAATTCAAGCTTAATTAAGTGGGATTTGAGGTATTTTAAGGAAAAGAAAAGTGGGAAAAATCTACTAACTCCATTTTTAATTTCTTAAATTCAAAAATCAAAATTTTTAAATGAAAATTAATTTTCTTAAAATGAATTCGAATAATTAATTTTAAATAATTTAATTAAAAATATTAATTTAATATCAAATATTAAATCATATATATATATATATATATATTGAAATATATATATTGAAATTCTAAAAGTAACAAGGTTAAAAATAACAATACTAGCACCCCCAAATTTACATACAGCAATGTCCCCATTGCTGAGAGACAAAATAACTCATGCGATGTACTTAGGAAATTTCGTAAAAATCGTTTTGAAGGAAAGCTGGTGGATCGCTAAATTTTAGAAATGTTTTATGAATTGATTGTCCTGAAACTAATTTGACTCTAGTACATGCGGTAAGAAATAAAGGCATGAATTTCATCATTGAAGTCATAATTGGTACGGGGTGAATGTGGTGACTAAATAAAGTACTAAAAAAAAATTCAAGATTGAGTCAAAATAAAGAGGATGTGATAGAAGAATTTAGCAATATTAAAATGAAATGTGAGAAGTGCAAAAATGAAATAAAGTGAGAACAGGAAAGGCACAACCCCCAAATTTGTTTTGTCGTCCACATCATCTTTGATCGCATCCTTTTTTGCCCTGGGCTGATTCCTTGATTGCGATGGACTGATCGAACCGGTCGCGTGTTTGAGGTTATCGCATTGCTCCATCGCAATCATTTACTACGATCAGTGCTAAATATCAAGAGGATAAAAAGTATGAAAGAAAGAGTTTGTAATTCTAAAGAGTAGTGGTTATGCAAAAAGTAAGATATAATTACTTTTTCGGAGGCAAATTCATACCGTCCTATAGGATCTGAAAATGGCGGGTCACACTTACAAGAATTACTAAGTTGTTAGTAAAGATCTTGATCAAAAACGATAACTAAATGACTATAAGAATAAGAGTTATTCCGGAGACAATAGGAATAAGAGTTATTCTGGGGATAGTGTTTGGTCAAAACTGTTTGCTTCAGTGAAAGAGTATCTGACTGTCCCACGGTAGCATATATTCTGACTCACTAAAGTATCGTTGCAAATAAATAATGGTTATGGGTACATTATTACTTTTTGATAAAAATTTGATTTTGGATTTAGTTACAATTTGCTAATTCGAATTTGTTTGAATTTTATCAGCATGTCAAATTCTTCTGTATTACTCACTTCCGATGTATATAACAGTAAAATCAAATCAACAAACAAATTACTAGCGGTTGATTACACCAAAAGAGTTTTAACAGAGGATTGTTCTTTATCTCCAAACTCATTTGAAATTATGAATTATGTAGATGAAAATATTGAATTCGAACAACAAGATAAATATGATTTACTTGTTATCGAAGCATGTTTAGTGGAAAACGATAAAATCTGGATAATTGATTTAGGTGTCGCTAAACATGTATGTACTATCTCACAGGAAACAAGTTCCTGGAGACAGTTGACAGAAGGTGAAATAATCTTTAAGGTAGGGACCAAAGAGATTATTTCGGCCAAAGCAATGGGAGATATGAAGTTATTTATAGGAGATAAGTACATTTATTTGAAAAATGTATATTATATTCCTTCTATGAAAAGGAATCTAATATTTGTCTCCTATTTGGTAGAACAAAATTATAAAATTTATTTCTAAAATGGTGAAGTGTTCATCAAAATGGAAAATAAACAGATTTGCTCTGCAAAATTAGAAAATAACTTATACATGTTAAAACCAACTGAGGTTAAAGCTGTGTTGAACATAGAGATGTTTAAAATTGCTGGGACTCATAAGAAAAGGAAGATTTCTCCAAATGCCTATCTTTGGCACTTGAGACTGGGTCACATAAATCTCAACAGGATTGAGAGATTGGTTAAGAACGGTCATCTAAATAAGTTGAAAGACAGTTCATTACCACTATGTGAGTCATGTCTTGAGGGTAAAATGACAAAAAGATCTTTTTCTGGAAAAGGTCTTAGAGCCAAAGAACCCCTAGAGCTGATTCACTCAGACCTTTGTGGGCTCTAAATGTTAGAGCATGAGGAGGGTATGATTATTCCCGGTATGGGCATGTTTACCTAATGCGCCAAAAGTCTGAAACTTTTGAAAAGTTCAAAGAGTATAAGGCTGAGGTTGAAAACCAATTAGGTAAAAAGATTAAAACACTTCGATTGGATCGAGGTTATGAGTATATGGACATAAAATTCCAAAACTATTTGATAGAACATGGAATTCAGTCTCAACTCATAGCCCCTGGCACACCTCAGTAGAATGGTGTGGCAGAGAGGAGAAACAAAACCTTGTTGGACATGGTTCGTTCCATGATGAGTTACGATCAGTTAACAAATTCTTTTTGGGGACACACAGTTAGGACTGCAGCGTATATTTTGAACATGGTTCCCTCCAAAAGTGTTTCTGAAACACCTTACAAGCTTTGGAGAGGACGTAAAGGAAATTTATATCACTTCAGAATTTGGGGTTGTCCAGCACATGTGTTGTTGCAAAATCCTAAAAAGTTGGAACACCGTTCAAAAGTATGCCTATTGGTAGACTACCCAAAAGAAACTAAAGGTGGTCTCTTTTATGATCCTCAGGAATATAAAGTGTTTGTATCGACAAATGCAACCTTCCTAGAAGAAGATTATATAAAGAACTATCAACCTCACAGTAAGCTAGTAATAGAAGAAATGTCCAGAGAAACAACAAATGTTTCAACAAAAGTTGTTGATCGAGCATGTCCTTCAACAAGAGTTGTTGATAGACCAGGTCGGTCAACAAGAGTTGTTGATGAAATTAATACTTCACATCCTTCTCAAGAGTTGAGAATGCCTCGTCATAGTGGGAGGGTTGTGCAATAGCCTGACCGGTACATGGGTTTAACTGAAACTTAAATCATCATACCAGATGATGGTTTAGAGGATCCATTGTCTTTTAATCAAGCAATGAACGATGTGGACAAAGACCAATGGATTAGAGCCATGGACCTTGAAATGGAATCTATGTATTTCAATTCAGTCTAGGGTCTTGTAGATCTGGTGTAAACCCCATCGGTTGCAAGTGAATCTATAAGAGAAAACAAGACCAAGTTGGTAAGGTACAGACCTACAGAGCTAGACTTGTGGCAAAAGGGTTTACCCAAAGAGAGGGGTTAGATTTTCAAGAAACCTTCTCTCCAGTTGCAATGATAAAGTCTATTAGAATACTCTTGTCCATAGCCAACTATATGTCAAGACAACTTTTCAGAATGGCTATCTTGAAGAGAGTATCTATATGTCTCAACCAGAAGGGTTATACAGCAGGGTCAAGAGCAAAAAGTTTGCAAGCTTAATCGATCTATTTATGGGTTAAAACAAGCTTCTAGATCCTAGAATATAAGATTTGACACTGCGATCAAATCTTATGGCTTTGAATAAAATGTTGATGAACCCTGTGTATACAAAAAGATCGTCACAAAACTGTCGCTTTTCTGGTGTTGTATGTTGATGATATTCTACTCATTGGGAATGAGGTAGAATATCTAGCTGAAATTAAGAGATGGTTGGCTTTACAATTCCAAATGAAAGATTTGGGAGAAGCACAGTATGTTCTTGGAATCCAAATAGTTCAGAATCGTAAGAACAGAATGCAAAATTCTAAGAAAGGATCTTTACCTTTCAGGCATGGAATTCACCTGTCTAAGGAACAAAGTCCTAAGACACCTCAAGAGGCTGAGGAGATGAATCGAATTCCATATGCATCTCCGGTTGGGAGTATGATATATGCAATGCTGTGTACTTGTCCCGATATATGCTAGGTCGTAGGAATTGTTAGCAGATTTCAGTCCAATCCTCGTCATGACCATTGGACTGCTGTTAAAAACATTCTCAAGTATCTTCGAAGAACGAGAGATTATATGCTCGTGTATGGTCCTAAGGATCTGATCCTTACTAGATACAAAAATTCTGACTTTCAAACCGATATTAATTCGAGGAAATCAACTTTGGGGCCAGTATTCACTCTTAAGGGAGGAGCAGTTGTGTGGAGAAGCATCAAGCAGAGTTGTATTGCGGACTCCACAATGGAAGCTAAGTATGTAGCTGCGAGCAAATCAGCAAAAGAAACATAGCTGATCCATTTACAAAGGCCCTCTCGGCTAAAGTGTTCGAGGGTCACCTAGTAGGACTAGGTCTACGAGTTTTGTATCACTAGGGCAAGTGGGACAATTTATGGGTATTATAATACCCTAGTTTATTGTATTTGTACATTTTATTCTCTCCATGCAAACTCAACATTGTATATATTTGTATATATTGATCCACTAGAGTTTTAGTCCAAGTGGGAGTATTGTTGGGTTTTATGTCCTAAAAACTCGCAGTTTGTAAAATAATAAACATTTTCTATTATCAATATACTTGTTATTGATCTCATAAATTGTAAATCCAATAAACTAAGATCCATGACTATTTTATGAGTACTTGAACTTTATGTGGAGACATAAGAGTGGATCAGGTTCGAGTAAATAGTCAAAATGATCTATGGTACATGAATAAGGTTGGGTACCTTATTCTGGTAACACCATTGGATGCAGCCTACTCTGTAATTGTTACAAAGAGTTGTAAAGTGCTACCTACGATGTGATCCTAATTCGTACATGTTATGACATGAGGAGTGGGGGCGTCCTATGCAATGAGTTTGCATAAGATTAGGACCAAGAAATAAGTCACTCTTACTTTATAATGTTGTTTACTGTTTAAGACTGACTATTTCACCTATATAACCTAGGTTAACTCGATCTTAATCCTGAGCTAGCTATGAACTTCTATTTGTTCGGGATTATCCTTTGATTTGCAAACGATGAGAGTAGTCAAATAGCACTACTTAATAAGCTTACCATTTTGGAGATAAAACTGGATGAATAGCTGGGGATATAGCCTTGCAAGATGGAGTTCACGCCTACCCGATTTAGGGATAGGAGAAAGGTTGTTCTCTCAAGTACTGAATCCAGGTCTTGAACAAGGGACCCCACCCTCTCACTGGGCTGTGAGAGTCTGGTTTAGTGATTTGATCACAAACCAGTTGTTCATTCGAGGATCAGTAGGGACTTGAGGAATAAGACGTAATCTTGGGAGTAAAACAGATATTTGACCCAACCGTTATTACGAATAATCTGTGAAGGGTCGACTTACTAATTATGGTTAAATCATGTGGACATAATATATCTATAGTGAGGGGAGTGCAACTATGGGCTTTAGTGGAATGACTCATTGGTTAATGAATGAGGATTAATTTGTTCTAATGAGTTTAGCCAATTAATCTCGGATCGTTAGAGCCCATAATCAGTAGGTCTACAAGGTCCCCCTACTAGCTTGTAACGAACTAGCTCTAGAATAGCGTGATAAGTTAATTTGAAACGTTCAAATTAGAATAAAGGGAATTAGTAAATATATGAGATATAATTATATATTTAATTTTAGAATTAAACGGAATAGGAGAATTTATATAAATATGATTTAAATATATAAAGATGGATATTTGTTTAAATTAATTTAATATTTGATATTAAATTAATTAAGTTTTATTTAATAATTAATTTATGAAATTAATTAAATTTTCATTTTTAAAATCAAAATAGATTTTATAAAATCAAAAAATAAAAATAGATTTTATAAAATCAAATTTTGATTTTTAGATAAAATTGGAAAATTGGAAAACAAAACACTTAAAATGGAAAAGGAAGTTTTTCCATTATCCATCACCAAGTAGCTCACTCAAATGGCATTATATTTGTCTTGTCTTCTCCAAGTATGAGCTACAACTCATGCAACTCTTCTCTTTGCATGTTGATCTGCAATATAATGAAGAGATTGGAGTGAAAATCGGGCATGCAATCCATAGAGATTTTGAGAGAAAAACTAGTTTGAAGAAAGAGTTCTTCAGCTGTTTTTCTGCAATGAGCTTTTCTCTTTCTACCCTTGATTCAAGCTTGTTTTAAGTCCCAAAACTCAATTTAGAGCACCAAGAGAATAGTGGAGAAGATCTTGAGGTGGTCTACGATAAGATTTGGAGAAGATAGCAGTTGGTGAAGGAGCTTTGAAGAAGTTCTACAGGAGGTATGTCTTGAAACCCATTTTTTTTTCTGCAAAAGTATGCTTTATATTTTGCCAAAATTAGTGAATTTGAGTGCTTAGATGATCCTTGAGCTTCTGTTGTTGTTGATACAATTCTACAATATGATCTCCATTTCTTGTCTTTTAGAGAATATGTACAGTGTATCTTTTGAATATAATGAAGTGTTTGTTTATTCAAGAGGTGTTCATATTTGTTCTGCTAGACTTACAAATAACTTATACATATTACAACCAATGGAAGCAAAAGCTATTTTAAATATAGAGATGTTTAAAACAGCTGAAACTCATAATAAAAAACAGAAAACTTCTCCTAATGCCTATCTTTGGCACCTCAGGCTTGGCCACATTAATCTCAACAGGATTGAGAGATTAGTAAAAAAACGGTCATCTAAATCAGTTAGAAGACAATTCCCTACCTCCATGTGAATCATGTCTTCAGGAAAAAATGACGAAAAAATATTTTTTCTGATAAAGGTCTTCATGCCAAAGAACCTCTTGAACTTATACATTCAGACCTTTGTAGTCCGATGAATGTTAAAGCTCAAGGAGGATATCAATACTTCGTCAATTTTATTGACGATTACTCTCGATATGGCTATATTTACTTAATCAGTCACAAGTCTGAAACTCTTGGAAAGTTCAAAGAATTAAAACACTTCGATCTGATCGAGGTAGTGAGTATATGGATTTAAAATTCCATAACTATCTAGTAGATCATTAATAACTTGTAGAAATACAAGTTATTTATGCCACCTTATCTAGATATTGCAGCCGAAAGTTAGTAATTATGTGCCAATTGTATGAAAATTAGCCTAGTTATGACAATAATTGTAAATGTTTGCGATTACACCCACTAACGCCAAAAAGATGGAAGACAAGCCGAACTTTACTCTGTTTTGCAGGAGACCAAGTCACCGCTTGCGCTCAAGGCTCATGAGAGACTAATCAACGCATCTCTGTCACATTGCGCTCGTCGATCAACCATGAAGAGACAATTACCACAGTGACGGCGTAATGCGACTGTCGGTCCAGAGCTATGCTTCAACCACATGTGGTAATAAAAACAAACATCGCATGCGAACCTATGATCGAAAGATGCAGCTGAGCGACGCAAGAGCGGAGGATTGAGACACGTGTACAACCAATGGTTGTGCAAAATTGATGATCTGATTGCATAACAGAAGGAATACTATCCCTCCATCTTCGAAATTACCATAACAATCAAGTGGGGACCACAAAGACAGAGTTGAAGATCTGCACCTATAAATACCCCATTGATTTCAAAGAAAAGGTATGCTATTGGATACGGGGCTAAGTGCTGCAAGATTTTAGAGAGAAAGGCTGATTTGAGTACTCAAGAGAAGAAATCTGAGAAGAAAATAAGATAAGGCCGAGAGGTGAATCTCAGATCCAATCTGCCATACACCCGATCCAAGCTCTGTGCAAAGATCTCTGCTACTGGTGGAGCAAGCCTGAGAGGGAAGCTCTTCCTGCCATCGAAACCATTCTATCCAGCAAGAAGATCTCCATCAAATCTGTGCCAAGACATTGGCACTTGTTTGTATCTGTTCTATCTCTCCTTCATTGTGTATTTCATGTTTTCATTATCTCTTCATTCACACATCATGTATCAAACACTTAGTAGAAATATTAAATGTTTTGATAGATTCCATTTATCATTTTCTGTCTATTTCCATTCACCCGTTAGTCACTTTCTTCATGATGTCTTCTTAATCCTCTGATGAGCAATATGAATCACTAAGAACTTAATCTGTATTAAAGATATAAAATACGTTTAGCTAAAGCATGCTAGACGACATCTTCACCTATGAGAGAAGAAGTGAAGATGTCATTCTGATCTATCGAGAGAAGGTTAAAAGAGTGTGTTAACTAAAGCGAGTAGTACTTCCAGACATGGAAGCAACCTTGCATTCATTACGTTAGTCTCTATTTCACCACAGACATGTGAAAGCACGACCGATCACTGAGAGGTGTACGCCAAGAGAAGAGCGGAACAGTATTTGTACCTTCAATCTAATTAAGAACTTGCGTTGTTTGTATTATTTGTCTTTCTCTTTCTATTCTATCCACAAGACTTGTTGCCGCGTCCCACGTCTTTGCACAAACTTCACAGCCAGCCTTAATCCTAGCATCTTGTACATGAAGTCTGTATCTTGTAACATCTAGCTTAGGTTTATTGTATTTTTATGATCTATCGCATCTTTACTGCTTTCCTCTATTTTATCGCAATTTACATACTTGTACCAACTCATTTTTAAAATATTGAAAACCTGGTCGCATTTACCATGAACGTACCAAAATAACCTAAACCATTTCCCCGTGTTTGACCTCGGATCACACCGAGAAACTTGCGGTAGAATTACACTTGGTTCCATCGTAAGGAAACTTGTGACAACGCATAGCATACTACGTGAACACCCATAATTAACACGTAAATAGAAGTAGTATCGCATCATTGTGAGCACTTTATATCATACATACTAGAACCATTACAAGTTTATGGCGCCGTTGCCGGGGAAACTGGTTAACGGGTAATGTTGAATATTTTCATGATATGTGCAGGATAGATCTCTTTGTATTGACTGTTCAACGCAGAAAGCATTCTGACGACTTAGGAGTGCTTGGGTGATCTAATAACTCTAAGTGGACCCAGAGATCAAGTATATTCTTCACGTAGAGTTTATCAGGGCTTAATTAATTGGTGAAGAAGTATGGCTGAAGAGAATATGGCACCTACTAGAAACCTGAGGGGAGATTTACCAGTGCAAGATCCTGTTTTTCTTACTGCTGACCAGAACATCCTTATGAGGGAATATGCAGCACCATCTTTTTATAATTTTTCACCAGGGATTTCAAGGCCAGTAGTTGAGGGGAATGCAAGCTTTGAAATAAAACCTATCATGCTTCAATTGATTCAGAATGTGAGGCAATTCGGAGGATTATAGGGAGAAGACCCACACTCACATTTGACTAATTTCGCATACATGTGTAACGCATTCTCCATGCCTGGTGTAACTCAAGAAAGTCTTAAACTGTATCTATTCCCGTACACATTGTGGGATGAAGCAAAGAGGTGGGCTCAAGCATTAGAGCCGGGCGAAATTCATGGATGGGAGAAGTTGGTTGATAGGTTTATGAACAGATTCTTCCCTCCATTCGTCAACGCAAAGAGGCAAAGAGAGGTGTTGAATTTCGAGCAAAAAGGGTTACAAAACCCTGAGCACCACTTGGATGCGATTCTGGCAGTTAATAAAGAACTGTCCATATATCGGGATTCCTGATAGTATCTTGATGGCAACCTTTTACAATGGCATGGATCCATCAACGCAAGAAGTTGCCGACTCCTCCGTAGAGGGAGGATTAATGGATAAATCATATACGAAAGGAAAGAACATATTGGATCGCATATCGCAACATTCTGACGAATGGATTGATAATGGGCTTGAGGTGAGATGTCTGGAGCCAGCAAGAGTAGAAAGGGCCGATGTGCCAACGGACACAATGAGCGCATTGGTCGAGCAAATGACCATGATGACATCACTCCTTCAGACAGTGACTAATCAGCAGAAAACTCTTTCCCAAGGAACAGCGCAAGTTCATGCGATGACTCATATGACCGCTATGGATTGCACTCAATGGGAAGAGGTACATCCAGTAGACACCTACCCATGGGATCAATAACCCGTATATGCTATTTATGATGAATCATATGGCAACAACCACAACCTTGGTTGGGGGGGTCACCCAATTTTCGGTTTGGATGAGAACCTCAATCATGAGGGCCATAGTTTCTATCAATTTAGTTATCAAGAGGATCGAGGCAATCCTCTGGTCTTCACTACCCTAGACTGCAGCCCAAGCAATGCTCAAGGTATGCAACCATGTGACCAACTGTTCGCATATGATACCTCTTTCAGTACCTCGTCTCTAGAGACGTCATTAAAGTATTATATTGAAAAGAGTGAGGCGACGCGTCAATCGCAAGCTGACTCTCTCAAAGAATTAGAAGACCAGTTAGATCAGTTTGCAAGGGAATTAAAGAAGAAAATGCCTGGTACACAGCAGGGAAGTTTAGGAACGATGGGGCAAAAAGGTAAAGAACAATGTCATGCAGTGACATTGTGGAGTGGCAGAACAACAGCCCCCATTATACCAAAGGTACCAGACGCGGTAACAACACTAGCAGATTTAACTATTGTTGATGACCAGTTATGGAATAATGGAAGCAACCCCAATTTAGAAGCAAGATTATCTACAAAAGATGAAGCTTCTCAAGACTTGAATTCTCAATCAACGTAACCTCCAATTAATGACACACAACAAGCACAGGACCTCACCAAGCAGCAAAGTGAGCAAGAAACACGACGAGATCCTCCATCTTTCCCGTCCAGGCTAAAAAAGAAAGACGATAGTAAGCAGTTTCAGAGGTTCCTAGACGTTCTTCGACAACTACATATTAATATTCCCTTAATAGAGGCATTAGATCAGATGCCGAGCTATATGAAATTTCTCAAGGATATTCTCGCCAACAAGAGAAAGATTGGGGAAAATGAAAAAGTTGCACTAACATATGAGTGTAGCGCTCTGTTTCAAAACAATCTCCATGCTAAAATGAAGGATCCTAGGACTTTTACATTACCCTGCACCATAGGAGGGAAGATGGTCGAAAACACACTGTGTGATTTAGGGGCGAGCATAAATTTGATGCCCTTGTCAATTTTTAAGAAGCTGGACATCGGCGAAGCCAGGCCAACCACGATCACATTACAGCTAGCCGATAGATCAATAAAGCTTCCGAAGGGCAAAATAGAAGATGTTCTCTTGCAGGTGGACAAGTTTATCTTCCCCGTAGATTTTGTTATATTGGATTATGAGGCAGATAAAGAAATTCCTATCATCCTGGGACAACCATTTCTCGCCACAGGGTGAGCATTGATCGATGTGCAGAAAGGATAATTGACCATCCGGGTTGATGATCAATAAGTAAAGTTCAACGTACTCAATGCGTTGAAATACCCAGGAGATAAAGAGAACTGCCAATATATCGAAGAACTGCAGGGAGAACAGTGGCATGAACCCCCGAAGGAAATAGAGAAGGAAGATTTGGAAGGAAGCGCAATATTGGAAGAGGACTGTGCCGCAATTCATGCTGAATCTAATCTCAAACCGCTCAAGTTATCTGAATGGACAGCGCAGCACATTAAGCCATCTTTAGAAGAGCCTCCTATGTTAGACTTAAAGCCGTTGCTGGTGGACTTAAAGTATGCTTACTTAGGGAGTAACGACACGTTACCAATTATTATTTCTGCATCATTGAGTAAGGAAAAAGAAGATGCTCTCCTACGGATCCTAAGAAATAACGCAAAAGCCTTAGGATGGACCTTGGCAGACATTTGAGGAATCAGTCCCTCGTATTGCATGCATAAGATTCGTCTGGAAGAAGGAAAGAATGGATCAGTAGAAAGGCAACGCCGCTTGAACCCTGCTATGAAGGAGGTTGTAAAAAAGGGAATAGTAAAGTGATTGGATGCCGGAGTCATCTACCCGATCTCTGATAGCAGTTGGGTGAACCCAGTGCAATGTGTTCGGAAGAAAGGGGGGATGACAGTCATCATTAATGACAAGAATGAATTGGTTCCCACAAGGACAACTACAGGATGGAGAATCTGCATGGATTATCGCAAGTTGAATTTGGCCACTAAAAAGGACCACTTTCCAGTCCCGTTCATTGATCAGATGTTAGATAGACTTACTGGGAATGAATTTTTCTGTTTTCTTGATGGCTATTCAGGGTATAACCAAATAGCAATTGCACTAGAGGACTAGGACAAGACAACCTTCACGTGCCCATTTGGTACGTTCGCATTCCGACGCATGCCATTTGGACTTTGTAATGCACCAGGCACTTTCCAACGTTGCATGATGGCAATATTTTCAGATTACTTGGAAGAGTCAGTCAAGGTATTCATGAATGATTTCTCAGTCTTCGGCAGTAATTATGACTTCTGTTTGACTAATCTCGAAAAAGTATTGAAGAGATGTGTGGCAACAAATCTTGTCCTGAACTGGGAGAAATGCCACTTTATGGTGGAAGAAGGAATAGTTCTTGGTCACAAAATCTCCAAGGCAGGATTGGAAGTCGATCAGGCAAAAATTGACGCAATATCCAAATTACCCCCACTTGAGAATGTAAAGACACTTAGAGCTTTCTGGGACATGTGGGATTTTATAGAAGATTTATTCGCAACTTCTCCCAAATCGCAAGACCCTTAAGTGCACTTCTAGAAGCTGACCGCGAGTATAATTTTCATGACGACTGCACCAAAGCATTTAACACCTTGAAGGAGGCACTAATCTCCGCACCAATTTTGATTGTGCTTGATTGGATGCAACCATTTGCATTAATGTGTGATGCTAGCGGCTATGCTGTGGGCGCAGTTTTGAGTCAGCGCAAGGAAAAGGTGTTGCATCCTATTTATTATGCGAGCAAAACACTGAACGACGTGCAAGAGAACTATACGACCATAGAAAAAGAAATGCTCGCAGTATTATTTGCACTAGATAAGTTCCGACAATACTTAATCGGAACTAAAGTGGTGGTGTATATGGATCATTCTGCGATTAAATATCTAACAACGAAGAAGGACGCAAAACCGAGGTTGATACGGTGGGTGTTGCTCCTGCAAGAGTTTGACTTAGAAATCAAAGACCGAAAGGGCACCGAGAACCAAGTCGCAGATCATTTGTCAAGATTGGAAAATTGCGAGGTTCAAGGGATAGAAAAAGATATTGAAGAAAGATTCCCCGATGAGCTGCTAATGGCAGTAGACGTTAATGTTCCCTGGTACACAGACATAGTAAACTTCATAGTTTATGGTCAACTACCAGATGATTACACATACCAGTAGAAGAAGAAGCTAAGACATGACGCAAAATTTTATTTCTGGGACAATCCATTCCTATATTGACAAGGACCTTATCATATAATATGTCGATGCGTTCCTGAGCACGAAGCCAAGAACATTTTAGAGCTCTGTCATGAGTCTCCATATGGAGGTCATTTTGGGGGCAAAGGACTGCAACTAAAGTCTTACAGTGCAGCTACTTTTGGCCAATTCTATTTAAGGATGCCCATGTCCATGTTGTGTAATGCGACAGGTGTCAAAGGACAGGGAATATGTCTAAAAGAAAGGAAATGCCATTGACGTCAATCTTAGAAGTTGAATCATTTGATGTTTGGGGAATTGACTTCATGGGCCCGTTTCCACCATCCGAAAGTCATCAATATATTCTGGTTGCGGTTGATTATGTATCGAAATGGGTTGAGGCCATCGCATGTGCCAAGAATGACACAGCCACTGTGGCGAAGTTTCTGAAGAAAAACATTTTTGCTCGATATGGGACGCCACGAACTTTAATCAACGATGAGGGCTCTCACTTTATCAACCGCATAATTGCTAACTTGTTGACTAAATTCAACGTCAGTCATCGAATTGCAACAGCTTATCACCCACAGACTAATGGGCAGGCAGAGATTTCTAGCAGAGAGATCAAAACTATCTTGGAAAAGGTAGTTAATACCACCAGGAGGGATTGGTCACCAAGCTTGACGAAGCACTATGGGCTTACAGAACTGCCTACAAAACACCAATTGGCATGTCTCCGTACGTCCTAGTCTTTGGGAAAGCTTGTCATCTGCCACTTGAGTTGGAACACAAGGCGGTGTGGGCTTGCAAGAAGCTGAAGTTTGATTTAGCCAGTGTGGGGAAAGTCCAAAAGCTGCATTGGATCAGTTGGTTGAATGGCAAAGGGATGCCTATGAAAATGATAAGATATATAAGGAGAAGACGAAGAAATGGCATGATGACTGCATAAACAACCGGACGTTCACCGAAGGTCAGCAGGTATTACTATTCAACGCCTGTCTGCGACTGTTCCCAGGAAAGTTGAAGTCTCGCTGGTCTGGGCCATTCCAAATCAAGACCATCTTTCCTCACGGAGCAGTAGAATTAACAACTTTAAACGGGAACAGCGCATTCAAAGTCAATGATCAACGAATCAAGCCCTACTATGAAGGCGACTTCGATCGGTGGATGGACACCATTGATTTTAGAAAGTAGGATTAAATCGCTTGCGGGGAAAGCGATTGCGATAACCCTAAGAACTTCTTTTAATCAACCTTCCCCATCTATGTTTATTTGCTTTTTTTACAGCTGTCTTTTATCGTTCTCTTAATTCCGTAATTATTATTTAGTAGGATTAGTCTTTAATGTTCTGGCAATTTCATGTCAAGTATGTTCCATACTTTAAATGTAGTAGTGTTGATTGCATGATTTTGTGAATGTTGAGATAAATTACTACAAGGTCTTTTCGACCTGCGTTTTTGATGAATTATGAAGAGAGGAAAATAAACTGGTATGTAACGAGAGGATGGGTGTAGTAAGTGGAAATAAGAGAAGATATGCATCTAGTACACCCAAATGCATTGCGGTGAGGGGTGTGTTGCACACGTATACATCCTTTGCCCGACCTTAGTTAAATGCACCATATTGAGGTATCCTCCAGGAATGTGTTTAGTTAAGGGATGTGTTGAGGGGAAGTATGTTGCCCGTCCTCAGCAAAAATGTATTTGCATGTATTGGAAGCATGGAAGGAATTTCAAATCATGCACCCTTCTGAACCAAATGTGTAAGTTAATCAAATTCTTTGACTCTTGTAACAGGCAATAGAAAAATCTTTGTAATGCGTTCATTTGTAATATATTCGCATACTTTGTTAATAGTCAATATAATCAGTGTACATAATTCACTCTACTCTTTGCCCGTGCCTTTTTCTTTATCTTCCTTTGTTAATCTTTGTTATATTCTTACTCTTTTATTTTTATGATCTTCATTGCGTTGCTATGATGTATTATGTGTTACACTTAGAAACATTTCCCATACTTAATAAATTCTGACTAACACTTAGTTAACTCTTAGTTTAGCAGTACTTTACCTTTTATCTTTCAAAGTTTTTCTCAAACCTTCTTTTTAAGATTTTCTTCTAAGTGTTTGTCTAGTGTATCCAAACAACGCAATGAGAACCTTGCTCATCTTTAAATTTGGGGGTGGAGAAGGTCTAAGCAGATGAGATCAGAAATATGCAGTATTTAAGAAAATACATCCTTTTAAAAAAAAATTATGCAAAACTCCAATGTCAGCGCAAGGAAAAATTTCAAAACTGTTTCCAACCTAGGAGCCTACTCGTAGTTGGATGTTCGTATGACACCCGTAGGAGCAAGCCAAAACGAAGGTGGGTTTCCAAGAACAACATAGTATAAACCAAAAGAAAAAATAATAATAATAACAGAATGCAAGGGACAACTCCTCTGATTATCATGAGTTAAAGTTGAAACTGGCACACAACCGTAGTTGGATGTTCGCATGACACCCGTGGGGACAAGCCAAAACAAAGAGTGTAACCATGACTAGTTGTCTCTAAGTGAATAAATGACGCAACGTTTTGCTCACCGCATATAGATACATCAAGTGGTTTTGATAAAGAATAGATAAACATTCTATTTTGAAAACTAGAAAAGTGTCTTTGAGCAAAATTTTGTTACATAGAAGAATAAAGTAGGGCTTGCTAAGAATTAGCAAGGATAGAAGAAAAGTGTGATGTCAGGTAATGTGCCTAAGTGCAATATTCGGAGCAACCAATCATCGCAGAAATATAGGATAGGAATGGAGCATGATTGCCTTGGTAGAAGATATGCTTGAGGACATGCACATATCTAAATTTGGGGGTGTGATAACTTGTAGAAATACAAGTTATTTATGCCACCTTATCTAGATATTGCGGCCGAAAGTTAGTAATTATACGCCAATTGTATGAAAATTAGCCTAGTATGACAATAATTGTAAATGTTTGCGATTACACCCACTAACGCCAAAAAAGATGGAAGACAAGCCAAACTTTACTTTGTTTTGCAGGAGACCAAGTCACCGCTTACGCTCAAGGCTCATGAGAGACTAATCAATGCATCTCCGTCACATTGCGCCCGTCGATCTACCATGAAGAGACGATTACCGCAGTGACGGCGTAATGCGACTGTCGGTCCAAAGCTATGCCTTAACCGCATGCGGTAATAAAAACAAACACCGCATGCGAACCTATGATCGAAAGATACAGCTGAGCGACGCAAGAGCGGAGGATTGAGACACGTGTACAACTAATAGTTGTGCAAAATTGAAAGTCTGTAAGCTTAATCAATCAATTTATGGATTGAAACAAGCGTCCAAATCCTGGAATATAAGATTTGACACTGCGATCAAATCTTATGGCTTTGAACAGAACGTTGATGAACCTTGTGTATACAAGAAGATAGTCAACAAAACTGTAGTATTCTTAGTTCTGTACGTTGATGATATCTTGCTCATTGGGAATAAGACAAACTTTCTAGCTGACGTAAATAGATGGTTAACATCACAGTTCCAAATGAAAAATTTGGGTGATGCTTAGTATATTCTAGTAATACAGATCTTTCGAGACCGAAAGAATAGAACATTAGCACTGTGTCAGGCATCTTATATTGACAAGCTGTTGTCAAGGTATAATATGCAAAATTCCAAGAAAGGTTTATTACCTTTCAGGCATGAAATTCATTTGTCGAAGGAACAATATCTTAAGACACCTCAAGAGGTTGATGAGATGAACATAATTCCATATGCTTCTTCAGTTGGGAGTTTGATGTACGCTACACGTTCCGACATATGTTTTGCAGTTGGAATCATTAACATGTTCCAATCTAATCCTGTACACGGTCATTAAACCGCTGTAAAAAATATCCTCAAGTATCTTAGGAGAACGAGGGACTATATGCTTGTGTATGGACCTAAGGATTTGATCCTTATGGGATACACTGATTCTGATTTTCAGACTGACGTAGATTCTAGGAAATCTACTTCAAGATCAATTTTCACTCTTAACAAAAGAGCTATAGTTTGAAGAAGCATCAAGCAAAGTTGTATTGCTGACTCCACCATGGAAGCGAAATACATGGCTGTATGTGAAGCTGCTAAGGAAGCAGTATGGCTACGCAAATTCTTAGCTGATTTGGAAGTCGTTCCAAATATGCACTTGCCTATCACACTGTATTGTGACAACAGTAGTGCAGTTGCTAACTCAAAGGAACCCAAGAGTCACAAGCGTGGAAAATACATTGAACGAAAGTACCATCTCATCCGAGAGATCATACACAGAGAAGATGTGCTCGTCACAAAGATAGCCTCTGAAGACAACCTTGTTGATCCATTCACCAAGGCCCTCTCGGCTAAAGTTTTCGAGGGCCACCTAGTGGGACTAGGACTCCGAGTAGTGTAATCTAGGGCAAGCGGGAGAATGTCTATGGTATTGTAGATGCCCTAGTTTATTTTATTTTTTCCATTATGTATCTCAACATTATATTGTATATATTTGTTTTCACTAGAGTTTTAGTCCAAGTGGGAGATTGTTGGGAATGTCCCAGAACTCGTAGTTCGTGTTAAACATTCTATCATAACAATGACGTGTTGATTTTGCATCTTATTATGAAAATTCAATAAACGCATCCTTGGCTATAGTCTGAATGTTGTAACTTTATGTAGTGACATACAGAGGATCAAGTTGACAGTATATAGCCTAAATGGTCTAATGAGTATATGGATGAAATTAGGTATCTCATCCTGGTAACACTATTGGATAAGGCCCACTCTATAGTTATTACAAGAAGTTGTAAGGTGCTACAAACGATGTGATCCACAAATCGTTCATGTTGAGACATGAGAGTGGGGGCATCCTATGCAATGAGTTTGCATATAGACTGGACCATGAAAATAGTCACTTTTCTTTATAATGACTGTTTACTGTTAAAATGATTATTTCATTTATTATATAACTTAGGTTAACTCGATCTTAATCCTGAGCTAGCTATGAACTCCTATTTGTTTGGGATTATACTTTGATCTGCAAATGGTGAGAGTAGTTCAACAACACTGCTCAATAAGCTTACCATTTTGGGGATAAGACCAGATGAATAGTTGGGGACATAGCCTTGCAAGATGGAATTCACTCCTACCCTATTTAGGGTTAGCAGATAGGTTATTCTCTTAAGTACTGACTCCAAGTATTGAACAATCGGGGTCCCGTCTTCTCATGATAGAGAAAGGATTTGATTCATAGAGATTATGAATCAGAATTGTTCATTAGAGGATCAGTAGAAACTTAAGGAACAAGATGTAGTCACAGGGGTAAAACGGTATTTTTAACCTAGCTGTGATTACGAACAACCTGTGAAGGATCGACTTACTGATTATGGTTATTAAGTGAACATAATATATCTACAGTGAGGGGAATTCAACTATGGGCTATAGTGGAGTGTCCCATTAGTTAACGAATGGAGGTTAGATCGAACTAATGAGTTTAGCCGATTAATCTCGAATCCTTGGAGCCCATGATCTGTAGGTCCGCGAGGTCCTCCTACTAGCTCTTAAATGGATAGCTTTAGGGTAGTTTGAGAAATTAATTTGAAACGTTCAAATTAAACGGAACAAGAGAATAAATATTTGAATATAATTTAAATATATAAAGATGATTATTGTGCAAAAATTAATTTGATATTTGATATTAAATTAATTAATTTTTTAAATTAATTTATGAGATTAATTTAAGAAAATAAATTTTTGAATTAAAATGGTTTAAAATCATTTTATGTTTTAAAAAGAAAATGGATAATTGTTTTCATGGTTGCACAAAATGGAAAATGAGTTTTCTCCATTACCATCATCTTTATGCTCACACAAAAACCATTATCTTCTCTCCTTTGATTCTCTAAGCATGAGCTGCAAGCCATGCACTCCATCTCTTTGCATGTTCATCTAATATATATAAAGAAGATTGGAGTTGTTGGAGAAGGAGAATACCAAATTTTGAGAGAAAATTTTCTGAAAAAGAAACTGTCTTCTTCAGTCGGGCTGCTGTGAGCTTTTCTTGTTTCTTCACATCTTCAAGCTGTTCTTGAGTCCCACAACTCTGCCTAAAGCTCCAAGAGCATAGTAAGGAAGGCTTTGAGGTGGTTTGCATTGATATCAAGTGGAGACAGTAGTTGAACAGAAGTTTTCTTAGAGATTCATCAAAGGTATGTTCTGAAAACCCACTTTTTAAGAAGAGCATGCTTTAGTTTTTGCCAAAATTAGTGAATTAGAATGTTTATGGATCCTTGATACTTCCGCTGCATGTTGTTCAACTCTTTCACTTGCTGATCTACATATCATGGGCTTCAATGATCTTAGATTAATTGGTACTCTTTACACCAAATTAACCTCCATTCGTTAACTAATGGGCCACTCTACTAAAGCCGATAGTTGCACTCCCCTCACTGAGATATATTATGTCCACTCGATATAACCATGATAGTAAGTCAACCCTTCATAGGCTATTCGTAATAATGATTGGGTCAAATGTTTGTTATACCTCCGATATTACCTCTTGTTCCTTAAGTCTCTTGATCTTCTAATGAACAATTAACTTGTGATCCGATCAACAAACCGAGTCCCTCTCGGGCCAATGAGAGGGTGAGGCCCCTTGTTCAAGACTCAGAGTCAACACTTAAGGGAACAACCTCTCCACTATCTCTAAAAGCGGGTAAGAGTGAATTCCATCTTGCACCCTATGTCTCCAGCTATCTACCTGGTCTTACCCGTAAAATGAAGGTATATTGAACCAGTGTTTTTTAGCCAACCCTCATCTATGCAAATCAAAGGATAATCCCAAATAAACAGGAGTTCATAGTTAACTCAGGATTAAGGTCAAGTTACCTAGGTCATCGCTTTAAAATAGTTAGTCTTAAATAGTAAACAGTGTTATAAAGTAAGAGTAACTGATTTCGTGGTTCGATCTTGTACAAAACCCATTGCACAGGACGCCCCCACTTCTCATGTCACAACGTGTACGAATTAGGATCACATTATCTGTAGCGCTTTCAACTCTTTGTAACAACTACAAAGTGGGCCGCATCCAATAGTGTCACCAGAATATGGCACCTAACCTCATTCATATACTATAGATCATTTTGGCTATTTACTCGAACCTAATCCATTTTTATGTCTCTATATAAAGTTCAAATACTCATGTAATAGTCATGGGTCTTGTTGTTAACAAACCACGAGTTTTAGGACATAAAACCCAACAGTGGGAGCTTAAGGAGCAAGATATATTTATAGAGGCAAAATGGTAATCTTTGACCCAACTGTAAATACGGACGACCTGTGAAGGATTGACTTACAGATTATGGTTAAAATGGATAGAAATATTTCTATAGTGAGGAGAGTGCAACTATCGAGCTATAGTGAAATGTCTTGGTAGTTAATGAATAATGATTAATTCAGTTTAAAGTGTTTAACCAATTAATTACAAGTCGTTGGAGCTCATGATCTGTAGATCCATAAAGTCCCTCTACTAGCTCATAATTTGGATTAGTAAATTGAGTAATCTTGATAAGATTTGAATTTGCAAATTCAATTAGGGTTTCTATTTATTGTATTCGATACAATTAAAATGTTTAATTTTATCGAAATTAAACGAAATTGGAGAAACAATTAATGTTTAAATATGATTTAAATATTAATTGAATAATATTAATTTCATTTTGATGGAATTGGTTTTTATGAATTTAATATTAGATATTAAATTAATTATTTTTAATTAAAAGGTTTAATTAATTAGATTTCTTTTAAAATTAATTAATTGAATTAATTTTGTAAAACGAATAAATAAAACTAAATAAGTTTAATTTACAAAATTTGATTTTGGAAATCATTTTAGGAAAATCATTTTGAAAATTATTTTTCAAAGTGGAGATTTCCAAAATGTTGGAAATCTCCACTATGCAATGAACTTCCTTATTCTTCACTTCTCCATTTTCTCCATCAAGTAGGAGTTGTCCTTCATGCAAACCATGTATTTGCATGGTGAAAGCTTTATAAATTGAAGTGCTGAAATGAATTATGATTCATGCTTACTAATAACTTCAATATAGAAACTCTGTAGAAATCACCAAACCCTCTTCATATCTTATATACTTCCAGCTCAATTTAGTGTTTCCACCATACAATCCTTGCAAGAGAATATTAGAGAAGATCTTGGTGGTTGTCTACTTAAAGATTGAAGCTCTTTCACGTGGAACTCAGCTAGACTTGAAGAGCACACTTCAAAGGTATTATTCAGCAAACCCTCTTTTGTAAAGGTTACTTGAAGCATGTTTAAACTCAAATTAAGTATGATTAGAGTGCTTAATGATTTTGTTTTTCCTTCATTGCACGTTAATATACTCTATCAGCAAATTCAAGTTGGTTTCTACTCTACCACCTTGAGTTTGAGGGGGATGTTAATTTGTTATAAGAATTGTTGAGTATTTGTTGTGAGACTTATTGGGAGGTTATGCCTATTCTTAGATAGTTCTATGGGTATAAATACCCATGTATTTCACCATTCAAATATACAAAAAGAAATACAGTAATATACCAAATATTCTTATAAATATTATTTTCCAACCTAGGTGATCAAGCTAAGTTAACAATAAACAATAAAATCAATAAAAGCAAATGTGTACACAAAGTGTTGAGCGAAAGTAAAGAGACACGTATGAAGATTTTATTTCATCCTTAGGGTATCTACATCTTTGAATCCCAAGAGAATGTTTAGCTCTTAATAGAAAATAAAGAACACAAGGAGTAAAGAATGAAAGTACTCATCGAAAAGGGTACAAGAATTGTTCCAATGTAAAATAAAAGGAAAATAATAGCTACAAACATAAACTAAAATTTCTATAAGAAAGAAAATTACAAGAACAATGGAAGAAAAAACGAGTAACCAAAAACTCTCCAATTTGCTCCTAAATCTAGGTAGGTTCAATCTGTTTTGAAATAAACAAGGCCCTTGCACGTGTTCTTTCAAAGCAAGTACTCGAAAAAGATTGTACATAAATTGAGAGAGGATCGAAGAAGCACTGCCCTAGAGTTTTCATATGGAAAAAGAAAAGAAAAAATGCTCAAAATTTCGAGACTTTCTTTTAGGAATGAATAATGATGATTTGGGGAAGAGAATGCCGCCTTTTATAGACCTATACGGGATAGATTTTCCATAATAACTACTTGCAGTCCTTTCCCTATCACTCTTTGCGGAAATAATAAAGAATTTTAGGATTAATAAGGTATATAACAGTAATTACACTACCATTTGAAAAAATAGCAAAACGCAAGATCCTTTTGAATTAAAGCAAAAATGCATGAATGTCACGTGAGTCCAATTTTCTGAAATCCTAAATGCCCTCATTGTCCCTTTTAATTGTAGTATAATTAATTCAACATCTTTATTAATCAACTAAATATCCCACTAGATTTTCAACGTCAACTAATATCATCATTTCAAGCAGACAATTTATCACAAATCTCGTGATTTAATAGTTTTGAATTTTCGAATAAGATTTAATAGTTGTTTTGAGTTTTCGAATATTTACATCAACTAATTTTCAAATCTTGTTTTGAAATTTAAATATCATATTATATTAGTTATCCTAACTGAGATTTGTTATTTTTATTATACTTTCTATTAATCTTAATAAAGATCCATAGGTTCTAAATTATTTTGAACGTTATATTGATTATCCTTTTGTTTCAAACAAAAATATTAGAATACAATACGTAACCTTAGCTTTCTTCATCCTCAGTTACCGAACGCTTTCTTGTTATGGCTGTTCAACAATTAAGAGTTTTGTTCAATAGTAAATGGGATGAAAATAACCACTCATGACTTTCGATTTATTGAAGTTTCTGTTGTTTCAAACACATCTTTTTCAGTTTTCATCTTTTTTTACTAATTTTATTTTTGTTCTCGGTCGACGACAAGCCTACTTTGGAGGTTTGACTTAATCGATCAAATCCACCGGTGCACATATGAAAGGCTTGACTTAATCGACCATTGATCAAGAGTTCAAGTTGCAAAGTCTCTTCTTTCCAAAGTGATTCCTATCCAGCCACTGTGAAAATGTAAGCCAAGCATATGGATGGTGTTGGTATTAGTCAGTTTGTCTTGGGGGTCTTCTGATTCTTTCGCTCAAATGCATGAGTTTGGGGATCAACTGTAATCCTTAAACTCGTTGATCTTTTCAAATGACTTGTTGATTAGTTTGAATCTGCCTCTAACTTGTTGATCAATTTGGATAAGCCTTTGACTTGTTGATTAGTTCAAATTGACCTTGGGTTGCTCATTGAGCTTATTGATCAATTTGGATTGACTTTTTGCTTGTTGATCAGCTATGAAGCATAGACACAGATACGACTACACGATACGGATAAGATCGGATACGATGATTCGTTAATTTCTAGAAAACAAAGATACGGATACGTCTAAGGATGCGTCATTTTTTTAATATTTTTTAATATATATATTTCTAAAAAAACAAGGATACTGATACGTTGAAGATAATTTTTTTTATTTTAAAAAATCTAGGATATAGATAAATTTGGCATACAAGTTAATAACAATAGCACAAAATAGAATACAAACATTGAAATAAAATACAAAAAAAAAAATCTAAAATGTTGAAATACAATAGAATGTAATAGAAAAGTGACTCATATTGCAAAGAAGAAGAAGAAGATTAGAGAGAGAAGTATGAAGATAAACGAAGAACTTATTGTTGAAAATATCCAAATGATTTATATTTTGATGAACTTTGTGGGGATTCAAATGTGAAGATGGAGATTAGATGATTCTAGTCTAAGGTTCGGTCCGTTATTTTTTTTTTCTTTTAGTTTTGGACTCAAGTAGTGAGCTTTTTAAATAGGTTAACTAATTTTAGATTGGGAAAGATTAGATGAGTTACTTGTCTTTTTTCTTAAAAAAAAAAAAGTACGCATAGAAATAGATACGTCAAATCGCTTGTCAGATACGTATCTGGAAAGTATCTGAAAGTATATATACGTCAAATCGCGTATCAGATACGTATCTGGAAAGTATCTGGAAGTATCGGTATCCGATACGTGTCAGATACTGATTCTTTGCCTCACATGAAGTATCTGTGCTTCATAGTTGATCGGCTTACCTCTAGTTTGTTGATTGACCTTTGACTTGTTGATCGACTTGGCTCGACCTCTAGCTTATTAATCAACCTTTGACTTGTTGATCGACCTTTGGCTTATTAATCGAGACCTTTGACTTGTTGTCGACTTGGATATTTGAATTTTGAATCCTCAATCTCTGACTCCCTTCCCAAATGAAGAGTAACCTCCTCTAATTATATAGTTTTGGAGGCTATGCATGGACTTCAGTTTAGTTGACTTTGGGCCCAACTTTTAGACCTAGGATTAATTCAATCTTTTATTAAATAGGCTTTATTTTAATTTGGCTTAATCCATTTTACTTGACTAATATTCTAAACATAAAGTATATAATTTATATAATTGAAATATCAAGATTACCATTTATATACAATATTTGTCGGTCAACAAATGGTTGTGCATTTACTATTATTTGTAGGCTTTGACGGATATATCAAATATAAAGCATATGAGTTATAAAATAAATATACTAAATTCATCATTCATAAACCATATTTATTAGTCAATAAGTGTTTGTGCATTTACTATCATTTGTGGACTTAATTTGAATCCTTGTTCGTTTGTTATATAATCTTATCTATCTAGTACACTATAATGAACTTATAATGGTTCAATCCAACTTGTTGGTAATCATTCTACCGAATGTTGATAAACTATTGATACACTAATGTCTCATTTGAACTTGAATTTTGAAAAAGTGTTGATATACTAATATACGTGAACAAATGTATTTTTAAGTACTCATACATACAATACACAAACGTTATATTTGAAATGAATTTTGAATTAATGTTGATATAACACTAATACACCAATGTTATACTTGAAATTCCTTTAGAAGGAATATTGATATACATGAAATTAGTTTTTAGTGAGTATTAATACAATATTGATACACTAATTTATAGTTTAATTAAAGTTTGAATAAGTGGCTATGAACGACTGATACACAAATACTATATATTTTTTAAATTGAATGAATTGAATTTTGAATGAGTGCAAATATATTATGGATCCACTATTGAGATACTTGAATTACATTTTAGATGAGTATTGATATACTACTGATGCAATAATATTATACTAGAAATGAATTTAGATCATAAGTGTTAATACTACTATTGATAAGCTAATGATGTATGTAAAATGAATTTTTAATGACAACTCATATACTATTAATACATCTATATTATATTTTAAATGAATTTTGAATTAGTGATGATAAACTACTGATACCCCCAATATTTAGTATTGCATTTTGAATGAATTATGATGTATCCAATGATACACTAATGATGTACTTGAAATTTGTTTTGAATTAATATTAATATACAATTGAAATACCAATGTTATATTTTAAGTATCATTTTGAATGATAGCCTTTATATTTGGTATATCAATAATATTATTGATATGTTTTATTTTTCTCTCAAATCAATCCAACTAATATACGAAATATGAGATGTATGTTATATAAGTGTAGTACAAAAATCCAGTCATTCCAATACAATGTAATATCATCAAATTACAACATGAGCAAGCAAGCAATCTCCTCTATCCATCCATCTAAATCTTCTCTTCTAATCCAAACCTTTTCTCACCTTCACCTTCAAGTACTAAGCTGTGCAAGTATTGCGCATTGGCAGTTCCTGTACTTTGAACCATCTTTGAGAAAGCACTTTCTTCCTTTGATAACAGTTCTTTCGGAGTGTTATACTCCAAAACCTAAACAGTAATATTAATAGGAACTTGGATCGATAAACTTGAAACAATATGCTAAATGAAAGAACTTTTTTGCAATTTATAATCTTTTAGCACATGAACATACCCGACCAGCTTCAAGTAAACCAAAAAAGTTACTTCACTCAACAAATCTATTGTTCTTCCGATTGTAGTATTCTTGTACTAGTCTAAGTAAAATCAAAATAGAACCAGTTGTAACAATTCATATGACAATAATGTATACAAAACCATCCACCACAAGGATTCTCCACAAAAGGAGGGAATAGATCTCACATTCAAAGCAAAACCCAAAGAAGCTAAATATCATGGCAAAACTGAATAACAGGAGCCCAAACAAAGCCAAAAAGAACCGTGGATATTGCATTGGTAATAGTCATACAAATCAAATTTAAAATTTTCTTTAAAAAACGTCCGATTATTGTTTATCGCGATTTTAATGTTCCATCTGAAGTTTTTCACCAAAAGCTAAATGCACTGCAGCTTATGTTTGATGAGTGATCATCCACCTCATGTTTGTCGAATAAAAGCTTGACCAAAGTATTTGATTCCCATCACCAAACGCATACATTTCCCACAAACTTCAAAAAACATACCTCAGCATCAAGACCAAACGTATTCCTCCTTATGAAATCCTTTAAATGTACCCTCTCCAAAGCTTCCCAAAGATCAGCATCATTATGATTGTTGAATGGATCGAGATTAAACCTAACAGTTCCTAGACAAAGTGAGAAAGAAAATGAACATAATGATAGCCAGGCAATATATTAATGGAATTTGATTTACATGGAATACAAGAGGATGAACGAAGTAGAAAGTGCTATATGCTACTTTGATACAAATTTTTTGACAATTATAGATTGCTAACCTGAAAAAAGAATGGGTGACTGTGGTATAATGCCAAGAACTTTTCTCAAATCTAGTAACCCAAACATTGCAACATCGAAACCATCAATCAATATTTTGCCCCTTTCCAATTCGACCATACGAAATAAGGCATTTATCATGCTTGATTTTCCGGCACCTGTTCGTCCGACAATTCCAACCTTTTCACAGGAAAGAATTGTGAAAGATAGACCATGCAAGACTGTTCGGAGCTCAGGTCTATATCGTAAGACGACACCCTCAAATTTTATAAGTCCAGATGAAGGCCATTGAGGAGGGGGGTGATTGCTCTCAATAATTGATGGAGTCTCTGAAGGAAAATCTATGTAGGTCCCAATGCGCTCAACAGAATTTAAACTGTTCTCAGCTATGCTTCCAAACCTTAATACACCTCTAAGCAAAGAGGTAATATTTAAAGCATAGCTAAGTAAAAGACCCATGGTGGATGCAAATGCTTGCTGGCTTTCTGCCTTGCCATTCTGCATCACAGCAAAAATGGTTGTAAGCCATATCATAAGACCACCCATGGTTTCTAAACGGACTGAAAGCCATCGATTTCCACTCATGTCCACAAGGGTAAATCTAGTATTATTGTCCATGGATTTCCCATTAATTTCAGCCATTCTATCGTAAGCTTTGTATGCACGAATAGTTGAAAGGCCATTTAAAGCTTCAGCAAATTGAGCATAAACTGGAGATCTACTTATAGACTCTAGCCGCTTTACTTCTCGAGCTGTGCTCTGTAGGGACAAAAAGAAAGAGTGAGAAAAAAACGGTTGGCCCTTGAATATATGCCCACTGTTCAAAGCTTAAAAAATGCTATATTATTATACCTAAAAAGAAAATAAACAGTGACTTGATTAAAAAAAATTGTAAGCTCAATTTTTAATTTTTAATTTTTAATTTTTGAAGGTATGCATGAGAGGTATTTCTTATTCCTTGAGTGGTGACTGGCGAGGAAAGCCTCAAATTTGTACCAGGGATTTCTCAATTAAATGTGCTGATTAGAATTAAGCAGTCATTCTAAGCTTATATGGAAAGGAAAGATTATAAGACACACAAAATATACCAGGAAACAATCTGAGCAATTCCTAATTCATAGCCGAGTGAATTAAGCTTCATTCAAATAATGTATGACAATAAAGTAGCAATAAGCATTGCAAAGAATCAACTTCACCACAATAGAACAAAGCATGCTGAAATTGATCAACATTTCAACTCAAAGAAAGCTAACAATGAAGTAGTTTAACTAAACTATATGCCTACCAAGCAACAGTAAGCAGATATCCTCACCAAGCCATTACCAAGAACTTACTTTACAGATTTAAATGACAGCTTGGGATTGTATTGATATGGGATAATAATATATCAATCTAAATTAATTGACCAAATTCAGAAAATATATGTTATCCAAGAATCCTGGATCAAATTCAAGTTCCAAATAATGTGGAATAAACAATTTGTCACTCGCAAGCTTGAAAGAATAGATAAACCAATCTAAGCTTTTGAGGAAGAAGAACGACAATAAAAACGTTAACTTGATTAAAAAATTTTGTAAGTTCAATTTTTATTTTTTATTTTGAAGTTATGCATGAGAGGTATTTCTTATACATTGAGGTGACAGGTGAGGAAACCCTCAATTTTTATTAAAGATTTCTCAATCAAATGAGCTAGAATTAAGCCGTCCTTTTGTTGGAATTTCTATATTTGTATATGAATGTTTTTTCCTTTATATCTTTATTCTATCTTTTTCCTTTATTGTCTTTATTATTTTCATATTTGTAAAAGGTTTTTCTCCTATATAAGAAGACCTAATCTGCACATATTGAATAAGAAAAAGAGGAGATTAATATTTCTATTCCTCTAATTTCTACATGGTATAAGAGCATTAAAGATTTTGAAACCCTAAAACCTTACCTTCTGTCGCCGCGATCAGCCTCTTTTTGTTCTCCGCCGTCGGTCACCAGAAGCATCGCCGCCACACGTCAATCTCCGCCGGACGGCCGCTGAAGGTTGTCTCCGGCGAACGTGATTTTTGGTCGCACTTCTGTCAAACGTCCAACTCTTCGCGTTCCAACCTTGTCTGCATCATTGGCCGTCCTTTTTTGCTACTAAGTGTCGCCGTGAGTTCTTGCTGTCAATTGAGGTAGCATCACCATATCAGTTTTCTGCTAATTGCAGTCGCATTGCGATCTATTGATTGCCGCTTACAGTTGTGCCACCATCACCGTTGTTCGTCCGATCAGTCATCAACGCCGTGTCATCCGTCCAACCGCCGAAGTTCGCGAACCACTCAGGTTTTGCCACACGCACTAGTCAAATTGAGGTCGATCATGTAATTTCCAGCATCGATCTTTCGTATGTCACGGTTTCTTACAATGTTCACAAATTGGAGGGGTCTTTCCACTCTGTTTGTCATTCTCTGATCCAGATGACTTGACTCCAAACGCAGCAGAGTCAAGGGAATTAGGCGTTGTACCATTCATAGCACTAGTTCGATCCTCTTCCAATCTGACCTCTGAGCAAACTTCCATCAGGGACGACATTGATCTTTGTCCCAAATTTCGGCTCCGAACACCATCAAATTTCGAGTTTAAGCCAGTCAGAAAATCATATATGCGGTCAACCTCCTCAATCTTCAAATACTGAACCCCATCGACTGGGCAATTCCAAACTATTTCCCGACACAGATCCATTTCTTGTCATAATAGTGATAATTTATTGAAATAGAATGTTACATCGAGAGTCCCCTGCTTGCACTCATGCACCTGTTTTCTCAATGTATAAAGGCGTGAAGCATTCTGCCTCTTCGAATAAAGTTTCTGGACAGCTTCCCAGATATCCCAAGCGGAAGCTGAGGAAAAAAGAGGCTTCCGATCTGAGGTCCATACTGTTTATTGAAATTGAGCGGAGGAGAGAATCCCCCCCCCCCCCATATACGTTCCTGAGGATCCCCAGGATTTGGTCTGGGTATCTCCCCTATTAGATACTCGAACTTGTGCCGTCCCTCGAGAACCATCCTCACAGATTGTGACCAAGCAAAATAGTTCTGGCCATTAAGTTCTTCGCCAATAGAAATTCCTGCAGAATTGCCTACAGACCCAGACATAATGTTTGTGAAAGGTAAAGTAGGGTAAGCAGTTACCGAGTTTCTGAACATAATGGAACTCCCGGGTATGTATCTAGTAGAAAATCAGTTGACGGATTGGCCATAGATCTAACGGCTGCCCCAAGCGTAGAAATCTGCTGCTGCAAATTTGCCAGTTGCTGTTAAACGCTAACAGTCCAATTAAAAATTGTTGTAGGTTGTTTTTGCCCATAGACCCCTGATGATATCGTTTCTGCCGGAGTGGGAAGACCAACTTGAGCCGCTGGCTGACCAGAGGGTAAAAAGTGGGAGAAAAAAGCTTGCTGTAATGGGTTGGGCTGGACCGGGTTTGATTGGACCGGGCTCGGCTGGAACGGGTTCGAGTGGACCAAGTTCGGCTGGACAGGTTGGTTTTTCTGGACCGACTGGTTCGGGTGGTTTGGTGGGCTGTGGTAGATCAAGAGGCCGGGCAAGTTCGGAAGGCTGGGTAGTTCAAGGTAGGCAGAGGTCTGGTTCGAATTCATTGAGGGATGGAAGGTCGAGGAATTAGGCAAAGAAGACAAAGGGGGAAAGGACGAAAGATGATAGGACAACTGACCTGGAAAATCTCCACTAATTGTGTCTGGGTTGCGATCGTTAACGATTAGCGGCTGGAACGACGGAATCGTCGACGGCAAGCGTTCGTGTCTGGGCTGGACCGGCAGAAGATGTTCGAGTCTGGTTGAAGTCGTAGAATCATTTTGGATCGGACCAAATACGAGTCTCCAGTAGCGATGGAGGTCCTCCGATGGCAGTGACGGCTGGATCGACGAGAAGTTGTTGTCCCGTGTGTTGGATTTGAATCGATCCAAGTAATGACCGTAGATATTGGTCGACAACAGCCCTAATTTCAACACTGTGAGAATTTTCCCTTGAAGTTCCATCCCTTGCTAGAGTCAATGACTAACTCTTCTATTCCAGCGAGATTCTCATCACCATGCTCTGATACCATCTTGAAAAGTTAGGATAGAAAAGAAAACACCAGAGTTACGTGGAAAACCCTAGATAAGGGAGAAAAAACCACGATAAGAGTTTTTATTTTTAATTCAGATACACAGTACACATTATAGGGACATGTATAAATAACCAAATAATAAGAAACCCTAGACTGTAAAAACCCATAAAAGACCAAAACGCCCTTAGGGCTAAATTACAATTTCAACAAAGGTATTCACAGTTGTACCAAACATCCTATTGCAAACTTTATGTCATATCAATATCCAGGATTGATGACTTGTTTGTCCCAAAGAATATACATGAGGCTTAGATGATCCAAATTGGAAATTAACAGTAATGGAGGAGATGAATGCTCTAAAACAAAATGGAACTTGGGAAATAGTAGAATTACCTAAGAATAAGAAACCAGTGGGGTGTAAATGGGTGTTCACCATAAAATGTCATGCTGATGGTAATGTTGAAAGATACAAGGCCAGACTGGTAGCTAAAGGATTCACTCAGACATATGAAATTGATTATCAGGTAACATTTTGTCACACCCCCTCCCGAGCCTTATCACCCAGACTGGAAGAGGATGTGAAGACAGCCAACACCACCCTTTTGTGACATCAATTGCTCGACCCTATCAGCTTGAAAGCTAGGTTGCTATAACTCAATAATGAATATAAATAATTAAACATACTGTTTTATATGTTTTTATCCTAACTATCCTAATGACTTCCAATTAACATGATCCAAGTCCCGCCCTGTGAGATAAAATTAATTCAGACCTCTGGTGGCTCTCCCAACCGATCTGCTTCTGCAACCTTGAGAGGGGAAAGAAAACAAAACATGGGAAACGTGAGTTATAAGCCCAGTGAGTGGTGCCTTTATAAGGAATCAAACTTAACTATAGAAATTCATTTTTGGGAAAACAATTCCACAATCAAATATAAATCACATAATAATAAATGTAACCTCCCCAGCCTGCCAGCTGGATATTCCTAGCATGATCATGTAATCCCAACCCTCAGGTATTCTCCGCGAATAACCTGCAAGGGCCGATGTGGGATAAATCTCAACACCCTATAACCCACCGAATGTGCACATGTTGACATTTCCTGTTAAACATGTTGGGTATGCTGACAATCCCAGCCAAGCAACCACAAAGCATGCTAACAATATTCCGGGTACAAATCTAGTTCTCAATACAACTACTCATGCATTATAATAACACAACAACAAATCCAGACAAAATACATTTCCTAATCATGCCAACATTTGATATATAACCTATAAATAAATACATATATATATATATCATTCATATACATATATATAGAAATGAATCATACAAACAATGGAGTAACCACTCAAAGTTCCTCCTGTAAGAATTCTTTTAGGCAGCTCCTTGTCTTGCTCCTTGGATTCCTCCTTTTTCCAAGAATTTCAAATTAATCCATTATTTTTTCAATAATCTCAATTTATTCACAAATAACCTTAAAAATCATGATAACCAGCTTACCCACTTAAAATAACCCAAAGATAGACTGAGCTATTTCAAAATAGCTTCTTAGAGGTTATTTTGACACTTTGGGAGGCATTGGGAAGCAGAGGGACGTGTCGGTGCGCGCAGATGGGCAGAGGGACACGCTGGGCAGTTGTTCCTGCACAGACAACAGTGGGCGCCTGGGCGCACGTCTAGCTAACCGCGTGGACGATGCGGCGTGTGTCTGCCTGGTGATGAAAGCGCACACGCTGGGTTGGCGGAAAAGCATGACAAGGCTGCTGGCGACAACCTATGCATGCCACTGGACCACTTTACCTCTAATGCAGGTTCCCTCTTCTTTAGCACCCCAAACGCATTAGAAGCCCGATATCCCTCACTACAGTCCTCTCCGAATATTTTCGCTCTGATTTCACTCAAATGGCCCGAGTGAGTTAAAAGAGTTCTTCGTCCCAAGCCCCCTATTTATAGGCGTCCAAAATCTCCCCCAGCCCGACACCTCCTGCTTGACTGCATGGCCAGTCGTCTTCTCCTCTTGTTGCCAATGCAACCCCTTGCCACAACGACACTGAAGTGTCTTCTTTTCCTTTAGCTAATGTACCAGTCTCTCCTTGCATGCATCCTCAGCCGTCCACTTCAATTGCATGAGATCTCCGATTCCCCAGCTCGTCACATGTCTAGACGAGTTGGTACTTCCGACTTGTCCTCCAAGTTCTACCTCATCAACGCATCACCCTTCAACTTGGTTGCATGCTTGCTTGGCCGTACGACTTAAACCTTATCAGCCCTTAGGTCTCTTATCAACGCACCACCTATGCCGTACTAATTATCAAGACATCGCAAGTCCTTTCTTGGCCGCATACCTTTCTTCTCTCACATGGCTTACTCTTGGCATATGCGCTCTACACTAGGCCTATGACCCTCGTAATCTTCCAATGCATAGTGCTTGCTCCAGCCTTGTCCTATGCGCCCATATGCCCTCGTAGGTCCTTAGTGCATAGCGTATTACCAACACATACCAACCCTTGGGTCAAACTAAGTCTCAGCTCAATGCCTCATGGTTTGTCTTACCATCACCTAGCCTCTTGCTAACGTGTACCTCATGACTAACGTTAGTATATCCTTGTTGCTTTCCAACGTCCTTAGTCTCTTGCTCAAGACCAACGCAATCTGACTGTGCAAGCCTTATGTACCGCAAGCCTTTGCAACGCATAGACACTTCACCATGCAGCTACCATGGCTTGGCTCATCATCTAGTTCATCGTTTAGTTCTTTCGCTCATCGCCTAGCTCATCATCTAGTAATCTCTCGTTGTCGCTCATCATCCAACGCATAGCCCATCGCATAGCGCCTGCACCTATCGCATAGTACTTACACCCCATCGCATAGCTTCATCGTCTAGTGATCTCTCGCTCTCAACGATCTCGCTATCGCGTGGCTCTAGCTCATCACGTAGCTCTAATGCCTATCGTCTAACGCATTACACACATCAGTCTAGCGCGTCCGCTTATCGTGTAACGCCATCGTCTAGCGTCTACGTCTACCGCGCTACGGCCATCGTCTAGCGCTTTGCCTATCGTGTAGTGCTCACGCTCATTGTGTAGCGCCCATCATGTAGCTCTTGTGTCTATCGCCCAGCGCCCACGCCTAACGTCCACGCTTATCGTCTAGCGTGCCCCAGCTCATCGTTTAGCGCTATCGTCTAGTGCTATTGTCTAGCGCCGCATGTAGCTACGATCATTCGCGTGCATCACTCCAACGCACAACACCTTGCGCATACTAGTCAGCACGCATGCCCAGCCTCAATGCCATGCGCCTTGTGCTCACTGTCTTGCCCTCTCGCTCTTGCTCACGCATCCTTGTATCATCCCAACGCATGAGCAACCTTTGGCAACGCCTCTTGCCAATGCTTCGGCCAACATGCGTCCAAACCTCACAAGCTCAACGCATAACCTCTATAAACTTAGTTTTATTAGAGTCTCATGCGTTAATGTTTCCTAACACCAAACATGGTTTCTTTTTGACTTCATACTTAGCCAAACTTTTACTAGTTAAGGCTTATCTCAAAGCTACTCAAAGAAAATCTATTCAACATTTAGAATTTCCCTTTTCCTTAACATATGATTTAACTGATACTTAGTTAATTTCCTTAATGTCATGCTTAAGTAGGAAAAATTGAAATTCGGGTTTCACACATTTGCCCTGTTGCAAAAATTAACTCTATTAGAGTTCTTTTGTCTCTTGTAGTTAATTTAGATTGGCCGCTTTACCAACTTGATGTGACAAATGCTTTTCTGAATAGTGATCTTGAGGAAGAGGTCTTTATGAGTTTACCACCAGGTTTTAAGAAGGAGATTGGCTGTAGTAAAATTTGCAAATTAAAAAAATCTCTCTATGGTCTTAAACATTCCCCATGAGCTTGGTTTGAGCGTTTTGGAAAAGTTGTGTCCAGTTATGAATTTCTTCAAAGTCAAGCAGATCATACATTATTTTATAAACATTCAAAGAATAATGAAATCTCAATTTTGATTGGTTATGTAGAAGATATTTGTTGATTTATGAAAATATTTTATTTTATTTGATCTTAATATTTTGTTAGATTCTTTTTTTTTCTGTCAATATTTTCCTTATTTCATTAAGTTTGTATTATATTTAAATTAGGGACAATATACTCTTGTAATATGAGAAAAAGAATATATTTTACATATGGTATCAGAGAATAATTATACTCAAGCCCTAAAACCCTAATTTTCTAACAAACCTAAAAAAAGAAAAACCCTAGGAGTGTTGCTGCCGCCGCCGACCTTTTCCCTTGTTCATTGCTGTTGCGAGCATTCAGAGACCGCCGTTCGTCGTCTTTTCGCTGGGTTCGTCAATTTTCAGGGTTCGCAATTGACAGCATCTCCTCGTCCAATCACTTTTCAAGGTTCGCAGTCGACGTGGGTTCGACAGCCTTGTTCTACTGCTCATAGCCGACGGCCACTGCCACTACTCAGCCGATCTACCGTTTTGTTCACAGCCGCATTCCCTTTGAGTTTGTGTTTTCTTTCAGCAATATGGCAGACCCTAAGGCACCAATTACAAAAGTTTGCGACAATCATATCCAATCAACTGGTCCCACTATCCAAATTACCACCATTCGACTTAATGGGGAAAATTTTCTTCATTGGTCCCAAAGTGTTCGGATGTATATTCATGGACAAGGGAAGATTGACTACATCACGAGAGAAAAAACTGCCCTTAGTCCAAATGACCCGTCATCCGCAGGGTGGGACGCTGAAAACTCCATGGTTATGACTTGGCTTGTCAATTCCATGGTTGAAGACATTGGCTCCAATTACATGTGCTACTCTACTGCCAAGGAATTATGAGACAGTGTAACTCAGATGTATGCTAATTTAGGCAACCAGTCACAAGTGTTTGAGTTGAACCTGAAATTGGGTGATATACGACAAGGAACTAACTCAATTACACAATATTTTCACTTCCTTAAACGGATTTGGCAAGACCTTGACCATTCACTCCCTTGTGGATTTTGTATCTTGAGCATATTAGTCTATTTTCATCGAAAAGTTTTATTTTATGTCCAGAAAAATATCGCACTGAACTAAGATTTTCTATTATTACTTACTTAAGGTGCACACTCAATTTGACGAGAAAAGTAAGAACTACATATATATGTGTAAAATGTATTATTTTTCTCATATTACAAGAGTACAATGTCCCTAATTTAAATAGAGTACAAACTTAATGAAATAAGGAAAATATTGACAGAAAAAAAAAAGAATCTAACACAATATTTACAGCAAATAAGATAAAATAAAATAAAAGATTTACGTAAATCAATATATATTATAACAAACACAAAACTGGATGATGATACTCATGGTAAAAAGTTCCCACCTCACTAAAACATTCCAACTGACTACACCTGTTTCTCTTTCTTCCTGCTTAATAAGAACAGGTTTTTGTTCTTTATAATTCTTTGAAGGATTAGCATCCTTTTCAAAATCCTTAGCCATCCCACTAGCAGGAAGATCGGGTGATTTTTTATTATCACTGGTTTGACTATCTTCCTTTTCCTCACTTGTATCTTCCATTTTACCTGCACTTTCCATTAACCTTTTGAACAACTTGCCATTTTCATAAAGTTCCTCATATGTTCCTTCCTCCTTCACCACACCTTCATGAACAAGGATAATTCTGTCAACTTGCAAAAGAAAATGCAGTTGATTCGTCACAAGAACTCTCATTTTCCCTCTTAGATCTCCCCTAATGCATTTTTCAAAAACCTGTCAATCGTAGGATAGCTACATGAGAGTATAATAGTAAATGATAAGAAAAAGAATACTGAGTGCAAATAATAACCAAACTGAATCTACCACCAATTAAAATAGGGAAAACAGGAAACTGAAGATTACTAAGGCTGCTGTCCTTAACGTTGATTACCATGCTAATAACAATTATTATTAACAATAATAAGGAAATAAGTTATTGGATGAGCCTTTTGCATAATGCTTATACACTTCTAAAAGACTTTTCAAATCCCCTTGGATTTATCACGTTTACATCAGGTAACGATAGATGAAGGGGTTATTTTTGTTATAAGATATATTTAAATTAATATGTATAGTCGTTCTTTATTACAATTCTGTATATCCTAGATTAGGGGTGCAAGATTCTGCTACTTTGTAAAAACTTTCTGATTAGTAATGAGAAGGGAGATTTTATTGAGGCCTGATTCCATGCGTTCTTTAATGAGAGAGTCTGGTCTGATTTCTTCACTTTTGGGTTGGCTAGAGACTTCAAAAAGCGAGGATGATGCTTGCTTGGAGTAGCCACTCTAAATGCGTGAGTCAAGCAATTCATTAATGATTGGTGCCGTTTTGTCTTCCTGGTGAGAATATGAAGAGTCAATTGACAAATTCTTTTGAAATAAATCTTTGGCACCTTTCAGAGGGGATGCTGAACGGCTGCAACTTTTGAACCTCCTTTTAGTAGCATTCTCTCTCTTACCATAGATTGTCTGATGATTATAGAGCTTTCACATCTAGAATAACAAATCTATTTGTGCCAAGGAATATACAGGAAGCCTTGAATGATCCGAATTAGAACTTAGCAATTATGGAAGAGATGAGTGCTATAAAAGAAAATGGCACGTGGGAAGTTGTTGAGCTTCCAAAAAATAAGAGAATAGTAGGATGTAAATGGATGTCTACTATAAAGTGAAAAGCTGATGAGAACGTTGAAAGATACAGAGCAAGGCTGGTTGCTAAAGGCTTTACACAGACCTATGGGATTGATTATCATGAAACATTTACCCCTGTTGCAAAAATCAATTCCATTAGAGTATTGTTATTTATTGCAGTTAATTATGAGTGGCATCTTTATCATCTTGATGTAAAAAACGCCTTCCTTATTGGTGAGCTTGAAGAGGAGGTATTTATGAACTTACCACCGGGGATTGAAGCCACCCTTGGAACCAACAAAGTTTGCAAGTTAAAGAAATCTCTTTATGGTCTTAAGCAATCTCCTAGCGCATTGTTTGGGCGATTTGAGAAAGCAGTGACAGGTTATGATTTTCATCAGAGTCAAGCAGTTCATACCATTTTCTATAGACATACTAGTCATGATAAAATGGTTGTTTTAATAGTTTATGTTGATGATATCATTCTTACAAGTGATGACGAAGCTGAGATAAACAATTTCAAAGGCAAGCTAGCTAATGAATTCCAAATTAAAGACCTAGGAACCTTGAAATACTTCCTAGGGATGGAATTTGATATCATTCTCACATATTAGAAAATTGACCACCAAACTGAACCAAACCGTTTCCACCCCTAGTTTGATGTTGAAAAAGCTACGGTTTTTTTATTTCCTAGATCTGATATCATCTAAGTTTGAATGGAGTCAAATATTTTTGCATTCCAATGAATTAACCATAAAATATAAAGCCTTCTTACATAGGAGAAAGGCTAAATATATAAAAGGAAAGTATCCTAACAAGAATAACATAATATCCTGAATGATTTTAAAAATAATCAATATATTTGCAACCAACACGATATTAGGATGTACAGTCTGAAGTAATGACAAATAGATTTTGTTTTTTTCTTTTTTATTAAAAAGAAAATTTTTTAAATAAAACTAGAAATTCAATCCCATAAAAGAAGCTAGAAAGGTACCTTAGACCACATTAAACAAATGTTTAGAAAATGTGTGGCATACTGAGAAAGACAAAATTATAAGCGTCATTATTTTCGAGCACATTAAAAACTTAAATCATACGTACATGCATGAAATATCCTATGGCAAGTTATGTCAACTTACTGTAGCATTAGAAATCCATGCAACTTGTGGAACATATGCAACACTTCCTGAAATAATAACACTAGAATCTGCAGCTGCTGGAAGTTCTCCGAGCATTGCTGATATTAGTGATGTCTTTCCCTCCCCTGTACTTCCAACAACTGCGACTAAGATACCGACTGGTATGTCCAAATTGATGTTTGATAATGTGGGCTTCTCAGCCTAGTTAAGAAGTAATACAATGACCAAGATGAAAAATTGAACCATAGGAAAGCAATATATAGAAAGTACATGTTGAAATGAAAACGATCTCTAGAATTTTATCCGAGAAAAGAATCTCATTCAATCATAACTCTCTTTGGTACTAAGGCATTTTGTAGGCAAGCTTCTATCAGTGTGCAAAGTTATTAGCTTAATTGAGATAAGATTTAATGATACCAAAGTCCAGGCTTAGCTCAACTGAGATAAGATTTAATGAGACTGAGCCCTTGTTGCGGCCCAGGCTTCTAGATCTGCTGCTTTATTCTGGTTCCAATAATTAAGAATTATTTGCCCCTACTTGAGGGAAAAGCCCGATCACCAACTAAGGCCCCTAAAGAGAATACCCGCAGCTACCTCAACTAATGATGCAGTGCCGGAATAAGAATTAAGACTCTTTGTAGTAGTGTGTTCATTAAGTAATTTTAATAATGATGAAGTCCAGCAATAAGATTAAACATATTAATAGTAGTTTGTTTATTACGTTACTTTATATGAAAGTTAGATTTAATTAATCAAAAATATGTTTGATGCCTACCCAAATACACACACAATATACAGCAAAAAGAAAAAAGAAATAAATAATAATAATATCATAATAAAATAAAAAAATCCTTGGTAAAGAGAGAGTACACCTCTGGATCCCAGGAAAAGTTTCAATTCTTGATTGAGATGGCCGGAAGTTTTGGATTTAATGGTGGGCTTGGAAGCAAAACTCTCTCTTCTGCAAGAAGCAGCTCCTCTAGGGATACTTTTGCATTTACCACCTGAAAATCGATGGCAACTTAAGTAACACAATCAAAATAAAACAATAACATCATTATGCCTTTTGCTTAAAGTGTTAAGCTTGAAAACTCAGGAATCCAAATGCAACCTAAGTCAAATCTCAAAGTCCAAAAGTATATCTTTCCCTATATTTTGTACACAAATCAGTAAATATATACACAATCCATACTTCAAAAATAAAAAATAAATAAGAAAACAAGCAAGTGTCAACAACTAAAGCCATCATTGTATAGGTTATATACAAGTAAATGTAAGGCTCATATCCAAGCCGGAAATTCTGAAGAACAAAATTTTGAAAAGCATATAAGTAGAGAACCTGAGTTATTATATTAGGAAGCATGAGTAGAGGAAACCGTAGCACTGCAAATAATGAAAGTGACGTAAATGCCCCAGATGGAGTCAAGTCTCCCCCACAAGCCGTAAATAATCCAAAGCAGTCACAGTCACCAAAACAGGAATGCTATTCAATATGAAACTATTTAACTGCAAAAACAAGTAAATTTGTTAAAATACAGAAGTGGAAAATAGAGAAAGTTCACATGAATTCCATTATCTAAATTCCTTCGGGGTTATTAAGTTATATAGCTATGTATAGCAGATTAGCAAAAATACTGTTTTAACATTCAAAAATGGCCACCAAAAAAAAATTGATATGCAGGAAAAGTGATCCTATTAAACATTAAAGAGATCAACTATTGCAACTGAACATCGAAAACCTGTTTCAACACTCAAAAATGGCCACCAAAACAAATTGATATGCAGGAAAAGTGAACCTATTAAACATTAAGGAGATTAACTATTGCAACTGAACATTGAAAACCTGAAAAACATTAGTGTTATAATTCTATAGTTATGGTTTTCCATCCTTGTAAATATTTTGTGATATTTTCCTTTTCTATGCTTTGTACACTTGTATATATTCATATCTTTGGTGAATGAATAGATCATTCTCATTCTTTCTCAAACCTAAGAGTTTTACATGGTATCAGAGCTCTCTAAACAAACTTAGGGTTTTGTGAACAGGGGTTTGAGAATTTAGAACCCGTTTGTGATACGTTTAGGGTTTTGTGGAGAGGTGAGTTTACAGTTTTGCTCACAGTCGCCGTCTTTGGTTCGTTCGCCGTCGTTGCCGCCGCTGCCGAAAAAAAAAAGCTGTTTTTTTCGACACTGCCCAATCCAACGAGGAGTCCAGCCGCCAATCTACAAAACTCCAAAGTCCGATTTCCATCTGACCAGTGCGTGAGGCTCACGCATCGCTTGTTCCAACCTGCTGTCCGTCCACGCGCCGGTGCGTGTAGGCACATGCGTCGTCGTTTGTCATCCGTCTATCTCTATGTTGAAGAGTCTTCGTCCACAACTTCAACATTTGTCTTCTTTAGATTGTGAGTCATGTCAGTTTGCTAAATTTCATCGTTTGAGTTCGTATCCTCGAGTCAATAAATGAGCTAGTGCTCCTTTTGAATTAATCCATTCTGATGTTTGGGATCCATGTCCTGTTGAGTCCAAAGGAGAGTTTAGGTATTTTGTTACATTTGTCGATGACTATTCTCGTGTTACATGGTTATATTTAATGAAAAGTCGTTCTGAGTTACTTTCTCATTTTCATAACTTCCATGCTGAAATTCAAACTCAGTTTAGTGGTACTCTTAAAATCCTACAAAGTGATAATGCTAAGAAATATTTCTCTCATACACTCAAGTCTTATTTAGATGCCCATGGCATTCTTCATCAATCTTCTTGTGTTGATACTCCATCTCAAAATGGGGTTGCAAAACGAAAGAATCGTCATCTCCTTAAGACAGCCAGAGCTTTGATGTTTCAGATGCATGTTCCAAAATCCTTTTGGGCTGATGCTGTTTCCACAACTTGTTTCTTAATAAATCGCATGCCCTCTTCCATTCTTAAGGGTGAGATACCTTTTCGTACTTTATGCTCCAAGCAACATTTGTTTCCCATTCCACCCAAAATATTTGGTTATACCTGCTTTGTTCGGGATGTTCGGCCTCAGCATACCAAGCTGGATCCAAAGTCCTTAAAATGTATTTTCCTTGGTTATTCCCGTGTCCAAAAGAGGTATCAGTGTTATTGTCCTAGTCTAAATAAATATTGAGTCTCTCCTGATATCACGTTTTTTGAACATACCCCTTTTTTTCATCACCGTCTTTCTCTTCGAATAAGAGTCAAGGGGAGCATGAGGAATTAGAGGATAATTTCCTTGTCTATACAGTTATTTCTCCTTCCGGTCCTCTTCCTGATTCATCTTTACCTGTGGCTACCTCTACTCTTCCTCCCATCGTTAAGGTCTATACTCGACGACAACCTCCTTCAGTTCCATTTCCTGTACCAGAGTTTTTTTCGTCATTGGATCTAGAAACGGGTGATGATCTTCCTATTGCTTTTCGTAAAGGTAAACGTACATGTATTCATCCTATTTCCTCTTTTGTTTCATATAAAAGAGTAGAGGTAGCCACAATAGTAGAGGCCTTGGGGACAACTTTGATTTAGGACAGAGGTGTGAACAATTGAAATCATTCCACTTTCATTTTCCCGTGATTTTGGGCATAACTGACTTTTCTTTCGTAGACTATCATTTTGGATTGCATTTTTTAGGAAACCCCGTCAAAATGGGTATCAACGTATTTCCGCTCGTAGACAGACATCAAGATTGTGAAAGTTGAAAAACCCCCGTCTTTTTGGGCGTCAAGTCAATTTCCCTCGTAGATGATGATTGAAATCGAACTTCTTGCTAAAACAGCGTCTTTTGGGTATCCAGGGATTTGAACTCGGTGACAAAGATTGAAATTGCTGAGATTTTATCTCCATATATATATGAAAAAAGAAAGTCGTTTTCTTTGTCTTCTCTCTCTTAGCCGAGCTACTTTATTGGGTTGAGGACTAGAATGCTTGCTTTCAGCTTTCAAAAAAAGAGGAAAGGGTTCTTATCGAGATAGAAGGAAGTACGCCTGGATCAGTAACAGATGCTGATGAAAGATAGGCTATGGGATGCATTTGGAGCGGATGCATGGTCCTCCCAAAGGACACACGAACTAGTCACTCGTGAATAAAGACTGTTCCCATATACGACCCAACAGGCCCATACGCCCAAAGAGGCAACATATATAAGGAATAGACAGCTCTAGGTATCGATGAAGGAGCGTTAGAATTCCTCAATCGGGGAAATTGTCCCTTCCTCTCGTTATAAGATGGTTCCATGTCCCTCCGAACAAAAGTCGTTGTATATAACGTCATGGTTGTTTTCCTTCCCTCTTCAAAGACATGTTAATTTGATAGTTCCATCGGTCCTGATAAAGATGTAAATGTCAAAGAAAGAGAGATAGATTCACTACATGGATTAGTGGATCTACTTTCCTAGTAACGAGATCTGAGGAAAACTGGTTCAACAATAGCATAGAATGGATGTACCAGCTTTTTGTAAATAAAGGAAGAGAAAGGTGCTTGGCCTTTCTTGTCTCAATCCCAACTGCTAGTTCTCAATAGTGTACACCCGTAACTGAACCTGTATAGACGGTGTCTATTCATCCATGGCAGTCAAGCTCTTCTGGTCTGTGTTCGCTACTTGGGGATGAAGAAGCTTCCCGAATCCACGTCCATAGCTTTACAGTCTCTTTTTCAATGGTAGTGAATCTCTTTCTGCTGTGCTTGTTAGTATGGGAAGAAAAGTCGTGATAGGCCCTCTCCCTGGTACTTTTACTTCAACCTGTAATCTTTGCCTGGGAATTGGAATTTCTCCTGCGACGAAGACAATCCATGACGATCAAACCCACATAGATAGGGACAGGCCTTCAAACAACACGTGTCAGGTCCGTCTCGTTCGGCTCAGCCAGAGCAAGATCTGTCATAGCTCGATCCCTTGATGGATAAATAAATGCCTTTGTCCCTAGAAGTCTGGCTTCCACAGACTACAATAAAAAACCCCGGCTGTAAAACGTCTTGCTCTTTGACTTTATCAAGATCCTAAGTGTATCGCTTCTTTTTTTTTGTCCCATCAGGCATCCATTGCATCACGTGAATTCTTGATCCCCTCATTTCAACACCACCACCTGTGCTTCAAAACGGAGTTTTTGTGCGCGCTATCAGACTTAGGGATCAGTTCATCATCACTAAAAAAAAACCTTCCTTTCGAAAAGATCCCATCAAAATGTCTATAGTCGCATACATATCCCGTTATATATTTGATTGTTTGCTCGATTTGGCATGATGAGAATCGACTCGAAGATCAAAGACTTCGCCATCTCGATTGCTAAAAGCGAATTAAAAAGATCGATTTCCTGCTTCTGCAAAGGGTGGAAAAGGCTCATATGCTCTCTTCGGTTGAGCTGTCCACGACACAAATCCCTCTTTCCTGTAAATATCGATTTTCCTTTTCCCGGTCTTTTGTCCTGTAACAGCGGTCACATCGGAATCTCAAATCTATCTCTTAGCTGGTTTGCTCCAACCCCTTTTTGTTTGATGACAATCGGGAAGACCTTGCTAGCGAAGCAAGCAAGAAAAGGGATGCCATTAGTTTAAAAGGTAGACTTCTCTTTTCTCGCTTGTTCCCGACGACTGTTTAGGAGTGCATATGAGTTCATGAGTGCATGAGTCAAGGTGCGCTTTTCTTCCAATCGAATAGATTCTATTAAAGCAAAACCAAGAGGAGAAGAAGAAAGATTTAAAGATTTACAATACTCGAGATAAAGAGGTCAACAAAGAATTCTTTGAGCTATCGATGAAATGGCCAGTAGAGTTTGATTTCAGCATTGAGAACTTCTTTCTTAATCCGAGAGGATTGAATCTGTACTTCCTTCCCTTTAGAGTCAGATCTCTTCAAACCTTTTTAGAAAGAAAGTGTAATAGCCAATGCGCCCCCCCCCCCGAAACTTGGCAAAAAGCCCTTTCCTATTTACTCCTAAATTGAGAATCAAATTCCATGCGGGTGGAGACTCTCAATAGTTCAATCGTAAGGCCTACATCTGCTCTTCTAGTGAAGCTAGAAAAAAGCCTACTAGCTGACTGGCACGAAATCGGAGATCTTATTGTCTTGTGAATCTCCAAAACAAAGCCTTCGCTACAGTCGCCAAATGGAATTTCATTAGCATTACATAGCTCTAAAACTAGGGAAGGCATGTTGCCCTGGATGGACCGATCGAGTCCCCCTATACTTGAAGACTGTTGCTGAGAGTGAGTTGAAGCTAACGATTTCTATTCTAGCCACATTCTCCTAAAAGTTCAAAATTCTCTTTTTTTTTTTATTCGGGACTCACTTCGCTCCCTTTCAAGGTGCAGGAATTAACTAACTGCAGCTCTCATTGCTGCTTGGAAAATGGAGACTCTTACCATCCATTTGTCGGCCTTTACGAGTGCACTTGTTAGGTTTTTAATGAGGAAAGTACCAAGTAGTGCCAACTAAGAGAAAGATGCAAATAGTCAAAAGTCGCTACTATAGAATAGAATTCCTTGGCTGGCTTAATAAAAGAAACGTAGTCTTAACTAAGCATAAGTCCTTTACTTTATTTCCACGAGCTTCGAAAGATGGGATGGAGCCTTCACTAATAGACAGATGGGATTGAAGGATAAGCAACTACATCAATCAACTTGGCAGCAGCAAGGGAGGTTTCTCCCGCTACGGCTCTTCCCTGCTGGATGAAGTTTTCTTCTTGTATTGTAGCTAGGGGAAACAAGAAAGAGCTCTAATTGATGTTCCTGGTCCAGCTCAGTCAATGATTACACTTGACACTGTCTCCTCATCTCTATTTGCTGTCAATCTATCCCTATCTATAGGATTTTGAGACCTAGATCGATGTAATGCCAGCTTGAAGCTCTAGTCTATGCCCGCCCTCTGCCCATAAAGAGATGTGGTATCTTTCACTCTGCTTTGTAAAAAGTTTTTTGCAATGCCGAAAGGTAGAGCAGCTTCAAGGTCTTCGGCAACGAGTGAAACTGCAGACCCAAGTGGAGATCAAAGAGTTGCATCTTAATCAACGCTATTTTCCGATCTGGATTTGAAGGAGGGTGGGCTTCTAAGGTAGGGACCACCACAAGTCTTCCAACCATTCTAGATATCCTCGTGCTAATTTGATTAAATGATTTCCTCATATTTGACTTCCCCATGGCGAACACCTATTCCTAGAAGAAGTGATGTTATTGGGAATAAGGTGGATCCTTCTTTCCCGTTTCATCAAGGAATGGACCTCGACAGAAAGAACTGATTGTAGATACGAGGATGAATCTATGGAAGATCCTAGTAGTGATAATGATAATGATATTGAAAATGAGAGTGACAACGAAAATGAGGATGAAGCTATTAGATACGAGGATGAATCTATGGAAGATCCTAGTAGTGATAATGATAATGATATTGAAAATGAGATTTAGATGGAACATTGAGATTTGTTTTCCTTTGTTGTGATTAATTATTGGGATTATTTTCTTTGTCGTGATTAATTTTGAGTATGTTAGGTATTTTTAAGCAATATTATAACATTATAAATATATAATAGTATATATTTTATGATTTAATTATGTCTTATTAATTTAAAATGAGGCTTCCGTCTCATACCGCCTCGAGGCTTATGCCTCGTCTCTCCAAGGGAAAACGCCTTGAGGCTGCTTTTAGACTTTTAAACATTGATCCCAGGAATTTGGGCTGCAGCACTCTTCAAGCAAATTGGAATTTACCAAGGCTGTCCAAGAGTTGCTGAAGGATGTCTTCTTTCATATGAAATACTCTGATTCAACTGAATATCTTCCTGATGAATCCAATGTCCAAATATAAGAATCATCACAAGCCTCCACTTTTTTTCCAGCCAAAATTTGAAACACCTGACCAAATTCAAGAATTTCTGGTCTTTCAACAATCTTCTGAAGGAGATATCCCATGACAAAGTATCAAAATATCCCAATGGTCGAAAACAGACCCATTGGGCAGTAGAATGGTATATGCTAGTCATTCTAAACTTGACAATTGGTTCACATGACAGGTTCAATGCAAACTGCAAAGCCTTGTTTATTTTGTTTGCAGCTTGCTGATGGAAAGTCACATGTCTTAGATGATTTATGTTTGTCTCAAATTTCTCATTGATAAAGTAACGATCTAACTCGACATGCTTCAGCACTGTTTTGGGCTATAATTTGTTGTTTCTTGCTTCTCCAAGTTATAAGCATCCCCATATACAGGCACAACAACTCGATACCTGCCAGTCCTCGATACTTGCCACGATCAAATACTTCATCTTCAGAATTAACTTCAAGTTTAGTATTTGTAGATGTGTCAACTAGTATGCAACCACTTAGTCCAATTTCTCTCGAGAGATCTTGTCAGAACTAACTTCAAGTTTAGTATTTGTAGATGTGTCAACTAATTTGCAACCACTTATTCCAATTTCTCTTAAGAGATCTTGAGTGTACTTTCATAGAGTGATTGAAATCTATTTGTTGGATGGATCTTGCTACTTTAGTTCCTAGAAAGTATATTAGATGTCCCAACTTTTTTTTATTTTTAAAAGGAAACAAACTTTTCGTTGATGTAATGAAAGAGGCTAGTACTCAAAAGATAAATCAGGTGTCCCAAGTATTTGATTTCAAATTCCTTTGATGTAGTTTCAGACGCAGAATTTATCTTCCTCTATTTGCCCCTTGAGCTTGGCTCAAAATGAAAACTTGTAGCATCTATTTTTTTATTGTTGTTATTCCCAATCTTTCTGGTGACAATTATTCTCTTATTTTCATCTTCATTTGGTCTTTGGCAACTCCTAGAGAATATCTTACAGATTCTGGTTGGTCCTCACTTGGCATCTAGCTCTCAGCTGTTATGGTCCAATGCAATCAAAGCTCTTCTGATTGAGATTTGGTATGAATGCAATCGCAGGTTTTTTTATGACAAATCACTTTATTGGCTTGATCGTTTGGGTTCAGTTCGTCTTGTAGCATCATCCTTGTGTTCTCTCCAAGTCTTTTGCTAATTTTTTTTTTTTTTACGACAAGAAACCAACTTTTCATTAAAGATATTAATATTCATGCTACGTATTAGAGAAAATAATTTCATAATTCATTGAGTGAAGAATGATGAAATTTACAGAAGAAGACTTTCAAACAAATATGTAAAAGTAATCAATGAATCTATGCTTATATGGGAAAGAACAATAATAGCTACATATATAATTCGACGACATATACAATGAAATAATCTATTCCTAATTTACAGCTTGATTTTCTACAAACTTCTTTTTTCGAAGGAACTGACAATTTGAGATATTGTCATCAAATTTCAAAATTATCTAGATATACGTTCTGTTGAATAATCTTAATTTATTCTCTCTTTTTACATTTTTTTTATGACAAACAAAATAATATGAAGAATGTATTTCTTAGTTCTTTCCACGTCTCCAAAAGGCATAATGGATTTTTTACATGACAAGTTCTAATTATTCAAAGAAACAACAGCAGTAACATAACAGTAAAGTGTCATCCAGGTTCATAAATGATTGTAACTCAAAATTTGGATATATGCCTTTAGAAAAGAAAGGTTAAGAAATACCTCTTGTACAAATCCTTCACAGAAAGAATTAGGTTGAGCATTACACCGTCCGCTACTAATATATAAACAACTCCAAATCTGGTGAACCATCGAAATTCAAAAACATAAACTTTGGCTTCTACAAGAAGCATTACAACCATTGAGGACCAAGTAAGGGCCTGAATTATAAGGGCAACAACCTGAAACGAAAGGGCTTAGGCTTACTATTGGAGCACTCAATCTAAAATCCACTCATCATCTCCAGAGCTAAACAAAATTACTTCTTAGTTAGTACACCACTTCTTACCTAGTGCATCAAGTTAAGAAGACAAGATCTCAATCTTTTTCACACTTAAAATCTCCCTTCGTTCTCAAGAGTAATACAAACTAAACCACCATTCTTCCTATACCCCCTGTAATCGGACTGCAGATCACATCTTTTTTTTTCTAAAAATGGAAACAAACTTTTCAATATGAAATGAAAAAAGAGTAATGCTAAAAATACAACGGCACAAAATAAAAAGAAGACAAACTTGACAAAACATAAACCCTATTCCGGAAATATAAATCTGTTCCAATTTGAACATATGAATAGAAAAGCATGCAAACAACTTGGAAATTGAACACCATGAGGAAGGTTTAAATTGAGCTAATTCCAAGCAATCAGACCACGAAAAGACTTGTCTTGAAAACCCCTTTAGTTGCATTCAAACCAAATTTCAGAAAGAATAGCTTTCACCCAATTACCCCATAAAAGATGAGAATTGGGATTCAAAAGAGGGCCCACCAAGATTGCAGATCATATCTTTATTAACTTTTTAAAAAATATTCCCAACATTAAGAAGCAACAATTAACAAAACCATTTCATCATCATCGGTAAACTAGGTAAAAATTGGCTAAACAAATTATTATGTAAAGGCAAATATTTCCCCCTTCAATTGCAACTAATGAAACATCTACAGTCCCTAATGAACGCATATTTCCATGTACTAAGAAACTGTCCCTTCTCCATTTTGTTATGCTTGCAGTGTGTGAACATGTAAATTTCAGGAAAGCAATAAAAGATTAGAATAATTCTTAAGTACTGTAAGTAAACACTACCTCGAATGAAGCAAGTGCGGTCTGCCCATCTAAATTCAAGACTGAAATTCCCATGATCAATTTGTATAAAGGCACAAACGCACAGTAAGCAGCCAACAAACACAGCACATAATTGTATATCTTTGACTTCAAACAAAACCTCTGTACTGTAAAATTCTTTTTCATCAGCCATATTCTGTAGATACATAGACCTAGAACAAGCAGGTGAGAAATAGCAACCACCAGTGAGTCAATGACACATGGTGTGTAAGCGCCAAAAGCATTTTCCACTGCATTTGTCCAAACACCACCAACAATTGGACGACAATACCAAACAAACGGCTCAAACCCCATTCTTGGTTTATTTGGCGAAGTCAGCTTCAACCAAAACGAACCTAAACATGAGTTATAAGCAACAATTTAGTCCTCAACAGCAAATATAGTTGAGTTCTAAGCAAAATATTGATTAGCATTTGATTCCAATCATAAATGAGTAGCGAAGAACTAAAATTTCGAGTACATGCACTTCTCGGATGAAATTAAATCAGTGGTTTTGATGGTTTTCGCTGCCTGGGAATTTCGATAACATTGAATACATTTATGAATCTGGCCACATTGTCGCAAAGCCTCCTTCACCTAATTAAAATTTGGACCAACATGGGATGGATGGCCCAAAATAAAAGACATAAATGAAAAATGGGTATCATTTTGAAAACCAATGAAATTTGATCTTCTGTTTATGTTATCATTGTATTAAATTATCACTTTAACCTATGCATTATTTTTCTATTTTCTTTGTTTTGCAACGTTCTTTTTTCTTTTTTCATTTTTTAGAATTTTTTCTTCCTTTTTCCTTTTTTTCTACAATGCTTTTTTTTTTGTGTTTTTCTTTCTACATTTCTTCTTCCTTTTTTCTTTTATTCTTTTTTTGTGCATTTCTTCTTTTTTTCCCTTTCTTTACTTTTTTTTTTGTGTTTCTTTGAATCGAGCATCAAACATAGAGTATATAACATTAGAGCATCGAGCATCAAGTGAACTTCTTAATCGAGCATAAAGCATACAACATAGGCCTAGAATATCGAGGATCGAGTAGCATGTAGCTAGTATATAGCATAGAGTATATAATATAGAGCATAAAATGTAATGCATCGAGCATGAAATATCAAGTATCGAGGATCAAGTAGCATGTAGCTAGTATATAGCATAAATCATATGACATAAATCATAGAGGTAGAGCATCAAGTATTGAGGATCAAGTATCGAGGATCGATTATCGAGTATCAAATATTGAGTATCAAGTATCAAGAAAACTTATAATTCACAGCACACTAATGAGTTGTAGAGTCAAATGAGTAAATTCACAAGATGCTGACATAAGCAAAAGACCACTTTTTATTCAATTTAAAAAAAGGTACCCATTTTTCATTTGACCTTAAAAAAAAAAAAAAAAAAAAAAAAAAAAAAAAAAAAATCCCTTTCTCGACATTATAAACTCCCTTTCTACTTTGTGTCAAGTAGAAAATTGAGGTACAAAAGGGTGAATATGTATCGGCCTAAATTTCTATGATAGTTTGAGTCTACTATATGCATGTATAGGCTTGAGAATAAACTTGACAAAGAAAAATTTAATAAAATAAATAAAACTTTTATTTCTTTACGTAAAATTCAAATATTAAGATCTTGAAAACACTATTCGGGTACCCCTGATTTTATTTTAGAATAAATTGAGCAAATAAACGAATTAATAAAGGGACATTTAGGCCGATGACCTAAAATTTGGGCCTATAATGCTAAATAACTATTTTTTTTTAAAAAAAGGTCAATTGACCCCCTGTTGACGTCATCACGATATGAGATTACAAGAATTGTCCCTCACAATATTGGTCTCGCTCTCGCTCTCGCAACAATGGATCTCGCTCTTATTGAATGAGAACGATCATTACCATGGGGTTAGAGTTTTGAGAGAAAGAGCGAGAGAGAGCGACAACAAGAAAGCTCGAGCGAGAGCAACAACGAGAGAGCACGAGAGCAGGGGAGCATGAGAGCACGAAGTAGTGACAGCGAAAGTGACGAGAGAGGGAGTAAGAGAGAGCAACAGTTAAAGAGATCCATGTGTATAAGATGATATTCATCTACTTGTACAACTTAATGAAAAATGTTCTCTTGCTTTGTAGGATGACAGAAAGGTATGTACTAATTCAATATGGATATGATTGGGAAGAGAACCAAAATTTGTATATTTGAGGCGAGCTAACAGGAATTATTGTGCCTATTACATTAAAGTATGAAGAACTTAAAGCTCACATTTATAAGGTTACAAATGTAAGTTCTTCAGAGTTTGATGTTATCATGAAAGTTAAATATAAGCTTGACTATAAAGTCCCTCCACAGTACATACGGAATGAGGGGGATGTTCGCTCCCTTCTTTCTGGGAAGATCTTTGTAGAGTTCAGCTATTTGTAATGCTAAAATAGAACCATGACAGAAAATGTGAATATGAGTTATGATGATACGGGGGTAGATAACCAATATGAGGAATCATATGAACTTAATCGAGAAGAGGGTGATATTCTATTATCTATGAACAATCAGCCATCAACATTATCATTAGACAGTGACGACACTAATCCATGGGACTTGGTAAGAGAAACTCAATGTAGCGGACCTGTGCTTGGTAACGAGAGATCAACAGGATTTACTTCAATGGATTGTGGTCTTTCAAAAAAGCGTGATCCTTTCTGTTGGGGTTGATGCCCTAAAGTCTCATGTCCTGTAGTATGTAAACAGTTTGTACGAACACTTATGATGTATAATATATGATATTTACTTCACTTATTGATTTTGCTCATTTTAATGAAACCAATAAACTAAAATCCCTAGTTGTTTTTATGTAACTTAAGCATATATGTGGTGACATACAAGTGAATCTTGTCTTGAGTGATAACCAAAATGGTTTGTAGTATATGGATATAGGAGGGAAACCTTATCCTAGTAACACTACGGATGTGACCCGCTTTGTGGAATAGTTACAAGTATTGTGACTTGTCACAGATGGTCTGATCATGATTATTCGTGTAGGGGACATGCGAGGGGGGGCGTCCTATACAAAGAGTTTGTATAATACTTAACCACGAAGTGTTAATGTCTCGTTATACAACACCATTCATGACAGAGATTTCACTTCACTAGGATGACCATAGGTAGCATGACCTCAATCCTGAGTGAGTTGGGAAATCCTACCATTGGGAGCGGTTCTTTGATTTGTATGGGTGTGAGTGGCTAGGTCGTCAACTCAAACCTACCACTTTGGGGATTCGTCTGATTTTGAGAGCTGGGAACTCAGCTACACAAGATGGAATTAACTTTTTTCCTGAAGCAGGGGTAAGTAGATAGATAGCTCCCTTAAAGACTGATTCCAAGCTTGAACGATGTGGCGTCACACACTTTCTGAGGTGTTCATATATAGTTGGACTATGTTGTATCGTTCATTAAAGGGATCAGTAGTACTTAAGGAGTGAGATGTAACTACAGGGTCAAAACGATAAATTGGTCCTGTTGTACTTACGAGCATCTGTGAAGGTTATCGTACTCATGATTAGTTATATCCGATGGACACAGAAATATATCTGTGGTAAGAAGAGTTCGGCTATCGGTCTTTAGTGGAATGTCTGACAGTTAACGGATGGTGGATCTCGTGGCTAAAGAGTTTAGTCAGCTATTCACGTACCGTTGGAGCTTAGAGCCATAGGTCCATAAGGTCCCATTGGTAGCTTGGATACAAGTTGAGAATCAATTTTTGGGTCTGTTTGAAATGTTCAAATTGACAAGAGGGAGTTCGATTATATATGATATAATTAGACTGGTTAATTATATATGATATGATTGACTAAATGTATGAGATACATTATTTTGGAGGAAATTAGATATAAATATGATTTATATTAAGTAGAGGATAAAACCTATAGTTAATATATGATATCAAACTATAGGTTAAGAATATAATATGATTATATTCATTATTTTATTAATTGGGCAGTTATGAGATAATTGGCTGAATTTTTCTTCGAATTCGTGCGAAAGTGAAAAGTTGAATTTTGTTCTAGTAACTGAAGAATAAAATGAAAATTGTTTTCATTTTTCAAAAGACACGCTAAATCGCTCATGGTGTGAAAGTCTTACATCGCTTAGTTTTGAGAGTCTATATGATAGCGCCTGCCCACTAAACGATCGTCGAGTTTCCTATGATTGCCCGTGATTATCTAAGCAATCGCTTACCTTTTAATAGACGACCACTTAGCAATTACTACATGATCGTGTACCCCGACCCAGACGATCAAGCACCCAACTATATAATAGTCTTCCTTATCTCCCACTTGCTTGTTCGTAGTACACGATCATCTTTCCTCCTCCCCTCTATCAATTTCATCAAAGTCCACCCTTTGTATTCTCGCTCCGAGAATACTGAGGGCTTTGAATGGTGGTGTCGTCCCCGTTGCTTGTTGTTCGTGCGCTACTGTTCGTGTAGATGATCGTGGTGTTGCTGGGCGATTGCTTGTTGGACGAGAAAGAGTGATAAGAGTTCTCTCACGATGAAACCGAGTCCTTGTGAAGAAAGTTTTCAACTGGTACGTTCTCTCGGTCTTTTGTTTTTATCTTTTAAAGCATGCCAATAATTGGTGTTTTCAATGCATATCTGTATGTTATAATGTATGTGTGGAAATTTTATCACAATGAAATTGGAAAAATCCACTTCCGCTTATAGGTACTCTTGTATAAGAGTTTCTTCACTTTCGTGGCTGGTAATGAGAGATCAACAGGATTTACTTCAATGGATTATGGTTCTTTAGAAGAGTGTGATCCTTTCGTGGTTGATAATGAGAGATCAGCAGGATTGAATTCTATGGATTGTGGTCTTTTTATAAATGTCTCGCTTTCTTTTAGTATCACTCTCGGTAGTCTCACTCTCTCTAACTTAACATGTTTATAACTTTTTATGACTCTTTTTGTAAATGTCTCGCTCATCTTAGTATCGCTCTCGTTAATCTCGCTCTCTCTAGTACCTTACTTAACACATTTATAGCTCTTTATGACTCCTTCTATAAATGTCTTGCTCTCTCTTAGTATCGCTCTTACTAATCTTGCTCTCTCTAGTAACGTTACTAAACATGTTTATAACTCGTTATGACTCGTTCTGTAAATGTCTTGCTCTCTCTTAATGTCGCTCTCGCTAATCTCATTCTCTCTAGTAAAGTTACTTAACATGTTTATATTTTTTTATGACTTTTTCTGTAAATGTCTCTCTCTCTCTCTTAGTGTCGCTCTCGCTAATGTCTAGGTTAAAAGTGTAGGATTGTATCAACAACATTGAAAGCACAAGGATCATCTAAGCATTCAAATTCACTAATTTTGGCAAAATATAAAGCATGCTTTTGCATAAAAAGTGAGTTTCAAGACATACCTCTTGTAGAACTTCTTCAAATATCCTTCATGATAACTTGTAGAAATACAAGTTATTTATGCTGCCTTACTTAGATATTGTGGTTAAAAGAGAGAAAATATGCGCCGATTGTATGGAAATTGGCTAAGAAATACAATAATTGTAAATTATCGCCAATACACCCACTAACACCATCAAGATGGTAGAAAAGAATATTTCAAGTCTGTTTTGCAGGAAATCAAGTCACCACTTGCGATCAAGGCTCAGAGAGAAATTGAACAACGCATCTCCGTCGCATTGCGCCCGTCAATCAACAATGAAAAAACGATCAACGCAATGATGGCGCAATGCAACAGTCGATCCAGAGCTGAACTTCAACCGCATGCGGTAATAAAAACAACATCGCATGCGAAAACACAATCGAAAGATACAAATGAGCAACGTAATCGCGGAGGATTATGACACATGTACAATTAACCGTTGTGCATTATTGACGAACTGATTGCATAACAGAAGGAATATTTATTCCACCATTTTCGGAATTTCCATAACAATAAAGTGGGGACCACAAGTCAGAGAGTCAAAGCCTTCAGCCTATAAATACCCTCATAGAATTCACTGAAGGATATACTTCATATGAGGCTATTCTGATATCTGTATATTGAGAGAGAGGTTGATCTGAGTGCTGATGGGAGAAGATCCGGGAAGAAAAGAGATAAGGCTAAGAGATGAGTCTCAGCGCAATTCAGGCAAATCCCCGTCGTGAAGCTCTGTGCTTAAATCCCTTCTACATGTTGAGCAAGCCTAAGAGGGAAACTCATCCTTCCATTCACTCCATCTACGCCGGCAAGCGATTTCTCCATCCAGATTTGTGTCAAGATGTTGGCACTCATTTGTATTTGTTTCTAACTCTCATTCATCAATTATATTTCATCTTCTTAGTCTAAATCATTCACAACCATATATCAGACGCTTGATTTTATAATTAATTGTCATGATCATCTTCATTTCCACTTTCCTGTCTACTTCCGTTCCTCCCTTAATCGCTTTCTCCATGTGGCGATTAATATGAATTAAACAAGTTAATTAATCTGTGCTAAATAAATAAAGATGTTTAGCTAAGGCATGCTAGACGACATCTTCACCTGTGAGAGCAGAAGTGAAGATGCCATTCTGATCTGTCGAGAGAAGGTTAAAAGAATACGTTAACTAAAGCGAGAAGTAATTCTAGAGATGGAAGCAACCTTGCATTCAGTATGTTCATCTCTGCTTCACCACAGAGATGTGAGAAACACGGTCGATCACTGAGAGGTGTACGCCAAGGGAAAGCAGAACCACACTTATCTCTTTAAAGAAATTAAGGAACTTGCGATGTTTATATTAATTATCTTTTCTATTTCTGCTTGGCACATAAGCCTTGCCATTGCATAACACGATTCTTTGTATAATCTTCATAGTCAGTCTCAACCTCGGTATCTTGTATCATGTAACCTGTATCTTGTATCATCATAGCTTAGGTTTACTTTTATTGCACTTTACTTTTATCACCTAGACATCATAGGTTAAAAATCTAGTATAAAAGTTATACTTAGATGAATCACCTAGACTTAGGATATGTTTAGTTAGCCAAAATGTATCGCTAAGTATTTTATACCCTAATCGTCTAGAACACTTCAGCTGGAGAGAAGTAATGTACTTTTAGCTCTAGTGTCCCTAAGAGTTCACACCGTGAGATTCATGCTTGGCTTTGAGCTGCCCTGGGAGCGGACTCCATTCGGAGAGTGTTTGCATGAGTCAATACCAAGGTGAATAGGGGAAGTTGTTCATAGTAAGTGGGAGAAGGAAGTGTGTCAACACATCCTACGGTCTCTTCCATTAGGTCGCACCGTGAGATTCCTATAATGCGCCTGCATGTCTGGGCTGGAGCGACCTTACCAATCGGAGGGTTATATTATAGGATTCGGAACTCCACGAACTTTAGAAATTGATAGGGTTTCTCAGGTCCGTTTTCACTATTGTCTTTCCAACTTGGGGAGCATAATGATTCCGATCTTTGAGGTCTGAAAATGGAGAGTCACACTCATGAGAATTACTAAGTGTTAGTAAATTCTTGACCAAAGTAGTGATAACTGAGTTACTATAGGAATAAGAGTTATTCTAGTGAAAGTATCTAGTCAAGATAGTCTTTGTTCCACGGAGGAATAGTCGATCACCCATCGGTGAAGGTTATGTTAAACCGTTGAAATATCGTTGCAAAATATAATAATGAAAGGTACATTATTAGTTTTTTTTTTGCTAAACTTGATTGAATTTAAAAGATTAATGTTTTTACTAGAAAGGATGTGTTTTTCTTTTCAGCATGACTAGCTCTTTAGATCAACTATTAGCTTCTGAAAAACATAACGGCAAAAACTACTCAACATGGAAAAAAAATCTAAATTCAACACTAATAATAGATGACTTGAGATTTGTCTTAACTGAGGAATGTCCTTAGGCCCCTGCCTCGAAAGAGGTACAAGGTAAATATGATTTACTAGTTGCTGAAACATGTTTAGTAGAGTGTGATACCTCAATTTGGATATTGGATTCAAGAGCCACTAATCATATTTGCTTATCTTTTCATGAAACTAGTTCCTGGAAAAATCTTGAAGAAGGCGAGATCACCCTCAAGGTTGGAACAGGAGAGGTTGTCTTGGCCGAAGCAGTGGGAGACTTGAAATTGTTTTTCAACGATAGATATATCATACTTAAAGATGTTTTGTATGCTCCTAAAACGAGACGAAATTTAATGTCTCTCACATGTATATTGGAACAAATGTATAAAATATATTTTGAAGTTAATGAAGCGTTCATTTTCAGAAAAAGGTATTCAAATTTGTTCTGTTATACTTGAAAATAACTTATATAAGTTAATACCAACTAAAGCAAAATTTTTCTTAAATACTGAGATATTTAGAACAGCTGAAACTCAGAATAAAAGACAAAAAGTTTCTTCTAATGCCTATTTATGGCACTTAAGACTTGGCAACATAAATCTCAAAAAGATTGAGAGATTGGTTAAGAATGGACTCCTAAATCAGTTAGAAGACAATACTTTACCTCCACGTGAGTCTTGTCTTGAGGGAAAAATGACTAAGAGATCTTTTACTGGAAAAGGCCTCAGAGCCACAATACCCTTAGAGCTCGTACATTCGGACCTCTATGGACCGATGAATGTCAAAGCTCGAGGTGGATATGAATATTTCATCAGTTTTATTGATGATTATTCAAGGTATGGTCATATTTACCTAATGCATCACAAGTCTGATTCTTTTGAAAAGTTCAAAGAATATAAGGCTGAGGTTGAGAACCAGTTAGGTAAAACAATTAAGACACTACGATCAGATCGAGGTGAGGAGTACATGGACTTAAGATTCCAGGACTATATGATAGAACACGGAATCAAGTCACAACTTTCTGCACCTAATATGCCATAGCAGAACGGTGTATCTGAAAGAAGAAACAAAACCTTGTTGGACATGGTTTGCTCAATGATGAGCTTTACTGAGTTACCTGATTCCTTTTGGGGACATGCATTAGAGACTGTTGTCTATATTTTGAATAACGTTCCCTCTAAAAGTGTTTCAGAAACACCTTATGAGCTATGGAAAGAGCGTAAAGGCAGTTTATGTCACTTTAGGATTTGGGGATGTCCGACACACGTGTTGGTGCAAAATCTTAAAAAATTGGAACGTCGTTCAAAACTATGCATATTTATAGGTTATCCAAAAGAAACAAAAGGTGGTCTATTTTACGATCCTCAAGAGAATAAGGTATTTGTATCGACAAATGCCACATTCTTAGAGGAAGACCACATAAGAAGTCATTAATCTCGCAATAGACTAGTATTGAATGAAATTTCCAAAGACGCTACAGATAGAACTAGTTCCTCTAATAAAGTAGTAGATAAAACTAGTACATCTGGTCGGTCATATCCTTCTCAAGAGTTGAGAATGCCTCGACATAGTAGGAGGGTTATTTATCAGCCTAACCGTTACTTGGGTTTAACAGAAACACAAGCCGTTATACCTGATGACGGCATAGAGGATCCATCGACCTATAAACAAGTGATAAAAGATATGGACCGTGATTAGTGGGTCAAAGCCATGGACCTCAAATAGAGTCTATGTACTTCAATTCTATTTGGGAACTTGTAGATCAACCAAATGATATAAAATCAATTGGTTGTACGTGGATCTACAAGAGAAAATGAGACCAAGCCAGTAAAGTACAGACTTTTAAGGCTCGACTTGTGGCAAAGGGTTATACCTAGAGAGAGGGAGTGAACTATGAAGAAACTTTCTCTCCCATTGCCATGCTTAAGTCGATTAGAGTACTCTTATCCATTGCCATCTTTTATGAATATGAAATTTGGCAGATGGATGTTAAGATAGCCTTTTTAAACGACGATCTTGAGGAGAGTATCTATATGGCTCAACTAGAGGGGTTTATTGCACAGGGTCAAGAACAATAGGTTTATAAGCTTCAAAAATACATTTATGGGTTGAACAAGCTTTTTGATCTTGAAATATAAGATTTGATACTGCTTTCAAATCTTATGACTTTGAACAGAATGTTGACGAGCCTTGTGTTTACAATAAGATCATAATTCTACTATAGCATTCTTAGTTTTATATGTTGACGATATTCTACTCATTGGGAATGAAGTAGATTACCTAACTGACATCAAGAAATGGCTAGCAACGCAGTTCCAAATGAAAGATTTGGGAAATGCGCAGTATGTTCTAAGGATTCAGATTATTCGGAACCGCAAGAACAGAACATTAGCTATGTCTCAAGCAACTTATATAGATAAAATGTTGCCTAGGTATAAGATGTAGAATTCCAAAAGAGGTCTGTTACCTTAAAGATATGGAATTCATTTGTCAAATGATCAATGTCCTAAGACGCCTCAAGAGGTTGAGGATATGAGACGCATTCCCTATGCTTCTGTAGTAGGGAGCCTGATGTATGCAATGTTATGTACTAGACCTGACATATGCTATGCAGTAGGGATAAGAGTAGGTATCAGTCCAATCTAGATATGATCATTGGACTGCCGTTAAGAATATCCTCAAGTATCTTAGGAGAACAAGGAACTACATGCTATTGTATGGTACTAAGGATTTGATCCTTACTAGATACACTGACTCTGATTTTCAAACTAATAAAATGCTAGAAAGTCTACATCTGGATCAGTGGTCACTCTTAACGGAGGAGCAGTAGTGTGGAGAAGCGTAAAACAAACCTGTATAGCTGACTCCACAATGGAAGCTGAATACATAGATGCTTGCGAAGCAGCAAAGGAAGCAGTATGGTTGAGGAAATTCTTGATAGATTTGGAAGTCGTTCCAAATAGGCATCTGCCTATCACCCTACATTATGATAATAGTGGTGCAGTTGCAAATTCAAGGGAACCAAGAAGCCACAAGCGCCGCAAGCATATTAAGCGCAAATACCATCTGATTCGAGAGATTGTACATCGTGGAGACGTTGTAGTAACCCAGATATCTTCTGAGCAAAACATTGTTGATCCTTTTACAAAGGCCCTCATGGCTAAAATATTTGAAGGTCACCTACAGAGTTTAGGTCTACAAAGTTTGTAAACTAGGACAAGTTGGAGAACTTTTGGGTATATGCCCTAGTTTATTTTATCTATATGTATATTGTACTCATATGTTTCTCACTTAAATTCAACATTGTGATACTCCACTAAGAGTTTTAGTCTAAGTGGGAGTTTGTTGGATTTTATGTCCTAAAACTCGTAGTTTGTAAATTAATAAATATATTCTGTTTTGTTTTTCGATAAAGTTGTTATTGAAATTGTAATCTTGAATCCAATAAACTAAGGTCCTGAGGCTATTTAATGTAGTTTGAACTTTATGTACTGACATAAAGGTGGATCAAGTTCAAATATATAGCCAAAATGGTCTATAGTATATGAATAAGGTTGGGCGCCTTATTCTGGGGACACTATGAATGCGGCCCACTTTGTAGTTAGTACAAACGATGTGATCCTGAATCGTTCATATAGAGATATGTGAGTGGGGGTATCCTATGCAATGAGTTTGCATAAGACTGAACCATGAAATAGTCACTTTTTACGTTCTAAATGTCATTTTATGTATAAAACTGACTATTTCATTAATTGATGACCTAGGTAACTTAATCTTAATCCTGAGCTAACTATGAACTCCTGTTCACTCAAAATTATCCTTAGATCTGCATAGGTGAGGACAACTCATCATCGTTGGCCCAATAAGCCTCTCATTTCAGGGGTAAGATCAGGTGGATAGCTGGGAACATAGAGTGCAAGACAGAATTCACTCCTACCCATTATAGAGAAAGTAGATAGTTTGTTCCCTTTAGTACTGAATCTAAGTCTTGAACAAGGGGCCCCACCTTCTCCTTGGCCCGAGAGGGATTCAGTTTATAGGTTGGACCTTAAACCAATTGTTCATTAGAGGATCAGTGGAACTTAAGGAACAAGATGTGGTCTTGAGGGTAAAACGGTTTTTATGACCCAACTGAGATTACGAACAACCTGTGAAGGATTAGCTTACTGATTATGGTTATATCAAATGGATAGAAATATATCTATAGTGAGGGGAGTGCAACTATGGAACTTTAGTGGAATGACCCGTTAGTTAACAAATGTTGATTAATTAGGTCAAAGAGTTTTACCAGTTAATCTCGGATTGTTGGAGCCCATGATTTGTAGGTTCATTAGGTTCCCCTACTAGCTCATATGGAATAAAATTAGAACAGTATGATAGAATAATTCGAATTGTTCAAATTAGGTGAAGAGAAAGAAACTGACAAGTATATGTGATATAGTGGTCAAATTTTTCAGTTTAGAGATACAGTTTTAATATTTAAATGTGATTTAAATATCAAGAATATGAATACGTTCATGTTCGAAAGCTCGAAAATAATGGAAATGGTCAAAGATAGAAAAAATCAAAGAGTTGACTTTTGACTTTGGAAAGTCAAATTTTGACCAACATTATATTCAAATGTGATTTGAATTTCGAGAAAATGAATGCGGATTCATGCTCGGGAGGTCAAAATGAGTCAATACGAAAAAAATCATAAAAAGTAAAAAATGTTGACTTTTTGGTCAAAGTTTGACTTTGACCAAATGACTATTTTGCCCTTTGACTAAAGTTAGTGGGAAAATCCAAACTTTTGTTGGATAATTCCAATAACAAAATAGTGGGCTAGGTGTTGGCTTATTTTGGAGACATTAAACCCACTTAGATAGTGGATTCTAGGTGTTGGGTTTTTATGGATTTGCTTCATTCAAATGTTGCATGGTTTTTTCTATAAAATGAGCTTTCAATTATGGATTAAAGACTTTTGCCAATTTTTGCAAAAAGTTATTTTTCATAATTGGGCTGAAAAATTAAAAACTCAAACTCAAATTCATTCTTATTTTTTCATATTTTTCTCTCTCTCGATTTTCTTCATTCATCGGGTCCCACAACCCGGTTCTGAGTCCAGAGGATAGTAGGTCAACTCTACTTGTGGTCCAGAAGAGTTAGGGTTAAGATTCAATGAGGAAAAGCGGTTTTCGGGAGCTACAAAGGTTGTATCCTATCCTTTTAATTTACTGTTTTTTCCTTCAAATGCATGCATTTTTTCTTTAAATTAAAAGCAATTAGAGTGTAATTCGATCCTTTTTCCGCTGCATATATCTCGTGTTCAATCAGATAGTTGCAATCTTCTCATTGTAGATATCTTTGTGTCCACTTGATTTAACCATAATCAGTAAGTCGACCCTTCACAGGCTGTTCATAATAACGACTGGGTCAATATGCTGTTTTACCCCCAAAATTACATCTTGCTTCTTAAGTTTCACTGATCCTCCAATGAACAATTGGTTTGTGATCCAATCACTAAATCGGATCCTTCTTGGGCCAATGAGAGGGTGGGGCCCTTTGTTCAAGACCTGGATTCAATACTTGAGAGAACAATCTTTCTCCTATCCTTGAATCGGGTAGGCGTAAATTCTATCTTGCACCCTATATCCCTAGCTATCTACCAGTCTTACCCCTAAAATGTGAAACCCGAATTTTCATTTTTCCTACTTAAGCAGGTGATTAAGGGATTAACTAGGAGAAAGTTAAATCCTATGTTGAAGAAAAAGGAAATTTCTAAGTGTTGAATATATTTTTCTTGAGTAGCTTTAGGTTAAGCTTAAATCCCTGAAAATTGACTAAGTGTTGGACTAGGCATTGCTATGCAATGACCACAAGATCTTGGAAAGAGTACTTGGGAAAAGGAAAAATTTGGAAATTTGGCTAAGTATAGAAAGTTGTGTTGATGCGTTGGAAGGGACCAATGCGTTAGAAGAAGTTGTGTTGATGCGTTGGAAGGGACCAATGCGTTGGAAGAAGTCATGTTGATGCATTGGAAGGGTTGTTGGTGATGGCATGCAGCTGAAGGAAAGAAAATGGAAGTGATGCGTTGAACATCCAAGAGTTTGTGGACGCATATGAAGGATGAACTCATGGAGGATGTCATCTGGACATGTGGCTTGTTAGGAAGAATTCTTAAGCCTTAAGTAAAAGGGGTGGCAACATAAGAAGACAAACAAAGGTAAGGGCCATGCGTTGGTGAAAGGAGAAGAAGACACATTGGGTTGTGCTGATGCAAGATTGCGTTGATAGTGTAAGGAAGAGACACTTGGTCATGCGGCCAAGTAGGAGGTGTCGGCCATGGAGCAATCTTGGACACCTATAAATAGGACCAAAGACTTAATTCTTCAAATCAAAACTCAAAATACATAAAGAAGGGTGGGAAATTTGAGGAAACCTTGCGTTGAGAGCAAAATCCATGCGTTGGACATAGAAGTTCAAAGAGGACGCATTGGACAGTGAAGTCTGGAAAGTAGCATCAATTTGGAGTGAGGAGTTCTCCCAGAATACTTGTGCGTTTGATGTGATTCTAAAGCCATCAGAAAGATAAAGGAGTCTAGTTTTCATGGTGGGGCTGCCGGAGAAGAAGCTCCAAGGAATCGGGCTGGAGAATGAGGAAAAAATAGAAGGGTCGAGCTGTCGAGTAAGCTGGGCCAGTCTAAATATTTTGATGATTCTGGCCAAACCACGAGAAGGTCTGAGCTAAGATTTTATGGTAAGATTTCTGAGACATTTTAGAGAATATTTGTAGAAGGAAGTATCTCTAGATAAAGACTATAACTATGAGTAATCTAAGCTTTAAATTGAATATGGATTTTAGGGTTCAAAAAGGAGCCCGAGGTGACAAAGGAACTTCTAGACAGGAAGGTTCCTAAACGATCAAGGTGAGTGACTAAAATGTTTTCAATGTCTTAAGAAACCATGTGCTAAAGAAATATCTTTCAGATAAAGACATGTTTTCTAAGTTTTATTAAAGAAAGTTATTTTATGACTAGTTTTACTTAAAACTCGATACCGAAGGACATTTGAGAAGGTATCCGAGTAGCACGATACTGAAGGACACAGTTGAGATGGTATCTAAGCAAAAGTACCCAAGTGTGGGGTAGTTCTTCTGATAAAAATAAATTTTCTGGTAACTCATTGGACTTTATAACTCATGCTTTCCAAATGTTTTTCTTTTTTCCAGATAGCGAAAGGTGAGGAGTTTTAGGGTGCTGCTATGGTCAAGGTCTGCCACATGCCACAGTTACACTCCCGGAGGGTTTTACGGTTGTTGTTGTAAACTTGTAATTAAGTTTTAGAGTTGTATAAACGTTACATTGGTGTAATGAAATGGGCCTACTTAAATCGTTGTAGTTTGCCTCCTTGACTTAATCGGTCGGCTATATATGAATTTGTATATTGGTATCAGGGTTATTTCCGCAAGAGTTATTAGGCAATAAGTATCGACCAAAAGGTTGATAACTACTATCAATCACACCCTTTCCCAGGCTCGGAGGGTGGTCTGGGGCGGGGTGTGACAATTGGGAGGCTTATTGAGCCGGTGCTGTTGAGTCAACCCTCACCTATGTAAACCTAAGGATAACCTCAAATAAATAGGAGTTCATAGTTAGCTCAGAATTAGGATTGATTTACCTAGGTCATCTAAGCGAAATAGTCAGTTTTAAACAGTAAACAACGTTATAAAGTAAGAGTGACTTATTTCTTGGTCCGATCTTATGCAAACTCATTGCATATGACGCCCTCACTCCTCATGTCAATACATGAAGGAATTAAGATCACTTCGTTTGTAGCACTTTTCAACAAATTGTAACAACTATAGAGTGGGTCGCATCTAATAATGTTACCAGAATAAGGCACCCAACCTTATTCATATATTATAGATTGTTTTGGCTATTTATTCGAACTTGATTCATCTTAATGTCTCCACATAAAGTTCAAATATTCATATAATAGTCATGGATCTTATTTTATTGGATTTAGTCTTTATAAGTGCAATTTACAAATTCAATAACAACTTTATTGAATAAATGTCAAACAACATCTTTATTGATAATAGAAAATGTTTAAACTTTACAAACTGCGAGTTTTAAGACATACAACCTAACATCATTTAAGTTATTATTTAAACATGATCCACTTGTATGTCAACCACATACATGTTTAAGTTACATAAAATAACCTAGGATCTTAGTTTATTGGATTGAGTTAATGCATATATAAAATAACGTTTGTTTTATTAATAATAATTTATTTATGCAAGTTTACAAACTACGAGAACAAAGAGATTTAAGATACCAATCCTAACATAATCTACATAAAATAACCTTGGATCTTTCTTTAATGGATTATTGCATATATAAAATAATTAACCATCATTTCAAATAACAAATAACTATGAGGCTTTAAGGCATACATCCAACATAGTATCATCTTCTCTTTTTCTCATGGACTCCTTTCACTGATGAATCTTAGGTCTTTCCTAAGATGGAAAACTCCTTCTCGAGAACGAAGTCTTAGACTCCCCCTAAGACCGAGAATTCCTTCTAAAAAACAATGCCTTAGGCTCTCCCTAAGACAAAAGTTATCTTTTAGGTCTTGCACCTTTCAATTAACAAAATCGCATAGCGGAATATAGTGAGCAAAAATAAGAAAACTAAAATGTTACATAGCTCGACCACCAAGCACAAAATCACACTCAATCAATAATCAGATGCAGCAACCCTAAATGAATACCACTTTTCTTTTAAAAACTATGGCCAAGAAACAAAATCCTCATTTGAAAAAAGCAAGCTTAGTCTTGAACAAGGAAAATATCCGGTAGAATAAAGCTACATAATTTTTTAGATAAGAAAAGAAATTATACTGCAGAAATAACATCTTTAAGACATCTGCTGAGACAACATTTGTGACCACTACAAAACCACCACAAGCAGCCTTAGAAAATATAGAGCCAACTAGCAAAACTCTAACAAAAAGTATTTCATATGAGACAATGAAAGATCAAGATTATAGTTGAGAGGGAGTTTCACACTTATGAGGGGCCTGAGTCATTATTCACTAAAGTTAGGCTACTCGTTCACAGTGGATTCTTCTTTAATAAAAGTAAAACACTTTAATTTGCTTAACTTCATATTAGTGAAGTTATCTTTCCTTGGGCACACTGCCTCTAGACATACGTGATATTGCACAAAATTAGTTTACCAAGTTTTGTGCTTCTTTCTACTAACTAGGTCAATGATCGTCTTCTATCACCCACCTATCAATGTCTATTAGCTTGTCGATCATAATCTATTTATCAATATCTATCAACTTGTTGATCATAATCTATCATTGTCTATCACTATTTTAATTTGATTTTTTATTTTTGAAAAGTAAGAAAATAAATACACATTCCACCTCTAAATTTATTGCTTTGTTATCTACTTTTTACCAATACTAACAAAAACTAAGTCAAGTTTGAAAAACTAAAAAAATAATTTTTAAAAAAGGAAAATTATTTCAAATGGTAAAACTGTTGAAAATATTTACAAGATATAGCAAAATTTAAAACTATCATTGATAGACGCTGATAGACACTGATAGACTTCTATTAGTGTCTATCAATGTCACTGATAGACACTATCAGTATCTATCATTGATAGTTCTAAAATTTTGTTATATTTTGTAAATATTTTGATTCAATTTTCTATATTTAAAAACAACCCTTTTAAAAACTTGTTTTTGTTTTTTGAATTGGCTAAGAATTCAACTATTTTACTAACGAAAGATGCAACAATTGAGAATAAATAAGTTTAATTTTCAAAAATAAAAAATAAAACTAAATGGTTACTAATTTACAATAATAACGAATTGCTTACTTTAAAACTAAAATTTAATCCAAAATGTTTTCTTGTATGTGTGCCTAATTTATATATTCTTTTAAAAACTTTTTTTTAGAAATTCTTTGTAATAAATTTTAAACTTAATTAGTAATAGTTAATATAAAATAACTACTATTTTTACTCTCAATTTTCAATTTTTTTATTAACATTTTTTACATGACTTATTTAGAAAACAAAGCCATCTCTTGTTCACAGATTAAAGTAGTATTATTAGACTTTTGTTGTTAAATTATTTTTTTAAACGTTTCACAATACGTGCAATAGACGTCGTGTATATAAGTTCTAAAATTTACTAAGAAAATATTATAATTTTAAAGAAAATCATCTAGCCGATACGACTTTCTTCAAAATTCAATATTCAAGGCAAGGTAATCTCTTAAAAGGACGAAATTGTTTCCTCAAGAGACCACATTTCTATGTACATTTTACATATTTAATGTACCCGTGTGACAATTTTGCAATTTTTTTCTTCCTTTCCCCCCTTTTTCTTTTATATTAAATGTTGAGAGGAAATGATATATATAAAACTGAATACACTAGCAAATTGATTATATCTCAATTACTTGAAACAATATATTAACAATACATTCAATGTATAATATTGAAACTCAAAAGAAAGTCATGATGTAACAAGACTTAGATATGAAAATAATCAAAGACTTGAAAGAACTTCAAAACCTTTGGAGACTCAAAACGTAGTCGAGACATACTTCTGGTAAGCGTTGTCCTAAAGACAATTATTTGCTTTATAGATGGCAAGCAGAATACAACAATCGTCTCAGTAGGATACAACGACTAACTCCAGTAGAATTGCAACCTCGAACTACTCGGATCTAGCAAAACTTTTGAATACTTGCTCTCAACTCAACTCAAGAACAAAAGAAAGAAAGAAATGAGAGAACTCTTCAATTTGGAATGGAATGCTACAAATGAAGAACCAAATTGCCATTTATAGGCTAGTAATTTGATAACTTTCCAAATTACAAAATTAAATCAAATAAATACAAAAATTGAAGCATTTGTTACATTTAACCTAATTGAGTAGTTAATTGACAAAAATCAAATATAACTCATTCAAATTAAAAAAATTACAAATTTAACTTTCATACATATTAAATTTGCACATAAAACATCATTTTAATTTGAAATTTCAATTCAATTTGAAAGTTTCTAAATAATTAATTTAATCTACACAATTAAATTTATTTTATATTTCAAATTTTTACCAAACTTTCACTTTCTTTCCCTATATATATCCAACATTAAACACACTGATGATAGAGTTTTTTTTTTCTCTTTTAGTTTGATTTTTCATTCCAATTTTTTATAAGATTGAAATTTAATAGGTCATTTTATTATTATTTTAATTAAATAGTGTAATAGTTAAATTATAAAATAAAAATATTTAAATTTAAATATGGGCTTATATATATATATGTATGTATGTATGTAACACAAAAACTTGAATCTATTGGTCTGTCTATTGGTCGAGTGTATGTTTTATGTTAGTTAAGTTATTTTTGTCAATTAAAAGTATTATAAAAATATATAATTAATGTGTTAAGTTATTTTTATTATTAAAATAAAAATTGTCATAATTTAATTTTTAAATTATTTTTACACACAAAAAAAACCCTTACTGATCTTAATTTAGTGCACTTTTTCCTTATATCTATTGTCTTCCTTGAATTATAATCGCATTATCCATGGTTCATTATCTTTTAACTTGAACAAATTAGTTTGAAATTTCTAAGTATTTTTTTTAAGATAGATAATTTTGATTGATTATTGCGTTAAAATAATGCTTAACATTTAATTAGTTATAATTTAGTTATTATAACATTTAAGATATATATATATACATATATATATTCAATCTTATTAAGAAATTTATCTAGAAAAGTGGGAAAGGGAAAATAAATGAATGTTTTTAAATCGAGTGGTAACCAAATGTTTTTTGTAATTTTATAAGCTTGGAGTCCATCCCATTCATCAATTAAATTAATGTTGAACAACCTACATTTCTAATATTTTGTCGAAAAATTCAACCATTTATTATATGTACGTAGCTACTAGGCATGTTTTATTTAGTTATTTTCACATCTATCGGAGTTTGAGGATTTAAATTTGTATCCAAATGTCACATTTGGTAGAGGGAGAAAGAAAAGCAAGAAAGAAGAAATAGGAGATAGATTTTGAGTAAAATAGATCTAATTTTCATATTTATAAGAGTTCTAAGAGTTTTAAATTTACATTCATCAGAATTTGAGGTTTTAATTTTTACACTTGCAAATTTAGGAGTACAATTTTTACATTTTATTTTAAGTCTGAGAATTTAATTTTTACGATCGAAAGATTAAAGATGTAAATGTTACCATCAACATCATACTTCATAGGCGATTTTTAAGATTTGCCTTTAATTTAACATACTATAATTATGAAATTATAATTTCTTTTAATTTTTTGAGTGTTCATCAAACCATACAAATATTCTATGTGCATGTTTGATAACAACTAATCCATTAAACGACAAATAACAAAATCTTCCAAAAAAATATGAGAGAAATTTTACATCTACAAGAGTTTGAGGATTTTAGTTTTATATTTACCATAGTTTGAGGGTTTAATTTTTATACTTGAAAGTTTAGAGTATATTTTTACACTGTTTAAAGTTTGTGGGTTTAATTTCTAAAGGGTATAATTATTATCACAACCATACTTTAGGAGTAGTTTTTGCAAATTTTTTTAAATTTAAAATTTTATAGAAATGGTTTTATTTATTTATTTATTTGTTCAAAATCACTTTTTGTCCATAAACATTAAGCAACTATCGTCCTTAAATTCAAATTTGTTATGATTAAGTTATTGAACTTTAGTATGTAACCATTGGTTACTATACTTTCAAATTTGTAACAATTTTTTCCTTAAACAATGTCAATTTATTATGAAAAATCTAATTAAACTTTGTTAATTTTGATAATGTAATGACTTAGTACTTATAATTTATAAATATATTTGATCCTTAATTGTGTAAGAAATTTCATTAAATTTTATTTATATATTTCATGGTAGGAATTAAATTATCATCACAAATTGGAAAGTATAAGGATTAAAAATTGATACTTATTAAAGTTTAGTGACTAAATTGTTACGAATTTAGAAGTATAAAGATTAAATTGTTACAATTTTAGAAGTATAAATACTAAATTGTCATAAACTAAAGTTGAATGACTACACTATTACCTCCATAAAAATTTAGAGACTAAAAGTATTTTTTAACTTTTTTTTTTTCATTATAAAAAGCATAACACTAAAATCAATTTTAAAACATATTTTTGTTTCTTATTTTCCAAAACTATAGAACATAGAAGAACCAGAGATATATACTTATCAACCATGCATTATTTTTTCCAAAAAAAAAAAAAAAAATTGAAATAATTATCAAATAGTATCTAAAGTACTCTTTACCCCTGGATGCAACAAGATTTACAATAATTTAAATTATTATCAATAATCAACATTACTACTAAAGACAAAAGAATATCAAAATAATTTTATACAACAAATAATAGAATATTATCAAATTGGTTGCTAAAGTTTTTTCTTTTTTAAAAAAATCAAATTGAAAAGGTTAATTTCCTCTTTTATTAACAAAAATATAATCAAACACACTAATCATGTACAACCATTTTCTACAAGTTGCACTACATTAAGAATCATATCATTAGTCTCCTCTCTTTCAACCCAAAATAACAAATAATTAAACTCTCAAAGTAATTAACATAAAGCAGCAACAATGGCTAAAACTAGTATAAATTTTTAAGCATGTAATTAAAAGACTCTAAGTTGGAGTAACAAAGGCTCCATTTTGTTGGACTTGAAAATAACCAAAAAACTCAATGAAAAAAACAGCAACACCCATTAGAAACATACCAATGAGAAACCCACTAGCCATTGCTCCACACAATTTTCCAACTCCCACGAATTTTATCTCTTCCTTCTTCTTCATCATCATCATCTCTTCCTTCTCTTCTTTTTCACCCTCCACACACTCATAAAAATACTCCCCACCACCCTCCATCTCATCCTCCAAACAACTACTCGACGTTTGACTCGTTACCTCGCCGTCGTCGTTCAGGCATGACTCGGTGCATGAACAAGTAGACGAATAATCGACATGGTCGTCATTGTTGAGTAAGTCCGAGTTGTGGAACGCAGCCTCGAGTTGGGCAAGGCGGCGGGCAATGTGCTTCAAGTGTCGGGGCTTGGTCGGGCACGAGGCGATCTCGGCGGACAGGAGATTGGCGACGAAAAGCAACTTTTGGTGGAATTCTTGGGAGAGGGAAGGATGAATAATGGTGGTGAGGTTGTTGTGAGAGAGTTGTAGTTCGAGTTCTTGGAGTTTCTTCTGTAGAATTGCGTATGTTTTTGTCATTTTTGGTTGAAAATTTAGGGAAGGGGAATTAGGGAAATACAGTTTATAGGCGTTGTCTTTGGTTGGGGAATTATGTGATATCATGAAGGGTTACGTGTGACAGTTGCCACTTTTCAGTTAGGCCCTCGATCGTCTTTAGTATATATAATGGTTTTTATTTTATTTATTTACTTTTATTTTTTGAACTTTTATCTTAGATTTCAAATTCAACAACATTCATAATGATGAAAAAAAATAGTGAAACTCTTGGTCAGTAATCATTTGATTTTTATTTTTATTTTTTGTTTTTGAAAATTATGTTTATGAATACTTCTTCTATCTCTAAATTTTTTAATTTGTTACCTATTTTTTATCATATTTTAAAAAACTAAGCCAAATTTTAAAAATAAAAAAAAAATAAAAAAATAAAACTAGTTTTTGTTTTTGAAATTTGGTTAAGATTTCAACTCTTGAACTTAAGAGTATTCAACTTATTGTAAGTGAGACGAAATAGACTTATTTTTCAAAAATAAAAAAAAATAAAATGGTTATCGAAAAAGGTCTTAATTAATTACAATTCTTTTAAATTAGGTAATATACATTGACACTAAAGACTGAAAGTGAGCATTAGTCAAAATCAAGGTTAAAAGTGTTATTTTGAAACTGAACCAAATTAAAACAAAATTCAAACCTTACAGATAAATAATTATAACATTTAAAAACTCAGACACTAAATTAAACTCAAGCCCAAAACTTAGACTAAAAATGATTTTAAAAGCAAACCTAAAACCTCAAGATAAAAGACATTTCTTCCTTTATTTTATTATTTATTTCTTTTAACTTCACTATTCTTATGTTTATATTTAATATCATCTATATAAATGTCTAATTTTTTTGCTTAAAATTTAAAAATAACATTCAATTATCTAAAAGCAAATACTATAATGCAAATGTATGATATAACTTATACAAATGTTGTCTTTTCTAAAATTATAATGCAATAAACAAAACAAAAAACAAAACTCATGTTTTATTACTGAATAAAGCAAAAACTGTAATGCTCAAAACTATAAGAAATATAATTATGTTATAACTATAAACATCTTAAATTCCAAATTTACCTAGAGTAAATGTGGAATGTAAATAATCTTTGATGTCATAAGATAAGTAAAATAATATCCATAACAGTAACTCAATTTATTCATCTCTCTAGGTTAACTCTTTTTTTTTTCTTTTTTTTTTAAATCTTATTTTTCTCTAGTTTTTCATCTCGTTTTAATATTTTAATCTAAATCTTTTTCTTTAATTATCTTTGTATTTTCCTCTCACAAATATTACTCTCTCTTTCTAATTTTGTCTCTGTAAATTTTTTTCTTTCAAACTTTTGTTACTCTCTATATTCGTAAATTTAATTAATAATTTTTTCAATAAAAAAATATTTATTTTACTTCATTGTTTTCTATAAATTTTTGTGTTAACATTTTTTATCTCTAAATTTTTTGTTCTTTTGTATCGATTGGTCACCTATATATAAATGATATACTAATCGATATGTAACCACCTCCACTTGAACAATTGCATCTCATTAACATCAAATTGTATGTATTGGAACTCAACAAACAAATATTTGAAGAATCATGTTCCACGTTCTGAAGAGTTGCATCTCGTAGGCATCAATTATATTGGATTTGACAGACACCTATACTTAGGATAAAATAGAAATTTATTAAAAAAAAAGTAGGGGCAAAAGAGAAAACAAAATATTCTCCTTTATAACCAATATATTAGTCCATAACACATACGATATACATGACATTTATAGTTTTATTTAGTACATAAAAATAGTTTAAAAAGATTTTCATAGTTGTAACTATTGTACTAAAAAAAACTATTTTAGGAAAAAAAAGGCACTTATGAAATTTTAAATGAAAAAGATGTACGTTCAAATATATCTCCATTATTAGATCCTAATGTTTCATATGTATAGTCTAAATCACACTCATACACGAGAGAGAAAAAATACATTACTTCGACCTGAATTGTTGCAATGAGGCAAAAGTCGTGATTGTCCATTCAAATGTATTTTTATTGTGAGATTTGTGATACTTCATATATATGGTTTAGATCATACCCATACATAAAAGGATATACTACTTCATCTTACAATCACTCCAACTCAAATATATCCATAGTTAGATCGTGATATTTCATATTTGTTGAGATCTAGATCATACACATCCATGAGATAACCAACTTCAATCCACATAGTTGTAACGAAGGACAAAATAGGTATTTATTAAAAGATGCAAGGACAAAATGATAATGTAAGGACATAGTTCATTTTATATAAAGTATAGATATTGATATAGATATAGATATAGATATAGATTATAGATTATAGATTATAGATTATACATACACCACAAGTTTTATAGCTTTAATTTAAAGTGAAAAGTGATTTTTTTTTTTTTTTTTTTTTTAACAATATGGGGAAGAGAATTAAACTCTTTAACTTTAAGATTTATATTGTTTGTGTTATGGCAGTTGAGATAATTTTGTCAGAAAGCGATAGTTTAAAATATTTAAAACTATGTGCAACTCACCAGATGTGAGGAATTAATATTTTAAAAATTAAAGATAGGTTTGTAACAGTACTAATATTTTTTTTTAAAAGTATATAGTTATTGTTGGAGAAGAAATTTTGGCAAATCAAATTCTATCACATCATTACAATGGAAGTCAATTTTATTAAATTTAGGGTCAAAAATTAAAAACTATATCCCTAAATTAGAATTTGGAGACAAATGAATGGCAAACTAAAAGATGTCACGTGTCTCTTTTTTGGTTATTTAATCATAATAATAGGCTTATCGAATTCAATGGTGATTAAGTGTGTGGACCACAACCGAAAAATTTGGGTGAGGTCTAAGTGGGCCTGAAATTACAAATTGAATTGGGTTGAGTAATTAAAGTCGCTCGAGTTTAAAGTCCAATCCAATTCAAAAGTACCATAATGAAAATTTGGAGAAAAAAGAAATGGCCCAAGTCGAACTTAAGCCCAATCCCAATCTTTGGCCCAAGAGTAGGTGGGCCCATAGTCCCATGTAAGACCTATGAAAACATCTAAAAATAGAACCTTTATCCCTTCATTTTTGAGGGTTTGGAAGAACTTAAGGCGAAGTGTTGAAGCCTTGAAGACTTGAAAATTAAAGCTCTCAAGCTTTCAAGATTTTGAAGCTTTGATTGATGTCAAGATTGCAATTTTATAAAAATTGAGGAGTTGAAAGATTAAAACGAATTTCAGAAGACTAAAATTCTAATCTATCTAAAGATTATAAGTTTGAAGAGTTAAGAGATTAATACTCTATTCAATGTTCAAAAGAAAGGATCAAGAAAGCATATACTAGAGATTGTACCTATTATACTTAAAATCAAGTTCATTCGGTGAATTATATTTATCCGAAAATATTGTCCAACAGTGATTTGTTTGATTTTTCTTTATGAAATAGTGAATATAAGACTACACTATTAAAAAAAATAAAAAAGTAATAGTAATGATGAGAATTTTTTCTGAACTTTAAATTATTTTAGGTTTGAAAGTATGATTTTTGTCCCTGAACTTGTCCAATTTTAATCTCCATATTTTCAAATGTCCAATTTTAGTCCATGTATTTTTTTAAAAAAAAAAATCTTAAAAATGCTACTTTATTGTTGGTTTTTAAAAAATTTTGAACTTCTCCCCAATAAATTTTGGAAAGATTGTCATGTAACAGTATTTATTCAATGAGAGAAATTTTGACCAATTATAAATTGTCACATCATTTCTCAAGTTAATGATGAAATCACAAAGTATTAAATATGGGACTAACTACAAGTTGACATGTGTCCCAAATTAAAATCAAAGACAAGAAATCGATAGGTTTTGATAATGCCACGTGTCTTTGTCCTAGCCATTAGATTGAGTAAAAAATAGACTCTTCCGAAACAAAGACCAACTTAAACCCAAAAACTCAATTAGTTGGGCACAACAGCCAGGTTCATGGACAAACCTAGCTTATGTCTACTTGGCCCTATAGAAACTCTATAAATAGAGGAGTTTTTCTTTATTTTGGGGCAAAGAAATTTTATGATTTGAGAGAGAACTTAGAGAAGATTTTCCAACTATTGTAAGACTTCCTAAACTCCTAAAGATTGAATACCCCTTGAAGAACAAAGTTTTCTAAAGTATAGAGACCAACCTAGTATTTTAACTTAAAATTATTTAGTTTGAAAGAAGAATTTGATTTTTAAAAAAATAAAAACTAAACCAATAAATTTTATTATATTATCTAAATTAAAAAGTATTGAAATTGTAATGAAGCATGTTTTTTATTAAAAAAAAAATAGAATAATTAAATAATTTAATGAGGTGGCAAAATTTGATTGACTTATTAAGTGACATCGAAAAAACAAAATGTTTTCTATTTATAACTCATAAAGCCGTTGTAAAATTGGGGAGCATAATATGCATCACGCTAATACGAATATCTAAAGGTTAATAAGATAACATAGGACTATGTTTAAATATAAAAAAATGAATCAAAATATTTACAAAATATAGCACAAGTTTGGAACTATCAATGATAGATGGGAAAGAAATCTATCAGTGTCTATCAACGTCTATCATTGATAGTTTTAAAATTTTTCTATATCTTGTAAATATTTTTAACAGTTTTACCATTTGAAATAATTTTCCTATAACCATAATAATTAAATAATTAAAATAACAAAAACATAATAAATATAATAAATTTTCTAAAATAACAAAATATAAGAAATTTCCTCTCTCTCCAAATTGTGTATTTTTAAAATCCATCAAATGCTACTATTTATATACAATTTAGCAATTAGGATGTGACATTACATGAACACTAAAAATGCTTAATTATAAGACACATGTACACCATGTAGAAAAACAATTGAGTGAACGATATTTGGTCCTTTATAACACTACGCATAGACATCTATATATTATAATATTTATAATACTCTCTCTAAGATTATCAATTATATGGATGAAAATGTATCTTTAAAATCTTACTAGCAAAAAAAAAAAAAAATATTTCATATAATCTAATAATTTTTGTAATTAAAATTTTTAATCGGTTAAGATTTGAAATCCTCAATCATTTTTTAAAAAAATTCACTCAAAACACGTCGGATTTGAGGAGATTTCTAGCTTTTAAAATCAAAATTTTTCTTCCATATTAAAAAAACTCAACATCAATCATGCAAACTCAAAGGTTAGTTTATCTATTTTGTATGTCTGTTATATTTTGCAAATTTTCAATTGTTAACAATTTTTTCCATCTTTTCAATTTATACTTTTCATTCCAACCTATTTCTTTTATTTACTTCGGAGAAAACTACCGTGCGTTTTTATTTTTTTAATCTTCCTGAACTTTTTCTTTTTGTTGATTTAGATAAGAATATTATATCTACTGTTCTTTATATTTATTGATTCAATTTGTTTACTTAAAATGTGATTCATTTTTCATTTTTTTTATTTTTATTTAGATTAGTTGAACATTGGTGGTGGAAGAAATCAACTACAATGGTTTTTTTTTTTTTTTTTTTTTTTTTTAAATCTTCTTGAATAAATAAAATAAACTACTTAAAAGAAAAATTAAAAATAAAACAGCAAAAATTAAAAGGAAAACAATTGTATACCGAGGAGAATAGTTTTTTTTAATCTTATTATTATTTGAAATAGAGAGGAAAAAGATAGATAGCGGTTAAGAAAAAAAAAATTTAATTCACAAAATGTTCAACCAAATCATAAGGACATAACAGTAAATGGTTATACTTTCTTTTCATTTCTTGTGAGCATCGAAACAAGAAAATTTAATTTAAGTTGTTTCAAATTACTTTGGTTCCAAACACAAATAAGAATTTGAATTCATTTCCATGTTTTAAAATCATTTCTATCTAAATTCATACGTCAAATAGAGTATAAAAGGATACAATATATTTGCTTTCCTTCATAGAAATATCACTTGAGATATCTGATTCATCACATTCCAATGTTTTGCACAAATTCTTCAAACGTCGCGGTAGGTAATGCCTTTGTAAATAAGTCTGTCAGGTCATCCTTCAAACAAATTTGTTTTACAGTATTGTTGTCATTTTCTTCAAGATCATCAGCGTAGAAAAGCTTTTGTGAAATATATTTTGTTCCATCTTTTTTCATATATCTTCCTTTGATTTGGGTTATACATGTTCGTGTTGTCTTCATGATATCGTTGGAAGATTTTTACGAGAAGACAGGCCACATGTTCCTCAAATGTGTTGGATCATTGATCTTATACACTTTCTCGACCAGCCTCATGAATTGCAAGAATTTCAACATGATCTGGGAAGTGGCCATTATGGTTTGTTTCACTCATTGTCATGATATAGCAATTCCTCCACATGTGATCAATAAATAACCTGTTTGAGATCTAACTTTGTGTCAATCATATAAACATTCAGAATCTGCATAACCAACTAGGTCAAAATTTGATTTGTTTGAATAAAATAAACTCATATCAATCGTTCCTCAAAGATAATGGAGCATATGCTTAATTCCATTCCAATGTCTTTTTGTTGGAAAAGAACTATCTAGCTAATAAGTTTATTGAAAATGCAATATATATTATTGTATTATTAGCCAGATACATAAGTGCACCAATTGCACTAAGATATGGTACTTTAGAACCAATAAATTCTTCATTATCATCTCAAGTTCGAAATATATCTTTCTTGAAGTCCAATGAACGAACTTTCATTGGAATGTTTAATGGATATGTTTTGTCCATATAAAGTCTTTTAAAAAAATTTATGTATAAATTGATTTATTAACAAATATCTCATCTCTTGAATGCTCAATTTGCAAGCCAAGATAAATTTATTTTTTTCAAGATCTTTCATCTCAAATTCTTTATTGAGATGTTTTATTGCTTTTAAAAGCCCTTCGAGAGTTTCAATTATATTTAAGTCATCAACATATATAGTTATAATAGTAAATCCTAACTCTAATTTGTTTTTTTATATATATATAAAAACACACAAATATATTGGACTATTTTGATATCATTTTTTTTTAAAAAATATCCACTTAGGAGATATACCACATTCATCTAAATTGTTTCAATCCATATAATGATCTTTGTAGCTTTATTAAATATAATTCCTGAGAACTTGATTTATATGTTTCAGGTATCTTAAATTCTTCTGGAATTCTCATATAAATGTGTTATGATTACATGCATAAGATACATGTCCAGATTTTCATGCATAGTCAAACCAATTATATATCTTAGTGCATTACATCCACCACCAGAAATATGTCTCCTCCTAATCAATACTAGGTCTTTATGAAAAACCCTGTTCAATAAGTTTTGCTTTATATCTTGTGACTTCATTATTTTTTTTCTTAAGATTCCCCATTTGTATCTCATAGACTTGACATCTTCTGGTGTTCGAACTACTAGTAAAAAATTGGCTTCTTGAAAGTGAGTTTAATACTGTCCAATTGTTTTTTCTATTGAAGCCAATATTTTCTTTGTTGATATTCTTCAATAGATTTTGGTTCAAAATCCTTAAGATATAATATCAAAAGCAATATTATACGCAAAAATGTTGTCAATAACTACATTAGTTCAGTTCCACCTTTTTCCTACCATGATATAGTTTATTGAAATCTCATTATTATATTTAGATATTTTACCTTTTTTGACTAGTCATTTCTAGAGTTTCTTCGTGGGTATTTACATTTTTAACCAAGTATTTTTTAATATTGATTATTTTTCTTTTTCGAAGATTTTTATCTTTGGAACTATTGGGATTAGTGTCCTAAATCTCTCTTTATTCTTGTAGAAACTCTGTAAACAAATTTTTATCAATAAAATAATTGTTATTTTATGTGCATACACTCAATTCAATAAACTAAGATCCTAGGTTATTCTATGTACTTTAAATATGTATGTAGAGACATACAGATGGATCATATTTAAATGATAATTTGAATGGTCTTTAGTAGATAGATAAGGTTGGGTACATTATCCTGGTGACACTATGGATACGAACTACTTTATAGTTGTTACAAATGTTGTAAAGTGCTACAACTGATCTGATCTTGATAATTCATATAGAGACATGTGAGAGGGCATCTTGTACGAAGAGTTTGTATAAGATAAGACCATAAAATGAATAGTCTCTCTTTATATAATACCGTTGCTAGAAGAAACTTACATTTCACCAGGATGACCATAGATGATTTGACCTAAATCCTAAGTGAGTTGTGAATTCCTGCCTATGAAGGTGATCCTTTGATTTGCATAAGTGAGGGTGGCCAGATTCATCGACTCTATATACCTATCATTTTGGGGATTCGTCTGATTGGAGAGCTGAGAATACAGCTACATAAGAAGAAATTCACTCCTTCCAGGTAAGCAGATAAATTTCTCACTTAAGGGCTGATTCTGGGGCTTGAACAATGAGACATCTCACCTTCTCCTGATCAGAGAGAGTTCAGTTATGGTTGGACTATAACTTATTGTTCATTAAAGGGATCAGTGGTACTTAAGGAGTTAGATGTAACTATAGGAGAAAAACGGTAATTTTGGCCTAATTATACTTACAAGCAATTTGTGAAGGGTCAACGCACTGTTGATTAGTTATATCCAATAGATACAGAAATATATCTATAGTGCGAATAGTGCAGTTGTCGGTTTTTAGTGAAGTGATCGACATTCAATGAGGGTTGATTAACTTAATTAAAGAGTTTAATTAATAAATCAAGTACCATTGGAGCTTCAATCTATAAGTCCATAAGGTTTTTTCGTTAGCTTAATTAGGTTAAATAAGAATCGAATTAATTTTGGATTAATTTGAATTGTTCAAATCTCAAATTAATTAAAGGGAATTAATTATATGAGATATAATTAGTATAGTGCATATGATACATTATATTATAACGTTTTAATGAGAGAAATAAATATTTGAATATGATTCAAATTTTTGTTATATGAATATGATTCATATAAAATCTATAGCTTAAAATTAACGTGAATTTTATTCATATTAGTACTTGAAAAACATCTGAAAAGTGCTTTTATTACCTTCAAATTTAGAACTATTATTGCTAGGTTTGTTTGGTTTGATGTGGTTTATTGAGTAATTTCAGGAAACTAAGCATCAGGAGAAATTTGTGTGAAAATGATCAAAAAAACCTAGCGCAAAAGTCAAAATTTGAGTAATTACGGGTTGACTACGAAATTAGGAAGGCACCAAGGACCAAAAGTGCAAAAAATAGGCTAAATTTGGAAGACAATTCGGGGGAGTCAGCATTGGACTAACGTTGCAACACTGCAGACCCAAGAGCTCAAAAGAAGGCAGCATCGCAATGCTATCTTCTAGCGTTGCAACGCTACGAACATCACGTGCGACTTGCAATAACGCCAGCGTTGCAATGCTTCGAGGATTTTATAAATACTATATAGTACCGTCAGGTCAAGGAGGAGATGCAAAATTATACAAAAACACACAAAAATACAAAGGAACAACAGAGCAGAGACGAAAACTTTCGGCTGAGGAGTTGAGGATTTGATCAAGAGTTGATCTGAGAACGTTTTTGGATTAAACATGACTAGAAGATTGATCGGGAACATGATTTTTGCTGAAGATCAATCCAAAATTCATGGCGAGAGTCATGAAGATCGTGATTGAGATTCGATTCCATTTTGGGGAGATCGTCTTTCTACGTCTTTATTATTTTTGTTGCCATGATGAACCATTGTTTTGTAATTGATACTCTTGTAATCATGTGTAGCTAAACTCTATTTTCTAGGATTTTGTTAGACTTTTGGGTTATTACAATGAATTATTGAATTTATGATTGAATTGATTATTGCATAGATTTCTAAATTATTTGTGCTTAATGATTTTGATTAATTGGCCATTAATTAAATGAACTTAGGCTAATTAGATTGCTCGAGAGACAGCTTAATTGGTTGATCCAATGATTTAGATTGTTATTCGAAATTGCATGAGAATGAATCTAGAATAATAACAGGTGCAATTGAAAGGTCTTAATGTAACACTAGTTTAAACAATGGAAGAGATTCAGGTTGATAAGCTAGGGTTAGAATGGATTGAGCTTGAGAAAGGATTTCCTGATTTTAGAACTTCTAATCTCAATTTATCGTTTTCAATCAATTGCATATCATAATTCATTGTACACCCTTAATTAAAAAAAACACCCTGGATTTGTTCTCTCTGTTTTATCTCCTGTGTTTGATCGTTATTTGTGTTTTAATCATTGATAAAAATCATCTTTCGGTTGCCTGGATAAAATTGACAAAGAACTACAATAGCTAAGCTTAGGATAAATTGCTCACGCCAGTCCCTGAGGATGATACTCAAATTATTGGGATTTTATTACTTCGATACGTATGCCTGCGTTGTGCAACGTGCATCAATACTATAGGTTATGTGAGAGATTTATAAACTATAGGTTATATTATATGTGATATAATATAAACTATAGGTTATATGTTATATTTGATATAACATATAGTTTTATTAATAAAATTGGTTCTATTAATATATATGATTGTTTTATTTAAAGTTTAAATTATTATTTATTTAAATGTTAAATAAAAGGGAGGAAGTTATAACTTTTCCCATATTTTAATCTCTCATGATCTCCTTATCCGTTGGGAGTTGATTGTCATGATTGATAGAGCGAGAGAATCCATTTTCCTCCTCCTCCAAGCCTCTCTGTGTTGGGTGTGAAATTTTCTAGAAGAAAAATTCTCTGCAAAAATTTCTCTCAGAAAACTTACCTTCCCCCTTCCCAAAATTAATTGTTGCAAGCCCACAACTTCGTATCGATTCTCTTCATTGAGAATAACGAGAAAGTCCTCGTGGTGGCATTTGAAAATAAATTCATCTTTATTGTGGTTGTTGCGTTCGTGAAGGTGAGACCGGGATCGCGATCGTTCGTGAGATCAAGAGAGGAAACATGAAGAAATCGTCCTTCAAGAGTAATTTTTGAAATCCCTTTTCTTTCCTCTCAAGCATACCGTAATTTAGAGTTTATCCTATAATTTTTATATGTTCTCTGTATTTTCTGTTTGAATCCAAACTGAAGATAAATTCATACGGTGTTCACACACTTCTGCTTGAGATTCAATCCCTTCAGGAACCCACTGGTTTACCATGCTTCTGGCATGTTCTAGACTCATTAGTGACAGCTTGTTCGATATCAATTTTTGGTGGAGCATTTACAGCTGGTATATATGACCTGATTATTTTCTTAGCATTTATAAATGCATATGGTAATTGATTTGTTACATTTTTCAAATGATTTTTTTTTTTTTTTTCTGAATTTCAAGTTCACATTGATCTGTACAGGGATCTAAATGAGATAATAACAAGCATTTCATGTAATTTTTTTCCAAGTATTAATTCCTCAAATTAGTCTCATTAAAATTACAATTGATAAATCATGCAATAAATACATCATTCACCAGGGGTTCAAGATATTTAATAATTGATGGAAAACCAAATCCAACATATATTTCTAACCTTCTTGAGATCCCATCTTCGTACATTGTCTAAGGGTAAAATATATTTCTAACCTCCTTTGAGAACCCATCTTCGTATATGGCCTACAGTCAATGAATTTTGATTAATTTAATTAAAATGTTTAATTAATTTAATCTAGTACTATTGGAGCTTCTCTGTAGATTCATCAGGTCCCCTTGCTAGCTCACTAAGGGTAAAATAAAGATTGTCTGGTTTTGGATGAATTTTAATTATTCAAATTAATAAGGGAATTTAATTACATATGATACAATTAAAATAATGTATACAGTTACATTATATTATAAAGTTAATTTTGAATGAGATTAAAAAATTAAGCTATATAATATGGAAGAATAATGTATTTAAATAAGATTAAAATATTAAATAATATGAATGTGATTCATATTAAAACTTAGGTTAAATTTAATATGAATGAGATCCATATTAAAACTACATGTTAAATTTAATATGAATAAGATTCATATTAAAACTATTGATTAAATTTAATATGAATGTGATACAAATTGAAACGGTAGGTTATGAGAGGGAAATACATTTGAATATGATTCAAATGTAATTAAATATGTGATATTTAATTAATCAAGATTAATTAATTTGATTCATTATTCTTAATCTAATTTCATTTGAACTAAATATTAAATGAACTCCTCTATAGTTACAAGGGAGTTAATATGAGTTAATGTGAGTGGAAGGGGAGTTATCTCTCTTTTCACAAAATTGCATAATCATTCTGCATAATGAAAGAGATACAAAAGAATTGTTCTTCTTATATTCTTTTTATTACACTTTCAATTTTCTCTCAACTCTCACAATTAGAGATGTCCACGAGGCGGGATGGGGACTTCCCCGTCCCCGCTCCTGCCCCCTATTCCATTCCCCGACCCCGCAAATTTTTCCACGGGGAACTCACGGGGATCGGGTTCCCTACGGGGAAAAATTTCCCACCTTTATTTTTCTCTATCATTTTTTTTAATTTCAATTAAATATATTTATTTTACAATTTTTTAAACATATTCAATGAAATTTTCATTTAAATGAAATATTATTAATTTTATTAATTAAAACAATAATACATATGCAATTTAAAAAATATAATTAAAATGCTATTCTCATAATTTGTAAAAATTAAAATTCAACATTTAGAGCATCTTATCTTAAATATTACAACATCTAATAAAAATCTTGAACTTAAATAATTAAAACATCCGTAATTATCTTAATAAAGTCTACAATATTAATATGAAATATATATATATATATATATTATATATAATATATATTATATATATATATATATATTATATATATATATATATATATATTAAAAATTTATAATTTATATACAAAGTCGGGGCGGGGCCGGGGCTTGAGAATATATTCCCCATCCCTGGCCCCAAATTGTAAATGAGGATAAAGTTCTCCACTCCCTCCTCCGTTCTTCGTGTATTTGGGGTTTCCCCACCCTATTCGAGGCGAGTCCCATCGAGGCCCCATCCCCGCGGATTTTTTGGACATCTCTACTCACAATCTCTCATCACACAATATTCACAGAGAAAATTTTTCTCTATAAATATTTTCTCTTGTCTTCCAAATTTGGTTCCCACAAACCATATTCTTGTTGGAGAATAGCGGGGAAGACGTAGTAGTAATTTCTTATTCAAGACTGAAGAAGAGTTGCTGAGATCGTGATCATAGCGAAAACTTGAAGAATAATGAAGAATTGTCTTCAAAAGTATTTTCTTTCTCCTTAAATTTCTTCACAGTAAAGCATGTTTAGTTAGAATATGTTTAAATTTTTTTTTGTATTTTCTGTAAATTCGAAACTCAAATTAAAAGCACAGGCATTAACACGCTTCTGCACGAAATTTTATTCCTTCAGAATAATTATGATAATCTACTAGCCTAATGTATGCAAGTGATACAATATGCAAAATAGCATGGCCCCATACAATTGTTTTATAAATAATTTTGCTAAACCATTTTGTGTATGAACATGGACTATAGGATGTTCAACACTTATCCCAATTGACATGCAATAATTATCAAAAGCTTTGGATGTCACACCCCCTCCCAAGCTACATTTTTAACCTAAAAAGAGGTGAAGACAAAAAATGTCAACCCTCTTATGACAACCACTGTCCTACTCAACCTGTAAACTTGTTTCCTTGCTTTTGGAATACCTGATAGACAAATATATAACATATAGAGTACCAACGATTTAACTTAACTTATGGAACAACCACATACAAACTTTACTTCCGAGTGGGCCTAAACTTTACCATCTTATATACATATATTCATAATTTGAGTGCACATCTAGTACATCAAAATAAATTTATAGGTCTACGGTTTACTACCCATCCCCAACTAATATGTACATGAACTTCAAAATTATTACAACATGTTTAGGACCTAAGCAAGTTCAGAGTCTATCAAGCTCTACTTGTTCTATGGCAGACTGGCAGCTGTAAACTAGGCTTCAAGACTTTGATCACTACCTGGAGAGGAATAACATTTGAAAAAGTGAGTTAGAATGTCCAGCAAGTGATTATTATAAAACAATCTTTAAAAACATGCTTAACGAGAAGATACATAGAACAACTATCAACAGGAAACATTCTAATAACTTTAGGGTTAAAACATGCTTTTTACTAAGCTCATCGATAAATAAATCTCAATATATCAAAACAATTCTGAAAACCATCATCATGAACGATTGTATAAAATTTGTACCTTTTTTAAAACATCCCACAAACATCTTAATAAGTTGGCACCCGTTTCAAACCTTAATTGGATGGAGCCCCTTTGCTCACACTCTCAACGTCGAAAACCTTAGCTAAGTTGGAATTCTACATCACCAACAACGTCAATATTAATCATATGTTCACGTAGAGATATTCCCTGAATACCTTCGTCTTCTTTAGCATTAGGGTAGAAAAAAACTCTATATGCCTTCGTCTCCTTCGATATCAATCTTGGATACCTTCACAACCTTCAGTATTGGGTTCCATAACTAGGGTACTAAAATAATATTTTACAGAAACTCACTTGCATATCAAATTAGCATTTCTCATAACATAGATGTTCGGTGTATTTTTTATTCTTAATGGTGCTTATGATTATGAATATAAATGGTGATGAATGATTATGATGAATGAAGATGAATGACGAATGACCTCTCTTGATATGAAAATAATGCAATGCGTCGGTAATAGATTTGATGTATGCAAACCTTGTTAGTGCGTACAAGTTCTCTTAAGCTAGATCCAAATATAAATCTAACCTAAGTTTCCTGGTAAACTCAGGGTCGAACGCAGGGATTTTAGAGTATACTAACACAAGGTTTGTTTTCAGATCAAATGCTGAGGTTTTATGATTTACTGATAGGCGTTGGTTATGTACACTAAGCTAATGGCACACATGCAAGAGGGAAATAGGAGTTTCGAGAGGGAAAAAGGGATTCGTAGATGAATGACTTTAAGTGTAAATGGTATGTGTTGATTTCCTAGTAGGAACAACAAGCTTATATGAGCACAATGATAATGGAATGAAGATGGTATAGATGTTTGTTTACAATCTAAGTGTATTTGTTATGCATTGGAAATATGTTCTTTAGTTTGCTATGTTCAACATCTCTTGATGTGAATGGCACATATAATCCCATCTCTAGGATGCATATATTAGTTACAAAGAACAGACAAAAGACATGAATAATTCTATCTCTAAAATTACTTCATGTCCTGAATTGATGCATTCAACAGTTAAACTACTTTCTCGAGTGACTTAACCACTATTTCACTTCAATCTATTGATTAGGAAGATTCAACAAGTAAATTTCATGCATTCATCAAACCAGAAAGTTTACAAACACAAACAGCTTTAAAAGTAAACAGATTGAAAAGTGAAGAATGGTAAAAAATAAGAGTTAATTAAAGATAATGTGTGTTGATACAAACAATCTTAGTTCAATTGAATGGAATAGTGGATGAAAATGCAAAGTGAAACGAAAAAAAGTCAAGCCGCAGAGTTCAATCTTTTGTCCTCTTTGGCTTGTTTTTAATGCTTGCTATAACCAACTTGGTGGAGGAGTTGAAGAAGATATCTCTCTCGAGCTTTTCTTCGGCAACACCTTTTTATCAACGGTAGAAAAATGGTGGTCATCCCTCCTACTCCTTGCTTGCAAACAGCTAAGGTGAAAAAGTTCTAACTACTAGTTGTCTATTATCTAAATTCTAACTGTCTAGCTCTTCTTCTTGCAGGTGACTTCTCCTTATATAGGCAACCTCTCAGCAACTTGGTGATGTGATTTCATTAAATTCCATACCCTGAGATAGCCGCCTACCACTCCGATTCAATCAAATGCTGCCAGTCAAATGTCCATGCCTTCAAGTTGTGATTTGACGTAAAATGCACGAGCTAAATGAATCATTCATGCATCGAGTAGTCTCTGACACTTACCTCTTGCGTTAGCCTCGTCTACAACATTTGGTAGATTTTTTTTTATTTATGGATTAAAGTGTGTTAGTGAAGCAAATTTTACTTAAAAGGATACTTTTGCACGAGTTTATCACATATGTAGAATTTCATGCATTTACATCACTAAAAGTCCTAATTATTCCAATTTTGAGAGAACAATAGCTTGTATTTCTACAAGTTATCAATAGCATTTTAAATGCATATCATAAAAAAAACTCAAGATCTTTAGGAATGCTTACATCAAATACCATATATTGGAAACATCATGGTGTAAATCATTTGGCTCACTTTTTCAAATGAATACATGTGTTAAAACTCATAAATCAATCATTCAACATAAATTATGTGTCAAGCCACTTGGAGTAAAACATTCATAGCAATGCATAGCAACAACTCAAGAAACTTTTGAGTAAAACTTTGTCACTCACAGTCTTGGGCTAACTTCCCAGGGGTCTATATGCCTTTCCAATCTCCGTTTGGCCTGTCATAACAATAAGGAACCTTGGTCAAAATGTTTGCTTACCTTAATCTTAAATGGCTTACTTAACTTAGCCTTAAAAGTCATTTTCCTTTCCAATTCTAGTGACCTTACATTCGTTTTAAAGTACTCACATTTAATGTCCATACCATCTCACAAGGATTTTAACTTTGGCTTACCAACACTTAAAAATCCAACACTATGTTAAAACTAGGCCCACGAAACCTTAAGCACATAGGTAGTTGGTTAACACACAATAACACTATGATTGAGCGTTGTATCATGCCCACTGCCCCTTAGGGAAGCACACAAGGTGGTTGGATAGCCTCTCATGCACGGAAAACACCTGCACAATCATTTAGGTGTTAGGCATGTGTGGTAGCACCATAGACGAGTTAGGTGTCAGGCGTGCAGGGACACTAGGCATTGGGGTGCTCCTTGCCATGCGATGTGCAAGGCTGCTCACCTGGTCGTGTGGTCATGCATTGGGTGCGTGCGACAAACACCTTGTCGGTTAGGGTAACCGCCTACTCCACCTGCTTGCTTGTTCACAGTTGTATTTACCTACTTATTCATCCACAACAACTTCCAAATTTCATTTCTAAGTTTTATATCTTAAAATCCAGACATCAAATCATGAAAATTTCTTTTAAGAACTTTTTCCTAATCCTTTTACATTTCTTACCTTAAAATTTGAGTCTCTAGTTTTTCTTAATGAATTCAGAATCCACCAATATTTACAGCTTGTTCCGATTGATCTTAAGACTAGAACACTTTATGGTTTCTTCAAGATTTCACCATCATTCCATGGGAGATTCTTCTCGGTAGCCCAGATCTTCTTCTCACTCAACAAGGTTTCGTTTGGCTTCAAAATCTCTCAAATGGCATGAGTAAATTGGCGAAACCTTTCTCTTCTTTCCAGCCCTCTTTTATACTAAATCTTGCATGTTTAAAATGCCTAATTTGTTGACACCTAACCCACCAACTCTTAATTAACACCTCTAATGTTGCCACTTAGCCCACGAACTCTTGATTAACACCTTTAATGCTGCCACTTAGCCCATTAATTAGTCTTAACAAATGGGTTTCCTTGGCATCTCAACACCTAAAACAACTCAACTTCACGCCTCAAGTCTCATCGCTATAGCCAATGCCTACTAACCTTCAAACCATCGCCTACCTAGCCTCTTCCTCATGCCGACCTCCATCGCCTAAGGTGAAGGAGTATATCAGCATGCAGCAGAAGCAACAAGGATCAATAAGCATTCTAATTCATTAATTTGGATTGTAAATAAAGTATGCTCATACAATAATGAGAGGGTTTCAAGTCATACCTTTGTAGAACCTCTTGAAACTCGAATTCAGTTGCAAATCTTCTCCAATTCTTCTTGTGAACCACCTCAAGATCTTCCCTATTATTCTCTTGGAGTTTTAGATTGAGCTGTGAGACTCAAAATAAGTTTGAATGGAGGGAATTTGGAAATAAGCTCATTGCACCATCTACTTGAAGAACACCTTTCTTCAACTTGAATTTTATAGCAAAAAACTCTATTGATGCATGCCTCAATTCTACTTCCATCTTCTCTATTTATTGCAAGACATTCATGCATAGAAGAAGGTTGCATGAGGTGCAGCTCATGCTTGAAGAGTGAATCAAGATTCAAGTGGATTTTGTGTGAGCATCTTCGTTAAATGAGTGGAGGAAACCAACTTTCCAATTTTCTGTTTTTTTCCAAATTTCTAATTTCAAATTGATTTCCAAAACCAACTTAATTTCAAAAAAATGAAATTATTATTGATTTTAAAAAATTAATTTCATAAATTAATTTTCTAATAAAATTAATAATAAATAATTAATTAAACAATTTAATTAATTCTAACTTAAAATTGATTTTACACAAATTCCACCTTCATGAATCCCTATTCATGAATTTAATATTTAAATTATCTTTAAATATTTAATTAATTCTCCAATTTTATTTAATTCTAATTTGAACGTTTCAAATTAACTTATCATACTACTCTAAAGCTAATCCATTTATGAGCTAGTAGGGGGACCTCGCGGACCTACAGATCATAAGCTCCAACGATCCGAGATTAATTGACTAAACTATTTACACCGAATTAATACCCATTCGTTAACTATTGGGTCAATCCACTAAAGCCCTTAGGTGCCCCCTCACTGTAGATATGTTATGTCCACATGATTTAACCATCATTAGTAAGTCGACCCTTCACAGATTGTTTGTAATAACAACTGGGTCAAATGTCTACTTTACCCCGGAGATTACGTTTTATTTCTTAAGTTTCTACTGATCCTCTAATGAGCAATTGGTTTGTGATCTAGTCATTAAACCGGATCCCTCTCAGCCAAGTGAGAGGGTGGGATCCCTTGTTCAAGACCTGGATTCAGTACTTAAGAGAACAACATTTCTACTATCCCTAAATCGAGTAGGCATCAATCCCATCTTGTATCCTATGTCCCTAGCTATCTACCCGATCTTACCCCTGAAATGGGAGGCTTATTGAGCCGGAGTTGTTGAGCCAACCTCACCTATGCAAATCTAAGGATAATCCCAAATAAACAAGAGTTCATAGTTAGCTCAAGATTAAGATCCAGTTATCTAGGGCATCTAAGTGAAATAGTCAGTCTCATACACAGTAAACAATGTTATAAAGTAAGAGTGACTTATTTCTTAGTCCGATCTTATGCAAACTCATTTCATAGGATGCCCCACTCCTCATTTTAATATATGAACGAATCTGGATCACTTCATTTGTAGTATCTTTACAATAACTTGTAACAGCTATAGAGTTGGCCGCATCTAATAGTGTTACCAGAATAAGGTACCTAACCTTAATCATCTACTATAGATCATTTAGCTATTTACTCGAACTTGATCCATCTCTATGTCTCTACATAAAGTTCTAGTATTCATATAATAGTCGTGGATCTTAGTTTATTGGATTTAGACTTTTACATATACAATTTAATAGAATCAATAATAAGTTTATTGACTATAGAATATGTTTATATTTTACAACTGCGAGTTTTAGGACATAAAACCCAACATAAGGCTTCCTCATCGCCTAGGCCACCTTACACATTCGTTCCTCACTTGGCAGCACCTCCACAACTCATCACCAAGGTCATCACCTACTTGTTAACACTAGGCCTCCACATCTAACCTTCTTATGCCCAAAACTGTCAAAATTTTGGCTGTGTGTTGAGAACTCCTTAATAGAGTCGAGAGCTACCTTTACCTATACTTAGAATTTTTTCTAACAACTTGGTTTCTCCTCCTTAGAAAATTAATTACTTAGGAAAATTCCTTAAATCACTACATCAACACAACAACAACAACAACGACAACATTTATGAATTTCAAATGTGCTACTTAAGAATTTAGGTTCTAAGGTTTCCATGGGATGTAAATTCACCAGTATTATCAAGATGAATGGTCTTAATTGTATAACTAGGAAATTGTGTTCTTAACTTAATTATTTGAGCAAGTGATCTTACAAGTGCAATCTGACTCAATCATGCCAAATTGTAAATATATCTAGATTCATGAACTTCAAGTTCATTATTGCATATGTTTCAATTATAGCTCGTATATGGGTATAATATATCTAGAAGATAAAGCAAACAACTTTCCTATATATGTTTTTCATGTTTGACAGTAGACATGATATAAAGATATTATATATTATTCTTCTTATTAGTTTCATTATGATAACCATTGCAACATATATCTTTAAAACCTAGTAAGATTTCTCTTTCGTTGACTAGAGAACAATGCATTTCAATTGTAAATTTTGTCCTCTAAGCAAAATAATTTTTGTTTTTCAGAGCCTTTAATTAGTTTTGCATAACGTATTATTATAGTGACTTTTGCGCATTCTTAATTTGGCACTCTACTTGTAACTATTATGTGCGTAGATGCACCGTCGGTTAGACATAGATCTTTATTAATTGCTCATTTTTAGTCATTTAGCATATGAAAACTATTCACGCTTCTTCATTAAGAAAAATAATAACAATAATATAAAAAAGACTTGAAATATAAAATTTCAACCTTAACTAAAAGAATATGAAAGATAAATAAAAAAACAACTTTAATTCTAGATATTTTCAAAATCAAAAGAAGCACTTGATATTCCATCAATTGCGCCAATATTCTATTTAGGAGATTCAAAAAAGTTTGTCACGTCCAAATTTGATATATTGAATGGGTCAAATATATTATTATCTTGATAGGAAAAATTAGTTTCCACATTTCCCCCCTTTTCCTTCAGGGAAGCTTGATAGAGATCTATTAACTATTTTGATGTACAACAAATATTGCCCAATGTCCAGTTATACTATATCGGAAGCATTTTTGTTCAACACTTTTTAAACTCTTATCTTGTGGAGCTTTTTCGTTATAATCATCATTTTGTGTGGTTCTCTTGAAATTTGGATGATTATAATGAACACCACGAAAAGAATAATTATTTCTTCTTTTACCACAGTTACGACCTCGACCACAACCATGACCTCGACTACGTTTATTGAAGTTCACAACATTCACTTCAGAGAATGTTGTTGCTCAAGTTGGCCGAGATTCATGATTTTTCTGATAGAGTAAACATGCATAAAATGGAAGCTAACAAAATCATTAAGTACTATAATTACATTAATTTGAATAACAAGCATGTCTAAAAACTAAGTTTTTCATAGAAAAGGTTTCAGCTTGAATATCTTCGTAAATTTCCACTTGCTCCTTGTTATATCCACAAAATTGACCTTCAATTTCTCCTATGGATCACTAAGAGTATCTTCTCTACTATTCTCAACCTTGGATTAAGTGGTGGAACTCTAAATTGAGAAAGAATTGAGAGTGAATTGGAGAGAGTTTGAGAGAAAAAATTCAGCAGAATTTTCTTTCTAAAAAATCAAATTGCATGCCTCCAAAATATGATAATTCATGTATTTATTCAGATTACTCATGCAAGCATTAAGTAATTCAGCATTTTGACACTTCAAAATACATTATAGAAATGGGCTAAGAATTGATTTAGGGAACAATCCACTATGAAAGTGAATTTAGGACAAATCCACTTACCCAAATTAATTTTAATTTAATTTAAAACTAAATTAAATCTAATTTAAATTCAGTTTCTAAAATAGAATTTTCTTTTAAAAATGGAATTAATTTAATTAATTAAATAATAATTTAATATCGAATATTAAATTAATAAAATACCCAATTCAAATATGAATCTTATTCATGTAATTAATATTTAAATAAAAATTTAAATATATTAAACTCTTCAGATACGTTTAATTTCAGTAAATTTAAATGTTTAATTATATCAAATATAATTAGTCAAACCCTTAATCGAATTTGAACATTTCAAATTCACTCAATATTCTAATCCAAGCTTTAACCTTTTACGAGCTAGTAGATGGACCTTATGGACCTACAGATCACGAGCTCCAATGATTTGAGATTAATTGATTAAACTCTTTAATCCGAATTAATCGATATTCATTAACTACCGAGACATACTACTATCATTCGATAGTTGCACTCTCCTCACTGTAGATGTATTTCTGTCACTTGATTTAACCATTATTAGTAAAAATACCGTTTTAACCTTGTAAATACATCTTGCTCCTTAAGTCACTACTGATCCTCTATTGAATAATTGGTTTATAGTCCAATAATAAACCATGTTCCTCTCTATCATGAGAGGATGAGGCCCCTTTGTTCAAGACCAGGAATCAGTACTTAAGAGAATAACCTATCTGCTAACCCAAAATTGGGTAGGATTGAATTCCATCTTGCGAGACTATGTCTACAGCTATCTATTCAGTTTTATCCCCAAAATGGGAGGCTTATTGAGCAGTGTTGTTGAACTACTTTCACCTATGCAGATCAAAGGATAATCCTGAATAAACAAAAGTTCATAGTTAGCTTAGGATTAAGATTGAGTTACCTTAGATCATTGCATTGAAATAGTCAATTTTAACAATAAATGGTCGTTATAAATAAAAGTGACTATTTTGTGTCCGATCTTATGCAAACGTATTTTTCATAGGATGCCTCCACTCACATGTCTCTTCATGAATGATTTCGGGATCACATCGTTTGTATCAGTATACAAAGTGGGCCACATCCATAGTGTCCTTAGGATGAGGTACCCAATCTTATTCATATACTTATAGACCTTTTAGGCTATATACTATCTTAATCATCTTTTATGTCTCTACATAAAGCTAAAGTATTCATACTATAGTCATGGGTTCGTTTATTTGATTTATAATAGAGTGCAATTTCAATAATACGTTTATTAAAAAATAGAATATGTTTCATATATTACGAAATGTGAGTTTTAGGACATTCCCAACAATCTTCCACTTTGATTAAAATCTCCAGTGGGTTACAAATATATATAAATATACAATGTTGAAAAAAAGAGAGAAAAATAAAATAAACTAGGGCATCTATATATCCTTGACATTCTCTCACTTGTTCTAGATTTATAAAGCTCGTAGTCCCAGTCCTACCAGGTGACTCTCAAACACTTTAGACGTGAAAGCCTTCGTAAATAGATCAGCAAGATTATCCTCAGAGGCTATTTTCATGACTATCACGTCTTCTCTATGTACTATCTCCCTGATGAGATGGTACTTTTGCTCGATATGTTTTCCGCATTTGTGGCTCCTAGATTCCTTTGAATTTGCAACTGCTCCACTGTTATCACAATATAGGGTCAATGAGAGGGTATTTTCGTGACTATCACGTCTCCTCTGTGAACCACTTCCAAATCTATCAGGAATTTTCTGAGTCATATTGCTTCTTTAGCTGCTTCACATGCAGCTATATATTCAGCTTCCATCGTGGAATCAGCAATACAACTCTATTTGATGCTTTTTCTATACTATAGCTTCTCTAGAATGAATACTAATCATGAAGTAGATTTCCTAGAATCTACATCAGTCTGAAAATTAGAATCAGTATATCCCTTAAGGATCAAATCCTTAGGACCATACATGACCATATAGTCCCCCGTTCTCCGAAGATACATAAGGATGTTCCTAACTATAGTCCAATGGCTATGTCCAGGGTTGAATTGAAACCTGTTGACTATTCCAATTGTGAAGCATATGTTGGGACGTGTACATAACATAGCATACATCAAGCTCTTAACTAAGGATTCATAAGGAATTCTTTTCATTTCCTCAACTTCTTGATGTGTCTTAGGACACTGTTCCTTAGAAAAATGAATTTCATGTCTAAAAGGTAGCATACACAAGGTTTTGTTGACAATTTTCTTGTGAACACAAGGTTCGTCAACATTTTGTTCAAAGCCATAAGATTTGGTTACAGTGTCAAATCTTATATTCCAAGATCGAGATGTTTGTTTTAATCCATAAATGGATCTATTAAGCTGGCAAACTTTTTGCTCTGACCCTATTCAATAAACCCTTCTGGTTGAGACATATAAATACTTTCGTCAAGATGACTATTCAAAAAGATGTCTTTAAATCCATTTGCCATATTTCATAATCATAGAAATCAGTAATGGATAAATTTATTCTAATAGATTTAATCATGGCAACAGGAGAGAAGATTTCTTCATAGTCTATCCCCTCTCTTTAGGTGTTGCCACGAGTCTCGCTTTATAGGTTTGCACCTTACCAGTTTGGTTTCGTTTTCTTTTGTAGATCCATTTGCAACCAATAGGTTTTACCCCATCTGGTTGATCTACAAGCTCCCAGACAGAATTGAAGTATATCGACTCCATTTCTAGGTCTATGGTTTTTATCCATTGATCTCTTTCTATATCTTCCATTGTCTGTTTAAAGGTTAATAGATCCTCTAAATCATAGTCAGATATGATCCTCCCACTACGTCGAGGTATTCTCAATAAATGAGAAGGATGTAATGGATCAACAACTTTTGTTGATTTATCTGTAGATTCTCTAGACATCTCATCTAATACTAGTTTACTGTGAGGTTGATGATTTCTTATGTGATCTTCCTCTAAGAATGTAGCATTTTCGATGCAAATACTTTATCTTCTTGAGAATAATAAAATAGACCACCTTTTGTTTCTTTAGGGTATCCTACAAATAGGCATACTTTTGAATGTCGTTCCAATTTCTTAGAATTTTGCACCAACACATATGTGGGCATCCCCAAATTCTATAATGGTGTAAACTACCTTTACGTCCTTTCCATAACTCATACGGTGTTTCTGAAACACTTTTTTAGGGAACCATGTTCAAAATATATACGACAGCTTGCACTACATTGTTAGGGTTGATGCCTTAAATTTTGTAGGGTCCTATAGCTTGTAATTGTAATATACAACATTTTATTTATGTAATAAAATATTTGATGTTTTATTTCAAAATTAGTTTCATCAACTACAAACTAATAAACTAACATCCAAGGTTATCTTGTAGCTTAAACATGTATGTAGAGACATACAAGTGGATTATGTTATAAGTGATAACCTAAATGGTCTGTAGTAGATGGATAAGACTGGATACCTTATTCTAGTGACATTACGAGTATGACTCGCTTTGTAGGTGTTACAATTGTTGTAAAGTGCTACAAATGATTTGATCATGATCATGCATGTAGGAACATGTGAGTAGAGATATTCTATACAAAGGAGACTTACATAATAGAGACTTACATTTCACGAAATGTTTAGTCTCATTATATAACATCGTTCATAATGGAGACTTACATTTCACCAAGATGACCATAGGTAACATGACCTGAATCCTCAGTGAGTTGTGAACTCCTGTCTATGAAGTTGATCCTTTGATTTGTATGGGTGAGAGTGGCTAGATTGTCGACTCAACAAGCCTACCATTTTGGGGATTCATCTGATTGAGGAGCTGGGAACACAACTATACAAGAAGGAATTCACTCCTTCCCCAATGTCGGGGCAAGTAGATAAATTGCTCTCTTAAGGGCTGATTCCGAGACTTGAACAATCTGGCACCCCACCCTCACTTGGCCCGAGAGGGATTTGATCATAGTTGGACTATGTTTTATTTTTCATTAGAGAAATCAGTGGTACTTAAGGAGTTAGATGTAGCTACAGGGGCAAAATGGTAATTTTGGCCTAGTTATACTTACGAGTAATTTGTGAAGGGCCATCATAATGTTGATGTGTTTTATCCAATGGAAACATAAATATATCTGTAGTTTGAAGGGTGCAACTGTCGGTCTTTAGTGGAGTGATCGACAGTTAATGGATGGTGAATATTTTAACTAAAAAGTTTAATTAATTGTTCACGTACGGTAGGAGCTTCAAGCTACAGGTCCATGAGCTCCCCTCGATAGCTCAATAGGACTAAATGAGAATCAGTTTTTTGATTAATTTGAATTGTTCAAATTAATTGAGGGAATTAATTATATATGATATAATTAAGTTAAAATTAATTATATATGATATAATTGTTATAATGTATTTGATATATTATAATATAAAATTTATTTGAGAGGAAATAAATATTTGAATATGATTCAAATATTAATTATGTGCATTGGATTCATATTATTAAATTTAATATAAATGTGATTTATATTAAAAACCATTGGCGGGAGATAATTGAAAATATATGCTATATTGTATTTGATACAATATAGAAACTATAGGTTATATATTATATGTGATATAACGTACAATTATATGTATAGTAAATTAGTTACTATATATATAATTATTTTATATTAATTTAAATTAATTTTTCTGTTAATTTGAATTAATGGGAAGGAAATAACTTCCCTCCCCATTATTCTCTTCACCCACATATTGTCTGGGGAGTTAATTTATTTTTCATCCTGCAAAAATGTGAGGGGGAAAAAAAATAGAGTGTTTAAGTTTTTCAAGCATTCTTTCTTCCTCTCAATTTTTCCTCTCCTTTCCTCAAAGCTCCAAAATAGCCAGAGCACTCATTTCTCCTAGATTCTTTACCTGAGGATACTGAGGTCATCGTTCGTGGTGGTGTTCGAAGGATTTATTGAAGTTTATCTTCAAAGGTAAGGGTTTATGAAACCCTAAACTTTTTTATTTTTTTTATAGCATGCTGTATATTTGTCCTTTAAATGCATAATGTTTCTTCTTTTCTGTAAAAATTGTGATTCTGTAAAAAACTGGGATTTGGGAGATTTGCTTCTGCTCAAGGGTCCCTTCAATGAGGATCCTTCATGCATATCTCTAAAAGGACTGAGGTAACTGGGCATAACTCATCATTAAACAAACCTTGTCTAACAAGCTTCGATTTCTCCTTTCTACTACACTGTTCTGTTGTGGTGTACCAAGTGCTGTGAGTTGGGATTGAATTCCATGTTCTACTAAATAATTTTGAAATTGTAAATCCATATATTCACCACCTCAATATAATCGAAGTGATTTAATCCTTTTACTTAATAGGTTATCAACCTCAGTCTCATACTCTTTGAACTTTTCAACAATTTCAAGATCATCAATAAAACTGACGTAATATTCAAATCCTCCACAGACTTTAATATTCATCGGACCATTAAGATCTGAATGTATAAGTTCTAGAGGTTCTTTGGCTCTAAGACCTTTTCCTGATAAAGATCTTTTAGTCATTTTTCCCTCAAGACATGATTCATATGGAGGTAAAGATCTGTCTTCTAACTGATTTAGATGACCATTCTTTACCAATCTCTCAATCTTGTTGAGATTTATGTGACCATGTCTTAAGTGCCAAAGACAGGCATTTAGAGAAATCTTTCTTTTCTTACTTTGAGTTTCTACTGTTTTAAACATCTCTATATTTAAAATAGTTTTTGCCTTAGTTGATTTTAACACGTACAAGTTATTTTCAAGTTTAGTTGTACACATTTGTGTTAGATTAAGGAACCATGCAGCAGAAGCAAAACAGGATCTTTAAGCATTCTAATTCATTAATTTTGGCTTCAAACTCAGCATGCTCATAAACTAAAAACAAAGTTTCAACACTAACCTTTGAAGTACCTTTGAATCACGAATTCTAGCTGCGATCTCCTTAATTTCTGTTCATGAACCACCACAAGGTATTCCCTAATATCTTCTAGGTGCCTTAGATTGAGTTGTGGGACTCAAAATAAGCTTGGATTAGGGAATAAGGAGAGAAGGTCACTGGTTTTCAGCAAAATCTTGAAGAACAACTTCTTCAAGTTTTTTCTCAACAATTCAACAAATCATCATTGAATTTCACTCCCATTTTGTTTATTTATAGTATGACTATCATGCACATGAATTCCCTGCATGAATCACAGCTCATGCTTGTGAATTTGAGCTGAAAAATTTGGTAGTTTAGTGACTAAGGTGCTTGCACTTAAAGTGGAAAAACCCCACTTTTCCATTTCCTATTTTCTTCTTTTTCTTTTTAATTTGAAATTTATTTTCAAATTAAAATTTAATTTTAGTTTTTAATTAAAAAAAACTGATATTTTATTAATTTTACAAAAATTAATTCAAAATTAATTTTTCAAATAAAATTAATAATTAATAATTAATTAAAAAATTTAATTAATTCAATCATTTAATATCAAATATTAAATTAATTTAATACCAATTCTTCCATCGTGCATCCTTATTCATGAATTTAATATTTAGATCATATTTAAATATTAATTGATTCTCCAATTCCGTTTAATTCCAAAATTAAACATGTAATTATATCACATATAACTAATTCCCTTAATTCTAATTTGAACATTTCAAATCAACTTATCACGTTACTCTAAGGCTAATCCGTTTATGAGCTAGGGGACCTCATGGACCTATGAATCATGGGCTCCAACAATTCAAGATTAATTGGCTAAACTCTTTACAACAAATTAACCCCCATTCGTTAACTACTGGGTCACTCTACTAAAGCCCATAGTTGCACTCCCCTCACTGTAGATATATTGTGTCCACTCGATATAACCATGATTAGTAAGTTAACCCTTCACATGTTGTTCATAATAACGGTTGAGTCAAAAGGTTGTTTTACCCCTGAGATTACCTCTTGTTTCTTAAGTCCCACTGATCCTCTAATGAACAATTGGTTAGTGATCCGATCATAAAACAGATTCCCTCTCAGGTTAGTGAGAGGGTGGGGCCCCTTGTTCAAGACCTGGAGTCAGCACTTAAGGGAACAATTTCTCTACTATCCCTGATAGCGGGTAGGAGTGAATTCCATCTTGCGCCCTATGTCCCCAGTTATCTACCTGGTCTTACTCTTGAAATGGAAGGCTTATTGAGCCGGTGATATTGAGCCAACCCTCGCCTATGCAAATCTAAGGATAATCTCGAATAAACAGGAGTTCATAGTTAACTCAGAATTAAGATCAAGTTACCTAGGTTATCGTTGTGAAATAGTCAGTCTTAAACAGTAAACAACGTTATAAAGTAAGAGTGACTTATTTCTTGGTTTGATCTTGTGCAAACTCATTGCATAGGACACCCCCACTCCTCATGTCACTACATGTACGAATCAGAATCACTTCATCTGTAGTACTTTACAATTTCTTGTAACAACTACAAAGTGGGTTGCATCTGATAGTGTTACCAAAATAAGGCACCCAACCTTATTCATATACTATAAATCATTTATACTATTTACTCGAACTTGATACACTCTTATGAGTACTCATGTAATAGTCATGGATCTTTTAATTTATTGGATTTATTTCTAAAACGAAATAAGCAATTCATATATTCAATAATAACTTTATTGAATTTTTAGATAAGTTTATTGTTTACGAACCATGAGTTTTAACATACATATGAATATATAATACTGAGTTTTTGAGTTTTATAGAGAAATACAATAAACTAGGGCATCACATACCCATGGTTTTCCTTTAGGTATCACATACCCATGGGTTTTTCTCCCACTTACCCTAAGTTATATACCTCGTAGTCCTATTCTTACTAGGAGATTCTTAAACACTTTAGCTGAAAGAATCATTGTAAAAACATTAGTATACAATGGACTTCTTATTAAACTATATAGAAAATGCATCTTATTTCCACAACTCTTTGTTTTTCGATGTTGCTATCAAAACTTGATGACTCGAGTTTCTAATAAACTCAAAATGTGGCTAGGGTATCATACATCTCTCCCACTACATCGAGGTATACTCAACTCTTTGAGTAAGATTCATCTGACCTGTCTAAACAATTTTTGTTACAATATCAGCTTTAATCAATAACTCTTATTGATATACACTTGCTTTTATGGAAACTAAATAATACATGGTGATCTCATATATTTTTCCAAAAAAATTGGTATTTGTCAACACAAACACTTGATTTTCATCTTCTTGAAAAAATATACTACTTTTGGATTGTCTAAAAATAGGCATGTTATTCGATATTCTAATACTTAAGGTTTCAACACTAACATATGTGCCGATCTATTCTCTAAATTTCTGAATTATGTAAACATCTTTTATATCTCATAAACAACTTTTCTGAGTTCTCCACATCTCATATGGAGTTTCAGAAAATACCTTTAAAATTGGAATGATTTACAAAACAATTAAGGCAACTAGGTGCAGAGAGTTTTTACTGAATTTCATATTTTATCAAAATAGCTCTAGAAATCTCAAACTTTCTCTTTTCTTTACTTTGATCCAATCAAAGTATTTTGGATTTTTTTTACCTAACAAGTTTTACACACCTTGAACTTTTCAAGTGTTCTAAACTTATTACTTAAGTTAAATAACTCTTTGTCTTATTTATTTTTAGCCGATTAAATATATGAATATTTGCAAATGGCTTTTAACTTGGTTGGTTCTAACAGAAGTTGCTTTACAGTAGAACAAATATAAATTTTACTAATGAACATTTCATTTATAATAAAAGTTTATACACAATATGTTTCTTACAAAAGATAAAAGAACTTTCATTACAATAATAAAAGTAAACAAGTGTAACTTCTAACAACAACTGCATTTCCCGCTAGTTGTTTTGAGAAATACTTCTCTGTTCAAAACATGGAGTTAACAAGGAACTCGTTTTCTTGGCTTGCAAGTTTTTATGGGTAGTTTCTCTTCCACTGCACTTCTTCACTACAGTGAAATATTTTCCTTTATCTGCAGCATTTGCCTTACCTTTTCATCCAGTAGCTTTCTTTTTCCCTCTCCCTTTGTTCTTCTTTACTTGAATACTTTTATTATGTGAAGAAGAAGCAATATCAGACTTCTTAGAGGACGATCCTCTTTTCTCAGCAACAGTTACATTTACTTCTGGTTCCAGTCCTTTAGCCCTCATCATGGTTTGGTAAGCCTGTAGCTCGTTGAAAAGTGTAATCAAGTTATACTGTATTTTATTCATTAATGCGATCATACATAACTGCAAGAAACACTTTGGAAGAGATTCAAGAATAAAACCAACTTGACTCCATAATCTCCCTAGCAGTTGTAAACGTATTTGATAGCATCATGCCTCAAGGAGAAGGATGGTTGTCCAAACATCCCACACAGAGATTCCATAATCTCTGTGGCAGTACTCATGCTCTCATGTTTCTTGGCCAATACATCAAATATGCTGGCAAGAATATAGGCACGAGCTTTCTCGTTAGCCCTGAACCATCTGTCGTATGCATCCTGAACATTTCAGTTTGCATTTGAGCTAGGAACAGGAGAACACTCCTCTATTAAAATGAACCTCAAGTCATCTATCACTAGTATTGTATTTAAGTTGGATTTCTACATAGCATAGTTATCCCTGGTAACTTTATCAGAAGCCAATAGTTGTACTAAAGAACTCGTCATTCTGAAAGTATAAACAAATTTTATCAGTGGATTGCTTTTAAACCCAATCATGTTTTAGAAAAGCAATAATATATCCAAGATTCAATATTTTGCAATGATACTATAGTGAGTTAGAATAAGCGCTACCAATGGGCAGTCAAATAGTCCTTCACTAAAGTAAGGCAATCTTGACTAAATACTATCTTCAGAAGAACTCATATTCTGATAATCATTTACTACCGTTTTTTTTTTTGTCAGAACTTACTAACACTTTAGTAATTTCGTAAGTGTAACCCTCCATTTTCAGACCTCATAGATCGGCCCCAGCAGTGCTACCGAATTGGAAAGTCAAGGTTGGAAAACAATCTAAGAACTCCTATCCATTTCTGGAGTTTGAGTTGTTCCAAATCCTATGTTACAACCCTCCGAGGGATAGTCGTCATTAAACGACTAGCAAGGCCGACATAAAGACAACAAGCAGACGCAATATAGGAATCTCACGGTCCAAACAAATAGAAGAGACTGCAGGACACGTTGACATATATCCTTCACCCATTTACTATGAACTACTTCCCCTATTCACCTTGATATTGACCCATACAAATACTTTCCGTTGGAAGTCACTCCCAGGGTGACACGAAGCGTCATATGAATCTCACGGTGTGAACTTTCTAGGGACATGAGAGTTGAAATCAATATATCGTATATTTGATTTTATATTTAATAAATTCCTCTCATTCACCTTGATCTTGACTCATGCAAACACTTTTCGAATGGAGGTCACTTCCAAGGTGACATGAAGCGTCGCATGAATCTCATGATGTGAAACTCTTAGGACTTGAGAATGAAAATCAAAACATCACTTTTGATTTTACTGTTAACAACTTCCCCTATTCACCATAATCTCGATTCATATACCCACTTTCTGAATGGAGGTCACTCTCAAGGTGACACGAAGCGAAACATGAATCTCAATTGTGAATTCTTAAGGACGTGAGAGCTAAAAATAACAAATTGTATATGTTATTAATCTCTCACTAAAGCATTCCTAAATTCCCACTGAAGTGTTCTAATAACATATCATATATGCTATTAAACTCCCATTGAAGTGTCTTAACATTTGTTTGGATATATCTTTACTCATGTTTGTCTCAGTTAATTAAACAACCTAAGCCTAGGTTTTCATCCAAGTATAACGTTTATATTTGGATTTAACTTATGATGTCTAGGTATTAAACCAGTTTTAAAACCTCTCACCACTCACGTATTGCTCATAAAACCGGTTAACAATGCTCAATTATTCGACCATAATCCCCAGGTAGGAGGTGTTCCGTAGACCGTCAACTTAAATACCCTCAGCCTTAGAAAGAATTATATACCGGTTGAGTTTGTAACTATATTTTACAAGATATCGACCTATTTTAATTATTAAAACAGGTGATTAACCTATGTGAGCATGTAGCTTATCTTTGTTATGGCTTTTAAATGTCTAACTCAATTTTATAATAATTTACAAAATTTTAGACATGTTTAGCATCCATAACATACATCAAAGGCATTCAACATTTAATATAACATTTATATTAAAACATTTGAAACCCTAAACATGCATACTATATATTATCACTTTATAACATACTTTCAATGCATGTAACATGCTTCCTGTGGTGAGATTTTAAATCTACATGGCATACTTAATTATGCTCATATAAGATTTATTTAATTATAACATACATCACATGCATAAACACAAATTGATATGGTTTTAGTTTTGGCATTTTCAAGAAAGCAAAGGCCTAATTAATACAAAAATCCACAAAAACTGGCTCCAAAACATTTCTGGATTGCTCGAACTCTCGAACGGACCCGAACCTCTCGAACCGGACCTCTAGTGCTCAAAATTGTGCTGAACAGGGCAAAAACCATCGAGTACCTTCAAGCATCGAGTATGCCATTAATCATCGAGTATGCCCTCAGCACCATCATGAATCGAGTATTTCACTAAATACCATCGAGTATGCCATCGAGTACCATCGAGTATGGTATCATGCATCGAGTATTTCACCAAATACCATCGAGTATGAGCATCGAGTACCATCAAGTATGGCATCGTGCATTGAGTATTTCACCAAATACCATCGAGTATGAGCAGCGAGTACCATCGAGTATGGCATCGTGCATCGATATTCAAAAAATACCATCGAGTTTCTCTTCGAGTATGGCATCATGCATCGAGTATTGGGGCATCGACAATTGGGCAGTGGCTGAAAATCCAGTTCCTGTTGCTTGACCTTTTTCACTTCTTTCTTCAATTACATCCTATTTTCAACTCTAATGACTCCAATCAAATTACAGACACGTAAGCACAAATTAAGGCCCATCAAACAAGAGCCAATGACAAGAATTATAACATAATTGAAGAGAAACAATGCCAAAACTCAGAAAAACCATATCAGTTCATCATTTTCATACAACTTATGAAAAACACCCACCAAGTCAAAACTAAACCGAATTGAATGCTTAAATGATGCTCTAATACCAATTGTTAGATTAAGAAAGCATGCAACGGAAGCAAAACAGGATCATTAAGCATTCTAATTCGCTTCAAACTTAACATGCTCATAAACTAAAAATAGAGTTTCAAAACTAACCTTTGAAGTACCTTTGAATCACGAATTCTAGCTGCGATCTCCTTAATTTAAGTTCGTGAATCACTATAAAGCCTTCCCTACTATCCTCTAGGTGCCTTAGATTGAGTTGTAGGACTCAAAATAAGCTTGGATTAAGTGAATAAGAAGAGGAGGTCACTGGTTTTCAGCAAAATCTTGAAGAATAGCTTCTTCAAGTTTTTTCTCAACAATTCAATAAATCATCATTGAATCCCACTCCCATTTTGTTTATTTATAGCATGACTATCATGCAAATGAATTCCTTGCATGAATCACAACTCATGCTTTTGAATTTGAGCTGAAAAGTTTGGTGGTTTAGTGACTAAGGTGCTTGCACCTAAAATGGAAAAACCCACTTTTCCATTTTCAATTTTCTTGTTTTTCTTTTTAATTTGAAATTTATTTTCAAATTAAAATTTAATTTTAGTTTTTAATTAAAAAAAAAACTGAAACTTTATTAATTTTACAAAAATTAATTCAAAATTAATTTTTCAAATAAAATTAATAATGAATAATTAATTAATCAGTTTAATTAATTCAATCATTTAATATCAAATATTAAATTAATTTAACACCAATTCTTCCACCATGCATTCTTATTTATGAATTTAATATTTAGATCATATTTAAATATTAATTGATTCTCCAATATCGTTTCATTCCAAAATTAAACGTGTAATTATATCACATATAATTACTAATTCCTTAAATTTTAATTTGGACATTTTAAATCAACATCACGCTACTCTAAGACTAATCCATTTGTAAGCTAGTAGAGGGATGTCGTGGACCTACGGATCATGGGCTCTAATGATCTGAGATTAATTGGCTAGATTCTTTACTCCAAATTAAATCCCATTCGTTAGCTAGTGGGTCACTCCACTAAAGTTCGTAGTTGCACTCCCCTCACTGTAGATATATTGTGTCCACTCGATATAACCATGATTAGTAAGTTAACCCTTCCCAGGTTGTTCGTAATAACGACTGGGTCAAAAGGCTACTTTACCCCCGAGATTACCTCTTGTTCATTAAGTCCCACCGATCCTCTAATGAACAATTGATTTGTGATCCGATCATCAAAACGAGTCCCTCTCGGGTCAATGAGAGGGTGGGGCCCTTTGTTCAAGACTCAGAGTCGACACTTAAGGGAACAACCTCTCTACCATCCCTGATAGCGGGTAAGAGTGAATTTCATCTTGCGCCCTATGTCCTCAGCTATCTACCCGGTCTTACCCCTGAAATGGGAGGCTTATTGAGTCGGCGTTGTTGAGCCAACTCTCACCTATGCAAATCTAAGGATAATCCTAAATAAACAGAAGTTCATAGCTAGCTCAGAATTAAGGTCAAGTTACCTAGGTCATCGTTGTGAAATAGTTAGTCTTAAACAGTAAACAACGTTATAAAGTAAGATTGACTTATTTCTTGGTCCGACCTTGTGGAAACTTATTGCACATGATACCCCCACTCCTCATGTCACTATATGTATAAATCAAGATCACTTCATCTATAGTACTTTACAATTCCTTATAACAACTATAGAGTAGACCGCATTCGATAGTGTTACCAGAATAAGACACTCAATCTTATTCATATAATATAGATCATTTGGTATATTTACTCGAACCTAATCCACTTTTATGTTTCCATATAAAGTTCAAGTACTCATGTAATAGTCATGGATCTTTTAATTTATTGGGTTTATTTCTAAAACGAAATAAGCAATCTATATATCCAATAACAACTTTATTGAATTTTTAGAATAAGTTTATTGTTTACAAACTATGAGTTTTAGGACATAAAACCCAATAATTTGAACACCTTTTGAACTAATGAATATTTCATTGACATCAGAAGTGACTTTATACATATGTTTCAGTAAAGAAGATACAGAGTTTAAGTTCCTTTTCATTTTAGGTACAAAATATATATTTTCTAGTAAAATGTAAGAATCTCCAGAACATAACGTGATGTCTCCCACTGCTTCTATTGAAATGACTTCACCTGTTCTCACCTTGAAAGTCATTTCATTTTCTGATAGTTGCTTCCAGGAACTAGTTCCTGAATGAAAGTGCACTTTATTTACATCGAAAGTGACTTTATACATATGTTCCAATAAACAAGATACAGAGACTAAGTTCCTTTTCATTTTAGGTACAAAATATACATTTTCTAGTAAATTGTAAGAATCTCCAAAACATAACTTGATATCTCCCATTGCTTCTGCTGAAATGACTTCACCTGTTCCAACCTTGGAAGTCATTTCGTTTTCTGATAACTGCTTCCAGAAACTAGTTTCCTAAATGAAAGTGCAAATATGATTAGCGGCGCCTGAATCTAATACCCAAGTCAAATAAGAACTTTCCACTAAACATGTTTCTATTACAAGTAAATCAGATTTACCTTAATTTGCCTTCTCAACTTTCTTCTCCACAACATACTTAGGGCAATTGTGTTTCTAATGCCCGTCGATATTACAATGGAAACATTTTCCTTTTGAAACTTCCGTCTTGCTCTTAGTAGCTGGAGTCTTTTTCTTCCCTTTTCCCTTCTTCTTCATTTGGATACTCTTATCCCTTTAAGGTCTGATGACATGCAGAAATGCATGTCATCTTAGGCCTTTTATTTAGAATTATGAGGACTGTTAAGTATAATATGTGGCAATTATGTAGGAATTCATGAGAAAATGAGCTTGCGCCGTTCAGCATTGAGAATCTCGGCTAACCCATTATTATGCATCATTATGCGTTCAACTGTCTATTTTTGTAGTTAACGTAGGAAGTGGACGCAAACCCCGAAGCTGGACTACCGTATAGATGACCGCATGTAGATAAACTCTCCATCGCAAAGGCGAACGCATTCGATCAATGCATGAGTGTTGCGATAATCAGCCGCATGTGTCAATCGCATAGGAATTGTGATCCTCAAGCGATTGCGGTCATCATGTAGAAGTTTCGGTATTAAGCAAATGTGGTCACTACACGATTGTGACTACATGATAACGCATAATAGAGGGATCAATGTAAGGTTGGTGGAATGAACGCATCAACACATATCTCAGGAAAATAAAAAGATGATGTTGACATTTCACCTACCACGCCGTTAGCAGCAGAGATTCAGAAAAGGACTAACGCGTCGCGAATGTCAGAATCAGAGCAGTCCATAAATGCTGTCGGCGATCCAAGCTCTATAAATAGAAGCCGCTGAGTAGAATTTCAACTTATCCAAGGTTTTTGCCTGAGGTTCGCCTAGGGCAGATCCTTGTGATCCAGACGAACGCGTGAGAAAGAAGCTTGAGAGTTCTCCACCTCCTTCATCCATTTCGAGTGACGACCAGAGCCTTCGACGAAGCTAGATCTCGAGAGAGTCAGCTCCACTGCCCATCCATGGCACCACTGGCAGCCTTGACACACTTCTGCTGAAAGCAAGACATTGCTTCCAGCTGGTCATTTCATTTTCTCTTCTTTTCTTATATTGTATTGTATTATTGTATTGTATTAAGTTTTGCGATTAAGGAATTAATACATTATGTGTTCAATGCATTTCTATGTTTCCTTCGATTCCATCTCCATCTTTCTTTACTTAGCATCCTTAACTTTCATTGCATCACTTAGTGAGATTGCTAGAGTATCGCATATTTAATCATGCGGATTAGAGATATGAAACATGTAGCAAACCACCGGAAGGTGTGCGTTGTGCGAGTGGGTGAGAAAACCTTATTTGCTTAGTGAAAAGCTGCAGCAATGCCTGTCTGTAGGTGGACGCAACGCTTGTCTATGAGTAAAGTCAGCAATAACTAACTGCCCGAGAGGGTAAGTGGTTGGTTGCATTAAGCAATGTAAGCTAGTGTTCACTAAAGATAAGAATAATCTTACGTCAGCCAAGTTTATGTGTTTACCTTGTCTTATATATGCGTCCATCACACCTTTAGAGCTACTCGGGAGAGAGTCTAAAGAAAGAACCTAAGACTCGGGGGAGCTAGTTTAGAATCGATGCTCGAGAGAGCTAGATTAGGTTTGCATAAACAAGAATGGAGACTTAGGAATAAGCTCCATTTACTATTACACAGCATATGCATCCTACAGAGAGGACAATGGTTGCATCCAAGAAGTAGGATATAGTGGTTGTATGCGGTCATCTCGACCGTTTTGCATACATATCGCATACGTCCTAGATTTAGGCTTTTAGTGTGTGTAGCATGATCAATAGCTTGCTGTAACGATAAAAATGGAATGTTATCCTGTGATATGTTTGTTATGTATCTCTTATACACACTATTGATAATGAAAATGATTCAAGTTCATGTTGCCATAAACTTGATGACATAAATTTAATCTCTTTTTCTTTATCTAACTCTAACGCATGGTTTATGAATGAAATGAATGATGTGCTGTATATGCGCTCAAGTGCTTTGCGATAAAGAGAATTTTATGCGATAATACGTCTAAGTATATGCGTTGATAGTGCTATGCTCATAGTATGTGGTGAAATAGTACGTGTCACAAGTTTCCTTGCGCTGAAACCAAGTATAATTCCAACGCAAGTTTCTCAGAATGATTTGAGGTCGAACACATGGATTGTTTTCGTTAATGCGTTACTTATGTGATAGTGCGACCAGTTTTTAACAATGAATAAAGAATGGAGGTTTATACAAGAATATAAATTGCGATGAAATAAAAATTGTGTTAATAAAGTAAAATCCTAAACTAATATGATACAAGATACAAGATACATGATACACGATACTGAGGTCGAGAACTGACTGTGAAGTTGTACAAAGAATTGATGTATGCGATGGCAAGTCTTTATGAATGAAGCAGAAAGAGAAAGAGTAAATAGTAAAAACATCGCAAGTTTGTCATTGCGTTAAAGATGCAACTAAGGTTCCACTTTCCCTTGGTGTACACCTCTTGGTGATCGGCTGCGTCCCCATATCTCTATGGTGAAACAGGGATGAACGTGATGAACTTAAGGTTCTTTTCATCTCTAGAAATATTTCTTGCTTTATTTAACACATTCTTCCAACCTTCTCTCGATAGGCGGAATAACATCTTCACTTCTGCTCTCACAGGTGAAGATGTCGTCGAGCATGCTTTAGCTAAACTTAATTATTTCCTTAACACAATTTAACTCACTCGCTTAATTCTTGCTATTTACCCAAGGGATTAAGAACACATCATGGAGAAAATGGATTATGGATGTACGGAAAGAGACAGAGAGATGATAATGATGTCTATCATAACATTTAATTCTAAACTTAAGCGTTTGATACATGTTGTGAATGAAAAATTAGAGAAAATGAATACAGATGATGAAATAGAGATTAGAAACAAATACAGAAAGAATGTCAACGTCTTGACACAAATCCCGTTGCTTTCCCAGTAGAATTGACCTTCGCACAAAGCTTCAACTATGGGAATGGAAGAATTCTCTGCTCGGAGACTCACCTCTCGGCCTTGTCTCGTGGTTTTCCCGGATCTACTCTGGACAGTCGCTTCAGACCAGCCTCTCTCTATGGATTAGTATATGCACGTCTCTATGCATACATGTATATCAAGTATGAATTTGAAGAAGCTATTTATAGGCATGACTTGGCTCTTTGAATTTGTGGTCCCCACTGTATAGTTATGGTAGTTCTTAAAATGGACAAATGGAAAATTCCTTTTGTTACGCAATCAATCCGTAAAAAATGCACAACTGAAAGCTGTACATTTGTCAGAATCTTCCACAATTGCATTGCTCTTCACATCTTCGATCTATCACCGCATGCGGTGTTGTTTTTTTATTATCGCATGCGGTTGAAATTGAGTTGATCACTAAAGCTTTTGATCGATTGTCGTATGTGCCGTCATTGCGTTGATTGTCTCTTTGTTCTTGATTGATAGGCGCAATGCGACATAGATGCGTTGTTCATTTCGTCTTTGAGCCATGAACGCATGCGGTGACCGATTTCCTGCAAAACTGAAACTGAAACATTCTATTCTACCATCTCAATGGTGTCAGTGGGTGTATTGACAATATTTCATAATTTTCGCATTTCTTAGCCAATTTGTATACTATCGACGCAACTTTTCTTTCTTTTAGTCGCAATATCTAAATAAAACAGTATAAATAACTTGTATTTCTACAAGTTATCACACCCTTAAATTTAGATATATGCTTGTCCTCAAGCATATCTTCAACTAAGGCAATATTGTTCAATTCTTATCCTAACTTTGTGTCGGTTGTTTGCTCCGAATGCTCCACCTACACAACATTACTTAACAATGCAATTTCCCTCTATCGTTTAATAATTCATAAACATGCATTACTTTATTCTTTTATACAACAAATCTCTACTCAAAAATCTCTTTCTTGTTTTGAAAAGAATGCTTACCTCTTCTTGCAAAACCAACTAGGTATGACTTTATACAGTGGTCCAGTTTGCGTCATTTTATTAGAGACTGTTGATCATGGTTACACTCTTCGTTTTGGCGTGTTCCCACGGGTGTCATGCGAATATCCAACTATGGTTGTGTGCCAATCTCAACTTCAATTCTTGATTTTCAGTTAAGTTTAACTTTTGCTGGTCAGAGTTGTCTCTTATATTCATATTTTTTCTCTCTTTTTTTTTCTTTCTTTTCATATTGCGTCGTTCCTGGAAACCCACCTTCATTTTGGCTTGCTCCCACGGGTGTCATGCAAACATCCAACTACGAGCTGGTTCCTTTCATGACTTAATTCTTATCAGGTTGGTATTTTTCCCTTGCGCTGACATTGGAGTTTATATAAAAAAAATTTAAATTTTTTTTTTTTGATAATGAACGCATTTTTTTAACGATAATTTTTCTAAGGATAACCGCATCCGCTTGATCCCATATGCTTAGACCTTCCCCACCCCCAAATTTAGAGATGTGTAAAGTCCTCATTGCGTTGTTTTGGGCAGAATAGACAAAATACTTAGTCAAAATTTTGAAAAGAAGGTTTAAGCAGAGTCTTGAAGGATAAAAGGTAAAGTAGTACTATTGCTACGAATTATCTAAGTGTTAGTCAAAAAGTACAAAGTGTGGAAAATGTTGCTAAGGGTATGCATATTACTCATCATGGCAATGCAATGAATAACGCAAAATATAAGATAAAGAGCATCGCAATAATTGACAAAGGATGATAAATTAGAGGTAATGCATACGGAAAGAATTGTTACTCAGTTGTATTAAAATTAACCAAGTATACAAAGAATTACAAATATCGCAATACAAAATTTGAGTATGTACAAAGAATCAGGAAATAGCTTCTATACATAAAAATAATGAAATGAAATTATCCTTTGTATTTTACTTGGATGGGTGCAAAGTTAAAGATTAACGCAATGCCTCCATTAATGCAAATGCATATTTGCAGAAGACGGCCAACAACGCATGTATCAGCGCAACACACCCCTCAACTCAGCGCATTTCTGGAGGACGGGCGCAAGGTATTTCTACTGGCGCAACACTATCTCGACATAGTGCGTTTTTGCTAAGGATGGGTGCAGAATACATACGCGCACAATACACCCCTCAGCTCAATGCATTTATGTAAGATGGACGCAAAGTGTATCTTGTTAGTGCAAAATGCACCCATCATAGCAATGCACACCGATTTTTATTTTTCTTTTTAATTCATCAAACACGCAAGTCGATAAGACTTTGCGGTGTTCATCGTTTTATTCAGTCATTCACAGAAATTTTAAGAACAGCATTACTAATGCATAAAAGTAAAGAAATTAAACACGACATGGAAATACACAATTGAATTAATTGAAAGTAAACACATAAGGCAGTAAAGGCTAATTCTAAAAAACAATAAATAACGTAATGCACAAAGAAATTAAGAAAGCAATTAAACATAGATTTTAGAAATGCGGATTGAAAGACAATTTTCTCATGATTACCGCAATCCACACCTCTGCAGGCGATCAAGCTTGCCTACACAATGTCATTAAGGACATTGTTCACCTCCTTGCCTCATCCCGCAGTGTGTACGGGAAGAGATACAATCTAATTCCTTCGGGAGTCACACCAGGTATGGAGAATGCATTGCACATCTCTACGAAGCTTGTCAAATAAGCATGCGAGTCTTCTCCTCGTAGACCTCCGATTTGTCCCGCATTTTGGATCATTTAAAGCATGAACGACCTTATCTCAAACCTTGCATTCTTCGTAATCATAGGCCTTGAAATTTTGGCGCTTAATTTGGTTTTGATGTGTTCCTGCGTGAAAAATACACTTGATCTCTGGGTCAGCTTAGAATTTCTGGATCAATTCTAGTACTCATAAACCGTCAGCCTACTCTTCGCATTAAACAGATAATACAAAGAGATCTGTCCTGCAACATACCACAAAAGTATTCAACACTAACCATTACCAATCCCCAGCAACGATGCCATAAACTTGTAACGATAAAAATGGAATGTTATCCTGTGATGTGTATGTTATGTATCGCTTATACACACTAATGATGAAAATGATTCAAGTTCATGTTGCCATAAACTTGATGACATAAATTTAATCTCTTTTTCTTTATGTAACTCTAACGCATGGTTTATGAATGAAATGAATGATGTGTTGTATATGCGCTCAAGTGCTTTGTGAAACAGGGATGAACGTGATGAACAAAAGGTTGTTTCCATCTTTGGAAATACTTCTTACTTTAGTTAACGCATTCTTCCAACTTTCTCTCGATAGGCGGAATAACATCTTCACTTCTGCTCTCACAGGTGAAGATGCTATCGAGCATGCTTTAGCTAAACTTAATTATTTCCTTAACACAATTTAACTCACTCGCTTAATTCTTGCTATTTACCCAAGGGATTAAGAACACATCTCGGAGAAAATGGATTATGGATGTACGGAAAGAGACAAAGAGATGACAATGGTGACTATCATAACATTTAATTCTAAAATTAAGCGTTTGATACATGTTGTGAATGAAAGATTAGGGAAGATGAATACAGATGATGAAATAGAGATTAGAAACAAATACAGAAAGAGTGTCAACATCTTGACACAGATCCCGAACAGAGATTGTGCTTGCTAGTGTGTGGAAGTGGTGGAGAGGAAAGCTTCCCTCTCACGCTTGCTTTCTGGGTAGAATTGACCTTCGCATAGAGCTTCAACTATGAGAATTGGAAGAATTCTCTGCTCGGAGACTCACCTCTCGACCTTTTCTCGTGGTTCTCCCGGATCTACTCTGGATAGTCGTTTCAGACCAGCCTATCTCTATAGATCAGTATATGCACGTCTCTATGTATACATGTATATCAAGTATGAATTTGAAGAAGCTATTTATAGGCGAGACTTGGCTCTTTGAAGTTGTGGTCCCCACTGTATAGTTATGGTAGTTCCTGAAATGGCAGAATGGAAAATTCCTTCTGTTACGCAATCAATTCGTCATAAATGCACAACTGAAAGTTGTACACTTGTCAGAATCTTCCGCAATTGCGTTGCTCTTCACATCTTCGATCTATCACCACGTGCGGTGTTGTTTTTTATTACCGTATGCGGTTGAAATTGTGTTTATCGCTAAAGCTCTTGATCGATTGTCGATTGTACTATCATTGCGTTGATCGTCTCTTTGTTCTTAATTGATGGGCGCATCGTCTTGGAGCCATGAATGCATGCGGTGACCGATTCCCTACAAAATAGAAACTGAAACATTCTATTCTACCATCGCAATGGTGTCAGTGGGTGTATTGACGACATTTCATAATTTTCGCATTTCTTAGGTAATTTGTATACAATCGACGCAACTTTTCTTTCTTTATGCCACAATATCTAAATAAAACAGTATAAATAACTTGTATTTCTATAGGTTATCACTTGCATTGGCTGAGGTTGCCCTTGCGGTCACTCTTAAGGGTTGAGATGAAGACATCTCAACATTTTATCTATTTTTCCATTCATTTACTTCCCGTCAATAGTTGTCGTGTCTCTACCTCTCATTCATATTCTCATTGGGTTGTCTGTTAGTTAGAAGTAGGAGTAGTTGTAGCATAAAACCCCCCATCATTCTTTTATTCAACCGCCGCATACACTTTACCGCATACATCTAGCTACAAGTCCCTGAGTTCGAACTCGGATCACTCGAGAAACTTGCGTTCGTGTTACACTTAGCGTGAGCGAAAGAAAACTTATGACAGGAACACATGGTCATCGCATACATTTGTTAACGTATAGTTCACTCCAACGCATGACCACCGACGCATGATAAACAACGCATACATTAAGAACATGCATCACATATTGCATCCACGTAATTTTAGTCGTTAAGTAATTGATAACTAATTTTTCGTCACCAAGGTTTTGGCACCGTTGCCGGGGACTTAGCAGCTAATTGTTTATTGAGTTTTGTGTCTCTACAGGCAACCTTTTTATCTTCGGAGTATTGTAGCTTGTGCGACCAAGTTGCAACAAATATTGAAGTGTAGGCGATGTGCGGAAAGCCAATATTGACCTCAGGATAGGAAGGCAATCAGTCGCATGAGCTGAAGGTAATTCTAAGCACATGACGGCCGCATGCGCCCATCAATTGCCGGAAGTTCCAATGGTCAAGGCATCTTGACCTAAGCAGTTAAGAGAAATCCCCTACATAGAAGACTCCTTGCGGTGACAACACTTCGATTTCTCCAGGGATGTCTTCTACTCTATCTTTACCTTGCTTTCATAGTTTAGTTTATTTTTATTTTCATTGTTATTTTGGATATGCGGCTTCTTGCTTGGTTGTGATGTGTTTGTTCCTTGTAGGTGTGACAATAAGTCTCCTCGGTGCGTGGTATAACGAAAGAATTCCTTTCATCCTTCAACGCATGGCTTCGATCGCGTGGATTCCAACGCATGATCACATGCATTATTCTGCCTAAGGTCTTTTCTTATTATCTATTATGTATTATCCTTTTGAAATTATATTTTCCCGATTGCGCTCCTTTGCGATGTTTCTATGATGGTACGTATAATTCACGACATCTTCTAACTAAGCAATGCAAGGCGCTCGTTAATTTTAATAGCTTTTTCCAATTTTGAAAGTCTTAAGTTTTATTTTGTGTAAACTTTTGCCCAAACATTTATTACCGCATTCCTGTGAGTTTGTTTTTAGCTTTGCAGTGAGAATGTTGTCAACCTTTAAGTTTGGGGGTGGCAGCGGTCTCGGAGAATTGCGTTCATTACATTGTGTTCCTTAAAAAAAGAGAGAGAGAGAGAGAGAGAGAGAGAGAGAGAGAGAGAGAGAGAATTTTTTAGAATAACAACTCCACTGTCAACACAATGGGAAAACCCATGTTGCTAAGAGTTAAGTTGTGAAAGACACTTACCCGTAATTAGATGTCCGCATGACACACGTGGGGGCAAGCCAAAACGAAAGTAAGTCGCCAAGATTAACGCATAAGGGCAACTCCTCTGTCCGACGCAAGCCAAGTCAAGCAAGACAAGAGTTGAGTTGAATATGGAACGCAACCGAAGTTGGATGCTCGTATGACACACGTGAGGGTTATCCAAAATGAAGAGTGTAACCAGGTTCAACGCCGCATTCTAATAAGTCACCGAAAATTTTTAAAATATTTTGAACGAACACATTCTCAAAAGCTAAATGCAAAGTTGTGGTGAATTAATAAAAAGTTTTTGAGCAAAGGCTTGCAGGATCTAAACTTAGAAAAGATCTTTTTGAAGAAGCAGCCAAAGTGGAGGAGAGCATTGTCGATGGTTAGAGGTATGAGTAAATTATATTCTGAGAAGCTGGTCATCGCAAAGGAAAGTCGGAAGGTGAGTTAGAATTTCTTAATTGTAACGCATGCTTGAGGACAAGCATGATTCTAAGTTTGAGGGTGTGATGACATGTAGAAATGCATGTCATCTTAGGCCTTTTATTTAGAATTATGAGAACTATTAAACATAATATGCGGCAATTATGTAGGAATTCGTGAGAAAATGAGCTTTCGACGTTCAGCATTGAGAATCTCGGCTAACCCATTATTATGCATTATTATGCGTTCAACTGTCTATTTTTGTAGCTAATGCAGGAAATGAATGCAAGCCCGGAAGCCGGACTACCGCATAGACGATCGCATGCGAAGAAACTCTCTATCGCAAAGGTGAATGCGTTCGATCAACGCATGGGTGTTGTGGTAATCAGTCGCATGTGTCCATCACATAGGAGTTGCGATTGTCAAGCGATTGTGGTCATCGTGTAGAAGTTGCGGTATTAAGCGAATGCGGTCACTGCACGATTGCGACTACACGATAACGCATAATAAAGGGATCAACGCAAGGTTGGTGGAATGAACGCATGAACACATATCTTGGGAAAATCAAAAGATGATGTTGACATTTCACCTACCACGCCGTTAGCAGCAGAGATTCAGAAAAGGACTAACGCGCTGCGATGTCAGAATCAGAGCAGTCCATAAATGTTGTCGGCAATCCAAGCTCTATAAATAAAAGCCGCTGAGCAGAATTTCAACTTATCCAAGGTTTTTGCCTGAGGTTCGCCTAGGGCGGATCCTAGTGATCCAGACGAATGCGTGAGAAAGAAGCTTGAGAGTTCTCCACCTCCTTCATCCATTTCAAGTGACAACCGGAGCCTTCGTCGGAGCTAAATCTCGAGAGAGTCAGCTCCACCATCCATCCATGGCACCATCGGCAGCCTTGACACACATCTGCTGGAAGCAAGACTTTGCTTCCAGCTGGTCATTTCATTTTCTCTTCTTTTCTTATATTGTATTGTATTACATTTTGCGATTATGGAATTAATACATTATGTGTTCAATGCATTTCTATGTTTCCTTCGATTCCATCTCCATCTTTCTTTACATAGCATCCTTAACTTTCATTGCATCACTTAGTGAGATTGCTAGAGTATCGCATACTTAATCATGCAGATTAGAGATTAAAGCATGTAGCAAACCATTGGAAGGTGTGCGTTGTGCGAATGTGTGAGAATACCTTATTTGCTTAGTGAAAAGCTGCAGCAATGTCTGTCTGTAGGTGAACGCAATGCTTGTCTATGAGTAAAGTCAGCAACAACTAACTACCTAGGAGGGTAAGTGGTTGGTCGTATTAAGCAATGTAAGCTAGTGTTCATTAGAGATAGGAATAATCTTGTGTTAGCCAAGTTTATGTGTTTACCTTATCTTATGTATGCGTCCATCACACCTTTAGAGCTACTCGAGAGAGAGTCTAAAGAAAGAACCTAAGACTCGGGAGAGCTAGGTTCGAATTGATGCTCAAGAGAGCTAGATTAGGTTTGCATAAACAAGAATGAAGACTTAGGAATAAGCTCCATTTGCTATTACACAGCGTATGCTCCCTACAGAGAGGACAATGGTTGCGTTCAAGAAGTAGGATATAGTGGTTGTATGTGGTCATCTCGACCCTTTTGCATACACATCGCATACGTCCTAGATTTAGACTTTTAGTGTGTGTAGCATGATCGCATAGCTTGCATTGGCTGAAGTTTCCCTTGCGGTCACTCTTAAGGGTTGCGATGAAGACATCTCCACATTTTATCTATTTTTTCATCCATTTACTTCCCATCAATAGTTGTCGTGTCTCTACCTCTCATTCATATTCTCATTGTATTGTCTGTTAGTTAGGAGTAGGAGTAGTTATAGCATAAAACCCCCCATCATTCTTTTATTCAACGACCGCATACACATTATCGCATACATCTAGCTACAAGTCCCTGAATTCGACCTCGGATCACCCGAGAAACTTGTGTTCGCGTTATACTTGGCGTGAGCGCAAGAAAATTTGTGACAGGAACGCATGGTCATCGCATACATTCGTTAACGCATAGTTCACTCGAACGCATGACCATCGACGCATACATTAAAAACATGCATCGGATATTGCATCCACGTAATTTTAGTCGTCAAGTAATTGATAACTTATTTTTCGTCACCAAGATCCAGACTTCATTTCAGAGGGTTTTGAATGAGATGTTGAACCCTTCTGAAATTTCCTTTAGGAAACAACATCTGCTTCCCCTCCTTTATTTTTCATTAAGGATTGATAATTCTGGAATTCATTTAGGAGCGTTGCCAAGTTGTAATCAACCTTATTCATTACAACATTTGTACAAAAGGTTAGAAAACTCTTCGGAAGGGATTCTATAATCGTACTAACTTGACTCCTTTCATTTATCACAGCACCATTTGCTTCCGCTATGTTGAAGTGGACCATCATGTCTAAGACATGTTCTCTAACAGAGGTCCCCTTTTTCATATGCAAATTGTAAACGTATTTTATAGTGTCATGTCATGTCGATGAGGACGATTGTCCAAAAATCCCTTGTAACCACTCTATGATCTCTCTAGCAGTGACCATGGTTTCATGCTTTTTAGTAAGCACATCAGATATGCTTGCTAAAATATAGGCTCTGAATTTTTCATTAGCCCTAAACCATCTGTCATAGGTATCCTGAAGATTTCAGTTTGCAGTAGAACTGCGAAGAGGAGGATGTTCCTCTGTTAAAACGAATCTCAGGTCATCAACGACTAGTATCGTGTTTATGTTTAACTTCCAATTTGAATAACCCTCTCCATTGAACTTATCGAAGGCTAAGAGTTTTATAATTGAGTTCGACATGTTGAAACATAAACAAATTCTGTGAGAAAATTGCATCTAAATCCAATTTTAGTAAAAGTAATAAAATACTCATATATCTTTATTTATTTGCAACGATACTTTAGTGAGTCAGAATAAATGCTATCGAGGGGCAGTCAAATACTCTTTCACTAAAGCAAGACATTCTTGACTAAATACTATATCCATAATAACTCTTATTCCTATAGTCATTTAGTTATCATTTTCGGTCAAGAACTTACTAACACTTAGTAACTCTTGTAATTGTGACCCTCCATTTTTAGATTTAATAGAACTATATGAATATGCCCCCGAATTAGAAGACAATGTTCAAGACAGAACTAAGAAACCCTATTCATTTCTGAAGTTTGAGTTGTTTTGAATCCTATACTACAACCCTCCGAGGGGATCACCATTAAAACGACTAGCTAGTGCTGCCGAAAAATGACATTAGGTGCAACATAAGAATCTCGCAGTTCAAACTAATGGAAGAGATTGTAGGATATGCCGACACATTTCCTGTACCTACTTACTATAAACTACTTCTGTGACACCCCAAAGATTTGTACTTTAAAAAAAATAGAAGAAGAAAGAAAAAGAAAAGCAAAAAAACAATGATGATTAATTTAGGAAAAGGAAAAGAGAATTAGGGTTATAAAGGTGATTTGGGGGACCTCGGATTGCGTGCAAAGGAAAAAAAGAATTTCTTTTTCTTTTCCCTTCTTCTTTCTTCTCTAGCCGCACGTCTCCCCTCACTGTGCAGTCGTCGCCGCCTTCTTCTTTTCTGGCCAACCTTCCACTTCCAGGCCCGATCGTCCTCGCCGTCGACCAAGTCGTGCTTGCCAATCACCTTTTCTTCCCCGTCCGTCGCTCGACTGTAGGTTCCGATCGTTTCGACCGCGTGGAACTTCGACCGCCTTCAGCCGCTCGACCATGGGTCTCCAGCTGTACAAGATTCCAGTCGTTCCAGCCACGTCATGGGCTTCCAGCCACATCGATTTCTTCTATCGTTTTCTTCCATCTCCTTCTCCGTCTGCCAGCCGCCGATTAACCCCCAAGCGTCGTCCGCCTGTGCTGGTTTTGGTCGTCAACGGATTGTGGCAGTTCCGGCCGATCTGTCTGTTGGGGTAAGTTCGGTTCCTTTTTTTTTTTTTGGCAGCCCATTGTCATTTGGGATTCTTGGGCCTAAGCTAACCTTCACCTATGGAATTTGTGATTGGTTTCAATAACGTATGGTGGTAAAGGTAGTTTTCGAGCGGAATGAGGGTTCGTTTTGGGACACTTCGTTATCCTGAGGTAAGTGGTTTACTGCCGGTTTTGTCCTAATATCTTGATAAGCCTGTTGAAAAATTCTTATGCCATGTATAAGTAAACTGTGATAAAATTTGATATGGGTAACTATGTTGAAGTTGACGTATGCGAATACTGTGGTAAAGTTGGGTGTATGAGTAGACTGTGATAATGTGATAAGGCTTGATGTATGAGTAGACTGGGATAATGTGATAAGGCTTGATGTATGAGTAGACTGGGATAATGTGCTATTTTTCAGGTAAAGGTAATGACAGACCGACGCATGACAAGAGAGATCCGTGACCTGGCCATTAGGACGACTGACTGCTTCCGCACTTAATTTCATGTTTTTTTTTTTTGGAGTCTGATTTAGGAGTTAGGCGTCTTAAACTCTCATGCAAAATTTATTAATTTATTATTTGACTATTTAATTGTTTTCATTTTTAAAGTTGGGTTTAGGGGTGCCCCAAACGGTAATTTTTTTAAATTTTATTTTATCTTATTTTTGTTTTAGTTTATTTATTATTATTTAATTATGTTTTCTTATCTTTGCTCATTTGAGCACTATTAAATAAAATTTCAGCTCTTTTATTTGATGGTTTAAAAGAAAATGTACGTTTAAACCTATGTATGCATGAAGTAGTGTCCTAGAAATAAGTAGGAAAGTAGGGTCTCATAGTTGATATCAAAGCCTAAGTTTTAGGTTCTGTAGACTGACTTACATCGTGAGTCTAATCTGTTCCTTATGGCCACAAATGGATCTTTCGTCATCGCCAGGTATGTTGTTTAAAATCCTTTAGGGAAATATAAATATGAAATCTTACTTGTTGTACAATCGTTTGATGGTTTACCCTGCTAGCGTGTATTAAAGTGTTGCGTGTGGTCACCAGGTATGGCACCACGAATTAGAGGGCGGGGCAGTTGAGGTAGGAAAGTAGTTGGGGAGTGAGACCCCGACCTGCAAGAACCCGAGGTGTAGAGCCAAGAGGTGCGGGACCCGCTACTTTGTGACCCCTCTAGGTCAACTTGGCAGAAGGTTAGACCAAGGAGCGGGCCTCGAGCTTCGACTGTGCCCCCGCAAGGCCGTCATCCTCAGAAATTCTAGTAGAATATACGGCTATGGTTGCAGCTATTGGGAACGTCGTCACGCAAGCCGTGGTAGGACAGCTAAGAGGCATGGTGGCCGAGCAAATAGCCCAGCATGCACAGTCACAGCAGGCGCCATCCTCATCAGTCCTGTTACCACCAGTTCAGAATCAAGATAGGGCCACGAGTTGGACCGTGGCAGGCCCTTCTTTGGAAGCTAGATACCTGCGAGATTTCAAGAAGTATGATCCCCCGACGTTTAATGGGTCCCTGAAAGACCTCACAAATGCAGAATTGTGGTTGTCCACTGTTGAGGGGATTTTTCAGTACATGAGGTGTTTAGAGGAGTAGAAGCTGTAGTGTGCCGCTTTCGTTCTCATGACAATGCCAAGCATTGGTGGCGCTCGATTAAGAGAATGATAGAAGTTAGTGGAGGCCAAGCCACGTGGGATCAGTTCAAGTAGCGATTTTACGAGAAGTACTTCTCTACTCATGTGAGGTACAACAAGCCGGCTGAGTTCATGAACTTGAAGCAGGGGACCATGATAGTAAAAGAGTATGAGAAGAAGTTTGACAAATTGTCTTGCTTCACCCATGATCTAGTGTCTACCGAAGCAAAGAGGGTTGAAAGGTTTGTGCAAGGACTCTAAGACGGGGTGCGAGGCATTGTGCAAGCTCTAGAGCCTCCCACCTACGTCGCAGCCTTCCGAGCGGCAGCACACGTGGGTTGCCCATCAGGGATAGAGTTCCTGAAGTCCTTGACGGAGGAACCGGCCCCCGACCAGAAGAGGAAAGTTGAGCAAAAAGCTCCAGGACCTCTGCAGAAGGTCCAGAGTACAAGTAAGTCAATAGGGCGCGCCTAACGGTAGGCTACTACTTCAGAAGGAGTTTGAAAGGAAAGGTCGGTGTGCAAGTCATGTGGGAAGCGTCATTGGGGACGCTGTCTGATTGGCACAGGGACTTGTTTTAGATGTAAGCAGATAGGGCATATGGTAGACCAATGCCCTAGTAGTGGTTCCGGAAGTGCAGGGGTCAGCCCCCGAGTTCGCATCAAGGTAGTTCAAACTGATAGTAGCAGCAGGGTCGGGTCTATGCCCCCAGTCGCGGGAAGCTGAGCACTCGAGAACAGTGGTTACAGGTATGCTCCAAATCTTGGGGCACTATGCCTTGACATTGTTTGACTCTGGCTCGTCCCACTCTTTCATTTCTTCGTTGTTCGTAAGCATGCCATGTTAGTTTTGGAACCTTTGGGTTATGTTTTATTAGTGTCTACACCGTTAGGAGAAATTATGATAGCAAGTGAAAAGATAAAAGCGTGTCAGTTGAAAATAGCAAACCCCAACCTTGATATGACTCTGATAGTATTAGACATGCGTGACTTTGATGTAATTCTGGGCATGGATTGGTTGGCTACCAACCATGCTAGTATAGACTGTTCTCACAAGGAGGTGAATTTTAAACCCCCTAGAGAAGCCAACTTTAAGTTCAAAAGGGCCAGGACGGTAGTTTTTACCCAAAGTGATTTCAGCGATAAAGGTCAAGAGATTGATTAATCAAGGTGTCTGGAGTATCTTGGCTAGCGTAGTTGACACAAGAGAAACCGAGGTTGTGCTAACCTCTAAGCAAGTTGTGAGAGATTATCTCGATGTATTTCCGAAAGAACTTCCAGGATTGCCTCCACCAAGGGAGATTGATTTTATGATCGAACTGGAGCCAGACATTATTCCTATATCCAAAGCTCCGTACAAAATGGCTTCGGCCGAATTGAAAGAATTGAAGGTTCAATTGCAGGAACTGCTTGATAAAGGGTTCATACGACCCAGTGGCATAGACTACAGGGAGTTGAATAAGGTGACCATCAAGAATAAGTACCCGCTTCCTAGAATCGATGACCTATTTGACTAGCTACAGGGTGCTACCGTATTTTCCAAGATTGACCTACGGTCAGGTTACCATCAGCTGAGGATCAGGGACAGCGATATCCCGAAGACTGCATTCCGATCTAGATACGGACATTACGAGTTCATTGTAATGTCTTTTGGTCTGACCAATGCTCTAGCAGTATTCATGGATTTGTTGAACCGGGTGTTCAGGGACTTTCTGGATACCTTTGTAATCATTTCCATTGATGACATTTTGGTCTACTCCAAGACAGAGGTGGAACACGAGAACATCTTAGGAAGGTCCTAGGAACGCTAAGGGAAAACAAACTGTATGCAAAGTTTTCTAAGTGCGAGTTCTGGCTATGGAAGTTGTCCTTCCTTGGGCACGTGGTGTCGAAGGATGGGGTTTCAGTAGATCCAACTAAGATTGAGGCCGTTACCAATTGGCCCCACCCTACAATGGTCAGTGAGGTGCACAACTTCCTGGGATTGGCTGGATACTATCGTAGGTTTGTAGAGAATTTCTCTAGCATAGCCACGCCATTGACTCAACTAACCAAGAAGAGAGCTTCGTTTGTGTGGAGCAAAGCTTGTGAAGATGGTTTTCAGGACCTCAAGCAAAGGTTGGTTTCAGCCCTGGTTCTCACCATACCAGACGACTCCGGGAACTTTTTGATCTACAGTGATGCTTCTAAGAAGGGTTTGGATTGCATGCTTATGCAACATGGTAGGGTGGTCACTTATGCCTCCCGCCAATTGAAGAACCATGAGTGCAACTATCCTACCAACGACTTAGAGTTGGCAGCGATAGTGTTTGCCCTGAAGATCTGGAGGCACTACTTGTATGGAGAAAAGATCCAAGTTTTCACCGACCACAAGAGTCTGAAATACTTCTTCACCCAGAAAGAGTTAAACATGAGGCAGTGTAGGTGGCTCGAGTTAGTAAAGGATTACGACTGTGAGATCCTCTACCACCCAAGTAAGGCGAATGTTGTAGCCGATGCCCTTAGTCGAAAGGTAGCTCATTCGGCTGCCTTGGTCACTAAGTAGGTTTAGTTGTGTAAAGATCTGGAACGAGCAGAGATCGCGGTGGCAGTGGGGGAAGTCACTTCGCAGCTAGCTCAATTGACAGTGCAACCAACCTTGAGGCAGAGGATTATTGTTGCACAGCAGGGTGATCCTGACCTGGTTTAGAAGGGTTGTCAGGTAGGGTCAAGCCAGGAAAGTGAATTTTCTGTGTCAGTGGACAAAGGTCTTTTGTATCAGGGACGGTTGTGCGTCCCAGCAGATGATGGCCTGAAAGGGGAACTGTTGGTAGAAGATCACAACTCTCTATTCTCGATGCACCCAGGTAGTACCAAAATGTACCAAGATGTGAAGTGGTATTACTAGTGGCCCATATGAAAATGGAGATAGCTGACTATGTCAGTAGATATTTAGTCTGTCAGTAGGTGAAGGCCCTGAGGCAGAAGATAGCAGGCTTGCTACTGTGCCAGAGTGGAAACGGAAGAACGTGGCTATGGATTTTATTACGGGTTTGCCCAGGACAGCGAGGGTTTCTCAGTGATTTGAGTTGTGATAGACAGACTCTCCAAGGTGGCACATTTTATTCTAGGAAAGCCCACCTATGCGGTGAGTAAGTGGGTTTAGCTATATATGAAGGAGATAGTAAGATTGCATGGTGTGCTAGTATCAATTGTGTCCAGGGACCCTCGTTTCACCTCTAGTTTTTGGAAGAGCCTCCAGGCAGCTTTAGGGTCGCGGTTGAACTTCAGTACAGCTTTTCACCCCCAAACTGATGGGCAAACAGAATGTTTAAATCAGACGTTAGAGGACATGTTGCGCACTTGTGTGTTGGAATTCTCAAGGGGTAAGGACTCTCACTTACATTTGGCAGAGTTTGCTTATAATAATAGCTATCAAGCTACCATTGGCATGTTGCCGTTTGAAGCTCTTTACGGCAGAGGTTGAAGGTCCCTTGTTTGCTGAGGTGAGATTAGGGAGAGGAAACTGGTGGAAACTGAGTTAGTGGAGTTGACGAATGAAGCCATGCAGAAGATCAGGGCTAGAATGCTAGCAGCGCAAAGTAGACAGAAAAGTTACGCGGATGTTTGGCGTAAAGATATGGAGTTCGAAGTAGGTGAAAAAGTGTTCCTGAAAGTGGTGTCGATAAAGGGTATCCTGAGATTCGGGAAGAAGGGTAAGCTAAATTCGCGTTTTGTAGGGCCATTCGAGATCTTGGAGCGGGTTGGCTCTATGGTTTACCATTTGGCCTTGCCACCGTCTCTTTCCACGGTCCATAATGTCTTTCATGTCTCCATGCTGAGGAAGTATTTAACGGATCCGTCTCATGTGGTGGACTTTGAGCCCTTGCAGCTGAATGAAAACTTGAGTTACAAGGAGAAGCTCGTGCAAGTTGTAGCCAGAGAGGTGAAAGTTTTGCGTAGCAAGGAGGTGCCACTGGTGAAGGTTCTATGACAGAACCATCAGTTTGAGGAAGTAACTTGGGAGTGAGAGGACGAGATGAGAGCACTGCATCCAGAGCTCTTCCAGGATTAGAACTTTCAAGGACGAAAGTTTATTAAGGGGGGAAGAGTGTGACGACCCAAAGATTTGTACTTTAAAAAAAACAAGAAGAAAGAAAAAAAAAAGAAAAAAAAAAGAAAAAGAATTGATGGTTAATTTAGGAAAAGAAAGAGGGAATTGGGGTTATAAAGGTGATTTGGGGGACTTCGAATTGCGTGCAAAGGAAAAAAAGAATCTCTCTTTCTTTTCCCTTCTTCTTCCTCCTCCAGTCGCACGTCTCCCCTCACTGTGCAGTCGCTGCCGCCTTCTTCTTTTTCGACAAACCTTCCACTTCCAGCCGCGCTCATCGATCGCCTTTTCTTCCCCGTCCGCCGCTCGATTGTAGGTTCTGATTATTTCAACTGCGTAGAACTTCGACCGCCTCCAGCCGCTCGACCATGGGTCTCCAGCCCCGCAAGATTCCAGTCGTTCCAGTCGCGTCGTGGGCTTCCAGCCGCGCCGAGTTATTCAATCGTTTTCTTCCGTCTCCATTCTCCATCCGCTAGCCGTCGATTAAACCCCAAGCGTCGCCCGCCTGTCGTCGGTTCTGGTCGCCGTTGGATCGCGGCAGTTCCAGCTGATCTGTCTGTTGAGGTAAGTTCGATTCTTTTTTTTTTTTTGGCAGTCCATTGTTATTTGGGATTCTTGGGTCTAACCTAACCTTCACCTATGGAATTCTTGATTGGTTTCAGGAATTGTGGCAGTGAAGGAGTTTTTTTAGCAGAGTGAGGGTTCGTTTTGGGACAGTTTGTTATCCTAAGGTAAGTGGTTTACTGCCGGTTTTGCCCTAAGATCTTGATAAGCCTGCTGAAAAATTCTTATGACATGTATGAGTAAACTATGATAAAATTTGATATGGGTAACTGTGTTGAAGTTGACGTATGAGAATAGTTGGGTAAACTGTGATAATGTGATAAGGCTTGATGTATGAGTAGACTAGGATAATGTGCTAAGGTAGGTGTAAGATGTATGGGTAATTATGCTGACTCATGGCCTTGATTGCATGCTTTTGGTCGTCTGAGGTTTTAATGACTGTTAGTTTCCGACTTTATGATTATATGCTTATGTCCATGATTGTATGCTTATGTCCATATGAGATTTTGGTTACGGTTAGTGTTACCATTGGGCTATGCTCATCGCTGTGAGCCTTCGGGCCCACACCCTATGCTTGTGTCCTTTTTGGGATCACCACTTGTGTTTATGCCTGTGACCTTTGTGTCACTATTTATGAAATCATGTCTTCGGGTAGATTCGCCCCTTATGCCTCTTTGTGTCACTATTTATGAAATCATGTCTTCGGGTGGGTTCGCCCCTTATGCCTTTCTTATTTTTCAGGTAAGGGTAATGACAGACCGGTGCATGACAAGAGAGATCAGTGACCATTAGGACCTTTCGCACTTAATATCATGTTTTTTTTTTTTGGAGTCTGATTTAGGAGTTAGGTGTCTTAAACTCTCGTGCAAAATTTATTAATTTTATTATTTGACTATTTAATAGTTTTCACTTTTAAATTTGGGGTGCCTCGAACGGTAAATTTATTTTATTTTATTTTATCTTATTTTTGTTTTATTATTATTTAAACCGTCAACTTAAATACCTTTAAACAAGATTGTAGATTGATTGAGTTTGTAACCGTGTTTTATAAGATAACAACATACTTTAACTATTAAAACAAGTTGTTATTGAACCTAAGTGAATATGCTGCTTATTTTTGTTATAAGTTTTAAATGCTAATTCATTTTATAACTCTTATAGAACTATAGACATGCTATAACATGCAATTAAGCATTCCATACTTTAATATAACAATTATATTAAACTTATGAAACTCTATCCATGCATACTATATATTATAACTAATTTATATCATATGATTATGCATGAAATATGATTTTCTATGGTAGGATTTTAAATCTACATGCCATACAATATGCAAATACATGTTTAATTTAAATATAACATACATCACATGCATAAAATATTTAAACAATACTGATATGGACTAACTTTGGCATCCTCAAAGTGAGAATTGAGGAAAGAGAGCAAGAATTGTGGGAGAAACAAACTGAGAAGGAATGAGAGCAATGTGAGTAGAAGAGCGAGATTGAGAGATTGAGAAATAGAAGCTAGATCTAAGTATGAGGAGCTAGCTCATCACGTATGTATTTTCATTGTTTGGGTAATTTCACCCAACAATGCAAAAGACCAAAAACCTTAGGTTTTTAAAAGTTAGGTCAAGTTGAACCCCATACAAAAATCTCATATATATTCACCAAGTCATCTTGCCACATCATGTACTTAATCAATTTTATGTTTAAATTTAATTGATCTATTGGTTGAGGAACCTTTTAAACATATTCTTAAAAATTTAAGGATTAAAATGATAAATTTAAAATATTAAAGACCTAATACACCTATTCTTGAAAACTCAATGACTAAAAGAGTATTTATTGCTTAAAATTTTAAATTGTCATTGATTTTGTTTCTAAAATTACATGGATGTATTAATGACCTCTTCAATTAGTTTTTTTTTTTTTCTAAAATTGCATGGATGTATTAATGACCCCAGTATATCTTTAATTAGTTTTTTTTCTTTTTGTTAGTACAATAGTAGATAAGAAATTCCAAATCACAAACCTCTTAATTGTTTACATATCCATATATCAATTGAACTCTACTTAATGTTTACACATCCACATAGCAATTGAATTGAACTCACTTGCTTTGACATGTCATTTAATAAGTAGAACTATGCTCAAATGGGTCAAAATAAATCATTGGGCATCTTGTAAAACCTTAAAAATCATGTTTAGTTTGACGTTTATGGCACCATGCTTGTTGCTATTGCCTTCCTCAATAATTTACAAATGGAACTAGCAATTTTCTTGGGTGATCAAACCACACATTGTTTACTTAGTTCCTCTCCTTCTCAACTTGCCTACCCACTAAGCGTATAACTTCCATTGGAAATAAACCTTGGTGGGAACTAGGACCAATGCAAGATTATAGTTTTTTCTTCCCCCTTTCAAAAGAGAAAAATTTACATTCTTGCTTTATTAAAAAAAAAATATCAATAAAAAAATTCTCAAAGGAGAGAATACGTGTCAATTACTAATAGGCCAAGATTAAAAGAGTAAATATTTCCATTCCCTAAAATCAAAGGTGGCAAATTTGGAAGAATTTCAACTTGTTTTCAAACAATACCTAGATTTTAATATAACGTGATTGACTTGGTTATGTTTGGACTAGTTCTTTCAAACCGATGCTAACCCGAACCAACAGCCGTTGAGATTGGTTTGAGTGATATTTTAGATTTTTTGGTTTTTCCCATGCACCCCAACTTTGAGTACTATAATTCAACATGGGAAAGAATCTGAATAAAATGACACATTATCATCACCAAATTTGATTTACCAAACATCTCAGAATCAAGTGCATGCAAAACAAAGATCATCAAAGATTCATCAATCCATGGGTACATAACTTTATCCAAATTGCATCTGTCAAACGATACTTGAAATGCAAGTAAGCCCCATCTTATTCTGTATCCTCCTATCTCTTTAGCTGCAATAACTCTAAGCTGCAAAGAGATGTTAGGGGAGAAACTACTGGCTTACAGTTAAAAACAGTACAACAATATATACATCACTATGTACAATGGCCAAATACTCCATTTATTATGGAGGTTTTTGCTAAGTGATGTAGACAAATACACAGTAGTTCGGGGTGAGAAGGTGGGATCGGGAATGCAGTGATCTGCAATCTGCATCTCAGGAAAGAAAATGAGAGTTTTACATTCACACCTTTTTCTCTTGAAACTGAGCTGGATACGATTGGCTACTTGAAATCATATGTAAGTTTAATATTTATAAGGAGAAAAAATTACGATCAAATGCAGAGAAAAAGAACGACAAGAAGAAATTGTATGTCTGTTGATTTAACCGATGTGATTACCTTTACCTATCTTCTCCTTGAGCTTTAGCTACCTGGGGAGGGTAGGATCCGAGGATATCAGGTGAAGCACAAGCAAACAAGGATGTCACGGGAATGACAATCACATTTGAAGAAGATTATTCACAGTGACTGTGACAGAATTAGTACGCTGCAAGTCCTGCAAAATGGGGGATCCCTCTAAAGCATACAGAAAGAGATGGAGCATATTGCAAAAAATGTCTTACGATGAATGTAAACTAGTGTTGACCCCATTTTTCGTAGACAATATATGATTGTAAATAAAAACAGAAAAGCTTATGTTGCATCAAAAGAATATTAGTTGCTACATGCAACAACCTATTACAACAAATTGTCAATTACTACAGGAGGTATATCAAAACACTATTAATTCCAAAAACTTAAGTTGTACAATAAATTTAATTATATTGATACTTCAACCAAATATTTGAAATAAGTATGGATTCTAAAGGGATAGAAAGACTGGAAGAAATGATTAATAGTGTAATGAAACTAATTACATTTCTTGAGAAAGAGCAAGTTTTGAAAGTCTATGGGGTTGCAGTCTCTATACCAAACACACCGTTTAAATACTTTTTAAAAGATACTTTCCTAAAGGCACGTTGAAGTGTGTGCAACTGATTTTTAGAAATCTTAGACTCAGTATAAGAACACCATGTTAATTATAAAGGAAAATTTTCTGCAGTCAAATGCTCTACCACAGAGCTATGGAACTATAAAGGTAATTTTCTGATAGAAATATTAGTAAATAGTTAGGAAAGGTGTAATAAATATAGGAAGTGAGGAAAGGGGGAGTCAGGTATTAGGTTAGTGAATTAGGGCTTAGAGTCCAAGTACCTCAAATGACTTGGTTTACCTTGTAAGTTCTTTATCTTTTGGTTCCATAGTGGATACTTTCTGACTGGTATAGGGTCGTTCGGTTCTAACCATGGATCCAAACTTAGGTTACAAGATGTTGACGTTTTTACGTGAAGGGATAGATCATTAGATGAACCAATGGAAGGAGCAAACAAAGTAAATATTCCAATCCTTTTAAGATCACAATGACTCAAATTTTCAGAGAGAGAGGAAGAAATGCATAAAGGTAAAAAATAATAATAACTATTAAAAAAAACTAAATAATAAAAAGTACCCCTAGTTCAAATCAATAATAACCCTAAACTTTCAAATGTTGTAATACAACTTGATGAGAGATGTTCGATTTCCTTTTATATCTTTGTACTGATGATTGTGTATTATGTATATATTTATTATCGATCATTGTAATATTTCTTTCATCATTGGTTGATGGTCTTTCTTCTATATAAGAGGACCTTATATTTGTTTTAGATGAGTAAGAAGAAATGCAATAATACTATTCTTCTCCTCTAAATTTAAGTTGGTATCAGAGCTAAGTTTTGTGTTCAAGAGCCAGTGAAATCATTTCCTCTCCAATCAATATTAATCTCCACTTGTTGGGTCTTCTATAAATTTTCAAGCCCAGAAGTGAAAAGGGAATATTGAAGTATTGATATGATTAAATTCACAACATTTGGGAGTTAAGGAAACCAATAGGATATTAAATCCTAGATAGGTGCCACCATGAATTGAACCCATGACCTCTTTTCTTTTTTCTTGAAATAGATAACCCATGACCTCTTAGCCCTTTATCGAGGTCTTGCCCCGCGACCCCCCCGATGGTGGTTGGTTTTTTAATTTTGAAAATTATGCTTATTTTCTCCTACTTTCTTTACAATGGGTTTCATCTTTGTCAAGGAAAGATTGGAATTCTGAACCAAATTTTAAAAACGAAAAAAAGATTTCAAAAACTACCTTTTTGGATTTCAAAAACTTCTTTTATTTTTTAAGTTTGATTAAGAATTCAAGTGTTTCTTTAAGAAATGTGAAGATCAGAGCCATACTAAAGAAATAGTGAGCAAATAAGCATATTTCAAAAATAGAAAACTAACGAAAACATTATCAAATAGCGCCTTAAGCTTTTAGGTTGATTAGTGATTTAATAAGAGAGAATCATTAAAGTATCACAATTCTTCAACCAACATTATCAACCTCTATCCATAAAGATGGAAAAGGCAAAGGAAAGATCAAATGCCCTAAAATGTTATCCGTTATTAACCTTCCACCGTCATGAACCCCCTGGAGAAATAACATCATTAATATAGTATAGGTTGTCTTCAATTTCATCTACAGCGGCATGAATTGTAGAGGTTGAGAGCTCAGTGCATATGGTTCCCTGGTTGAATCAACGGGAGGAGTTTACACATCTCGAAACCACAAGTTTCAATAAGAGAAGACAATTTGGCAGGTTTTGAGGATGGAGGAAGAGGAGTATCATTTTCACCTTGAAATATGAACCAAAAACTTCAGAATAAGAATCTTCTATAACATCCTCCGAGTTAGGCTGTGTAGCTGATGCTACACTCCTCATGCTAACGTCAGATTAAACATCAGAATCATCATCAAGTAAAGGAGAAGTAGGGTCCTTAGTCGAGTGGATAACTCTAGTTAATAAAGAATTTAGATTCGAAGGGAAGAAAACAATTTGGTTGCAAGTATTGGGGAGTAAGGAATTGAGGGATCAGAAGGTGAAGAGGCATCTTGCCTCACAAGAGGAGCTAAAGACTTCAACAACCTTTTTCAATTAAATCGGCATTCAAAGAATTATCCTTAAGGATTGGATGAAATGAAGGATAGGGCCTCTATTTACAAGAATAAGACAAATGATAGGCTACAATAAAACAATTTTTACCTTATTAACACTGAGGCTTTGTGGACTCAAAAGCCTTAAGGGAAGCTTCAAAAGGTGTTTAAGAATCCACAAAAGGAGCATTTTTTTTTAATGGAATTTGAATCAAAGACTCATCAGCCACCCGAGTGTCAACAATAAGGCTCGTGGTATTATTTGTAACCTCTTCGAAATTTGGAGTTTCAATAAAATATGAAGCTTTAGATGCTGTATTATTTTTTCAATAAAATTACCAAAAGTGAACGCTAATCTTCTTCCACCACTTCCTTTTCTTTTTTCACCCAAAAAGAATGAGAAAACTTCACACTGGAGGATAAAACCTTAATACTTTTAACAATATCCACATAAGATCTTGCATTTGTCATCTTAGGAAGATCCACATGCTGATCATTTGAAATTAGGCCACAATCTTCATATTTCTTAATGAAACCTCTTAGCAAGAGTCTAATTGCAACATCCTGAAATTTCAAGTGAATTCAAATTAATTATCTTAAATTTATTGGATTTTATGTTCCTTTTAATTTTGGTTTTTGGAGCCAATATTCTGGAAACCTATGAGTTAAGTTACTAAGATTATGATAACATGTTTATGGTTTGATTCGAAATTTGGATGTTGTATGTTGCATGTTGCATGTTAGATTGATGGTAATTGTTAGCCCATCTCATGTTGTGAACCTTCAAGTTCATTTCGTATGTTCATTTTTCAGTATCCCTATGAGATCGTCACCTATGTTTATGATTGTGACCTTCCAAGATCACTACTTGTGAAAACATGTCTTTGGATTCACCCCTAATGCTTATGCCTATGATACGTGATGTACATCTATGTCTCTATAGGAAGGCTATCAAGTTCACTTAATGGACTCAGTAGTGGATCACTTACTGAGTATTTTTGTACTTATCTTTTCCTATGATATGGTTTTCAGGTAAAAGCAAGAATAGATCGGCAAATGAAAAGAAGAATTTGTGACCATGCCACGGGACTCGACGGATGCATTCGCTCATGTTTTCATGTTTTCATGTTTTAAATTCCAGTCTCGATGTATAAATCGAGGGCTATTGTTAGACACTTTTTAGTTTTCTAGTTTTGTTTTATAGCTATTAGGGGTATCCCGATCAAATATTTCAACTATTTAGATTTTATAAAAGTTATTTACTTTATAAAATTCATTTGGTTCTAGTCAAATTTATGAAGATGATCGATTTAAGATGCATGCATGTAGTAATGGCCTAGTACAAATCCTAGGAAGTCAGTCGTTACACTAATATAGTAAAATGTATTCAATTTGTTTAATAAGTATTTAACGTGTATTTATCGTGTTTAATATGTGACCAATACATGCCACAAGCTTGGAAAATCTAAGTGGTTGATATTTTTCATACTTAGATACACCCTCCAAATTGAGGTTCACTTGATTCAAGGTCGGAAACATGAAGGGAACCAATAATTTTAAGTAATACTAAAATCTACAACCATAAGCCAGAAGATTATCAGGAGAGGTGAATTCGAATTTACCTGGAAAATCAACTCATCAGGGACATGAGGCAGAACTTCTCGTACTGTCTCAGCCATGGCAAGTATATTGGCTAGATTGTCATTTGAAGCACGCGGTACATTCATATTTAAACCACCCATACTACCAGGATGTCTTCCAACAACATTCCGAGGAATTTGGGAACCGCCAGCAACAACCTGTGATGGATTAAGAGGCCAAAGGCCCCAAGCAGAATCTTCAATGGATGTCTGGGCATACGTTTCACCAACAGATGCAAGATGTCTCATCATCATCTGAACTCTACCCAATCCAACAGATCTAGCAGCATTTGATGGACCAGCTCCATCCACGCTCTGGCTAGCCCAATCATGCAACCAACTTGGATCAAGACTTGTGCTTCTATAAATAAAGGGAGAGAAAAGAATAACCGTAAATAGTCCAATAGAATGAGTCTCATTGCAATGGTGGTCAACTAGGCCATTAATTTAGAAGCATGTTAATAGAAAAGGCAAATCGATTAGGCCCCAGAAATTAAGAAGTAGCATATTTCATTTCCTTCTTTTAAACCTTAATTAGCATTGTCATCATATTTTTCAAAAGAACAAACTTAATCAAGGAGCTTTCTCCTCAATAATTTATGGATTGAAAAGTACCATAACCAACGTGGTAGCTTCTCTCAACCCCTACATTGATCAACTTTTTTGAGTGGCTATAACCATTCCAATCCCATAGCTTAGAACCCAACTATTATCCATAAAACTAAAATTAAACATAACTGTTCAAAAAGTTTTAGATGAAAATATTAAGTGTTCCAAAGAAACTCAATTACTCATGCTTGGAAATGGAAAACAAAATTTGTAGGTTCGGGACAGACCTCCAAGGACTGCCTTCAACATGATTCTGTGTCTGATTGGGGAAAATCCCAGCAGGGAGGGTGGGTATAGTAGAATTCTGTCGATTAAGACCTGCACTTATCTGACGAGCAAGCTGCTCATCGTTAAAAGTTTCTCCTACACGAGGATTTACATGACTTTCTTGTCTGCCTACAAAAAGTGGCTTTCGACAAGTAGGGCATGAATAATACTCATTTAAACCTTGATCCAACCTGGAATGATAGTTGAACTGTAATTAAGTGCCACTGTTTTACATACTTGAAAATATGAACTAGTTGCAAGGGCAAAGTACATAATCATACCAAGATCTCAAGCAAGCAAGATGAAAAAGGTGGTTGCAGTTTAACTTCTTAGCCTTGGCCATAGGTTCCTGTCATTACCGTACTTTATCATACTTTGATCAATTAAAACCGGAGAAACAAAAGGCGATTAAACATAACATTATATACCCTGCAGATAGCACATTCGTCATCATATGCTTGAAGCTCTTCAGGTGTTGCATCAGGAAGAGCTGCGTGTAAAGCACCTAACGCTTTCCTCAATCTCATGAAACCTCTAATTCGCTTTACAATTGCACTTAATAAGGCCTGCTCCAGTGAAACAGGGTCATGAAACAATTTGCAACCAAAATTAATACATTAATGATGTACAAATGGTCATATAATATTTACACGAATGTTCAAGAAGAGAACTGCATCCACAAGATTAAATGTCATCCCATGAAGTCGCCATATATGCACATAATGACCAAGTGCCATTAGTAATGTTGCCATGTCGAGGAAAAATCCCAGATTTCGGATAAGACTGCCTTTCAATTCCCACAACAAACCTGCCATTATACCCATTACTCAGAAACTTACAGCCTAAGGTTGAAATCAAGCATCAAGAAGTATAAATCTTAAATTTGTGAAGGTAAAAGATATATTGACTATATTGATATTCCATTTGTGCAACATAGATCTTCTTATATAGAAGAGAGGCCCATCACAAATTAAGGAAAACGAATAGCAATGCAGAAAGAAAATATTGACAAAGAAATGTTTCTAAATAATAGGAATTCTAACACCCTCCCTCAAGCTGGTTTAAAAATACCTTTCATAGCCACTTTATCAATCATTTTATCAAATTGTTTCTTAAATCACCGATTGATCCAAAAGCTTAAAATGAAGGGTGAAGGTAAATTTAATATCATATCACCTAACACTCTCCTCCGTTGTGGGCTTCAAATATGTATAAAACCCAACAAGTGGAAATCAATATGAATTGGAGAGGAAATAACATGGCAGAGGCTTGAACATAAGAGATTTACCTTTCAATCTCTCATTTGCGTTGGTTTGAACTATCCTTGGTGGAGTTATAGGATCCAATTCATGATTTCTTCTCCAAAAAAGATCGTCCCTCAAGCTGGTTTAAAAATACCTTTCATAGCCACTTTGTCAATCATTTTATCAAATTGTTTCTTAAATCACCGATTGATCCAAAAGCTTAAAATGAAGGGTGAAGGTAAATTTAATATCATATCACCTAACACTCTCCTCCGTTGTGGGCTTCAAATATGTATAAAACCCACAAGTGGAAATCAATATGAATTGGAGAGGAAATAACATGGCAGAGGCTTGAACATAAGAGATTTACCTTTCAATCTCTCATTTGCGTTGGTTTGAACTATCCTTGGTGGAGTTATAGGATCCAATTCATGATTTCTTCTCCAAAAAAGATCGTCCCTCAAGCTGGTTTAAAAATACCTTTCATAGCCACTTTGTCAATCATTTTATCAAATTGTTTCTTAAATCACCGATTGATCCAAAAGCTTAAAATGAAGGGTGAAGGTAAATTTAATATCATATCACCTAACACTCTCCTCCGTTGTGGGCTTCAAATATGTATAAAACCCAACAAGTGGAAATCAATATGAATTGGAGAGGAAATAACATGGCAGAGGCTTGAACATAAGAGATTTACCTTTCAATCTCTCATTTGCGTTGGTTTGAACTATCCTTGGTGGAGTTATAGGATCCAATTCATGATTTCTTCTCCAAAAAAGATCGTCCCTCAAGCTGGTTTAAAAATACCTTTCATAGCCACTTTGTCAATCATTTTATCAAATTGTTTCTTAAATCACCGATTGATCCAAAAGCTTAAAATGAAGGGTGAAGGTAAATTTAATATCATATCACCTAACACTCTCCTCCGTTGTGGGCTTCAAATATGTATAAAACCCACAAGTGGAAATCAATATGAATTGGAGAGGAAATAACATGGCAGAGGCTTGAACATAAGAGATTTACCTTTCAATCTCTCATTTGCGTTGGTTTGAACTATCCTTGGTGGAGTTATAGGATCCAATTCATGATTTCTTCTCCAAAAAAGATCGTCCCTCAAGCTGGTTTAAAAATACCTTTCATAGCCACTTTGTCAATCATTTTATCAAATTGTTTCTTAAATCACCGATTGATCCAAAAGCTTAAAATGAAGGGTGAAGGTAAATTTAATATCATATCACCTAACACTCTCCTCCGTTGTGGGCTTCAAATATGTATAAAACCCACAAGTGGAAATCAATATGAATTGGAGAGGAAATAACATGGCAGAGGCTTGAACATAAGAGATTTACCTTTCAATCTCTCATTTGTGTTGGTTTGAACTATCCTTGGTGGAGTTATAGAATCCAATTCATGATTTCTTCTCCAAAAAAGATCGGGATGACCTTGGATTCATTCGTTTAGCTAAGTTTAAGTCATTCAATGAAAGATATTTCGAATGTGCTATTTGGCCCCCTACTGGTGGTAGGAAAAATATGCATATTCCAGCTAGTTTCTTGAAGAAAGTTTGATGGTTTTCTGGGAAATGATTAGATATCTTTTGGGCAAACCGGAATCTTGTTTGTTGTTCTCCAGTTGGTTCGATGTTGGTGAGTACGGATTTGGTGAGTCTCTTTTTTTTTATTATTATTAAAGACAACTTTCATTGAGAGAAAATGAAAAAATATAGGGGCATACAAAAAACCAAGCCCACAAAAAAAACCCTCAAAGAAACGGGGTTCAAATAACTAAATTCTTGCCTAAAGAATAGTTTTTTTTTCTCTTTTGAAAAGGAAACGAGTCTCTTTATTGATATAATGAAATGAGACAAAGCTCAAAATACAAGGAGATGAACCTGGGAATCTCTACTAGGTTGACACCCACATAGCATCCTCATCATGTCTAAATACTGAAACATCTTCATCATGGCATGCTTTTATTTTTCCAGCTTAATTGTTTCCTAAAGAATAGTTACAAAAGGTCTTCGAAATCGAAGCCCAAAAGGAGATATAAAACTTCACCAAGGACCAAACAACACTAGTGTCCCCCTCCAAACCTCTAAACACTGTTATTTCTCTCAACCCATACCACCCACAGAATAGTGCACACCCCCGCCTCCCAAAGGAAGCAACCCTTCTCCCTGAAAGGTAGATGGAGGAGGAACTCCTTGATCGAAACACTAATGCTCCTCTGTGGAACCTACATGAAACCAAACTCCTAGAAAAAGCAGTTCCATATTGACCTCGCAAATTCACAACCCCAAAGTAGATGATCTAGGTCTTCCTCCGCCTTTCGACAAAGAATGTAGCAAAAGGGGCCAACTGACAAAGATAATTTCCTCGAAAGGTAGTCCAAGAGTTCACACAACTCAGTAAAACTTGCCAAGAAAGAAATTTAACTTTCTTCCTCCACAAAATATCAAAAGGATTTGGTGAGTCTTTAGCTCCCGCTCTCTTAAATGATTTGAAGGTGCCTAGAAACTTTCAGATCGTTTCTCAGCCGTTTGACTTTGATTCCTTTTGTTGGTTAGGAAAGATAAGGAACTTCAACAATTTGTTTGTTGTTTCTAGATTGTTTGCCTACCATTCTTGGAAGGAAATTCGTCTCGCTTTCGAAGAGACTATTTTCAGTGTAAATTTCTAATCAATCCTCTCATGACTGAATAAGGCATTAATGAAACTTGATGATAGTTTTGCTAATATGGACTTCGATAGAACGTGGCGGGAAATTGGTTCCTTGCATTTGAAAGTTGAAACAGGTCTTACAAAGCACATTGTCATCCGATGCTTATTGTGAGTCATGGAGGTTGGCTTTCAATTAAAAACATATCTTTGCCTTTTTGGACTCGTCCTACTTTTGAAGCCATTGGGGAAAACCTTGGGTGTATGGTTAGCATTTCTTCTGAAAATCTAAATTTCTTGGATTGCTCTGAAGCCAGTACTGAAGTTCAAAAAAAATTGTGTGGCTTTCTCCCAGCTCAAATTGAAGCTAAAGGTTCAACTGATAATAATTTTCACCTTAGATTTGGTGATATTTTTCCATTAGATTCAAGTGTATATTAAAACTAAGTGTTGCGTATTCTTATATTTCAGAAATGGTCTATGTTTGTGTTTCAGAACACTCCTGCTATTTCAGAACACACACATGCATATTAAGAGAACTAAAATTTCTAACTATTTCAGAAATTCACGTGCCACCATCTATATGTCATGTTATGTGTCAATGTTTGTGTTTTGTGCTTCTTTTGAACAAGATACAAACATTCGTGCTTATAAACTACAGGTTTTCATACATTATTGAGTTTTTTACATAAATTTGAGCATGTAATAATTAATCAAACATAAGCATGTAACACTTGGTTTTTAGATATCACTAGTGTTCAAAATCAACAAAAATTCAAACGGCTTTATATTGAACAATCATTTTGTTGTGTCAAACTACAAATTATAGTCAATTTTCGGTAAAATCATTGGTTAAGCATCTTTCTTTGGCTTCCCCTCTTGATAATTGTTTAAAGAAAGCTTTATGGAAGTCCAAAAGTCCCCGGAGAGTGAGTAATACAGTTTGGATCATGCTGTTTGGGCTGCTTAACTGTTCTTCTGTTTTACAACAGAAGCTGTCTTCTCACAGTTTATCTCCTAATTGGTGTGTTTTATGCAAAACAGAAGAGGAAGATCTACAACATTTATTCTTTGATTGTGCCTATGCTAGTAATTGTTGGAGATCTCTTTTTGATTGCTTTAATATTTGCTGGGTTTTTGGTAATTTCAAGGAAATGTGTGAAGATTCTTGTAGGGCCAATCTTAAAGAAAATTCCAAATCTTTTGTCGAGCAGTGAAGGCAATACTTGTAGAACTATGGTTTGAAAGAAACCAAAGAGTGTTCCAAGACAAGGAAACTCCTTGGTTTGCTCGTTTTGAGGCTACTAGGCTTAATGCTTCATTGTGGTGCTCTCTCTATAAGCCCTTTGCAGCATACTCCTTACAAGAAATAAGCTTGAATTGGTGGGCTTTCATTCATACGGATTGCTAGGAGCTTGAAGACTTTGGATTCAGCAGCATGGATTTCTAGCCTTCGTTCAGCATTCATTTTTGGTTTATATATTTTGGTTTTTGGTTAATTTAGTGTTTGATTTGTAGCCATATTGTTTGGAATAGGGTTCGGATATTTTACTGTATTGCCTTATTAAGAGTTCTTGTAAGTTATAGTTTCCCTTGTACTCATTTGTGTAATGATTGGCTGGGTGTTTACCAAGCCTAGTGAAGATTCATTTGTATATTTTTGGATATGATGAAGGCACTAAAGGGGTGTCAACCTAGTTGAGATGCCTAGGTGCGCTTGCTGATCCTCTATTTCTGTTTTGTTACTATTATATATCATTTTACTTTGAGCATTAGTCTCATTTCATTTACTCAATGAAGAGGCTTGTTTCCTATTTCAAAAAATTATAGTCAATTCTATATTATATTGAAATTGCCCATGGATACTGCAGATAGTCGATCTTATACTAATATAATAAATTTGGATAGTGCATTACCAGAGTACAGATAAGGGTATATAGAGAATATTAATAAGGGCATGTGGTAATTAGATAGGATGACTTGATTATAGAATGATGGATTAAGGGTTTTTGGAGGGAGGTCATATTTTGGATTTATCATGGTGGAAACTGGAAAGTTTGTGGAAGTGAGATAGCCTCTCGAAAGGTTAGGGATATATTGTAATTTCTTTAAATATTGTAATATATTCCTATCTTTGTGTTACTAGTGTTTTCTGGGTTTGGGATCCTAGCATGCATCTATAGCCAATTTAGATCTTAGATGCATCTCTAAACCCTTAAATTTTAGTTTACTCTTTTCAGAGGCTCTAAATGGAATATTAAATGGGCCAGTGTGTTCAAAATGATAATACCAGGTATTGTCATATTAAAAAACTTGGAGATTTGACAATCTGAGTTGTTTCCAGCTGAATGATGAAGCCATATATCAAGTAACTGAAAGCCATGAACCAAAATCGCCTGCAAAAGTTTCCATATGCCAATCGATGAAATGTAAAAATAATAATGAGCAGATCAACTGAGGGCAATATGATCACAAATAGAAATCATCATCCTGAAAAAATTCCAAGGAATTTACCTGTAATGTCTCAAAAGCAATGCTTAAAGGCTCAAAGAACAACAAAAGAAACAGAGATAAACCCAGTGTTCGGTATATCATCAGACAGAATCTTATCCTGCAGAAACCAGGAAAAGATGGGGGCAAATCCTCAGTAATTCAATAATAAAAGCTTCAACTGCATGGCACAATTAATCAAAGACTCTTGTTTCACTTGTAGAAATAATCTGTATTACTGGATAAAACTAATTCTTCTCCCTTCTCTCTCTCTCTCTCTCTTTATCCCTCCCTCCTAACAACTTAACTCAAAGCCTCATGAATACTTTGAAAAAGAGACTTAATGCATAATAACGAGAGAAAAACAATAACCCCACCCCACAGTTTAAGAGTAGGTAGGCAAAATTGAAGTCTTAGGGGGCCAAACTAGTCACGGTCAAACAAATGTTGCTCTTCAAATTCCGTCATCATCCTCCTTTCCCATCCACTTTTTTCAAGCTGAATCAAATCTTATCTTTTTTTAGGCTATTTCAGGCTTGAGAATTAACAAAGGTAAATGTCACATTTAGGTCTCGATTGTGATCCTCACAACTTGGATAGGTGGGTGGCGGCTTAAGTTGGGTGTGAGGTGGGAGTCTTTCTTTCTTCTTATTTAGGTCTTCCTCTGAGGCATAATTCCAAAGTATTGCGTCTTGAGACCTGTAATTAGTAAGGTTTGAAATAGGCTTGCTTCTTGGAGAAGAGTTTTTTTCCCCCCTGAAAGGTGGAAGGCGCACCCTTAGACAATCGATCCAAGTCGCATTCCAATACATTTCTTTTCCTGGTTTAAAATACCTAGAGTGGTTTGTAAGATCATTGAGTAATTGATGAGGGATTTCCTGTAGGAAGGGGTGGAGGAGGGGAAAGGTTCTTATCCAATATCTAGTCATGTGGGAGGTGGTGTCTAGACAACTGGACCTAGGTGGGCTAGGCTTGGGAAATGTAAAGGTAAAAGCCCTTCTGTTTAAAGGGCTTGGGCGATTCCACCATGATTCTAAGACCTTATGGCACGTTAGTATTAGCAAGAATGGTCGTCATCCTTTGGTGAACTTCTAGAAACCCATAGAAAGATACTTCAGCTGAACTTCCTATCCTTTTCCAGTTTGTTAATACACAATGTGGTGGGTGATGGGACAAAATGTTACTTTTGGTAGTATGAGTGTCTTCATGCTCATCGCAAGCAACAATAATGACCCATTACAAATTCCTTATCATTTGGTTTATGAAACGCCCCACTGATCTTCCAATTGATGATGAACAAGTTCAAGTTTCTTTTCTATTTGTTTGAGAAAAAATTCCCCATCTTTTTTTACAATATCTTGGTGGACAGCTCCTCTTTGTACCCATTCAAGACTCCAAATCCTTAAGTAGCATCACTTGATTGCTCCTTATGAACATTGTCTTTATTATAAGAAAAGAGTGTGTCCTTGTGTGGTGGGATGGAAATTTGTAGTTCACACCACTAAAAGAAAAAATTCCAAATTTTTGTTGGATCAACTGGTGGTGGCAGGAAAATACAAAAAATAGATAACTAAGATGATCAGTTATGATTTAGAGATCATGTATAAGCTCATAGTTAGAGATCATGTATATGCCAAAACTTGGGAATAGGGCAACCAATGCCCTTTCGAGGATGCCTACTTCAATTGACTGAGTGTGGTTGGCTGCCTTAACAGAACCTTGCTTCAAGCAAGTTTTGGATCAAGATCTACAGGCCATTAAGCAAAAATTGGTGAAAGGTGAGGATTTTCGCTTCAGGTACTCACTGAGAGGTGAGTTATTCTACTTTAAGTGCAAGATAGTATTACCAAATGACTTCTATTATGTTCTTGTTATAGGAATTTCACACTTTGCCCACTGTAGGACCTGGGGATGTTTTGAGAACCGACCTATGCTTGGCTTGTGAAGTGTATTTGAAGAGATGAAGGCGACTATAGGACTATTTGTAACCAATATGTTATTTCTCAGCAGGCTGAATACATAGCACCGGCAGGCTTGCTTCAGGTTTTGCCTATTCTAAAGCATTTAAAGGAGGACATTTCACCCATGGAATTGGGCTACCAAAATGAAGGGGGTATGATTCAGTTATGATAATTGTTCCAGAAAAGGATCCTATCTTCACCATCCTATTCTGGGAAGAATCAACTAGGCGCCAAGATAGAAAATTATTCGACATGGTTTGGGACATGTACTTTGCAAAGATAGACAATTGAAGAGGAGCATCGTTTATCATTCCCAGACAGACAAATTACAATTGCCAAGATAGACAAGGTGGTCAACTAGGGTCTGGTATTTTTTCTTCACTGCTTTATCATGCATTCGCTACAAAAGTGGCCTAGTAGGCTGGCTTGTGTGTCAGCTTAAATTGGAGTTCATTTATCTAGGCGGACGGCTAGTCTTGTTTAATTTAATAAGTTTTTCTTGAGTTGTACGAGTGTTGCTTTGTTTATATCCCTTTTTCGGGAGTTTTGTGTAGTTTTTGGGTGTTTTATTGACTCTTTTGTTGTAAGCTTTAAACAGATGGTTAGTCATCTTTATATGGATATGATGAGGGTGCTATGGGGTGTTAATAGAGATGCCCAGATGCACCTCTTGATCCTCTATTATCAATTGTAATTTGAACATTAGCCTCTTTTCATTATATAATGAAAAGTTTTGTTTCAGTTTCAAAAAACTTAAAAATAAATTAAAAAAAAAGTAGGCTGCCTTGTGTGGAATTTGACTACAACAACATCACTTACCACATCTATCTACAATCAACTCCTTTAGGCCACTCCCACTACCCTACCCCACTCTACTTTAAAAAAAACAAAAAAACAAAAAAAAAACAAAAAAAACAAAAAAAAACAAAAAGAAACAAAGCTTTCCTTGAAATAATGAAAGAGGCTAATGTTCACAGTATAGATGTAGAAACAATTAAAACTTGTTAAATACACTTAAAACTAAACAAAATCCAAGCTAGAAATTAAGCTGGTAAGAAAAAAACAGTCTAATTAAGACAAATATCTTGAATGGAAAAGTCTGCAAATAATTTGGAGAGAGAGCGCCACTTTTAACACGATAATTTCATAATGTTCGGACCAAAGTGTTACATCGCATATATTAGATGTGGTTTTGTTCTACCTATTGCTCAAGTGTACTTGGCAAGTTCTTGTTTTGTTTCGTTGCCTTATAGTTTGAGTATTAGTCTCTTTTATGAAAAGTCTTGTTTCCTTAAAAATAAAATAATAATAATAATAATAATAATAAATAAATAAATAAATAAATAATGAAAACCCCTAACATTTGGGCTTCTAAATCGGCTAACACCTTGAAATATATGAAGAAAAGGTATATAAGTAGGTAAAGAAAAACTAAGAAATTATAACTTATAAATAAACAACAATCTAATTCATGTTTTGTTTTGCAAGGAAAAGTATAATTCTAACGAAGTACAATATAATAAAAGCATATTAACAGTAAAAACACCATTATTTCATTAATGAAGCCAAAGATTCAATGTCCCCAAAATTTTGGACACCTTTAAGCTAAGAAGAAATATTCATCATTACCCAGAAAGGTCAACAAAGAGGACCAGCAATAATACAGAATATACACGGAAGTATGTCCATGATGTGGCAGAAGGTGATGCATTCAGACGTTCAAGACGATCTCTAGCCAATGCTTGAAACATCTGTACAATGTCTTGATGAAATAAGCCAAGTATTTACATGAAACTAACAAATCGAAATCCAGCATGAAAATTGCAGTATGTACCTTCAATGAACATAAGACAGCCAACCAGATCGACCACAATGCAGCATGATATTTTGTTGGAGGAACAACCAGAGGCAGAAATGTTCCCTGTCCCACGTTCATTAACAAATACAAATTTACAAAATCGTAAACATTACCCCACGGCCCCATATACTTAATGTAATTATATATAGGAAAGTTGGCCATAAGCAAAGGTTTATTTCTGGTTTCTTTGGGAAGAACAGAACGCCAGGATCTTCTGGGATGGTTTCTCTAACGTTGAAAACTTTCTAGATTTGATTTTATTTCATGCTTTGTACTGGTGTAAACATTTATATCCTTCTTGAAAACATTTATATATTTTTCATGATTATAATCTTTCTTCTTTGATATCTAATTGGAGATCCCTTATGTAATTTGCCTATTTGTGTTGAGAACAAATAATTTCATTCATAAAAAAATTTGTCTCTAAAAAAAAAAATATACAATTATTAAAAACCAAGAATAATGTGTTCCCACCTAAAGGACGTGAAATGCTGTACAAAATAACACGGACAAAATTTTAAAGGAGATCGAGTTGGAAGATACTAACCTTGTAAATGACATAATTAACAAGGCGCTCCACCAACTTCCGACTCTCAGATGAATACAGCTCAACAAAAAATATGGTCTGCTGACAAAATAAATCTACAAGCATCAAAACAAACATCTTGGGGAAAAATACAAGCAATAATTAAAGCAATGCCACTGTTCAAATCATATATTTGGATTTTAGGGAAATCATACATGTCAATTTTGATGAAATCATCTTTGTTTTTTTAAAAGAGACTGGTGCTCAAAAGATACAAACTCTAGCAGGGAGTGAACAAAGTAAAGTAATTACAAAGGAAAAATAAAACCATCACATTTAACCAAGCCTTCAATAAAGAAAATTCAGCAAAAGGCTTGGAGAGAGAACATCATAAATCAACCCAATAGAACTCAATCCACAATACTAGGTCTTATAAATCACCTCAATCTCCTTGTATGCCTACATTGGAATATAAAATTTAGCACATAATAATTAAGCTTTCTACCTACCCCCTCGAGAACAAAAGAGGGAACCTCTTTAAATTGCAGACCACACGCCTTGATTAAAGAGGAAAACTTTTCCAGTATCAAACCGACTACTTAATGATATTATTCTATATGAAATCATAGAAGTGGGGCAGTCAAACTTGATGGGTGTCCGAAAAAGAGTTTTTAAGTCATCTAAAACAGAATCCTATGCTATATTTTCGTCTAAAAGGTGACTATGATGCTGAAAGTCAATTTCCACACTATTTATATAGTATACTAACATCAAATTCACAATCCGAGACCTCAATATGGGGAGAAAGAGTGACCATTGTGTAGTGAGTTTGTTTTAGAAGAAGATGTTAAAACCTTATAAAAATGTAAACCATTGAGCCCAGTATTACGGATTTCCCCACTTAAGTTCTGTGATGAATCCTTAGGAAGAACTTCTTTCTCAAAGTTGGTACAAGCTTCTTCCTTGATATCATCATTAAGTAGGGAGGCATTTGGATCTTGTGATATCGTCATTAGCTTCTTTACCTCTACACTTGAAAGGCCACAAAGAAGAGTAATTTTATTCTTGGTAGACTATTGAAACATTTCGTCCAAGATTTTGTACATACAAACAATGGGAAAACAATTGATTTTGGTCTTCACTTGCTTTCATATACAAAACACAAACTGAAGGGCTGTAAGTTGTAATTTGGAGCATTAGCCTCTTTTCAATTTCCTTAATGAAAAGTTAAAAAGTATCATTTTCTAACTAAAAACTGAAGGCTTCAAGGGTACTGAAGGCAATTTTCTTGCAGCTTTTCTACGGTATTTACACCTCCATTTTGTAAAATCCATATGAGAACATCTTCCTTCCTTGGAGATTTTAACTTCTAACAAGCTTTTCAACAAACCTTCGGAAATATTAGGTGAATTATTGAGACTCCGTACCAAGATTTGCACTGTAAAGTTCCCTGAAGAATCCATCGTCCCAATTCGGGTGCCTTCTCTTGCTTGCAGCACAGAACCCTCCAACAGTACTGATAAAGAACGAAACTCCCCCATTTCTTCCTCCCTCAAATTCCATCTAGTAGTAATCCTCTGAAACATAAGCTTCCCTATTTCCTCCTTCCTCAACGGAGCTTGTGGCTTTAGAAGGGCTCAACTTCTACTTCCACCACCATTCCTACAACCCATATGCCACCCTTTTCATGCTACATATATATCAAGCTTTAGAAATTTTGGTGCAATCACTTGCATCTACTTTTCTGTAGAATAAACATCCATTTTCTCGGAAAAGGACAGGTCAATAGATGTGTAAAGCAATAGGATGTTCTCCTAGATGTTCACTCTAATTCTAAACATTATTTGATATGATAATAAATGTTGAATTTAGTACTAACATCGAAATTACTACTTTAAACAGAAGGACAAGAACTCTCCTCTCAATAAAGTAGACAATACATATGATAATTTTGAACAAGTCAAAATTATCATAGATACCTAGATCAAAAGCCAACCTCTGAAAATAAAAAGATCAATTACGGTCATTTTATTCAAATTGCTTGAGCAAATCAAAGCCTAACCAAGCTATTAGTACAACCTTTACCTAAATGTAAATATTTGTGCCTCCCACCACACCACAAAGACAGTAGAACCACACTGCCAACCGCAAGCCCAAAACTAACCTGATGAAATATATCTATGTTCCTTTGCTTTGTTTTCATAATGCAAGTGCAGTTGGATAATCTACAAAATTGAGCTGAGTTAGTAGTTAAAAAGCCTTCGTGAGCATTGGTTAGTGAGGAAGCCGATAGGTAGAAAGTTAGCAGACTAACTGTCAGTGTGCTACACTTGGCAGCTCTTTTGAACCATTTCATCTTTATCTGATCTAAAAGTAAACTCTTACTCACATTAGTGTCATCCGAATTTGCATATATTTTGCCCTCAAAGTCTTTTTCTTTCTCTCTCTCTCTCTCTTTTGACATTTATTGATGATTTCTTCTCTAGAACTTACAGAGTTAAACCATGTCACTCATATAAAAGAATAAATGACCATAGAGAAAAATAGCACAATAACAGGTTCAATTAACCTTCCAAAACCACACTACAGATATTATGTGGTATTGCTGCACTAAAATTAAGAGTTTGTAGCTGCATACTTCTTTTGCAACACACTTCTCCCAAAATAAATAACAAACTTACCTTTAGAAATAGTATGAGTAGAACAAACACATTAAGTGCAAAATTAGCCAGCAGTCCGACTGTGACGTAGGAACTTAAGAGCAAATCAATGACGCGGCCGGTATTCTCTGTCTTAAAAGGATTTTCGCCAATTATTTTTTCTGACCTTAAGTTATCTATTGATAACTCTGTCCATAACTGAAGACCAATAAAACTTAACACTGTACATGCTGCAGAAATTGCTATATAGCTGACACCCATTGATGTTAGTTTTAGTAACTTTACTATGACCGAACTCCAGGAAAACCATCACAATGGAAGCTGCATTGTTCTTTGATACTAATACTCAGCATCATCATCAGAACATGGAACAAAACAAGGAGCCTAGCTTTATACTCTCAGCTTCTGAATCAATTTATTTGTTGCAACCCTCCAATCCAAAAGAAAACCAGTACCTGTCAGAAATGACATCAGTTGAAATGGCCATATCTAAAAAGAGAATTTCTCAAATCAACAAAAACCCAGGTTCAAGTAAGGAAACCTCTTGATTAATTTAAATAACGCAACAGTAAAAGTTACTGGATATATGTATCATTTTTTTTCAATATAACCTTTAAGCATTAAAAAACTCCCTCAATTCCATGATTATTATAAAATCTCAAGGTGAGTCTTAAAAGTAATTCATCAAATAGAGTAGCCTGTAAATTCTAATGGCGTAAAGAACAAAAGGATAGCCAGCTCGGAGAAGCAATATTGCCCAAAACATCAAAAGCTATGCAGCAAATTCAATCCAATCCGTGATTACATATCATAAAACTTGAAAATTGAAAAAGAAAACCCCACAAAAACCCGGTAGCTAAAACTCAGAAATCATGCAAAATGAGCTGAATACAGGAAATCTAATCAAAGAATTTCGACCAATTAGACAGAGTTTAGGGGATTGATCAAACTGAGAGACAAAAAGAAACGATTAATCAAATGATGCAGTTAGGGGAAATCAAGGACCTGATTCGATCAAGATGAAGCTTCCGTAGCGTCGGTGCGAGTCTCCGTAATTGCAGATCATCAACTTCGCATTTCTCAAAGAGAAATTTTCGGTTTTCCTTTTATTTTAATACTTATTTTTTTTTTAAGAAAAATACTTAATTTATTTTGGCGGGTGTACGTCCGTGAGATGCATTGTTCCTTTTTCTTTCGACTCTTTTCTTTTATTACAATAAAATATTCATTTTTAGTCCAAACAATATATTGTTTGAATATTATTTTCATTCGGATGGTTTTGCATTTGATTTATTTCCCTTTATACTTTGAAAACTGTCCATTTTAGGGGTCGTTTCGATAATTTTTTGTTTTTTATTTTTAAAAATGAATCTTGATATCTAATTGAGTTTTTTCATTTTAAAATTGTTAAGATTGTTTTTTAAAAACGGATTTTTAGTTTTTTAAAATACGCGTATTAATATGTAATAAAAATGTCTTGTGTTTGGACTATCAATTATCAAATTATAGGTATGAATATTACAATGTTGTTTTATTTTTATTTATTTTCTATTTTATAATAACAATTTTTATTTGTTTTATATTAACATAAATGGCAAATAATGTCAAAAATATATTCTTGTCTTACCCTTTATTTCCACATTAATTCTTGTTTTAAGTATATCTTAATATTTTTTATTAAACAATTTTAAAATTCAAAGTTAAAATGGTTGGAAAATATGAATTACAATTATTGCTATTGTTATTTTAATTTAGAAACATACAACTCTTCATGAGAGAGTTATTTTCGGAAAAATGACACAATATTAATAAAATGATATATTTTTTCCTCAAATGATATTAATAAATTAAAACTAAAATTATTATTGTGATCTTGAATTTCGTCGATAAGTTTATTTTTGTTATTTTTCTTCATTTCATTTGTGATTAGTCCATGTATTTAAAATATTGATAATGTTTATAAATATGAATTTCTTTAAAAAAAAAAAAAAAACTTGACTCGATTTTATATTTATTAAAAAAAAAGTCATAAAAAAAACGTTATAGATAGATTATTTTAAATGGAAAATTTGCTAGAAATATTTTCAAATATAGCAAAAAAAAAAAAAAAAAAAGAACTTTTTCAATGGCTTAAGGAAACTTTTTGCCATTTTTCTATAGTTGTAAATAAGTTGGTCATTTTGTTATACATGGAAACTGCCCCTCATTCACTAATTTTTCAAAATGTAGCCATAAATTGTATAAATAATTTCCATGTATATATTTTTGTTTTAAACATTTGTAAATAAAAGATCACAATGATAACTTGTTATAAGCAAAGGATTAAAATTAACGTTAAAAATATATAAACATGTTATGGGTCATTTTTTGTCCAAGAATCATGATCTTGGGAGGGCAAATTGTTAAGGGTAAAATCGAAATAATGATAGTTACATGATGGTTAGAGGAATGTGAGTAATGAGTCAATGAGCCGAGGGAGGAAGAGACGAGGGAAAGAAAAAATTGTTAAAATTGCCATTTATGTTAGGCCAGCATACCGTCGACTATTTATAATGCACTCATCCGTTATTTAGAACAGAAGAGGCGTCTTCCCATTTCCTTTATAATTGTCCAATGAATGTGATCTTATTATATTCATAACATATAATTAATATCATATATTAATTATAATATTTTCTTCTACTACATATAAATCATATTTATATCCAATTTCCTCTAAGTTAATGTATCTCATACATAAAGTTAATTATATCATATTTAATTAACTCGTTCAATTATATTATATATAATCGAACTCCCTCTTGTCAATTTGAACATTTCAAATTGACCCAAAAACTAACTCTCAACTTGTATCCAAGCTACCAAGGGGACCTTATGGACCTATGGCTTGAAGCTCCAACGTTACGTGAATAGCTGATTAAACTCTTTAATCACGATATCCACCATCCGTTAACTACCAGGCATTCCACTAAAGACCGATAGTTGAACTCTTCTTGCCATAGATATATTTCTATGTCCATTGGAACTAATCATTAGTACGATGACCCTTCACAGATGCTCGTAATTAAAGTAGGTCAATTTACCGTTTTGCCCCTGTAATTACATCTTCCTTCTTAAGTACCACTAATCCCTCTAATGAACAATACAACATAGTCCTATTATGTGTGAACACCTCTCGAGCCATGAGAAGGTGTGTGGCACCACATTGCTCAAACCCTGAAATCAGCCCTTAAGGGAGCTATTTATTTACTTACCTCTGCCTCGGGAAATAAGTGAATTCCATCTTATGTAGCTGAGTTCCCAGCTCCCAAATCAAACAAATTCCCAAAATGGTAGGTTTGAGTCGATGTTCTAGCCACTCGCACCCATGCAAATCAAAGAACCGCCCTCAATGGCAAGAGTTCCTAACTTACTCAGGATTGAGGTCATGTTACCTATGGTTATCCTAGTGAAGTAAAGTCTCAGTTATGAACGGTGTTATATAACGAGACGTTAATACTTCATGGTCAGGTCTTATACAAACTTGTTGTATAGGACGCCCCCGCTCGCATGTCCCCTAGACGAATGATTAGGATCAGACCATCTATGACAAGTGACAACACTTGTGACCATTCCACAAAGCAGGCCGCATCCGTAGCGTTACCAGGATAAGGTTTCCCTCCTATATCCATATACTACAGACCATTTTGGTTATCACTCAAGATATGATCCACTTGTATGTCACCACATACATGCTTAAGTTACATGCAGATAACTAGGGATATTAAGTTTATTGGTTTGTGGTAAAATAAAAAAATCTAAATGTGCAAAGTCAAGTAGTGAAGTAAATATCATTTATATTATATATCACAAATATTCGTACAAAATTGTTTATAAACTACTGGACACGAGACTTTAGGGCACAAACCCCAACACCGTGGACCATGATCCTAGCCCTCATGGTCGCCCTGATGAATTAACATTCCCTAATCCCTTTTGAATTAGAAAACTCTAGGTCCATCCCTCTATAAATAGGAGATCGTAACAATCACTCGAGGTAAGTTCTTCTTCCGACTTCTAGTTTGCTCTAACCTTTCACTGATCACTAACTTAAGCATCAGAGGTTCTATGGCAGGCACCACACTGGTGTTCTCTTCTTTTCTATTTTGAAAGTCGTCTTTCTTCCTCTAATTATAAATTTATTATTGAGGACATGTAAAGGTCAGATGAGTCTTCCTGGCCAAATTTTGCCATCAATTGTTGACATTATTTGTGGGGAAGAGTGAGTTTATGACCTTTGCAAATTTTAAGGTTGCATTGAGCCTTAGAACGAGATGGATGGATGTGATAGTTACGATTTTGATGAAGAGTGACATCCACGAAGAAAAAAGGAACATTCAATGAACAATCCTTCTACCTTAAGCCTACCTCAACCTTAGCCTCCTTATGAAGAGGCGAGGGAGAAGTTTGTGGTTTTAGAGGAAAAGGTGTTCTCTTCACATATTTTTTATTTCTTTCTCATATTTGTCCACGAACTTCGTTTCAGCTCCATCTAAGCAAATTTAAGATATTTGTTCTAACGATGTGTGCATGAGGTCCATTTCAAGCCTGTTGAAGCTGCTATTTTTTTGTAGATTGTTCGAATTTGAACGAATTTAGCTACATTGTTCAGATCTTAGTTGACGCAAGGTGAATTTTTTTAATACTTTTTTAATTCAGTAATTTAAAGTTATTTCAATTTTTTGTTTTTGTTTCAAGGGTTTTGGTTGAAACGAAAATTAATATAATAATATGGGCTTGTTTGATAGTTTTGCTATCTTCTTTTTGCTTGGTTGTTCATGTATATATAGACTTTTTTCTTGTATTATATCATAGTGTTGAACTACTTGTGTTTTTCTTTTCTTTTAAGTTTGTCTTAAAGTTTGATATTAACAATGAGTTTAGGTCTTGTTGGTTTTATGTATATAAGCATATTTTAAAAATTAGTAACTTAGCAAACATTTATTCATGGTAAATATAAAGGTAAATAAGAAATACATATGAAGTGAGATATTAAAGTAAAACATGGACCTTTTTCCTCTTTTTTTTTTCAACTCTTTATCTTCTTTCTTAAAAATATTTATGAAGCTTAAGTAACCATTATTGTTCTTTATTATTGTTTGTCTCATTTATAGATTGAGTCGCATATTATACCACTATGGATAAGTTATGGAAGGAAAGAAAATAGAATGTCTACTGAGTATGGTTTAGGAGTTGATAAGTTTATAGAATATAGACTATAACATTCAAATATGTCAAACTTTGATGGAAACAGGAAGAACACATGCGCATTGAGCGCTATAGCGCCTCGCCCGGTGCTATGGCCTGTACTTTGATAAGAAGTTGTCAGCTCTGCAGAGCCAACCCTTATATATAGCCATTTTGGCCGAATTTAGGGTAGATTCTCTCGGGCTTTCAGTCCCACAATCCGATTTTCTCCTCTCCTCTTCTCCCTTTCTTCATTTTTCTTATTACTTGGGTATTGTTTATGATTACAAAAGCTCATCTTGGACCAATCTCATGGCTAAGGTAAGTAGCTAGCTTAGGTTTAGGTGAAACCTATGGATTGATTATGAGGATTTTTATTCTCAATCTATATTTCTCTTTGATATTTTCGTGATTCTTGAATGTATGTTAATTTTTATGCTTATATTTATTATTGAATTGATCACCCATCATATTTTCTTTGTTAGGCTAGAGATAATTGCATCTATGTGTATGAATCTCATTAGGACAAGGGCTAAAGCATGCTTGATTATATGCGTGTATCTCTTAATCCTTTTTCATCATTGCATGATTAATCAATTTAAGAATGAAACCGATTAATAACCTAGGCTATCCATGTTATTAATCATATTAGTTGAACGCATTGAGCTTAATGTGATTGTTTATTTGTTATGGACACTATCAAAACTAAACAACCCAAACAACGATTTTTTTCATTCTCGGACTGATATTAAAAATGGACTAGACATTTTAAAACATTGGACATTAAAAAGTGTACTATTTTTAAAGTGGGATGGACCACCTTTCATAGAGGACAATTAATGACAAAAAGCAAATTAGCCCATATCTTTAATGGCAAAGAAACTCATTGAATGTCGGTCAAACGATCGACATCGAAGAAGGTTTTATTAAAGGTGTTCAATATTGGTTGGAAACCAACATTAGAGTCCTCTATAATGTCGCTCGAAAACCAACATTAAAGGTGACAGACATTGAATATCTTTAATAACACCTTCGATGTTAGTCGCCTAATTGACATCGTACCCTTATATTTTGGTTTTTTATTGATATTATAGCCCTAATTTGTACAAGGACGTAATGGTACACCGATTAAATATTGATAGGGATTTTAAACCCATAAGCAAAGGCAACGAACGTTTAATCAAGAACAGGATGAAATTAAAGTTAGCCAAGTCGAAGATCTTCTTACAACAGGTTTCATTAGAGAAGTCAATTATCCTAAGTGGCTTTCTAATGTGGTATTAGTCAAAAAGGCAAATGGAGGAAAGTGGCAAATGTGTATCAATTTTATCGATCTAAACAAAACTTGCACAAAAGATAGTGTTTTTCCTTCCAATAATTGATCAATTAGTGGATGCCACAGTAGAATACAAGATGCTATGCCTACTCAGGTTATAACTAGAAGATGAATAAAGTTGTCCAAGAGAATACTTCTTTTATTACAAGTAAGGGATTCCTGCTATAAAGTCATGTCATTTGGTCTTAAAAATGCGGGTGTAGCATATCAAATAATGGTAAACCATATGTTTGCTCCTCATATTGGGAAGATCGTGGAGGTATATATGGATGATATGCTAGTAAAAAGCACCAAAGTAGGTTGAAATAAACGATGCTTTTCAAATTCTCCGAAAATACAAGATGAAGTTGAATCCAAGTAAGTGTACCTTTAAAACATGCTTCAAAGTAACTATTCAGAAAAGGGTTTGTTAAACACAATACATTCGATGAAACCTCTTAAACACCAGCTGAGCTCCACGTAAATATGCTTCAATCTACAAGTAGACAACCACGAAGATCTTCTCTACCATTCTCTTGCAAGGATTGTGTAGTGGAAACACTAAATTGAGCTGGATTTGATGAAGATGTGAAGAGGGTTTAGAGGGTTTCGAATTTTGCAGAGTTCTTGAAGAAGTTCTGAATGCTTTGCTCAATCATTCAACCCAACACTTAATTTATAAGGCTTTCATTATGAAAATTTAAAGCTTGCATGAAGGCTAGCTTATACTTTATGGATTAAGTAAAATTGGATGAATAAGATGCTTTGCACCATAGTGGAGATTTCCAACTTTTGGAAATCTCTAATTTTCAAAATTTTGTTTTGTTTCAAATTCTGTTTTCAAAAAATGATTTTTAAAATCAATTTTACAAATAAACTAATTTATTTGTTTTATTGGTTTTATAAAAGTTAATTCAATTAATTAATTTTAAATAAAACTAATTAATTAAACTCTTTAATTAATTAATTTTATTAATTTAATATCTAATATTAAATTAATAGAATACCAATTTCACTATAATGAATTTAATTTCATATAATTAATATTTAAATCATAATTTAAACATTAATTGATTCTTCAATTTTGTTTAATTTCGATAAAATTAAACATTTCAATTGTATCAAATTCAATTAATAGAAACCCTAATTGAATTTAAACATTTCAAATTCTAAACCCTAATTTCAAATCTCATCAAGATTACTCAATTTACTAATCCAAAATACGAGCTAGTAGAGGGACCTTACGGACCTACAGATCATGAGCTCCAACAATTCGTAATTAATTGGTTAAACTCTTTAAACCAAATTAATCACAATTCGTTAATTACCAAGACATTCCACTATAGCTCGATAGTTGCACTCTCCCCACTGTAGATATATTTCTGTCTATTTTAACCATAATCGGTAAGTCAATCCTTCACAGGTCGTTCATATTTACAAATGGGTCAAAGATTACCGTTTTACCCTTGTAAATACATCTTGCTCCTTAAGCTTCCACTGATCCTCCATTGAACAATTGATTTATAGTCTAACTAGTAAATCATAACCTTCTCTTCCATGAAAGAGCGGGGCCCCGTTGTTCAAGACAGGGCATCAACGCTTAAGAGAACAACCTATGCACTAATCCTAAATCGGGTAGGAGTGAATTTTATATTGCAAAGCTATGTTCCCAGCTATCTATCCGGTCTTATCCCCAAAATGGGAGGCTTACTGAGCAGTGTTGTTGGACTACTCTCACTTATGCAGATCAAATGATCATTTCAAACAAACAGAAGTTCATAGTTAGCTCAGGATTAAGGTCGAGTTACCCTAGGTCATTAAGTTTGAAATAGTCAGTTTTAATAGTAAACGGTTGTTATAAAGAAAAGTGGCTATTTTGAGCTCCAGTCTTATGCAAACTCATTGCACAGGATGCCTCCACTCACATGTCTCCACATGAATGATTTTTGAGTCACATCATTTGTATCAGTATACAAAATGGGTCGCATCCAATAGTGTCACCAGGATGAGGTACCCAATCTCATCTGTATACGTATAGACCATTTTAGCTACATACTAGATCTTGATCCTCTCTTATGTCGCTACATAAAGTTAAAGTATTTATGTTATAGCCATGGATTCGTTTATTGGATTTTTATAAAAGGATGCAATATCAACAATAATTTATTGAATAAAAAACTCAACAACATTTTTATTGATAAATAGAATATGTTAACAACATTTATAAACTGCGAGTTTAGGACATTCCCAACACCTTTGGATAACATCAAGATAATCATAAGATTTATGGTTCATCAGAGATGAGTAGAGGCCAATCCAGATAAAATTTGAGCTATCCTAAAGATACCATCTCCAACACCCCTAAAGCAACTTCCGAGTCCTCATGTAATAGATTCATGAGTAGGGTCATAGATAGATGCTTACCCTTTCTTCAAAATTCCGAGGAAAAGGCCTTAGTTTGAATGGAAAAATGAATGTGAGAAAGCTTTTAAGGACCTAAAAGCATATTTTGGTTCAGTCCCCTTCATGCAAAGTCCATTCCTAGAGATGAATTATTGCTTTACCTAGTGGTTTCTGAAACTGCAGTGAGTTTAGCTTTAGTCAAAGAAGAGAATGGACTTGAACAACAAGTTTATTATACAAGTGAAGCGATGGTGAGAGATGAGACTAGTTATCCTTGAGTGGAGAAGCTTTCCATTTCACTAATCACTTCAGTTAGAAATTTACGCCTTTATTTTCAAGCACATAAAACTATTGTCTTAACTAATTTTCCTTTGAGACAAGCATTACAAAAACTCGTGTATGGTACTAAGGATTTGATCCTTACTGGATACACTGACTCTGATTTTCAAACCGATAAAGATGCAAGAAAATCTACATCGGGATCAGTGTTCATTCTAAATGAAGGACCAGTAGTATGGAGAAGCGTAAAACAAACCTGTATAGCTGACTCCACAATGGAAGTTGAATACGTAGCTGCTTGCGAAGCAACAAAGGAAGCAGTATGGTTGAAGAAATTCTTGATAGATTTGGAAGTCGTTCCAAATATGCATCTGCCTATCACCCTATATTGTGATAATAGTGGTGCAGTTGTAAATTCAAGAGAACCAAGAAGCCACAAGCGTGGCAAGCATATTGAGTGCAAATACCATCTGATCCGGGAGATTGTACATCGTGGAGACATTGTAGTAACCTAAATATCTTCTGAGCAAAAAATTGTTGATCCTTTTACAAAGGCCCTCACGGCTAAAGTGTTTGAAGGTCACCTACAGAGTCTAGGCCTACGAAGTTTGTAAACTAGGACAAGTGGGAGAACTTTTGGGTATATGCCCTAGTTTATTGTATTCATATGTTTATTGTACTCATATGTTTCTCACATAAGTTCAACATTGTGATACTCCACTAGGAGTTTTAGTCCAAGTGGGAGTTTGTTGGATTTTATATCCTAAAATTCGTAGTTTGTAAATTAATAAACATATTCTGTTTTATTTTTCGATAAAGTTGTTATTAAAATTGTAATCTTGAATCCAATAAACTAAGGTCCTGAGGCTATTTAATGTAGTTTGCACTTTATGTAGTAACATAAATGCGGATCAAGTTCAAATATATAGCCAAAATAGTCTATAATATATGAATAAGATTGGGCACCTTATTTTGGGGACACTATGGATGCGGCCCACTTTGTAATTAGTACAAACGATGTGATCCTGAATCGTTCATATAGAGATATGTGAGTGGGGGCATCCTATGCAATGAGTTTTCATAAGACTGAACCATGAAATAGTCACTTTTTACGTTCTAAATGTCGTTTTATGTATAAAACTGACTATTTCGTTAATTGATGACCTAGGTAACTTTATCTTAATCCTGAGCTAACTATGAACTCCTGTTCACTCAGAATTATCTTTAGATCTGCATAGATGAGGGCAGCTCATCATTGTTGACCCAATAAGCCTCCTATTTCAGGGGTAAGATTGGGTGGATAGCTGGGAACATAGGGTGCAAGACGGAATTCACTCCTACCCGTTATAGGATAGTAGATAGGTTGTTTCCTTTAGTACTGAATCCAGGTCTTGAACAAGGGGCCCCACCCTCTCCTTGGCTCGATAAGGATTCAGTTCATAGGTTGAACCTTAAACCAATTGTTCATTAGAGGATTAGTGGAACTTAAAGAATAAGATGTAGTCTCAGAGGTAAAATGATTTTTATGACCCAGCCGAGATTACGAACAACCTGTGAAGGATTAGCTTACTAATCATGGTTATATCAAATGGACACAAATATATCTATAGTGAGGGGAGTGTAACTACGGACTATAGTGGAATGACCCGTTAGTTAACGAATGTTGATTAGCTTTGTCTAAAGAGTTTAGCTTGCTAATCTCAGATTGTTGGAGCCCATGATCTATAGGTCCATTAGGTTCCCCTACTAGCTCATATGGAATAAACTTAGAACAGTATGATAGAATAATTCGAATTGTTCGAAATAGGTGAAGAGAGAGAAACTGACAAGTATATATGATATAGTGGTCGGGTTTTTCATTGTAGAGATACAACTTTAATATTTAAATGTGATTTAAATATCAAGAATATGAATACGTTCATGTTCGGAAGCTTGGAAATAATGGAAATGGTCAAAGATGTAAAAAGTCAAAGAGTTAACTTTTGACTTTGAAAAGTCAAACTTTGACTGACTTTATATTCAAATGTGATTTGAATTTCGAGAAAATGAATGTGGATTCATGCTCGGGAGGTCAAAATTAGTCAACACGGGTAAAATCATAAAAAGTCAAAATGTTGACTTTTTGGTCAAAGTTTGACTTTGACCAAATGACTATTTTGCCCTTTGACTAAAGTTAATGGGAAAATCCAAACTTTTGTTGGATAATTCCACTAACAAAATAGTGGGCTAGGTGTTGGCTTATAGTGGAAACATTGAGCCTACTAAGATAGTGGATTATAGGTGTTGGCTTATAGTGGAGACATTAAACCTACTAAGATAGTGGATTATAGGTGTTGGGTTTTTATGGATTTGGTTCATGCAATTGTTGCATGGTTTTTTTCTATAAATTGGGCTTTTCAATTTGGTTGAAAAGATTTTGTCAATTTTGTCAATTTTGTCAATTTTGTCAAATTTAGTTTTTCAAAATTGGGCTGAAAAAAGGAAAACCCAAAACCAAAATTCCATCTTCTTTTTCCATCTTTTTCTCTCTCTCGGTTTCTTCATCCACTGGGTCTTACAACCCGGTTCTGAGTCTAGACGATAGTAGGTCAACTTTAGTGGTGATCCGAAAGAGTTCGAGTCGAGATTTAGTGAGGAAAAGCGTTTCGGGAGCTTCAAAGGTAATTTTTAATTACTGTTTTTTTTTCTTTCAATTGCATGCCATTTTCCTTTAAATTAAAAACAATTAGAGTGTAATTAGTTCTTAATTCCGCTGCATATGTCTCGTGTTCCATCATGTGGTATCAGATTACACTCAATTCTTTTGATGGGTGTTTTTTTCCTTTCTATTCAAGTGTTGAATAAAATATGGACTAAAGTGGATTTATTATGATTTTCGCATTATTTTTCTTTAAATTTCTTGTAGAAATTTATAATTAAGTTTGACCGGTTCAACTTGGTTTTTGGTGTTTTTGGGCTGGTTCTAGTGGTTTTTGAGCTGTTCCAGATGGTTCAAAGTGTTCGAAGCCTATTTTGGGAAGCTGGTTGCTAATTTTTGTAATAAATTAATTATTTGTTTGTTTTTAATGCCAAAATCGGTCCACTTTAGTGTTGTTTACCTATTATGCATGTGATGTATAATGTTGTTTGATTATGTGCATATAGTATGCCATATAGTTTTAAAACCCCACCATAGAAAAAACATATGACATGCATTTGTTATATCTTATAAGTGTTATAAAATATATACTATGCATGCTTAGTTTTAATATAAGTGTTATATTAAAGTATGTTTGATTGAAGGAAGCATGTTATAGATGAATGCTCTAGGGTTATAATTGTTATAATTTATTTTATAATTGTTATAAAATAACCTAGACTTCTAAAATCTATAACAAAGATAACATGCATGCTCATTTAGGGTTAATCATCGAGCAATCCCAATTTTCATAGAAAATAGGTTGATATCTTGTAAAACCGAAGTTACAAGAAAACTCACCTGGCAAGATCTTGGCAAAAAGTCAGATAAGATGACTAAGGTTGAAGGTTTTTAAGTTGATGGTTCACGAAACACCTAGTACCTGGAGATCGAGTCGGCGCCTGAGTTAGGTTAAATTGGTTTTATGAGCATGCGTGAGCAGTATGAGGTAATAAAATTTGTTTATCATCTAGACATTATAGGTTAAAAATCCAGTATAAAAGTTATACTCTGATGAATCACCTAGACTTAGGATATGTTTAGTTAGCCGAAATGTATCGCTAAGTATTTTATACCCTAACCATCTAGAACACTTCAGCTGGAGAGAAGTAATGTACTTTTAGCTCTAGCATCCCTAAGAGTTCACACCATGAAATTCATGCTTGGCTTTGGGCCGCCCTGGGAGCGGACTCTATCCGGAGAGTGTTTGCATGAATTTCCATTAGGGGAAGTTGTTCATAGTAAGTGGGAGAAGGAAGTGTGTCAACACATCCTATGGTCTTTTCCATTAGGTCACACCGTGAGATTCCTATAATGCACCTGCATTTCTACCCTGGGGCGACCTTAACAATCGGAAGGCTGTATTATAGGATTCAGAACTCCGCGAACTCTAGAAATAGATAGGGTTTCTCAGTTTCATTTTCATTCTTGTCTTTCCAACTTCGGGAGCATAATGATTCCGATCTTTAAGGTCTGAAAATGGAAGGTCACACTTACGAGAATTACTAAGTGTTAGTAAATTCTTGACCAAAGTAGCGATAACTAAGTTACTATAGGAATACGAGTTATTCTGGTGATAGTATCTAGTCAAGATAGTCTTGGTTCAACGGAGGAATAGTCGATCACACCTCGGTGGAGGTTATTCTAAACCGTTGAAATATCGTTACAAAATATAATAATGAAGGGTACATTATTAGTTTTTTTGCTAAACTTGATTAGATTTAAAAGATTAATGTTTTTTTTTACTAAAAAGGATATGTTTTTCTTTTCAACATGACTAGCTCTTTAGATCAACTCTTAGCTTCCGAGAAACTTAACAGTGACAACTACTCAACATGGAAAACAAATCTGAATTCAACACTAGTAATAGATGACCTGAGATTTGTCTTAACTGAGGAATGTCCTCAGGCCCTTGCCTCGAAAGAAGCATAAGGTAAATATGATTTACTAGTTGCTGAAACATGTTTAGTAGAGTATGATACCTTAACCTGGATATTGGATTCAGAAGCCACTAATCATATTTGCTTCTTTTTTCAAGAAATTAGTTCCTAGAAAAAGCTTGAAGAAGGCAAGATCACCTTCAAGGTTGGAACATGAGAGGTTGTCTCGGTCGAAGCAGTGGGAGACTTGAAGTTTTTTTTCAACGATAGATATATCATACTTAAAGATTTTTTGTATACTCCTAAAATGAGACGAAATTTAATATCTATCACATGTAGATTGGAACAAAGTATAAAATATCTTTTGAAGTTAATGAAGCGTTCATTTTCAGAAAAGATATTCAAATTTGTTCTGCTATACTTGAAAATAACTTATATAAGTTAAGACCAATTAAAGCAAAATTTGTCTTAAATACTGAGATGTTTAGAACAGTCGAAACTCAGAATAAAAGACAAAAAGTTTCTTCTAATGCCTATCTATGGCACCTAAGACTTGGCCACATAAATCTAAAAAAAAAAAAATTGAGAGATTGGTTAAGAATGAACTCCTAAATCAGTTAGAAGACAATTCTTTACCTTCATGTGAGCCTTGTCTTAAGAGAAAAATGACTAAGAGATCTTTTACTGAAAAAGGTCTCAGAGCCACAATACCCTTAGAGCTCGTACATTCGGACCTCTATGGACCGATGAATGTTAAAGTTCGAGGTGGGTATGAATATTTCATCAGTTTTATTGATGATTATTCAAGGTATGGTCATATTTACCTAATGCATCACAAGTCTGATTCTTTTGAAAGGAGCAAAGAATATAAGCCTGAGGTTGAGAACCAGTTAGGTAAAACAATTAAGACACTATGATCAAATCGAGGTGGGAAGTACATGGACTCAAGATTCCAGGACTATATGATAGAACACGGAATCAAGTCACAACTCTCTGCACCTAATATGCCTCAGCAGAACGGTGTATCTGAAAGAAGAAACAAAACCTTGTTGGACATGGTTCGCTCAATGATGAGCTTTGTTGAGTTACCTGATTCCTTTTGAAGACATGCATTAGAGACTATTGTCTATATTTTGAATAACGTTCCCTCTAAAAGTGTTTCAGAAACACCTTATGAGCTATGGAAAGAGCGTAAAGGAAGTTTACATCACTTTAGAATTTAGGGATGCCCGGCACACGTATTGGTGCAAAATCCTAAAAAATTGGAACGTCATTCAAAACTATGCGTATTTGTAGGTTATCCAAAAGAAACAAAAGGTGGTCTATTTTACGATCCTCAAGAGAATAAGGTATTTGTATCGACAAATACCACATTCTTAGAGGAAGACCACATAAGAAATCATCAACCTCGTAGTAGACTAGTATTGAATGAAATTTCCAAAGATGCTACAGATAGAGCTAGTTCATCTACTAAAGTAGTAGATAAAACTAGTATATCTGGTCAGTCACATCCTTCTCAAGAGTTGAGAATGCCTCGAAATAGTGGGAGGGTTGTTCATCAGCCTGACTGTTACTTGGGACGTCGAGAATCTAAGAGTTCTTCCTACCTGGGCGACAGTATAAAGAAGCATTTAGGGATTTGTTCATGATCCAATCAACTGGGCGCCTCTAAAGCAGTATCCAAGTTGTAATAAAAGAAACAAGAACGAATAAGAATCCAACTAGAGAACTGAAGCTTCCCAAGACCACTTACGGTAAGGTGCACTGGGCACGAATTCAGTAGCTAGTTTCCTTCCGGTTTTCGGGTATTTATGCATGGTTTATGCCATGATTAGTATAGGTGTTCTTGGATTTCTTATTTGGGCTCATCATATGTTTACTGTGGGCTTAGATGTTGATACCCATGCCTACTTCACCGCTGCTACCATGATCATAGCAGTCCCCACTAGAATCCCAGTTCATATCTTTTTTTTGTGTGTTCTCGAGAGGAATTTGATCTTGAGATACCACCTAAATAACAGCGGCCAGAGGGTCAAATAGGTCGAGAAGAAAGAGTTTGAGGTTGGGTCGAACGACATACATTTTGGTTGGAAAGAATTCCACAGAATGAACGGGAGGCGTCGGAGGAAGGACTGACAGGCAGGCTGCACTGACGACGGCGGTTAGGAGGGATCGCTAGACCAGCAGCCAGACCAACAAAAAATGAATGTGTAATGATTGTGATTCCACACCAAGCTCAATAAAGAATTTCATGTCGAAAAGGGATCCTAAACGAAAAAGGCCTCTTATTTTAGTGTGTGCTTCTGGTGGAGCACGTATGCAAGAAGAAAGTTTGAGCTTGATGCAAATGGAAAAAATATCTTTGTAGATGAATAGTTGTTAGAGAGGCATCCTTCTGGATGGATAGAAAAACGAAAATGTTCATCCTCTTCGTCCTCAAGCTCGAACTCATAATAGTTTACGAGAAACACGGTCGATCATGTAGTTAACCAGTATTTACAGCAATTTCACCTTTCGTATGTAAATAACCCTAATCCTCAATGGTATACTCCTCCTCCCTATCCTGTTAGAGTTTTGCAGGCTTTTGGCTTCTATATCGAAGCTCACAAAGCTTTCTCGACGTTTTAGAAGGGAAATGGGGCTTTTATCCCAAACATCTCCTTACTGCACACACAAACAAAAAACAGAAAGCACCGCACCCTATTAGGTTGATAGGGAAAACTAAGGCCATACCTTTATATACAAAGGGCACTCCAGGGCTTTACTAATAGTTTCAAAGTCAAGGGGCTTGAAAGCTTACCTTATTATTATGAGAATTTTGAAACGGGGAAAGGTGCTGCTTTGGAATGTGGTCTAGAGCGCCGACTGCAACAACCGTGATGCTGTCGCGTAACAGAAAGACAGAAAGAAATGAAGCTACTTCAATATCTTTTTATCAATGGTGACTTTTTGATTTATGGTCTGGCCTTTTCAACATCTGATACTCCACCTGTATCAGAATACGAGCCTTGTTCAACTGTGCCCGCGGACTCGTAAGCCCTCGAGGCAAGGCGAAAAGAAAGAGAAGCTTTGGCTTTCTTTGGTCTTGAACTCGCTCCCCGCTCGAGAATGAATGTTGAAAACTCTTCGATGACATGCCGCGGCTGATCTACCTCATGGATGGATAGATAAATGTTTGGATTTCTGCGATTATTTTTTGACAGCGGTTGCTGAATATCAAAAACTTATTACACAAAATCCTATTTTTTTAGAACGAGTTGAGGGAGTAGGCATTATTTCTGGAGAAGAGGTCATAAATTAGGGGTTATCAGGACCAATGCTGCGAGCTTTCGGAATACCATGGGATCTTCGTGACTCTACTTTTAGATAGATAGAGAAGAAAGAAGTCACAATCCTTTGTTCAGAGAGAAAGCAAATGCGACAACCGTAAGGAAGTACTCAGAAACACAAGTCGTCATACCTGATGACGGCATAGAGGATCCATCGACCTATAAACAGGCGATGAAAGATGTGGACCGTGATCAGTGGGTCAAAGCCATGGACCTCGAAATGGAGTCTATGTACTTCAATTATATTTGGAAACTTATATATCAACCAAATAATGTAAAACCAATTGGTTGTAAGTGGATCTACAAGAGAAAACGAGACCAAGCCGATAAAGTACAGACTTTTAAGGCTCAACTTGTGGCAAAAGGTTATACCTAGAGAGAGGGAGTGGACTATGAAGAAACTTTCTCTCCCATTGCCATGCTTAAGTCGATTAGAATACTCTTATCTATTGCCACCTTTTATGACTATGAAATTTGGCAGATGGATGTCAAGACAGCCTTTCTGAACGACAATCTTGAGGAGAGTATCTATATGGTTCAACCAGAGGGGTTTATTGCACGGGTCAAGACCAAAAGGTTTGTAAGCTTTAAAAATCCATTTATGAGTTGAAACAAGCTTCTAGATCTTGGAATATAAGATTTGATACAGTGATAAAATATTATGGCTTTGTACAGAATGTTGATGAGCCTTGTGTTTACAAGAAGATCGTCAATTCTACTATAACATTTTTAGTTTTATATGTTGACGATATTCTACTCATTGGGAATGAAGTAGGTTACCTAACTGACATCAAGAAATGGCTAGCAACGCAGTTTCAAATGAAAGATTTAGGAAACTCGCAGTATGTTCTCGGGATTCAGATTATTCGAAACCACGAGAACATAACACTAGTCATATCTCAAGCAACTTATATAGATAAAATGTTGTCTAAGTATAAGATACAGAATTCCAAAAGTGGTATGTTACCTTACAGATATGGAATTCATTTATCAAAGGATCAATGTCCTAAGACACCTCAAGAGGTTGAGGATATGAGACGCATTCCCTATGCTTCTGCAGTAGGGAGCCTGATGTATGCAATGTTATGTACTAGACCTGACATATACTACGCAGTAGGGATAGTCAATAGGTATCAGTCCAATCCTGGATATGATCATTTTACTACTGTTAAAAATATCCTCAAGTATCTTAGGAGAATGAGGAACTACATGCTCGTGTATGGTACTAAGGATTTGATCCTTACTGGATACACTGACTCTGATTTTCAAACCGATAAAGATGCAAGAAAATCTACATCGGGATCAGTGTTCATTCTAAATGAAGGACCAGTAGTATGGAGAAGCGTAAAACAAACCTGTATAGCTGACTCCACAATGGAAGTTGAATACGTAGCTGCTTGCGAAGAAACAAAGGAAGCAGTATGGTTGAGGAAATTCTTGACAGATTTGGAAGTCGTTCCAAATATGCATCTGCCTATCACCCTATATTGTGATAATAGTGGTGCAGTTGTAAATTCAAGAGAACCAAGAAGCCACAAGCGTGGCAAGCATATTGAGTGCAAATACCATCTGATCTGGGAGATTGTACATCGTGGAGACATTGTAGTAACCTAAATATCTTCTGAGCAAAAAATTGCTGATCCTTTTACAAAGGCCCTCACGGCTAAAGTGTTTGAAGGTCACCTACAGAGTCTAGGTCTACGAAGTTTGTAAACTAGGACAAGTGGAGAACTTTTGGGTATATGCCCTAGTTTATTGTACTCATATGGTTCTCACTTAAATTCAAAATTGTGATACTCCACTAGGAGTTTTAGTCCAAGTGGGAGTTTGTTGGATTTTATGTCCTAAAACTCGTAGTTTGTAAATTAATAAACATATTCTGTTTTGTTTTTCGATAAAGTTGTTATTGAAATTGTAATTTTGAATCCAATAAATAAGGTTTTGAGGCTATTTAATGTAGTTTGAACTTAATGTAGTGACATAAATGTTGATCAAGTTCAAATATATAGCCAAAATGGTCTATATTATATGAATAATGTTGGGCACCTTATTCTGGGGATACTATGGATGCGGCCCACTTTGTAATTAGTACAAACGATATGATCCTGAATTGTTCATATAGAGATATGTGAGTGGGGGCATCCTATGCAATGAGTTTGCATAAGACTGAACCATGAAATAGTCACTTTTTACGTTCTAAATGCCATTTTATGTATAAAACTGATTATTTCGTTAATTGATGACCTAGGTAACTTAATCTTAATCCTGAGCTAACTATGAACTCCTGTTCACTCAAAATTATCCTTAGATCTACATAGGTGAGGGCAACTCATCATCGTTGACCAATAAGCCTCCCATTTCAGGGGTAAGATCGGGTGGAAGCTGGGAACATAGGTGCAAGACGGAATTCACTCCTACCCGTTATAGGGATAGTAGATAGGTTGTTTCCTTTAGTACTGAATCCAAGTCTTGAATAAGAGGCCTCACCCTCTCCTTTGCCAGAGAAGGATTCGGTTTATAGGTTAGACCTTAAACCAATTGTTCATTAGAGGATTAGTAAAACTTAAGGAATAAGATGTAGTCTTGGGGGTAAAATGGTTTTTATGACCCAGTCGAGATTACGAACAACCTGTGAAGGATTAGGTTACTAATCATAGTTATATCAAATAGACACACATATATCTATAGTGAGGGGAGTGCAACTACGAGGCTATAGTGGAATGACCCGTTAGTTAATGAATGTTGATTAGCTCCGTCTAAAGAGTTTAGCTAGCTAATCTCGGATTGCTGGAGCCCATGATCTATAGGTCCATTAGGTTCCCCTACTAGCTCATATAGAATAAACTTAGAACAGTATGATAGAATAATTCGAATTGTTCGAATTAGGTGAAGAGAGAGAAACCGATAAGTATATGTGATATAGTGGTCGGGTTTTTCAGTTTAGAGATACAGCTTTAATATTTAAATGTGATTTAAATATCAAGAATATGAATACGTTCATGTTCGGAAGCTCGGAAATAATGGGTCAAAGATGTAAAAAGTCAAAGAGTTAACTTTTGACTTTGAAAAGTCAAACTTTGACCGACCTTATATTCAAATGTGATTTGAATTTTGAGAAAATGAATGCGGATTCATGCTCGGGAGATCAAAATTAGTCAACATGGGAAAAATCATAAAAAGTCAAAATGTTGACTTTTTTGTCAAAGTTTGACTTTGACCAAATGACTATTTTGCCCTTTGACTAAAGTTAATGGGAAAATTCAAACTTTTGTTGGATAATTCCACTAACAAAATAGTGAGTTAGGTGTTGGCTTATAGTGGAGACATTAAGCCCACTAAGATAATGGATTATAGGTGTTGAGTTTTTATCGATTTGGTTCATGCAATTGTTGCATGGTTTTTTTCTAATAATTGGGCTTTTCAATTTGGTTGAAAAACTTTTGTCAATTTTTTCAAATTTAGTTTTTCAAAATTGGGCTGGAAAAAGAAAAACCCAAAACCAAAATTCCATCTTCTTTTCCCATCTCTTTATCTCTCTCGGTTTCTTCATCCACCAGGCCTCACAACCCGGTTCTGAGTCTAGAGGATAGTAGGTCAACTCTATTGGCGGTCCAGAAGAGTTTGAATTGAAATTTAGCGAGGAAAAGCGTTTCAGGAGCTTCAAAGATATTTTTTAATTACTGTTTTTTTTCCTTCAATTGCATTCCATTTTCCTTTAAATTAAAAGCAATTTGAGTGTAATTAGGTCCTAATTCCGTTGCGTATGTCTCATGTTCCATCCCATGGACCCTATTCATCAATGGATTAACAAATGCAAAAGAGTGTGGAGCATGATTTTTGCCCATATCCCTTCATAGAGAACGATTGAGTACGCACTCAGATTTAATTTACCTTCCAGCAATTAGGCTCTTCTCGCAGGGTTGAAGGTTTCAAGAGAAATAGGTATTTATAACCTTTTAATATTAAATGATTTTCAGTTAATTGTAAAGCAAGTAATAGCTGAATATTAGGTCAAGGAACAAAGAATGGTAGCATACTTATCTAAAAATGGAGAAATGTCTGCCTCACTCCAAAAGTATGAGATTAAACAAATTCCATGGTCTCAAAATACTAATGTTGGTTCTTTGGATTGGTAAGCAGCTTCATATGAAATAGAACTGAGTAGAACAGTTCCAATAGAAATATTGTTCCAACCAAGTGTCCCTAAAGTAGAAGCTTGAAAAATAAAGGATTCTAGTAATCATGATCGAATTCGAGACTGAAGCCGAGTAGGGGAATGACACTATGCAAGAAGAGGAAGTTGGAATGGAAACAACCTAGATGAATCCAATGAACGATAGATTTAAGAGAAGGAGAATTTTCGTCGAAATGAGAAAAGGCCAAGAAAGTACATAGATGAATAACTCATTACATACTAAGAAAAGGAAATCTTTATAAGAGAAGTTACTCAATGCCCTTACTAAAATTCCTCACCAATAATGAGACAAATTATGTGATGAAAAAAATTCATGAAGAGGTATGTGGTAACCACTATGGAGTGAGGTCCCTATGTTACAATATTGTTAAGCAATGATATTCTTGGTTGACCATCTTTCAAGATACTCGAAAGTTTGTAAAGGCATGTTGATCAATGTTAGTGTTTTGCAACAGTTTCAAAGAAACCACCAGAATCAATGACTAACATTATTAGCCCTTGGCCATTTGTACATTGGGTAATAAACCTTATTAGACCATTTCCCTAATGCGAAGGGCAAATAAGATTTGCAGTGGAGCAGTGGATTACTTTACAAAATGGGTCGAAGTTGAGGCACTAGTAACCATAACTGAAAAAAGTAACTAACTTTATCAGGAGGAACATTATATGTCGATATCAAGTTCCTAATGCAATAGTCACTGATAACGAAAGACGATTTAACAATGAGACATTCCAAGAATTTTACTCAGATCTTAGAATCAGGAATCATTGCTTGTCACCTGCTCAACCTCAAGCTAATGGACAAGTTGAGGTTGTGGACAATATTATAAAGCATAGCCTAAAGACAAAACTTGAAGGATTAAAAAGACTATGGGCAGAAGAATTACCAAATATGTTATGGGCATAATAGCCCAAACTGAAGGAATGGAATTTCATAGTGGAAGCATGTGAGAGTGCATGCCATTGTTATTCATTTTGAAAACTAAAAAAAAGAGCAAAATATACATGTACCAAATAAACATATATACATATAACATGCTTTTAAAGGAAAGAGAAGAAAACCTCTTGAAGACCTTCTTTAACGCAGTCCTCATTCTTTTCACGATCACGAATACTGAAACTTCTTTTCAAACTCACGAACGAACACGAACCCATAGCAAGACACCACCACTTGATTTCTTTGCTATTCTCTAGACAAGGATCAAGAATTGTGGAATCCTTAATTTGATAGAGAGAGTTCTTGTGAGAGAGAACTTTTTTTATGTGATGAAGTAGAAGAATTTTTTTGTAGAGAGAAACTCTTTCTCTTTTTCTGTGGTATGTACCAATGAATCAACATTACAAAAAAAAAAAAAAAAAAAAAACTTCATTTCTTTTCATAAGTGAAGATGAAGTGGTTAGAGAGGGAGTTATAACTACCCTCCACACTTCACAAATAATTCCCAAGGGAGTTATTTCGGTAAATTTAAATAATTTATATATTAAATGGGAGTTATAACTACCCTCCACACTTCACAAATAATTCCTAAGGGAGTTATTTCCGTAAATTTAAATAATTTATATATTAAATCAAACTTAATATATATTTGATTTAATATATATAATTAATTAAAGAGAAATTTTCACATGTAGAAAAAAAGCCAAACTATTTACAGAAATAACAAAAAAAAAAAAAAAAACTGATAGACATTGATAGACTTCTATCAACCTCTACTAATGATAGATTTGTATCAGTTTCGATCAGCGTCTATCAGTGATAGATATTGATAACAAATGTCTATCAGTGATAGACATTGGTAACAAATGTCTATCATAACTATCACTAAATTTTGCTATTTGTGTAAATATTTTTCCTTATTTTTCTATTTTTGAAAATTCTCCTTAAAAAATATTAATTAATTAATTAAATCATATATTTGATTTAATTTGAATCATATTCAAATAATAACCTCTCACATAACCTATAGTTTTAATATGAATCTCATTCATATTGATTATAACCTATAGTTTTAATATGAATCTTAACCATAATAATTATAACCGATAGTATTATATGAATCTTATTCATATAATTAATATTTTGAATCTTATTCAAATATCTATCTCTCACATATTATAAAGTATGATTTTGAATCTTAAAATTCAAATTGAACTTTATATTATAATGTATCTATATATATTATATTAATTGTATCTTATACAATTAATTCTTTTATTTAATTTGAACAATTCAAATTAATCTAAAATTAATTGATTCTTGTTTTACCCTTAGTGAGCTAGCAAGGGGACCTTATAGACCTATAGATTAGAAGCTCAAATGATACAAGATTAATTAATTAAACTCTTTAATTAAATTAATTAATATTCATTAACTGTAGATCACTCCATTAAAGATCCACAACTGTACTTTTCACACTGTAGATATATTTATGTGTCCATGGACATAACCAAGCAATCATAAGTCGATCCTTCACAAATCGCTCGTAACTACAACTGGACCAAATTACTATTTTACCCTGTAGTTACATCTAACTTCTTAAGTATCATTGATCCCTCTAATGAACAAATAGTTTATAGTCCAACTATAAACTAATTGCTCTCGAGCTAGTGAGAGTGTGAGGCCTCAATGTTCAAGACTTGAAATAAGCCCTTAAGGGAGCAATTCATCTACTTATCTTAAAGACGGGAAGGAATGAATTTCATCTTGTGTAGCTATATTCCTAGCTCTCTATTCGAAAAAATCCCCATAGACAGGAATTCACAACTCACTCAAGATTAAGGTCAAGTCACCTATGGTCATCTTATTGAAATGTTAATCTCTTCAATTAACGACGTTATAAAAATTGACTAATCATTTCGGGGTCGAGTCTTATACAAACTCTTTGTATAGGATACCTCCACTCGCATATCTCCACATGAACAACTAGGATCAAATCGTCTGTAACACTTTACAACAATTGTAAAAATTACAAAGTGGGCTGAATTCGTAGAGCCATCGGGATAAGGCACCTATCCTTATCCATATACCACAGACCATTTAGATTATTACGTAGACATGATTCACCTGTATGTCAACCACATACATGTTTAAGTTACATAAAATAACCTCAGATATTAGTTTATTGGATTGAGCTACATAAGTCTAAATGTCAAATAAAATAATTCATTATTTTGTTAAATAAATGAATTTTGTTTATACATTACAAACCACGAGATTTAGGACACAATCCTCAAACGAACCTCTATAGGCGAGACTTTTTTTGTTCTGTCTTTTGGGTCAGAAGCGGTTATTCCAATGGAAATTGGTCATCTCTCACCTAGGGTAGAAGTGTTTGATCCTCAAAACCTAGACCTATTAAAAGAACATCAAAATATAGCACACCTTTGAGTGGAAACGTATTAAAATAGATTTACACGTTTTTATGACACAATAGTAAAGAAACAAATTTTCAAAGAATGGGATCTTGTATTTAGGAAAGTAATGCAAAACACCAAAGATCCAATGATAGGAGCACTCGACCCAAACTGGAAAGGCCCAAACCAAGTTGTCAAGATAGTTCGATCTGGGACTTATACCTTAGTTGATCATGGAGGAAAGATCCTCCTCCATCCATGGAGTACAGAGCACTTGAGAATTTACTATCAGTTAAAAGTGAATTGAGTAGAAAAATGACATAGGACTAAAAATTGATCAAGGCTCATGAGACCAAGGCTTGGGTTAATCTATGATTCCAAGGTTGAGGTGGGCCCATTCCTCTAAAGATCCTGCTTTATGGTTCTCCAACCTTGGTTTGAGACTGTAAGATGGTCAAAAATTGGGGATCAAGTCAATCTATGCCTTGAGGTTGAGGCAAACCCATTTCTACATAGAACATGCTTTATAGGAAAGTAGAGAGTCGATTAATTCACTAGGCAAAACCCAAAATCAACCGATGGGCTTGATGAGTCATTCCATGGATAATCTAGAGATTACAAACCCCAGAGTCTTTGAACCCATAAAAGCTCAAAATTAGCCCTATAGAACTTAATAGGGTCATTCCATGGATAATCTATGAATTACAAACCCTGAAGTCTTTAAATCAAGGAAAACCCAAAATTAGTTGACTAGCTCGATGGGTCATTCCAAATAATTAAAAAAAAAAAAACTAGTAGGCTAAAACTCCAAGGTGCATATTGTGTAGAGCTAAGGCTATTAGAGAGATAATACTCATAAGTCATACATATTATGAAATGCATGTGTTTTGGGCTATGCTTCGATACTTTTTCTTAGTGAAAATAGTCATTTGCATGTGATTTACCCCAAGTTTGGGTCTTAAATGGATAAATTGGTCAAGCGAAGGTCATTCAACTATCTAAAGTGAGTTTTTATTGGTTTAGACTGATTTTATGAGTTTTTGTAAGGATTTTGGACTGTTTTGCAGAATTTTCTGTTGATGCGCCTGCATTGCCCAAAAGTTATGCGCCCGCATAAAATCCCTAAATGTCATAATCGTGCACAGTTGTCAACAGTTACTATTTACCCAGTCCTTAGTCATTCTTCAATACCGAAATTGACTGGGAGTCATTTAGAACATAGAAATAACACTTTCTTCAACCATCATGGCTTATATAAAGACCTGGAGACTCCACTTGTGAATTATCTTCGAAATTAAAAACCTTCAAAGAGAGATCTCACCCACTTATGCATGAAAATTATTTGTAAATTTTAAAATTAATGAAAGAAACTGAAAACTTGAGTAATAGTATTTTTACCATAACTTAGTCTTACGCAAAATAAATCATAAAAATAAATTTTATTGCTTTAAACATAGTTTTGGGCTAACTCTAAGCTACAGGTCATGATTTCAAAGTTTCATACCTAACACATTTTAATTTTGATATCAAACAAGCTAAAACTAGAAAGATTACATAAACTGATAGAACACACTTTTAGACTAGTTTTAGGGAATGTTTTAAACCATTTTTCATTATGATTTTTAGACCTGAAATCAAAATTTTGAGATCTAAATAGCAGTAAAAGGAATACCTAGGTTTCCTAAGAACAACCCCTAAGAAAAATTGAAAGCTAGAGAAAATTGTTCTTACCGTTGGATGTGTTTTCGTCTCTACCATAAGAATGGATGGAGTCAACTTTAAATATATAAATAGTCTGATATAATGCTGGAATACATGAGAAAAGAGGGTATGAAGATGTTTAGGATCTATGAAAATTATTTAGGAAAAGATTCACTACAAAACTAGATTGAAATCATTTCTTACCATTTGATGCAACCATTGAACAATCTCGTGAGATCCAAGAACATCAATTGAAACAACTTTTAAAACTCATTCTATCTAAGAAATGTGATTTACAACATTAGAATGCAGGCTAGAGAGTTATAAGTGTTACAAATGATTTGATCCAAATTGTTCACGTAGAGACATTCGAGTGGAGGTATCCTATACAAAGAGTTTGTATAAGACCAAATCGTGAATTGATTAATCTCTCTTCTAACACCATTGACTGAAGAGATTAAAATTCATAGGATAACCATAGGTAACTCAACCTCAATCCTGAGTGAGTTATGAACTCCTATCTCTAAGGGCAATCTTTTGATTTGTATGGGTGAGAGTGCCCTGAGTTATCGACTCAATAAGCGATCATTTTAGGGATTTGTCCCGAGTAAGGAGTTAGAAACATAGCTACACAATATGAAATTCACTTCTTCTCGTCTTTAGGGTAAATAGATGAATTGCTCCCTCAAGGGCTGATTCCGGGTTTTGAACAATGAGACTTCTCCCTCTCATTGGCCCGAGAGAGATATAGTTTATAGTTGAACTATAATTTGATTGTTCATTAGAGGGATCAATAGTATTTAATAAGTAAAAGATAATTACAGATGTAGACGATAATTTGACCTAACTGTAGTTATGAGCAATTCGTGAAGGGTTGACTTACTGATAATTGGTTATATCCATGGACATAGAAATATTCTACAATGCGAAGAATGCAGTTGTGGCTCTTTAGTGGAGTGACTCACATTTAATGAATATTGGTTAATTTAATTAAAGAGTTTAACTAATTAATCTTGAATCACTGGAGCTTCTAACTTGTAGGTCTATTAGGTCCCCTTTACTAGCTCACTAAGGATAAAATAAGGATTATTTGATGTTGTAATAATTTGAATTGTTCAAATTATAATGGAATTTATGTTAATTGTATATGATACAAATAATATAATATATATAGATACATTACATTATAAAATTAATTTTGAATGAATTCAAAATTAAACTATATAATTGAGAGAATAATATATTTGAATAAACTCAAATTTTAAATAATATGAATGAGATTCATATTATAACTATAAGTTAAATTTCATATGAATGAGATTCATATTAACTATATGTTAAATTTAATTTGAATGAGATTTATATTAAAACTATAGGTTAAATTTAATGTGAATATGATATACACTATAACTATAGGTTATGAGCGAGAAATACATTTGAATATGATTCAAATGTAATATTAATTAAATATTCGACATTTAATTAATTAATGTTAATTAATTTGATAAATTAATAATTATTTAATTAAACTTGATTTAATTTAAATTAAATTAGCCAATCACATAACTCCCCTGCAGTTACAGGGGAGTTAACGTAAGTTAATATGAGCGGGAGGGGACTCCCCTTACTTAATATGCAAAATTATTTTGCATTTGGAATTGATAGAAGAAATTGTTTTTCTTAGAATCTCAACACTCACAATTCTCTCACAACTTTCACAATCTCTCATCATTCAAAAATCACAGAGAAAAGTTTCTCTATAAAATCTCTTTCCGTGTCTTCCAAATTTATATTCCCACGAGCCATATCTTTGCTAGAGAATAGCGGAAAAGGTGTAGTGGTGATGTCCTGTTCGTGAGATTGTTGAAGAGTTGCTGAGATCGTGGTCTCAACATGAAATTGGAAAAGATTGAAGAATTGTCTTCAAAGGTAATTCTCATCTCCTAGAATTTTTTTTTGTTTACACTTTCGCTGCAAGATTTGATCCCTTCAATTCAATTATGTGGACACCTTAAAGATTTTATGGCATGAGCAATTGCTAGTTCGTCACACCTCATTGATTTGTGCATTTACTTTGTTGAGTTTATGGTTAAAATTTGTCTAGTTAAATTTGCCACTTAATTTAGCAAACTAGTGGAGTCTCAATACCGAGAGCGTTAGGATATAAATGAATTTTACAAAAGAATATGGGAATAAAAGCTTAGAAATAGGATCATCATGCAATCTTAGAAATAAGTATAGGATAAAGAAATTACATGAAATTAATCTAATATTCAACTAACCATAGAAATATAAGATTAGCTAATTAGGCTCCTAAAGGAATTTGACACAAGGCCGAATAGGAGGAATTTGCTGTTCATGCTAAGTCGCTGCCAGGTATGATGCGACCACATTGCCTAAAGCATATTATCTAGGTTGAAACTAAGTTATATCCCTGTTTATCTCTACTTGTTACTATTTTTAATCAACATTTAACGTAATTACCATCTATTTATACTTGGTTACGTTTAGTGACATTGATTACATTGCCTTAAAAAAATTTAAATTGGAACTAGTCTCGTGGGATTCAACACTTGGAATACTCCAAGGTTTATTACTTCATTGACAATATATGCTTGCACTTATATCATATCTACTATTATACTTATCATTCATACATAATCGGTCGATCAAGTTTTTGGCGTCATTGTTGAGGAATAGTGAAAATTTTGTTTTGTTTTATATAGTGCTAGTCAATGCAATCACATTTACTCTATCTCAAAGAAAAAGCTAACTTTTTGTTTGTTGTTTGTTTTGCTAGAAGAAGTTGGTGCATGAGAAGAAAACCTTGCCTTTTTAGCTTGATCTTAAAAAGAACTTTCATTGTAGAAGGTAAGAACAAAGGTGAAAGCGTCCAAAGCAAAAAAAGTTTAGCACATAAGAGAATCTTGAAAAAGTCACTTTTGTTCAGCAAATTCCAATGGATCCTCCTATAATCGATCCTCTGCTTCCTCCAAGGAATGGAGTGCATCAAAATGGCAATCAAAACCCACAACCATAGCTAGCTGTGCAACCACAAAATCATATCTTCATACTAGAAGACAGGGATAGAACAATAAAAGATTATGCAGCTTCAATGTTCAAGACTTTGGACATTGGAATTCTTGACCCACCTATAGAGGCCCCAACGTTTGAAATGAAGCCTTTAATGTTTCAAATGCTAAACTCATTTGGCGAGCTTGCAGGACTGCTACACAAAGATCCCCATGGGCACCTTAATCTATTCACGAGGATTTGTTCTTCTTTTAAAGTGAATGGAGTCCCTAAGAACACTCTAAAGCTAAAATTGTTTGCCTACCCTTTACAGGGAGATGCAGAAGTGTGACTAGACTCACTTCCACCCAACTCAAGGCCCTTGTAGAAAAAATCTCGTAGAATTAATTTCCACAAGATAGAAGCGCCAAATTTAGAGGTGAAATCATAGTCTTCAAATAAGCTCCAACCGAGCCTCTTGATGGAGCATGTATACAATTCAAGAAGTTGGTGAGAAAATGTCCAAACTACGGACATCTGGGGTGTATCCTTATGGAATAGTTCTACAAGGATAAATCAAGCTTAAAAAATGTTGGCATCAACTAGAGGATATTTGTTGAAGAAATCAATGAATGAAGCAAATGAAATCATGGACACCATATCAAATAACAATAGAATTGGGGCGATGCAGAGACAATGAGCACAATAACAGTATTTGAGGTATAGGACACTGATGCACTCGCATCAGTAAATCAACAGCTTGCTACTATTGGGATGATAACGCAAAATCTTGTACTTAGTTCACAAGCAGTTGCTGTTGTTCAAATAGAACCTTCGACTCTCATTTGTAATCTTTGAACTGAAAATCATTTGAAAATCTTATTTGTGTATAACCCTCAATCTGTTTGTTTTGTAGAATGGAGAGCACATCCGAACTTTGCTTGAGCTCGGCCAGGTAATGGCCACAGTATAACTCTGCAAGGTACATAACAAGCACCACAAGAGTTCTCGCCAATACCTTGACAATAGTCAAGAGTACAACTACCAACCCCACCAACCCCAATACCACCACCAATCTAGAATCCAAATATGGAGAGCTTTTTGAAGGAATATATGGTGAGAAATGATGCATCATTATGAAATTTGAAAGTCAAAGTAAGCCAACTAGCCAAGGAAATCAAGAGCAGGCCAACAAGATCTCTTCCGAGCAACATAGAGAGTCCACAATGAAGTGGTGATGGATGTACAAAAGGGGTGTCGAATCCTCCCTCGATCAATCAAATAGAATTTATAGAATACCTATCTATAACTTCAACTAACAAGTAATCTTGGTAGCAAGACTGGATCTAACCACAGGGAGCCTTAAAATAAAATCTCTCTTTGGAAAGTAGTAAACATGGGTGTGGGAAGGGGTTGAGTTTAGGTTGAAAGAAAAACTAAATTAAAAGATAGAGTGCAGAAAAATAAAATAAATGGAGAGAAAGAAAGCGATATACAAGATTATCTTTTTTTTTTTTTTTTTTATTAAGAGATCATTGAGCTATCTATGGATTAATTCATCGATTTATCATGCAAATTTCATGGTTTAACGGATTATCAAGCCTAATCGACTGTCTGGAAACGCCATTAAGTATTTTTCAAGAATTACAATCTAATTGTAATGAAGAAAATTTTGATATTGAATCCTCATTAAACTATCTAAATGTGAATCTTTATTCTCTACTAAGAATCCAATAAATCATATATACTTTTTTCTTATTTTTCTTCTCAGTGAGGTACTTCAAAAATTCCTCTTAGTGTGACTCCCCAAGCTAATTTGGAAACAATCTCCTTATATAGTTCTAGTCACATGGTTTACTTTCCTGGATTATCATAATACTTAATCTTGAGATGATTTAGATAATTATCTAAATTAAGCTTATAATGACTTCAACATCCTGTTTGTTGTTGTCTTGTCCTTTATCTTCTAAGCTTGACTTCTAATATGCCAATTAAAAGATGAATATAAGTTATCTCATCAATTATGATTCATCAATCAGATGATCTGTGAACAATACATGAATTGGTAATAGGACTTTGAGAACATTTCTCAATTAAAGACAAATTTAAATTACACTGTCATTAATATAGCGTCAAATCATATTTTTTCAAATAATAATTTTTTTCTCAATTTTAACTTATATTGATAATTCAAAATTAAAATCATGAGAGAAAATGATGTTACATTCAAATATATAAAATATATTCGTTAATAGTATGTAATCACATATCCATTCAAGTTTAGCATTAAAACCAAACAATTTGAAAAATGAACCCTAAAAATCATTTTTATTGCTATGATACTCCAGTGATTTAGAAAAAGTGACACCATAGGGTAGACCATCGTTCTTTCACTAGATCAAGACATTCTCAACCAAACATTACACTAAAATAACTCTTATTCATAAAACGTTTAGTTACCATTTATTTGGTCAGAACTCAATTAACTACCTTAACGAGTTCTTGTAAGTGTAACCCATTATTTTAGATCATATAGTTTTACCCCAGCTACTTCTGCCGTAAGGGGTAGATCAAGTATTGGAAACAAAAACTATAATTCTATTCTTTTTAGGAATTAACCTTGATATTGACCCATGCAAACGCCTTCTATAGGGGGATGATCCTAAGCCACTACAAGGCTAAACATGAGCCTCACGTTGTCAATCAATGATGGAGGCTGTATAATATGTTGACACATGTTCTTCTCCTACTTATTATAAATACTTTCTTTAATTCATATTGATCTTGATCCATGCAAACACCTTCTATAGGAGGACGATCCTAAACCACTACAAGGCCAAGCATGAGTCTCACGTTGTCAACCAATGATGGAGACCATAGAATATGTTGACACATGTTCTTCTCCCACTTATTAGAAATAATTTCTTTAATTCACCTTGATCTTGAACCATGCAAATTCCTTCCATAGAGGGACGATCCCAAGTTGCGACGAGGCTAAGCATGGATCTCACATTATGAACCTATACAGAGAATGTAGGAGAAATGACATATCATATATGTCTTTCTCCCACTAAGTATTTTAAAATAACGTTTTCATTATTTAGACAAATTAGGCTAAATCATTAATCCAAGTTTTAATTTATTTGCCCAAACATAACTCTTATATTTGGATAGTTTCCCATATTGTGAAATTTCCTAAGTGTATTAAACTTTTTAATAAACTAACCACATTATGTTTTAATAAAAGTTTGACTAATTCAACTCCCAAGTCGAATCTCAAGTAGAGATATTCTCTAATGATCAGCTTAAATACCTTAATTTTAGATAGAACCTTCTTTAGATACAGTTCCCTTTATAAGCAATTTTTTACTATTAAATCTTTTAATTTTGCCCATTTTAAACCATTTAAAATTAAATTAAAAAGATTTACATTAATCTAATATGTTAGATCAACATGCATTTTCCTTTGTTCTAATCTCAAGAGAATTTTAATAAAGATAAGTCAAAATTTTAAACTATTAAAAAATTTGAATCAATTTTATCTTTTTCTAAGTAAGATCCTAATCTCATTAGATATGCATGCATATTATTTTATCCTAATCTTATTAGAATTCTTTTAAAGATAAAAACAATTTTATCTTTATCCAAGTAAGATCCTGATTTCATTAGGCAAGCATGCAATCTTTTTAATCTCGTTAAAAATCTATAAGTTAGAATTTTAAACTATTTAAAGTTAAACTAGATTTATCCTTATCTAAGTAAGATCCTAATCTCATTAGATATGCACACAATATCTCTAATCTCATTAGAAATCTATAAAGATAAATTGGAATTTTAAACTATTTAATAATAAACTAAATTTATCCTTATCTAAACAAGATTTTACTTACTTCTTCAATAAGTATCTAATATAACAATTATATTTTAATTATGGAAAAATCTCTACACGAATCTCTACATCATGCATCTAATTATGAATTATTCTAATAATTTAAATATAACAAATATATTTAAATAAAAGAGAATCTCTACAACATGCATCTAATTAGGAATTTTCTAATTATTTAAATACAACATTTATATTTAAAAATATGCATGATAAATATCTTAGGATATTATCCCAATCAAATCTTTTAAATATAACAATTATTTTAAAAATGCATGATTATGTTTAACCTATGGTGAAATTTTAATCTAAATGACATAGAATATGCAATATTCAAAGTTAGTTTAATCATACATCACATACATAATTAAATTAAAATAGCAAAGTTGACTGACATTTAGCATTCCTAGAAAATAAAAGAAAATTACACTAGTTTTCAAATTTCCTAAAGTCTAGGTCTTCATTGCAATTGTTTATCATGCTCTCATATAATTGGTGCTCTTCGACCTTAATTTTCGGCCAACTTCTATACCTTCCACGGCAACTAAATTTTTTTCTAAGTTTTAGCGATTTCCATGTCATATAAACTGTCATATCCCGCCCTAAGCCCGCCTTCTGAGCCCAAGAAGAGGTGTGAGGGACTGCAGACACCATCCTTTTGTGATACCTATTGCCCATCTGAACCTCTTTACTCTCAGTAAATTTTAAGTCAAGGAGATAAACAACAACTGATTGACTAGGCCCATTTTATTACAATAATGTAATGTTTATACAACTCCAAGACTTAGCTACAAAGTTTACAACAACAACTCTTGAAACCCCGGAAGTATGATTGTGGTTTGTGGCATACCTTGACCTTAGCAGCACCCTAGAACTTCTCACCTTTCGCTACCTGGAAAGAAAAACATAAAAGAAAAGAATGAGTTTCACAAAGCTCAGTGAGTGGTAAACAACTTATAGAGTCTATTTCAACTCATAAATAACAAGCATATCATATATACGAGGTTAATACTCAAACCTCAACCTTGAATGAGTCTGATCTTTACTTTATCTACACGCATGGTAGATAGTTAAACTGATACTAATCATAAACACTTACTCTCTTGCATTCCCTTTTGTTCCCTATTTGCATATAACTCCCCGCTTATGGGCTCAGAAGCTAGGCCTACCAGGCCTCTGATCATCCCATACGAGGTCCTTCCCACAGGTTCAGGAACTAGACCTCTCGGTCCCCTCACCATCCTGTGAGGTTCCACTCGGGCTCAGGAACTAGGTCTATTGACCCCTGACCATTCTGAGCACATAATCTTATTCTCATGCTAAATACTCATTCATAACATAAGCATATATAATTTACTCTAATAGATATGCTTTGAGACTTAAAGGAAAACACCACTCACCTTGGTAAGGTAGGAATCTTCCTCTTTAGAAGTTCCTTGATTTCCTCGGGCTCCCCTTTTGAACCCTAAATTTTCAGATTCAAATAAAAGCTCCGATTACTCATAATTCTAAGCCTTATCTCGAGATACTTTCTTCTATAAACATGTTTTAAAATGTTTGAGGAAGCTTACCTTAAAATATTAGCTTAGAACTTATTGTGGTTTGGCCGGAATCCTAAAATCATCAAGACTGGCCCAAGCTTACCCGACAGCTCGACCCTTCTACCTTTTCCTCACTCCCCAACCTGATTCCTTGGAGCTTCTTCTTCAGCAACCCTACCCTGAAAACTAGACTCTTAGAGCTTTCAGGCGGCTTTAGAATCACTCAAAATATATGAGTATTATGAGAGAACTCCTCATCCCAAGTTGATGCTACTTCCAGACTTCACTGTCCGGCAACATCTCCTCCTCTTGGAACTTCATGATCGACGCATGGTCTTGCTACCAACGTACGGACTTCATGATCAATTCATAGTCTCCTCTAAATCTAACTTTTAACATTCTTCCTTAAATTCTTTGAAGATGATTTGCCTTATGAATTGGAGAGACATCTTGTGGTTGTATTTATAGGCTAAAGGGAACTATCTTTCTCATCTCTTAAGGCCTCCAATACAAGACACCTCATACTCTTGAAATGTTTGCACGTTGCTTTGCCACCATTTGCTTCCTTGCCATTCACCTACTCTTTTTTCACACACCTACTTGAGTTGTCTTCCTCATGCATAAGATTTCCTTTGCATGAAACTCTATTTGCCCATATCTAGATGTTGTTTTAGACATGTCTAGGCCTATCACCCTTTATTGTGATAGTACTGGTGTTGTGGCGAATTCCCGTGAGCCTCGGAGTCATAAGCACAACAAGCACATTGAGCGGAAATACCATCTCATCAGAGAGATTATGCATCGAGGGGATGTGATTGTCACGAAGATAGCTTCAGAGTACAATGTTTCTGATCCGTTCATGAAGGTCCTGATAGCTACAGTGTTTGACGGTCACCTACAGAGTATGGGTCTATGGGACAGACCACGGTTGGACTAGGGCAAGTGGAAAATCTTGTATTGGGCGTTTATGCCCTATTTATTGTTTTGTGTACGTGTAATTTGATTATCTTGTACACTCCACTGACTTTAGGACAAATGGGAGATTGTTGGGGTTGATGCCCTAAATCTCGTAGGATTCTGTAGTTTATAAACATTTGTATGAACAAATATTCTGTAATTTATAATATATGATATTTGATTCATATTGTCTATGAAATATTTGATATTTTAGTTACATTAACCACAAACCAATAAACTAAGATCCATGGTTATCGTTGTAAGATAAACATGTACGTGGAGACATACAAGTGGATCGTGCTTTATGTGATAACCTAAATGATCTGTAGTATATGGATAAGACTGGGTACCTTATCCTAGTGACATTACGAGTATGGCCCGTTTTATAGGTGTTACAAATGTTGTAAAGTGCTACAAATGATCTGCTCCTGATCATTCATGTATTAGACATGAGAGCGAGGATATTCTATACAAAGGAGTTTATATAAGATCGGACCACAAAATGTTTAGTCTCATTATATAATGCCGTTTATAATTGAGACTTTCATTTCACTAGGATGACCATAGGTAACATGACCTTAATCCTGAGTGAGTTGTGAACTCCTGCCTATAAGGGCGGTTCTTTGATTTGCATGGGTGAAAGTGGCCAAATCGTCGACTTAACCAGCCTACCATTTTGGGGATTCGTCTGATTGGGAAGCTGGGAATCAGCTACACAAGATGGAATTCACTTCTTCCCCGAAATAGGGGTAAGTAGATAAATTGCTCTCTAAAGGGCTGATTCCGAGTCTTGAACAATGTGGCGCCACACTCTCTCTTGGCCGAGAGGGGTTTGGTCATAGTGGGACTATGATTTATTGTTTATTAGAGGGATCAGTGGTAACTACAGAGGCAAAACGATAAATTGGTCTAGCTGTACTTACGAGTGATTCGTGAAGGGTCATCGTACTGTTGATTGGTTATATCCAATGGACTCAAAAATATATCTGTAGTGCGAAGAGTGCAGCTGTCGATCTTTAGTAGAGTGTTCGGCAGTTAACGGATGGTGGATAATGTGATTAAGAGTTTAGTCAGTTATTCACGTACCGTTGGAACTTCAAGCGACAGGTCCATAAGGCCCCCTTGGTAGCTCAATGGATTAAGTTGAGAATAAGTTTTTGGGTTAATTTGAACATTTCAAATTAATAAGAGAAAATTTGATTATATATGATATAATTAAATTAATTAAATTATATAAGATATAATTTATATAATGTATTTGATACATTATTATTTAATTGAAGGAACAAATATTTGAATATGATTTAAATATATTTTCTATGAATGAGATTCATAGTTATTAAATTTAATATAAATAATTCCATAAAATAGAGAAAAAAGAACTATGGTTTATATATTGTATACGATGCAATATTAAAACTATAGGTTATGAATATAATATGTAAGTTAGTTATCATATTTATTTATATTTATTAATTATTTGATAATTAACATATTTTTCTCCATAACCACCCATAGTGGTTAGTTATTTGGATTTATGAAAAAAGTGGGATAAAAGAAAATAGTTTTCTAATTATTTCAGAGATAAGATTTGACAATCGAGTTGCTACACGATTGCTTGAGAGACTATACGATAGTTTCAATATCTAAATGATCGAGTTACATTGTTTATGTGATAGACTTCATCATCTACATGATTGCCCTTGTTCGTCTACTCGATCGTCTTCCTCCTCCACACTAAACCTTCCCACCATCGAGGTTCGACCTTAGGAACAAAATCTGCACCTTCTACTTCTAACTCTGGAAAAGGGAAGAAGAAGAAGGGTGGTAAGGGGAAAGGGAAAGCACCTGCTAATCCGCCACTTGTTGTTTAGAGGAGGCGTCTGCCACCAGTTAAAAAAGGAAAATGTTTTCACTGCAACCAGAATGGACACTAGAAGAGGAATTGTCCTCGTTATCTGAAGGAAAGGAAGGCAACCAAGGCTAAGGCCAAGGCGGACAAAGGTAAATATGATTAACTTGTGCTAGAAACATGTTTAGTGGAGAATGATGATTCTACCTAGATAATTGATTCAGGCAACACTAATTACGTTTGTTCTTCATTTCATGGGATTAGAATCTGGCGATAGCTAGAGGCTGGTGAGATGATGATGCGAGTAGGCACCGGGCACGTTGTCTCAAGTGTGGCAGTGGGAGGCATCCAATTAACTTTACAGAATAGGTTTCTTGTTTTAAAAGATGTTTTTGTTGTTGCTGAATTAAAAAGGAATCTTATTTCTGTAAAGTATCTGTTACAATGTAAATATACGCTTTCTTTTAATATGGATAAAGTATTTATTCATAAAGATGGTGTTGAGATTTGTACAGCTAAACTGGAAAACAACTTGTATGTGCTAAGACCGTTGGCCTTAAGTTCCCTCCATAACATAGAGATGTTTAAATCTATCGTAACTCATTATAAATGTCAAAGAATTTCTCCAAAATAAAATGCCCAACTTTGGCACCTTCGATTAGGGCACATCAATCTCAATAGGATTGAGAGATTGGTGAAGAATGACCTTCTAAGCGTGTTAGAAGAAAATTCTTTACTGGTGTGCAAATCTTGCCTTGAGGGTAAGATGACTAAACGACCTTTTACTAGAAAAGGTTATCGAGCCAAAGAGCCTTTTGAGTTAGTACATTCTGACCTCCGTGGTCCTATGAATGTGCGATCCCGAGGTGGCTATGAGTACTTTATCAGCTTTATTGATGATTACTCTAGGTATGGATATGTTTATCTGATACAACGGAAGTCTGAATCTTTTGAAAAGTTCAAAGAGTTCAATGCTGAAGTTTAAAACACTTTGGATAGAAGGATTAAAACATTTCGATTAGATCGGGGTGGAGAGTTTTTGGATTCGGGGTTCCAGGACTATTTGATAGAACATGGAATCGTTTTCCAACTCTCAGTGCTGGGTACACATCAGCAGAATGGTGTAGTGGAGAGGAGAAATAGAACCTTGTTGGACATGGCGCATTCGATGATGAGTTATGCTTCCTTATTGGACTCATTTTGGGATTTTGCAGTGGAAACTGCGATATACATACTCAATTGTGTTTCTTCCAAGAATGTTATGAGACCATCTCTGGAGGTGTGGAACGGGCGTAAAGCTAGTTTACGTTACTTTCGCATATGGGTTGCCCAACACATGTGCTTAAGGAAAATCCTAAGAAGTTGGAACCACGGTTGAGGTTATGCCTCTTTGTAGGCTACTCCAAAGGTACACGAGGGGGTTACTTCTTATGATCCATTGGAAAATAGGGTGTTTGTTTCCATGAACGCTACTTTCCTAGAGAAGGATCATATAAGGGAGCACAATCCACGTAGTAAAGTCATGTTACGTGAGCTTTCCAACGAAACTACTAAAATTTCAACAAGAGTTGTTGAAGGGCCTGCTTCATCAGCAAGGGTTGTTGATGATAGTTCATCTAGTAGGTCGGTTCACCTCAAGAGTTGAGGGAACCAATATGTAGTGAGAGGGTTGCGAATCCACCCGTTCGCTATCTGTGTTTCACAGAAATCCTAGCTATGGTAGTAGATGGCGACATTGAGGATCCGTTGTCTTATCAGAAGGCAATGGAGGATATAGACTAGGATGAATGGGTCAAAGCCATGGATCTGGAGATGGAGTCGATGTACTTCAACTCTGTATGGGATCTTGTAAATCAGCCTGATGGGGTAAGACCTATAGGTTATAAATGGATCTACAAGTGCAAATGGGGTGCTAATGGGAAGGTGCAAACCTTCAAGGCTCGACTTGTGGCAATGGGTTATACCTAGGTGGAGGGAGTTGACTATGACTTTCTCACCTATTGCCATGTTGAAGTCGATCCGCATCCTCCTGTCCATTCCCACTTATTATAATTATGTGATATGGCAAATGGACGTTAAGACGACCTTTCTAAATGGCAATCTTGAGGAAGCCATATACATAGTGCAACCCGAGGGATTCATTGCCCAAGGTTAAGAGCAAAAAGTTTGCAAACTGAATTGGTCCATTTATGGGCTAAAATAGACATCTCGATCTTGGAACATTCAGTTTGATACTGCGATTAAATCATATGGCTTTGACCAAAATGTTTCTACTAGAAGATTGCAACGGTTAGTAGTTTTATTAGTATTGTATGTAGACGATATTCTACTCATTGGGAATGATGTAGGTCTACTGACTGTAATTAAGAACTAGCTAGTGACCCAATTCCAAATGAAAGATTTGGGAGAGACTCAGTTTGTTCTGGGTATACAGATCTTTCGAGATCGTATGAACAAAGTGCTAGCACTGTCTCAGGCATTTTACATTGACAAGATGTTATTCAAGTACTCAATGCAGGACTCCAAAAGGGGCCTACTGCCATTTTGATTTTAAAACTGAAAAATTTAATTTTATAAATTAAATTTTAAATGAAACTAACTAATTTAATATCAAATATTAAATTAATTTTTATACATATCCATCTTTATATATTTAAATATAAATTCTCCTATTCCATTTAATTCTCAAATTAAACACGTAGTTATATCTCATATAATTACTAATTCCCTTAATTCTAATTTAAATGTTTCAAATTAACTTATCACGCTATTCTAGAGCTAGTCCAATTACGAGCTAGTAGGGGGACTTCGCAGACCTACAGATCATGGGCTCCAACGATCCGAGATTAATTGGCTAAACTCATTAGACCAGATTAATCCTCATTCGTTAACTAATGGGTCACTCCACTAAAGCCCATATTTGCACTCCTCTCACTGTAGATATACTATGTCCACATGATTTAACCATAATCAACAAGTTGACCCTTCACAGGCTGTTTGTCATAACGGTTGGGTCAAATATCTGTTTTACTCCCAAGATTATGTCTTATTCCTCAAGTTTTTACTGATCCTTTAATGAGCAACTGCTTTGTGATCCAATCACTAATCCAAACTCTCTCAGGCCAGTGAGAGGGTGGGGCCCCTTGTTCAAGACCTGGATTCAGTACTAGAGAGAACAACCTTTCTTCTATCCCTAAATTGGGTAGGTGTGAACTCCGTCTTGCACCTTATGTCCTCAGCTATCTATTAGGTCTTCCCCTGAAATGGGAGGCTTATTGAGCCAGCGCTGTTGAGCCAACTCTCACCTATGCAAATCTAAGGATAATCCCAAATAAACAGAAGTTCATAGTTAGCTCAGGATTAAGATCGAGTTACCTAGGTCAACTAAGTGAAATAGTTAGTCTTATACAGTAAAACGTTATAAAGTAAGAGTGACTTATTTCTTGGTCCGATCTTATACAAACTCAATGCATAGGACACCTTCATTCCTCATGTCATAACATGTACGAATTAGGATCACATCGTATGTAGCACTTTACAACTCTTTGTAACAACTACAGAGTAGGCCGCATCTAATAGTATTACCAGAATAAGGTACCCGACCTTATTCATGTACTATAGATCCTTTTGTCTATTTATTTGTACCTGATTCACTTTTATGTCTCCACATAAAGTCCAAGTACTCATGTAATAGTCATGGGTCTTAGCTTATTAGATTTAGAATTTTATACCACTTATTAAATCAATAATAAGTTTATTGATTATAGAAAATGTTTATCATTTTACAAATTGCGAGTTTTAGGACATTAAACCCAACATGAAGAACATCCTCAGGTATCTTCGGAGAATGAGAAACTACATGCTCGTGTATGGGTCTAGGGATTTGATCCTTACTAGATACACGAATTCTGACTTTCAGACTAATAAGAACTCTTGCAAGTCCACTTCAGGGTTAGTTTTTACTATTAATGAAGGAGTTGTAGTATGGCGAAGCACTAAGGAAGGGCGCATCGTCGACTCCACGATGGAAGCCGTGTATGTAGCAGCTTGCAAAGCTACTAAGAAGGCATTCTGGCTCAAAAAGTTTCTGACAGAGCTGGAAGTTGTTCCATATATGTCTAGGCTCATCACCCTCTAATGTGATAATAGTTGTGCTGTGGCGAACTCTAAGGAGCCCAGAAGTTACAGGCGCGGAAAAAACATAGAGCAGAAGTATCACCTAATCCACGAGATAGTGCATCAAGGAGACGTGATCATCATGAAAATCTTGTTGGAGCACAACATTGCTGACCTGTTTAGGAAGGTTCTCACGGCTACAGTGTTTGAGGGTCACCTTCAGAGCATGGGTCTATGGGACCACCTGCGGCTGGACTAGGGCAAGTGGGAGATTTTATTATACTGGGCATTAGTTTCCTAGTTTATTGTTTTGTACTAGTTTTTGTACACCCCACTCGCTTTAGGACAAGTGGGAGATTGTTGGGGATGATGCTCTAAAGTCTCGTGTCCTGTAGTTTGTAAACAGTTTATATGAACGCTTGTAATGTATAATATATGATATTTACTTCACTTCTTGACTTTGCATATTGGATATTTTATTTTCTTTACCACAAATCAATAAACTAAAATCCCTGGTTTTCATTATGTAACTTAAATATGTATGTGGTGACATACAAGTGGATCATGTCTTAAGTGACAACCAAAATGATCTGTAGTATATGGATATAGGAGGGAAACCTTATCTTGGTAATGCTACGGACGCGACCGACTTTGTGGAACAAGTTACAAGTGTTATGACTTACTACAGATGGTCTGATCCTGATCATTCATGTGAGGATGTGCGAGCAGGGGCATCCTATACAAAAGAGTTTGTATAAGACCTGACCACGAAGTATTAACGTCTCGTTATATAACACCGTTCATGATAGAGACTTCACTTCACTAGGATGACCATAGGTAACATAACCTCAATCCTGAGTAAATTGGGAACTCCTGCCATTGAGGACAGTCCTTTGATTTGCATGGGTACGAATGGCCAGGTTGCCAACTCAAACCTACCTCTTTGGGGATTCATCTGATTTAGGAGCTGGGAACTCAGCTACACAAGATAGAATTCATTCTTTCTCCGAAGAGGGGTAAGTAGATAGATTTCTCCCTTAAGGGCTAATCCCGGGGCTTGAACGATATAGCACCACACACCTTCCCATGGGCCAAGAGGTGTTTACACATAGTAGGACTATGTTATCTTGTTCATTAGAGGGATAAGTGGTACTTAAGGAGTAAGATGTAACTATAGGGGCAAAATGGTAAATTGGCTTAGCTGTACTTACGAGCATCTGTGAAGGGTTATCGTACTCATGATTGGTTATATCCGATGGACCCAGAAATATATCTGTGGTAAGAAGAGTTCAATTGTTGGTCTTTAATGGAATGCCTGGTGTTAACAGATGGTGGATCTCGTGACTAAAGAGTTTAGTCAGTTATTCACGTACCGTTGGAGTTTTGAGCCATAGGTCCATCCCTTGGTACCTTGGATAGAAGTTGAGAATCAGTTTTTGGGTCAGGTTGAAATGTTCAAATTGACAAGAGGGAGTACGATTATATATCATATAATTGAACTGGTTAATTATATATGATATAATTAACTTTATGTATGAGATACATTAATTTGGAGGAAATTAGATATAAATATGATTTATATCAGGAGAAAACACTATGGTTGATATATGATATCAAACTATAGGTTATGAATATAATATGATTATATTTATTACTATTTTATTTGGACATTTATGTGATAATTGCACGACGTTTTCTCTGTAATCATATGATATTGGGAAATCGAATTCGGTTTTTTAACTGAAGAATAAAATGAAAATGGTTTACATTTTGAAAAGATATCGCATATTTACTCATGGAGTGTTTTGCAAGAGATCGCTTAGTAATTCAAAGCCTATACGATAGTGCCAGTTTACTAGACGATCACTTACACTTGTGCGCGCTTCTCTAAACGATTGCTTACGCTTTACTATACGACCGCTTAGCGTCGGAGCTTTACTTTAAAGAAAGAATCTTTAACCCCCTCCGAGACATTTCCCAGATCTTTCGGTTCTCCTATGATTGACTCAAAGGTGGCTTTGCTTATTGGCTTAGCAAACGATCGTATAGAAAATCGCTTAGCTTTTTCTACACGATCATGTACCTTGCCTTTGAAGGAAATCAAACATGAGGATTTCCATGAGCAATGGAAAGATCATTCCAAATTACAATCATATAGAAACTTTACACTTACAGTCATAAACAGAAACATACGGTTATGCATTCATTACAGAAATTACAACATGATAATACAAATGATCAAGGAGAAATGCTACACACATTTGTAGACTCATCGCCAAGTTCTTTGATCATGAATGCTCAAATACAGCTACATAGCAACAGCGAATGCTCATCCAACGCGACCGCTACATAGCACGAACACTGCACACTCGAACTCAGTGATTGCCTAGGTCACGAACACCTCGAACAACATGAATGGCCTCCACAGAACCTCGATGGTGTCGAGTTGAGTATGACACCTCCAAGAAGGCTACCTTGGTATTTTCGGTGTGAAAATCCAAAGGGTGGGCTCTCTGTGGACTTGGGTTGAGGAAGAAGACGGAGGATACAACAATTGTGTAAACAATTGAGCAAATGGGAAATGGCAGAACCTATCGTATAGGTCGATGCCCAATCATTTAGAAAAAACTAAGCAATCGTCTAGCAAAAACTAAGCGATTGTTTAGCTCATCATTTAGCTAAGTGTCTGTCGCCTACAAACACTACATGATTGTTTACCTTATCCAAGCTGTCGCTTATTAAATCTTATTTACTTGACAACTTCCATGAGATTATTCCGAGAGAGAAAAATCTCAAGAAAAAAAATTTCAAAACTTACTAAAATTAGGAAAACAATTTTCTTTTTATCTCACGGTTACCATGAAACCACCAATAACCTCCCACTCAATTGGTTATTAGAGAAAAAGAATTAATTATCCAATAATTAATATTATTATAAATATAAATGATAACCAACTTATCATACTATATTTATAATCTATAGTTTTAATATTTCATCTCATGAAACATATAAGCCGTAGCTCTTTTTCTATTCAATTGTGCTTAATGTAAACATTAATCCTCCACTAGATGTATCTCATACATCATACCGATCATATCATATAGAATCGAATTACCTCTTGGCAATTTAAACACTTCAAATCAACACCAAGAACTGATCCTCAACTGAATCCATTGAGCTACCAAGGGGACCTTATGGACCTGTAGCTCGAAGCTCTATCGGTATGTGAATAACTGATCAAACTTTTTAGTTACGGGATCTACCATCTGTTAACTGCCAGGCACATCACTAAAGACTAACAGCTGAACTCTCCTTACAACAGATATATTATGTGTCCATCTTAACCAATCAGCAGTGTGACAACCCTTCACAAATCGCTTGTAAGTACAGCTCAGCCAATAATCGTTATGCTCCTGTAGTTACATCTAACTCCTTAAGTACCATTGAATCCTCTAATGAACATAATGAAGGATCTCATACCGAGAGTTCCATGAGTGGGTTTAGATCGTTCCGATTTCATAGTGACCGAAACATAAACGATATATATTCCATACAAACAGTTATCCATAGTAAACTCATAATCGGCATGCACAAAATACAAACAAAACATAAGGTAAGGGTTTACACCAAATGAAGACTGTCTTCGTGTGTGTGAACCCAAAGCAGTGGAAAACTTCCCATCGATCTACCAACACCCGGCGAGTTTGTCGACTGTAACTGCACGATCCAAATGTACAGAATACTGCCGTGGGGACAACACCACCACAAGGGAAACTCGGGTATCCTCGGCGTCAAAAACCCAAAGAGTGGGCTCTAGTGAGTTTGGTAGAGGACGGAGGAGAAGACGTCGTGTAGACGATAAGTGCACGCGAGAAGAACTCTGCTACCGTATAGCGGAGATGCTTATCGTATAGTAGAGCTACACGGTCGTTTAGGAAAAACTGAACTATCGTTTAGGAAAGTGGTATACGATCGTTTAGAGAACATGTGAACTAGACGATCATTTAGACGAATGAGCTTCTATCGTATACGCTCTCACGATCTCTCTTTCACGGATTCTTTTAGGCGTGCGCGTTACGAATTGCACGATTTAATTCTTTTTTTTTCATCAAATGAAAACGATTTTCAAAGTTTTAACTCGCTGGTTACCATAACCTTCGCAGCCTCATCTTCCCTCGTCCGAACATGGATTAATTGATTAATTATTAAATAATTTATCAATTAATTTTATTAATAAATATAATCATATTATATTTATATCCTATAGTTTGATATCATATATCTACTATAGTATTTTTTCTCTACTTGATATAATTCATATTTATATCTAATTTCCTCCAAAATAATGTATCTAATACATTAGCCAATTATATCATATATAATTAACGAGTCTAATTATATCATATATAATTGAACTTCCTCTTGTCAATTTGAACATTTCAAATTAACACAAACACTGGTTCTCGACTTTATCTAAGCTACCTAGGTGACCTAATGGACCTGTGGCTCGAAGCTCTAACGGTACGTGAATAACTGACTAAACTCTTTAGCCACGAGATTTACCATCCGTTAACTGTCAGTGATTCCACTAAAGACCAACAGCTGAACTCTTCTTACCACAAATATATTTCTGTCTCCATTGGATATAACGAATCATGAGTACGATGACCCTTCACAGATGCTCGTAAGTACAATTGGGCCAATTTACCATTTTGCCCTTGTAGTTACATCTCACTCCTTAAGTACCACTGATTCCTCTAATGAATAATACAACATAGTCTAACTATGTGTGAACACCTCTCGAGCCAAGAGAAGGTGTGTGGCGCCACATCGTTGAAGCCCCAAAATCAGTCCTTAAGAGAGCCATCTATCTACTTACCCCTGCTTCGGGGAAGGAGTGAATTCCATCTTGTGTAGTTGAGTTCTCAGCTCCCAAATCAGACGAATCCCCAAAATGGTAGGTTTGAATCGGCGACTTGGCCACTCGCACCCATACAAATCAAAGGACCGCCTTCAATGGCAGGAGTTCTCAACTCACTTAGGATTGAGGTCATGTTACCTATGGTCATCCTAGTGAAGTGAAGTCTCTATCATGAATGGTGTTATATAACGAGACATTAACACTTCGTGGTCAGGTCTTATACAAACTCTTTGTATAGGATGCCCCTGCTCGCATGTTGCCAACACGAATGATCAGGATCAGACCATCTGTGGCAAGTCACAACACTTGTGATTATTCCACAAAGAGGGCCGCGTCCGTAGCATTACCAGGATAAGGTTTCCCTCCTATATCCATATACTACAGACCATTTTGGTTATCACTCACGACATGATCCACTTGTATGTCACCACATACATGCTTGAGTCACATATAGATAACTAGGGATTTTATGTTTATTGGTTTGTCGTAAAGCAAATAAAACAAATAATCGAGCAAAACAACAAGATGTGAAGTAAATATCATATATTAACAATCACAAGTGTTTGTATATACTGTTTACAAACTACAGAACATGAGACTTTAGGGCATCAACCCCAACAATCTCCCATTTATCCTAAAGCGAAGTGGGGTGTACAGAAAACTTAGTACAAAACAATAAACTAGGGTACATAAAAGCCCAGTACAATAATCTCCCACTTACGTAGTTCAGCTACGGGCGATCTTGTAGACCCATGCTCCGTAGGTGACCCTCAAACACTGTAGTCATGAGAGCCTTCGTAAACGTGTCAGCAACATTGTGCTCCAAAGCGATCTGCGTAACGATCACGTCCTCTCGATGCACTATCTCTCAGATCAGATGATACTTCTGCTCTATGTGTTTACCGCACCAGTGACTCCTTGGCTCCTTGGAGTTCGCCACTGCCCCACTATTTTCATAATAGAGGGTAATGGGCCGAGACATATCTGGAACAACTTCCAGGTCTGTCAAGAACTTTCTGAGCCACACGACCTCCTTAGCAGCTTCGCAAGTCGCTACGTACTCCACCTTCATAGTGAAGTCGACGATGCACCCCTACTTAGTGCTTCGTCAACTACAGCTCCTCCATTAAGAGTAAAGATTGACCCTGATGTGGACTTGCGAGAGTCCTTATCAGTTTGAAAGTCAGAATCCGTGTATCCTGTAACGATCAAATCCCTCAAACCATACATGAGCATGTAGTTCCTCATTCTACGAAGATACTTGAGGATGTTCTTCACTATAGTTCAGTGACCCTGGCTTGGGTTAGACTGATACCTACTGAGTACGCCCACAGCATAACAGATGTCTGGACGAGTATAAAGCATCGCGTACATTAAACTGCCAACGACAGACGCATATGAGACCCATCTCATTTCCTCAACCTTTTGAGGCATCTTAGGACACATTTCCTTAGACAAAGTGACTCCATGCCTGAATGACAGTAGGCCCCTCTTGGAGTCCTGCATCAAGTACTTGAGCAATATCTTGTCAATGTACGATGCCCGAGACAGTGCTAGCACTTTGTTCTTACGATCCCGAAAGATCTAGATACCTTGAACAAACCGAGCCTCTCCCAAATCTTTCATTTAGAATTGGGTCACTAGCCAGTTCTTAACTGCAGTCAGTAGACTTACATCATTTCCAATGAGTAGGATATCGTCTACATACAACATTAAGAAGACTATTGAAACGTTGATGATCTTCTTGTAGACACAAGGTTCATCAATGTTTTGGTTAAAGCCATATGATTTGATCGCAACATCAAATCGTATGTTCCAAGATCTAGATGCCTATTTCAGTCCATAAATGAACCGATTCAGTTTGCAAATATTTTGCTCTTGACCTTGGGCTATGAATCCCTCGGGCTGCACCATATAAATGGTCTCCTCAAGGTTTTCATTCAGAAAGGCTGTCTTGACGTCCATTTTCTAGATCTCATAATTATAATAAGCTGCAATGGACAGGAGGATGCGGATCGACTTTAACATGACAATAGGCGAGAAAGTCTTTTCATAGTCGACTCCCTCTACTTGGGTAGAACCCTTTGCTACAAGACGAGCCTTGAAGGTCTGTATCTTCCCATCAGCACCTCGTTTGCACTTGTAGATCCATTTACAACCTATAGGGCGAACCCCATCAGGTTCATCTACAAGACCCCATACTGAGTTGAAGTACATCGACTCCATCTCGAGATCCATGGCCTTGACTCATTCATCCCAATCGACATCCTCCACTGCCTTTTTATAAGACAACGGATCCTCAACGTCTCCATCTGCTACCATAGCAAGGATTTCTATGATACCCAGATAGCGAATGGGTGGGTTCACAACCCTCCCACTACGTTGAGGTTCCCTCAACTCTTGTGGTGGAACCAACCTACTGGATGAACTCTTATCAATAACTCTTGTTGATGTAGCAGGCTCTTCAACAACTCTTGTTGAAGTTTCAGTAGATTCATTAGAAAGCTCACGTAACACGACTTTGCTTCGTGAACTGTGCTCCCTTAATCCTTCTCCAGGAAAGTAGTATTTGTTGAAACAAACACCCTATTTTTCGTCGGATCATAAAAATAACCCCTTCGTGTACCTTTGAGGTAGCCTACAAAGAGGCACAACTTCGACCGTGGTTCCAAGTTCTTAGGATTAACCTCAAGCACATGTGCAGGGCAACCCCAAATGCGAAAATGACATAAACTAACTTTACTCCCATCCCCCTACTTCAAAGGTGTTCTTGCAACACTCTTGGAGGGAACACAGTTGAGTATGTATACCGCAGTCTCCATAGCGAAACCCCAAAACGAGTCCGGTAAGGAAGCGTAACTCATCATCGAACGAACCATGTCTAATAAGGTCCTATTTCTCCTATCTGCTACACCATTCTGCTGAGGTGTACCTGGCGTTGAGAGTTGGAAAACGAATTCATGTTCTATAAATAGTCCTGGAATGCATTGTTAAAAAAATCTCCACCTCGACCTGATCGAAGTGTTTTAATCCGTCTATCTAATGAGTTTTCAACTTCAGCCATGAACTCTTTGAACTTTTCAAAGGATTTAGACTTCCATTGCAAAAGATAAACATACCCATACCTGAAGTAATCATCAGTAAAACTGATAAAATACTCATAGCCACCTTGGACTCGCACATTCATAGGACCACAAAGGTCAGAATGTACTAACTCAAGAGGCTCTTTGTCTCTAAAACCTTTTCTAGTAAAAGGTCGTTTAGTCATCTTACCCTCAAGGCAAGATTCACACACAGGTAAAGAATTTTCTTCTTACTCACTTAAAGCCTATTCTTCACAAATCTCTCAATCCTATTGAGATTGATGTGCCCTAAACATAGATGCCAAAGTTGGGCATTTTCTTTTGGAGAAATTCGTTGACGTTTTGATTGAGTTATGACAGTTCTAAAAATTTCAGTATTATGAAGGGAATTAATGGCTAACGGCCTTAACACATAAAAATTTGATTCCAGATTTGCTGTGCAAATAAAAATACCATCTTTATGAATAAACGCTTTACTCAAATTGAATGAAACAGTGTATTTACATTACAATAAACACTTTACAAAAATAAGTTTCCTTTTTAGTTCAGGAACAATATATACATCATTTAAAATTAGAAACCTATTCTATAAAGTCAACTGGAGCTCTCCCACTGCCACAACTGAGATGACGTGCCCGGTGCCTACTCGCATCGTCATCTCACCAGCCTCTAGTTGTCGCCAAGATTTAATCCCCTGAAAAGAAGAACAAACATGGTTAGTGGCGCTTGAATCAATTATCTAGGCAGAATCATCATTTTCTACTAAACAAGTTTCAAGCACAAGTAAATCATATTTACTTTTATCCGCCTTGGCCTTAGCCTTGGTTGCTTTCTTCTCCTTCAGATACCAAGGACAGTTTCTCTTCCAATGTCCTTCTTGGTTGCAATGGAAACACTTTCCGTTAGCAACTGGTGGACGTCTCCTTAGGGCGACAGGTGGTGGGTTAGCAAGTGACTTCCCTTTTCCCTTACCACCATTCTTCTTCTTCCCCTTTGCAGAGTTAGAAGTAGAAGGTGCAGACTTTGTTCCTGAGGTCGAACCTCTATGGAACATCCTTGAGGATGAAGCAACATTTGCCTCACCCTTCTGCCTCTCCTTACTTTTCAGTAAAGATTGGTATGTCTGTAACTCGTTGAGGAGAGTTGTAAGGTTATATTTCACTTTGTTAAGAATCACATTGCTAACAAAGTGTAGGAAGCTCTCTGGCAAAGATGCAGGATTATGCTAACCTGGCTCTGATACCATTTGAAGGATCTCATACCGAGAGTTCCATGAATGGGTTTAAATCGCTCCGATTTCACAGTGACCGAAACATAAACGTATACATTCCATACAAATAGTTATGCATATTAAACTCATAATCGACATGCTCAGAATACAAACAAAACATAAGGTAAGGGTTCATATAAAATGGAGACTGTCTTCGTATGTGTGAACCAAAAGTAGCGAAAAACTTCCCACCGATCTACCAGCACCTGGCGAGTTTGTCGACTGTAACTGCACGATCCGAACGTACACGAACAATGCCGCGGGGACAACACCACAAGGGAAACCCAGGTATCCTCGATGTCAAAAACCCAAGAGTGGGCTCTAGTGAGTTTGGTAAAGGACGGAGGAGAAGTCGTCGTGTAGACGATAAGCGCATGCGAGAAGAACTCTGCTATTGTATAGTGGAGATGCTTTCATATAGTAAAGCTACACGATCGTTTAGGAAAAAATGAACGATCGTTTAGGAAAGTGGTATACTAGACGATCGTTTAGACGAATGAGCTTTTATCGCATAGGCTCTCACGATTGCTCTTTCATGGATTCTTTTGAGTGTGCACAATACGAATTGCACGATTTAATTCCTTTTTTTTCATCAAATGAAAACAATTTTCAAAGTTTTAACTTGCCGGTTACCATAACCTTTGCAGCCCCATCTTCCCACATCGAAATGTGGATTAATTGGTTAATTATTAAATAATTAATCAATTAATTTAATTAATAAATATAATCATATTATATTTGGAAACTTCTTACAGCCTTTACACTTGTTGGAGGTAGGAGTTTTTCAATTGTTTCTATTTTTGCTTTATCCACTTCCAACCTGTCTCGAGATACCTTGTGCCCCAACACAATTCCCTCCTTCACCATAAAATGGCATTTTCCCTAGTTAAGAACGAAATTCATCTCCTTGCATACTTTCAGTATCTTCTCCAGGTTGGCAAGACAAACTTCGTATGTGTGCCCATAGATAGAGAAGTCGTCTATGAATATTTCGACAGAGTCCTCAAGATATTCTGAAAAGATGGCCATCATGCACATTTGGAACGTGCTCGGTGCATTGCAGAGGCCGAACGGAATGCGGCGAAAAGAGAAAGTTCCATATGGATAGGTGAATGTGGTTTTGTCTCTGATCTTCTGGAGCAATCATAATCTGGCAATACCGGACATTCCTATCCAGAAAGCAGTAGAAGTCATTTTCGGCCAGATGATCCAACACTTGGTCAATGAAAGGTAAAGAGAAATGATATTTCTTCGTTGCCACATTCAGCTTGCGTAGTCCATGTAAATACACCACCCGGGGATGGTTCTTGCGGTATCAACTCATTATTTTCGTTGGAAACTACCGTCATGCCATCTTTTTTTGGCATGCACTATACGGGGCTGAACCACGTGCTGTCTGCTATAGGATAAATAATGCCCACATCTAATCACTTGATGATCTCTTTTTTAACAACCTCTTTCATCGTAGGGTTGAGTCTGCGCTGATGTTCGATCGATGCCTTTTGGTTTTCTTCAAGACGAATTCGGTGCATACAGTATGCGGGGCTAATTCCTCGAATGTCTGCGAGCGTCCAACCAATCGCTGGCACATGTTTCCTCAGAATGCTCATCAACGCATTCTCCTAGTCTTCATTAAGTTAAGAGGAAATAATGACTGGTAGCTTTTCATTCTGCCCCAAAAATGCATATTTTAGGTGATTCGACAGGGTCTTCAACTCTATTGTTGGTGGTTCTTTCAGGGACGGTTGCATTGTTTTTCTTTCTTCATTTTCTGTTGACTTTTCTTCTTGGGTTACGATCATCTCATCTTCCTTGTTTGTTTTTTTCTATGATCACATTACATGTCACAATGGATGCGCTTGCATCCTCATCTTCATTTTCATTGTCAGGCTTTTCTTCTTCATTTAAACTTTGGTCGTAGTCAGATTCATGCAGGTCTTATTCGTCAGGAAACTTCATAGCACGGATGATGTTGAACTTGAGCTTCTGTCCATTTATGCTCAAAGTGATCTCTCTTTTGTGCACATCAATTTGGGCACGACCTGTTGATAAAAATGGTCGTCCTAGGATGATGGGCATATTTTTATCAGCTTCGTAGTCTAAGATGATGAAGTCGGCTGGTAATATAAATTTGTCGATGGTAACTAGCACGTCCTTCACCTTCCCCTCTGGATGCACCAGAGATCTATCTGCGAGTTGGAGAGTCATGGTCGTGGGCGCAAGTTGCCCCACATTCAGTTGCTTAAAGATCGATGAGGCATCAAGTTGATGCTGGCTCCACAATGCTTGCCCGATGTACAATCCTCCAATGGAGCAAGGTATAGTAAAGCTCCCAGGATCGCTCATCTTCGGTGGGATTATTGATTTTGAGCTTTGCATCAAAGCCACCGTGGAAAACTTACCAGTGCCCCTCTTCTTGGTTACCACATCCTTCAAAAACTCCGCGTATGCGGGCATCTCCTCAATCGCTTCACTGAACGAAATATTAATATGTAATTGTTTTAACATAGTCATGAAGCGTTGGTACTGTACCTCGTCATTCTTTTTCTTTCTGAGTTTTTGTGGGAAAGGTGGAAACTGTACTTTCATGGTCCCCTTTTCTGTTGGCTCTGAGGTGGATGCAACTTCTGGCTCTGTCGCTTCTTTTTCTCCTTCTTCTTCTCGAGTTACTGCAATCTCAGGTTCCAACGCAATTGGAGCAGTTCAGCTAAGCTCCTTCCTTTCTCCCTCCACAGTTTTTCCACTCCGCAATGTCATGACTTGACATTGCTCTTTACCTGATCCCTCTGGGTTGCGTGGGATTTCTGTTGAACTCGGCAGGGCCCCTTGCAGTCTGTTTTTTAGCTCGCTTGCAATCTGGCCCATCTATAATTCCAAGTTGCGGATGGACGTCGCTTGGTTCTGAAGCATAGTTTCGTTCTTCTCGATATACTGCTTCAACAAACTTTCCAAGGAGGAAGATTGCGGTGGTTGCAAACTACTGGCTTGACTGCTTATCTGACCGTCATTTCGCGGGAAGAATCCAGGTGGCCCTTCTTTTTGCGCCACAGATTGGAAATTTTGCTGCTGATTCTTCCACGTAAATTTTGGGTGGTTTCTCTACCCGGGGTTGTAGGTGTTAGAGAATGGATTATTTTTCACAAAATAAATAGACTGTGGGTTCTGTGGGCATTCTTCCATTGCGTGTACGTCACCGCAAGTCTCACATCTTGCGGTTTTGGGCTGCTGATCACGGTTCCTTGAATTGGGTTCATCATTGCAGTCATCTGACTCTGAAGTGAAGCGATAGAACCATTGTTTGCATCGTTATCCTTTATTCTCAGTCTAGCATTCTCAGTAGGTGAAAAATATTTCTTCATAAACTTCTCTAGGACCTGTTCCCATGAAGTGATCTCTCCGGGATCGAGGGAATACGCCCATTTTCTTGCCTGATCACACAAAAAAAAATGGAAACAAAGTTAGTCGAACTTCTTCGGTAGAGATGTTCAGGAACACAAAAGTGTTGCAAATTTTTATAAAGCTACAGAGGTGGGCGTGCGGGTCCTTGGCATGCCGTCCTCCGAATTGTCCTACAGTCTGGATCATCTGCAGCATCACCGGTTTCATTTCGAATCGGCTTCCATCAAGGGCAGGCCTCATGATTCCTGGAGAGAAATCGTAGAGGTTTGTCGATGCATAGTCCCGAATTGGCCTATTGCGATCGTTTTCCAGTAGGATTGGATTTGCCATGACGTTGTTTTCTTTTGGTGCTCTGTTTCCAGGCTGCTCCGCTATATCTTCTTTATCTGGTTGTTGTTTTTGGTGGCTGTCTCTTAATCATCTTCGGAACGTCCTCTCAATCTCTAGGTCGTAATTCACCAGAGATTGAGAGCTGCAAAGAAATCAAGAAAATTACTATTAGCACACTGATTTGCTGAAGTCCTCGACTATGGCACCAAAAACTTGATGCGTTATTTTATGAGGTGGAATTATGGATGAAATCGGTGATGGGAATGCGTTGAGCAAAAAGTTTTCTTAGTGGAATCCAAGTATAAACTCCACTGAGTTTCTTGGTAAGTCTAGGGTCGAACTCAAGGACTTGGGAAAATGATATGCGGTGGTAATTTCTCAGAAGACTTTGCAGTAACCAAATAAATTAAATAGTTATTTGGATTGTTGTTTGTGGTAACAAAAATAAACAAATGCAGCGGAGTTGCGAAAAGAGTTGATAATATGGAAGATGCGATGAGTATGCGGTGAACGGGTTGAGAAGGGGTTTGGCTAACACTTCCTAGGAGGCGTTCATGTTATGCGACCATGCAACACACATACAATAGCAAACCTTCTCTTGATACGAAGGCTACGGCTTCTAATACTAGAACACATGTGATATATGCGATGAGTCTATAGGACCTACACATAAGCCTCTATTCTTATCCATGCAATGACAAAATGACACACACACAAATAAGGCGACCACATAATATGATAACCTATCTCTAAGGTGCATGCAATGTAGGTTGGCAAACAGAGCTTATCTCTAAGTCCCTATCTCTTGTTTATGCAGATCTAATCTTGCTCTCTCAAGTCTAGATTCTAACCTAGCTCTCACAAGTCTTAGGTTCTTTCTTTAGACTCTCTCTCGAGTAGCTCTAAAGGGATGTTGGGCACAACATAAAACAAGATAATCGCAAGCAAAGAAGATCCTAGATCATGTTAGCTTAGTTCTTCTCAACCCATTCGACAAGTTTTGCTACTCATACGTGCTAAGAGAGTGAATAGATGTAGAATAAGAACTTCCATTGTATAAATAAAAAGTTGAAATACAAAAGAACAATGCAAGAAGAGAATAAAGAGCCTGGTAGCAATCTCTTGCTTCCCAGGCTTTTACAATGTCTTTTTTACTCTTGTTCAAAAGATAATCTCGCTTTCATGAGAGTCGGCCTACTCTCTGCTTTCCACGCCTCCGGGTTCTCTCTCGAGTTGCCCTAAGCGATCTTTCGGCGTCTCTTCCCCTCTCTCGCTCTGCCTTCTAAAAATAAAAGAAAACTATGAACAAGGCTATTCTAAGTAAAATTCTCTAACTCTTCGAACTTGCTGAACTCGCTGAACCCCTCTTCTGAAGGATGTCTTCGGTATTTATAAAGCTTCGGGGTGAAAGGCGGCTTCTCTCTTATGATTGTACAGATGGGATGGCTTTAATTCTCTGACTGATGTGCCAAATATTTGTCACCGAAAAGCTGAGTGTACTTGTTATCGTTAGCAGCTTGTCAACTTAATTTGGATTCGACCGTCTTCAGCTTTCTATCCCATCGTCATTAATTATGCTTTTCACCCATATGCGCCCACCAAGTTGCGCCGACTCTATGCGGCAATCCTTCTTGAGCAGATATTTGCGAGCACAAATCACTGCAAAGCCTTGCAGCAATGCTGTGCTCGACCATTGATTTTTTGTGATCGTGCTTTCTGCCCTGCGTTAACGCATATTTTGCATAAAAATACCAAAGTTAACTGTTCTTATGCGTTGAACGCATGCGATCGCAATGTTATGAACTTAATGCTTTTTGGACGCAATCTAACATATTTTATCAACGCAAATATTCATTGTTTAATAACTTAGCACTGTAATAACGTGCATTTCTGCCCGTTATCAATAGGACACACCGCTTGCATGTCCCCAACAAGAATGATCAGGATCAGACCATCTGTGGCAAGTCACAACACTTGTGACTATTCCACAAAACGGGTCGTGTCCGTAGCATTACCAGGATAAGGTTTCCCTCCTATATCCATATACTACAGACCATTTTGGTTATCACTCAAGACATGATCCACTTGTATGTCACCACATACATGCTTAAGTCACATACAGATAACCAGAGATTTTATATTTATTGGTTTGTGGTAAAGCAAATAAAAACAAATAACCGAGCAAAACAATGAGATGTGAAGCAAATATCATATATTAACAATCACAAGTGTTCGTATATATTATTTACAAACTACAGGACACGGGACTTTAGGGCATCAACCCCAACACATCCTAGTATGACTGAGTCCTCTTTTCCAAAGAGAAGCTGTGCCACTATATTCAAGCCCCGAAATCAATCCTTAAGGGAGCAATCTCTCTACTTATCCCTGCTTCGGGAAAGAAGTGAATTCCATCTTGTGGATTGAGTTCCCAGCTCTCAGATCAGACAAGTCACCAAAAAGGTAGGCATGTTGAGTTGGCAATCTGGCCACTCTCACCCATACTAATCAAAGGACTGCCCTCAAATGCAGAAGTTCCCAAAACACTCAGGATTGAGGTCGTGTCACCTATGGTCGATTAGGTGAGATGTAAGTCTCTAGTATCAACGGCGTTATATACAGAGTCTAGTCATCTCGTGGTCTGGTCTTATACAAACTCTTTGTATAGGACACCCCGCTTACACATCTCCACATGACTGGTCAGAATTTACCATCTGTAGCAGTTTACAACACTTACAAACCTCTACAAAGCGGGCTGTATCCGTAGTATCACAAGGATCAGGTATCCCACCTTAATCCTTATATTACAAACCTATTTAGGTTATCACTTAAGTCATGATCCACTTGTAATCACATAAATATGCTTAAGTTTACATAAGATAGCCATAGAGCTTTGTTTATTGGATATGAGTAAATGCCAGAATGAAATAACAATTATTTTATTCATCAAACAATGTGTATCAATACAAACAACGAGACTCCGGGAGAATTAGGACACCAATCCCAATAGCCTAAACGATCAAGCATCTTGACTATACGATAATCGTTGCCTTCTCCCACTTGCTTGATCGTTGTACATGATACCTTTTCCTCCTCCCTCTACCAAATCTGAACAGAGCCCGCACTTTAGATTCTCACTCTGAGAATATTAAGGGCTTCGAGTGGTGGTGTCGTCCCCTTCTCCTGCTGTTTGTGTGAAGACGTTCATGCTAGACATACGAGGTGTTGTTAAACGATTGCTTGTTGTTCTAGTAAGAGCGAGAGGAGTTTGTTCATGGAGAGAGTGAGATTTCAAGTGAAGAGAGTCTTCAACTGGTAAGTTTCTCGTTCTCTTGTATATTTATCTTGAAGCATGCCGGTAATTTAGTCGTTTAATGCATATCTGAATATGTGAATGTATATGTGGAAATTTTGTCAAAATGAATTGGAAAGATCCGCTTCCGCTCATAGGTACTCTTGTATAAGAGTTCCTTCATACATGTTCAAGCTACTTAAAATAACCCAAGATATTGTTTATTGGATTGAGTTAATGCAATCTAAATGTCGAATAAAATTATACCTTATTTTATTATGTAAATAATTTGTCCATACAATTTATAAACTATGAGAACCAAGAGATTTAGGACATCAATCCCAACACACAACGTGTTCACTAGGCTGTTCAGGCTGCTCGAAGTTACAACCTCTATTTCTCTCTACAACAGGCTTGATACGGTCGCATCGACCATCTTTTTTCCTTCTCAACTTCGGTCTTCTTCCCGAAACTGAAGCCACCTACCCCTTGTTTCGCCTTTCTTTCTCGTTCTCGATCCACGGCTTCCATATCTCTGTAAGTCCATTCTTCTTTCTCCCTTTCTTTTCGTTCCACTTTCTCCTTCTTCTTTTTCTCTTCTTCATCTTCGACTAGAGCCTATCTCAAAGGTTTATGGTTTCAATTCAAGACTTGTAGGTGTCACCGAGTCTCTTATCAAGGAGAAATTTGTGTTGTTTTGTGTTGGCTGTTGAGCTATTTGGGAAGTGTCATTAATCCCTTTGTATTTTTTTGACTGCTTCATTTCTAAACACTTCTTTTAATATTAAACAAAATTGAGTTGACTGGGAAAGTTTTGAGGACTAAATAAACTAGTCTAAATATTTGAAAAGTAAGTGCATTTTATATTGGTATGGTTCAAATCCACAACATGAAGTTAAACCAAAGCGAATCCAATGGAATTTCAATATATGTGTTTAATACCTTCTATAAATATACATCGCAATAATTTAGACCAATGTGTTGAAGAACTAGGAAGGGGGTGAAATTTTGTGGTGTGATGGAATTTTTAGTTTATCTTTCTGCGAAGCAAAACGACGTAACACAAGTGACACAAATTTTCTTCCTCCACTATAAAGTTTCATTTGGATTGCAAATATTGTTTCATGGATATGAATATTAAATATATTGTTTCATGGATATGGATATTAAATATATGACTTAAATGTCTGAATTTTAAATATTAGAAATAATTAAGATATGTGTTTGGAAATGCAAGATAATTAATGTCTTAAAATTATAAATTTTAGCTACCTATCCTAAATTCCAATAACTAATGTAGACACACATTAAATTTAACATCTTTTAAAATATTGTTATATTAGTTGGTTATTTAATTATTTAAAATAAAAATAAAAAATAATTTTATTATAGACATTAAAATATTGGTATATTAATTAGTTATTTAATTATTTAAAATAAAAATAAAAAATGATTTTATAATAGACATTAATTAAAATTAAATAAATTTAAATTGATTCCTAAAATTAATTAAATAAATATAAACTAATCAGAATATTAATAATTAATAAGAAAATATTGTACTAAATAGTTAAGATAATATAAAATATTAGTTGAAATTTATTAAGTATAATTAATATATATTTATATCTAATAATTTACTAATTAATTATGGTATATATTTACTATTCATCTCTCAAATATAAAAATCTCATAGGTATGGAGAGTACTAAAAAACCTATGTCACATGTATTTTAAAGTTTTATAGAATGATATCCTGGAATTCGAAAAATGAAATATTGTAAAATAAACAAGAATAATAGATGTGTATATGAAATCCCATAATAAAACTTGTGAAACAATAAAACCGTAAAAGTACATATCTTTTTTCGAAGCTTCTTAATAACTTTGAATAAAAATATATTTTTTTCCAACCGTTTTTAAAATATCTTCGATAAAGAATAATATGTTTTTCAAATGATTTTAATATACTTTGATAAATTGTGTATATATATATTTTAAGAAAGATGTTTGATAACATTGGATACAAAATAGATGTCTTCAAAGTTTTTTTTCTTAAACAAATATTTCATAAAGATAATATATTTTTCAAAGGTCTATAATGATTTTTGATAAATGTATAACTTTAAAGGTGATAACTGGTAAAAAATACAAGTTATTGTAGTCTTTTATTTAGAATTATGAGGGCTAACAAGTATAATATGCGATGATTATACTAAGAATTCATGTGAAAAGTGAGCTTGCGTCGATTAGTATGGAAAATTTATGCTAATCCAATATTATGTGTTATTCTGCGTCAAAATGTCTTATTTTTATAACTATCGCAGGAATCGATTGCATGTAGTGAATCTCAGACCATTGCAAGGGTGATCTCATGCGTTCATCGCATGGATGTCGCGGCTACAAAGTAATAACCATGATAGAAGGGTGATCACAAGGTTGGTGGAATGTGATGGTACTTCGGCAACCAAGTATGAACGCATACCTTGGGAGTATCAAAAAGATGATGTTGCCATTTCACCTACCGCGCCGTTAGTGGTAGAGATTTAGAACGGGACCATCGCACCGTTAATGACAGATTCAGAACGGGACCATTAATGCTGTTGGCGATTGAGCTCTATAAATAGAGCCTCAGAGCCCAATTTCAAGGTATCCGAGCTTCTGTCTTAAGGTAGATCCTTGTGATCATAGATGAGAGCGTGAAAAGACATCCTTTGAGAGTTCTTTATTCCTTCATCCATTCCGAGTGATGACTGGAGCTTTGCCGGAGAAAGATCTCGAGAGAGACTACTCCACTGCCCATCCATGAAACCACCAGCAGCCTTGACACACATCTGATGGAAGTAAGAGATTACCTACATCTAGCCCTCCACTTCTCTTCTTATCTCTGTATTATATTACATTTTGGCTTATGACATTAATACATTTTGTAATCGATGCATCTCTTTATTTCCTTCGACTCCATCTTCATTAACTTCTTCTTTATCATCTCTTACTTTCATTGCAACGAACTAAGTAAGATTGCAAGAGTATCACATACTCAATCATGCAACATAGACATATGAAGCATGTAACAAACCATCGAGAGGTGTGCTTTGCGCGAGTATAGTGAGTAAATCCTTTTTGCTTAGTGTGAGGTTGTAGTAACGCTTGTCTATGAGTGGTCACAATGCTTATCTATGAGCTAATCAGCAGTGACTAATTGCCCGAGAGGGTAAGTAGTGGAACTCACAAAGTAAGTAGTGTTCCTAGAGATAGGAATAATCTTATGTTCAACCATGCTTTATGTGATCATCTTGTCTTATGAGTGCATCATTCATCATTTGGACATACTTGGGAGAGTAGTCTAAAGACAAAATCTAGGCTTGGGAGAGTTAGATTGGATCGCATAAACAAGAGTAGAAACTTAGGAATAAATTCTATCTGCTATTTACACATCGCTTGCGCCTTAGAAATAGGATATAATGGTATGCGGTCATCTTGTCTTATGTGCGCATAAGCAAGAATAGAAACTTAGAAATAAGTTCTATCGACATTTTCGCATATGCATCGCATGCGTATATTTATGTATAGCATGATCGCATAACTTGTGCTGACTGGGATTACCCTTGAGATTAAGCTTAGTGATGTGGTGAATTTATCCTCTCCACCATTTTATCTATTTTTTCATGCATCTTATTACACGTTAACAGTTGCTGCGTCTCTACCAATTCTCATAGTCATACTTCCATTGCTCAATCTGTTCAGTTAGGAGTAGGAGTAGCACATAGTTCTTTTAACTTCATTATTCTTTTATTCATTGCTGCAAATACATTATTTTGCAACATTTAGTTACAAGTCCCTGAGTTCGACCTCGGATCACCCTGAGAAACTTGCATTCTCATTATACTTGGTGAGAAAGCAAGAAAACTTGTGGCAGGAACGCATGGTCATCACATATATTCTTAAACGCATCTTGCATATTTCTTAGTCCAACGCATGACCATCGACGCATGGAGATCAACGTATATCATAAGATGCACGCATATTTACACTCCATTTTTCATGCATCAAAAAGCGTTTAATAAATTTCAATAAAAGATAATATACTTTTCAAAAGGTTTTTAATGTCGTGTGATAAATGCATACTTTTCTTCAAATGTGTTTAATAATTTTCAATAAGTGGTTGATATTTTCAAAAGTTTTTTATTTTAAACATCCAATAAAGATAATGTATTTTGGGTTCTAATCTCCTTTATAAATGTATGTCTTTTTAAAATTTTTTAATAATCTTCAATAAAAGTACATATTTTTCAGTGACTTTTTAAACACCTTCGATAAACATACAACTTTTTCAAATGCTTTTAATAATCTTTGATACAAAATACATATTTTTTCGGCGATGTTTTTTGATACATTCGATAAATGTATCCTTTTTGAGGAGTTTTAATAACCTCCGATAAAAGAAATTGTCGAAATATTCCAAGTTTTTATTTTTTGTAGTGATATTTGTGTAGTAAATTAGAGTCTCACATCATCTTTCAATTTGTTTCCAAAGACGTTTAGAAACTTAGGTAATCGGTTCTATATGTCTATAGTCAGTTGAACCTAGATAATGCAGCCTCATAACCCTTCACGTTTGATAAGAAATAGCCATATGTTTAGGGTTGATTATTACTACGTGTTTATGTTTAAAACCTTACTCTTAAATTGATCCTATGAAGTATGTTATAATCTAATTATTACTAGCTTGCTTGCTTTAATACTTACTAAAAGATTGACATATAACAAATAATTCAATGCAATCACACAATAACATTTCAACAAGTCGAAGGAAATCATGAGTTTATATTAAAGAGAACAATCATGTTAGATCATTCAAATTATCAGATATCCTATAAAATTTAGCTCATAACTATAAACATAACATGAATTGAATAAAATCATATCCAAACTCAAGAACAGGAGGATTTCTATGAATTTCTCTCTCGTCACGATCTCCCTCCATGTTTTGGATCCTATGAATATGTCGTTTCTACTATAATTAAATGAGCTTTTATTAAAATATTAGAATCACATAGAAATATTTTATTAAAATATTAGAATCAAATAGAAACATTCTCAAATATAAGAAACTAAATTGAAACTAAATTCAAATCATAAAAGGTATATTATCGAACTTCTTTATCAATGATAAAGACATCTTACAACATCAAATAAACTTATACATATGAATCCTCTTGAAATACTAAGAAGCCATAAAAGGAAAATAAATATTGTAAACGAAAATGATGGAAAGGGTGAGATAATGAATATAGTGGTGAAAAGTAATAGAGATATATACCTTACTCTAACCACAAGATAAGGTCTGAGAATCTTAAGAACCATAAAGTTGACGAATTTCCTATGTACTATTTGCTTTGGAATGTGAAGAAATCCTTGTAAAAGTTCAGCATCTCCCAAACTCTTCAAGCAATAGTTTTTTACTTTTAAATAATTGTACTATTTTTACCCTTTATTCTATCTAAATTACCAACTTGTCTTAAGATATTTATCTGATGTTGTAAAGTATAACCCTATGCATGCGTTATCTTTTTGGTTTTTTCATTGTCATTTTATGTCGATTATTTAAATTTGAATTCATTGACCCTTAAATTACACTCATAAAAAAGAAGTGTGTGCACTGTTAAAGTAGAAACTAAGTGCTCTTGTTTGATAACTATTTAGGTCTCATTTGATAACTATTTAGGTCTCGTTTGGTAACCATTTCGTTTTTTGTTTTTGATTTTTTTTAAAATTATGTCTATTTTATGTTTCAATTTTTTTATAATGATTTGCATCTTTCTTAAGCATAATGATTGAATTTCCGGTCAAATTCTAAAAACAAGAGCATGTTTTTAAAAGTTACTTTGTTTAGTTTTGAAAATTAAGCCCCATATTCTCTCCTCCATTTATGAGACTATGTTTGTAAGAATGTTAAGTGGCTAAACGTTGTAGTTTTAGAGTGTTGATGAATTTTTTTAATGGATTTCAGTTAATGGTCAATATTTTCTGTGGATGTTGTGGATTTGGGCTTTTCCTTTATTATTATACTTCTAACATCGATTGATCATTGATGCATGCTAAGTTAAATATTCTAGTTGAAAGATTATATGTTTAAATGGACCTATAATATTGGATCATTATCTAATCTATCATGAATATAGTTAGGTTGATAAAGAAAGTTGATTATGACTATACTTAATGTCATGTTTCTTAAATCTGGTTGAAAGATATACTATGTAAAATAGTTTCTATACTTAAACATATCACTAACACAATAATCTATAGAAATATTTGCATGACTTAATGAAGTAATTAAGGAAATCATCACCTTTGAATGCCTTTGTCTCTTGAATTTTATCATCGATTTCCTTTTGTTTTCTTTATTTCAATATCACATCATCTAGATTTTGATCCTTGAATAAAATCAACAAGATTTTAGAATCGATAAACAAAATCGAGGAATTTAATTTGATTTCTAGAGGACAATACTCAGTCTCTTAATTGTTTTACTATACATTATAACTTGATGCATGCACTTGCGATTTGCACTAAGTTTTTGAAATCAAAATTTTGCCATTGTTGCTGGGGATGAAAGTAACGAATTGGCTTAATATTTATAGAATGGGATAGATTTCAATTTAATATATATTTTATTTTTATTTTTGTTTTGTTTTTGTAGAGGTACCATGGTATATGCCACATACCAATGAATCTAATCTTATGCCTTTTGATCTTGGGATAGAATGAAATTTTAGGAAAAATATTAAGGGCAAAAAGGAAAAATCTTTGGCGATGGCAGAAGCAATGCAAGAAAGGACAATAAGAGACCTAAGAAGCACAGACACCGACACGCGACACGACGACACCGACACAGAAAAACGCCAATTTTAAAGAAAGTAGGACACGACAAGTCGAGGACACGTTATTTTTTTTATTAAAAAAATTAAATATATGTCGTTTTATAAACATATTGAAAAATATTCCATCTAAAAACATCATTAACAACCATACAACCATAGATAAGATGACTAACGGTCCAATGTCATAAGTCATAATAAGTTTTAGTAATTAGTTGAACACCACAAAAGTTACAAAACCACAAAATAGAATCAAAGAAGCCAAGCCATATTTTCTTCATTCTTGTCCAATGTTCTCTTAACCACTTGAAGCTTCATTCTGATCAGCATAATTAGTAAAAACTATAGCTTCCAATTCTGGTTCGTCCAAAGATAAACTAGCTACTTCAAGCATTCCCGCATCTTCAAATGAATCTCCAGAAATGTCCCACATTTTCGTCTCTCCTTTGAAATATTCAGGAGTTCTTCTTGGGCGTGGCGAAGTTGCCGGCGAGTCTGAGCGTGGAGAAGTCGAACGAAGTTTGGGCGTGGAGAAGTTGCTGCTGATGTGTCTGGGTGTGGAGAATTCGTTGACGTGGAGGATTGGGCATGATGTTTTGGGCGTGGAGGTGTGGCCAGCCGTCTATCGAGTGGGCATGAAGGTGTGGCGTTTTGGGCGTGGGGACTCGGGAGTTTTGATATTTTGAAGAAAAGAAAAGTGGAAAGGAATAATATATTTTTAAGTTTTGGGCTTGGGCTGATGCTTTTTGGCTGCCAACTTTAGTTTTATAAGCTTTCATTGTTTTTTCTTTTTAATTTTGCAGTATCGTATCCCAGACATGTCCCAACCGTGTCCCACCAGTGTCCCCGCCGTGTCAAAAATTAAAAAAAAACAATAAAATATTCGACATGCCAGCTAGCGTGTCGGTGTTGGACACGTGTTCGACACTGACACTTGGCCATCTTAGGAGTGTCGGTGCTTTATAATAAGAGACTACTTCCAACCAACTCTTCCAATGGCCCAACCAAAAATTGTCAATGCACTAATCAATGCAAATAATTGCGAATGGCACGAAATAATGATTTTAGAGGACGTCCCACTGATTACCCTCACAAGCATCTAAGATATTTGATAGAAATATATGGTATGGTAAAGATTAACGATGTCTCTAGTGGTGCTATTAAACTAAGATTATTCAATTTTTCTTTGCAAGATCGGGCTAAGGATTGGTTGGAGACCATTCATTCTAAGAGCATAACTACGTGGGACGAGATAACTCAAGCTTTTCTAAATAAATTCTTCCCACTAACTAAGATCACTAGATTGAGGATAAAGATTGGAACATTCCATCAACATGAGGACGAGCAGCTCAATGAGGCATGGGAACAATATGCAAACCTCTTTAGGATGTGGCTGCAGTATGGATATCCTTACTTGTTGCAAATGTAGTTGTTTTATAATGGATCGACCAGTAATACGAAATTCATCTTGGATGTTGTTGCAAGAGGGTTCATATTTGGAAAGATAGCCTAGGCAGCTGACACATTATTGGAGGATGTGTCTAACATGAGTTACAATTGGCTCTGTGAGAGGTAATCTACACCCAAAGTAGTAGAAGTATACAAGCTCAATGAGGTATATTCCCTGAAAGCTCAAATGGGTTCACTTACTAATTCTTTGAGCCAATTGACTGTAAGTAGTCAGGACCTAATAAATTTCCCATCCATAAAGCCCACGCATCTATGGCAGTTGAGATCGAAACAGCAAACTTCGTGGGCAGGAATCAAAGATGAATGCCCACAACAGCTGGTCCTAACACAGAGTACTCCAAGTTTGAGAAACCATGAAAAATATTTAGAAATGTGTTATAGGGTACTCTGGGTCTTTCTGCTGTTAGACAATTCATACTGAAAAGAAGCCATCTTTGAAGAAAATTATAATACACATCATCAAGGAATCCAAGGGAAAAAGAACATCGAAAAATATTGCACAGACCATGGCAAGCAATATGCAGAGTATGGCAACCATAGTGCAAAACTTAGCAAGCACAATGGCAAGTCACGACAAGTCCATCCTTCACATGGAGGCATAGATGGAACAACTTGTTGTTGTAATTAATTCCATCTAGGTAAGAAATTCTCCTAGCTCTTTTGGAAGGAGGTCCTATGAGCAATACAAGGTAGTAACCCTTCGAAGTGGTACACCCTTGATGAAGTTGTTGGTTGATGCCCTAAATCTCGTAAGGTCCTATAGTTTGTAATTGTATTGTACAAATATTTTATTTATTTAATAAAATATGAGATGTTTTATTTGACATTTAGTAGCATTAACCCACAAAACCAATAAACTAACATCTAAGGTTATCTTCTATAGCTTAAACATTTATGTAAAGATATACATGTGGATCATGTTTAAGTGATAACCTAAATGGTCTGTAGCAGATGAATAAGGCCGGATATCTTATCCTGGTGACACTATGAGTATGGCTCGCTTTGTAGATGTTACAATTGTTGTAAAGTGCTATAAATGATATGATCTTGATTATTCATGTAGAGACATGTGAGCGAAGGTATTCTATGCAAAGGGGTTTGTATAAGACCAGACTATAAAATGACTAGTCTCATTATATAATGATGTTCATAATAGAGACTTAATTTCACTAGGATGACCATAGGTGACATGACTTATGTAAATCCTCAAGTCCTACTAAAGCCAAGTCAAGCCAAACTTGGATAGTAAGATTAAAGAAGACTAAGTATAAGTTAGTATTCTAAGGAGGAAGCTTGATGATGATTAAAAGAAGAGCAAAATACTTTAAGGGTTAAGAATGAAACTCTTGGGTGCTAACATAAAAATGTAGGTAAGTTTGGTTAAGGAAGATAAAATTGGTCAAGGATAGGAGGCATGCATTGAAGGTGTGTGGCGACATAAGTATTTTGAGGTTAGTGAACGCAAGTTGGGTATGGAGGTAAGGAGAAGGGCACGACTAAGTGTTGGTCCAAGGTGAGGAGGACCTTACATTGAGGCATAAGCAATGCATCGGCTAAGCCCATGTTGAGGTTAGAAGGGTAAGTTGATGCACACGACAAGAAACAAGATAGCCTTAGGTGAGTCAGCTTGAGTGTATATTGGTGCACATAGGCTGGAGTAGGGTTATGCGTTGACCTTGAGACTAAGTTTTGGGTGCAAGGGGACACTGAAGCAATGCGTTGGTCGAGGGATGAATGCATCCAACTAAGACTATGCGACCAAGGAAGAGGTTTGTTTCAAGTAAGGCTAAGCGTTGAGTGAGGTATGCGGCCAAAGAAGGGTTGTATGCGTTGAGAAGGTAAGCTTGGGGAGCAAGTTTGGGTTGACAGCTAATTAGGGCATGTGGTTGAACCAAGTGAAGTCTTGGCTAAACCAAGGATGAGGTGGGCGCATGAAAGGACATGCAAAGGTAGGAATGACACCTCATAAGAAGGCTATGCGCTGGCCATATGCAAGATTAAGACAATTAAGCCAATATGCAAGGAGAAGGTGTCAAAGGAGATGCATTGGCACATGCATGCTGAAGGCAACTAGACATGAAAGGTTGGAGATATGTTAAGCATTGGTTCTAGGACTACTATAAATAGGGTATCTAGAGGACTGTTGGTTCTTACAATTCACTCGTGAAAATAAAGTAAAATCTGTATGGAAGTGTTGAGAGGTGAGTGTACTAGATGATCCTATGCTGCCATTTGATTTGGACAAGTGAGAATTAAGGAATTCACGTTGGAAGGCAGAGGGGTCGGTTGGTCGCGTAGGCTAGGTGCCCATTGCATACACCATCGCTTGGTGGACGGCGCATGCGTGCACATGTGCCCCATCACAAGTCGCACATCCTCAATATCACAGACATTCGATCGAGTGCACATCGCACGACTGAGCGATCCGGTGCAGGCTCGCACGACTGAGCGATCCCAGTCGCCACACCTATGTCACGCTCGCATCTGTGCGAGGATTGTTGCCCATCTACACACAGCCTTGTGTCCATCCTGCACGTTGATTGCCCACGCCGATCACCAACCAATGAAAATAACCTCAAAAGATATATTTCTGGAAGTTATCATAGTGCTAAGTTCTTAAACAATGTTGGATTGCGTTGATAGAATATGTTAAATTGCGTCCATTAAGCATAAATTCTATAATATTGCGGTCACATACGTCCAACGCATTAGAGCAGTTGATCTTTATATTTTTGTGTAGAATATGCATTAACACAATGCAGAGATTGCGACATAGGAATACATTGGTTGAGTGCAACTTCACGGCAAGACTTTGCGTTGATCGTGCTCGCAAACATTCGCCCAAGAAGAATCACCACAACTTGGTTAGCATAACATTATGTGCGCATCCAGGTGAAAGGATAATTAAGATCGATGGGATAGAAAGCTGATGGCAGTCAGATCCAAATTAAGTTGATAGCCGATAACGGTCACAATGTACATTCAGTTTTATCGGTGACAATTATCCGACGCATCAGTCAGGAATTAAAGCTGTCCCATCTGTACAACTGATAACTTGTAGAAATACAAGTTATTTATGCCACCTTATCTAGATATTACGGCCAAAAGTTAGTAAATATGCACTGATTGTATGAAAATTAGCCTAGTATTACAATAATTATTACACCCACTAACACCATAAAGATGGAAGACAAGCCAGATTTTACTCTGTTTTGCAGGAGACTAAGTCACCGCTTGCGCTCAAGGCTCACGAGAAACTGATCAACGCATCTCTGCCACATTGCATCCGTCAATCAACAATGAAAAGACGATTACTGCAATGACGACGCAATGCGATAGTCGATCCAGAGCTGTGTTTCAACCGCATGCGGTAATAAAAGCAACACCGCATGCGAACCTATGATCGAAAGATACAGCTGAGTAATGCAAAAGTGGAGGATTGAGACACGTGTACATACAACTAACGGTTGTGCAGAATTGACGGTCTGATTGCATAACAGAAGGAATAATATCCCTCCATCTTTGGAATTAACATAACCATGAGTGGGGACCACAAGGCGGAGTCAAAGACCTGCACTTATAAATACCCCACTGATTTCAGAGAAAAGTATGCTACGGGATACGGGGTAAATGCTGCAAAATTGTTGAGAGAAAAGACTAAGCTGAGTGCTTGAGTGAAGAAATCCGGGAAGAAGATGAGATAAGGTCGAGAGGTGAATCTCAGATCCAACCTGCCATACATCTGATCAGAAGCTCTATGCAAAGATCCCTGCTACCGGTAGAGCAAGCCCGAGAGGGAAGCTCTTCCTACTATCAAATCCATCCTATTCGGCAAGCAGATCTCCATCAAATCAGTGCCAAGACATTGGCACTTGTTTGTATCTGTTTTATCTCTTTTGTCGTTGTCATGTTTTCTTTATCTTTTCATTCGCACCCCATGTATCAAACGCTTAATAGACGTATTAAATGTTTCAATAACTTTCATTTACCATCTTCTGTCTATTTCCGTTCACCCATCAATCACTTTCTTCATGATGTCTTCTTAATTCCCTGATAAGCAATATGAATTAATTAAGTACTTAATCTGTGTTAAAGATATAAATGCGTTTAGCTAAGGCATGCTAGATGGCATATTCACCTGTGAGAGCAGAAGTGAAGATGTCATTCTGATCTATCGAGAGAAGGTCAGAAGAATGTGTTAACTAAAACAAGTAGTACTTCCAGACATGGAAGCAACCTTGCGTTCATTACGTTAGTCTCTGTTTCACCACAGACATGTGGGAGCGCGGCCGATCACTGAAAGGTGTACACCAAGAGAAGAGCGGAACAACATTTGTAGCTTCAACGCAATTGAGAACTTGCATTGTTTATATTATTTTTCTTTCTCTTATATTAGAGTCAGTTACATGAGTTATTTCTGTCTAATGGTTGAGAATGTCTCATCCCAGTGAAAGGACACTTGATCACCCCACTGGTGACTTGTGTCCTGCCTCCCTGAGTCATCATTGCAAAATAGATATCTTTTCACTTAGGGTACAATAAAACTATTTTGCTAAAACCTAAAATTGGTGTTAAAGGTGGTAATGCAAGTAGACTTATTAAGTTTGTTCTTGTATTTATTAAGTTTGTTCTTGTTTTTTAGCAACTTTTAAATTATGGAAACCCCGATATTAGCTTTATTAGCCACCGACAAAGTAACTGGCAGCAACTACACTAGTTGGAAAAGCTCAATACTTACAATATTAATCATCGATGATCTTTGGTTCGTCCTTACGGAGGAGTGTCCTCCACTGGAGAAACTTGCGATGAGAGATGATCTTCTTCACAGAATACTGGGGGATGAGATTTTTTTTTTTTTTTTTTTTTGTGGAAAATCTCTCTAAACTTTTGGTCTCTCCAAAAACTCTCCGTAGTTTTCACAGAGAACTTCTCTAAGAAAATTCATCTCAAAATTTACTCTTCCTCTACCCAAAACTAAGAGCCCACTCAACTCCTTAGAGATTCTCATCCTAAAAGAGAATACAGGGGGCTCCAATTGGTGGTGTTTTTTTTACGGTTCTTGATTCGATGTGTTCATGATCCATTAGGAGGGAATACTGTTATGAATATGATAAAATAATGGTGTATAAAAAAAACTTGATGTGTTATGAATATGATGAAATAATGGTGTATATTGCGATGATGATGTATGCATTGTACAAGCAAGTTTTCCTAGTAAAATCCAAGTATAAATCCTACTAGGTTGCCTGGTAAGCCTAGGGTCGAACACAGGGACTACTGAAATATTATGCATTGGTAAATCTTGCTTCCTTTGCAGTGACAAAAACAATAAGTTGGTATGTTGTGTAAAGTGTAAATCCTATGCGACGAAATTGAGTAAAGAGTTAATAACAGCGAAAGTTACAATAAGTATGTGGTGAATGGGTTGAGAAGGGATTTAGTTAACATTTCCTAAGATTGCGTTCAAGCTATGCGACCATGCTACACAAACACAACAACATGTCATCTCTCAATGCAAATTCCATAGTTCCTAATTTTAAGATGCATGCGATGTATACGATAATGTCTATAGGACTTATGTCTAAGCCTCTATTCTTGTCTATGCGATGATGAATGATACACACATACACAAGGTGATCGCATACTATCATTTCCTATTCCTTGGGTGTATACGATGCATGATAGCAAACAAAACTTATCTCTAAGTCTCTACCTCTTGCTTATGCGGTTCTAATCTGACTTTCTCAAGCCTAGATTCTAACCTAACTCTCTCAGGTCTAGGTTCTTTCTTTAGACTACTCTCTCAAGTATCTCTAAAGGGTGATGGATGCATACATAAGACAAGATGATCGCATAAAATGAAGATCTTAGGTCATGCTAGCTAAGTGCTTCTCAACCCATTCGACAATTTAGTTACTCATGCATAATGTAAAGAGAGTGAACAGATGTAGATGCAAATTCCATTTTATAAATAAAATCAGAATACATAATGACAATGGAAAGTAGGGATAGGGAGCATGGTAGCAATGTCTTGCTTCCCGAGGCTTTTACACTGTGTTTTACTCTACTCTGCCCAAAAGAATGTTCTTGCTTTCGCAAGATTTGGCCCTCTCTTTGTTCTCAGCGCTTCCCGATAGTCTCTCAAGCTAACCAGGAACGATCTTTCGGCATCTTCTTTCTTTGCTCGCCTCCACCTTCTATGTATAAAAATTACAGACTACAGCTATTTATGATCTATCTCTATGTATATGGCGAAAGAGAACTCCAAAATTCTGAACTCTTTTAACGAAGGTGGCCTTCGGTATTTATAGAGCTTCAGGGTGAAGAGCTTTTTTCTCAAACGATTGCACTGATGGGATGGCATTAAATCTCTGTTTGATGCGCCGATTAACGGTCACCGAAAAGTTGAGTGTACTTGCTACAGTGTGTCGTTAACGACTTGTCAACTAAATTTGGATTTGACCGTCATCAGCTTTCTATCCCATCATGATTTATTAAGCTTTCACCTTGATGCGCTGTCTTTATGCTGCCACCTTCTTGAGCAGATCTTCGCGGGCGCATACGATTGCATAGCTTTATGATCACAATCTTCTAATGCGTTCAGGCGTTGCATTCCTTGGATCGCAAATCTACTTTGCGCCAATGCATTTTCCTACATAAAATAAGAAAATTAGCTGCTTTAATACGATGGGCGCATGCGATAGGAATGTTCTCAACTTAATGCCTTTGGACACGATTTTACATATTTTTACCGTCGCAATCCTACATTGTTTTATATCTTTTCATTGTAATAACATGCATTTCTGCCCGTTATAAAATACACAGAGTATTTATTCTTCAAGGGTAAGGTTTCTCAAGCCTTAATTTCTATTTTCCGTTCTAAAGCATGTTGTGAATGTTACTGTTATTGCATAATTTTATTCTATAACATTCATTTCTGTGTAAAATTAAAAATTGAGATGGCCCACATTTCCATATTTTCCGTTCTAAAGCATGTTGTGAATGTTACTGTTATTGCATAATTTTATTCTATAACATTCATTTCTGTGTAAAATTAAAAATTGAGATGGCCCACATTTCCACTTAGAACCTTCACAAGTTCCTTCAAGAGCCTACTATGAAAGTGTGCATGAATATTCTGATGCTTGAAGGCTATAGCATGTTGAAAAGAATAAAGTTGAGGAGGGCAAAAAGAATGTGTCTAAATCATCTTCTTCATGGAATTTTTCTGGCCCTGATCTTGTTGCTATTAAAAATCTTCCTTTCCCTCATCGATTTCACAATAAAAAGTTAAATGCATAATTTTATGATTTTCTAAATATTTTTACAAAACCTCACATTAATATACCATTTGCTGATGCACTTGAATAGATGCCAAATTATGTGAAGTTCAAGAAGAATGTACAATCCAAAAAAAAGAAATTTGAGAAATTTGAAATAGTGATCCTAACAAAGAAGTGCATTGCAGTATTGCGAAAGAAGCTACCTCAAAAGCTCAAAGATCCAAGGGGTTTTACTATTTCTTGCACTATTTGCTCTTTTTCTGTTAAGAAAGCCTTATGTTATTTAGGTTCTTTTCTATTAATCTAATGCCTTTTTTGTCTACAGGAAATTAAGACTCGATAAGGTGAAATCCACCACAATTTCATTGCAGGTGGTTGGCAGATCCTTAGTATATCCACGAGGTATAGTTGAGAATGTGTTCGTAAAGGTGGATAAATTTATGTTTTCTGCAAACTTTATGGTCTAAGACATGGAGGAGGACTCTAAGGTCCCAATAATCTTGGGATTACCATTCTTGGCCCCCAAAAGGGCCTTGATCAATGTAAAGAAAGGTAAGTTGACCTTGGCTTAACAACAAACATGTACTCCTCAATATTTATCTATCTTTGAAGATTCCAAATGAGGTACGTACATGTCATAGGATTGATAGTATAGATGATAGTACTTCTAAGTATGATATAGTAATTCCTGTTGATCCTCATAAGAAGAAAATTAATGTTGTTTATAGAGATTTGAATTATTATGATTTGGCTGATGACCTTCTGACTACATTGGTTGTTTATTTAGTTGGAGGATTTGGATTTTTTTTTTATCTAAAGATGTGGAGGTAGAGTTGATGACATATCAAAACCACATTGGGATCTTACCTGAATCAAGACCTCTTCTAGTTGAAAGACGCTAAACTCAATTCTTCTTGGGAGGTAGGCCAAGTTTATTGTTTTTCTTATTTATTTATTTATTTATTTTTTTTTGCTTTTGTTTAGTTTATTTTATTTTCTTAGACGGAGCCACTCTTATCAATGTTAATATTTCATAAAAAATTTCCAACAAATTTCTCATTCTGCCAGCCTGTTTGGTGGACTTGCGTACGCCTCCAGGCTTCTACCACTTTCTTAAATAACTGTTCTATTATTTTTCATGCATTGGGGACAATGCATCATTCTAAGTTTGGGGTGTGAGGCATACTTCATACTTTTATGTTTTCTTATTATGTTATGTATGTTAATAAGCTTTTATAGATGTATACATTCTAATTTAATATGTTGAAATTTTGGACTAATTTTGTAACGATTTTTTTTTAGGAAAATAAGATGTTGAGAAGATCGATATGTATTCTCGTTATGATGATTGTCCATGATGATGATTGTATATGATGTACTTTGAATATGCATGTTAGAAGATCTGTTGTGGAAATAGAATTGCATACTCTTGAGTTATGATTTGTTTAATCCCTATTAGTGTTTTCCATATTTTGAGTCAATTTGGTTGTCACCTCAAAAGGTCCCATCAGTAAGAGAGTCATCTTTCATGATGGTTGGTAATGTTATACTAAGGAAAGAGGAAAAAAAATCATATTCACTTGCTAAAAATTATAGTTGTACACAAAATATTTGATGCAATAAAAGAATAACAAAAGAAAGAGCGTTGAAAAAAAACTAAACTTGTAATATGTGATAGATCTCAAAAAGAGCTATAATTCATAGCTTAGTTTAAACAAAACACCCCTACTTGTGAATCGATGTGAAAGATGAATTAGTCAAATATTTTATAAGTAGACAATATATGTGTAACAACCCAAACATTTTAACATATACTATCAGGATGTTACTGTTGGGATTGGTGTCCTAATTCTTTCGGAGTCTCGTAGTTTGTAAACTGTTTACATTGGTATGAATAAAATAAGAGTTATTTTATTGTGCATTTATTCATATCTAATAAACAAAGCTCTATGGTTATTGTATGTAAACTTAAGCATGTACATGAGATATACAAGCGGATCATGCCTTAAGTGATAATCTAAAAAGGTCTATAGATAAGTGATGACTAAAATTAGTGTGGATGCAATATTCAATGCATGTCTTAAGCTAAGCGTTGGTTCTCACGCGTCGGTGGTCATGCGTTGGAATGAAAATATGCTATACTCTTATATGTGATGACCATGCGTTCCTGTCACAAGTTTTCTTGCGCTCACGCCAAGTATAACGCGAACGAAAGTTTCTTGAGTGATCCAAGGTCGAACTCAGGGACTTGTAGCTAACTGTATGCGGTGATATGTTTGCAGTGGATGAATAAAAGAATGATGGGGGTTGTAAGCTATAAAGTACTCTTACTCCTAACTAACAGACAAAGCAGTAGGAATATGATTGAGAGGTAGAGACACGACAACTGTTGACGTGTAGTAAATGCATGGAAAAATAGATAAAATGTGAGGATGTCTTCATCGCAACCCTAAGCTTGACCACAAGGGTAACCCCAGCCAACGCAAACTAATGCGATCATGCCATACACGGTCGACGCAAATGCACGTGATTTGTAATAGCAAATGAAACTTATTCCTAAGTCTCCATTCTTGCTTATGCGGTCTTAATCTAGCTCTCCCGAGCCTCAATTCTAACCTAGCTCTCTCAAGTCTTAGGTTCATTCTTTAGACTCTCTCTCGAGTAGCTCTAAGGTGTGATGGACGCATGCATAAGACAAGGTAACCACAAAATCCTGTTTGACGTAAGATTTTTTTCTATTTTTTCTATCTCTAGTGAACACTTGCTTACATTGCTTAATGCGACCAACCACTTACCCTCCCAGGTAGTTAGTTGTTGCTGACTTTACTCATAGAGAAGCATTGCGTTCACTTATAGACAAGCATTGCTACAGCTTCACACTAAGCAAGTAAGGTTTTCTCACAACACTCACGCAACGCACACCTCCCAGTGGTTTGCCACATGCTTCATATTCCTATGCCGCATGATTAAGTATGCGATACTTTAACATTATCACTAAGTGATGCAATGAAAGTTAAGGATACTAAGTAATGAAGATAGAGATGGAATTGAAGGAAATACAAAAATGCATTGATCACAAAATGTATTAATTCCTTAAGCCAAAATGTAATACAATACAATATAAGAAAAGAAGAGAAGAGAAAAAGGCTAGTTGGAAGCAATGTCTCGCTTCCAGCAGATGTGTGTCAAGGCTGCCCGTGGTGCCATGGAAGGGTGGTGGAGCCGACTCACTCGAGATTTAACTCCAGTGAAGGCTCCGGTCGTCACCGGAAATGGATGAAGGAGATGAAGAAGTAGAAATACACGTTATCTTAGGTCTTTTATTTAGAATTATGAGGATTTTTAAGTGAAATATGCGGCGATATGCTAGGAATTCATGAGAAAATGAGTTTGCTTCGTTCGGCATTAAGAATCTTGACTAACGCACTATTATGCATTATTGTGCGTTCAATTGTTTATCTTTGTAGCTAACGCAAGAAAAGGATGCATATGGAGAAGTCAGGCTATCGCAAAGACGACCGCATGCGGATAACTTCTCCATCGCAAAGGCGAACGCATACGTTCGACGTATGGATGTTGTGGCCATCAACCGCATGCATCCATCCCATAGAAGTTGTGATCGTCAAGCAAATGCGATCATCGAATAGAAGTTGCGGTCATCAAGCGAATGCGATCATCGAATAGAAGTTGCGGTCATCAAGCGAATGCGATCATCGTAAGATTGCGGCACATAATGATAATCATAATAGAGGGATGAACTCAAGGTTGGCGGAATGCAACATGAATGCATACCTTGGGAGAATCAAATAGAAGCCATTGAGTGATCGAGCTCTATAAATAGAAGCTGTTGAGCAAATTTTCATTTTATCCAAGTTTCGGCCTTCGGACGGATTCTTGTGATCCAAATGAAAGCGTGAGAGGAAAGCTTGAGACTACTATAGATGGTAGATCTTGACCATTCATGTGAAGACATGCAAGCGGATGTGTCCTATCCAAAGAGTTTGTATACGACCGACCATGAGATGACTAGTCTCTTTATATAACACCATTGATACTCAAGACTTACATCTCACCTAAATGACCATAGGTGACATGACCTCAATCCTAAGTGTTTTGGGAACTTCTGCTTTGAGGGTGGTCCTTTGATTAGTATGGGTGAGAGTGGCCAGATTTCCAACTCAACATGCCTACCTTCTTAGGGATTTGTTTGACCTAGGAGCTGGGAACTCAGTTACACAAGATGGAATTCACTCATTCCTGAAAGCAGGGTTAAGTAGATAGGTTGCTCCCTTAAGGGCTGATTTCGAGTTTTGAACATAGTGGCCACAACATCTCTTTTGAAGAGAGGACTTAATCATAGTAGGACTATGACTTATGTTCATTAGAGGGATCAATGGTACTTAAAGAGTTAGACGTACCTACAGGGGCATAGCGATTAATTGGCCTAACTGTACTTACGAGCAATCTGTGAAGAGTTATTGTGTTATTGATTAGTTAATATAAACACAAAATATATATGTGGTAAGGAGAGTATAGCTATTGATCTTTAATGGAGTGCCCGACAGTTAACGGATGGTGGATCCCATGACTAAAGAGTTTAGTCAGTTATTCACGTTTCGTTGGAGCTTCAAGCTACAAGTCCATAAGGTCCCCTTGGTAGCTCAATGGATTCAAGTTGAGAATCAATTCTTGGGGTTGATTTGAAATGTTCAAATTGGCAAGAGGAAATTTTATTATATATGATATAATCGGTGTTATGTATAGATACATCAAGTGGAGGATTAATGTAAATATGATTTACATTAAGTATCATAAAATAGAAAAAGAGTTATGGTTTATATGTTTTATGAGATGAAATATTAAAATTATAGGTTATAAATATAATATGGTAAGCTGGTTATCATATATATTTATAATAATATTAATTATTGGATAATTATCTCTTTTTCTCTAATAATCGATTGAGTGGGAGGTTATTGGTGGTTTTATGGTAATCGTGAGATAAAAGGCAAATTTTATTCCTAAATTTAGAGGAGTTGCTTAATTCAAAAAGTACTCATGGACTGCTATCAAGTGAAATGGTTTCACTAAACGGTAGTTGCTAAAAGGACTAAACGATCGTGGAGTGTTACTATACAATAGTTCACTCAGCTAGTCATAGCTAAATGATCGCAAGGCATTATCTATACGATAGGTTGTCGTCTTCTACACGATCGAACATTCGTCTATACGATAGACACTACTCGTCTCCCACTTGCTCAATCGTCTACACGATTGTTGTTCCTCCAATCTCTTCCTCTAACTAAGTTCACACAGAGCCCACACTTCTGGATTCTCACATCGAGAATACCAAGGTAACCATTGTGGTGGCATCCTCACTCAACTCGATTGAGTTCGAGGTTTTAGAGGCCGTTCATTGGGTTCGTGATCTTGGAGATCGTTGAGTTCGTGTTTGCTATTGATCATGCTGTGTTGCAATCGTTGTGTTCGAGCATTCATGTATTACCGTCTTGGACACTTGGAGTTAGTGATCAAGGGAATTTGAAGAATGAGTCTTTAAAGGTATGTATTTATTATCCCTTGATCTCATTGTAAAGCATGCTGTAATTTCGTATTGTGCATGACTTGTAAGTTTTCATTTCTTGACTGTAATTGTTAGTGTTCAATTTTGAATGGAATTTGGAACGGTCATTCCGCTGCTCATGGAAATCCTCATGTTTGATTTCCTTCAATTGGTATCAGAGCCAGGTTTTTTTGATATTCTAAATTTCACTTCTTTTTTTTAACTTCTTTTACAGTCATGGTGAGTTTTTTGCATTGCGCTTAAATGTTAAATGCGTTTGTGGATGGATGTTGATCAATGTTTATGGGTTAATTGCCTCTATTTAAAAGCTTGTTTTGGTTACAAAGTGTTAATTTGTAAGGGCCCCTGTGTTTTTGGGCATAATTAACATCAATCGAGTCTATAATTCAAAGTGTTTGAGTTTGTCGAGTCGTTCGTGATGAAGTTTCGAAGCATGGAGATGCAGTTCTTAGCAAGGAAGAAGGCCAAGAGTTGGTTGTATCATGTAGCCTTAGGTAAAACGCGTTGTGATTTGGCTAAAAGATTGTGTAGATTTTTCTACACAATCGTGTAGTATTTACTAAATGATTTTTTAGCTAATGCTAAACAATCGTTTAGCTAATGCTAAATGATGCGGTAAAACGTTTACTCTATCGCATAGCGTGGGTTTCCCGATCACGTGGATGCTGGAGGTAAACGATTGAGTGGAAGCATATGATGCTCATTGTTTAATAAAAGACATGTGCACTAAACAATCGTGTAGTTAGCATGCTCATAGCATAGTTATTGACTACAAGATCACGAGGTATGCGATACTTAGGCGCTCACTCAATGTTTGTTTAGATGTTTGTGTTTCATCGCATCGTTGTTGTTTAGATGATTGTGCTTCACCACATCGTTGTCGTTTAAACGATCGTTTAAGGTTTGCGTTATGCGTTGCGCACTGCACGATCGCGTACTTCATGCTTCATCGCATAGTAAAAGGTACACGATCATTGCTAAACGATCGTTTAGCTTAGAAAGCATAGGTAAACGATTGAGTAAAGCATTTACTCTTTCGTGTAGGCGATCACAAGGAAGTTGGTACACGATCAGTGGAGATACAGACTTCGACCAGACGGTTCATGACCCGATTCCCCCGTTTAAATCGAAGACTCTTTGCTTTTGTAATAGTTAGCTTTTAGTTTTTTGGATTTGAGGCAAATTATCCTGATTCATCAACTTTTGCATGTGGTTTATATGGCATAGTGTATGACATATAGAATTGAAACCCACCTTAGGTTGTGCAATTATTCATGCATCATGTATTATAAGTGTTATAATATGGCATGATGAAATTTCAAGTTAGCATGCACATGCATCATGAAATATAAGCGTTATATTTATGCATGCAATAAGCATATTCATGCATCATGTTTATATTATAAGCGTTATAGTATAAGGGTGTATGGAAACATGTGTGCTTGGTTCGTTGCTTATTTGTATAAAAGTTATATAAAAGTAGCAATGAATGAACAATGCATGGAGCATGACATTTAGGCTAATTTGTAAGCGTTATGAATGCCTTGTATGTGTTTGCTTTGCATTGTGTCTGGTTTTGGTTGTTTCTATTATAAGCGTTATAATAGAAATTAAAACTAAAAACGATAAGAAAGAGTTGCATGCGGACTTAGGCGAACTCATGTTTTAAAGGGTTTTAAAATTGGATTGAGATAGACCTAAGTTCAAGGTTTTAATGAGATTAGCAACCTAGTTTAATCTTTTTTAAATCGGTTTAATAGGATTAAATTGATTGGCACAAAAGATTAAAATTGCATTAAATCTATCTATAAAGACCTTTTTTCTAAGGTGGGTTCTATCTAGGTTGGGATACTTAAGCTAACGAAAACGGAACACCCCTACCTGACAACGTATCTGGAAAGGTGAATTAGATAGATTTTCTGCAAGCATGCGACAGTTGGTCAAAGACTCCGTTAAAGAGTTTAATGGATGATGATCAAAAGTTGTTCAAATATCCAAGGTAAATGTTACTCTTGGGAAAACCTAAAAAGTCACTTAGATAAAATTCATAGCCGTGTTTTTTCTAAGTAAACTAAATCCTAGGTTATAAAATACTTAGTGGGAGGAAGAGATATATATGATATGTCAATGATTCTGCTCACGTTTCTCCTTGAATGTTCACGCTGTGAGATTCATGCTTGGCCTCGTGGTGCCCTAGAAGCATCCCCCTTCGAAATGTATTTGCATGAGTCAATATCAAGGTGGACAGAGAGAGTGTTTATAGTAAGTGGGTGAAGGGTGTGTGTCAACACGTCCTGCGGTCTCATGGCACCCTAGGAGCGTCTCCATTCGGATGGGTTTTGTGTAGTTGGTCAATATCAAGGTGAACTCCAGAAATGGATAGGGTCACTTTAGTTTTTGCCCCAATTGGATTTTTTCCCTTTATATTGGCTGCTTGGTGATGTGTGGAAAATGGAGTAAAATAATATGTGTTTATTGTTCGTTCTCCATGTGTCGCTGGTCATGCGTTGGACTAAGGGATATCCGATATGCTTCTAAGAATCTATGCAATGACCATGTGTTCCTGCCACAAGTTTTCTTGCTCTCTCGCCAAGTATAATGAGATCACAAGTTTCTCGGGTAATTCGAGGTCAAACTCAGGGACTTGTAGCTAAATGTTATAAAGTAAAGTGTTTGCGGCGAAGAATAAAAGAATGTGGAAGGTTATAAGCTATGCGCTACTCCTACTCCTAACTAACAGATTAAGCAATGGAAGTATGACTATGAGAAATAGAAACATGGCAACTGTTAACGCGTAATAAAATGCATGGGAAAATAGATAAAATGGCTGTGATGACTTCACCGCATCACTAAGCTTGATCGCAAGGTTAACCCCAGCCAATGCAAGCTATGCGATTATGCTACACACACTTGAGAAAGACGCATGGAATGTATATGTGATAGTGTCAAGAGACCTTTGTCTAAGTCTCTATTCTTGCTCACATGCTCCCACACATAAACAAGATGACCGCATACCATCGTATCCTACTTCTGGACGCATGCGATGTGACTGCGTACTTTCATATCATATCTATAGGGTGCATACGCTGTGTTATAGCAAACTAAGCTTATCACTAAGCCTCTATTCTTGCCTATGCGATCCAATCTGACTCTTTCAAGCCTAGATTTGGTTTTTAGACTACTTTCTCAAGTATGCCTAAATGATGAAAGATGCGCTCATAAGACAAGGTAATCACATAAACATGGTTGGCATAAGATTATTCCTATCTAACACTGCTTATTTTGCTTAATGCGTTCCACCACTTACCTTCCCGAGCAGTTAGCTACCGCTGATTAGCTCATAGATAAGCGTTGCTACAACATCATACTAAGCAAATAGGATTTTCTCACAAAACTCGCGCACGCACACCTCTCGATGGTTTGCTACTTGCTTCATATGTCTATGCCGCATGATTGAGTATGCGATACTCTAGCAACCTTACTTAGTCTTTGCAGTGAAAGTAAAGGATGATAAGAAAATAAAGATGGAATCGAAGGAAATAGAGAAATGCATTGATCACAAAATGTATTAATCTCTTAAGCCACAATGTAATACAATATAGAGATAGAAGAGATATGAAGGGCTAGATGGTCAATGTCTTGCTTCCATCAGATGTGTGTCAAGGCTGCCGATGGTGCCATGGATGGGTGGTGGAGTAGTCTCTCTCGAGATCTATCTCCGGTGGAGCTCTGGTCGTCACTCGAAATGGTAGGAGGAATGAAGAATTCTTAAGACTATATTCTCATGCTTTCGTCTGGATCATAAGGATCTGCTCGAAGGAAGAAGCTCGGATAATTTGAAGTTATGCTCTAAGGCTTTTATTTATAGAGCTCGATCGCCGACAGCATTAATGGTTTTTCTCTGAAATTCTGCAGCTAACGGCGTGATGGACCTGCTTTGAATCTCTACTGCTAACGGCATGGTAGGTGAAATGTCAACATCACCTTTTGATACTCCCACGGTATGTGTTCATGCTTGGTTTCCGACGTATCATCGCATGCCACCACCGTTGCGTTCATCCCTCTATTATGGTTATTACTCTATAGCCGCAACCTCTATATGATGGACGCATGCGGTTAATGGCCGCAACATCCATGCGTCGAACGTATGCGATTGCTTATGCGACGCTCTGCGATGGTGAGAGTCACAACATGCGATCGATTCCTGCGTTAACTATAAAAATAGATATTTGGACGCAAAATAACGAATAATAGTGGGTTAGCCGAGATTTTTAATGTCGATCGATGTAAGCTTGTTTTCTCTTGAATTCTTAGTATAATCACCACATATTCTACTTAACAGCCCTTATAATTCTAAATATAAGGCCTATAATAACGTACATTTCTGCTCGTCATCACTTGGGGCGGAACTCTAGGGCCTAAAATGATGGGTCACACTTACGAGGAACTATTAAGTAAGTTAATGATTTCTTGACCAAATCAATGATGGCTAGTCATTATAGGAGCAAGAGTTGTTCTAGTATTAATGGCTGATTGAGAATGTCTCAATTCAAAGGAGGGATAAATTGTCCACTCTTTGGCGGCTTTTGTATTAACCCTTGAAGCGTCATTGCGAAACTAGATGTCCCACAGGGTTCATGTTAGTTTTGCTAAACCGTATTGGATGCTGTATGTTTTTTTTTTCAATGAGTATTTGCTTAAAACCTAATGTAGGTCTATGTGTTTTTGTTTTCAACAACGTGTTTGATTTTTCGTTAAAGGCCTCTAGTTTGACCAATTTCATACAATGGAAAGAGTCCTATAAAACGTATGTCATGGTAAACGACCTTGAGTTTGTCATGGTTGAGGAGTGTCCTCAAGTACTGACCCTTGATGCACTGCGAATGATCATAATGCATATGAGTTGTGGATGAAGGCTAATTCATTGGCCCGACATCACATATTGGCTAACATACCTGATGTTTTGGCCAAAAGGGTTGAGAACATGGTCATTGCACATGAGATCATAGACTCGTTACGAGATTTGTTTGAACATTAGTTCTCACTTTTTGAGCACAAAGGGATGGATGGTAATACCAGTAATGGAACTTGGATCTTATTTAGGTTCTGATACTGATCCCACTACTCTCCAAAAGAGGAGGATGTCTAAAGACAGTAAATACAATTTATTGGTCTTGGAGACGTGTTTGGTAGAGAATGTTGATTCTACCTGGATCCTTGATTCAGGTGCTACTAATCACGTCAGTTCCTCTTACCAAGGATTCAATTCTTGGAAAATGTTGCCACAGGGAGACATGAATCTTCGAGTCGGTACTGGTGAGGTTGTTTTAGTTGTTACTGTAGGCAAGCTGAAGTTATTTTTGGACAAGAAACGTTATCTGTTACTGGATAATGTTTTTGTAGTTCCTTATATTAAGAGGAACTTAATCTCGGTTTCTTGTCTCATTGAACAAGGTTATACCATCTCTTTTTCTGAGAGTAAAGTGTTTATTTTCAACAATGGAATGGAGATTGGTTTTGGTTCAATGGAGAATAACTTGCATGTACCAAGACCGTTAGTCATAAAAGCCTTGTTTAACACTGAAATTTTCAGTACGATGACAACAGCTAAAAGACCAAAGGTTTCTCCTAAGGAAAATGCCCATTTTTTGGCATCTAAGGTTAGGTCACATCAACCTCAATATGATTGAGCAGTTTGTGAAATATGGACTTCTAAAGAGTTTAGAAGAAAACTCCTTCCAAGTGTGTGAATCATGCCTCGAAGGCAAGATGACCAAACGACCTTTTACTGGAAAAGGTTACAGAGCCAAGGATGCCTTGGAGCTTGTACATTCAGATCTTTGCAGTTCGATGAGTGTTAGGGCTCGAAGTGGGTATGAATATTTCATCTCTTTCAGATGATTATTCAAGGTACGGGTATCTATACCTAATGCAATGTAAGTCTAAAGCCCTTGACAAGTTCAAGGAGTATAAGGCTAATGTTGAAAACTTGTGAGGTAAGAAGATAAAAATACTACGGTCTGATCATGGTGAAGAGTATATGGATCTCCAATTCCAGAACTATATGATAGAACATGGAATTACGTCCCAACTCTCGCCCCAGGTACACCTTAGTAGAATGGTGTATCAGAAAGGAGAAACAGAACCTTGTTGGACATGATTCGGTCTATGATGAGTTATGTTCATCTTCCAAACTCGTTTTGGGGTTTTGTAGTGGAGACTGCTTGCTATATTTTGAACAGCGTTCCCTCGAAAAGTGTTTCTGAAACACCTTTTTAATTTTGGAGAGGTTGTAAAGGTAGTTTACGCCACTTCAAGATTTGGGGGTGTCCGGTTCATGTGCTTGTGTCTAACCCGAAGAAGTTGGAACTGTGTTCGAAAGTTTTCCTCTTTGTAGGCTACCCTGGGGAAACGAGGGGTGGATACTTCTATGATCCAAGTGAAAAGACACTATGATTTTACATTTCGAAATCTTCTTTTATATTAATGTAAAAAATACAGAACTATATATACTAAATGAAAAGACACTATGAAAGGATGTAACCTTTCATCTATCAACTAAATACATGAATATTTAATAAATGAAAATACATTAGTTAAGTAGATACATAGGACATCAAAATGAATCTGAATTTTCAGATTCATTATGACTTTTGGATGATCAAATGACTCTTGGTATTTCAAGGGTTGCAACTTTTCATGATGGGTTGGAATTTTAGGTTGGAAGTAAAAATTTAATCTCTCTTGAAGTCATTCAGCATTAGCTCCATTGGTCCTTATGGCATAATGATTGCCTCATCATTAGGTTGACTTGGAAAGTTCTTACGATGATTTTCACAACGAGCTTCAATTGAGTTGGTTTGAGATTGTTGAGCTTCACTTTCATCTTGTAGAACCTCAATGTTTCCTACGTTGGCCAGCTTCTTATGATTGCTATTTATTTACTTATCACATGCGAGTGGGGGTGTCCTATACAAAGAGTTTGTATAAGACCGGACCACGAGATGACTAGTCTCTTTTTATAACGTCGTTGATACTTGAGACTTACATCTCAGGCGATCCTTTGATTAGAATTGGTGAGAGTGGCCAAATTGCCAACTCAACATGCCTACCTTTTTGGGGATTTGTCTGATTTGGGAGCTAGGAACTCAGTTACACAAGATGGAATTCACTCTTTCCCTGAAGTAGGGGTAAGTAGATAAATTGCTTCCTTAAGGGCTACGGGTCTTGAACATAGTGGCCATAACTTCTCTTTGGAAGAGATGACTCAGTCATAGTAGGACTATGACTTATGTTCATTAGAGGGATCAATGGTACTTAAGGAGTTAGATGTAACTATAGGGGCATAACAGTTAATTGGTCCAACTGTAGTTATGAGCGATCTTTGAAGGGTTATTGCACTGTTGATTGGTTAATATGGACACAAAATATATTTGTAGTAAGGAGAGTGCAGCTGTCAGTCTTTAGTGGAGTGTGATAACTTGTAGAAATACAAGTTATTTATGTTGTTTTATTTAGATATTATGGCTAAAAGAAAGAAAAGTTGCGTTGATAGTACAGAAATTGGCCAAGAAATGCGAGAATTATAAATTATCGTAAATATACCCACTAACACCATTGCAATGGTAGAATGGAATGTTTCAGTTCTGTTTGGTAGGAAACAAGTCACCGCATGCGTTCATGGCTCAAAGATGAAATGAACAACGCATCTATGTCGCATTGCGCCCATCAATCGAGAACGAAGAGATGATCAGTGCAATGACGACGCATGCGACAATCGATCAAGAGCTAAGTGATCAATGCAATTTCAACCGCATGCGGTTATCAAAAACAACATCGCAAGCGGTGATAGATCGAAGATGTAAAGAGCAACGCATTTGTGGAGGGTTCTGACGAGTGTACAGTTGTCAGTTGTGCATTTCTGACGGGATTGATTGTGTAATAGAAGGAATATTCACTCCTCCATTTCGGGAACTACCTTAACCATATAGTGGGGGCCACAATACAAAGAGTCAAGCTTCGCCTATAAATAGCTTCTGCAATTTCATTGAAAGATATACTTGAATACATAGAGATGTGCATACACTGAGTCTGAGAGAGAGATTGGTCTGAAGCAACTGACCAGAGTAGATTTGAGATAATCACGAGACAAGGCCAAGAGGGAGTCTCTGAGCAAAGAATCCTTCCAATCCCCACCGTTGAAGCTCTGTACGAAGGTCATTTCTACCATAAGAGCAAGCCTGAGAGGGAAGCTCTCCTCTCCATTACTTCACACGCCGACAAGCATTATCTCCGTCCAGATCTGTGTCAAGACGTTGACACTCTTTTTGTATTTGTTTCTTAACTCTATTTCATCACTTGTATTCAGCTTCTTAATTTTTCATTCACACCATGTATCGAACGCTTAATCTTAGTATTAAATGTTATGATCATTCCCATTATCATCTCTCTGTCTATTTTCATTCATCCATAATTCATTTTCTCCATGATGTTTTCCTAATTCCCTGGGTAATTAGCAAGAATTAAGCGAGTAAAATAAATTGTGTTAGGAAAATAATTAAGTTTAGCTAAAGCATGCTCGATGGCATCTTCACCTATGAGAGCAGAAGTGAAGATGTTATTCCGCCTATCAAGAGAGGGTTGGAAGAATGCGTTAAATAAAGCGAGAAGTACTTCCAGAGAGGAAGCAACCTTGCGTTCATCACGTTCATCCCTGTTTCCTCATGGAGATATGGGAACGCGGTCGATCACTGAGAGGTGTACGCCAAGGAAAAGCGGAACCTTAGTTACATCTTTAATGCAATTAACAAACTTGCGATGTTTTTACTATTTATTCTTTCTCTTTCTGATTCATCCATAAAGACTTGCCATCGCATACCAGATCTTTTGTATAACTTCATAGTCAGACTCGAACTCAGTGTCATGTATCATGTATCATGTATCTTGTATCTTGTATCATATTAGTTTAGGACTTTACTCATTACCGTAATTTGTCTTATCAACGCAATTTTATTTTCATCGCACTTTATATTCATGTATAAACCTTCTTTATTAATTGTAAAAACCAGTCGTATGTATCACAAAAGTAACGCATTAACGAAAACAATCCCTGTGTTCGACCTTGGATTATTCTGAGAAACTTGCATTGGAATTATACTTGGTTTCAGCGCAAGGAAACTTGTGACACGCATTACTCTATCACATACTACAAGCATATTATTAACAATGCATATTTAGAAGTAGTGTGCATAAGCGATAACACAACATAACATTCCATTTTTAGCGTTACAAGTTCATGACAACATGAGCTTGTTGATCATTCATTCATATTCATATTTGTTCACATGCTGTAAGATATATAAAAACACCATGTCAGAGTTCCCGATAGTTAATGGATGGTGGATCCCGTGACTAAAGAGTTTAGTTAGTTGTTTAGCTTCAAGCTACAGGTCTATAAGGTCTCCTTGGTAGCTCAATGGATTCAAGTTGAGAATTAGTTCTTGGGGTTGATTTGAAATGTTCAATCTGACAAGAGGAAATTTGATTATATATGATATAATCGGTGTGATGTATGAGATACATCAAATGGAGGATTAAGATAAATATGATTTATATTAAGTACCATAAAATAGAAAAAGAGCTATGGTTTATATGTTTCATGAGATGAAATATTAAAACTATAGGTTATAAATATAATTTGGTAAGTTGATTATCATATATATTTATAATAATATTAATTATTGGATAATTATCTCTTTTTTTCTAATAACCAATTGAGTGGGAGGCTATTGGCGGTTTTATGGTAACCGTTAGATAAAAGGAAAAATGTTTTCCTAAATTTAGAGGAGTTGCTTAATTCGAAAACTCAAGGATTGCTGTCAAGTGAAATGGTTTCACTAAACGATAGATGCTAGAGAGACTAAACGATCGTGGAGTGTTATATACGATACTTCACTCAACTAGTCGTAGCTAAACAATCACAGGGCATTGATAACGAGCAAAAATGCACGATTATTACAGTGCAAATAAGTAAAACAATGAGGGAATGCGACGGTATACAAAATCATGTCCAAAAATGGTAAACTAAGAATATTGCGATCGCATGTGCCCATCGCATAAAAGCAGCTAATTTACTTATTTTGTGAAGGAAAAATGCGTTGGCCCAAGTAACATTGCGATCCAAGGAATTCGGTGTCTGCGCACATTGAAATATTATGACCGCAAAGTCATGCCATTGTATGCGCTCGCAAGAAGTTTCTCAAGAAGGTGGCTACATAAAGACGACGCATCAAGGTAAAAGCTTAATAAATCATAATGGGACGAAAAGCTGATGATGGTCAAATCCAAATTTAGTTGACAAGTCGTTAGCGACACACTGTAGCAAGTACATTCAACTTTTCCGTGACCATTAATCGACGCATCAGACAGAAGATTTAATGACCTCCCATCATTGCAACCATTAGAGAGAAAAGCTTCTTCACCTTGAGCTCTATAATACCGAAGGCCACCATCGATAAAGAGGTTCACCATATAGAAGATAGATCATATACAAATAGATAGCCGTTAGTCTGTAGTTATTCATATACTTATAAGGCGGAGGCAATCGAAGAGAAGGAGATGTCGAGAGGACATTTCTGGACAGCTCAAAAGATTGCCGAGAAGCGCTATAGAAGGAAAGAGGGCCGACTCTTGCGAGAGCAAGGATATTCTTCTGGGTAGAGTAGAGTAAAAAGACAGTATAAAAGCCACAGGAAGCAAGATATTGCTACCAGGCTTCTTATCCCTACTTTCCATTATTGTTCTGTATTCTGACTTTATTTATAGAAAATGGAATTCTCATCTCAACATTTGTTCAATCTCTCCACATTTCTCATATGTAGCTAAATTTTCGAATGGGTTGAGAAGTACTTAGCTAGCATGACCTATGATCTTCACTTTATGTGATCATCTTGTCTTATGTATGCTTTATTCACTCTTTAGAGATACTTGAAAGAGTAGTCTAAAGAAAGAATCTAGGCTTAAGAGAGTTAGATTAGAATCTAGGTTTGAGAAAGTCAGATTAGAACCGTATAAGCAAAAGATAGAAACTTAGACACATGTTATATTTGCTATTATGCATCGCATGCACCCTAGAAATAGGATATGATAGTATGCGGTCACCTTGTGTATGTATGTATCATTCATCATCCCATAGACAAGAATAGAGGCTTAGACATAAGTCCTATCGACATTATCTTATACATCGCATACGTCCTAGAAATAGAAACTATGGCATTTGCATTGAGAGATGACATGCTGTTGTATGTGTATAGCATGATCGCATAACTTGAATGCAATCTTAGAAAGTGTTAGCTAAATCCCTTCTCAACTCGTTCATCACATACTCATTGTATTCTCGATTTCATCAACTCTTTACTCGAATCTGTCACATAGAATTTATACTTAAACAAAACACCAAACAAACTTATTTGTTTTTGCCATCGCAAAGGAATCAATTTTACTGACGCATAGTAACTCAGTAGTCCCTGTGTTCGACCCTAGACTTACCAAGAAACCTAGTGAGATTTATACTTGGGTTTTACTAGGAAAACTTGCATGTGCAATGCATAACTCATCGCCGCAATTTCATACCATTATCTCATCACATTTACAACGCATCAAGTTTTTGGTGCTGTTACCGGGGACTACGGCAGTACATATTGTGCTAACAGTAACTTTTTTTATTTTCTTTGCAGCTTTCGACCTCTGTGCACTGCCATTCCTTTAGTAAGGAAAAAAGCGGGTGTCGTATGAGCGAAGGACACATTCCTTAGCCCAACTACGACCTAGAGATTGAAAGAATGTTCAGAAGAAGATAGAGAGACAACCATCGACAACAGCAAGAGAGAAATCCTAGAATGGCGGAACAACCGAAAGACAGAGCAGCAAACGCAAACAATATCATGGCAAACCCCATTCTCTTGGTGTACGATCGCAATAGACCCATCCAGGACTATGCGTCGCCTAACTCTATGATTTCTCCCTAGGAATCATGAGGCCACTCTTGATACATCGAGGTTCAAGATGAAGCCGGTTATGTTGCAAATGATTCAGAGGGCCGGACAGTTTGGTGGAAGGCATGGCGAGGGTCCGCATGCCCATCTCTTGAGTTTCATCGAAATTTGCAATACTTTTGTGTTCCTAAACATCTCAGCTGAAGAAGTTCGACTAACGTTGTTCCCATTTTCACTATGCGACCAAGAAAGGAAATGGGCCTATTCTCTCGAACCATGGGAGATAACGTCTTAGGAACAGGTAGTAGAGAAGTTCATGAAGAAATACTTCCCCCTACTGAGAATGCAAGAAGGAGGAAGTTGATTACAAATTTTGAACAAGAAATTGACGAATCGCTCAATGATGCCTGGGCGAGGTTTAAAAGACAGGTGCGAGATTGTCCGCACAATGGCTTATCTGACTGTCTCCAAATGGAAATCTTTTATCATGGTTTGAACCCTGCATCACAGATGGCTGCCAATGTGCAGCAGCTAGAGGTCTGCTTGACAAAACGTATGATGAGGTTAAGAATATTCTTGATCGCATTTCGAAGAATCACGAAGATTGGAGGGAAAGCGATCAACGATTAAAAATTCGAGAAGGTGACACAAACAATGGGTCCATCACATCCCTACAAAGTCAAATGAATACGATGATGAATCTGATACAGGGCATCGCAATCAATAGCTCGAGAATGCAAAGAGGGCAGGTCAATGCAATCGAGCAGACATGCACAAGTTGTGCTAGTTGTGGAGATTTGCATCTGATGGAAGAATGTTCAAGGAACCTGCAATCTGTATACTTCGTAAAGAACAATCCTTTCTATAACACTTACAACTGCAAGTGGAGAAACCACCCCAACTTCGCGTGGAAAAACAATCAACAACAGATTTATCAACCCATGGCGCAAAAGGAAGGGCCGCTAGGATTTTTCCCACAAACAAACGGTCAATCGCAAAATCAAGCTAGTAGCTCGCAAGCGCCGCAATCTTCTTCCCTGGAGAGCTTATTAAAGCAGTACATAGAAAAGAACGAAATAGTACTCTAGAATCAGGCAACTTCAACCCGCAATCTCGAAATCCAAATAGGACAGATTGCGGGCGAACTAAAAAATAGACCGCAAGGGGCGTTGCCGAGTTCAATTAAGCTCCCTCGCAACCCGAGGAACATGTGAAAGGAGCAATGTCAAGTCGTGACTTTGCGAAGCAAGAAGACAATAGCGAAAGAGAAAACAGAACTAAGTAGGACTAATCCAATTGTGATGGAACCCAATACCCCGATGACAAAAGATGAACTAGAAGAAAATGAGACGATGGAACCAGAAGTTGCATCGACTTCTAAGCCTATGGAACAGGGAAGCGTGAAGCTACAGCTGCCACAATTCCCTCAGAGACTTAAGAAAAATCAAAATCATGAAGTGCAGTATCATCGCTTCATGGACATGTTAAAACAGCTGCACATCAACATCCCTTTCACTGAAACAATTGAAAAAATGCCGAAATATGTTAAGTTTTTGAAGGTCATGGTGACAAAGAAAAGGAGCACAAGAAAGTTCGTAACGGTGGCATGAACGCAAAAAGTCAAACACCATTATTCCACTGAAAATGTGCGACCCCAGACGTTTCACGATACCCTGCTCAATTGGCGGGATATATATAGGTCAAGCGCTTTGCGATCTTGGGGCCAGTATAAACTTAATGCCCCTTTCAATTTTCAAACAATTGAATGTGGGGCAGTTGGCACTCACGACGATGACTCTCTAGCTGGCGGACAAGTCCCTAGTTCACCCAGAAGGAATGTTGAAGGATGTCCTAGTCTCAATTGACAAATTTATCTTACCAGCAGACTTCATCATTCTCGATTACGAAGTGGACAAGGATGTACCCATCATATTGGGACGACAATTTTTATCCACTGGTCGCGCTCAAATTGATGTGTACAAGGGAGAGATCATGTTGAGTGTGAATGGGAAGAAGCTCAGGTTTGACATTATTAAAGCCATGAAGTATCCGGAAGACGAAGACCTATCTGATTCCGACAATGAACCCAGTTATAATGAAAAAGAAGAGTCCGAAGATGAAGATGAAAGAGAGGTTGCGACCGTATTCGTAGTAACCTACAATGTGATCATGGAGAAAGCAAACAAAGAAGAAAAATTGACGTTGAATGAAAAGAAAAAAGCACAACAACCTTTCTTGGAACAACCACCTACCATGGAATTAGAAACCCTGCCAAGCCATCTGAAGTATGTTTTCTTAGGGCAAAATGAAACTTTGCCAGTGATATTTTCCTCTATGCTACAAGAAGAACAAGAGAATGTGTTGCATAGCATCCTAAGGAAGTACATAAAAGCAATAGGGTGGACGCTAGCAGACATAAGAGGAATCAGCCTCGCATATTGCATGCACAGGATACATCTCGAAGAAAACCAAAAAGGGTATGTCAAACTTCAATGCAGACTAAACCCTACGATGAAGAAGGTTGTGAAAAAGAAGATAATCAAATGGTTGGACGCAGGCATTATATATCCAATCGCCGATAGCACATGGGTCAACCCCATGCAATGTGTGCCCAAGAAGGGAGGAATGACGATAGTCCCAAATGAAAACAATGAATTAATACCAATGAGGACCGTCACCGGCTGACGAATCTGCATGGACTACCGCAAACTCAATATGATGACGAAGAAGGATCATTTCCCCTTGCCTTTCGTTGACCAGATGCTAGACCGCCTTACAGGAAATGATTACTTCTGTTTTCTGGATGGGTATGCAGGCTACAACCAAATAATGATTGCTCCCGAAGACCAAGAGAAAACCACATTCACCTGCCCCTACGGAATGCTTGCTTTTCACCGCATGTCGTTCGAATTATGCAATGCGTCGAGCACGTTCCAGAGGTACATGATGGACATCTTCTCTAAGTATCTTGAAGATTCAGTGGAAATTTTTATGGACGACTTCTCGATTTATGGGCAAACATATGAAATCTGTCTGAACAATTTGGAGAAGATACTAAGGAGATGTGAAGAGACAAATCTTGTGTTGAATTGGGAGAAGTGCACTTCATGGTGAATGAAGGTATTGTGCTCTGGCACAAAGTCTCCAAGGAAGGGCTGGAGGTGGATAAGGCAAAGATTGAGGCCATTGAAAAGTTTCCACCACCAGCAAATGTGAAGGCTGTCAGGAGTTTCCTGGGACATGCAGGATTTTATCGTCGTTTTGTGAAGGACTTTTTGAAGATTGGTTGACCATTGAGTATGTTGCTGGAGGCCGAGAGAACATTTGACTTTGATGAACAATGCCTCAACGCATTCAAAATACTGAAGAATGCATTGATAATTGCATCTGTGTTGATCGCACCTGACTGGACAAAGCCATTTGAGCTAATGTGCAATGCTAGCGGTTATGCGATGGGGGCGGTGCTAGCGCAAACGAAAAAGACAATGCTACACCCCATCGCATATACGAGTAGAACCTTGAACCCTACCCAAGCGAATTACACTACCATTGAAAAAGAACTTCTTGCGGTGATCTTTGCGATGGAAAAATTTAGAGCTTACTTGCTGGGATCCAAAGTGATCGTTCACATCGACCACTCAACAATCAAATATTTAATGACCAAGAAAGATGCAAAGCCGAGGTTAATTCGATGGGTTCTCCTCCTTATAGAATTCAACATGGAAATCATTGATCACAAGGGGACGGAGAACTAGGTTGCGGACCACCGATTAGAAAATCAGAAGTTGACGGCAACCAGTCGGAGGTTAACGCAACCTTCCCACATGAGCAGCTGTTCAAAATTGAAGAGTTACCATGGTATGCAGATGTGGTCAATTATCTAGTCTGTGAACAATTTTCGGAGAACTACACAACCCACCAAAAGACACGACTTATACACGAATATAAATCCTATTATTGGGATGAGCCAAATCTTTACAAGAGGGGATTAGACCAAATCTTGCGTCTATATGTACCAGAGACTGCTCACCAGCACATACTATCCCAATGCCATGACTCACTATATGGTGGACATTTTGGAGGTCAACGCACAACAACAAAAGTGTTACAAGCGGATATTTTTGGCCGACTCTATTTAAGGATGCAAGAGATTATTCTATGAGATGCGACAGGTGCCAACGCACGGGAAACATCTCATGGAAGAATGCGATGCCAATGAATATTATCTTAGAATTGGAGCTATATGACGTATGGGGCATAGACTTCATGGGACCATTTTCACCATCAAATGGTTATAAATACATTTTGTTGGTCGTCGATTATGTTTTCAAATGGGTTGAAGCAGTATTGTGCGTCGCAAGCGATGCGACAATAGTCTCCAAATTCTTGCAGAGAAATATCTTCACCGGCATCCCACGAGTTGCTGCTCAAGTATAATATCCACCATAAGGTCGCCACCACATATTATCCATAGACAAACGACCAGACCGAAGTGTCTAACAGGCAAAATGATCCTAGAAAAGGTAGTGAATCCTTCACGCAAAGATTGGGCCATGAACCTGGACGATGCCTTGTGGGCATACAGGACCGCCTATAAAACACTTATAGGCATGTCCTCGTATGCACTGGTGTTTGGGAAGGCATGCAACTTACCACTTGAATTGGAGCACAGAGCATTGTGGGCAGTGAAGAAGCTCAATTTTGATTTGAAGACCGTAGGGGAGACAAGAAAACTTCAGTTGATCGACCTAGACGAATGGAGAACTCAACCATATGAAAATGCCAAGATCTACAAGGAGCGTGCAAAATGTTGGCATGACAAATGACTATGCGAGAAGAATCTCCAGGTTGGATAGAACGTCTTGTTATACAATTCTCGTCTACGAATTTTTCTCGAAAAATTAAAGTCACGATGGTCCGGACCATTTATAATCAAAGAGATATTCCCGTATGGGGCGGTTGAGTTAACTAATGAGGATGGGGCCAACGTATTCAAAATCAATGGACAAAGTGTCAAGATATATCACGGAGGAGACTTGCATCATGAGAAGACCTCCATGGACCTGAGGAATTCCTGACTGAAGAAGAAATAAGCAGTCTCTGTGATAGTATGCGATACAAACTCATCAAGGACGCAATTTTTTTGAAGTATTTTTTTTATATCTGTATTTCATGAATTTACTCTACCTTTTTTTTTCGTACAAACAACACATCTCAAAAAAAAAAAAAAAAAAATCAACTCTGTCTTTCATATTTTTGACCCTCTTGATTTTTTAGCAACGATCGTGGTAAACGATTGTGGTGGAGCTACGCGATAACAAAAAAACGCGAACAGTTCGTTTAGCCCATCGCAATCGAAGAATCAACCTGCCACAAAGAAGGATGTGATCACAGATGATGCGGGCAACAGAGCAAATTTGGGGGTTGTATCTTTCTTTGACTTTGTTTATTTCAAATTTTGCACTCTCGCATCTCATTCTTAACATTGATAATTTTATCATTGCATCCTCTTTAGTTGGCACAATCATTTAATACTTTAGTTAGTCAACGCATTTCTTTCCGTACCAATATGATTTCAATGATGAAACGCATGCCTCTATTTTTCATCGCATGTACTAGAATCAACTTAATTTTAGGACAGTCAATTCATGAAATATTTCTAGAAGCTAGCGGTCCACTGATAACGGGCAGAAATGCATGTCAATATAGGCCTTTTATTTAGAATTATGAGGCTGTTAAGTAGAATATGCGACGAATATGTTAGGAATTCATGAGAAAAAGAGTTTGCATCGATCGACATTGAGAATCTCGGCTAACCCACTATTATGCGTTATTATGCGTTCAATTGTTTATTTTTTGTAGCAACCGCAGAAAGCGATCGCATGCGTGGAAGCCAGGCTATCGCAAAGACGACCGCATGGGGGAAATCTCTCCATCGCAAAGGCCAACGCATACGTTCGATGCATGAATATTGCGTCCATTAATCGCATGCGGTGATCGCATACGTCAGTCATATGGGTGTTGCGTCTGACGAGCGAATGCGTCCATCGCATAGAAGTTGCGGCCGTCAAGTGAATGTAGTCATCACAGAAAGGTTGCAGTTGCATAATAATAACCATAATAAAGGGAGGAACGCAAGGTTGGTGGAATGCAAGCATGAACGCATACATTAGGATTATCAAAAGATGATGTTGACATTTTACCTACCACGCCGTTAGCAGCAGAGATTCAGAAAAGGACCATTGCCCCACGAGTGTCAGATTTAGAGCAGATCCATAAATGTTGTCGATGATCAAGCTCTATAAATAGAAGTCGTTGAGCGGAATTTCAAATCATCCAAGGCTTTTCGCCTGAGGCTCCTCACCTTAGAGTGGGATTCTTGTGATCCAGACCAAAGTGTAAGAAGATAGCTTGAGAGTTCTTCATCTCCTTCATCCATTCTGAGTGACGACCAGAGCCTTCGCTGGAGCTAGAGTTCGAGAGAGTCTACTCCACTGCCTATCCATGGCACCACCGGTAACCTTGACACACATCTGCCAGGAGCAAGACATTGCTTCCAGCTGGTCCTTCCATTTCTTTTCTATCCTTGTATTGTATTACAATTTGGCTTAAGGAATTAATACATTTTGTGATCAATGCATTTTTATATTTCCTACGATTGCATCTCCATCTTCCTTTACTTAGCATCCTTAACTTTCATTATATCATTAAGTAAGATTGCTAGAGTATCGCATACTTAGTTATGCAGATTAGGGATATGAAGCATGTAGCAAAGCACCGGGAGGTGTACGTTGTGTGAGTTTTGTGAGAAAACCTTATTTGCTTAGTGTGAAGCTGTAGCAATGCTTATCTATAAGCGGATGCAATGCTTGTCTATGAGTAGAATCAGCAACAACTAACTGCCCGAGAAGGTAAGTGGTTGGTCACATTAAGCAATGTAAGCAAGTGTTCACTAGGGATGGGAATAATCTTACGTCAGCCAGACTTTTCTGATTACCTTGTCTTATGTATGCACCCATCACCCCTTTAGAGCTACTCGAGAGAAAGAACCTAAGACTTGAAAGAGCTAGGTTAGAATTGAGGCTCGAGAGAGCTAGATTAAGATCGCATAAGCAAGAATGGAGACTTAGGAATAAGTTCCCTTTGCTATTACACATCACGTGCATATGTGTCGGGTGTGTATGGCATGGTCGCATAAGTTTGTGTTGGCTGGGGTTGCCCTTGCAGTCAAGCTTAGTGTTGTAGTGAAGACATCCTCACATTTTATCTATTTTTCCATGCATTTTACTACGCGTCAACAGTTGTCATGTCTCTACCTCTCATTCATACTTCCACTATTTTGTTTGTTAGTTAGGAGTAGGAGTAGTGCTTAACTTATCCATCATTCTTTTATCTATCTGCCGCAAACATATTACCGCATGCCCTTTAGCTACAAGTCCCTGAGTTCGACCTCGGATTACCTGAAAAACTTGCGTTCTTGTTATACTTGGCGAGAGCGCAAGAAAACTTGTGATAGGAACACATGGTCATTGCATATGAGATCAACGCATACATTTCATTCCAACGCACGATCACTGACGCATGAGAACCAACACATAACCTAAGACATGCATCGCATATATTGCGTTCACCTAATTTTTAGTCACCAAGTTTTTGGTGCCGTTGCCAAGGACTTGGCAGCTAATGGTTTGTTGAGTTTTGTGTTTTTGCAGGCAACCTTTTTACCTTGGGAGTATTGTAGCTTGTGTGGCAAATTTGCAAACAATATTCAAGTGTAGGCGATGTGCCAAAAGCCAGTATTGACCCCAAGAGAAAAGAGCAATAAATCACATGAGCTAAAGGTAGTTCTAAGCATATGGTGGCCAACGTGCGCCCAATAATTGCTGGAAGATCCAATGGTTAGGGTAAGCTTCTTGACCTAAGCAGTTGAGAGAAATCTCCTGCATGGAAGACTCCTTGCGGTGACCTCACTCCAATTTCTCCAGGGACATCTTCTACGCTATCTTTACCTTGATTTTCGTAGTTTAGTTTATTTTTATTGTTATTTTGGATATGCAGCTGTTTCCTTGGTTGTGGTGTGTTTGCTCCTTGTAGGTGCGACAATAATTCTCCTCGGTGCGCAATTACAATGGAAGGATTCTCTTCATCATTAAACGCAGTTACAACGGAAGGATAAAAATCATTTGAAAACACCAGGTTGAAAAAAGTTTGAAATAAATCATGCGATGCCCTAGGAACAAGTAAAGTCTTTTTGATTTTGAAGGTTAAACTTGCAGTCCCTAAGTTTTAGAAATATTTTAGAAGAGACCAGGTTAGAAATAAAGAAGATTTTGGTTCATAAGATTTGAATAAGTAACCTCGAGAAATCTAGGTAAGGAAAAGGCGGCTGACTCTATAAAGAAAATCTTTAGTTTATGCTTGAGGACAAGCATTGTTTTAAATTTGGGGGTGTGATAATGGACAGAAATGCACGATTATTACAACGCAAGTAAGTAAAACAATGAGAGAATGCAACGGTAAAAATATACAAAATCATGTCCAAAAGCAGTAAACTGAGAATATTGCGATCGCATGTGCCAATCGCATAAAAACAACCAATTTACTTATTTTGTGCAGGAAAAACGCGTTGGTACAAGTAACATTGCGATCCAAGGAATTCAGCATCCGCGCGCATTGGAAGATTACGATCGCAAAGTCATGCGATCGTATGCACTTGCAAGAAGTTGTCAAGAAGGTGGCCACATAAAGATGGCGCATCAAGGTGAAAGCTTAATAAATCATGATGGAAGGGAAAGCTAATGACGGTCAAATTCAAATTTAGTTGACAAGCCATTAACGACACACTGTAGCAAGTACATTCAACTTTTCGGTGACCATTAATCGGCATATCAGACAGAAGATTTAATGACCTCCCATCATTGCAATCATTAGAGAGAAAAGCTTCTTCACCTTAAGCTCTATAAATACCGAAGGCCACCATCGATAAAGAGGTTCACCATATAGAAGATAGATCATATATAAATAGATAGCCATTAGTCTGTATTTATTCATATACTTATAAGACGGAGGCGATCGAAAAGAAGGAGATGCCGAGAGGACATTCCCGGATAGCTCGAAAGACTGTCGGGAAGCGCTATAAAAGGAAAGAGAGCCGACACTTACGAGGGCAAGGATATTCTTCTGGGTAGAGTAGATTAAAAAGATAGTGTAAAAGCCACGGGAAGTAAGACATTGCTACCAGGCTTCTTATCCCTACTTTCCATTGTTGTTTTGTATTCTAACTTTATTTATAGAAAATGGAATTCTCATCCAACCATCTGTTCAATCTCTCCACATTTCGCATGAGTAGCTAAATTTCCGAATGGGTTGAGAAGTACTTAGCTAGCATGACCTGGGATCTTCACTTTATGCGATCATTTTGTCTTATGTATGCTTTATTCACTCTTTAGAGATACTTGAAAGAGTAGTCTAAAGAAAGAATCTAGGCTTAAGAGAGTCAGATTAGAATCTAGGTTTGAGAAAGTCAGATTAGAACCGTATAAGCAAAAGATAGAAACTTAGACATAAGTTCTATTTGCTATTATGCATCGCATGCACCCTAGAAATAGGATATGATAGTATGCGGTCACCTTCTGTATGTATGTATCATTCATCATCGCATAGACAAGAATAGAGGCTTAGACATAAGTCCTATCAACATTATCGTATACATTGCATGCATCCTAGAAATAGGAACTATGGCATTTGCATTGAGAGATGACATGTTGTTGTGTGTGTGTAGAATGATCACATAACTTGAGTGCAATCTTAGAAAGTGTTAGCTAAATCCCTTCTCAACCCGTTCATCGCATACTCATTGTATTCTCGATTTCATCAACTCTTTACTCGAATCTGTCACATAGAATTTATACTTAAACAAAACACCAACCAAACTTATTTCTTTTTGCCACGCAAAGGAATCAATTTTACTGACGCATAGTAACTCAGTAGTCCCTGTGTTCGACACTGGACTTACCAGGAAACCTAGAGAGATTTATACTTGGGTTTTAATTGGAAAACTTGCATGTGCAACACATAACTCATCACTGCAATTTCATATCATTATTTCATCACATTTACACCGCATCAGGCATTAGCTATATGATAAGCTGCCATCTTCTACACAATTGAGCATTCGTCTATATGATAGACTCTTTTCATCTCCCACTTACTCAATCATTTATAAGATTGTTGTTCCTTCGGTCTCTTACTCTAGCCAAGTTCACACCGAGCTCACACTTGGATTCTCACACCAAGAATACCAAGGAAACCATTGCGGTTGTGTCCTCACTCAACTCGACTGAGTTCAAGGTTTTGGAGGTCGTTTGTTGGGTTTGCTGTTGATCGTGTTGTGTTGTGGTCATTGTGTTCGAGCATTCGTGTATTGTCGTCTTAGACGATGGAGTTAGTGATCGGGGGAGTTTGAAAAAATAAGTCTTTAAAGGTATGTATTTTTTATCCCTTGATCTTATTGTAAAGCATGTTGTAATTTTGTATTGTGCATGAAGTGTAAAATTCCGTTTCTTGATTGTAATTGTTAGTGTTCAATTTCGAATGGAATTTGGAATGGTTATTTCGCTGTTCATGGAAATCCTCATATTTGATTTCCTTCAGTTACTACATGTATGCATGAGCTTAACAATTAAACTTTTGCAACTTAACCTAAAAGAATCAAAACGTTTTATTAAAGATAAGTTTTCAACAAAGTATACCAAAAAAAACCTTTACTCGGAGTACTCCTAATACAAGGTTAAAATGAATGAAATAAACAACAAAATAAAAACAATCAAAGAATTCAAATGTTTGTCTGCTAACTAAAACATGAGAAGGACATATGTGGAAACATCTATCTAGTCCCATAGGCTCGTCACAGATTCTTCTTGTCATTCGTCATTTTTTCCCACCTTTACCTGAAAAACATATCAGAGGAAAGGGTGCATATAAAATACTCAGTAAATAACCTGTTATTGGGCCCACTAGGTGATTCTTAGCCTTCCTATCTAAGCACAAATGTATATTTTATAACATGGTAGTCTTAATGAAACTGAAGGAACAAAAATCATAGCAGTCATGGTGATCCAAAAAGAACAAATATCATGGAAGTCTGGTAATCTAGAAGGAACACATATCATGGAAGTATGGTGATTTCGAAGGAAAACTTATCATAACAGTAGTGGTGATCCAATAGGACACCGAATAGGTCATAAATAGTGAACCTGAAGGTTCACAAACACAAGATGTACATAGCCAGATAGGAAAGCTAATATTCACCATCTAATCTACCATGCATCAGACAACCAATAGACATCTTTCCCTAAATCATCATCATATTATCATAGCCATCATCTCCATCATGCAAAAATGCAAACACTAGATCTCGTGTCATGCTCATAAGATCATAGCTCATTGATTACCAGAATGCCCACACAGTTCTTACATCATTGAAGCATAGAATTATTGGGGATGATGCCCTAAACTCTCGTTGGGTCCTGTAGTTTGTAAACACAGTATTGAACAAATGCTTGTGATGTAATAATATATGATATTTTCTTCACTATTGTCTATGAAACATGGGATGTTTTAATTGCTTTACCACAAACCAAAAACTAAGATCCCTGGTTGTTGTTGTAACTTAACCATGTATGTGGAGACATACAGGTGGTCATGCCATAAATGATAACCAAAATGGTCTGTAGTATATGGATATAGGAGGGAAACCTTATCCTGGTAACGCTAGGAATGCAACTCGCTTTGTAGAATAGTTATAAGTGTTGTGACTTGCTATAGAGGGTCTGATCCTGATTATTCATGTGAAGACGTGCGAGTGGAGGGGTTCTGTATAAAGGAGTTTGTATAAGACCGAACCACAAAGTGTTATAGTCTCGTTATATAACACTGTTCATGACAGAGACTTCACTTCACTAGGATGACCATAGGTAACATGATTGCCGACTCAAACCTACTACTTGGAGGATTCGTCTAATTTGGGAGCTGGGAACTCAGCTACACAAGATGGAATTCACTCCTTCCCCGAATCAGGGGTAAGTAGATAGATTACTCCTTTAAGGGTTGATTTTGGGGCTTGAACGATGTGGTAGGCCCGAGAGGTGTCCACACATAGTAGGACTATGTTGTATTGTTCATTAGAGGGATTAGTGGTACTTAAGGAGTTAAATGTAACTACAGGGAAAAAACGGTAAATTGGCCTAACTATACTTACGAGCATCTGTGAAGGATTATCGTATTGTTGATTGGTTATATTCGATGGACACAGAAATATATTTGTGCTGAGAAGAGTGATCTTTAGTGGAATTCCTGACAGTTAACAGATGGTGGATCTCGTGGCTAAAGAGTTTAGTCAGCTATTCACGTACCGTTGGAGCTTCGAGCCACAGGTCCATAAGGTCCCCTTGGTAGCTCAATGGATTCAAGTTGAGAATCAGTTTTTGGGTCTGTTTGAAGTGTTCAAATTGACAAGAGCGAGTTTTATTATAAATAATATGATTAAACTGGTCAATTATATATGATATAGTTGACATGATGTATGAGATACATTAATTGGAGGAAATGGATATAAATATGATTTATATCTAGTGGAGGAGAAAAGGACTATGGTTTATATGTTGCATATGATGTAATATTAAACTATAAGTTATAAATATAATATGATTATATTTATTTCTAATTAAACAATTATAAGATAATAGTTGGCAGTTTTTTTCTCTATAACCGAATGAGATAGTGGGCGTTGCAATCATTTTTTTATAACTGAAGGATAAAATGAAAATGGTTTTCATTTTGCAAAGAGATCGGTTAATCGCTACACGAATTGGTACACTGGCCATCGTCTAGCATACGAGAGCATACATGATAGCTCAAAGTTTTCTAACGATTGTGTACACACGAAACTTATCTAAACCATCGTATAGTATTTGCTAAATGATCGCACGTGTGGAGTAATTTATCTAAATGATCAGCCCTATTTACTACACGATCATGCACCTTTTTATAAATGATCAAGCACCCATCTAGATATCTTCCACTTGCTTAGTCGTGGTAAATGATCGTTGTTTCATCCTCCCCTCTACCAAATCCAACAGACCCTAAACTTCCTAGATTCTCACTCCGAGAATACCGAGGTTTCCAAGTGGTTGTGTCCTCCTTTGTTGCCTTGTTCGTGAGAAGTTCATTCGGTAGTAGACAACAACGTGATTTGGTGGACGATTGCCTTGGCGAACACAGTGACTACGTGAGTTGTCGTTTTTGTACGAGAGCGAGAATTCAAGGGAAGAAAAGTTCTTCAACTATTATGTCTCTTGTCCCTTTGCATTAACGTTTGAAAAACATGCTACAAATGCATAACTTGTATGTTTGTTTGTGAATGTGGTTTTTCTGTCATAATGAATTTGGAATGATCTTGCTTCCGCTCATAGGTACTCTTTGATAAGAGTTCCTTCTATTGGTATCAGAGTCAGGTTCTGATATTCCAAATTCATTGATGCAAAGAATAGCCTTTACTTTCTCGGTGGGTAAAACATGTCTGCACTCTGTTTAATTGTTAAATGGTTTTGTGGATGTGAATTAATGGAGTTTTTTGGGATGATGCCTCTGGTTATTTTTTTTTTTTTTTACATTCAAAGTTAACTGTAAGGGCCTTTTTATTCTTTGGTGTATTAACTTGCTATCGAGTCTGTAAATTCAAAGTGTTTGAGTCTTTGTTGAGTCGCTCATGATGAGGCTTCAAGGCAAGGAGTTGTTGTACTTCTAGGATGAAGACGACCAAGAATTGGTCAGGTCGTGTAAACGATGGGGTAAGCGATTTTTCAGTATCGAATACTCAAAAGCAAGTTGACACGAGCGCACTTGACGATCGTGTACCTCAACAAGCTTCATTGCTTAGTTCCTGACTACATGATTGCGGAGTAAAATGTTTAGATGATTGTGCTTCACAGCAACGTCCTCATCTAACTGATAGTATAAACTTGCGGGTTTATGTTTGGTGCGCTAAACGATCGAGTGCTTCATGCTTCATCGCAGTGTAAATAATACTCGGTCGTAGCTAAACGATTGTTGATACCCGACCAAGTTTACTAAACGATCAGGGATGCTACGCCCAAGCAGATCAAGACCCGGTTCACCTGTGAACCGATTTGCTCCATAAAGAAATGTAATAGATAGAATTTTATTTCTGCTTATGTGGCGGTTCATTTTATTTCCGGTTATGAGGCGGTTCATCCTAGTCCATTTTGTGAATGTACATAGGATGTATGTCTAATTATATGTCATATGGTATGCCAGTTGAAATCCCACCTTAGGTTATGCATTGGTCATGCATCATTTCTCTAACTGTAAGTGTTATGATTAGAGAAGCTTGAATTAAATTACATAAGAGCATGCTCATGCATCATGTAATATAAGAGTTATATTTATGCATGCGTAAAGCATAGACATGCATCATCTTTATATTATAAGTGTTATAGTATAAGGGTGTATGGAAGCATGTTTGCTTGCTTCATTACAAATATATAAAAGGTATATATAGTAATGTATGGACATTGCATGAAGCATGATACATAGTTAAATTTATAGGTGTTAGAACTACCTAGTTGTGCATGGCAATGTGTATGGGTTTTAGTTGTTCCTTTTATAGGAGTTATAAGGAAATTAGAACTAAAATCTATAAGAAAGACATGCATGCGAACTTAGGCTTGAATCATGGTTTTAAAAATATTTACTTGGTGGAGATAGACCTAAAATCACAGTTCTAATGTGATTAGAAACCTATGGTTTAATCTTTTAATGAGTTTAATAGGATTAAATTGACTAATAAAAGATTAAAAGTGTAGAAAATCTATCTATAAAGGACCTTTTGTCTAAGGCGGGTTCTGTCTATGCTGGGGTATTTATGCTGATGGAAACAGAACACCCCTACCTGGCAACCTACCTGAAAAGGTGAATTAGATAAATTTGGAGCATGCATGCAAATTTGAGGATAGTCTGTTAAAGAGTTTAATATGACCACTTGAACTTACATAATTTCAAAGACAATAGTTGTTTTTGAGCAAATTAAACTGACTTAGAAAAATCAGTAGCCAGATGGTCAAAGTTAATGAACCCGTAGGTAGAACATTCAATGGGACGTTCTTGGGGTATAATGATACTTCATTTAAACCTCTTCGCGTTTCTGCCTTTATGTTCACACCGTGAGATCTATTCTCGGCCTCGTGGCACCCTAAGAGTGTCCCCCTAAAGGATGGTGTTTGGATAGGTCAATATCAAGGTGGATGGATTGAATGTTCATAGTAAATGGGAGGGGGACGTGCGATAACATATCCCATGGTCTCTCTCATTAGGTTGGATAAGGTTTCTGTGCATCGCCTCGAGGCACCCTAAGAGTGTCCCCCTATAGGATGGCAGTTTTGCACGATTCTTTATCTAATCTCCTGTATAGGATAAGATCGCTTTAGTCTCTTGTCCTAATCTGCTTTTTCCCTACAGTGGGCGCCTTAGGGTGGGACTCTAGGGTTGAAAACGAGGGGTTACAATTACGCGGAATTATTAAGGGTTAACAGTTCTGGTCCGAACAAATGATGACGGTTAGATGCAGTTACAAGAGTTATTTCTGTCTAATTATTGAGAGTGTCTCATCCCAGTGAAGGGGCATTTGATCACCCCACCGGTGACGTTTGTCCTGCTTCGCTGGGGCATCATTGCATAATAGATGTCTTTTCATTTAGGTACTTGGAAACTATTTTGCTAAAATTAAAATTAGTGTTAAAATGTGGTATTGCATAGACTTGTTAAGTTTGTTCTGTTTTCAGCAACGTAATTATGGCCACCGCCACATTAGCTCTACTTAGCACTGATAAGCTGACTGGCGAAAACTACGCTAGTTGGAAACACACGATCACAAAAATTTTAATCATCAATGATCTCATGTTCGTCCTTACAGAGGAATGTCCTCTTATTCCATCTCCTAACGCCACTCGAAATTTTTGGAAGGCCTATGAGCATTGGATACGGACGAATGAGAAGGCCCGAGCCTATATCTTGGCCAGTCATAATGACATTTTGGCTAAGAAGCATGAGTTTATGGTCTCAGTGTGTGAGATCATGGAGTCCCCAAAGGGAATGTTCGGACAACCATCTGGACAGCTCAAGCACGAGGCTCTGAAATGCATCTTCAACTCCAAAATAGAGGAAGCACCTCTGTTTGAGAATATGTGCTTAATATGATGGTCCACTTCAATGTGGCGAAGATGAATAGGCCTCGGATCGATGAGGGTAGCCAGGTTAGCATTATCTTGCATTCGTTGTCGGATAGCTTCCTGCACTTTGTCAGTAATGCGATTCTAAACAAAGTGGACTATACCCTTACAACACTCCTCAACGAGTTGCAAACATTCCAATCCTTACTGAAAAGTAAGGAGAAGAAGATAGGTGAGGCAAATGTTGGTTCATATTCTAAGAAGTTCTATCGAGCTTCGACCTCAGGAACTAAGTCTGCACCTTCTACTTCTAACACTACCAAGTGGAAGAAGAAGAATGGTGGTAAAGGGAAAGGGAAGGCGCCTGCTAACCCACCACTTGTCACCCAGTGGGGAAGGTGACCAGCGCCCGAAGACAAAAGAAAGTATTTTCATTGTAACCAGGATAGGCACTGAAAGAGAAATTTTCCTCGCTGAATCAAGGAGAAGAACAAGGCCAAGGCCAGGGCCAAGGAAAAGCAAGGTAAATATGACTTACTGGTGTTGGAAACTTATTTAGTGGAGAATGTTGATTCTGCCTGGATTATTGACTCTTGAGCCACTAATCATGTTTGTTTTTTTTAGGGGATTAGATCCTGGCGGCAGCTGGAGGCTGGTGAGATGACGATGCGAGTAGGCACCGGGCACGTCGTCTCAGCTGTGGTAGTGGGAGGAGTCCAGTTTACTTTGTAGAAGAAGTTTATCATTTTAGATAATGTTGATGTAGTTCTTGAGTTAAAAGGAACTTAATTTCTGTAAAGTGTCTGATACAGTGTAAATATACTATGAATTTTCAATTGAATAAAGTGTTTATTCATAAAGATGGAGTTGAAATCTGTTCAGCATATGTGGAAAACAACTTGTATGTGCTAAGGCCATTAGCAACGAGTTCCCTCCATAACATAAAGATGTTTAAAACTGTCATGACTCAAAATAAACGACAAAACATTTCTCCTAAGGAAAATGCCCAACTTTGGCACCTTCGATTAGGCACATCAATCTCAATAGGATTGAAAGGTTGGTGAAGAAGGGACTTCAAAGCGAGTTAGAGGAAAATTCTTTACTGGTGATCGTGCCTTCAGGGCAAGATGACTAAAAGACCTTTTACTGGAAAAGGTTATCGAGCCAAAGAGCCTTTTGAGTTAGTGCATTCTGACCTTTGTGGTCCGATGAATGTGCGAGCCAGGGGAGGCTATAAGTATTTTATCACCTTTACTAATGATTACTCGTATAGGTATGTTTGATGCAACGGAAGTTTGAATCCTTTGAAAAGTTTAGAGAGTAAAGCTGAAGTTGAAAATGCATTGGATAGACAGATTAAGACACTTCGATCGGATCGAGGTGGAGAGTTTTTGGTTTTGGGGTTCCAGAACTATTTGATAGAATGTGGAATCGTTTTCTCAACTCTCAGTACCGGGTACACCTCAACAGAATGGTGTAGTGGAAAGGCAAAACAAAACCTTGTTGGACATGGTTCGGTTGATGATGAGTTATGCTTCCTTACCAGACTCGTTTTGGGGTTTTGTAGTGGAGAATACAGTGTATATACTCAACTGTGTTCCTTCCAAGAATTTTGCGAGAACACAATTGAAGTTATGGAACGGGCGTAAAGCTAGTTTGCGTCACTTCAGTATATGGGGTTGTCCAACACATGTGCTTGAGGGTAATCCAAAGAAATTGGAACCACGGTCGAGGTTGTGCCTCTTTTTAAGCTACCCAAAGGTACATGAGGGTGTTACTTTTATGATTCTATGGAAAATAGAGTGTTTTTGTCTACAAATACTACCTTCCTAAAGGAGGATCATATTAGGGAGCACAGTCCACATAGTAAGATCGTGTTACGTGAGCTTTCCAACAAAACTATTGAAACTTCAACAAGAGTTGTTGAAGGGCCTACTTCATCAGTAAGAATTGGCGATGATAGTTCATCTGGTAGGTCGGTTCCACTTCAAGAGTTGAGGGAACCTCAACGCCATAGGAGGGTTGCAAACCCACCTGTTCGCTATCGGGGTTTCATGAAAATCCTGGCTATGGTAGTCGATGGCGACGTTAAGGATCCTTTGTCTTATCGGAAGGAAATGGAAGACATTGATTGGGATGAATGGGTCAAAGCCATGGATCTCGAGATGGAGTCGATGTACTTCAACTCAATGTGGGATCTTGTAGATCAGCCTGATGGGGTAACACCTATAGGTTGCAAATGGATCTACAAAAGGAAATGGGGTGCCAATGGGAAAGTGCAAACCTTCAAGGCTAGACTTGTGGCAAAGGGTTATACCCAGGTGGAGGGAGTCGACTATGAGGAGACTTTCTCGCCTATTGCCATGTTGAAGTCTATTCGCATCCTCCTGTCCATTTCCGCATTTTATGACTATGAGATATGGCAAATGGATGTCAAGACTGCCTTTCTGAATGGTAATCTCTAGGAGACCATTTATATAGTGCAACTCGAAGGATTCATAGCCCAAGGTCAAGAGTAAAAGAATTGAAAACTGAATCGATTCATTTACGGGCTGGAACAGGCGTTTCGATCTTGGAACATTCGATTTGATACTACGATCAAATCGTACGGCTTTGACTAAAACGTTGATGAGCCTTGTGTCTACAAGAAAATCATCAACAGTTCAATAGCTTTCCTAGTGTTGTATGTAGACGATATCCTACCCATTGGGAATGATGTAGGACTATTGGCTGCAGTTAAGAACTGGCTAGCAACCCAATTCCAAATGAAAGATTTGAGAAAGGCGCAGTTTGTTCTTGGTATACAGATCTTTCGGGATCGGAAGAACAAAGTGCTAGCGCTGTCTTAGACATCGTACATTGACAAGATGTTACACAAGTACTCGATGCAGAACTCCAAAAGGGGCCTACTGCCTTTCAAGCATGGAGTTACTTTGTCTAAGGAAATGTGTCCTAAGATGCCTCAAGAGGTTGAGGAGATAAGACCCGTCCCATATGCATCTGCCGTTGGCAGTTTGATGTATGCGATGCTCTAAACTAGACCAAACATCTACTATGCTGTGGGAATAGTTAGTAGGTATCAGTCTAATCCAGGAAGGGTCTCTGGACTGCAGTCAAGAACATCCTTAAGTATCTTCGAAGAACAAGGGACTACATGCTCGAGTATGGAACTAGGGATTTGATCCTTACTGGATACACGATTCTGATTTTCAGACTGATAAGGATTCTTGAAAATACATTTCAAGGTCAGTTTTTACTCTTAACAGAGGAGTAGTAGTGTGACAAAGCACAGCGAGGGTGAATCGCCGACTCCACGATGGAGGCCGAGTATGTAGCGGCTCGTGAAGCTTCTAAGAAGGTCATTTGGCTCAAGAAGTTCTTGACTGATCTAGAAGTTGTTCCAGATATGTCTAGGCCCATCATCCTCTATTGTGACAATAGTGATGCTGTGGCAAACTCCAGGGAGCCTAGGAGTCACAAGTGCGGAAAACATATAGAGTGGAAGTATCATCTCATCCATGAGATAGTGCATCGAGGGGACGTGATAGTCACGAAAATCGCTTTGGAGCACAATGTTGCTGACCCGTCTACAAAGGCTCTCATGACTACAATTTTGTAGGGTCACCTTCAGAGCATGGGTCTACGGGACCGCCCATGGCTGGACTAAGGGAAGTGGTAGATTTTTGTACTAAGCCATAGTGCCCAAGTTTATTGTTTTGTACTAGTTGATTATACACCCCACTCGTTTTAGGACAAGTGGGAGATTGTTGAGGATGATGCCCTAAACTCTTATTGGGTCCTTTAGTTTGTAAACACTTGTGATGTAATAATATATGATATTTTCTCCACTATTGTCTATGAAACATGGGATGTTTTAATTGCTTTACCACAAACCAGTAAACTAAGATCCCTGGTTGTCGTTGTAACTTAAGCATGTATGTGGAGACATACAGGTGGATCATACCTTAAGTGATAACGAAAATGATCTATAGTATATGGATACAGGATGGAAACCTTATCCTGGTAATGCTACGGATGAGGCCCGCTTTGTAGGATAGTTACAAGTGTTGTGACTTGCTACTGATGGTCTGATCCTGATCATTCATGTGAAGATACACACTCTCTCATGGCTCGAGAGGTGTTCATACATAATAGGACTATGTTGTATTATTTATTAGAGGGATTAGTCGTATTTAAGAAGTTAGATATAACTACAAGAGCAAAACGGTAAATTTGCCTAACTATACTTACGAGCATCTGTGAAGGGTTATCGTACTATTGATTGGTTATATCCGATGGACACAGAAATATATGTGGTGAGAAGAGTGCAACTATCGATCTTTAGTAGAATTCCTGACAGTTAACGGATGGTGGATCTTGTGGTTAAAGAGTTTAGTTAGCTATTAACGTACCATTGGAGCTTCAAGCCACAGATCCATAAGGTCCCCTTGGTAGCTCAATGGATTCAAGTTGAAAATAAGTTTTTGGGTTAGTTTGAAGTGTTCAAATTGACAAGAGGGAGTTTGATTATATATTATATGATTAAGGTGGTCAATTATATATGCTATAGTTGATATGATATATGAGATACATTAATTGGAGGAAATGGATATAAATATGATTTATATCTAGTGGAAGAGAAAAGGACTATGGTTTATATGTTGCATATGATGTGATATTAAACTATAGGTTATAAATATAATATGATTATATTTATTTCTAATTAAACAAATATAAGATAATTGTTAGCGGTTTTTTGTCCGTAACCGAATGAGATAGTGGGAGGTCGTAATCAGTTTTTGTAACTTAAGGATAAAATGAAAATGGTTTTCATTTTGCAAAGAAACTGGTTAATTGCTACACGAATTGGTACACTGCTCATTGCCTAGCAAACGAGAGCATACACGATAGCTTAAAGTTTTCTAAACAATCGTGTACACATGTAACTTTCCTAAATGATCGCATGGTATTTGCTAAACGATTGTGCGCGCGGAGCAATTTATCTAAATGATCGTCTAAACGATCAGCCCCATTTACTACACGATCGTGCACATTTTTCTAAATGATCAAGCACTCGTCTATACGATAGACTTCAGATATCTCTCACGCCGTGGTAAACGATCGTTGTTTCCTCCTCCTCTCTACCAAATCCAATAGAGCCCACACCTCCTGGATTTTCACTCCGAGAATACCAAGGTTTCCAAGTGATCGTGTCCTCCTTTGTTGCCTTGTTTGTGAGAAGTCAGTTTGGTGGTAGACGACAGCGTTATTTGGTGGACGATAGCCTTGGCAAGCATAGTGACTGCATGAGTTGCCATTTCCGGATGAGAGTGAGAGTTCAAGGGAAGAAAAGTTATTCAACTGGGATGTCTTTCATCCATTTGCATTCAAGTTTGAAAAGCATACCATAATTTATTGTTAAATGCATAACTTGTATAATTGTTTGTGAATGCAGTTTTTCTGTCACAATAAATTTGGAACGATCTTTCTTCCGCTCATAGGTACTCTTTGATAAGAGTTCCTTCAAGAATATCATTCCATAACATTCAATATCATGCTATCATATGTACTCAATCTCAACATCATCAACTTAGCTAGGGCATTTGGCTTGAGGGAAAACCAGTAGTTAGGCACTTACCTCAAATAAGCCCAAATATGCTCAAGCAAACTTATCCCCTATTTGTTCAATAAGATTTCAAATCAAGACCTATGACATAAACAAAATTTATGATTAACAATCAAGGTGAAAATTTCAAACACCAAGACTACTTTAGAAGCCTTCAAATCACTTACCCAACTAATGCCTTGATCTAATTCACTTTCAAGACTTCCATTAATTAATCCAAACTATGCATAAATCCACAATAACAATTACAGACTTAATTTCCAATAATGAAACTTAAGCCAAAAGGGTCCCAAAGCCTTGAGACTTACCAAAATCTTGTCGAAACACTTAAAATCTGTTGGAAAACACGTTTTAGGTTTCAAATCTCATCTTAAACTTGAATCTCAGAACCAAATACAAAGGGTATCAATAATCAAAGCCAAAACACCATAGCATAACCAAGAAATTGATAGAGTAAACTAACATACAGCGGAAAAAAAAAAAAAAAAAAAACAGAATCAATAAGCACTCTAATTACACTTAATTTGAGTTTAAAACATGCTTTTGAAATACAATTTCATAAGAGGGTTTGTTGAACACAATACCTTTGATGAACCCTCTTTAATTCCAGTTGAATTCCATGGATTGATGCTTTAATCTTCAAATAGACCACTACAAGGATCTTCTCTACTATTCTCTTGCAAGGATTGTGTGGTAGAAACACTAAATTGAGCTGGTTTTTTATAAGATTGAAGAGGGTTTGGATGGAAGAATTTCTACAGAATTTTTGGAGCTGATAAGTTTGCATGAAGAAGTGAATTGAAGTTCAAAACTTCAATATATACATGAATTTCATGCAATTGACTTAACATGTCTGATACTGAAGTGGTATGAGGTAGAAATTTGAGTGGAAAAATCAAACTTTCAAATTTAATATCAATTTAAATTTTATGCATTTTGATAAATTTAATTTAATTATAATATGATTTTCAAAAAATTAATTTTAATTTTAATTTTGTAATTTTGAATTTCGATAAATTCCAATTTAATTAATCAAAATTCTAATTTTCAACAATTTCAAAATTTGAATTTAAAATTGGATAATTAATCAAACTCATTTAATTAATTCAATTTAATATCAAATATTAAATATTTAAATATTTTGAACTCTTCAATTTTGTTTAATTTCGATATAATTAAACGTTTCAATTGTATCGAATACAATTAATAAAAGCCCTAATCGAATTTGAACATTTCAAATTCTAAACCTTATTTTGAATCTTATCAAATTTACTCAATTTACCACTATAGCTCGATAGTTGTACTCTCCTCACTATAGGTATATTTATATCCATTTTAACTATAATCGGTAAGTTGATCCTTTACAGAGTTGTTTGTATTTACAACTAGGTCAAAGTTACCATTTTACCCTTGTAAATACATCTTACTCCTTAAGCTCCCATTGATCCTCCATTGAAAAATTGATTTGTAGTCCAACATATAAATCATAACCCTCTCAACCAGGAAAGGGTGGGGCCTCGCTGTTCATGACTAGGCATCAGCGCTTAAGAGAACAACCTATCTGCTAACCCTAAGTCAGGTAGGAGTGAATTCCATCTTGCAAAGTTATGTCCCCAACTATTTATCCAGTCTTATCCTCAAAATGGGAGGCTTATTGAGCAGTGTTGTTGGACTACTCTCACCTATGCAGATCAAAGGATAATTTCGAATGAACGGGAGTTCATAGTTAGCTCGGGATTAAGATCGAGTTACTCTAGGTCATTGAATTTGAAATAGTCAGTTTTAAGAGTAAACGATTGTTCTAAAGAAAAGTGACTATTTCAAGGTCCGGTCTTATGTAAACTCATTGCACAAGATGCCTCCACTCACATGTCTCCACATGAATGAAAGGCACTTACCCGTAATTGGATGTCCGCATGACACACGTGGGGGCAAGCCAAAACAAAGATAAAATCGCCAGTATCAATGCATAAACACAACTCCTCTGTCCGGTGCAAGCCAAATCAAGCAAGACAAGAGTCGAGTTGAATATAGAACCCAACCGAAGTTGGATGCCCGCATGACACACGTGGAGGTAAGCCAAAATGAAGAACATAACCAACTTCAATGCCACATTTGAATAAGTAATCGTAAGGTTTTGAATTGTTTTGAACGAACGCATTCTCAAAAGCTAAACGCAAAGTTGCGGTGAATGAATAAAAAATTTTTTTAAGCAAAGACTTGCCGGATATAAACTTAGAAAAGATCTCTTTGAAGAATCAACCAAAGTGGAGGAGAGCATTACAGCGAAGGTTCAAGGCATGAGTAAATTATATTCTGAGAAGCTGGTCATCACAAAGGAAAGCCGAAAGGTGAGTTAGAATTTCTTGAGTATAATGCATGCTCGAGGACAAGCATGATTCTAAGTTTAGGGGTGTGATAACATGCAGAAATGCATGTCATCTCAGGCCTTTTATTTAGAATTATGAGAACTATTAAGCAGAATATGCAGCAATTGTGTTAGAAATTAATGAGAAAATGAGCTTGCGGCATTCAGCATTGAGAATCTCGGCTAACTCATTATTATGTGTTATTATGCATTCAATTGTCTATTTTTGTAGCTAACGCAGGAAGTGGACGCAAACGCGGTAGCAGGACTACCCCATAGACAACCGCATGTGGAGAAACTCTCCATCGCAAAGGCCAACTCATACGATCAACGCATGGGTGTTGCGGTAATCAGTTGTATACGTCCATCACATAGGAGTTACGATCGTCAAGCGATTGCGGTCATCGTGTAGAAGTTGTGGTATTAAGTTAATGTGGTCTCTTGCGACTACACGATAACTCATATTAGAGGGACCAACACAAGGTTGGTGGAATGAATGCATCAACGCATATATCGAGAAAATCAAAAGATAATGTTGAAATTTCACCTACCATGCCGTTAGCAGCAGAGATTCAGAAAAGAACTAACGCACCGCGAATGTTAGAATCAGAGTAGTCCATTAATATTGTCAGCGATCAAGATCTATGAATAGAAGCCGATGAGTAGAAATTCAAATCATCCAGGGTTATCCCTGCGATCCAGACTAATGCATGAGAAGAAAGCTTGAGAGTTCTTCATCTCCTTCCTCCATTCCGAGTGACGACCAGAGCCTTCGCCAGAGCTAGATCTCGAGAGAGTCAGCTCCACTGCCCATCCATGGCACCACCGGTAGCCTTGACACACATCTGCTGGAAGTAAGACATTGTTTCCAACTGGTCATTTCATTTTCTCTTCTTTTCTTATATTGTATTGTATTACATTTTGGGATTAAGGAATTAATACATTATGTGTTCAATGCATTTCTATGTTTCCTTCGATTCCATCTTCATCTTCTTTATTTAGCATCCTTAATCATTGCATCACTTAGTGAGATTGCTAGAGTATCGCACACTTAGTCATGTAGATTAGAGATATGAAGCATGTAGCAAACCACCGAGAGGTGTGCGTTGCATGAGTGTGTGAGAAAACCTTATTTGCTTAGTGTGAAGCTGTAGCAATGCCTGTCTATAGGCTAACGCAATGCTTGTCTATGAGTAAATTCAACAACAGCTAACTGCCTGGGAGGGTAAGTGGTTGGTCGCACCAAGCAATGTAAGCAATTGTTCACTAGAGATGGGAATAATCTTACATTAGCCAAGTTCATGTGGCTAATGTAATCATTTCATTAGCAATGCCTGTCTATAGGCTAACGTAATGCTTGTCTATGAGTAAATTCAACAACAGTTAACTGCCTGGGAGGGTAAGTGGTTGGTCGCACCAAGCAATGTAAGCAATTGTTCACTAGAGATGGGAATAATCTTACATTAGCCAAGTTCATGTGGTTACCTTGTCTTATGAGCGCATCATTCATCATTTAGGCATACTTGAGAGAGTAATCTAGAAACCAAATCTAAGACTCGAGAGAGTGGATTGGAATGCATAAGCAAGAATGAGAAATTAGAGATAAGCTCTGTTTGCTATTACACAGCGTATGCACCCTACGGATAGGATATTGAATGCGTACAAAAGTAGGATACGGTGGTATGCGGCTATCACGCTCATGCGGCGAGAGCACATGAGCGGGTTATGGAGGTTTAGGCATAGGCTTCTCGGCACTATCACATATACATCGCTTGCGTTGGCTAAGGTTGCCCTTGCGGTCAAGCTTAGGGTTGCGATGGAGACATCTTCCCATTTTATCTATTTTTCCATCCATTTACTATGCGTCAATGGTTGTCGTGTCTCTACCCCTCATTCATATTCTCATTGCTTTGTCTGTTAGTTAGGAGTAGGAGTAGTGTTAGCTTAACAACCCCTAAATCATTCTTTTATTCAACCACCGCATACATATTACCGCATACATCTAGCCACAAGTCTCTGAGTTCGACCTCGGATCACCCGAGAAACTTGTGTTTGCGTTATACTTAGCATGAGCGCATGAAAATTCGTGACAGGAATGCATGGTCATCACATACATTTGTTAACGCATAGTTCAATCCAACATATGACCACCAACGCATGATAATCAACGCATACATTAAGAACATGCATCACATATTGCATTCACGTAATTTTAGTCGTCAAGTAATTGACAATTAATTTCCCATCATCACTAGGAAATGGAGCTTTAGGAATATAAGGTTCAACAGAAGGTGAAAGAGGAGTACTTACCTTAGGAGTAGATGATGGTGCTTCAGATTTACCCTCATTATTCTCAGCTTCTTCGTTAGGCTTACCAGGTCAAGACTGATTATCTGATGGAAGGTCCATACAACTTCTCAGTGTGATGGCACTAACGTTGGCATGGTCTGGTTGTGCAGGCAACTTCCCTAAACCTTTGTTTTCTATTCGACTTTAGTCCCTAGATTAGCCATGCTCACCCTGGTTTCTTGTTGATAGGCCTTTGTGTCGATAGCTGGAGGGAGTCTTTTCACAGCTATTGAATTTCTTGTTGAAATTTAAGGGAATTATCAGCCAAAGTTCTAACAATGTCTTCTAAAGACATACCTATGGAAGAGGACGATAATTGATTGGAATGATTAGAACTGTCATGCCCTTGTCCTTGGCCTTGACCTCTCCATTTTAGATTCAGGTGATCACGCCATCCTAGATTGTATACCGGGCCATGTGGGTTGTACTTCTTCTAGTAACCCCCAACTACGTTGACTTGTGCTTGAGGATATGCTTTAAAGGCTTGCCCTGGTACTCTGTAGGCTCCATAAGCCACTCCTCCTTAGGCCAACCACGTCACAAGAAAAGTTAAATTAGAAAGTTGAGCTTTTAATTCTTTAACCTCAAAATTACCAGATAAATTAGATTCAGTGGCCCTAGTGCCAAAATTCTGGTTATTCTCAACCATGCGTGATATCAATTTTTTAGCCTCCCTAGGTTTCTTGTCAACAAGAGCGCCTCCAGTTGTTGAGTCGATTGAGTTCCTGTCATTAGTAAGCAAGCCACTATAGAAGTATTGAATGAGTAATTGGTCAAAAAATCTAGTGATTGGGGAAACTAGCACATAATCGTTTATAATGCTCCCAATACTCAGATAAATATTCACCTACAAACTGTTTAATGCCATACATGTCTTTTCTTATGGAATTGACTCTAGAAGCCAAAAAAATTTTTCAAGAAATTTATTTTTCAGTTCATTCCAAGTAGTAATTGACCCTAGAGCCAAGTAGTACAACCAAACCTTGGCGTCATCATGTAGTGAAAAAGAAAACGCCCTAAAGTTTAGTTGCTCTTCTGTGACTCCATGGGGTCTCATACTTACTCAAACCATATGGAAGTCCTTGATGTGTTTGTGGGGGTTCTCCCTTGCATGCCCTCTGAAGGTTGGCAGTAGATTGATTAGTCTTGGTTTGAGTTCGAATAGCACCGTGGTAGGTAGAAATACGATGCCCAGGGGCTGCTGGTCCATGTTAGGTTCAGCTAGCTCCCTCAAGGTTTTCTCACGAATCGCCTCTCCCATGGTTGTGCTATCAGCAACTTCTAGATGTTTTTCTTTTGAAATTTCTTCCCTACGTCTCCTTCGGATTCATCTCTCTTCTTAGTCAATATCTGCAAGGAAAACAAAATTTGCACTCCTAGAGGAATGGGTTATAAACAAAAGGGAACTTAAACATTCTCTTTTTGTTTGTTTTTTTTATTATTATTAAAACAGAGGCTGACTTCATTTACTTTTCTTCTTAGGAATCACAATTCTGGCTCTTGAAGGAATGATTTCAAACGTTCATGCTTGTGCCCAAAAATAAAGGCGCCAATTTTGTTCGAACTCCGAGAGTAGCATGTCATGACCGCTCTCGGCCCAAGCAAAGATAATTTATTTTCACCGATCCAAGAGTGATACTACAAACGTAGCAAAGTGGTAAGATTGAGATTGAATCTACAGGGAGACTGTTGAATTAACTTAGACAAATTTATGAATTCCAAATAAAAGGTGGGTTTTGATGATTCTTGATTTTGTTTACAAAATAAATTGCAAATCAAACAGAGAAGAAAAAATAAGAGTTAGCACAGAAAAGGGAATCGAATCAAATAAATGGAAAATCTTGGGATTAGTTTGTATGCTTTTTATTTTCTATCATTAGATACTAGTTAATTTCTTCAACTATGTGAACCCCTCAACCTATTAGAAATTCTAATATCCCAATTAGCAAATTTTGATAACAATCAAAATCAGCCTTAGTTCAGTGTCAAACTTTCCTGTCTCAACAACATACAAGTTAAAACGGAAAAGCATTAAGTAAAGGGTTCAATTGTCGAGACACACTACAAGCCGAACAACCATATCTTATAGCATGATTTATTTGGGGAGGTTTATACTAGGGCATACATGAATTTGGCAAGAAACAGTCGTGATCTTAAACATGCAAACCTAATACGTGAAACTTAATCAATCAATTATGCACAGACTAGAATGATTTTGCATACAAGAAATTTAATAAATTAGTTTGTCAGGAAAATTCACCGAAATTCTATTATTAATAAATCAAATCCATCCAAAGGGTTCATAGCAATTGAATAAATTAAATAGTAAACTTCAAGAATTAAGACATACAAACTATGCCAAGAAAATTACCTAGCCTCTAGAAGGCATACAGGAATTACAATGATCAAAGGAAAAAGTCGAGGCTGACTATGACGATGATCGATTGGAAATTTGACCTCAATAGCTCTCAAAATAGAACTGAACTCTCAAAATTCACTCTATTCGAAAGGCGAATGCATTAGGCAACTGCTTGAACTCTTTTTTCTCTATGTATCTAATGTTGAATACCAATGCAATATTTATAAGTTGTGAGCAGCATCGCGACGCTGGGAAATAGCGTTGCAATGATTTCTTATGCTGCACGTTCAACGATTTTCCGTCAACCGTCGTAGCATTGCTATGCTTGGGAGGGGCATTGCAATGCTATGTGTACTGCGTTACAAAGTTGAGTTGAGCGTCGAGATGCGTTGCAACGTTAATGATGATTCAATTCCGGAGCGTCACGACGCTTGGGGCAGCATTGCAACTCTGCCCTACACTTGATGATACTGCCTTCTAGCATCGAATGAGTGTTGGACGAAGTCTTGTGAGGAGCGTTGCGACGCTAACTGTTTTTCCAGAAGCTCATTAGTTGCTACTCGTTACTCGATACTCGTTGCTCGCTTCCTCGGTGCTCGATGCTTGTTTTCTTGGTGGAATTTGACTCGATGGCACTCGATAGCTGATCGCTCGATGGCAATTTGGCTATCTCAACTTTTTTGAAGCCTGGATGCTTAAATCAACTCCTAATTGCTTCAAATTAACCTTGTTGGCCCCAAATCGCCAATTTGACCACATGATTGCTCAGTACCTACAAAATAGGGAAACAATATGTAAAATCTGACAACGAGCCATAATTAAGCTAGGAATAATAGCTCTTTTTTAGTGTTAACAGTATCCTATAAAGAGGCATAATTTTGAACATTGTTCTAATTTCTTAGGGTTCTATACCAACACGTGTGCCAAACATCCCCCAATTTGGTAGTGATGTAAACTATTTTTACGTCCTTTCCACAACTCATATGTGTTTCTGAAACACTTTCTTAGGGAACCATGTTCAGAATATATACCGTTGTCTCTACTGAATTCTCCCAAAAGGATTGAGGTAACTGAGCATAACTCATCATTGAACGAACCATGTCTAACAAGGTTCGATTTCTTCTTTCTGCCACATCATTTTGTTTTGGTGTTCCAGGTGCTGTGAATTGTGATTGAATTCTATGATCTACTAAACAGTTTTGGAATTGTAAATCCATATACTCACCACCTTGATTTGATCAAAGTGTTTTAATTCTCTTAACTTTACATTCATCAGAATATATTCCATCTTAAGTTCTCTTAACTTTTCGAGAGTTTCTGACTTATGACTCATTAAGTAAATATAGTCATATCTTGAATAGTCATCAACAAAATTGACGAAATATTCATATCCACCTCGAGCCTTTACATTCATCAGACCACAAAGGTTTAAATGTCTAAGCTTTAGGGGTTTTTTTGGCACCAAGACATTTTCCAGAAAAAGATCTTTTAGTCATTTTTCCTTCAAGACATGATTCACATGGAGGTAAAGAACTATCTTCTAACTGATTTAGATGACTGTTTCTAACTAATCTCTCAATCTTGTTGAGATTTATGTGACCAAGTCTGAGATGCAAAAATAGGCGTAAAGAGAAATTTTTCATTTTTTATTTTGAATTTTTGTCATTTTAAACATCTCTATATTTAAAATAGCTTTTGTTTTAGTTGGTTTTAATACATAAAAGTTATTTTCAAGTCTAGCATAACAAATATGAACACCTCTTGAAAAAACGAACACTTCATTAATTTCAAAAGATACTATATACATATTTTCCAACTGACAAGCTATGGAGATCAAATTTCTTTTCACCTTTGGAAAATAATATACATTTTTTAACAAGAAAAAAGACTCTCCAAAATATAACTTGATGACCCCTTCAAAAAATTTCTCTGACGTGAAACAACATTTGCTTCACTTTCTTTTAATTTCATCATCGATTGGCAAGTTTAAACTTCATTTAACAACACGGGTCCTTTCAGCATGCTTTGTCCTCACTCATATGCATCCTAGGAAATTTCCCTGGAGGTCACCCAACATAGGATTGCTCCAAGCTAAGCATGCTTAACTTTGGAGTTCTTATGATTGAGCCTCCAAAAAGGAAGGTGTATCTTGTTGGTATAAGTAGTAACTTTCAATTCTTTTAAGCCTTTCTTAACCATACTTTCATGTCCTCAGGATCCCTCTCATTCAGATGTGACATCGGTTAATTCATGTACCCCTCCTGAACTCGGGTCGTTACAAAAGTAGTCAAATTGTAATCAATCTTATTCATTATGGCATTAGTATGAAAGGTCAGGTAGCTCTTCGGAATAGACTCCAAGATCATACTAACTTGACTAGTTTTGTCTATGGTAGCCCTGTGAGCTTCTGCAATGTTAAAGTGAACCATCATGTCTAGGACATGCTCCCTGACATTGGTTCCATCTTTCATGTGAGAGTTATGAACATATTTTATAGCCTTGTGTCGTATGAAAAATGATGGTTGCGCAAACATTTCTTGTAACGACGCCATGATCTCAAGAGTTGTGGGCATGGCTTCATGTTTCTTGTGGAGCATATCAGATATGCTCGCCAAGATACAGGCCCTTTCCTTTTCATTAGCCCTTACCCACTTATCATAGGTATCCCTAATGTTTGGGTTAGCACTTCAATTGAGAATAGGAGGACATTCCTCAGTTAAAACAAACCTCAGGTCATCAACTACTAATATTATGTTTATGCTTGACTTCCAGCTGAAGTAACCCTCTCCATTAAATTTGTCAGAAGCAAGAAGTTGTATTATCAAGTTCGACATTGCTGAAAAATTTAAAGAAATTTTACCAATCTTATGCATCTAAATCCAGATTTAGAAAAAATTAATAAAGTACCCATATTTCTTTATTTATTTGCAACGATACTATGGTGAGTTAGAATAAGTACTACCTGAGACAATCAAATAACTCATTCACTATAGCAAGACATTTTTTACTAAATACTATCTCCAAAATAATTCATATTCTGACAGTTATTTAGCTACCATTTTCAGTCAATAAATTACTAACATTTAGTAATTTTGTAAGTGTGATCTGCCATTTTCAGATCTTATAGAATGGTATGAACACACCTCAAGATGGAAGACAATGTTCAAGACAGAACTATAAGACCTTATTCATTTCTAAAGCTTGGGTTATTCTGAATCCTATGTTACAACCCTCTGTAGGGATCGGTCCAGTTAATGAATAGCTAGTTCCACCTAAAAGCGATAGTAGATGCAACATAGGAATCTCACGGTTCAAACTAATGGAGGAGACCGTAGGATACGTTGACACATTTCCTTCACCCACTTACTATGAACTACTTCCCACATTCACCTTGTTATTGACCCATGCAAACACTTTCCGAATGGAGTAGTCGTGGTAAAAGAGACACGAAGCCGAGCATGGATCTCATGATGTGAACTCTTGAGGACGTGAGAGCTAAAAACGATATATCGAATATATTGTTAATCTCCCACTATAGTGTTCTAAATGTTTGGGTATTCTTTTACTTAGGTTTAGTACGGCTAATTTTAAACAACCTAAGTCTATATGATTTTATCCAAGTATAACGTTTATACTTGGACTTCAACCTACGATGTCTAGGTGTTTAAACTAATTTTAAACCTCACACCGCTTACGCAAGCTCATAAAATCAGTTAACAGTGCTCATAATTTCGATCATAATCCCCAGGTAGGAGGTGTTATATAAACCATCAACTTAAATACCCTCAACCTTAGATAGGGTTATTGATAACTTGTAGAAATACAAGTTATTGTGGCTCAAAAGTTGAAACAATTAGGGTCTTTAATGATAAAATCTCATCATTTTTAGAGAGAATACATGGAATTACCCAAACACTATCAAACTCATGCAAAAGAATGTTTATTGCTAAAATACTGCAACACTAACGCATGATATTGCAGGATCTCAACAAAAGGCTAACGCATGATCAAGAAACGTGTCGCAGGCAAAGTCTAATGCATGGGGCATGCGTCAGAGGGATTCAACACAAGGAAGATTCATTTATTGAGGCTGTTTGTGTCAAATCACCACTTGCAAGCATGGGCACCTGCAGTGACCGACGTCTAAAAAGCATCTGAGTGTCAGGCGGCTGACCAGGGTATGGAATTTAATGCTGCCCATCATCAAGTTAGAGAAGACCGACGCATATAAATAGAAGAAATCCCACCAGATGGAAAAAGTTTTAGTGTTAACTTAGTCTTAGTTTAGAATCTTAGATATTTAGAGTTGTGTTGTGGTGCCAATAAGAACAAGAGGGAAGAGAACCACCACCATCGCCGATCAAGGAGCGGAGGAAGCTAAGCTCGAGAGAGACATTTCTTCTAATTCTTCCACAAGTGGTTGTACACGACTAGAATTGAGCCAAAGAGGACAAGAGATTGTACTCTGCGGCTTGACTTCTTTCATTTCATCTTACTTATCACTTTCATCTTCTCATTTGATTAAGTATTGGTTTTGTAAGACAATCAGTTTCTTTATAAATTCACATATTTGATCTATCATACTTTGCCATTGTTTATTTCTTGTTTATGTTGGACGCATCTATAACTTCGTTCAAAATTCCATTTCGAACGTTTAAGCTAACTAAATCAATTGGTAAAAGCATCTTTAGCTTAAACTATTCGAGAGAATAAGTAAGCCAGCATCAAGTTAGAAATGCTCAGTACATTTAGAGATAGACGCACTGGTGTTTTATTGCATCCTGTGTTTGACGCATATATCCTAGAGATAGGTATTGTATGATATTCGCATTGAGAAGTGTCGAATAGAGTCTAACGCATAAACGGAGATGAACAAGTCATCTCATTCCCATCATATTCTTGTTCATGTACATCTAACTTAGATCGACGCATATCACTTGCATCAAACTCCATTTTCACACAACCCATCATTCTCTACTCGACCCTTTTGTATCTTCTTGCACACACACACAGCAGCTTAGTGTAAATAACTCATTTCTACATACATTTAGGATATCTCTACAACAGTTACAATGCAAGGTCTGCGTTAGCTTTAATCTGAATCCCTGAGTTCGACCCTGGACTTACCAGGAACCTAAGTTGGATTTATACTTGGATCTGATTTAGGAAAACTTGAACGTCTATAGAGGAGTGCCATGCGTCCTGTTGCACATCACTAACGCAGCAACGCGTTACTAACACATCATAAACGCATCAACGCATCATTCATATTTACACTTATTTTTTCAATTATTTTATACAATACATTCCTAAGCTCGAAATCAACAAACAGTTATGAACCAACTGAGTTTGTAACCAGCTTTTATAAGATAGACCTATTTTAACTATTAAACAAATTGTTAGCCTAAGTGAGCATGCTCTTTATCTTTGTTATGAATTTTAATGTCTAGCTCAATTTTATAACAACTTATAAAAATTAAGACATGCTTTTGCATTCATAACATACAACAAATATTTCATGATTTAATATAACATTTATATTAAAACAATTGAAACCCTAAACATGCATACTTATATACTATAACATCTTATAACATATTTTCAATGTATGTACCATGCTTCCTATGGTGGAATTTTAAATCTACATGGCATACTATATGCACATACAAGATTTATTTAATTATAACATACATCACAAGCATAAATAATTAAACACAAACTGATATGGTTTTAGTTTTGGCATTCTCAAGGAAACAAAAAAAAATTATTATTACAATAATAACCAAAACTGGCTCCAAACACTTCTGGACCGCTTGAACTGCCTTGAACCAGACCTCTAATGCTAAAAAAATTTGGTTGAACCAAGCAAAAAACCATCAAGTACCATCAAACATAGAGTACTATCGATCATGCCATCAAGCATCGAGTATGCCATCGAGTATGAGCATCAAGTATGCCAACGTTCGTTGAGTATGACATCAAGCATCATCAAGCATCGGGTATTTACAAAATATCATCGAGTAAATGCCATCGACCATCGAGTAAGGCATCGTGCATCGAGTATTCGAGTAATCGAGTACGACCGAGTATGGCACCGTGCATTGAGTATGACATCAAGCATCATCGAGCATCGAGCCTTTCACAAAATACCATCGAGTAAATGCCATCGACCATCAAGTAAGGCATTATGAATCGAGTATTTCACAAAATACCATAGAGTAAGCCATGGAGTATGCCATCGAACATCGAATATTTCATAAAATACCATCGAGTAAGCCATCAAGTATGCCATCGAGCATCGAGTATTTGGCAATGGCTGAAGATCCAATTTCTGTAGCTTCACCTTCTTCACTCCTTTCTTCAATTACATCCTAATTTCAAATCTAATGACTCCAATCGAATTACAGACACTTAATCACAAAATAAGACCCATCAACCAAGAGTCAATTATAAGACAACATAATTGAAGAGTTTTCAATGCCAAAACTCAGAAAACCCATATTAGTTCACCATTTTCATACAACTTCTGAAAAACACTCACAAAACTCAAATTAACGATAATTGAGTGCTTAAATCATGCTCTGATACCAATTGATAGAGTAAAATGGTATGCAGCAAAAAAAAAAAAGAGAGAGAGAATCAAAAAGCACTCTAATTATACTTAATTTGAGTTTAAAACATGCTTTTCAAATACAATTTCACAAGAGGGTTTGTTGAACACAATACCATTGATGAACCCTCTTTAATTCCAGTTGAATTCCACGAATTGATGCTTTAATATTCAAGTTTGTTGAACACAATACCATTGATGCACCCTCTTTAATTCCAGTTGAATTCCACGAATTGATGCTTTAATATTCAAGTAAAGTCCACAAAGATCTTCTCTACTATTCTTTGCAAGGATTGCGTGGTGGAAACACTAAATTGAGCTGGTTTTTTTATAAGATTCAAGAGGGTTTAGATGGAAGAATTTCTACAGAATTTCTGGAGCTGATAAGTTTGCATGAAGAAGTGAATTGATGTTCAAAACTTCAACATATACATGAATTTCATGAAATTAACTTAACATACCTAATGCCACTTCAATATCTATTGAAATTGAAGTAACATGAGGTGGAAATTTGAGTAGGAAAATCCAATATTGAATTTTACAACTTTCAAATTTAAAACCAATTTTAATTTTATGCATTTTGATTAATTTAATTTAATTAAAACATGATTTTCAAAAAATCAATTTTAATTTTAATTTTGTAATTTTGAATTTCAATAAATGCAAATTTAATTAATAAAAAAAACTAATTTTGAACAATTTCAAAATTTGAATTTAAAATTGGATAATTAATTAAACTCATTTAATTAATTAAGTTTAATAACAAATATTAAATATAATAGTACACCTCATCTAATACTTAAATCAATATTGAAATATTTTGAACTCTTCAATTTGTTTAATTTCGATATAATTAAATGTTTCAATTGTATCGAATACAATTAATAGAAACCCTAATCGAATTTGAACATTTCAAATTACAAACCTAATTTTGAATCTTATCAAATTTACTCAATTTACTAATCCAATTAACGAGCTAGTAAAGGGACCTTATGAACCTACAGATCATGAGTTCCAACGATTTGTAATTAATTGGTTAAACTCTTTAAACGAATTAACCATTATTTGTTAACTAATTAATTGGCTAAATTTTTTTAACCGAATTAATCACTATTCATTAATTACCAAGATATACCACTATAGCTTGATAGTTGCACTCTTCTCATTGTAGATATATTTATATCCATTTTAACCATAATTGGTAAGTCGATCTTTCACAAGTCGTTCGTATTTAGAGCTAGGTCAAAGTTACCGTTTTACCCCTATAAATACATCTTGCTCCTTAAGCTCCCACTGATCCTCCATTGAACAATTGATTTGTAGTCTAACTTATAAATCATAACACTCCCAATCATGAGAGGGTGGGGCCCCGTTAATCAAGACTAGCCATCAACACTTAAGAGAACAACTTATCTCCTAACCCTAAGTTGGGTAGGAGTGAATTTCATCTTCCAAAGCTATGTCCCCAACTATTTATTCGATTTTATCCCCAAAATGGAGAATTATTGAGAAGTGATATTGAACTACTCTCACCTATGCGGATCAAAGGATAATTCTGAATAAACAGGAGTTCATAGTTAGCTCAGGATTAAGATTGAGTTACCCTAGGTTATTAAATTTAAAATAGTCAGTTTTAACAGTACACGATTGTTATAAAGAAAAATGACTATTTCGAGGTCCGGTCTTATGCAAACTCATTGCACAGGATTCCTCCATTCACATGTCTCCACATGAATGATTCTTGAATCACATCATTTGTATCAGCATATAAAATGGGTTGCATCCAATAGTGTCATCAAGATGAGATACCCAATCTCATCGATATACTTATTGACCATTTTGGCTATATACTAAAACTTGATCCTCTTTTTATATCGCCACATAAATTTAAAGTATTCATATTATTGCCATGGATTTTTTTAATATCAATAACAATTTATGGAATAAAATACTCGATAATATTTTTGTTGATAAATAGAATATGTTAACAATATTTACGAACTGGAGTTTAGAACATTCCTAATAGAAATTTCAAGAAAAACCAACAATACCTACTGAAACCACCAAGATCCCATTAAATTCAAGATTCTGGCAAAAAAAACCACAAGAACGACAATAGACTTGGTGGAACATGAGAACTGACAACGGCAGAATAATGAGATCTAAGCTGATAGCGAGATTGGTGGTGAAACCACGGTGATGAACGAACCCCTTATGCCGAAGATGAACGGCAGAGACTAACGTGGACACAACGCCTTGAAGATACACTTGAATCACGATTCCAGCTACAATCTCCTTGAAATCAGTTCGTGAACCACCTCAAGGTCTTCCTACTATCCTCTTGGTACCTTGGATTGAGTTGTGGGACTCAAAATAAGCTTGGATTAAGGGAACTTTTCCATTTTCCATTTCATTTTCATTTTTTGATTTCCAAATTAATTTCCAAAATTAATTTTCTTTCCAAACAATGAAATTTTATTAATTTTAAAAATTTAATTCAATAATTAATTTTTTTTTAATAAAAGTAACAATAAATAATTAATTAAACAATTTAATTAGTTCTTAATTAATTTAATATCGAACATTAAATTAACTTAATACTAATTCCACCATCATGAATCCCTATTCATGAATTTATTGTTTAAATCATATTTAAATATTACTTGATTCTCCAATTTTAATTCCAAAATTAAACACGTAATTATATCACACATAATTATTGATTCCCTTAATTCTAATTCGAACATTTCAAATTAACTTATGATACTAATCCAAGGCTAATCCATTTTTGAGCTAGTAGGTGGACCTCGTGGACCTATAGATCATGGACTCCAACGATCTGAGATTAATTGGCTAAACTCTTTACATTGGATTAACCCCTATTCGTTAACTACTGGGTCACTCCACTAAAGCCCAGAGTTACACTCCCCTCACTATAGATATATTATATCCACTCGATATAATCATGATTAGTAAGTTAACCCTTCACAAGTTGTTCGTAATAACGATTGGGTCAAATGGCTCTTTTACCCCCGAGACTACTTCTTGTTCCTTAAGTCCCACTGATCCTCTAATGAACAATTGGTTTGTGATCCAATCAACAAACCGAGTCCCTCTCAGGCCAATGAGAGGGTGGGGCCCCTTATTCAAGATCCAGAGTCAGCACTTAAGGGAGCAACCTCTCTATTATCCTGAAAGTGGGTAGGAGTCAATTCCATCTTGCACCCTATGTCCCCAACTATCTAGACGGTCTTACCCCTGAAATGGAGGTTTATTGAGCTGGCGCTATTGAGGCAACCCTCACCTATGCAAATCTAAGGATAATCCTGAATAAATAGGAGTTCATAGTTAGCTAAGGATTAAAGTCAAGTTACCTAGGTCGTCGCTTTGAAATAGTCAGTCTTAAACAGTAAACAATGTTATAAAGTAAGAGTGACTTATTTCATGGTTCGATCTTGTGCAAACTCATTGCACAGGATGCCCTCACTTCTCATGTCATGACATGTACGAATTAAGATCACTTCGTCTGTAGCACTTTAGAACTCCTTGTAACAACTACAGAGTGGACCGCATCTGATAGTATTACCAGAATAAGGCACCAAACCTTATTCATGTACTATAGACTATTTTGACTATTTACTCGAACCTAATCCACTTTTATGTCTCCACATAAAGTTCAAGTATTCATGTAATAGTCATGGATCTTTTAGTTTATTGGATTTATTTCTAAAATGAAATAAGTAATTCATATATTCAATAATAACTTATTGAATTTTCAAAATAAGTTTATTGTTTACAAACCACGAGTTTTAGGACATAAAACCCAACATGAGCATTTCAAATCCATGACACAATAGACTCCCATGAATAACGCTCGACGAATGGTGAGATTCGACGAAAAAGGAGGACGACGTGGCTTCGGTAGCTACGCATGATACTAGACGTGGTGGCTAGCCCTCAACTGATAGATAGAGAGAGAGAGAAATGGTTGCACGAAAATCTCTTTTAATTTCTCTTTTTTTAACCTTAAAGCACACAAGTAACTTGTAATGACCGAATCCTTACATATTATGATCCAACCGCTACGACATGCATACTTAGACATTTCTATCATGAGATGAGTTTTGGAAAAAAAAATCTCAAAAGAACATATCTAAGATTTTATTAATTAGGTAGAAAACTATATAAAAAGTTTATTTTACAAAATATCAGGATCCATAAAACATTAGCGTAGTGATACAAAAATGCATATGCCTATAATAGTGAGTTTGATGGTTGGCCATTTGAACAACGTCCAGTTCTGCCACCTACGTTGTGTCCTTACCTACAAAGTCTGTAAAAATAGGATGAGTATATAATATACCCAGTAAGTAGTTCTCACATAAGGTAGTGACCAAATGCACAATCACATGCAACATGTCCTGAAAACATATGATTGGGATCGAAAACATTTAATAACATGTGGTGGTCGGTTATGCTTCTAACGTAAATTTCTCCACCCTGATAGGAAGATGAGGACTTAGGCGGACACTAACCCATCTGATGATTAGCGGGTTATGCAGTCAGTAGGGCCAGAGTCGCATCTAACATCAACCATTAACATAAACGTAAGATTGGACTAGAGGGGTGTAACCATACATACCTTGTTAATCCCTAGCATAAACTTGACATAGAATTGGGTCTAGAGGGGTGCAATCTACATGCCCTGCTAACCCTAGAAGCATAACCTTTATCTAATTAAAATTTAATCTTATTTCATCGTTGTGAACAAGCATAATGCATGGGGTTCCTTGTCAATAAACATATTTTAAACATGTAATGCAACATAACAATAACATAATTATGCAACATATTAAAGGTACACTACCATGAAACACTTAAAGAGAGGATGAGATAAACTACTTATCTTGACTGCGATCCTAGTTATTCCTTATTATTCCTTATGGTTTAATCAGTAGAGCTTTTCCTCTTAAATTTGGGCAGTACTTCCCTTGCGTCTTCTTCTTCTAACTAACAGAAATACTTCACCCTTTTCACACGATTTTTACTATTGAGTTTTGTTTGAGAATTCGTTTAACTTCCAACCTAAAGCCTCTTATTTATAGCCGTTTTCAGCTTTTCTTTGTGTGACAACTCATCCTACAAATGGCTTCTTTAAAATTACTTAGGTTTAAGAATCTCTCTTAATAAGACACCTAATTTTGGCTAATGTTTGCCCTTACGTCATCAACCTTTGTTTGTATTCCATTTTAGTGTTCTCCATGTATAATCTATAAGATCGTGGCCAAATTCAATGCATAATCCACGCTTCTGTCCAAATCTCGTTCTTCTTGTTCTCAGAATCTCGCTCTCTCCAGCTTTCTCGTTGGTTTGGCTCTCGTTACTCTCGCTCTCACTGGTTTGGCTCTCGTGGCTCTCGCTCTCGTGGCTCCTACTCTCTCCCACTGTCTCGCTAAGAATCTCGCTCTCTCCACTCTCGCTCTCTCCAATCTCACTAGTTTTCACGCGTGGGTTGCCTTCACTGCTTGTGGATTCCACTTCCCCTTTTTAACTCTTTCAAATTTTAAGAGTATATGGGCAATTAATTCACCTCCAATTCTTCCAATGAGCAGTACCCAAACAAAAAGTTATCTACTGCCCTTTGTCTCCTGAATTATCTAGCATCCAACTTCTAATTAATCCTCCATGATTATGCCCTCTTATTCATTATTTTTGGATAATTAACAAATTTCTTGTTTTTTTTTCAATTCTAAATTTTCACCCGATTTTGCTATTAAATTTATATATTTTTCATTCTTAATTATATATTTTATTTGTTTTCCTGCTTTCTAAATTAGGGTTAGGGTATTACATTTACCACCCCTTTAAATAAAATTTCGTCCTGCTAAACATTTGACATTTAATTTCCTGTAGTATATGCGTACAAATTTGGGTTGTTACATAACTATATATGTGTGTGTGTATATATATATATATATATATATCTTTCTGTTTTCCTTTTCCACCTTAAGTTCTCAATCTTCCACAATCAAACAAAACCCAAAATTAAATATATATATATATCAAATCATATCCATATTCCCAAATCTTTTATTCAAACATTTCAAATTGAATTATCTCCACAACAACCATCATGTTGGGATTGGTGTCCTAAATCTCTTTGTTCTCGTAGTTTGCGAACTTGTATAATCAAATTGTTGTTAATAAAATAAAAGTTATTTTATTTTTGCATTAACTCAGTCCAATAAATCGATATCCTAAGTTATTTTATGTAACATAAACATGCATGTGGTTAACATACAGTTAGATCATGTTTAAGTAATAACCTAAATGGTCTGTAGCATATGTATAAGGTAACGTGCCTTATTCTAGTGATACTATGGATATGACCTAGTTTGTAATTTCTACAATTGTTATAAAGTGTTACAAATGATTAATCATTCATATAGAGACATGTAAGTTAAGGTATCCTATACAAAAGATTCGTATAAGACTAGACCGCGAAATGATTAGTCTCTCTTTATAATACTGTTACTTGAAGAAATAAACATTTCAGTAAGATGACCATAGGTACCTCAACCTTAATTTTGAGTAAGTTGTGAATTCCTATCTATGAGGGCTTTGATTTGTATGGATGAGAGCGGCCAAATTTCCCGACTCAATAAACCTACCATTTTGGGAATTTGTCTGAGTAGGGAGCTAGAAACACAACTACAACAATTGAACTTCAATCCTTCCCATATTTAGGGTAAGTAGATGAATTGCTCCCTTAATAACTGATTCTGGGTCTTGAATAATGAGGCCTTACCCTCTCATTGGCCCCATAGAGATTAGATTATAGTTGGACTATAAATGACTTGTTCGTTAGAGGGATTAGGGGTACTTAAGAAGTTAGATGTAATGCAAGAGTAAAATGGCAATTTGATCCAACTGTTATTACAAGCGATTCATGAAGGATCAACTTACTGTTGATTGGTTATATCCATTGACACAAAAATATATCTACTGTGCGAAGAGTGTAGTTGTGGGTCCTTAATGGAGTGACCTACAGTTAATGAATGTTGATTAATTAAAGAACTTAGTTTTATTAATCTTTTATCATTGGAGCTTATATATTTAGGTCTATAAGGTCCCCTTGCTAAATCAATGAGGGTAAAAATGAAAATCAATTAATTTTGGATTAATTTGAATTGTTCAAATTAAATAAGGAAATTAATTGTATAACATACAATTCATATAACATATATCGATACATTATAATATATAGTTAATTATAAATATGATTTATAATTTATACTACATATGAGAAAAATAAATAATTGAATGTGATTCAAATTGATATAGTGTATATAGATACATTATAATACTAAGTTAATTTTGAATGAGATTCAAAATTGTACTTTATAATATGAGAGAGATAAATGTTTGAATAAAATTTAAATATTATTTATATGAATAAGATTTGTAAAAAAGTAAAAGTTAAAATTAATATGAATGAGATTCCTATTAAAACTATAGGTTAAAATTAATATGAATAAGAATCATGTTAAAACATATAGGTTATGTGAAAGGATATGGTTTGAATATGATTCAAATGAAATTAAATATGTGATTGATAACTTGTAGAAATACAAGTTATTTAACTTATTTTATTGAAAACTGCAAAAATCTTTGAATAAACGACAACTTTATAAAGAATTCATAAAAATAATTACACCATGCATAGAGTTGCACTATCCTTGAATGTTGTAAAAATTTGGTTTTTGGATACAAAATGTCTACTAATGCAGTCATAGAGATTTCAACGCCGACATAGGGATCACATAGTTGAACAAGTTGGTTGTCTCATGCGATGGGAAATGACATGATGTAGGGGCGTGGAAGTCAAATCAAAGACCAATTTGGTGGTTGATAAGAAAGTTTCACAGCAAAACCAATGACTTCTGATGCGAAGCAGGCGGAACATCAGGGTATGAAATTTTTTACCCCAATTGTTGGATTGTATTAGCACGCAGTGAAAGCGACAAGGATCGATAAGTACTCTAACTCATTAATTTTGACTGAAAATAAAGCATGCTATAGCAGAAATAAATGGGTTTCATGTCATACCTTTGAAGAACTCTTGAAATCTCGATTTCTAACTGCAAAAACTCTCCAAATCTTTGTGCATACCACCACAAGATCTTCCCACTATTCTCTTGGTGCTCTAGATTGAGTTATGGGACTCAAAATAAGCTGAAATTAAGAGAACTTGGAGAATGCTCACAACAACAACATAATGAAGAACTCCTTCTTCAACCCGAATTTTTCAGAAAAATTCTTACGATTGCATTGCCTCAAATTCACTCCAATCTCTTCAATATATTGCAGACCATCATGCAAGAAAGATAGTTGCATGAGATGCAACTCATGCTTGAAGTAATTGAAGCTCAAGACGGTGGGTTTAGTGTGAGATGCAGCTCATGCTTGGAGTAATCCAGGGAATTTCACCATTCCCTGTTCCATTGGCGGAGTTTATATGCGACCTTGGAGCTAGTATTAATCTTATGCCTTTGTCAGTCTTCAAACAATTGACTTGGGAGCTAATATTAATCTTATGCCTTTGTCAATCTTCAAACAATTTGGGATTGAAGAGGTCGCACCTACCACAGTCACATTATAATTAGCGGATCACTCTTTAGTGCATCCAGAAGTGAAGCTTGAAGATGTGCTTGTAAAAGTAGACAAATTCATTCTGCCAGCAGACTTCATCATATTAGATTACGAAGCGGACAAAGATATGTCCATCAATTTGGGAAGACCCTTCCTATCTACAGGAACAACACAGATTGATGTGCATAAAGGAGATATCACCATGCAAGTCAACCATCAAAAGTTGAAGTTCAATATTTTAAAAGCAATGGAATTTCTTGATGAGATCAATGCATGCGAAATAGTTGATTTGGAAGAAGATTGGCTTTGCAAGCTGGAATTTGAAATCAATGAAGAGAAAAAAATTGGAAAGAAGCAAGCACAACAATTAAATCTTGCTATGCGGTGAAAGAAATACAAAAGAATTTTGAACCCTTGGATTTGGAAGATTGGGAAGGCAAAATCAAGCCTTCACTTGAACAATCACTAGTTTTGGAATTAGAAGCACACTACACACTTGAAATATTAGTTTTAGAATTAGAAGCACACTACACACTTGAAATATTTGTTCCTTGGCCAACATGACACCTTATTGGTCATTATCTCAGCTCCACTCACAGAGGAGAAAGAAGTTGCTCTGTTGAAGGTTCTGAAGAAATAATCTAGGCAAGAGGATGGACCCTCGCTGACATCAAAGGTATCAGTCCATCTTATTGCATGTAGAAAAGGGCAATGGGTAAGTCCCGTGCAATGCATTTCAAACATCACGTGGTTTAGTCCCGTGCAATGCACTTAAAAAAGGACAGAATAACTATAGTCCTCAATCAGAACAATGAGCTAATCCTGATACGATCTTGAAGGGGTGCGAAGACACCAATCCGGTTTTGAATTGGGAGAAATACCATTTCATGATAACTAAAGGAATCATGCTTGAACATAAGGAGTCCAAATTGGGATTAGAAGTTGACAAGGCCAAAATTGACACCATAGAGAAATTACCACCACCCACTAACCTAAAAAAACTGCAAAGCTTCCTCGGACATGGTGGGTTTTATCGAAGATTTGTTAAGGAATTTTCTAAAATTGCAAAAATGTTGCATTTTCTATTAGAAGTTGATAGATCCTTTGAATTTGATTCTAATTGTTTGAGAGCATTTGAAAAATTAAAGGAAGTGCTATTCACAACACCAATTTTGATCGCACTCGATTGGTCAAAACTGTTCAAATTAATGTAAGATGCGAGCAATTATGCGATGGACGTGGTCTTAGCCCAACGCATGGAAAAAAATTCCTCATCCAATCACTTATACAACCAAGAACCTTGATAGTGCACAGGAGAATTATATAACCACTAAGAAGAAATTGATTGCAGTAGTATTTGCTGTGGAAAAATTTAGACCATATTTATTAGGATTGAAGGTAATTATTCACACTAATCACTAAGAAATCAAATATATCATGACCAAGAAGGATGCCAAGCAACGATTAATCAGATGGATTTTTCTCTTGCAAGAGTTTGATACTGAGATCATTGATTACAAAGGATCAAAAAATAAAGTTGTGAATCATCTGTCGTGACTTGAATGAGTGCGATCGCTGCCAACCTATAGTGAACGCTTCCTTTCCCGATGAAACACTATTAAAGGTTGATGAATTCTTACCCTGGTATACAGACATTGTTAATTTTTTTGGTCTGCAAGCAATTCCAGAGGATTATATTGTGCAACAAAAGAAGAAATTGATGCATGAAGAGGGTTTGGTGATTTCTGCAAAGTTTCTTTTGAAGTTCTTAGTAAGCATGAATCATAATTCAATTCAGCACTTCACTTTATAGAGTTTTCACAATGAAAATTTATGATTTGCATGAAGGGAAGCTTCTACTTGATGGAAAAATTGGAGAAGTGAATAAGGAAGTTGAATGCATAATAGATATTTCCAACATTTTGGAAATCTCCACTTTGAAAAACAATTTGCAAAATATTATCCAAAAATGATTTCCAAAATCGTGTTTTGTAAATTAAACTTATTTAATTTTATTATTATTTTTATAGAATTAATTCAATTAATTAATTTTTAAATAAAATTAAATAATTAAAACTTTTAATTAATTAAAAAATAATTTAATATCTAATATTAAATTAATAAAAACCAATTCCATCAAAGTAAAATTAATTTAATACAATTAATATTTAAATCATATTTAAACATGAATCGTTTCTCCAATTTCGTTCAATTTTGATAAAATTAAACTTTTAAATTGTATCAAATACAATAAATAGAAACCTTAATTGAATTTGAACATTTCAAATTCTAAATCCAAATTTCAAATCTTATCAAGATTACTCAATTTATTAATCCAAATTACGAGCTAGTAGAGGGATCTTATAGATTACTCAATTTATTAATCCAAACATTTTAAACTGAATTAATCACAGCTCGATAGTTGCACTCTCCTCACCGTAGATATATTTCAGTCCATTTTAACCATAATCGGTAAGTCAATTTCACAGGTTGTTTGTATTTACAGCTAGGTCAGAGATTACTGTTTTACCCTGGTAAATACATCTTGCTTCTTAAGCTCTCACTAATCCTTCATTAAACAATTGATTTATAGTCCAACTTATAAATCATAACCCTCTCTACCATGATAAGGCGGGGCCCCGTTGTTCAAGCCAAGGCATCAGCGGTTAAGAGAACAACCCATCTGTTAACCTTAAAACAAGTAGGAGTGAATTCCATATTTTAGAGTTATGTCCTCAACTATCTATTCGGTCTTATCCACAAAATGGGAAGCTTATTGAGTAGTGTTGTTGGACTACTTTCACCTTTGCAAATCAAAGGATAATCCCGAATAAATAGGAGTTCATAGTTAGCTCAGGAATAAGATTGAGTTACCCTATGTCATTGACTTTGAGATAGTCAGTTTTAACAGTAAACGGTTGTTATAAAGAAAAGTGACTATTTGATATCTTGTCTTATACAAACTTATTGCATAGGATGCCCCCACTCACATCTCTCTACATGAATAAGTTTTGGATCACATCATTTTTATTAGTATATAAAATGGACCGCATCCAATAGTGTCACCAAGATGAGGTACCCAATCTTATCCGTATACTTATAAACCATTTTGGCTACATACTAAAACTTGATCCATTTTTATGTCACCACATAATAGTTAAAGTATTCATGTTATAGTCGTGGATTCATTTATTAGATTTTCATAGAAGGATGCAATATCAATAGTAATTTATTGAATAAAAATTCAACATTTTTATTGATAAATAGAATATGTTAACAACATTTACGAACTTCAAGTTTAGGCCATTCCCATAAATCTCCCACTTGGACTAACACTCTAGTGGGATAAACATATAAAAATATAATGTTTACAATGTTGAGAAATAAAGAGAGAAAACTACAATAAACTAGGGCATCCAAAATACCCTTTGAAATTCTTCCACTTACCCTAAATTATGGTTGTAGTTCTAATCCAACCAGGTGGCCCTCGAACACTTAGCCAAGAGGGCCTTCGTAAACGAATCAACAAGGTTGTCTTCTGAGGCTATCTGTGTGACTATCACGTCTCCTCAGTACAATCTCTTTAGTGAGATGGTACTTTCTTTCGATATGTTTTCCACGTTTGTGACTTCTAGGTTCCTTGGAATTAGCAACTATACCACTATTGTCACAATACAGATTAATGGGCAGGTGCATATTTGGAACGACTTCCAAATCTGTTAGGAACTTGCAGAGCCACACTGCTTCTTTAGTTGCTTTACATGAAACTACAAATTTTGCTTCCATCGTGGAATCAGCTATACAACTTTGTTTAATGCTTCTCCACACTATAGCTCCTCCGTTAAGAGTGAAAACTGATCCTGAGGTAGATTTCCTAGAATCTACCTCAGTCTTAAAATCAGAATCAGTGTATCCTATAAGGATCAAATCCTTAGGTCCATACACAAATGTATAGTTCCTTGTTCTCCTGAGATACTTGAGGATGTTTTTTACAGCCGTCCAATGACTGTGGCCCGGGTTAGATGGGAACCTACTGACGATTCCAACTGCAAAACCATCTGTCAGGACGTGTACATAACATAGCATACATCAGACTCCCAACTGCTGATGCTTATGGAATTCTTTTCATTTCTTCAACTTCTTGAGGTGTCTTAGGAGACTGTTCCTTTGACAAATGAATTCCATGTCTAAAAGGTAACATACCTTTTTTGGAATTTTGCATGTATCTTGACAACATTTTGTCAATATAAGATGCCTGAGATAGTGTTAAGGTTATGTTCTTTTGATTTTAAAAAATCTGAATCCCAAAAACATGAGCATCTCCCAAATCTTTCATTTGGAATTGTGATGCTAACCATCTCGTTACGTCAACAAGGTAACTTGTCTCATTCCCAATTAGTAAGATATCATCAACATAAGGGACCAATAATGCTACAGTTTTCTTAACTATCTTGTATACACAAGATTTGTCAACATTCTATTCAAAGCCATAAGATTTGATCGCAGTGTCAAATCTTATATTCTAGAATCTAGAAGATTGTTTCAACCCATAAATGGATCTCTTAAGCTTATAAACTTTTTGCTCTTGACCCTGTTGAACCCTGATGGTTAAGACATAAAAATACTTTTATCAAGATGGCCATTCAGAAAAGTTGTCTTGACATTCATTTGTCATATCTCATAGTCATAATATGCGGCAATGGATAAGAGTATTCTTATTGATTTTATCATGGCAAGAGGAGAGAAGATTTCTTCATAGTTAATCCCATCTTTTTGGGTAAAACCTTTTGCCATGAGTCTAGCTTTATAGGTTTACACCTTGCCAGTTTGGTATATTTTCCTCTTGTAGATCCATTTACAACCTATAGGTTTAACCATATGTGGTTGATCTATAAGATCCCAAACAGAATTAGATACATAGACTCCATTTCTATGTCCATGCCTTTTAACCATTGTTCCCTATCAACATCCTCCATTGCCTGTTTAAAGGTCAATAGATCCTTTAAACCATCATCAAGTATGATGTCTTGGGTTTCTGTAAACCCATGTAGCATTGAGGTTGATGAACAATCCTCCCATTTCGTCAAGGCATTCTCAACTCTTGAGAAGAATTTGATGGAGCAACAAGCGTTGTTGATGGACCAACTTCATCAACAACTTTTGTTGGTTTATCTGTAGTATCTTTGGTCATTTCTTTCAATATTAATTTACTGTGAGGTTGATGACTTTTAATATGATCTTCTTCCAAGAATGTAGCATTTGTCAAAACAAATACTTTATCTTTTTTAGAATCATAGAACAATCCTCCTTTTGTTTCTTTTGGGTATCCAACAACGAGGCATAACTTCGAACGTTGTTCCAATTTCTTAAGGTTTTGTACTAACACGTGTGCCAGACATCCCCAGACCCAAAATTAATGTAAACTACCTTTACATCCTTTCTATAACTCATACGATGTTTCAAAAACACTTTTTGAGGGAACCATGTTCATAATATATATCGCAATCTGTACTGCATACACCGAAATGGATTGAGATAACTGAGCAAAACTCATCATTGATCAAACCATGTCTAACAAGGTTCGGTTTCTCCTGTCTGCAACACCATTCTATTGTGGTTTTCCTGGTGATGTGAGTTGGGATTGAATTCCATGATCTACCAAATAGTTATGGAATTGTAAATCCATATATTCACCACTTCGATCTGATCAAAGTGTTTAGTTTTTTTACCTAATAAGTTTTCTATTTCAGTCTTGAACTCCCTAAACTTTTCAAGAGTTTCAGACTTGTGACTTATTAAGTATATATAGCCATATCTAGAATACTCTAAATGTATAAGTTCGATGGATTCTTTGGCACAAAAACATTTTCCAGTAAAAGACCTTTTAGTCATTTTTCCCTGAAGACATGACTCACGAGGAGGTAAAGAATTGTCTTTTAACTGATCTAGATTACCGTTTTTAACCAATCTCTCAATCCTGATGAAATTTATGTGACCAAGTCTAAGATGTCAAAGATAGGCATTAGAAGAAATCTTCCATTTTTTATTTTGAGTTTCAATCGTTTTAAACATCTCTATATTTAAAATAGTTTTTGCTTCAGTTGGTTTTAACACATACAAGTTATTCTTAAGTCTATGAGATAAATGTGAACACCTCTTGAAAAAACGAACACTTCATTAACATCAAAAGATACTTTATGCATATTTTTAAGTAGACAAGAAATGGTGATTAAGTTTCTTTTAATCTTTGGTACATAATACAAATTTCTTAATAAGATAAAAGAATCTCCAAAAAACCAACTTGACATCTCCCACTACTTCAGCTGAAACGACTTCTTCTATTCCCACCTTGAAATTCATTTCATACTCTGAGAGTTGTTTCCAAAAACTAGTTTGATGTAGAAAAGTGCAAACATGGTTAGCGGCTCCTGGATCTAATATCCAGGTTGAGTGAGAATTTTCCACTAAACATGTTTCAAAAACAAGTAAATTTGATTTACCTTGGTTTGCTCTTCCCACTTTCTTCTCAGCTAAATACCTTGGGCAGTTCCATTTCTAGTGCCTATCTTCTCCACAGTGGAAACATTTTCCTTTAGGAGCCTTGGTTTCCTTTACAATGAGTTATTTATTCCCTTTTTCCTTTGTCTTCATCTGTACATTTTTATATTTAGATGAAAAAGGGATATTCTTTTTGTTACCGGGTTTCATTCTTGATGAAGAACCCTTTAGAAATTTATTTTGATGTGAAATAACATTTGCTTCACTCTCTTTTAATTTCATCATTGACTAATAAGTCTGCAGTTCATTCAGTAAATTAGTCAAGTTGTAAGTTAGGTAGCTCTTCGAAAGAGAATCTAATACCATACTAACTTGACTTGCTTCGTCTATAATAGCACCGTGAGCTTCAACGACATTAAAATGAACCATCATGTCTAGGACATGTTCTCAGACATTGGTTCCATCTTTCATTCTCGAGTTATAAACATATTTTATAGTCTCGTGATGAATAGAAGATGACGGTTGCCCGAACATATCTTATGGGTTGTGGGCATGGGATCATGTTTCTTGTTGAGCACATCAGATATGCTCACTAAGATATAGGCCCTAGCCTTTTCATTCGCCCTTACCCACTTATCATACGTATCCCAAACACTTTGGTTTGTCATCAATCTGGGAATAGGAGGACATTCCTCCGTTAACACAAACCTCACATAATCAACTACTAGTATCGTGTTTAAATGTGACTTTCAGGTTGAATAACTCTCTCTGTTAAATTTCGCAGAAGCTAGAAGTTGTATGATTGAATTTGAATGTTGAAAAATAAACAATTTCTATTATTAAAGTGCATCTAAATCCAATTTTTAGCAAAAACTTAATAAAGTACCCATAAATCTTTATTTATTTGCAAGGATACTAAAATTATTTAGAATAAGTGCTACCTGAGGCAGTCAAATATCCCTTCACTAAAGTAAGACATTCTTGACTAAATATTTTCTCCTAGAATAACTCATATTCCGACAGTCATTTAGCTACCATTTTTCGATCAAGAACTCACTAACACTTAGTAATTCTATAAGTGTGACCCGCCATTTTCAGATCTTATAGAACGGTATGAGCATGCCCCTAAATTGGAAGACAATGTAAAGACGAAATTATAAGACCCTATTCATTTCTGAAGCTTCAGTTGTCCCGAATCCTATGTTACATCTCTTTGAAGGATTGTCGCTGTTAACGACTAGCTAGTGCTGCCTAAAAACGACAGCAGACGCAACATAGGAATCTCACGGTTCAAACTAATGGAGGAGACCGTAGGATATGTTGACACATTTCCTTCACCCACTTACTATGAATTACTTCCCTCATTCACCTTATTATTGACACATGCAAACACTTTCTGAATGGAGCAGTCATGGTAAAATCGACATGAAGCCGAGCATGGATCTTATGATGTGAACTTTTGAGGACGTGAGAGCTAAAAACGATATATCATATATATTGTTATTCTCCCACTGAACTGTTCTAAATGTTTTAGGTATTTCTTTAACTTAGGTTTTTTACGGCTAATTTTAAACAACCTAAGTTTATGTGTTTATTATCTAAGTATAACGTTTATATTTGGATTCAACCTACGATGTGTACGTTAAAACTAATTTTATACCTCACACTGCTCACGCATTCTCATAAAACCGGTTATCAATGCTTATTATCTCAGTCATAATCCCTAAGTAGGAGGCCTCATCCTTAGACAGGATTGTGAATTGATTGAGTTTGTAACCAAATTTTGTAAGATAACAACCTATCTAACTATTTAAAACAACTTGTTAACCAAAGTGAGCATGTTTTTTTTTATCTTTGTTATGGATTTTAATGTCTAAATCAATTTTATAATAAATTACAAAATTAGACATGCTAAACATCCATAACATACATCAAAGGCATTCAACTTTTAACATAACCTTTATACAAAAACTATTGAAACCCTATACATGCATATTATATATTATAAAAATTTTATAACATACCTCAATGCATGTAACATGCTTCCTATGATGGGATTTTTAATTCCACATGGCATACATTTATGCACATACAAAAATTTATCTAATTATAACATACATCAAACGCATAAATAATTAAACATAAAAATGATATGGTTTTTGGTTTTGGCATTTTTAAAGCAAATAAAAGCTTAACTATTACATAAATCAGCAAAGCCAACTTCAATAATTTCTGGACTGCTCGAATTGCCTTGAACCGAGCAAAAACTCATCAAGTATCAGCATGCAACCAGCATCGAGTATGTTAATATGAATCAAGTATAACACCGAGTATCATCGAACATCAAATATTTCACAAAAATACCATCGAGTAAACGCCATCTACCATCGAGTAGGGAATCTATCATCGAGTATCGAGTATTTCATGAAATATCATTGAGTAAATGCAATTATTACCATCGAATATGGCATCAAAAATCGAGTATTTCATGAAATTTCATTGAGTAAATACATCGAGTACCATCGAGTATGACATCATGTATTGAGTATTTCATGAAATTTCATCGAGAATGCCATTGAGTATCCCATCGAACATCAAGTATCTGGCAGAAATTCGAATTTTCAATTCCTACTGCTTCGACCTTCTTCACTTCTTTCTTCAGTTACATCCCAATTGCAACACTAAGACTCCAAACGAATTATAGACTCTTAAACACATATTAAGGCCCATCAAATAAGAGCAAATTACAAGAGTTACAACATAATTTAAAAGATTCAAATGTCAAAACACTGAAAAAAACCATATTAGTACACCATTTTCATACAGTTCATGAAAAACACCCACCAAACTCAAATTAACAACAATTGAGTGCTTAAATTATGCTCTAATACTAATTGTTAGAGTATATTAACATGTAGCGGAGGAAAAACAGAATCAATAAGCACTCTAATCATATTTAATTTGAGTTTAAAACATGTTTCAAAGTAACCTTTACAAAAGAGGGTTTGATGAACATAATACCTTTGAAGTATCCTTTTCAAATCCAGCTGAGTTCCACGTGAAATAACTTCAATTTTCAAGTAGACAACCACTAAGATCTTCTCTACTATTCTCTTACAAGGATTGTGTGGAGGAAATACTAAACTGAGATGAAAGTATATAAGATATGAAGAGGGTTTCGTGATTTCTGCAGAGTTTCTTTTGAAGTTCTTGAAAACCTGAAACATAATTTAGTTGAGCACTCCAATTTATAGAGCTTTTGCCATGCATATTCATGGCTTACATGAAGGGTAGATCCTATTTCATGGAGAAAATGGAGTTGTGAATAAGGAAGTTGAATACATAGTGGAGATTTCGAACATTAAAAAAATGATTTTGGAAAAATGGTTTTTTTCTAAAATCATTTCTATATTAAACTTTCTTAGTTTCATTATTTAGTTTTATACAAATTAATTCTATTAATTTTTTTTTAAATAAAACTAATTAATTAAACCTTTTAATTAATTTTGTTAATTTAATATCTAAATATTAAATTAATAATGAAATTAATATTATTAAATTAAAATTTAAAGCAGATTTTAAACATTAATCGTATCTTCAATTTCGTTTAATTTCGATAAAATTAAACATTTTAGTTGTATCGAATACAATAAATAGAAACCTTAATTGAATTTGAACATTTCAAATTCTAAACCCTAATTTCAAATCTTATCAAGTTTACTCAATTTACTAATCCAAATTGCATACTAGTAGATGAACCTTATGGACCTACAGATCATGAGCTCCAACGACTTGTAATTAATTGGTTAAACTCTTTAAACCAAATTAATCACTATTCTTTAATTACCAAGACATTCCACTATAGCTCGATAGTTGCACTCTCGTCACTATAGATATATTTCTATCTATTTTAACCATAATCGGTAAGTCAATCCTTCAAAGGTCATTCGTATTTACAGATGGATCAAATATTACCATTTTACCCCTGTAAACACATCTTACTCCTTAAGCTCCCACTGATCCTCTATTGAACAATTGATTTATAGTCCAACTTATAAATCATAACCCTCTCTTCCATGAGAGGGGGGGCTCCGTTGTTTAAGACAAAACATCAACGCTTAAGAGAACAACCCATTTGCTAACCTTAAATTAGGTATGAGTGAATTACATATTGCAAGGCTATATCCCCAGCTATCTATTCGGTCTTATCACCAAAATGGGAGGCTTATTGAGCAGTACTGTTGGACTACTCTCATCTATGTAGTTCAAAGGATAATCCCGAATAAACAGGAGTTCATAGTAAGCTCAGGATTAAGATCAAGTTACCCTAGTTCATTGAGTTTGAGATAGTCAGTTTTAATGGTAAACAGTTGTTATAAAGAGAAGTGACTATTTCGAGATCCGGTCTTATGAAAACTCATTGCACAGGATGCCTCCACTCACATGTCTCTACATGAATAATTTTTGGATCACATCATCTGTATCAGTATACAAAATAGGCCGCATCTAATAGTGTCACGAAGATGAGGTACCTAATCTCATCCCTATACTTATAGACCATTTTGGCTACATACTAAAACTTGATCCATTTTTATGTCACCACATAAAATTATCCAATAGTATTCATGTTATAGTCATGGATTCATTTATTGAATTTTCATAGAAGGATACAATATCAATAGTAATTTATTGAATAAAAAACTCAAACATTTTATTGATAAATAGAATATGTTAACAACATTTACGAACTGCGACTTTAGATCATTCCCAATGTCAAAATGTTTTCCAACAATGGTTTCCAAAATCATATTTTGTAAATTAAACTTATTTAATTTTGTTTATTAGCTTTATAAAATTAATTCAATTAATTAATTTTTAAATATAACTAGTAATTAAACCTTTTAATTAATTAAAATAATTAATATCTAATATTAAATTAATAAAAACCAATTCCATCAAAATGAAATTAATTTGATACAATTAATATTTAAATCATATTTAAATATTAGTCATTTCTCCATTTTCGTTTAATTTCGATAAAATTAAACTTTTTAATTGTATCAAATACAATAAATAGAAACCCTAATTGAATTTGAACATTTCAAATTCTAAACCCTCATTTCAAATCTTATCAAGATTACTCAATTTACTAATCCAAATTAGGAGCTAGTAGAGAAACCTTATGGACCTACAGATCATGAGCTCCAACGACTTGTAATTAATTTGTTAAACCCTTTAAACCGAATTAATTACTATTTGTTAACTACCAAGACGTTCCACTATAGCTCGATAGTTGCACTCCCCTCACTGTATATATATTTCTGTTCATTTTAACTATAATAAGTAAGTCAATCCTTCACAGGTCATTTGTATTTATAGTTGGGTCAAAGATTACCGTTTTACCCCTATAAATACATCTTGCTCCTTAAGCTCCCACTAATCTTCCATTGAACAATTGATTTATAATCCAACTTATAAATTATAACTCTCTCTACCATGAGAGGGCGGGGCCCCGTTGTTCAAGCTAAGGAATCAGTGCTTAAGAGAACAACCCATCTACTAACCCTAAAACTGGTAGGAATGAGTTTCATATTGCAGAGCTATGTCCCCAGCTATCTATCCGGTCTTATCCTCAAAACGAAATGTTTATCGAGCAATGTTGTTGGACTACTCTCACCTATGCTGATCAAAAGATAATCCCGAATAAATAGGAGTTCATAGTTAGCTTAGGATTAAGATCAAGTTATCCTAGGTTATTGAGCTTGAGATAGTCAGTTTTAACAGTAAACGGTTGTTATAAAGAAAAGTGACTATTTGATGTCTTGTCTTATACAAACTTATTGCATAGGATGCCCCCACTCACATCTCTCTACATGAATAAGTTTTGGATCACATCATTTTTATTAGTATATAAAATGGACCGCATCCAATAGTGTCACCAAGATGAGGTACCCAATCTTATCCGTATACTTATAAACCATTTTGGCTACATACTAAAACTTGATCCATTTTTATGTCACCACATAATAGTTAAAGTATTCATGTTATAGTCGTGGATTCATTTATTGGATTTTCATAGAAGGATGCAATATCAATAGTAATTTATTGAATAAAAACTCAACAACATTTTTGTTGATAAATAGAATATGTTAAGAACATTTACGAATTGTGAGTTTAGGCCATTCCCAACAATGTGGAGATATAAGAGTGGATTAGGATTGAGTAAATAGTCAAAATGATCTATATTATGCGAATAAGGTTGGATGCCTTATTCTGGTAACACTATTGGATGTGGCCCACTCTATAGTTATTACAATTTTTTGTAAACTGCTACAAACGAAGTGATCCTAATTTGTTCATGTATTAACATGAGGAGAGGGGGCATCTTATGCAATTAGTTTTCATAAGATCGAACCAAGAATTAAGTCACTCTTACTTTATAATGTTGTTTATTGTTTAAGACTGACTATTTCAAAACGATGACCTTGGTAACTTGACTATAATCCTGTGCTAACTATTAACTCTTGTTTATTTAGGATTATCCTTAGATTTGCATGGGTGAGGGTTGGCTCAATAGCGCCGTCTCAATAAGCCTCTCAATTTAGGGGTAAGATCGGGTAGATAGCTGGGGACATAGAGTGCAAGACGAAATTTACTTCTACCTGCTTTTAGGGATAATAGAGAGGTTATTCCCTAAAGTGCTGACTTTGGGTCTTGAAAAAGGGGCCCCACCCTCTCATTGACTCGAAAGGGACTCGGTTTAGTGATTGGATCACAAAAAAATTGTCCATTAAAGGATCAGTGGGACCTAAGAAGCAAGATGTAATCTCGGAGGTAAAATAACTTTTGACCCAGCCATTATTACGAAAGACCTATGAAGGGTTAACTTACTAATCATGGTTATATCGAGTGGACATAATATAGCTACAGTGAGAGAAGTGTAACTATTGGACTTTGGTAGAGTGTTCCAGTAGTTAACAGATGGTGGTTAATTAGGTTAAAGAGTTTAGCCTGTTAATCGTGGATCGTTAGAGCTCATGATCTATAGGTCCATGAGGTCCCTGTACTAGCTCATATCAGACTAAACCTTAGAATAGTTTAATGAACGAATTTTAAGTGTTCAAATTCAATTTTTGGAGCAAAGCGTTAAATATATAAGATGTTTAATTTTAAGCTAATGTTTAATTTTGAATTAAACATAAAGAGAGAGAAAATAGGAAACATTATGAATCGGGAATCATATAAATTGAGATTAGTGTTGGATTTAATACTAAATTAAATTAATTAAATTTTTTAATTAATTATTTAATATTAATTCAATTTTAAAATTGATTATTAGTATTATTTTTTAAATTAAATGAAATTGGTCAAAATTGCGTTAAAAGTCAAATTGTTGACTAGGCCAAAATTGCAATGGAAGTCAAATTGTTGACTTTTGATATTTGAAAGTCAAAAAGTCAAATTTGTTGACTTTGGACTTTGAGAGTAAAACTTTGACCAAGTTAGTGGAAAAGTCCAACATTTGTGAGTGGAAAATTCCAACTATTGAATTGCTAAGTGGTGTCTTCTTTGAAGACACTTGGCCCACTAAATCCTACTTTGAGTTAGTGGATTTTTTAGTGGCAAATTCACATCAAACTCAAAGTTGGAAAATTCCAACTATTGAATTGCTAAGTGGTGTCTTCTTTGAAGACACTTGGCCCACTAAATCCTACTTTGAGTTAGTGGATTTTTTAGTGACAAATTCACATCAAACTCAAAGTTTCATGTTTTTCATGTAATGATGTTTAAAAGGGAGTGTTTATTGAATTTAAAAAACACTTGGTCATAGTGAAATTGGATGAGATTATGTGATAATCTCATTATAATTTTCTCTCAAAGACTTAACCTTTTCCTCTCCAAATTAGTCACTCGTCAGATCCCACCATCCCATTCTAAGGCCGAAGAATAGTCGATAAGACTCTCTGGTGGTCTACGAACCGTTCGTGAGGAGATTGGAGCTAATTTGGAGAAGATTCAAAGTTTACAAAGGTTGTATACTTTTTCCCTTTTTACTTGTTATATTAATGCATTCTTATCTTTGTAATTAACCTAATTGGAGTACTTTAGATTCGTTTTTCTTCCACTGTGCATGTGTTCGTTCCATCAGTTCTAAACATGATGGTCTACTTTAATGTGTTGGAGATGAATGGATTTGTCATCAACGAAGCCAGTCAGGTTATCTTCATCTTGAAAACTCTGCCTGAGAGTTTCCTCCAGTTCCATAGCAACACTGTTATGACCAAGCTTGACTAGAACTTGATCACCCTCCTTAACGAGCTGACAAAACTTTAACGTGGTGGAGTTGAACGGGATGTCATCTACGGAGGTTTGACCTCTAGAACGATGTCTGCACCTTCTCATTCCAACACCAAAAAGTGGAAGAAGAAGAAGGGAGGTCAAGGAAAAGCTAACCCCGTTGCTGCCCAAAAGGGAAAGAAGGCCAAGGTTGCTAAGGCAATTTGTTTCCACCAAAACCAGTAAAGACATTGGAAGAGGAAATGCCCAAATATTAGGTAGAAAAAAGAAGGCCAAAAAGATAAATATGATTTACTCGTTTTAGAACCTTGTTTACTGGTGAATGAGGATTCTTCTTGGATAGTAGATTCAGGCGCCACTAATCATGTTTATTCTTTCTTTCATGGAATTAGTGCTTGGTGGCGGCTAACAACAGTAGAAAAAAGAAGGCCAAACAAGGTAAATATGATTTACTTGTTCTAGAAACTTGTTTAGTGGAGAATGAGGATTCTTCCTAGATAGTAGAGACATGACAATTAATCATGTTTATTCTTCCTTTCAGGGAATTAGTTCTTACCGGCACCTGACAACTAAAGACATGACAATGTATGTTGAAACTGGGTACATAGTCTCGACTATGGGAGTGGGAGAGCCCCTATTGATTTTACAAAAATCGTACTTATTATTAGATCATGTATATGTAGTTCCTTATTTGAAAAGGAACTTGATTTCTATAAAGTGTTTGTCAGAACAAAACTATACTTTAAATTTTATTGTAAATAAAGTATTTATTTACAAGCATGGTATTCAAATTTGTTCTACAAATCTTGAAGATAACCTTTATGTGCTAAGGTCATTAGCATTTAAGGCCCACATTAATAAAATGGCCAACTTTGGCACCTAAGACTAGGTCAAATAATTCTCAATAGGATTGAGAGGGTTGGTTAAGAATGGAATTCTAAGTGAGTTAGAAGGAAATTTTTTACTAGTATGCGAGTCGTGCCTTGAAGGCAAAATGACCTTTTATTGGAAAAGGTTACAGAGCCAAAGAACCCTTAAAACTTGTAGATTCTAACCTCTGTGGTCCTATAAATATTAAGGCAATAGGAGGTAACTCCATCTCTTTTATAGATGAAGGTATGGGTAAGTTTAGTTAATGCAACATAAGTTTGAAGCCCTTGAATAGTTCATGGAATATAAGGCTGAAGTTGAAAATGCATTAGGTAAAATAATTAAGACACTTTGAACTAATCAAAATAGAGAGTATAAGGATCTTAAGTTCCAAGACTATTTGATAGAACATGGAATTGCATCCCAACTCTCAGCACCTGGTACATCTTAGTAGAATGGTGTATTAGAAAGGAGAAGTTGAACCTTGTTGGACATGGTTTGGAATATGATGAGTTACGCTTATTTACCGGATTCGTTCTAGGGTTATGTAGCACATATTACAACCTATATTTTGAAATATTTTCTGTCCAAGAGTGTTTCTAAAACACCTTTCGAATTATGGAATGGTCATAAAGGTAGTTACGTCATTTCAGGATTTGGGGTTTCCCAGCATGTGTGCATGAGGCTAGTCCCAAGAAATTGGAACCTCATTCAAAATTATGCCTATTTGTAGGCTATCCCAAAGGAACTAGAGTTTGTTACTTTTATTATCCTAAAGATAATAAAGTGTTTGTGTCGACAAACGCTACATTTTTAGAAGAGGACTACATCAAGGAGCATAAACTGCACAGTAAGATAATGTTAAACAAGCTTTCCAACGAAACTATTGAACATTCAACAAGAGTTATTGAAGAGCCTATTACATCAACAAGAGTTGTTGATATTGGTTCATTTAATCAGTCACATCCACCTCAACCGTTGAGGGAACCTCGACGTAGTGGGAGGGTTGCGAACCCCCCTATTTATTATATGGGTTTAACATAAACCCTAACCGTCATATCTGATGGCAACTTTGAGGATCCATTATCTTACAAACAAGCAATGGAAGACATGGACAAAGATGAATTGATCAAGACTATGAATCTCGAAATGGAGTCCATGTACTTCAATTTAGTCTGGGATCTTATAAATCAACCTGATGGGGTAAAACTTATAGGTTGTCAAATGGACCTACAAGAGAAAAAAGACTACTGAGGGTATGGTTCGGACCTTTAAGGCTATACTGGTGGCAAAGGGTCATACCTAAGTTGAGGGAATTGACTATGAGGGGACTTTCTCACCTATTGCCATGTTAAAGTCTATCTGGATATGTCGAGTTTTATGCCTTAAAATATGTAGATAGTAAATGTTATTAATTGATCGTCATCAATAAAGAGTTATCAATATTAACTCAATAAATGATATTGTTTGTGTTATTTGTCTATTTTATCTTAATAATCCTAAATCCAATAAACTAACATCCAAGGTTGTCTTATGAGTCTTGAACTGTATGTGGAGACAAACATAGATCAATTTTCAAGATACAGCCTAAAGAGTCTATAGTATAGGGATAAGGTTGGGTATCTTAACCTAATAACACTATGGATACGACCCACTTTATATTCAATACAAATGCAATAATCCAATGCATTCGTGTAGGTGACACATGAGTGAGGATATCCTATGTCATTTTTGTATAAGACTGGATAGTGAAATAGTAACTACTAGATATAATATCGTTAACTAGTTAGGTTCTTATTTTAATTGGATGACCCAGACAACTTAGTCTTCATCCTGAGTATATTATTAACTCCTGTTTACGAGGGGATTGTCCTTTAATTTGTATGAGTGAGGTGGTCAGATCACCGACCCAATATGCATACCATTTTGGGGACAAGATCGAGTAGGGAGCTGGGAACATAATGATATAAGATGAAATTCTCTCCTTCCCACCTTAATGGTAAGTAGATGAATGTTCCCTTAAGTGGTATCTTCGAGACTTGAACAAATGGCTCTACCCTCTCATTGACCCAAGAGGGGTTTCTGTTTATTGGTTGACCATAAACAGGTTGTTCATTAGAGGAGCACTGGCATTTAAGGATTCAGAGGTAACTTAAGGATAAAAAGGTAATTTGACCCAGTGGTGTTACAAACACTTGTGAAGGACTAACTTGTTGGTATTGGTCTATATCCGTGGACACAAAAATATATTTGTAGTGAGAAGAGTGCAGTTGTGGGTCTCTAGCGGAGTGTACTCACAGTTAACGAATATTGATTAACTTGGTTAAAAAGTTTAACCAATTAATCTCATATCGTTGGACTTCTGATCAACAGGTCTACCAGGTCCACTCGTTAGCTCACTAAACGATACTTAAAATGAATATTTGAATTATTCAAATTAATTTCAGAAAATTATATATTAATGTGATAATATATAATTAATTATGAATATGGTCTATAATTAAATTGGAAAGTAACATTTTAATAAGATTCAAATTAACTAATTCAAGTTAATTAAATTCACAAAGAATTAATTAATAGAGAGGTATTGCACATATACATATGATACATATGATAATTAAATTATACATTAAATTGGGTTTAATATATAGCTGGTTATTTAGTTATTGTGCAAATAAAAATTAAATAAGTGTTTCAATTGGACTCATTAATTAATAAGTGTTATTTAATTAATTACAGAAAAGAAAAATATATTAGCAAAAGGGTTTGGCCCTTCTCTAAATAATGACCTCCCTATGGCCCATTGCGAAACACACAATTTTAATACAGTCTCATTGTAGAGAGAAACTCTGACAAGCAACATCCTAGTGTTATTGTGCAGATCTTTCTCTGAGCCTCTCCCTTTCCCAATAGTTGGATACCACCTATCCTCTATTGGAATCCTAAGAGAATAACGAGGTTTCTCTCATGGTAGTGTTCAAGATCGTTCAAAGAGTTGTTCGTCAAGTCCGTTTGGAGATCCGTTCGTTGGAACCTTGGAGAGGCTTGTTCATGGTATTAGGGAATCTACGAAAGTAAGAATTGTTGTAATATTTTCCCTAATGCATGCTAATTTACATGTTTATATATTCTGTTTAGAATAATGATTTTTTTAACGTAAAAATTGAATTGTGAGATGCTAGGCGTTCCTCAGAAAACACTTCCGCTGCGAGATCCAATCCCTTCAGGATACTCTTGTCGATTGCCGCATATTATGACTATGAGATTTAGCAAATGGACATCAATACTGCTTTTCTGAATGACAATCTAGAGAAAACCATCTTTATGAAACAACCAGAGGGATTCATAACTCAAGGTCAAGAGCAAAAAGTTAGCAAGCTTAAAAGGTCTTTTTATGGACTGGAACAAGCTTCTCAATTCTAGAATATAAGTTTCGATACTACGAAAAAAATCTTATGACTTTGATCAAAATATTGATGAGCCTTATGTCTAGAAGAAGTTGATCAATAGTTCAATAGCTTTCCTAGTTTTGTATGATGATATCTACTCATTAGGAATGATGTAGGTCTACTGACTGATATAAAACAATGGTTGGCAACCCAATTTCAAATGAAATATTTGGGAGAGGGGCACTTTGTTCTAGGCATTCAGATCTTTAAGGATTGTAAGAACAAATTGTTGGTCTTGTCTTAGGCATCATACATTGGCAATATGTTTATCAAATATTCTATACAAAACTCCAAAAGAAGTTTACTACCTTTCAGGCATGGAATTATCTTGCTAAAAAATAGTGTCCTAAGATGCCTCAAGAATTTGAGGAGATGGGACGAATCCCTATGCATCGGTTATTGGCAGCCTGATGTATACAATATTATGTACTAGACCTGACATTTACTATGCGGTGGGGATAGTCAGTAAATATCAGTCTAATTCTGGATTAGATCACTGGACAATAGTTAAAACCATCCTCAAGTATCTTAGAAGAATGAGGGACTACATGCTTTCCTATTGGTCTATAAGGCTCACTGACTTTGATTTTTAGATTGATAGAAATTCTAGGAAATCCACTTCAGGATCAGTATTCACTACTAATGGGAGGATTGTAGTCTGATGAAGCATAAAGCAAGTTTGCATCGTTGACTCCACCATGGTGGCAAAGTATGTAGTGTGTTATGAATCTACCAAGAAGGCCGTATGGTTCAGGAAGTTCTTGACTAATCTGAAGTTGATATGGATATGTCAAAGCCCTTAGCCGTGAGAGCCTCAAACACCTTAGCCGTGAGAGTCTTTGTAAACATATTAGCAACGTTGTGCTCTGAAGCAATCTTCGTGACGATCACGTTCCTTCGATGCACAATCTCTCGAATCAGGTGATACTTGCGCTCTATATGATTTCCACGTTTGTGGCTCCTAGGCTCCCTGAAATTAGCCACAACACCACTATTATCACTATAAAGGGTCACTTGGAGAGTCTGGGTCTACCAAGCATGCCTCATCTAGTCTAGGAAAAATGGAAGATTTATACTGGGCGCGTATTGTATGCCCTAGTTTCTTGTTTTTTATGTACTATTGTACTAGTTTGTACTTTGATCATGTATACCCCACTAGCGTTAAGAGAAGTGAGAGGTTGTGGGGTTGATGTCCTAAATCTCGTGGTCTTATAATTTGTAATTGTATTTGTACAAATATTTTATTTATTTAATAAAATAAGAGGTATTTTATTCGACATTTAGGTACATTGACCCAAGAGCCAACAAACTGAGATCCAAGGTTATCTATTGTAACATAAACATGTATGGGGAATTAATATAATCTATGTGATACATTATAGTATAAAGTTCTATTTGAAAGAAAATAAATTTTGTATATGATTCAAATATTAAGTATATAATTGTGAGTCATATAAAAACTATAGGTTGCAATTAATATGAATATGTTTCATATTAATACTATAGGTTATATGAGAGATTAAAAATTATAGGTTATATTATATGTGATATAACATATGATTTGTTATATTAAAGCAGTTTATATATATATAATATAAATATATATATATATATATATATATATATATATCTATATATATATATATAATAAATTAAATTCATTTGAATTTAATTTAGTTATGTTAATAACTCCCTCAACCTACACTCTCAAAAACCAATGTGAAAACACAGAGGGTATTCCTCTTCTTCCCTGGATCTCTCATATTCTCAGTGTGTTCTCTGTACTTTTTCTATCAAGCAAATCAAAACTCTTCTTAACAAAAATTAAACCCTAGAAGCCCACTCCTCTCTAGTGGTTCTCGTCTTTGAGAATAACGAGGAAGAGCTATTAGTGATGTTCATTTCTTTAGAGCATTGTCGTATTCGTGAGAACGTGGGAAGAGTTGGAATTGTTCGTGATCTTGTAGTGATCAGGAGAGGATTCGTAAAGAATTTGTTCTTCAATGGTAAGTCTTTCGAATTCCCTATATTTCCTCTTAGATTTCACAGAAGACAATATGCTCGATGTAAAATTGTTTATCGTTTATTTTCATTCTCTACTTTAATTGTTATGTAAAATAAAAATTAGAGATATGATTGCATTTAACGCTTCCTCTGTGGGTATTCAAAACTCTTCAAGGACGCTGCTTGCATTTTAACAAATCCTCCTCTTGTGGAAAAGTATCACGACATGACTCCAGGGGCCAAAAGGTAATTTGGCTCCTTCTTTCCTTGTTGATACAATTAAGCTCCGTTTTCGTACTGTTTTGGCACTAATGCTCCGTTCTACCTCTTAGATGCTTCATACCTGTAAAATAAAAAAATAAACATATAAAACCTAGGAACGGCCTCAAATTAAGCGGAGAACGATAGCACATTTTTATTGTTGGAGTTGTGGAGACAAAACTCTATGGAAGCACACATGATGGAATAAAAATATAAATGTATATATATATATATTTGTGTGTATGTATATAATATAATTATAATTAATGAGTTAATTATATATATATAATTCTAATTAATGAATTTGACTGAAGTCAAAACTAAAAGGGAATTTTGTTTCAGTCGTAAAATCCATCTTGGGCTTGGCCCATTCAATTAGTTTACATTATATATGTGTTTAATTGGAAAATTGAAGGCAAGAAGAAGAAAAACCGACGGTAAATTTAAAAAAAAAAAATGGCAATCGACATCCTTTTTTTAACGGTAGAAGCACACCTTTTTTTTAGCAATTTCGTGTGTGTGGTAGTGAGAAGTGAAAAAATACCGTGTGTAGCATACACCTGCCATCTTCAGCTTTAACCTCACTTGTATTGGAAGATACAAGTTAAAAGATTCCTTGACTTACATTAAATTGCATAAAGCATTAAAAGAGAGACCGAAATGAATTTTAGATGAAGATTAGGAGAACCTGAATGAAGAAGCAGTTGCGATCATTAGGATGTGTTATCAATGAAAGGTGCTAGTCTTGTAGCCGATGAAACTAATGCAGTGAAGTTAATGACAATGCTTAGAAACAGGTATGAAAAACCATCTGCCAATAGTAAGGCTTATCTTCTTAAGAAGTATTTTAATATGCAAATGGTTGAGAATGCTTCTATAAATTCTTATATAAATGAGATTATCGTTTTAATTAATCAGTTAAAATCTATTAAAATAGAATTTACTGATGAGGTGTATGCTATTCAATTATTGATGTATTACCTAATAGTTGGGAGATCATGAAAATTGCAGTGTAATTCAATAGGAGATAACACTTAATTTTTCAGAAATTTTTTATTTAAGATCTAAAGAAATTCGTAAGAAAGATAGTAGTGAAAAATCTACTACAGGTTTAGTTTTAGTGGTGACTAAAGGTAAAGGCAAGGTGGACTCTGAAAATGATGGGTCGAGTTGCAGAAATAAAAAGTGGAAGAATAGGAATAAAGAGATAGAGTGTTTTTACTGTCACAAGAAATGTCATTTCAAAAATCAATATAGGAAATTAGAAAAGAATAAGAAAAGAAAACAGGAGGTAAATTTGGTTGAAACTGAAGAAGTAACGATAAATCTAGTTGAAACTGATGAAGAAATAATTAGTGATGTCTATGCATGTGTTGAGAGTTATACACAAAGTAGTAATCACTCATCTGAATGGACAATTAAGTGCAACTTTTGTACATATTGCTTTATATAGAAGTCTATTCACATCTTTCACATCAGGACATTGTGGTCTAGTGAGAATGGGGAATAGAAGAGTTTCCAAGATTACTGGAATTAGGAACATTAATCTGAAGATAGTTTGGTGTTAGTACTACGAGATGTCAGGTTTGTGCCTATGATGAAGATAAATCTCGTCCCTATTGCCAAATTGGATGATGAGGCTTAGAGGTATGAGTTTGGCAGTCGCTAGTGTAAATTCATGTTGGGATCCTAGGTAGCGACAGTTGGTCACATAAATTATACACTATACAGATATTGGTTTAGTGTTGTTAAAGGATCAGAGAGACAGTGGATGCCAGTTAATTGGAAAATTGAAGGCAAGAAAAGAAAAACTGACGGTAAATTAAAAAGTGGTAGTGTGCATCCTTTTTTGAACAACAGAAGCACACCTTTTTTGAGGAGTTTCGTGTGTGCTGCAGTGAAAAGTGAAAACATACAGTGTGTATTTTTCCTTTAAGTGTTTCTTTTTTATTGTTAATTCCAAGATACCAAATTGTGATATAGGAAATCAAATAGTTCGTGTTGGGCTATTTGGGAGAGTTTTGTAATGTAAGTTTTGGAACTTTGCAATCTTCATCACAGTAGAATCTGCAGTTGTAAAAGACTGGATGTAGTCTCGTGTTTGAGGTGAACCAGTATTTGTTGTCATTCTCTTTTTCCTTGTCTTAGTTATTTTGCTAATTCTATGATTGTTAATTTTTTTGGCTCTAACTTGTGGATGTGGAAATTTTAGATATAATTTAGTTTCCACATTTTATTTATATCTAATTATAAATTTTCAACATTTAGTGCTGTCAAAATCTGATGGAATAGTGCAAGAATCATAACTGGAGGCTAGAGAAGATAGGACACAAAACCCTTTGAGGTGATAATAGATATTTATAATAATCGTGTAGGCATTGTGTGCACATATCCCGTCTTATGATGGCACTGCGACGGCACAAGACAACGTCGCAAAGCTGTCTTCGCCTAATGCTTCTAGAATTGACAGCCCGCAATAGTGTCGAACCACGTTGCGACGCTGTTGCTTGAGTTAGCTACTGTCTATGGTGTCACGCACAAGCATTGCAATAGTACCCTTAGGGAAATTTTATAATTATTGCCTATTTTGCTCGATTGATGCTTCAGAGCTCTGTTTTGGTCTATTGATGCCCAATTTCTGCCTCGATGGTTAATCCTACCTTCTTGATATTCGAGATCTACAAAATCATAAAATTATCATTTAAAATCTAGAATGAGCCTGAATTAAGTGAATAAGATAGCACTTTTTAGGATCTATCACACAGTTAATGCAATTAAGATACATAGATAGAATTTTTGAAAACGTAAGAAAACTATTGTCAAAACCAATCAAACTAATTGAATGAAAACAACTCCATATCAAAATATAAACAACACTTCCACCATGATACAATTAAAATCATAGTACATTGATTGCAAAAATGATATACCATGTTTAAAGTATATCAGTTTAATATATAAAAAATAAAGTATATCGACGTACTAATAATCAAATATGAAGTAACATCACTATCTTACATAAATGAGGGTAAAATTAGAATAATAGAAAATAGAAATAAAAACACATCTCTATGGCTTGAGAATATTTGCTCACAATCTTCTTACGTCACTCATTCTTCAAGCACACACATGTTCTAAGGAGAAACACATGTTCTACGGAGCAAGAGCTCCCACTAAAAGTTGTTCGAATACATTTTCCCAAAATAAAGTTAGTCAAAATAAAGTAGATATTCTCGTAGTGAAGACCTTGTCTTTTCATGGGAATAAAATACAATTGTAGGTTGTTCATAAATAATCATGAAAAATTATTTCTAATGGTAAAACTGTTGAAAATATTAATAAGATATAGTAAAATTTAAGAACTATCAAGGATAGACGTTGATAGACATTGCTAACGTCTATCATTGATAGTTCTAAAATTTTGCTATATTTTATAAATATTTTTGTTCATTTTTCTATATTTGAAAACAACGCAATAATACTTGTGATGACTTAAACTAGTTAAATAGAAAATTTTAAGTTTTATATAACATATACAATTATCAAATACCCAACTGCACCTAATCTTCATGCTATCTCCTTTTATACATAATAGAGAAAAATTTTAAAAATCAAATAAAAAACTATCGCATGACAGATTTTTATTGGGAGAAACCATTTTCGAATTCAGTTTATTTAGTATGCTTGAATTCGCCAACATGATCAACATAACCTAACTGACATAGAATTTATACGATCGACTTCAAAATCAAATGATAGATTCTCTCACTTCACATATCCACATCTCACATATTGTGAGAGAAAAAAAAGGTTATTTTAACTATTTTTACAAAATTTTGTAAAGAAATAGTGACACAATCTAGTAGTTAAATGTAAAACTTTATTGCATAAAAAAGCAATATACTCCAAGAAGTTGGGAATTACTTTTTAATTCTCAGAAAAAGTTATAGAGAAAAAAAATTCTAAAAGGAACTACTGAGTTGAAGAGATATTTTTAATTGATAAAAAGATTTATATTCATATCCCAAGAAGAAATCATAAAACAAAACCCAATGCATATCAGAAGAGATTCTCATACTAAACTAAATCTAATTATAACAATCTTACACTTGTAATATTTTGACAACTACCAATACATAATAAACTAATAACTCACAACTCATTTAATAAATGACCCCTATTTCATAATCATTTGATTTTTTTTATTTTTTTTATTTTTAAAATTAAGTATATAAACATTACTTTTATCTTCAAAATTCTTCTTTTGTTATCTACTTTTTGTCGGTGGTTTACAAAATCAAGCCAAAATTCGTAAACTAAAATAGTAGTTTTTAAAAACTTATGTTTGTTTTTTAAATTTAACTAAGAATTCAACCATTGTACTTAAGAAAAATGCAAATCATTTTAAATAATGAACATAACATAACTTAATTTTCAAATCCAAAGACCAAAAATAAAATGGTTATCAAATAAGACCTTAGTTTTTCGATTTTCTGTTATTGCTATTTGGGTTAAAGTTCGACTCTAAGATTAAAAAGAAAAATCATTATGAGAAATTAAGAGGAAATACACTTAATTTTCAAAAACTAAAAAAAAAAAAAACTAAAACATCGTTTGTTAACCATTTTGTTTTTGAAAATTAAGGTTCTAAATTATACCTTCACCTCTAAATTTAAATGTTATGTTGTCCCTTTTCTTCCAATTATATTTTAAAAAATAAAGTCAAAAGTTTTGAAAACCAAGAAAAGTAGTTTTTGAACCTAGGTTTTTTTTTTAAGATTTTGACTAAGAATCTAGAAATTTACCCGAAGAAAGTGAAATCAATGAGAATGAAATTGGGAGATAACAAACATAAATTTCTAAAACAAAATAGTTACCAAACGAGTCCGGAATGATAATGAAACGAGAAGAGTATCATAGGGAAAATGTTGGAAAAGCCTAAGGGAGTAGGTATGGATCAAGAGGTGGTCCTGGAAAAAGAATCGCAGCATTGAATTAATCTTCCAGCACAAAGATTCAAAAAGGTGGGGATTTGAAGGATATATGTGGAATAAATTGACGAACGTTTTTGTTAGAATCTATTGCTTTTGTTGAATCTTCTAAGGTTTTTTTTTATCATGTAATTTCACAAGATCCCTTCTAAAGTAGAACCAATCTCAATTCTCAAAAGATACTGCTCCTTTTTATCTCTCCCTCTCTTCATTCTCTTCTTCTTCATGGGACGAAAGTATTCAAACACTTCCAACTTGTTCCATAACTTTCCCTTCTTTTTTCTTAACCATGTGTTTTTGGTAATTCATTTCTTTCTTCTTTTTCACAAATAAACTTGGATTGTTCGTCTCTCTGTTTTTGCGTTGTACTCGTTTGGGTTGATCGTTTTGAGTCTTCCGGCTGCACGTTGTTTATGTAGGTGCTTTGTTTGTTATGGTGTCTTGATCTCGGACTGTGGGATCCATCTTGTTGTTGTATAATAATATTGTCTATTAAAAAAAAAAGGCAAGAATTTGAAACCAAGAAATATAATGAAAAGCAAAAGATGTTTAAGTTGTGACTAGTTTTAAATACATGTTTGGTAGCTAATGTTAGGGAAAAATATATTTCACTTCTATCGCATACCTAAGTAGAAAAATAATTTAAAGCTTTTGAAAGAAAGCAATAAAAGTAGGAACACTAGAATTAACGTGGAAAAACTCTAAATCGGAAAAAAGACCACGAACGAGAAAAGTTTTACTATGTAAAAAGTTATTACAATCATAGGGAATAATTCTCTCTTCCGATCCCAATTACAATAACACTCTCTCAAAACTTTTGACAACTCACATGCTCTTTGCACTCTTATACTAGAGAATACAAAAGATAAGTTAACTAGAATTAGCACACTCAAACATAAGGTGTTTCTAATTGAGACAATTTAAAACCAAAGTTATAGGCTCCTTTTATAGTACTTGGATTCTATCACTTGAACTTTTTCAATGTGAGCAATTGTACTTCTAATATTTTGTCAAAACCCAAATAGTTCATTAGAATTTGTTTCTACATAAAAGATCTAAAAAAAGGTCCATATTACATTAATGTCTTGAACATTTTATTTTCTACAAAAAAAAAAAAAAAAAAAAAAAAAAAAAACCTATGTCTTCCTACTTTCACTAATATCAGTAGCTATTTACAATTTAGCCCTCACCTGTTATATATATATATATATATTATTCTCTCTCCCTCATGCATCTATTCTCTTCCCCATGCTTCAAGGTCATTTCTTCCTCCTCCCTCTCTTTTCTTCTTCTCCCTCTCTCTTTTTTCTCCTTCCAGTGGTATGAGTTACAAGCTAGAGATGGATGGCATGGGGCATTTCGACGATGGGGCAAGCACGAGATGGCAAGAACGGTGATGGCGGACTCCAAGTGGACAAACAAAAATGACGAATTCGGAGCAAATGGATGGCGACAGCAAGCTCAAAATAAATGAATGGCAACGGCGGACTTGGAAAAGATGAACGACTGACCCGATTCAACTTTTAGTTTTATTTTTTTTCCTATTTTTCATATATATTGTGATATATATGTACTTTTTTTTAGCTTCTGTAGGAAATTTGATATATATTGTGGTATATATATTCGTTTATCTGATATAAATGAGAGTATTTTTTTATTTAGATTTCATGTATTATGATATATATAATATGGTGTAAATGAAAATTATGAAGATTTATATACTGTGCTATATTTCGTATATCGGTTTGTACTGTAATTTATGTCAAACATTGAGTCAATCTCTAATTTATGAACTATAGTATATTTCATATATTAGTTAGAATATTTTCAAATACCTAACAAAATATTCTAAGGTATATTTAAAAAACCCTTTAATCCATAAAAAATGTTCTAAGGTATATTTAAAAAAACCTTTAATCCATCAAGAAAGCCAATAGGTTGATACCTATAACCAACATAAATAGAAAATAAAATTTCATAAAATACATTTTTTTTCCAAATTAGAAAATGGAAAAAAAATAAAATAAATGTATTTTCTCTTCCAATTGATAAATGAGAAAAATTATACTAAATGCATTTTCTCTTTCTATAATAAATGTATTTTCTCTCCTTATCATTAAAGTAGCTTCGAAAATAGGAAAAAATATATAAAAGTCGGATATAAATAAATGAAAAATGTATAATGGTCCAAAATTAACCCTAAAAGTCATATTTGAAAAAAAATTCCAAATTTTAAGATATTAACCCCTTATAATTTTAAATATTTTTTGGGCCATGATCCATGTGAAATCTACCAACTTAGGGCATCATTTGGTTAAAGTGTCCTCCCTCATAAGAGATCAAATGTTTGGATTGCTTCACTTTCAACGCAAAAAAAAAAAAAAAATACATATTGAATTTTTCTTCGAGTAAAACCTAAATAAGCATAGTCAAAATTTATCGTAGTTTGAAAAATGTTGGAGGTGAGAATGAAAGGCCCGAACAAGACCTCAAAGAACTCTACAAAAAAGAGGCAATTGGTCAGTCAGTCGAATTACGAACTAGACTGAGGGGAGCCTTGCCTCAGCCTCTGAACCTGAGGCCAACCTGGTTCATAGAGCCTTCTTCCTGTAGGCCCCTGATTCCTTCCTCCTCGCTGGTTAGCCTAACTCCATTTTCTTGAGTCTAATCTCGAAGAGAATTAGAGAAAACCCTAGATTTAACCCCTCTATGCATAAAGTATTAGGTAAGTTCATCTTTCATCCCTTAAAGTTTCTATGAAAATATTGTTTTGGAGACGAAACCTTTTAGGGGTGTTAAAAAAAAACCGATCAACCCAACCCAATCCATGCGGTTTGAGTTGGGTTATCAACTCATTTGGGTTTGATTGGGTTCAAATAAATGAAATTTTTGTGAATTTTTGTGAGTTGAGTTGTTCATGGATTCACCTAAAATGATCCAAACCATCTGAACTTATTATTGACTTTACAATGTATATTTTTTACTTATGATATAATCATATATACATATATTTATTTAAGTTTTATCAATTTTTTTGGGATAATTTATTCTCCAACAACTCCTAAAAATAGTTTTTTAGCACTTTAGAAAGAAAATATTCATTATATAAATTGAAATTGAATTGTTAATCTTAATTCAATATATGAAAATAATTAAATCAAATTTTTACATATTAATAATTTACTTTCTTTTAGAACAAAAATAACCCGATCAACCCGAACCAACCCAACCCAACCCAAATGTTTCATGGTTGGGTTGGGTTCCTCTTGTAAGAAAGGGTTATTTGGGTTGAAGAAATTAACCCGAACAATTGGGTTGGATCTAAAAAGTCCTTCAACTCAACCCAAGAACACCCTAAGACCATAGGTTTACCTGATTTAAATCTCCACACACTATTTTCATATATGAACTAGCCAAACTGAATTTCACTAAAACATATAATTTAATGCAAAGAAAGTTGAAATCTATATGAGGTACAAAGGAGAGATCTTATTGTCTTGAACTAGAAACTAAGACAATAAAAATTTTAGCTAAAAATAATTGTTAAGAAATAAATATTCCAAATTATGATGTTATATGTTTAATTTGTTTGTCTTTTAATATTTGACTTTCAATATATGAGTGTATCATAATATTTTAAATTATGTTTATTTAAAGTGGCCTGGAGGGATACAAAACAAAATATGAAAATTTTCTCACCTAAAAATTTGCACATACACCAGTTCGAAGAAACTAAAACATAGAGAGAAGAGTTAGCAAAGAATTATATATATTTCCAAATATACAACTTGGAATATTTCATGAAACCAACAAAAACCTCCTTCTACTTGCAAGATACTTTCACAGTTTAGATTCTGAAAAGGAAAGAAAAAAGAAAAGATCCTCTTTGAACGATCAATCCTTTTCAAATTCAGTGTATAGCAGCCTTTTCTTTTTCTACATCATCATCATCCCCTATATATATAAACCAAAAACACACTTCTTTTATTGAAAAACCAAAATTTACTCTTATTAAAGCCCTTCCACACATCTCTAAATAGGAGTAGTGTGAGAGACTTTCAAAGTAGAACACTTTTGAAGGGCAACAGAGGAAAAAAGAGGGTTTTTAAGTTAGTGAATGGAAAAGGTGAGGAGATTAGCAGCTGAAAATGAAGTGCTGATAATAAGCAAGAGTTCTTGCTGCCTTTGTTATGCAGTGAGTGTTCTTCTAAGGGATCTTGGAGTTAGTCCCATGGTGTATGAGCTTGACCAAGACCCTGAAGGAAGAGACATGGAGAAGGCCCTTGTAAGGCTGCAGGTCTGCAACACGCCGCCCGTTCCTGCCGTCTTCATTGCCGGAGAACTCGTCGGGTCAACCAATGAAGTTATGTCTCTTCACCTAAGTGGAGATCTCAATCGAATGTTGAAGCCATACAAGGTGGTTCAAGAGAACTAAGATGATATCATATATGTCGTCTCCTCAATCAACAACCTCATATTTGCCAAAAGTTAGAAGCTTTTTATGTTATGTACTGTAATGTTTGGGTACGTAATGAATAAAACAACTGTATATCAACAAGGTCTGAAAGTTGATATGGGCTTTTATAGCATAGAACTTTTCTTTCTTTTTCTTTTTCTATATTTTTAATATCCTTCCTAGTCTAATTTCTAGATTTTTTTTTTTTTTTTTTTGTTGAAAACTTGAAATATTGTCATATCCTTGTAGAATATTAAATTATTATCGTTGCTATTTATTGTTAACCTAATGTTGTTTCAAAGGAACTACCTACATATTCCCTTTACTATGTGAACTCTCCACAACAATAATAAGTTCAATTGGAAACTATGGACTAAGTTAACTCTCCCATGGCCTTTCGATCAAACTCTATCGTCTATCTAAGTTGCCACATTCTTACCTCAAATAAACATTTAGAGAAAAGGGTGAGTGTTGATGCCAAAATTGGGCCAGGTAAAGTGGTTTGATCTCCAAGTGGTAACAATGGTAAATTTGAATTTTTTGAGAAGAAATTTGATAGATGTCAAAAAGTACAAATTTTCACTATATATAGTTACTCTCTTCCTTAGAAAAAGAAGAGTTCCAAATGATATTTTGACCCCAAAATGGCCTAAAAAGAGCAAAATGAGTGAACATGTGCTCTTGAACCACTATAAGTTAGTTTTAACTGTTTTGGACCGATTTTATAATCTTTTATAGTGGTTTTAACTGTTTTTGCAGAAATCAAGGAATGATTCACCTGCATCGAAAACCTTAAATTTTTAGATCATGCCCAGTCATTTGTGTTCGTTAGAAAGAGGTTGAATCCGATCTAGAGAGCCTTTGAGTGTGAGATTTTGCCTCAAGGAGTCTTGTTACTATTTATTTTCCAGCATTTGTTTAGTTCTTTCATTGTACTTTTCATTTCTTTATTTTCTACTCTTTGAAAGTTGACATTGTAACTCATGGCTTTTAAATTAATGAAATTTATTCATTCTTTTCTAATTATAAGCTAAATTTCTAAGAGATTCAGTCATATGGATACCCTAACACTTATGGCTTGAGCAAATGTTAATTCATCATGTTACCTTGACCTTTATATTTTCTCTGTTGAGTTTATTGATATCTTTTCAAGTTAAAGTGACCATATACATGTTAGTGGAATATTACACTGAGAAGGTTAAGATAAAATAGATTTTACAAAGGAATATGGAATTAAAGCCTAGACATAGGTTGTCATGTAACCTTAGAGATAAGGTACATCATAGGACTTAGAAATTTCTTGACATAATCTAAGATTTAGCTAATCGTAGAAATACAGAATTAGCTACATAGGCTCCTAAAAGTACTTGTGAACAAGGCTAAATAGGAGAAGTTTTTTGTCCAATGTTCGTCACTATCGATGTGATGGTCACATAGCTCAAGACATAAAGCTCGTTGGTTGAAACTTGAATGTAAATTTCTACTTTTATCTATTGTTTATTTTAATATTATGTGCAATACCAAATCTCTTCTATTATCACTAAGCTACCATCAATTTTCATTATTAGTATTGTTTTAAGAGAAATTGAATTACATTTAGCCTCATGGGATAAGATACTTGGAATACCACTAAATTTATTCTTACTTGATCATAGTGTATGCTTGAACTAGACCAATTTAAATTACATTTTTACTGTTCATATACATTTGTTCTATCAAGTTTGTTGTGTCATTGTCGGGGACCAGCTGAAAAAAAAATAATTTTTTTTTTATAGTGCTACTCAATGCGACTGCATTGACTCTATATCAAAGAAAAATCTAACTTTGCAAGGGATAGTTGGCACATGAGAAGAAGGTAGTGCCTATTTTAACCGGATCCTGAGAAAGAAAGGATCTTTTATTGTAACAAGCAAGTACCTAAATGAAAGTGTTTGGAGCAAAAAGAGTTGAGCGCATAGGAACATTTAGAAGAAGTTGCTTTTGTTCAGCAAAATCCAATGGATCACCCTAAAGTCAATCCTTCTATTCTTCCCATATAAATGGAGTGCAGCAGAATGGCAACTAGCGCCAACCACCACAACCAATTGCAAAACCCCAAAATCCTATCTTCATAGTAGAATATAGAGATAGAGCGATAAGAGAATATGCAGCCATCATGTTCCAAACTTTGGATATTGGAATTCTTGACCCAACCTATAGAGGTACCTATACATTCGAGATAGAGCTTCTCATAGTTTTGGATGTTGAACACATTTGGACAGTTCGTAGGATTACTGCATCAAGTATCCCATAAATATCTTAAACAATTCTTGTGCAATTGATGCTCTTTTAAGGTGAATAGAGTTCCTGAAGATACTTTAAGACTAAAATTATTTTCCTACTTTGTGCAGGGAGATGTTCATTTCCACTCACCTTAATTACATTATGTGAATAAGGTCTGATTCAATGGACTTGGCCTTAGCTGAGGTCGAGGCCAATCAGCCTAATTTGGCTTTGGGCCAAGCTGACTCTCCTCTCTAGACCCATATAAGTTTGTATCATGTACAAACCAAGTTGGTTTGGCTTTGGGCCAAGTTAGTCCTTTTCCTTAGGTCCATTTAATCCTCTAGGCACAGTAGGTTGACCGTTTATTGTCATCTTCTTGGTCCAGTAGCTTCTTCTTCTTCTATATGTCGATTTTACCTTTTAACCCAAAATCACCCATAACATTAGGCCTCACTTCCAAGTTGGGGTTCATGATTTAACTATGTTTCATGGGTTTAGTGTAACACCCGAACCCTCACAGGATTCTTTAAGTTGAGAGATGAACTTGGAATTGAAGCCTTGGAAGGAAATATTGGCTAAGTATCTAAACTATGCCTTGGAGGAAGTAAAAATACTTCGAAAAATTTCTAAGTGTTGGAGAATAGTAGATTGGAGTTAAAATTTGGCTAACTATTCAAACCGTTGGGGTTGATTCCCTAAATCTCGTAGGGTTCTATAGTTTGTAAACATTGTTGAACAATTCATTGTCTATAAAATATATGATATTTTAGTTGCATTAACCACAAACCAATAAACTAACATCCAAGGTTATCTTTGTAACTTAAACATGTATGTAGAGACATACGGCTGGATCATGTTTAAATGATAACCTAAATGGTCTGTAGTAGATGGATAAGGTTGGGTACCTTATCTTGGTGACACTACGAGTATAGCCCACTTTGTAGGTTTTACAATTGTTGTAAAGTGCTACAAATGATCTGATCTGATCATTCATGTACATGCAAATGGGAATATTCTATACAAAGGAGTTTGTATAAGACCAGATCACGAAATGTTTAGTTTCATTATATAACATTGTTCATAATATAGACTTACATTTCACCAAGATGACCATAGGTAACATGACCTGAATCCTGAGTGAGTTGTGAACTCCTGCCTATGAGGGCGGTCCTTTGATTTGTATGGGTGAGAGTGGCCAGATCACCGACTCAACAAGCCTACCATTTTGGGATTCGTCTAATAAAGGAGCTGGGAACATAACTACACAAGATGAAATTCACTCCTTCCCCAAAGTAGGGGTAAGTAGATAAATTGCTCCCTTAAGGGCTGATTCCGGGTCTTGAACAATGTGACGCCACACTCTCTCCTGGCCTGAGAGGGATTTAGTTATAGTTGGACTATGATCTATTATTCATTAGAGGAATCAGTGGTACTTAAGGAGTTAGATGTAACTACAAGGGCAAAATGGTAATTTGGCCCAACTGTACTTACGAGCAATTTGTGAAGGATCATTGTATTGTTGATTGATTATACCCAATGAACGCAGAAATATATTTGTAGTGCAAAGAGTGTAACTGTCGGTCTTTAGTGGAGTGCCCAACAGTTAGTGTATAGTGAATATTAAAAAGTTTAATTAATTATTCATGCACCGTTGGAGCTTCAAGCTACAGGTCCATGAGGTCCCCTTGGTAGCTCAATAAGATTAGTTAAGAATTAGTTTTTGGATTAATTTGAATTGTTCAAATTAGTAAAGGGATTTAATTATATATGATATAGTTAAGTTGTTTCAATTATAGGTGATATAATTGTCATAATGTATATGATATATTATAACTTAATGGGAGGAAATAAATATTTGAATGAGATTCAAATATAGTTTCTATGAATTGAATTCATAGTTGTTAAATTTAATATAAATATGATTTATATTAAATGTCATATAAAAGAGAAAAGAAACTATAGTTTATATTTTATGTGATACAATATTAAAACTATAGGTTATGTGTTATATTTGATATAATATATATATATATATATATATATATATGATAAGTTAGTTATCATATTTATATTTATATTAATTATTATTTTAATAATAAGGGAAGGAGTTACAACTCTCTTCCCCTTCTTTTCTCTCCACCCACATAAATGGGTAGTGGTTATTTTTGGCAAGTAGAAAAGAAAAGGTTTCTTCTTCTTCTTGCAAGTGTGGTTAATTGATTTTGAGACAGTGGAAAAAATAACAAAAGAGTTCTGTGTGTTTAAGTTTTTGAGAGTTCTCAATCTTTCCTTCTCTACATTAAGTTTTCCCTTAAAACCAAAATAGCCAAAGCCCACCACTTCTGGATTCTCACCTTGAGAATACTGAGGAAACATTCGTGGTAATGTTCATTCTTGTTCGAGGTTTTTCTTGGAGAAAGTCTTCAAGAGGTTCTTGGTGTTGTTCAAGGGAAATTTGTGAAGAAAGGTCTTCATAGGTGAGGCTTTTGAAACCTTTTTCTTTAGCATGTTGTAATCTATAATTAAATGCATATCTTGTTCTTTCTTTACTGTGAAATTTATATTCAATGAAAAATGGAATTTGGTCGATTCGCTTCCGCTCAAGATTCTCTCCCATTAGAGTTCCTTCAATTGGTATCAAAGCCAGTTATAGGTTTCTGATTGCAAATTCCATTCTTTTATTGAATCATTTTTACAATATTGGTGGGTTTTATAATATGCATTCTGTTTATGCGATGAATGGTTGTGGATTTAATTTGTTGATGGATGTTTCGGTATAGAACTCTCTGTTTAAGGCTTTCTTTAATTTACAAATTTGGTTTGTAAAGGCCCCTGTGTTTTTGGGCATTAATCTTGCAATCGAGTTTGTATTTGGTAACTTTGAGTCACTCATACTGTTCTTGGGATGCTTCAAAGAAGGGTTGCAGAGCACAGTTTCGATGGAGAAGTTGAAGCAGATATTCGAAATCGTGTAGCTACAGCTACACGATCGCGTAGCTCTTGCTATGTGATCATGTAGCATTTGCTAAACGATCATGTAGTTAATGCTACGCGATCACGTAGAGTTTGCGACACGATCGTGTAGCATTTGCTACAAGATCACATAGAAGCTCATCACATGGTTGCTTGCTACGCAATCGCACAGTCTTTCATGCTCATCACATAGTTGCTTGCTTTGCATTAGTGCAATCTTACATACAAGATTGCATAGAGCTCATCGCATAGTTGTTTACTACACGATCAGCTGCAAGGTGGTTCTTTGAAGGGTAGTTCGGTTCGAGTGGTTCAAGGCTCGGTTCACCTGTTTTAAACCAATTGACTCAAATTTTGTAATAATTAGCCTTTTTACATTTTTTTTGAGGTCCTATCCCGGTCCATCAACTGTTATAATAAATATACATGTGATGTATGTTTTATATTATATGTCATAATATATGTCATATAGTTTTAAAACCCACCATAGGTTATGCATTTATATTCATGCATCATTTTATGTTATAAGTGTTATAATATATGAATATGCATGATTTAAATTACACAAAGCACGCTCAAGCATCATATAGTATAAATGTTATAGTATATGTATGCATACATTATAGCATATCCATGCATCATTTATATTATAATTGTTATCATATATGGTTGAATGGATGTATGGAATGTATGCTGCTATAAATCATTACTTAGTTATATAATTGTTATATATTAGTAATGAATAAATATTGCATGAAGCATGGCATTACCTTAGGTTAATTTATAAATATTATAATTAACTATAGTATGTCAAGCATGCAATGGTTGTTTTTAATTGTTTAATTTATTTACAATTGTTATAACTAAATGAAATTAGAATTAAAATCAATAATAAAGAGTTGCATGCAAATCTTAGGCTATAATCATTTTTTAAAAATTGTTTTAAAATATGATTGAGATAGACCTAAGATCACATTTCTAATGAGATTATAAATCTAAGTTTAATATTTTAAATCGGTTTAATACGATTAAATTGATTCTTAATAAAAGATTAAATATGTAACAAATGTATCTATAAGGGACCTTTTGACTAAGGCGGGTTCTGGCTAGGCTGGGGTACTTAAATCGATGGAAACATCGCACCCCTACCTGGAAACCTACCTGGAAAGGTGAATTAGATAGATTTATTACATGCATGCAAATTTGATTAAAGTCTATTAAAAAGTTTAATGAGACATCAATCAAAATTGTTTAATAATCAAAGACGAGAGTTATTTTTTAGCAAATTAAACAAACACTTAGATAAAATCAGTAGTTGGATATTTTCTAAGTTAATTAACCCTAGGTAGAACACTCAGTGGGAGGAAAATGGGTATATGATACTTCATTTTAGCCTCTACACGTTTCTTCCTAAAAGCTCACACCATGAGATCTACTCTCAGTCTCGAGGCACCATGGTTGTCCCCTTATGGGTGGCATTTAGGTAGGTCAATAAAAAGGTGAATGGAGTGAGTGTTTATAGTAAGTAGGAGCAGGACGTGTGACAACACATCCCTCTAACTCTCTCATTAGGTCAAATAAAATTTCATGCATCGTCTCGAGGCATCGTGGGTGTCCCCCTAAAGGATGTATTGCATGACGCTTTATTTGATCTCTAGAAATGGATAGGGTTGCTTTAGTTTCATGTCCCAATCAGTTTTTCCCTACGGTTGACTCATTGTGCCGGGACTCTAGAACCTAAAATGAGGGGTTACACTTATACATAATTGTTAAGGACCGAAAAATGGTGGCGGTTAGTTATAATGACAAGGTGTTGTTTCTGTATAATGGTTGAGAATGTCTCATTTCAATGATAGAGCACTTGATCACCCTACGGTGACTTTTGTCTGCCTCACTGAAACATCATTGCAAAATAGATGTCAGTTAGGGTACACTAGACTATTTTGCTAAAAATTAAATGGTTTTCTTAAAGTAGTTTAATGCAAGTAGACTAAAATAGTTTGTTCTTTTTTTAGCAATTTCATTAAAATGGCTACCGCAACTTTAAGTTTATTTGTAGTCGATAAATTAATAGGAGAAAATTACGCTAGTTGGAAAAACACAATCAATACTATCCTGATCATCGATGATCTTCGATTTGTCCTGATGAAGGATTGTCCTCCCATTCCATCTGCCAATGCTCCTCGAAATGTTCGGGAAGCATATAAGCGTTGGACAAGGGCAAACGAAAAGGCGCGAGCGTATATCTTAGCAAGCCTTAATGAATTCTTGGCCAAGAAGCATGAGCTCATACTCATAGCACATGAGATCATAGAGTCCCTGAGGGGAATGTTCGGACAACCATCTACACAGCTTAGGCATGACGCTATCAAATACATCTTCAGTGTCCGTATGCAAGAAGGGGCATCTGTTCAAGAACATGTTCTCAACATGATGATCCACTTCAACGTGGCGGAGATGAACAGGTCAAGTATTGATGAAGCCAACCAGGTTAGCATAATACTAGAATCTTTACCTAAAAGTTTCCTGCATTTCCATAGCAATGCTATTTTGAACAGAATTGACTACAACCTGACCACTTTGCTCAATGAGCTACAGACCTTATAATCCTTGTTGAAAAACAAGGAGAAGAAGGGTGAAGCAATGTTGCTTCATCTTCCAAAAAGTTCCATAAACATTCGACCTCTGGAACTAAGTCTATACCTTCTTCCTCTGATACCAAAAATGGAAGAAGAAGAAAGGTGGAAAGGAGAAGGCTAACCCATTAAGGCTGACAAAGGAAAATGTTTCCATTGCAACGAAGATGGACATTGGAAGAGAAACTGTCCCAAGTATTTGGCAAAAAAGAAGAAAGCCAAATAAGGTAAATATGATTTGCTTGTATTGGAAACCTGTTTAGTGAAGAATGATTATTCTACCTGGATTACTAACTCTAGGGCCACTAACCATGTTTGTTCTTCATTTCAGGGAATTAGTTCCTAGCGGTACCTAGATACTGGTGAGATGACGATACAAGTTAGAATCGGGCACGTGTCTTAGCTGTGGTAGTGGGAGGTCTCCGGTTGACTTTACAGAACATATTTCTTGTTTTAAAAAATGTATTTGTAGTTCTTGAATTAAAAAGGAACTTAGTTTCTTTAAAGTGTTTATTAGAAAAATTTTATAATATCAATTTTCTTGCTAATAAAGTGTTTATTACTAAGAATGGTATTGATATTTGTTCTGCAAAACTGGAAAATAATTTGTATGTGCTAAAACCATTAGTAACAAACGCCCTCTATAACACTAAGTTGTTTAAAACTGTTGTAACTCAACATAAAAGACTTCCCCTAAAGAAAATACTCAACTTTGGCATCTAAGATTATGACACATCAATCTCAATAGAATTGAGAGGTTGGTGAAGAATGGACTTCTGAGCGAGTTAGAAGAAAATTCTTTACTTGTGTGTGAGTCATGCCTTGAAGGTAAGATGACTAAGACCTTTTACTAGAAAAGATCACAGGGCCAAAGAACCTCTAAAGATAGTACATTCAAACCTTTATGGTCTGATGAATGTAAAAGCTAGGGGAGGTTATGAACATTTCATCACTTTTACTGATGATTATTCAAGATATAGGTACATTTATTTAATACGACATAAGTCTGAATCTTTTGAAAAGTTCAAAGAGTTCCAGGCTAAAGTTGAAAATGCATTAAATAGAACGAATAAAACATTTTGATCTAATCGAGATGGAGAGTTTATGGATTTAACATTCCAGAACTATATGATAGATCATGGAATAGTACCCAACTCTCAGCACCTAGTACACCTCAACAAAATGGTGTATCAAAAATCAAACCCTGTTGGACATGGTTCGTGAAGGAACTCTAAAAATAGAGAACCAATAAGCAGAAGCGGATCGTTCCAAACTCTATTGTGAAAGAATATAAACATTTACAATCAAACAGAAATGATTACACATAAAGATAAATTATAGTATGCTTCTTAATAAACATATAAGGGATCGAGTAAACAATACTATTGAAGAACCCTTTCTTCACGTGTTTCCTTCGATCGTTCAGCAACTCAGCAAATAAGTATGAATGCAATGAGCCTCTGGAAAATCCTCGATCACTAGCGAGTACAACTCAATCCTTGATCCTCAAACAGAACTCGACACCACCACAAGGTTACTTTGGTGTTCTTAGTATGAGAATTCAGGAATTGTGGGCTTTGTATGAATTTGGATAGAGGGATGGAGGAAGTAGACGATCGAGTAAATGATTGAGTAGACAATCGAGTATGCGATGAACAATCGTATAAAGGAAGAAGTCTATCATATAGACTTGATACTCGATTGTGTAGTAAAAGCACTATCGTATAGTGAACTCGACACTCTATCATTTTTTCTCTCAAAAGTAATCTAATTACTTGTTTCGTGTAGCATGTGGAATGAATAATGAAAAACCAGTTTCTTCTTTATCCCACAATTGCCATAAACTGTTTAAAACCACCCATTAAGGTTGGTTATCAGAGAAAAAGAAAATTAATTATCTCATAATTAATAAATTATAAATAAATACAATAACTAACTTATCATATTATATTTATAACTTATAGTTTTAATATTGCACCATATAAACTATAGTTCTTTTTCTCCTTTATAACATTTAATATAAATTACATTTATATTAATTCCTCCAATCAAATAACAATGTGTAAAATACATTAAATCAATTATATCATATATAATTGGACAAATTTAATTATATCATATATAATCAAATTCCCTCTTGTTAACTTGAACATTTCAAACTAACTCAAAAACTGATTCTCAACTTGAATCCATTTAGCTACTAAGAGAACCTTATGAACATGTAGCTTGAAGCTCCAACAATACGTGAATAACTAATTAAACTCTTTAATCACGATATCCACCATTCATTAACTGCCATGCATTCCACTAAAGATCTACAGTTGCACTCTTCGCACTACAGATAGATTTTTGTGTCCATTAGATATAACCAAACAACAGTATGATGACTCTTCACAAATCGCTCGTAAGTACAGCTGGGCCAATTTACCGTTTTGCCTCTGTAGTTACATCTAACTCTTTAAGTACCACTGATTCCTCTAATGAATAATAGATCATAGTCCCACTATGACTAAACCCTTCTCGTGCCAAGAAAAGGTATGGCGCCACATTGTTCAAGCCTCGGAATCAGCCCTTAAGAGAGCAATTTATGTACTTACCCCTGCTTTGGGGAAGGTGTGAATTCCATCTTATGTAGTTTCGTTTCCAGCTCCCCAATCAGACGAATCTCCAAAGTGGTAGGTTTGAGTCACCGATCTGGCCATTCTCACCCATGCAAATCAAAGGACCGCCCTCACAGACAGGAGTTCACAACTCACTCAGGATTAAGGTCATGTTACCTATGGTTATCCTAGTGAAATGAAAGTCTCAATTATGAACGGCGTTATATAACGAGACTAAACATTTTGTGGTTCGGCTTATACAAACTCCTTTGTATAAAGTATCCCACTCGTATGTCTAATACACGAATGATCAGGATTATATCATTTGTAGAACTTTACAATATTTGTAACATCTACAAAGAGGGCCACACTCGTAGTCTCACTAGGATAAGGTATCCCTCCTTTATCCATATATTACAGACTATTTAGGTTATCACTTAAAGCACGATCCACTTGTATGTCTCCACATACATGTTTAAGGTACAACGATAACCATGGATCTTAGTTTATTGTTTGTGGTTAATGCAACTAAAACATCTCATATTTCATAGACTGAAGTGAATAAAATATCTCATATTATAAATCACAAAATGTTTGTTCATACATGTGTTTACAAACTACAGAACCCTACGAGATTTAGGGCATCAACCCTAACAATTTGATTTATGATGAGTTACACTTCCTTACCTGACTTGTTTTGGGGTTATGTAGTAGAGACTGCAGCGTACATCCTAAACTATGTTCCTTCCAAGAGTGTTGCAACAATACCTTTGGAGTTATGGAATGGTCGTAAAGCTAGTTTACGTCATTTCAGAATCTGGGGTTTCCCAGCACATGTGTTTAAAGCTAATCCTAAGAAATTGGAACTACGTTCAAGGTTGTGCCTATTTATAAGCTACCCCAAAGGAATGAGAGGTGGTTAGTTCTTTAATCATAAAGAAAATAAAGTATTTGTATTGAAAAATGCTACTTTTCTTGAAGGAGACCACATAAGGGAGCATAGGTTCAGAAGTAAGATTGTGTTGAATGAGATTTCCAAAGAAACTATTGAATCTTCAACAAGAGTTGTTGAAGAACCTAGTACCTCAACAAGAGTTGTTGAAGTAGGTTCATCTAGTAGGTCAAATCCACCTCAAGTGTTGAGAGAACCTCTACGTAGTGGGTGAAGGAACTCTTATTCAAGAGTACCTATGAGCCAAAGCGGATCTTTCCAATTCATTGTGATAGAATTACCGCAAATACATTCAAACATACTTTCATAATGCTAAAGAGATCAAGAAATCATACCAAATGAAGATTTCTTCTTCACAACGAGTCTAAAGCCCAACCGTCTACCTCAAACAATCACCACTCGGACAGAAGGAAACGGAGAAGACAACACCATTCAAAGCCTTCAGTATTCTTGGAGTGAGAATCCAAAGTGTAGGCTTTGTTCGGATTTGGTAGAGGGAAGGAGGAAGAGAGACCATACATAACGATCAAGCAAGTGGGAGATGCGGTCGTCTATCGCATAGACAATATGCTTGATCGTTTAGATGAAGTATACGATTGGGTAGTAAAAGTAAGCGATGATCTAAACAATCGTGTAGGAAAAGGTAAACGATCGTGTAAGAAAAGGGTGAGCGATCGTCTAAACGATCGCTAGGAAAAACTAAGCAATCGTCTATACAATCGTTTAGTAAATATCAAGAGCTAAACGATCGCTTAGGAAAAAGGTAAACGGATAATAGCATGTATCAGTATAATCAGTATGCGATCGCTTAGCAATATCATATATGTAAGCGATCGTGTAGTCACTATCATATAGGTACTGATTTTCTAAACGATGACACTATCTTTTTCACAATATCTACGCACTCGAAGATCAATACACCATCTGCTATTTATAATTCACTCATCCGTTATTAGAACGAAGAGGTGTCTTCCCATTTCCTTTATAATCGTCCAATGAATGTGATCTTATCACATTCATAACTTATAAATTAATATCATATATTAATTATAATATTTTTCCTCTACTAGATATAAATCATATTTATATCCAATTTCCTCTAAATTAATGTATCTCATACATAAAGTTAACTATATCATATTTAATCAACTCGCTCAATTATATCATTTATAATCGAACTCCTTCTTGTCAATTTGAACATTTCAAATTGACCCAAAAACTGACTCTCAACTTGTATCCAAGCTACCAAGGGGACCTTATGGACCTATGGCTCGAAGCTCCAACGATACGTGAATAGCTGACTAAACTCTTTAGTCACGAAATCTACCATCTGTTAACTGCCAGGCATTCTACTAAAGACCGACAGTTGAACTCTTCTTGCCATAGATATATTTCTATGTCCATTGGATATAACCAATCATCAGTACGATGATCCTTCACAGATGCTCGTAATTACAGCAGGCCAATTTACCGCTTTGACCCTGTAATTACATCTTCCTCCTTAAGTACCACTGATCCCTCTAATGAACAATACAACATAATCCTACTATGTGTGGACACCTCTCGAGCCATGAGAAGATGCATGACACCACATCATTCAAGCCCTAGAATCAGCCCTTTAGGGAGCTATCTATCTACTTACCCCTACCTCGGAGAAGGAGTGAATTCCATCTTGTGTAGCTGAGTTCCTGATAACGGGTAGAAATGCACGTTATTACAATACAAACGAGTAAAACAATGAGGGAATGCGATGGTAAAAATATACAAAATCATGTCCAAAAGCGATAAACTGAGAATATTGTAATCGCATGCGCTCATCGCATAAAAATAGCTAATTTACTTATTTTGTGCAGGAAAAATGCGTTGGCGCAAATAAAGTTGCGATCCAAGGATTTAGGCGTCCGCGCGCATTGAAAGATTGCGATCGAAAATCATGCGATCGTATGTGCTCGCGAAAATTCGCTCAAGAAGGTGGCCGCATAAAGACGGTGCATCAAAGTGAAAGCATAATAAATCATGATGAGATGGAAAGCTGATAACGGTCAAATCCGAATTTAGTTGACAAGCCGTTAACGACACACTGGTATATTCAACTTTTTGGTGACCATTAATCAGCGCATCAGACAAAAGATTTAATGACCTCCCATCATTGCAATCATTAGAAAGAAAAGCTTCCTCACCTTGAAGCTCAATAAATATCGAAGGCTACCATTGTTAGAGGAGTTCTACACAGTTCGCCACATATAGAAGATAAATCATATACAAATAGATAGTCATTAGTCTGTAGTTGTTCATATACTTAGAAGGCAGAGGCGAGCGAAGAGAATAAGACACTGAGAGATCAATCCTAGTTAGCTCGAAAGACTGCCAGGAAATGCTGTAAAAAGAGAGAGGGTCGACACTTGCGAAAGCAAGGATATTTTTCTAGACAGAGTAGAGTAAAAAAACAGTGTAAAAGCCACAGGAAGCAAGACATTGCTACCGGGTTCTCATCCCTAATTTCCATTATTTTTTTGTATTCTGATATTTATAAAATGGAATTCTCATCTCAACATCTGTTCAATCTCTTCACATTTTGCATGAGTAGCTAAATTTCCAAATGGGTTGAAAAGTACTTAGCTAGCATGATCTAAGTTCTTCACTTTATGCGATCATCTTGTCTTATGTATGCGTCGCTTACTCTTTAGAGATACTTGAGTGAGTAGTCTAAAGAAAGAACCTAGACTTGAGAAAGTCAGGTTAGAATCTAGGCTTGAGAGAGTCAGATTAGAACCACATAAGCAAGAGATAGAAACTTAGACATAAGTTCTATTTGTTATTATGCTTCGCATGCACCCTAGAAATAGGATATGATAGTATGTCATCACCTTGTGTATGTATTCATCATCGCATAGACAAGAATGGAGGCTTATACATAAGTCCTATCGATATTATCGTATACATCGCATGCATCCTAGAAATAAGAACTATGGCATTTGCATTGAGAGATGACATGTTATTGTGTGTGTGTAGCATGATCACATAACTTGAACGCAATCTTAGGAAGTGTTAGCTAAATCCCTTCTCAACCCGTTCATTGCATACTCATTGTATTCTCGATTTCATCAACTCTTTACTCAAATTCGTCGCATAGGATTTATACTTAAACAAAATACCAACCAACTTATTTGTTATAAGGTTTCCCTCCTATATCCATATACCATAGAAAATTTTGGTTACCACTTTAGACATGATCCACTTGTATGTCACCACATACATGCTTAAGTTACATACAGATAACCAGGGATATTAAGTTTATTGGTTTGTGGCAAAAATCTAAATGTGCAAAGTCAAGTAGTGAAGTAAATATCATTTATACTATACATCACAAGTGTTCATACAAAGTTGTTTACAAACTACTGGACACAAGACTTTAAGGCACAAACCTCAACAATCTCCCACTTGTCCTAAAGCAAAGTGGAGAGTACAAGTAGACAGGCACAAAACAATAAACTAGGGCATAAAACTTCAGTGCAACAAAATCTCCCACCTGCCCTAGTCCAGCCGTGGGCGATCCCGTAGACCCATGCTCTGAATGTGACCCTCAAACACTGTAGCCGTGAGAGCCTTCATAAACAAATCAGCAACGTTTTTCTTCGAGGTGATCTTCGTGCGATCACGTCACCTCGATGCACTATCATGTAGATCGAATTTAACATGGTAACAGGTGAGAAAGTCTTCTCATAGTCGACTCCCTCCACCTGGGTATAACCCTCTACCACAAGCCGAGCCTTGAAGGTTTGCACTTTCTCATCAGCACCCTATTTGCTTTTATAGATCCATTTACAACCTATAGGTCTTACCCCATCAGGATAATCTACAAGATCCCATACTGAGTTGAAGTACATCGACTCCATCTCAAGATTCATGGCTTTGACCCATTCATCTCGGTCAACATCCTCCATTATTTTTTATAGGACAACGGATCCTCAACATCACCGTCTGTCACCATAGCTAAGATTTTCGTGACACCCAAATAGAGATCAGGCGGGTTCGTAGCCCTCCCACTGCGTCGAGGTTCTCTCAACCCTTGAGGTGGAACCGACCTACCAGATGAACTATCATCAACAATTTTGGTTGATGAAGCAGGTCCTTCAACAACTCTTGTTGAAGTTTCAGTAGTTTCTTTGGAAAGTTCACTTAACACGATATACATCACAAGTGTTCGTACAAAGTTGTTTACAAACTACTGGACACAAGACTTTAGGGTACAAACCCCAACAATCTCCCACTTGTCACAAAGCGAAGTGGGGAGTACAAGTAGACAGGCACAAAACAATAAACTAGGGCATAAAAACCCAGTGCAACAAAATCTCCCACCTGCCCTAGTCCAGCTGTGGGGGGTCCCGTAGACCCATGCTATGTATGATGCGTCTTTATGTTATGCGTTTGTACCCATGCGTCGAAGGTCATGCGTTGGAATGGAAAGTATGCGTTAGTCTAATATGCAATGACCATGCATTCCTATCACAAGTTTTCTTGCCTTCTCGCCAAGTATAACAAGAATGCAAGTTTCTCGGGTGATCCAAGGTCGAATACAGGGACTTATAACTCAATAGTGCTTGTGAAGCAATGCATTTGAGGTGATGAATAAAAGTAAAAAGAAGAAGTCAATGGATGACACACTACTACTCCTAACTAAACAGATTGAGCAATGGAAAACTTAGTTTAAGAATTGGTAGATATGCAACAACTGTTAACGCATAGTAATGTTATTTATCTGAAATCGCTCGAGTAATCCCAGCTCGTCACACTAACGCATCGTACACCTCTCGGTGGTCAGCCGCATGACTATATCTCTATAGTGCATGGTTGCGTCGAGCATAAGACCGGGGCTATCTCTAGAAACAATGCATACTTTTCTTTAGTGCGTTCCACCTATTACTTTCTCAAGCAGTTAGATGCGGCTAATTAACTTTTAGACAAGTATTGCAACAGCTCATCGACAAGCATTGCTACAAACCTCACCAAGCAAAGAAGATTAACTCACTATACTCGCATAACGCACACCTCTCAATGGATTGCTATATGCGTCCTATCTCTAGGCTATACGATTGAGTATGCAATTAACTTTGATAAATAAATGATAAAGGTAAACGATGATAAAGATAAAGAGGATGAAGAAGGTGGCATCGAAGGAATCAAGATATGCATTGATTACAAAATGTCTTAATATCTTAAACTAAAGTGTAATACAATACAGAGATTAGAGAAGAAATGAAAGACTCTACGTCAAGGCTCTTGGTGGTACCATGGATGGATGGTGGAGATGTCTCTCTCGAGTTCTATCTCCAATGAAAGTTGCGGTCGTCACTCAGAATGGGTTATGGAGGTGAAGAATCCTCAAAGAAAATCTCGCTTATGCTCTCATTTGTGATCGCAAACCTCTGCCTTAAGGCAGAAATTCGGATGTCTTGAAATGAAGGTCCAAAGGCTATTTATAGAGTTCAAATGCCGATAGCAATCATGATTGCGTTATGTCTCATTGCTGCCTTTGTCGCGGTATGGGCAATGTCACGTTATCTTATCTTTTTTATACTCCCAAAGTATGCGTTCGAGCTTGATTCAACTGAAATATCAACGCATTCGACCTATCTTGCGTTAATCCCTCTATTTATGGTTATCACTTCGTGGCCGCAATCTCTAAATGATGAACGCATTCGGTTGATTGCCGCAACTTCCATGTGATGGATGCATTTGGTTAATCACCACAATCTCCAAGTGGTGGACGCATGCGATTGATTGCCGCAATATCCATGCGATGGACGTATGCGGTTGATTGCCACGACATCCATGCGATGGACATATGCAATCACCACATGTGTTCGTCGATGCGATAGCTCGACTTCATTGAATGCGATTGTCTTTGCGGTCGTCTGGCTTCAGCGCATGCATTTTATTTTGCATTTACTTGTTTCCAGCGCATGTGTTCGATTCCTGCGATAGCTACAAAAAAAATAGACATTTTGGCACGGAATAACGCATAATATCAGGGTTAGTAAGGATTTAGGTGCTGATCGGAATAACGCATAATACCGCATTTTCTACTTGTTAGCCCTCATAATTCTAAATAAAAGGCTTATAATAACTAGCATTTCTGCCAGTTATCACACGACTTTACTACGTGGACTGTGCTCCCTGATATGATCCTCCTCCAGGAAAGTAGCGTTCGTGGAAACAAACACCTTATTTTCAGACGGATCATAAAAGTAACCTCTTCATGTACCTTTGGGGTAGCCTACAAAGAGGCACAACCTCGATCATGATTCCAACTTCTTGGGATTTTCCTCAAGCACATGTGCTGGGCAACCCCATATGTGGAAGTGACGTAAACTAGCTTTATGCCCACTCCACAACTCCATAGGTGTTCTTGCAACACTCTTAGAAGGAACACAGTTGAGAATGTATACCACAGTCTCCACTGCAAAACCCCAAAATGAGTCCGGTAAGGAAGTGTAACTCATCATCGAACGAACCATGTCCAACAAGGTTCTAGAGAAATTCGTTGGCATTTAGATTGAGTTACGGCAGATTTAAACATCTCTATGTTATGAACGGAACTTATGGATAAAGGTCTTAGCACATACAAGTTATTTTCCATTTTAGTTGTATAAATTTCAACATTATCCTTACGAATAAACGCTTTATTCAATTTAAAAGAAATAGTGTAATTGTATTGTAACACACACTTTACAGAAATAAGGTTCCTTTATAGTTCAAGAACTACAAAGACATCTTATAATATAAGAAACCTATTCTGTAAAGTAAACTGGATGTCTCCCACTGCCACAGCTGAGATGACGTGCCCCGTACCTACTCACAACGTCATCTCACGAGCCTCCAACTGTCGCCAGGATCTAATCCCCTTTTTCTGTCTTGGCCTTAGCTTGCCAGCCTTCTTTTCCTCCAGATAACGAGGAAAATTCTTATTCCAGTGTCTGTCCTGGTTACAGTGGAAACATTTTCCTTTTTCAACCGGCAGTGGATGCTTCTTCTGGGCGACAGGTGGCAGGTTAGCAGGCGTATTCCCTTTCCCTTTACCATCCTTCTTCTTCTTCCTCTTTCCAGAGTTAGAAGTTGAAGGTGCAGACTTTGTTCCTAAGGTCGAACCTCGATAGAACCTTTTAGAGGACAAGACAAAATTTGCCTCATCTCCCTTTTTTTTCCTTACTTTTCAGTAAGGATTGGTAAGTCTGCAACTCGTTGAGGAGAGTGCTAAGGGAATATTCCACTTTGTTAAGAATCGTATTACTAACAAAGTAGAGGAAGCTTTCGGGCAATGAATGCAGGATAATGCTAACCTAATTGCCCTCATCGATTTTAGACCCATTCATCTCCGCCACGTTAAAGTGGACCATCATATTCAGCACGTGTTCACGAACAAAGGTGCCTTCCCCCATTTTGAAGCTGAAGATGCATTTCAGAGCCTCATGCTTGAGTTTTCCAGACGACTGTCCAAACATTCCCTACAGAGACTCCATGATCTCACGAGCTGAGACCATGGACTCGTGTTTCTTGGCCAACACGTCATTAAGACTATCCAAAATATAGGCTTGGGCCTTCTCACTTGCCCGTGTCCAATGCTCGTACACTACTCGAACATTTCGAGTAGAGTCTTGAGGTGGAATAGAAGGACCTTATCACATTCATAACTTATAAATTAATATCATATATTAATTATAATATTTTTCCTCTACTAGATATAAATCATATATATATCCAATTTTCTCCAAATTAATGTATCTCATACATAAAGTTAACTATATCATATTTAATCAATTCGCTCAATTATATCATTTATAATCGAACTCCCTCTTGTCAATTTGAACATTTCAAATTGACCCAAAAACCGACTCTCAACTTGTATCCAAGCTATCAAGGGGACCTTATGGACCTATGGCTCAAAGCTCCAACGATACGTGAATAGCTAACTAAACTCTTTAGTCATGAAATCTACCATCTGTTAACTGCCAGGCATTCCACTAAAGATCGACAATTGAACTCTTCTTGCCATAGATATATTTCTATGTCCATTGGATATAACCAATCATCAGTACGATGATCCTTCACAAATGCTCGTAATTACAGCAGGCCAACTTACCGTTTTTCCCCTGTAATTACATCTTCCTCCTTAAGTACCACTAATCCCTCTAATGAACAATACAACATAGTCCTACTATGTGTGAACACCTCTCGGGCCATGAGAAGGTGCATGGCACCACATCGTTCAACCCTGGAATTAGCCCTTCAGGGAGCTATCTATCTACTTACCCCTGCCTCGGGGAAGGAATGAATTCCATCTTATGTAGCTGAGCTCCCAGTTCCAAAATCAGACGAATCCCCAAAATGATTGGTTAGAGTTCACATTCTGGCCACTTGCACCCATGCAAATCAAAGGACCACCCTCAATGGCAGGAGTTCCCAACTCACTCAGGATTGAGGTCATGTTACCTATGGTCATCCTAGTAAAGTGAAGTCTCAGTTATGAACAGTATTATATAACGAGACGTTAACACTTCGTGGTCAAGTCTTATACAAACTCTTTGTATAGGATGCCCCCGCTCGCATGTCCCCTACATGAATGATCAGGATCAGACCATCTGTGACAAGTCACAACACTTGTGACCATTCCACAAAGCGGGTCGTATCCATAATGTTACCACGATAAGGTTTCCCTCTTATATCCATATACCACAAACCATTTTGGTTATCACTCAAGACATGATCCACTTGTATGCCACTACATACATGCTTAAGTTACATACAGATAACCAGGGATATTAAGTTTATTGGTTTATGGTAAAATCTAAATGTGCAAAGTCAAGTAGTGAAGTAAATATCATTTATACTATACATCACAAGTGTTCGTACAAAGTTGTTTACAAACTACCGAACACGAGACTTTAGGGCACAAAGCTCAATAATGGGAGGGTTGCGAACCCGTCTATTCGCTATATGGGTTTAACTGAAATATTGGCTATGGTAGTTAATGGAGAAGTTGAGGATCCATTGTCTTGCAAGATGGCAATGGAGGATATTGACAAAGATGAATGGATCAAAGCGATGGATCTCGAAATGGAGTCTATGTATTTCAATTCCATATGGGATCTTGTAGATCAAACTGATGGGGTTAAATCTATAGATTGTAAATGGATCTATAAGAGGAAACGGAGTGCTGATGGGAAGGTGCAAACCTTTAAGGCTAGACTAGTGGCAAAGGGTTATACCCAGTTTGAGGGAGTTGACTATGAGGAGACTTTCTCGCCTGTTACCATGCTTAAGTCTATCCAAATCCTCTTATCCATTGCCTCATATTATGACTATGAGATTTGGCAAATGGATGTCAAGACTGCTTTTCTGAATGACGATTTAGAGGAGACCATTTACATGGTGCAGCCCGAGGGATTCATAACCCAAGGTAAAGAGCAAAAGGTTTGCAAGCTTAACCGGTCCATTTATGGACTGAAGCAAGCTTCTCGATCTTGGAACATAAGATTTGATATTGCGATCAAATCTTATGGCTATGATCAAAATGTTGATGAGTCTTATGTATACAAGAAGATCATCAATAGTTCAGTAGTTTTTCTAGTGTTATATGTAGTTGATATCCTACTCATTGGGAATGATGTAGATTTACTAACTACAGTTAAGAATTGGCTAGCGACCCAATTCCAAATGAAACATTTAGGAGAAGTTCAGTTCGTTATGGGTATTCAGATCTTTAGAGATCAAAAGAACAAAATGCTAGCTCTATCTCAGGCGTCGTATATTGACAAGATGCTTGTCAAATATTCGATCTAGAACTCCAAGAGGGGCCTATTTCCTTTCAGGCACGAAGTTACATTGTCTAAGGAACAGTATCCTAACACACCTCAAGAGGTTGAGAAGATGAGACAGATCCTCTATGCATCTGTTGTGGGTAGCTTGATGTATGTAATGTTATGTACTAGACCTGACATCTATTATACAGTGGGGATAGTCAGTAGATATCAATCTAATCTAGGATTAGATCACTGAACAGTCGTTAAAAACCTCCTCAAGTATCTACGGAGAACGAGGGACTACATGCTGGTGTAAGGTTCTAAGCATTTCATCCTTATGGGATACACAAACTCTAATTTTCAGACTGATAAGGATTCTTGGAAATCCACATTAGGATCATTGTTCACTCTTAACGGAGGAGCAGTGGTTTGGCGAAGCACCAAACAAGGGTGCATCACTAACTCCACCATGGAGGCTGAGTATGTAGCGGCTTGTGAAGCTGCTAAGGAATCCATTTGGCTCAGGAAATTCTTGACTGATGTGGAGTCCATCACACTTTATAGTGATAATAATGGTGTTGTGGCTAATTCCCGAGAGCCTAGGAGTCATAAGCGCGACAATTATATAGAGAGGAAGTATCATATCATCCGAGAGATTGTGCATCGAGGGGATGTGATTTTCGTGCACATAGCTTTGGAGCACAACGTTGTTGATCCTTTTACAAAGGCCCTCACGACTACAACATTTGAGGGTCCCCTGCAGAGTATGAGTCTACGGGACAAGCCACGTCTAGACTAAGGTAAGTGGGTGATGTTATACTGGGCACGTGTTATGCCCTAGTTTATTATTTGTGTACTTTATATTTTGATTATATTTTACACCCCACTAGCTTTAGGTTAAGTGAGAGATTGTTGGGACTGATGCCCTAAATCTCGTAAGGTTCTATAGCATGTAAACATTATGGAACAAACTCATTATGATTTAATAAAAATATATGATATTTTATTCATTGTCTATAAAATATATGATATTTTAGTTGCATGAACCACAAACCAATAACCTAACATCCAAGGTTATCTTTGAAACTTAAATATATATGTAGATATTGAAGGAAATCTAAACAAACATCCATGTGAGTGGAAGCAGATCGTTCCAAATCCCATTGAGAATGAACACAAACAATTACAGTCTTACACAGAAACGAACAGATTATGCATAATCGAAAATTACAACATGCTAATTCATAATGAAGGTACAAGCGATAGAGTATGCAAACCTTTGAAGAACTCTTCTTCAAGTATCCCTCGATCGTTCAGCAAATCGTTCAATCAACACGAACTCAAACGTAACGATCAGAACTCAGTCTCAACGAACAGAATAGCCAACAACACGACCGACTGGATGCACCTCGAACCTAATCGAGTCCAACTCGATCCTCGATCGGAATTAAAACACCACCATAATGGTTACCTTGGTATTCTCGGTGTGAGAATCTAGGATTTATGGGCTCTGTATAATTTTGGATTGAGGAAAGCAGGAGGTAGACGATAGAGTAAGTGGGAGATGGAGGTTGTCTATCATATAAACTTTGCTACTCGATCGTGTAGCAACGATTAAGCGAGTAACTATCGTATAGTAAACTCGTAGCTCGATCGTGTATGTTCTTTATGCTATCGCTTAATAAAACCTTTTTTCTTGATAGAATTTTATGAGATTATTCCAAAATGAATCATCAAACCTTATTTTGGAAAACCATTTTCCTTTTATCTCACAGTTACCATAAAACTTCCAATAACCTCCCACTCAATTCGGTTATTAGAGAAAAAGAATAATTAATTATCATATAATTAATATGTTATAAATAAATATAATAACCAACTTATCATATTATATTTACAACCTATAGTTTTAATATTTCATCATATGAAACATATAAACCATAGTTCTTTTTCTATATTATGGTATTTAATATAAATCATCTTTATATTAATTCCTCTAATTAATGTATCTAATACATCATATCAATTATATCACATATGATTGAATTTTCTCTTGTTAATTTGAACACTTCAAACTAACCCAAAATCTTATTCTCAACTTAGACCCATTGAGCTACCAAGAAGACCTCATGGACTTGTAGCTTGAAGCTCCAACGATACGTGAATAACTGATTAAACTCTTTAATCATGAGATCCACCATCCGTTAACTATTGGTCACTCTACTAAAGACCGACACTTGCACTCTTCGCACTACAGATAATTTATGCTTCCATATGACCAATCAACAATGCGATGACCTTTCACAAATTGCTCGTAAGTACAACTGGACCAATTCACCGTTTTGCCCCGTGTAGTTACATCTAAGTCCTTAAGTACTACTGATTCCTCTAATGAACAATAAGTCATAGTCCTACTATGACTAAGTCCTCTCGGGCTAGAAGAGGGTGTAGCCACTATGTTCAAGACCCTGAATCAGCCCTTAATGGAGCAATTTATCTACTTACCCCTGCTTCGGGGAAGGAGTGAATTCCGTCTTGTGTAGCTGAGTTCCCAGCTCTTCAATCAAACGAATCCCCAAAATTTTAGACTTGTTGAGTTGGCAATCTGACCACTCTCACCCATACAAATCAAAGGACCACCTTCATGAGTAGGAGTTCCCAACTCACTTAGGATTAAGGTCATGTCACCTATGGTCATCCTAGTGAAATGTAAGTCTCAATTATCAACAGCGTTATATAAAGAGACTAATCATCTCGTGGTCTGGTCTCATTCAAACTCTTTGTATAGAATACCCTCGCTCGCATGTCTCCACATAAATGGTCAAGATCAGACCATTTGAAGCACTTTACAACACTTGTAACATCTACAAAGCAGGTCGTATCCGTAGTTTCAATAGGATAAGGTATCCCTCATTTATCCATCTACTACAAACCATTTAGGTTATTACTTAAGGCATGATCCACTTGTATATCTCACATACATGTTTAAGTTATATGGAATAACCATGGATCTTAGTTTATTGGATTTGAGTAAATTCTTATAAAATAACATTTATTTTATTAATAACAATATGTGTACAAAATGTTTACAAACTACGAGACCACCAAGAGAATTAGGACAACAATCCCAACAGAGACATACGAGTGGATCATGTTTAAGTGATAACCTAAATGGTCTGTAGTAGATGGATAAGTCTGGGTACCTTATCCTGGTGACACTACGAGTATGGCCCGCTTTGTAAGTGTTACAATTGTTGTAAAGTGCTACAAATAATCTGATCCTGATCATTCATGTATATGTTGGGTTTGATGCCATAAATCTCGTAGGGTCTTATAATTTGTAAACATTGTATGAACAAACTCTTATGTGATTAATAATATATGATATTTTATTCACTTTTTCTATAAAATATGTGATATTTTAGTTGCATTAACCACAAACCAATAAACTAACATCCAAGGTTATTGTTGTAATTTAAACATGTATGTGGTGACATACAAGTGGATCATATTTAAGTAATAACCTAAATGATCTGTAGTGTATGGATAAGGTTGGGTACCTTATCCTAGTGACACTACGAGTATGGCCTACTTTGTAAGTGTTACAAATGTGCTACAAATGATTTGATCCTGATCATTCATGTATTAGACATGCGAGTGGGTATATTCTATACAAAGGAGTTTGTATAAGACTGGACCACAAAATGTTTAGTCTCATTATAGAAGACCATTCATAATAGAGACTTTTATTTCACCAAGATGACCATAGGTAACATGACCTTAATCCTGAGTAAGTTGTGAACTCCTGCCTATGAAGACCGTTCATCTGTAGTGCGAAAATTGCAGCTATCGATCTTTAGTAAAGTGTCCGACAGTTAACGGATGGTGGATAATGTAATTAAAGAGTTTAATTAATTATTCACGTACCATTGGAGCTTCAAGTTACAGGTTCATAAGGTCCCCTTAATAGCTCAAAAGGATTTTGTTAAGAATCAATTTTTGCATTAATTTGAATTGTTCAAATTAATAAGAAGAATTTAATTATATATGATATAATAAAATTGTTTCGATTATAGATGATATAATTGTTATAATGTATTTGATACATTATTGTTTAATTAGAGGAAATAAATATTTGAATGAGATTCAAATATATATGAATGTGATTCATAGTTATTAAATTTAATATAAATATGATTTATATTAAATACCATAAAATAGATAAAAGAAACTATAGTTTATATTGTATAGGATACAATATTAAAACTATGGTTTTGTATTATATTTGATATAACATATAGTTTAATATAAATATGATATGATAAGTTAGTTATCATAGTTATTTATATTATTTTATTATTTTGAATAATAAATTCCTATCTTCTCTCCAACCACCTTAGTGGGTGGTTAATTGGTTTTGTGGCAAAAAGGAATAAAAAGAAAAATTAGTTTTCTTCTTCTTTCTGACAAACATTTACACGATTGAAGGCTTTTTCAATACGATTGAATTTCATAGAAACGTCTTGTCTTCTTCATTCTTCTTCCTCCAAACTCAAACAATCCCTCCAAACCAAAATAGTCAGAGCCCACCACTTCTGGGTTCTTACCCTGAGAATACCAAAGGCTCACTGTGGTAGTGTCCTCTCCATTTGGTTCGAGAATTTCTTGAAGAATGTCTTTAAGGGTTGCTGAGTTCTTGACTCTTCAAGGCAATTACATGAAGAAAGGTTCTTCAAAGGTGATATCTCTTGAATCCTTTTCTTGATTCAAGCATGTTGTGATTTATTGTGAATGCATATCTTGTATGTTTACTGTAAATTTAGTTTTCAATAAAAATGGATTTTGGACTATCTGCTTCCGATCAAGGATCTCTTTAAAACGAGTTCCTTCAGTATAGACATGTGGGCGGGGATATTCTATATAAAGGAGTTTGTATAAGACCGGACCACTAAATGTTTAGTCTCATTATATAACGTCCTTCATAATAGAGACTTACATTTCACCAGGAAGACCATACGTAACATGACCTGAATCCTGAGTGAGTTATGAACTCCTGCCTATGAAGGCAGTCCTTTGATTTGTATGGGTGAGAGTGGTTAGATTGCCGACTCAACAAGCCTACAATTTTAAGGATTCGTCTGATTGAGAAGATAGGAACACAGCTACACAAGACGGAATTCACTCATTCCCCGAGGTGGGGATAAGTAGATAAATTGCTCCCTTAAGGGCTGATTCTGGGTCTTGAACAATGTAGCGCCACACACTCTCTTAGCGTGAGAGGGGTTTAGTCATAGTTGGACTATGATCTATTGTTTATTAGCGGGATCAGTGGTACTTAAAGAGTTATATGTAACTATAGGGGCAAAACAGTAATTTGGTTCAACTGTACTTACAAGCAATTTGTGAAGAGTCATCGTACTGTTGATTGATTATATCCAATGGACACAAAAATATATCTGTAGTGTGAAGAGTGCAATTGCCGGTCTTTAGTGGAGTGCTCGACAGTTGATGGATGGTGAATAATGTAATTAAAGAGTTTAATTAATTATTCATGTACAGTTGGAGCTTCAAGCTATAGGTCCATAAGGTCCCATTGGTAGCTCAATAGGATTGGTTGAGAATAAGTGTTTGGATTAATTTGAATTATTCAAATTACTAGATGGATTTAATTATATATGATATAATTAAGTTGCTTCAGTTATATGTGATATAATTGTCATAATGTATATGATACAGTATAGCTTAATGGGAGGAAATAAATATTTGAATAAGATTCAAATATAGTTTCTATGAATTGGATTCATAGTTGTTAAATTTAATATAAATATGATTTATATTAAATACCATATAAAAGAGAAAAGAAACTATAGTTTATATTGTATGTGATACAATATTAAAACTATAGATTATGTGTTATATTTGATATAACATATAATATATATATTATATATATATATATATATATATATATATATATATATAATATGATAATATGATAAGTTAGTTATTATATTTATATTTATATTAATTATTATTTTAGTAATAAGGGAGGGAGTTACAACTCCCTTCCCCTTCTTTTCTATGTGGGTGGTGGTTATTTTTGGCAAGTAGAAAAGAAAAAGTTTCTTCTTCTTCTTGCAAGTGTGGTTTATCGATTTTGAGATAGTGGAAAAAACAAAAGAAGAGTTCTGTGTGTTTGAGTTTTTAAGAGTTCTTAATCTTTCGTCCTCTACATAAAGTTTTCCCTCAAAACCAAAATAACTAAAGCCCACCACTCCTGGGTTCTCACCCTAAGAATACCGAGAAAATATTCATGGCAGTGTTCGTTCTTGTTTGAGGTTTTTCTTAGAGAAAGTCTTCAAGAGGTTCTTGGTGCTGTTCGAGGGAAATTCGTGAAGAAAGATCTTCAAATGTGAGGTTTTTGAAACCTTTTTCTTTAGCATGTTGTAATTTATAATTAAATGCATATCTTGTTCTTTCTTTACTGTGAAATTTATATTCAATGAAAAATGGAATTTGATCGACCCGTTTCCGCGCAAGGTTCTCTCCCATTAGAGTTCCTTCACAAACTATGCTTTGAACTCGTAGTATGCTGTGAACTTGAAGAAATTCCAAGGCATAAGTTGGCTTAGGTAAGTGAAGAGTTGGCTAAGTGTTAGTGAAGGAATTCAACTCATACCATAGTGTAGTAGGAAAGTTCATAGCATAGTTGAAAAAGAAAAGTCATAACATAGTTGAGTAAAAAAGGTCATAGGACAGTTGGGTTGGAAAAATCATAGCATAGTTGGGTAAGAAAATCATAGCATACTAGGATGGGAATGAACTTACTTGGGCGCATATTATAGGGATTTGGATGCATAGCACAAGTAGGGTGAACACATGGGGATGTTCGTGGAGAGAATTTGACTAAGCGTTGAACAACATACGACACAACAAGTGATGAAACCCTAGGGACTTAAGGATTGGGAGCATAGATGGTGTAATGGGCATATAGATGTTGGTATTCCTGAGTTTACTGTCACCCGTAAACTCTTGCTACACAAATAACATTTATAAATCACCGAACGAACTACTTATACTAAATGGTAGTACAAGTGACAAGTCTGGGGTCGAACCTCAAGGAAGCGCGGAAGATTAGTTCATCAAAACTCGTTTTCAGTTAAATAGGTAAATGCTCTGGGGGGAGGGGTATGGTGTGGATGAAATAGAAAAGTGCATAAAAGAAATAAAGTAAAAGTAAAGATAGAAATACAATTAATCGAGATGTCTTAGCTTAGAGGAATGGATTTTCCCAATGTAATTTAGATCACTGAACCGACTTATGACTTAAACTTCTTGTTTATGTTTAGCCAAATTGATTGGAATCCCAACCAATGATCCAAATTATCTAATTTATCGAAATGCACAAAAAACAAATCTACTCCATACAAATTGATAAATTGCATTAAATTCTAGATATGAGGCTAAGATGAGTGTTTAACTTCCAACATCTAATTAAACATTCAATGTGGTTTCTCTCTAGGTCGATAGGACAAACTACTATTCATTATAGACAACGAATTGCAAGCCTAACTAACCTATTGCTTCATTTGAGATTAACCTATAATTAAATGTCACATATTACAAGTTATCTCCAAGCAACAAAATTACACAACAAAATTATTGGTCGTCAGTCAACAATCAAATCATGCAATTCATAAATGTAAAACCCGGATTGAAACCCATAAAAAAGTATGTATACATCATAAAATTGAAATCTCACAAAATAGCATTGAGTTTCTTCGAATCCCTAAGCTAAGAAACCGAAATCTTACCTTCCCATGGAGGATGAGAAGCTACAATCTGACATTACTCGATTAGCTACTAAAGATACACCCAAAGAACAAGTGGAAAGATAAGAGAGGGGAAAAATCGACTGGAGGCCGAATGTGGGTGATCCCTTCTACCCTAAAACAAAGACAGATATATATACTGTAGTGTTGCAGCATTGCAATGCAGTGTTGCAACGCTACCCTGCCTCGCGCGCGTGTCCGTCATCATGTTCATAGAGTTGCAATGCTGCCCTATTTTGTACAAAATAGGCAGCTTCTGTCTTATAGCATTGCGCAATGCTCGTTTTGAGTGTTGCAACGTTCCGTCTAGAGGTATTTTTATCTGTTCACGTCTTTTTGAAGCCCGGTTGCTCAAATTAGCTCCTAATTGCTCCAAGTTAACCCCGAATAGCTCGTAACAATGGATTCTACCTCCAAGATGCTCAATATCTATAAAGTCACTAAATAAACACATTAAACATAGTAACGACCTAGAATTAAGAAGAGAAAAACAACACATTTTTTGTGTTATCAAACACCCCTTACTTAATTCTTGATCTTCCTCGAGCAAGGTAGAATCACACATTCACACAGAAAATTATGCTTGCTCAATAACAAAGGTCGTTACTCAAGTATTAACAATCTATAAGGATAAGATTTGCAATAAAAAATGAAATCTAATTACAATCAAACAACAAAGCACATTTAAAAATGATTCTAAACTATTCATGAGTGAGACAAAAGGCCTACTAATTAAGCTCGCAAAACTCGGAATGGTTTTATAGGGCCCTCAATTCGTTTTTCACCTACACTGGCTCAAAGGTTCAAGAGCTAAGCTTTCCTAGACTCAACTTTGCAACGACACACTTAAGGAAACCAAACTTTTATTTTATTTTATTATTTTCATTTTTTTTCTTTACATAAAAAAGGAAACCTTATCTAGTCACGTCACCTTCGTTTTGGCTTACTCACACGGGTGTCATGCAGGTCATCCAACTACGAGCAACGTCTCCTAGCAAGGTGTCGAAGCTTACTCATTCCTCAGGGTACTTTAGCTTAAAGGAAAAAACTACGGGTGTCATAGCCGCCTCAGGTTAATCATAACCCCAAGAAAGAGGAGTAATCCCTTTAAAAAATGAATAACATACAAACTTGCTTTTACTTTATAACATGCTTTGCCTTTTACAAACTTGTTTTTTACATACTCTACATTAGACTTTTACAATACAAAACAAGAGTTTGGCAAAAACTTAGGCATGCATTACTAGGTTGAGCTTTCAATCATGTAACATGTATCACCTAGGTCTTTCAGGGTGATAACAAAAATATAAGCTCAATAATACAACTTTAAGCATGCAAGTCCTAATTTCATTGGACAAAGGACTTAAAGATGCATAAGAGATGAGAAATTTTTTTAAAACGGGCTAAAAATCATGATCATGCTCTTCAATCATAGTTTCATGCAAACCTAATCACAAAAAGGGTGCGTCATCAATTACTCATCATAACAAACCAAGCAAGAGAGCAAACAAGCAATTCAAGCACACAAACATTATCCGAGCACAGTGCTCAAGGACCCCAACAGTCACAACATACCCCACCTCCAACTTAAAATGATACATTGTCCCCAATGTATCTCTAAACTAAGCCCAATAAAATAAAAGGGTCAAGGAAACAGAAAACCTCAATGATGTTTTTACGTTAATGGAAAGATGCTTCAATCTCACTCGAAGGTGATTGTGAATTTCAAGAAAAAGATATGGAAAACCACTAATATATACCTTGATCTAAAATAAAAAATTGCCAATAATCAATGATATGGCAAAAATCATTGAGTGCTTCAAAACTTTGTTCTAAAGCTTGTATTACGTGTGCAACTCGTTCTCCAACCTTTGAAACTCCAAAATTAAGTGGAAATCAAAATCATTATTGTAATCGATCTTTGAAACTCCAATATTTAGTGAAATCATAAATCTTTTCAAAAAATTGATTTAGAAATCGTCCATTTATAATAAAAATCAAAATTTTAAGTTAAAAATAAAATCCCACCAAACGTCAATATCAAAGTCTCCCATTACAATATACTAAAACAATAAATAGTCAAATAAAAAAATATATTTGATTATTAACATGCATTTAACCACGAACTTACAACTTTATTAAAACACATTATTATCTTCTTATTATAGTCTATATTTTAAATGAATTGTACAATTTTATTTATTTATTTTTAGATAAAAAAATGTTAATCGTTATTAAAAAAAAAAGAAAAAGAATAAGAGAGTATTCAAGGAGAAATGGAGAAAAAAAGGAAAAATTGAGAAGTAATACGATATAAATAGTTTCTATTCATATAACATTTAGAGTAATTTTTTATTTTTTTAAGTTTGAGGGTATTTTCCAAAAATTTTAAAGTTCATGGGCCTTTTTTTAATCGTATCCAAAACTAACGATTTTTTTGGACTAAAGTTTAAAGATATTTTTTAAAATTTTAAATATTGAAAGATATTTTTATCCCAAAATATAAAATTTAGGGATATTTTATATAATTTAAGAAATTAAAATGGCTAGGAATTTATTTATTTTTTCAATAAGAAGAGCTGCACTCGAGTACGGTCAATCCCACGATGGCTTTCCGAGTCCTCCTTCGTCTCTGCGAACTGCATGGTCCATAGATGCCATTTCTGATTTCCCCTCTCATTCAGCAGAGTCCGAGAAGCAAGCGAAATGGACGAAGCTAAGGCATTGGCTGCTCAACACCAACAACAGTTACTCCTACAACAGCACAAACAACAACAGCAACAGCAGCAACAAACTCAGCAGCACCAGCAATTTCTTCTTCTTCAACAATTTCAGAAACAGCAGCAGGCTCAGCAACAGGCTGCCGCTATTTCTCGTTTTCCTTCCAATATCGATGCCCATTTGCGCCCACCGGGTCTTCATCTCCGACCTGGATCCATTAACCTTCACCAAAACCCTAACCCTAATCCAACCGCCTCCGTTTCTAATTTGCAGTCTAACCCTAGCCCGAGTCAACCACCGTCTCAACAATTGCAGCAACAGCAACAGCAACAACACCAGCTGCCGCAGAGGGTAATGCGACCCGGGAACCAGGCGGAGCTTCAGATGGCTTATCAGGACGCTTGGCGCGTTTGCCATCCTGACATTAAGCGCCCCTTTGGTTCCCTTGAAGATGCTTGCGAGAGGTTTGTCCTTTTCAAATGCGTTTTTTGGTGCAGTTTAGTGTTTTTTTTTTTTTTTTTTTTTTTGTCATGTTTCTAAATGTTGTATGATTATGTTTTAGAGCCTATTGTTAGCGAGGGTTTTTGGGTGTCATTTTTAAGATTGACTCTGAGAAGATAATGACCATGTGGATTGGGACTTGATAAGGTCTTCAAAAAGGATTTTTTGGGTTACTAACGAAAACCTTGGATTTGGAGCTGTATTTGAACGGTTGAGTACTCAATTCTCATTAATGGAAGGTTCATGGGGTAGGATCAAATCTTTGAGACACCTAGGTGGTGATCTATGGTCTCCTTTCATTTTCTTCTTTTTGTGACTAGTGGGGGTATATGCTATTTTGTGGGTTTTGTGGGATGAGCCATGAGTGGAAGAGCAGGATTTTTAGAGAGGTGGACAAGGACTCTAGCGAGGTGTAGTTCCTTACTCACTTTCATGTTTCTTTGTGGGTTTCGGTTTCAAAGACCTCTTGTAATTATTCTATGGTTGTTATCTTGCATAGTTAGAGTCCCTTCCTGTAAGGGGAGGTGGTGCTGTGGGTGGGGTTTTTTTGTATACCCGTGTACTCTTTTATTTTTTCTCAATGAAAGTCGTTATGCTTATATATATATATATATTCGGAGACATTGAGGTTGGAAAGAATAAGGTGTCTCTCTAGCAATTTCAATTCGCCGGTGATACCATCTTTTTCTATTCAAGAAAAGAGGAGTTATTCTTCATTTTCAACCACATTTTAGTGTTTAGAGACCATGTTGAGGTTTAAGATCGATGGCGGTAAACGTTAGATCTTGGGTTTGAATGGTGATTTGGTGAATGTGAGGTTGGGTCCTTTCCTTCATCCTATTTTGGTCTTCCTCTTGGTCATGGTTCAGGTGATCTTCCTTTTTGGAAAGGTGAGAAAGAGGTTGGCTTCTTGGAAAGTAGCTTCTTCTCTAAGGTGGTAAATTGATCCTTTTTCATTCGATGTTGAGTGGTGCCGAAGGCATGTATAGAAATCTTTGAAAAGAAATATCCATTTAGCTCCAGTTTTTTCATTACCTAGTTCATTGTTTTGTGGGAAGGGAACATATTTTAGGGAGGATAAGTGGGTGCACTACGTTTTTCCATTTATATCATTTGTCCTCCATTAGACACTCTGTTGTTGATTATTTAGCTCCTGCTGAGAGCTCTCCCTCTTTTTCTCTTGGTTTCCCTTGTATATTGTCTAATAGGGAATCAATGGATTGGCTTTCTTATCTTCGATTGGGGAGTTTGAGCTTAAATTGAGGAGAAAGGATAGTCGTTGTTGGAGCCGTAACACTACTGGGGCTTTTGCTATTGCTCACTCTTCTGAACCCTTTTCCCAGTTTTTTTTTTTTTTTTTCCTCTCTCTATGGTAGGTGAAAACTTCAAAGAATGTTACATTCTTGGTTTGGCATGTTATCCATGGTTGTATACTCTCGATCAACTTTCAAGGAAGTTGCCTTTGTGTTTTGTTGCATTATTTGTTGGAGGGCATAGGAAGATTTGGATCATATCCTTTAGAGTTGCGATATTGCTTGGTTTGTTTGGATTTTTTTCCCTCTCTTTTTTAATGTGTTTGGTTTTCAGACTGCTAGCAACATAGATTGTAGGGAGATGATCGATGAGTTCATTCCATTTGTCGTTTCAAGAGAAGGGGAAGTTCTTGTGGCAGGCTAGGGTGTGGCGTAGTTGTGGGGTCTTTGGGGGGTGAGTAACCATAGAATCTTAAGAGTTAAGATGCCCCTAGTGATGTTTGGTCTTGTAAGGTTTAACGTATCTCTTTGAGCGTAGTTGAAGAAATTTTTTTTGTTATTATTCATTAGGTCTCATTTTACTTGATTGGAGTTCCTTTCTTTAGTGGGGTTCCCTTTGGTAGGCTTGGTTTTTTGGATGCCCTTGTGTTGTTTCAATCTTTTTTTTGTTGAATGTTTGGCTTTTTATAAAAAAAACCGAATTTTGCTTGTTTCAATATTAGATCAAGGTAAAAGCATACATTACTTGAGGTTTCATTGCTAATTAGATGTATTAGATGTAGTATGCCTCAGAATATTGGGGGTTTTATTTTAACCATATATATTGGGTTAAAATTTTCTTGAAGGAAGGCTTTTTGAATCCATGAGCAAAAGGAAAGAGGGGTCGGTAGTTGACTTGAGGGTTTTCTTAGTGTCATACTCCGAAGATACTACCAATCTACCCTTTCGTAGTAAGATATTTAAATTGGAAATGATATTTTGTTTTTTAAGCCTGTAGACTTTATTATGTAATTTTTACATTTCAACAAAATCTTTGTTTCTTTTCCTTCTTAATCCTTGTTTTCTCTATGTTTTTCAGATATATTGTCTTTTTTTTTAAAAAAAATGTTTTTCACTCGTAGTTTGTATCTTTTGAGCAATAGCCTCTTTTCATTATATCAATGAAAAGTCTTGCTTCTTATTAGGAAAAAAAAGTTTGTTTCTTATTTAAATATAAAATTGAGGCTAACCTTCCTGGATTGTAAGGAGATTTTTTTTTTCACCGTTTCTGTGACTTTATTTAAGGCTCACGCCTTTTGTTTGGTTTAATTTTTCAAGAAACAATGTTTAGCAAATTGGTTCATCTTCTTGATTCCTTGGGTTCTCCGGTGGTATTCTTATTTCTTATAATGAGGTATCCATGATCCTCAATGGAGGTGCTTTCTTTCTTTCTTAGTCTGGTACTTCTCAATTTTTACCTCCTGTGCCTCTAGCTATTCCTCAAGATACATAAAAGACATTTGGGTTGAATTTCAAAGTTTAGTGTGCTTTAGTGAGGAAACATGGATATTGGTTGGTGGTTTTATTGTCTAGTAGTGGTCTTTTGGAAAATCCCTATTGATTATGTTGTGTCATGAAGCTTATAGATCTCTCTCAATATTCATGATCCAATCATTCTTAAACAAGATCTATTCTATGGATTGTACAACTATGTCCTTGAGTTCAAATGAATCCATCCTACTTCTGAATCTAGATGGCTATAAGTACATTTTGAAGAGGCATCCACATTGGTGTTCTCAATGTTTTGTAATAAATTTCTGTCTGACCTCTCTTTGGATCCCACCCCGTGAGTGGCTTTTGTTTAAGGGATAGGAATAAATTTCTGTCTGATCTCTCTTTAAACAGTCCTAACCCTGCCAATAGAATTTACAATATCGATTCTCTTCATTGGTATTTTCTCTGTGAACATGCTAATGTAGTTGCTGATAGTGTTTTCTTCATTGCTCATTGAGCTCTTCACTTTTGTGGAAGCTGTTCAACTATTTTACAACATTTTTAAAGGTCACCCTAGGTCTACTTGTGGTGCTGTCAATGCCTTCCTTCAAATCTGCTTGTTTGACAAAAAGTCAGGGTTCCTCAGTGCAGCATCATTATGTTAACTCTTTGGACTATCTGGACAGAAAAGCTGAATGACTTGAAAATATTGGAAGATCTGTGAAGAGAGTTTGGTTCATCCAGTGTTTCTTCTTCTTAGTCCTCTCTCTCGGGATTCTCCTTTTCCTAATTATAGCATTTCCTCAATTGTACCTTACTGGATTTTCTTGTAGCGTTATGCCCCCTCTTGGTTGTTATGCCCCCTCAGGTTAGTTCAATTGTATATTTAATTTGGAATGGTTCTTGTTTCTTATCTAACTTTTATCCAGAGAAAATTTTCCAGGTAAGATCTCCAATCTTTTAGTATTACTAGTGTTTTTTCCCCTTCACTTCCTGTCATTTCCCATTCTGCGTCTTCCGTGAGCAGAGTTACAAATTTACGATATTATTTATTACTGTGGACAATCATTTTTGTGATTTGTTTGGGTTGAGTCCATTTCAGTAGTTAATTTTTGGATCCCTTTTTGTTGGGCTTGTTTTTTGTTTTTGTTTTCCTAACAAAAAAAAGTTTCGTTATTTGTTCTTTGTTTTGTTACCATTTCGTTTGTTTTCCGCGGTTCTTTTGTTGCATGAAATGCCTTTTCTAATTTCCCTGTTTGATGGTGGTTAATTTCTAACTACACTGATTTATAATTCTGAGAAGAATTTCAATTATCTCTTTATGAGACATTGGCTGCGAATACATGTCCACAAGTTTTTTATTGTTATCATTTTGTTCAGATGGATGCAGTGAAAGTGGAAATGGAAACCGGTATGTTTTTATAAATACTATAAATAATTCACCGGTCTGTTTTTATAAATACTATAAAGAGAGTTCTTTAGTGTATAATTAACATAGGTTAATTTACAAATGGTCCCTGTAATTGGAGAATATTAAATTTAGTCCTCGTGGTTTGATCATAAAAACTTCATAAATAGTTCTAGAGGGTTTTTATCGAACCATAGGGACTAAATCCTAATTATAAACCACATAGTGTTTAAATTCTAACTTTCTCCAAATCATAGGGACAAAATTTACAATTTAACCATTAAAATATTATGTAACAGATAATTTTCCTATTGGTCTGTATAGTTGAGATTGTCAGTCCATCATACATCGAGATGCAGATGAATTTAGGTCGGTCCATTTTAAATTTTAAATAGTTCCATATGGCCTTTGCCTGTTTATTCTGTTGGTTGGGTTTTTTGCATGAGCGTGTGAAAGAGCGCTGGATAACTCGGTGTGTAAGGAGTTGGTATCTGTTCTTTCACACTCTTATTACAATTTAATCATTCATTGATGCATTATGCAAAAAAAAAAAAAAAATTCGCAGGCTGCTCCCATATCATGTGGTGGCTGACTATGAGGCTGAAGAAGACGATAGAATCCTCGACTCTGATCCAACGGGGCAAATGCTGTCACGCTCACAACAGTGGGACCATAACATCTCGGCCAAAATTTCTGAGTTCATTGCCACTTTTGAGAAGCAGGTATTGGCGTTCAACATCATAACTCGCAAAAGAGCATTGGGGGAGTTCCGTTCCGAAGAAAGATTGATGTTTGAACAAGCTCTTATGCAAGAAGAGAAACGGAACCTTCTGGAACTAAAAGCTGAGATCGAGTTGAGAGGAAAGGCTAGCAAAGAGGCTCATGATGCCAAAACGCGGATGGCTGCAATGATGCAGACAGACCAAACACGGAGTGAACCACAGGCCAATGAAATGATGGTTCGAGCTTCCATGAGAACAGGTGCGCACGTTGGATCCCAAAGCAGCGATGTTCCAGTTGGCCATGGTGGTGGGGAGCAGGAGCAAGTTCATCCAAACGAAATGATCAATGGATGGGGAAACAACACACAGGGAGATGAGAAGGAAGCATCAGAGGACTTATTGAATGATGAGGAGGCTGAAAATGGTGATACGGGCATGCACGATAGTTGGCGCGAAGTTGGGGAATTTGATCTGAACTCAAGATAAAAACGGTGGTGGAACAGCTTAACAATGGAATGAGTTAAAGTGAAGTCAGGTTGGATGAAGAAAAATGATAAGGATTTTAGTTGTTTTCTCCAATCAGTGAGAAATGGTTTGTCAACTCGTGCTGCATATTTGAGGAACGAGCCAAAAGCCAAAAGCCAAATTGTCCATTGAACTCGAAAGCGATGGGTATGTTGGATCTTTTAGTAGAAATACATGTCTTAATTGTACTTCTGTATTGGTGATAAAATTACTACAATTTCTAGAAAAAGAATATGCTTGGCTGAAAAAGCAGTATGATGTGTTAAAAAGAAGATTTGAAAAGGAAGAAATTGACGAGAAAGCTTCCTAATACCTTGACTTCACTCTACATTTGATGTCTACAAAACCACTCTTTTAGAGTTTTCACATTTAGGGATCCTTCATGGGCGAAATGCAATTTCAACCACTCAAACATGAATACTCACAATCGTAGTTTCTTCCATGTTTTATATATATATATATATATATATAAGAAAACAACAATTATTTGAAAACTTTAATCTGTATTATGTAATTGCCATTTTTTAAGATCATTTGGCGGCAACCTTAAACGTTCTTGATATTAGAAAAATTATCATTATGTCAATTTGTGATATAAATATTATGAAAAAATTACTTTTTTTGGTCTCTTACTTTTGAAGAATAGATTCATTTAGTCCGATCATTTGTCTCTGTCTCAAGAATTGGTTTTAAAAGGTCCCTCTCTAACTCAACTATTAAGTTTAAATATAAAATTATCCATAGAAAAATATTTATATTTTTACTCTTTCCCTCTTCTCTTTCTCCAAATCTTCATCTTTGATACCAACTATTCTGGCATTTTCTTCCTCAGCCAGCTAATGGAACATCATGCTCCAAACGTGGCTTTATCGAACATCACCTTCAAATTGTAATGCTTATGCAAATGCAAAACAAATTAATTAACTAATTTAAGCTTAATTAACGTTAAAACAGTAACTCATTTTGGGAAATGAACACTTTTTTTTGGCTTCTATTCTATATCTCATTCTAAATATATTAAAAACTTAAAAAAGGATGAAAGTTTAGAAGGAACTTATTTGTTGTAATCTCTTCAAAAACTCTGAATTAAATCTCGAATTTGCAAATTAACAATTACTAAATGAAATATTGGAATATGAGAGACGAGACCTGAGAGATGGAGTTGTTAGCAAGGAAATGTGCAAGATCTCTTCAGCTAGCTTCCTTTAATCTTAAAATTACAATTGTTTTTATAGGTGTTTGAGGAGAGACTAGAACAAGAGAGAGAAGAGAAGAGGAGGCAGGAAGAAAGAGAGAGGAGAGATTAAGGAATGATTAAAAATATACATTTCTTTTCTTCCAACTGATCTTGCCACATCAGCTGGGTAGTTAACTTGTTTTTAATAAATTTAATAGTTTTATTAGTAGAGTGATGTTTTAAACATATTCTTAAAAACCCAATAACTAAAATGACCAATTTGAAATATTAGAAACCAGATACACCTATTGTTCAAAACTCAAAAATTAAAAAGGTAATTTTTCCTAATGCTATTTATGTTGAAAAATATCATTGGTATGAATATGATTGCTATATAGTTGGATAGATTGTGTATAACTATTTTTAGTGCTTAATATAGAAACTATCTTTTTTTTTAATAATTAAAATTGCTAGAGAGCTTTAATAATCAAAATTGTTTTAAAAAAAAAAAGTTTAAAAACCCACCAAAAAACAAGCATATCATATGGGGAAAAAAAACTAGTATTCTTTACTTTAGCTTTTATGAACTTGAGCTCTTGAAGAAAACAAAGAATAAACATGTTGAATTTTGCCAACCCAACAGAAAAATTTAGACACAGCCGAGAGGCATTCTGAATAATTGGAATAATGCCACCTTTGTAAAGATTAAGATAAAATACAAAGAAGGTAAAATGAGAATCGGAAGTAACATAGATTTCAATTGAGATGTTTTGTGAAGTTGAACCATTGGTAACAATTATCTCTCGTCTAAAATTACCCATTTGTTGGTCATTTCAGTAATTTTATCTAGCGATAATGTAAGCAGAAGATCAAAAACTTGGTCTTTCAAAACTTAGGGCCTCCCAAAATAGGCCGAAGCATGAAATTCCCCATTTCTGTTCCAAAATTATCCATAAGAAATAGAAACCAACAAAACTTGCAACTCTGGGAATAAACTTGGGGAAAACTTATCAAAACGAGATATAAAACAATCAATTAAACAAACATTTCTGCAAGAGGTGGCCAACTACATGTAGTGAGATATAGGCATGGCAGGCACCTACCTCAAATATATCACTCATTGCTCATGTAAATTTGCACTCCATTGAAAAACAATGCATCAAAAGATCTAACCTATACTACTAATTAACCAACCAAAAATTTAAACTGAAAAGGGAGGTGAGAGAAGATGGTGCTCAATGAAAATTGAGATCATAATTTGAAAATGGGGCAAGCAAAGAATACACAATCTGAAATGATCCTACAAAATGTTGGGTAGTTGAGAATCTAGTCTCTGTTGCAATTCCTTGATCTTCAAAGAAAGTTCTGTCTTCTGCTCCTTATAGCTTTGCAATAAATATTCTTTTCCTTCTATCACATCCTTTAAGTCTCCTACCTCTTTTTTCAACATCTCAATCCTCTCCCCATCTCTTACTTTTTCAGGTACCTCAAAATTGCAATTAACATCCATATAACCACCATTTGCATGACCGTTCCTCGTCTCGCTCGACCAACTTCTTACTGTCGAAGGTGACTTATCGTTGGGGCCCATTTGCCCCAAACAGTGATCTGCAATTGCTTTTCTGAGCTTCTGAATCTCTCTTTCTGAATCAAACAAGTCTTGGTTTGCGGCATCAAGTTGTGATTGTAAATGGGAGGAATGGGCTGCTTGAGCGTTAAGAGAATTTTGCAAGTGAACAATTTGATCTTGCATTTCCAGTATCATATCATCTCTCCTTTTCAATTGGTGCCTCAGCTTATGAATCACTTCACGTTTGCTAAAGATATCGGAACCAGAATCCGAGACACAAGGTGAATCTGAGCAATTTGAATGGTGGAATTGCTTTGCAGGCAACTCGAGCTGGTCAGGAGACGATGCCCAAATAATACTGTTCTCCTTGTTAAATCCAGAAGCAGGAACCATCACCAAAGGAAGAGCGCTCTCCGATGCAACCACCATTTGATCAGTAGGTGGACACTTAACATCCGTGGTATATTGAGTCCCTGCAGATGCAACACCGTCATCAGAACACAAAAATGATTCGAGTATTAACAGAATCAAAAGCTACAGAAATTATTCAACCACCAGCTTAAAGATCACAAGTTGAACCAGCCAAAAGGGAGTTTTCATCTATGGAAACTTAGTTGTCAGGCAATAGTTAGACCAAAATGATGCAACATCAAGTGATTCTATTGACGATCAACTCAATGCCTACCATTTTCCTAATAATACATCAAAAGATTTTTTGTCCGCTTTGGAATTGAGAATTGGATTATCTAGAACGTAATAGGGCCTACAAGATAAGTTGTGTTCAGATATTTAGTACGCTAATCCCATGTTCCCCATATTTTAGCAAGATTTTGATAGCATTCCCATGATCATTTCCTGATGCCCCAAGATAAGTCAAGCTATATACCTGCGAGGTTCCACTAAAAACTGTCTAACGAGAGGAACGTCTCTCTCAAATCCACTTCCTTTTGTGAAAAAATGTCCTCTACCACATTTTATTTCCTAAAAAATGAATCTCTAACACACTCATCACTCTAATAATCTCTTATTTAACACACTAATCTCTCTTTAACACGCTTACCTATCTAGTTTTTTTTTTCCTTTCCTGAACTGATCATTTGAAGTTTTTCTTTACACAATAGTTCGAGTGGACGAAACAGATTCAGTATTTTACAGGTTCATAAGCATTCAATAGTTAAAGAGTCTACTCCGAGTGCTTTCTAACTTCCCCCAGGCTCCAACTTTTTCTTTTTTAAATGAAAAACCAAAACTTCATTGAGAAAAAGAATGAAAAACCATACGGAACATACAAAAATAAAGCTCAAACCAAAATGAAAGGAAACTCTAATCAAGCAAAATGAGACCTTAGGGATGATTAGCCTAAACAGAAACATGAAACGTAACAAGAGACCACACACCCTCTCTAGGCCTTCCAATCTCGTTAAAAATTCTATTGTTCCTGTCGACTCAGAGGCCTATAATAATTGTTCAAACCCCACCCACCCAAAAAAAAAAAAAAGAAGAAAAATAAATTAAAAATGCCCCCTTTGGAGCTCTTTCTTCATCTCCCTTCCTTAACTAATGAATAACAATCTTTGGGTGAAGCTAAATGAAAACCCTCATCAACGCCCTCCCAAAAGAAAGCCTCATCATCTTCTCAATCGCCTTACTTCCCGAGATGGGGTTAAAGGATTGGCTATAATCAAGGCAAGACTATAAGTACACCAACAGTCTTTGTAACTTCAACTCCACCAAGAAGCCAAAGTATTGTATACTATAAAAAACAAAAAGAATCATACAATCTTCTTCCATCTTAAAAAATTTTAAGATTTGATCCTTCCAAATCAACCATAAAAAGTGGCTTTGTGATCAACCAAGGTCACCTTCTCAGCATATGTACCTTGGCTAGATCCATATGGGGTGTTTTTTTTTTCCCCTCTCAAGGCTTTAGGTTGGCACACAACCATCCCTTTTGACATTTGGGATCTCCTTTCCACCATGCTCAATGGGCATCCTTCATGAAGGAGACAAAATCCTTTGTCTAAATATCATCCAGGCTTCTTTGTGGTCTATTTGGCTTGAACAGAACTCTTGCATCTTCACCCACAAAGAGCTAGATTATTAATTTCCTCTCTCAACAATTTTATATCTATCTTTATCATGTTGTAATTGATTAATCAAATCTTTTGATAAGACCTTCAAACTTTTTTGTGATTTCATCATATCAATGAAATTATTGTTTTCTATCCCCACCCCCAAGAAAAAAGTTAATAATAATAATAATCCTCCACAGCGAGGAAACAGTTGCACACCTGAAAAAAGGACTACCAGTAGAATCCTAAACTAAGGATAAAAGACTACAATAATCATTGTTTCCCTATCGGACAAAGGCCTTTAAAATTCAAGAGAACAAGAAGAAGAGCTAACTAAAGGTAGTTTGACAGAAGCTACCAAATGATTCCCCATGGAGGAAAAGTGATATAATCGAGCAAAATCAAGAGTAGATGAATTTATCCTCAACCACTTGTCCTTCTAAAAGTATCTACCCCATCTCCCACTAAACACTAAATAGATGGAGAAAAGAGGGAACCTAACATAAATATATTTCCAAGAATTTATCAGAGTGCCTTTTAAAACCCCTTCGAGGCTCATACTTACAAGTTACAATGACCCTATGCCATAAATATCAAACTCAAGTGGAAAGCGCCTTATCCATTTAAACTTCATTCCTTGATTTTAAGTTCATCTTACAACCTTTCAGAAAAACAGGAAGTCAAACTTCTATTCCTTTTTTGGTGCAGCACTGATTTATGACCCCAATTATTTCTTCATTGTTTAGTCATGTATCTGTGAAATGAGAAGAAGATTGCTGCCATTTTAAACTTACTACTTCCTGTATCAAAACAATGGGTTGCTGGTCTGTAAAAATCTAGATTCTTCCAATTACTCAAGTTCTTGAATACTTGATACAATCCTTGCGTACTGGGAATTTTTCAATCAAGTAAATAGGCTCTTTCCCCAAAAGTGATCGAGCGAATTTTCCACTGGAGAAGGGACTTTCTTTTAACTCCATAACATCTATCATTTTATCGAACCTTTTCATGCTACAAGTTTTTCTACCTCCCCTTGATTTCACATGTGACCACCTTATAGCATTAAAGTCTTTCCCCACACACCAATTTCCACTAAAATAACCATCAAGAAAGGAATTCCTTCCAGAAAACTATTAGTAATCCAACACTCTTTCCATCTTCTAACATCATTCTGGCTGATAGTATAATTTTAGCAGGTTCAATGGTCTTAGAAGATCCAATACGATATTTTTAAAAACCTCATACATACAACTATTTTTATCAATTGGAATTCCCTTTTTAATGAAATCTAAGCAGTTTTTTCTTTTTCTCATTCACGTGCCATAAACTGGAATGAGAAATGGTGACCAGTCCAGTTTGGACACTCACGAATATATATTAAGACAAAAAAAAACAAAACAAAACAAAGAAATTCGAACTGGACTGGTCACCATTTGTGCTGAGGATGACACAATATCTCTAGAAAGGTCTAGTGAATGAGGTTGTGATTTAGTGAATGGAAACTCCAGACGAAGCAAGCACCACAACAAAGGTTAGCATCGTAGTATCATATCCAAAGAGAAGCTATGCCAAGAAGAAAACCACTTTCCGGGTGACTCAATGGAGAAGGATCTTCCTCTCTCCTGCGATCTATCCAAAGTTAGATGGAATTCACTTAAAAAAAAAAAAGGGTGTTCTAGATTTCAAATATGAGAATTTGAGGACACCTCAGACCTGTTTCAAAGTAAACCCTTCTAAGTTATCAAATCCACATTCTATTTTCAGAAACTGTGCCCACCAAACACCTATTTCTTGAATTTATTTTATGTTGCCAATATGAGAAAAATGAACAGGATCCAGATGACCTATCAGATAGGCCCCGACTTATCTAATAGAAAAGAACTAATTTTATGCACTAAAGCTATTGAACTCCCATGGGATAACTCTGCCTCATTGGAGAAGAAAACCACCTAAAGAGAAACAAGAATCCATATTTCTGATACTGTTTTTTCTTTTTTTTTTTTTAAGAACAACAACAATAACAAGACCTTAGCTCCTGTTGAAATCAAGAGAAATAAAAATAATCTAAGTATTCAGTATTCTATTTAGATCCTCATACTCACCACAACTTTCTCCTTCCCAAAGTTAAATTGACAAAAAAAAGGGAAATATGCAGATCATGTTGGCACTGAAGCTCAAAGAAACATATTAGTAAAATCATACTACACAGGAGGTAAAACCCAGAAATCCCAACACAAACATAACAATGTGAATAGCTTAGAAGCTAACTGAACACTGAGTTTGCAAAGTCATAAAACTATATTTTTCCCCTTATAGGTGAAAATTACAAAAACCAACCTGGCATACAGTTGAAGCAACGTTCATCATCTCGCGGAAATGAATACACATTCGAGCAACGACAACCAGCAGCCTTTCTTCTGTCAGAAGACTTTGCATTTCCTGAGTAGTAAATAACTCGAAAAGTTAATAAGCTTCAACCAGGCATTTTTCTTCAAGCTTTCATAAATAACAAGACCTGTCAAAGAACTGTCACTATCCTTCAGCTGCCTTGTATCAAATGCTTGTTTCAGCTTGAAGCCTAGGCGAATTGATAGGGTGCTCAATAATGCACCACCAGCAATTAGAACCAAATTTGGGCCTTCACTTGAAGAAATTCTGGACTTCTGAGCTCTAGGACCTCTACTTGTTCTTGGTGTCATTTTAGGATCTAGAAGTGTGGAAGATGTTCCAAAATCATTCAAGCTCTACAATGAGATACATAAGAAAAATATTAAGAAATTATTTGATTTCCACCCGGGTTGATCACGGAAAATGCACAAGAAAAACATGAATTTAGTTGCTTTCAAATTAAAGGGAAAAAAAGAAAAAAGAAAGCATGATTTTGAATTATTTGAACATTGGTGCTACAAAAAATAATATTTTGATTGCAAAGAAAGGAAAAGATGGAGCATCTAATTATGACCAAAGAGTAGAATATTGATATTGGTCGAAATATAGAACATTCACTTTACATAAAGGTTGTTTCCTCTTTTAGAAAAAAAAAAAAAAAAAAAAAAACTCTACAGAAATATTAATCAAAATGTAGATGACACTTCAACGTCAAGAAATGTCACCAAGTCACAAAAACCAATTCCAAAAATAGTGTTAAAATTCTCTCTTTTTTTTTTTTTTTTTTTTGGTGCTTCATTTTGAAAGGAACTAAATTCATGTTTTTCTCATGCATTTTCTGTGATCAACTCAGATGGAATTCAATACTTTTGATAGCTTTTGTAACAAACTCTTGGAAATAAGATACAACTAAGGTTAAATTGTAACTTTGCTCCCTATGGTTTGGAGAATGTTAGAATTAGTCCCTATGTTTTGATAAAATCCTCATAAATAATTCCTACCATAGAGACTATTTATGAAGTTTGATCAAACCATGAAAACTAAATTTTAAATTTCTCCAAACCATAGGGGTTAAATTTGTAATTTAACCTATAACTGAACTTAGTAGGACTAAGGGAGGTAGCCATATCTAACATCATCAACATTAGTTCACCACACAGCAAAGCTTCCAAGCTTGCCAAGAAGTGGCATGCTCCAATAATACAGATCTCTATAAGACAACTCAAACATAGAAGAAAACTAGGGAAGGAATTCATTTTACAATAGATCAAAGAAAAAAAATGACTCAATTGCCTGCTAAGGGTCTCCAAGTGATTGAATTAAAAAAAATAAGTTATCTTGAAAAAAAATTCATTGGTTTGGCAAACACTAAAATGGATTTTGAAAAAAATGAGTTTATAAAATAAGTTGGTTTAGGATAAACACTTGAAACCAACTTCTTTTAGAAAAATGAATTTGAGTGTTTAATAGTTAGTCTTTCTCTAATTTGTATGATAAGCTCCGGCCACTACCTTTAGCAACCACCGCCGGCCAACCTCTAGCCACCATCTCTAGTGACCACCTCCGGCCATCATCTTCAGCATTCGCTGCCGGCCAACTTCCGGCCACCACTTCTAACGACCTCCACCGGCCACAATCTCCGACGACTGCCGCCGGCCATCACCTCCACCGACAAATTCTTTTATAGTAATTTAAAATTAATAAAAACACTTTTAATATATAACAAAGTAACAAACTGAACAAACTTTTACATAAAAACACTTTTGAGAAAGGGTTGCCAAACACGTGTGCATTTCTATTTAAGGAGTTTTTATCAAAAGTGTTTAAATGAAAATGCATTTTTGAAAAACATTTTTTTTCCTAAAATTCATTCCAAACAGGCCCTCAATCTAAGAGATCAATAAGCATTTCACCTAACTTTAGAGGAGAAAGGGCTTAAACCCTTCAAATATTCTTTCTGAAATTCAAGAAATGGAAGGACAACTTAGACTCTTCCCCAAAGCGAGCTTCAACCTAGATGAGGTTAAGAATGCCAGAAAATTATTTACATAAATTACTTTGTCATATTACTCTCCCTCAAATTGTAGTATATGTTAATCAATCCACCATGCCAAACCATAACAGATGAGTAAACATCAAAGGAGAAAATAGAAGGGAAGAGAGTAGGAAAAGTTTCCAACAGTAAAAAAACAAACAAACAAACAAATAGGACCTGAAACACGTAGGGCCGATTTGTGAATTAAAGATAAACAAACAGATGGGAAACGATTCAAAAAGGACCCAAGGCAGAAAAATAGAATAAGTAAACTCCATAACACTATAGCACAACATCATTATCTCAACCTGGCCACAGATATTACTACGAGACTTGAACAACTACACCCAGGCAACATCATTACCTCAACCAATCAAAATTCTCAGTCACACTATCTAGAAATATTGGTTACCTGTACGTTTCAGCAAATTATTTACCTCAACCACTCGTATATTTTCCCACAACCGCGGGAATCTATACTGCGCACAACTGATGTTATTAGTTAGTCATTTAAATTAGCACCATCAAAGGTGTCATTCGATCAGATGTCATATTGGCTAGAATCCAAGTTTGATTATAACATATCTGTTTTTATAGAATTTCACCGTTATCAGTGAGCAGTATAAACACCAGATGTCCCAGTTGGCACTAATTAGTACATCACGTTTCAGTCAGATACACAAACATCTAAATATAGGAACAGCTCAGAAGTCTACAAGCTAGATTCAAGCTGTTCCACAAGAACATCGAAAATTTAATCATAGAAAACCAAAACAATCCCCATAAACTCCATAAGCCAAAAGAAATATTCCAGGCTAATCAAAATCAAAACGCTGACACATTTTATAGACAAAAACTTCAAACCAATACATTAATTCACACAGTCGAAGAACGGAAAATAGAAAAGAACAGGCAACAACATCAAACATCGAGGGGGGACGAAAAAACAATAGAGAAAAAAAGAAATGGAGAATGAAACCTGACTCATTCAATCAATGGATGCTTGAGATTTCTGATTCAGAATCTCTATCTCCAACGAAGTTCATTTCAATGAAAACAGAAACCCACCTAGAGAGGAGAGACGAAGAAGAAGCTAAAAGTAGTTCCTAAATTCCACAATTTATTACAGAGCAAAAGAAAAAAGAGTTTTATTATTTAAAATTAATATATATTATATATAAAATCCACGTCATTCATTCGACATTCTCTCCACAAGACTTCCCCCAATCCTTCTTCGGGAATTTTCCGATCCTTCTTTTGGGATATTTCTCTTTTCTTTTTTAAATAAAATAAGTGTTGTTTTTAAATATAGAAAAATAAATCAAAATATTTATAAAATATAATAAAATTTTAGAACTATCCATGATAAATGGTATAGACACTGATAGATCTATCAGTATCTACTAGTGACATTGATAGATAGTGACATTGATAGATACTAATAGAAGTCTATCAGTATCTATCAACGTCTATCATTGATAGTCCTAAAATTTTGTTATATCTTGTATATATTTTCAACAATTTTATCATTTGAAATAATTTTCCATAAAATAATGTAAATAATAATTCTTGTATTTTTATTATACGAATAAAGTCGTCTTTACTACTCCATAATTAAAATTATTTCAATCATAATGGATTTTTTTATTCATAATTTATAGAAGGGATGTTTTCAAATATAGAAAAATGAACCAAAATATTTACAAAATATAGAAAAAATTTAGAACTATCAATGATAAACATTGGTAGACACTGTCTGTGACATTGATAGATACTGATAGAAGTCTCTTAGTGTCTATCATTGATAATTCTAAATTTTACTATATCTTGTAAATATTTTCAAGAATTATATCATTTGAAATAATTTTCCTTTATAGAATATTGTTAATTAGTTTTATGCAAATGTATTTAAATGGGTCTTGCTTTTCATATTACAATTGGTTGATTATGTGATCTAATATATCACAAACCTTTTTTTTAAAAAAAATGGCCTAGATAATAGAGATTTTAACCTTTATCTATTTTTTTTTTAAAAAAAGTAAGTAATATATTCATGTTGAACTATATTTGTGTAGATTATATATGTTGATACACTTTTTAGTACAACAATTTGCATATTCAACCAAAATTGGTTTCTACCTTAGAAAAAGGGATAAGATAAATGTTCGAAAAGTTTCCGTTAAAAAATTATCTTTTAGTTCAACAATTATGATAAGGGACATCGAACTTTTGACCTATGAAATGGCAATTGACATCTTACTCACAAAATTAAATTGTTGTTAAAAAACTAATAAACATTAGTGTTTGACTTTTAATACACATTAGTTTTTTTTCAAGAACACTCATGATTAATTATTACAATTAATTAATATGTCGGTTTAATTGTTAATGATGAATCATTATTGTAGTTAACTATATTACTTAGATTAACTGTCACTCAATATTACGAATATGAATAGAGTGAAAACATTTATTTTTTTCTTTTAAGGTTGAAGGTTGAATACTTGTTATACTAAAAAAAACATAATAATTACCATTATTAGATTAATTAATGTATCAATTTTTTAAAATGATAATCATCTATTATATGTATTTATCTAACCTAACCTAAATTTAAATGAATGGTAATTGACAATATTCTTTTTATCTTTGGATAAGAAGTCCAAATCTTCCTTCTCAAAAAAAATGTATATTTAAGAATTAATAATAATGTATTATATTATATTTGTAAAAAAATCTATAAATAAAGTTACTCATATCCAAATAAACAAACTTTGGATCTTATTCTATTTATCTCTCTAATTTAAAATATCAAAATTTAGATTTTGTTTGTTTGATAAATGACCTTAAAATTAGTCCAAATTATTCATTTATTGTTTAACTTAAAAAAGATTCTCTATTAATAGTTTTCTATAAATTTTAGAAATACATACACTCGTGTTCTTGGATAAAACTATTATTATTGTTTAATCAATTTTAATAAAAAAAGAACTCAAATTTGTAATAGAAATTAAAACTTTATGGGCTTAAATGAAGTAAAATTATAAATATGGTAATTTTATTTTAGTACAACCAATAGTGGAGTCGGTAGGGGTGTTCAAAAAACCCGATGATCCAAAAAAAATCGATCAACCGCGGTTTGGGTTGGGTTATCAACTCATTTGAGTTGGGTTGGGTTCAAATAAATGAAAATTTTATGGATTGAGTTAGTTCATGTTCATGGGTTCACCGAATATAACTCAAACCAACTCGAACCAACCCGAGTTTATTATTAACTTTAAAAAATATATTTTTTTATTACATATAATACATTATTTATACATATATTGATTTTAATTTTATTTAATTCAAATATTTTGTTAATAATTTATTCTTCAATAACTCTAAAATAGTTTCTTTGCACTTTAGAAAGGAAATTTTCACTATATAAATTGAAATTGAGTGGTTAATTTTAATTCAATATATGAAAGTAATTATAAACAAATGACCCGATTAACCCGAACCAACCCAACCCAACCCAACCATCAAATATTTCATGGTTGAGTTGGGTTGGGTTCATTTTTTAATAAGGGTTGTTTGGGTTGAAGAAATTTACAACCCGAACAATTGGATTGTCTTTGAACCCAACCCATGAACACCCCTAGAAGTGAGATTGAATCTCTGACCTCTTGAGTCATACCTCAATACCACTAAGCTAAGCTCACTTTTGGTTATAAAAATGATATTTTAACCAAACAAAAATAGAAAAAGAGTAACATACCAAGATGAAAAATGTAATAAAGTGAGGTCGGGTAATAAATCAATAATTGCCCTTTTGTAGAAAAAGTGAAACTCTTTGTCAAGTTGAGATTGATGCCTTGCGTATGCTTCTCTATGTTGGTTTCTTTGTTGAAGATTTCTCCTCTAAAGTAGTTAGGATATGGAAGATTTGTTGTTACCTATATTTTTCTCTTTTGATGTATGAGTTTTGTTGTTAATCATCATATGAAATATAATAATTTGAAATTCTAAAATGGAGTTGTTAATAGTTTTTTACCTCATTTAATAACAATTTTTTTTTAATTTTCCATTTTCGGAAATTGTGTCTTTTTTTTCTTTTTAAAATTGGGTAAATTATAGTCTTTACCTTTTCTTTAGAAAAACACACACACAAAAAAAAGAAAGATTAAAAGAAAAAAGAAAACATTTATTTTTTAGTCAAATTTCTATGAGGAAAAAACACATTCTTTAAGAACTAGGTCTTTTTTTTTTTCAAAATAAACTACTTTTTTTTAGTTTTTAAATTTGATTTGGATTTTGAAAACAGTCTTTCTAGATTTAGGGGTCATTTCGATCGCATAAATTGTTTCATGAGTATAGATATTAAATATCTGGGATTTGAATGTCTGAATTTCAAATGAATAATTAATATATATATTTGGATATATAGGATAATTAATGTTTGGATGTTAAATATTTGTGATCAATTCAATAATTTGTATATAGAAACTAAATGTAAATAATTACTTAATTAAATATAAGAAATCAATTAAATTTAACATTAATTAACTTATTGTTATGTTAATTAAATAAAATAAAAAATAAATGGTTCTTTTCAAATATAAGAAAATGAATCAAAATATTTACAAATAATAACGGACTTTCAAGGTCTATCTATGATAGATCTCGATAGACATAGATACTAGGATCTATCGCGGTCTATCACAGAGGAAACATCTTATAAATAGAAAATTTCCAAAAATATTTTTTATATTTAAAAAGGCCCCTACTACAGATAGACTGGAATATTTTACTATTATTTGTAAATATTTTCGACAGTTTTGTCATTTAAAATAATTTTTCAAAATAAATAAATACTTTTTAATTAAATATAATTAAATTAATGAATATATTAATTAGAATATTGATAATTAACAATAGTAATTTATATTAAATAGTTAAGATGATATAAAAGATTGATAGTAAAGATATTACTTGAAATTTGTTAAGTCTAGATAATATATTTATATTTAGTAATTAAAACTAGTAGTAATGATTACTTGATGTTAATTTTTTAATTAATTAAGCTACATTTTTACACATAAAAATCCCACATTTTTGCAAGGTATTAAAAAATCCATGTCATATGGGTTTTAAAATTTTTTAAATAATAATATCCTGAGTTGTAAAAAATAGAATTCAATAAAACAAACAGAGATATTAAATATCTGTCTGAAATCTCAAAGAAAAATCTATAAAACAAACAGGACATTAGATAACAAAGCAAAAGAACTCAATTGGAGTTTATCGGTAAGTTATATTTTCAAAATCGTTAAAAAAAAAAAAACTAACTAACTTTTTTAAAACCCAGAGAACAAATGGGAATAAAAAAGAATGAAGCGAACACTTGGTTGAAGGAAACTCAAAAGGTGCCTAAATAAAAAAAAGTAGGCAACCCTAAGAAATTAATAAAGCCATTGGTCATTGGAGGAAAAATTTCTTGTACTATAGGAGTACTCCCTCAATTTATTGTGTCATATTAATTTTAAAATAGGTTGGGATCTTTTAACATTAATGTAGAGTCCAATAATATTTATGAAGATTAATTTATAGTGTAAACAAAGGAGTACTAAAAAATTTTCGAGTCATTGATGGCTTTCTCGCTCTTCATGTAGAAAGAACTCCTTATGTGAGTATTGTTGTTCGAAGCCTATCGAGACCCAAAACAAACAATAAAATTTAACCACTTTCACGAACTTATAGGCTTGTGGGAATAGATCATCTCCACAGGGAATCTTGAGATATCATATCTAATTGATGAATTTGAATGGTCACAAAGGGGCTTTTGAGGTTAGTGTGTGCAAAGATTAGTATGTGCAAATAAATTTAAATCGCTTATATGTAAAAGCATAATTGAAACGGAAAATTGATTTGCGTAAAATTTTAGCCTAGGGAATTCGGAATCTACCCATGTTGGGGTTGTACCCTAAATCTCCCAAGTTTTGTAGTTTCTTTGTACACGAATTATTTATTTAATAAAATAAGATTTTATTTTATTCGATATTTAGTTTTTGCATAACCCAATTACGAGAATTTTTGGGATTTGTTGAAGAATGACTCACATTAGGAGTTCTCACCATCTTTATATAGAATTTATAGATTACTCATTTAATTGTCAATTGATTTTAAAATTAATCCTAATATTTATGTAATATAGTATGAAGATTCATGAAGCCCAAACGAACATTGAGTTTATAAAACGTTGGGATCCAATCCACGAACCTAAGGGGATTTAGGACACTGAGTTGGTTATTATAGCCAGTAGTTATTATGGTTGGTGGATTATAATAGTTCGTATTTGGGGTGTATACTATTTTAGTCTAAGTTATAATAGTTTGTGTTTCGGGTGTAAACTATTTTTGTTTGAATAGGAAATAGTAAGCACTGTAGCAAAGAAAAAAATAGAAATGAGTGACAAATAATAAATACGGTCGTAAAGAAAGTTTTGAAATAATATTTACTATACTTAATTGTAGGCTAAATAGTTGTACATACCACTATTATATTTGGTGTTTCAAACATGGAGCAGGCTATGATAACCCACCTCGCCAACTTCTAGTTGGTGCCTCAAACAGCCCCTAAAGTGTTTTGGAAGAGAGGATGAATGTTAATTTAAATGTGAATAGACCAAACTTTTTCTCTATGTTGGCTTTGTCTATTCTGATGTTTATGTAAATTGTTCCTGTTTAGAGTTACACAAATATATTTTTATCAAAGTTATGAATCTTCATAGTTCATACCTCGTAATAATTATGAAAAATACTTAATAGCACATCCAACCCAACCCATCTAATTATCCAATCACTACTTGTTAATGACAAACACTAGTTATTTTTCTCTCATCTAATTTTAGACGGAAATCAAGTCAGAGAACAATGTGGCGATGACTTTAAATAGTTTGATGATTCAAATTTTTATTGAAGATTACCACCACAACATTTCATTTCTCAATTTTGGTTCGAACGTTCAAGGGCAATATCACAAACTGCTAAAAGTATAAGGATGTTTCTAAAAACAATAGATATATTAAAGTTAAAAGGTTAATTTCCATAATTTAACCAAAATAACAATAACAATTAAAAATAAAATTAAAAGGGTTGTTAGAAATTTTCATCCCTTTAGAATGGCTCGTCTACTTTCCATGGGCATTAAGGTCACGAGTAGTAAATGGCCAACCTTCTCCTTCCCTTCCCCACTTTGTTTAAACTTACCATTAATATATAATGCTACCAAATTCTAAATTAGAATAAAAGCGTAGGTCAATTGACATAATACTTGTATTATCGGCCTTGAAGTTAATTTTGTCGTTGATATATAAACTCAGAACAAGTGTCTCAAATTAAGCTTACAAGAAAAGAAATACATTGGAGGACTTATTTGAAAAGGTAAGCTCAAACCACATCCTTTTGTAACTACTACACTAGCCATTTCTATTTTGGTCTTAATCTCAACCTCTTATCTTAATCTAATTTTTGTTTTTTTTTTTTGTCAAATTTGTAACAAGTCTGGTCACAGTGCATTAAATTGTTACAATCGAATGAATTTTTCATTTTAAGGATTTCATCCTCCAGCTCAGTTGGCAGCCACAACAGTAAATACTATTGCCTCTTAAAATTCAATGCCTACTAATAATCTTTTTGGTTGTCTGACAACAGATGTAATACCCATTTGACGAATGACTTAACCAACATAAGTTTAACCAATGAATACAATAGTGAAGAAATGATAACTGTTGGTTATGGTCTGTCAGCCTCTAAATATTACTCACAATTGGCAGTGGTATACTTTCCATCCCATCTCATTCCTTTACTAAATATATATATATAATGATTGAACAGTGGTTCTCTGGCCAATCGAAGGAAAAGAAAAAGAAAAAGAATATGGAGAAATTTATTTTATGCTTAATGTGTGATAGATCCGATGAATCGTTACTATCCTTTTATTTGGAGAGTAAAAACAATAGCTTCAGAAAGATTTACTCCTTTCGAGCCATTTAGTATTTTAATTTTGATGATTGTGCGTTGATTATGTTTATATTTGCATTTTACGGTATTTGTAGCTTAACTTATGTTGGAATTGCTACCCTCTGATGGACAGAAAATGACAACAACGAACGGTCACGAATGACAGTAGTCAGAAAATGGAACCTACAAAATAGAAAATTGTTACAGGCTAAGTCGCGGAATTTACTCTCTTTAAGACGTTTCGCAGCTTTGCCAAAGTGTGCAAGCAGTTCTACTAAATTACTACGTTCCTCGGATAAAATAACCTAGAATATATAAATCTGTCTCGATCGAAGTTGTACTGTACCTGATCGAAAAACTCACACCCTTCAATATGTAAATAGCTCGGAAACAGGCCTTGAAGGCCAACGGTTGCGCAAAACTGATGGGGAGAGGGACGCACGCAACCACAGAACTACATGTGAAGTTCCGAAGACCATGTAAAAAGTGAATGGTTAAAAGATATTTTCTTTTATTGATATAAAAAAATAAAATAAGAAACTGAAATAATAATAATTTTTAATAAAAAATAATCACACACGTCCTGTCACCCAACTGGACGAGTAGTGTACCCCTTGGGGCCCAAACCCACAACTCAAGGTAGGAGTATAAAAAGAAGATTCTACTTCCTAAATTAAGCAAGGTGGGAGTCTCAAACAAGTTTTTTTTTCCTCTTTTAGAACTTAAAATTTTTGCCAACAACTTACTATGGTTCCACCTTCTTGGCCAATGGCTCTGAAATTTTGCAACAACCTGAGGTAACTTTATTAATCCATTATCATTTTGCTAGATTAGATTCCATGAAATCTCTGTTTTCATTCACAAAATTAAAGGTACATGAAAATATGGGTAATTATTGCCTCACCTTCTTGTTTATTGGTCTTTAGATGGATTATATATCTAACATTGATTTTTCACAAAATACTTATTTTTCTTTACAATGTCAATGTATGTTAATAAATTTAAAATAATTAAACGAATTATAATTAATTAAGTTTCATTGAATATAAAAATTGAAAACAAAAAAAATTATCTAGTGAGAATTAAACAAACATTAGAACTTTGAAATTTATGGAAGTTTCAAATTTCCCTTTTTGGCTAAAAGGTGTGTTTAGTTTTTTTTTTTTTTTTTTTTTTTTTTTTTTTTTTTTGACATAAATAGCTTTTGAAACACTTCTAATATATATTTTAAATATTTGTATTAAAAATATTTAAATAAAAATGACTATTTTTAAAAACATTTTTTTCTCTAGTTAAACTATGAAGTTAATCCCGAGGTTTTGTTCCTTTTAGGGCCATACCACATGGCATAAATTGTAAAGACAAATAATGCAGTTTTAAAGGACAAACGCCCTATCTCCCTCCATGAACAAAGACAGAGATCATAATTTTGGGATTTCAAATAAAAACAAATTGCTTTCCATGTATTTCTTATTCATTATAAATATATATTTATGTTGGAAATTTATAATTATATATAAATAAAATGCGAAAACTGAATTATATAAAAAATCCACTTTTACAAATTAGAGCAAAAAAGATTAACAATCATAAAATTATCAAAATAATTAAGAACAGGGAAAAAAATCCATTGGTTCATCCAAAACTTGATACTACGTCCAATCTTCTGTAATTACAGGTTCTACCATGGTGAAGATTGTAAAAATACACCAAATTTGCATTATAAATCTCTCCCCAAATAGTCTAACACAAACTATATAAATTCAAATACCACTGCTCGGTAATTGGAATAAACAATAAGAGAGAAAAATGCCAAAAAATTTAAGAGAATGAACTCTAAATTCTCTCAATTAATAAAAAACACATATATATGTGTTTTGGTGCGAATAACCTAAAGGCCCAAATGGGCTATTTTCCCTTTTCTTAATTTTGACTTTGGTCAAATCATATTGTAATATATATAAATATAAATATATATATATATATAGGTGCTGCAACAAAAATCCTAAATAACATTAAATGGGCCAAGCCCAATCCAAAACTTCAATATTCATGCATTCTTTTATTCTGACTTTGGTCAAAATCAACCTCAATTTACAATAATAATTTTGACTTTTGGTAAAGAAAAAATCATACACACACACTTTTTATATATATATATATATATATATATGCTTCTTTATGAAGTATGAACAATTCGCACATTGATTAAGAAAGAAAGTGATCATAGATATATAAATGATGACAATTATCTCAATGAGACGTTTTGGATGGTTCTAAAGTAAAGTTACGATGATTTATATCCAAAGGGAGCAATATTATACCATTGTAGAGATAGTTGAAGCTTGGTTTTAAAAAAATATGTTTTAAATATTTTAAATTACGTACAACACAGTGTTCTCCAACTAGCATAAATAAAATCTAGGAATTTATATATATGAATTAAGAAAAATAAAATAAATAATAAAAAGGAGAAAAAAACAAAAACAAAGACACAAAGCTGCCACTGACGTAACCAAACACAAAAAGGTGGGAGATTTTTTGGGTTTTTTTTTGCATTTTTATTATTCTTTTTTTGGAAATATATTTTTTTACCCTTAATTTTTAGATCTAGTTTTTATTTGGTAGTTTCAAAATGTTATATTTGCCCGTTTGGTAATCATTTTATTTTTTAATTTTTGTTCTTAAAAATTAAGCTATTTTCGCTCAATTTCTTACAATGTTTATATATCTTTTAAGTACGAAGTTGAATTTTTCGCGAAATTCCAATATACAAAAACAAGATTTTATAAAAGTTTTTATTTTTTTTATTTTCAAAACTTGATTTTTTAAACCATCGATAAAAAATAGACAACAAAGGAAGAAATTTAGAAATGGAAATAGTGTCTATGGACTTATTTTTCAAAAACAAAAAATAAAAAAAACAAATGGTTATCAAATGGAGCTTAGATGTTTACCAAATTGAGTATTAATTTTTAAGTTTTAAGTCTGATTTCAATTTAATCTATTGATTTCAAAATATTGCAAATTTTATCTTTGAAATTTGAGTTTTGTTTGAATTTGGTAACTATCTTTCACGATTTATAATTTTAATTTTGATTGTTTAGTAAATATCGATTCGTTTTTAATAATAATGTCTATAAACTAAGCTTAAAATATTAGAAAAATTATAATTAATTAAGTTTCACCATTTTTATCTCTATAAACATCAAAATTATAAGTATAAATATAAAAATTTAGGGATTGAAATGAAATAAAACTCAAAGTTGAAATATATATACATATAACTTTCGTCCTTTTCTCCTCTTCTGTCTCTTTGATAAAGGTATGTTTGTTTCATAGGTTTTTTTTTGAAATTTTAGATAAACATTTGATATCCTTATTTATTTCACAAAATTTATATTTATTGAATCTGCAAATCATTTCCTTGTTAATACAATAAAAATAATACAATAAAAATAGACCATATATGAAGAGGAATATGAATTTAACTCAAGCTTTCAACCTCTATAGTTTATAAATATATCACCAAATTTTTATAATCATATAACTATTACATGTTAACGTTTTAAACTCACCAAATTGACGTCAATAATTTGTTTGAAAGAATTTGTATGAGTTTCAATTTTCTTAAAAAAAAAAAAAAATGAAACTAGTCAATTGAAAGAGTTGGAATACATAAATCAATTCAAATGTCTACATCAATATACCTCAATTGACGTGCAATCTTAAGCAAAAGATTCTCGTACAAATGAGCATCTTAATTGGAACTATTAAAAAAAGAAAAATTAAGGTTTTTAATTATTTAATTATTTATTTTTGTTTTTAAAAATTAAGTCTATATCATCCACATTTCTTGTCATGATTTACATATTTCTTTAAGTATAATTGTTGAATTCTTAGCCAAATTCAAAAAAACAAAAACAACCTTTTGAAAACTACTTTTTTTAATTCTTAGAATTTGACTTGATTTTTTAAATCCTTAATGAAAAATAGATAACTAAGGAAGAAATTTGAGAATAGAAGTAGTATCTATAGGTTTAATTTTTAAAAAATAAAAACAAAAAACGAAACGAATACCAAACGGTGCCTTAGCTTTTAATAACTTCAAAATGCTACAATAAATAAATATATATATATATGTTGGTTCAACACGTAAGCTTTATTTTATTTCTAAAAACTTCATCAGGAAACTCTTTCTAGATACATGAGGTCGCAAGCACGTATCCATTTACTTTGAAAAGCCTCCCTAAAATCTTGCCAAATCTCAATGATAGAAAGTTCAATGTATTATGCAACGTAATTGGAGTCCATGATAGATCTTGCAACCACAAAGATGCGAAGGAGGTGACGACATCCTCAATCATATGCTTACAGGGTGGTGAAGAATTTGATAGACACATGAATCTTCTTTTCCACAACCAAGAAGCCTACCTGTATGTCGTGTTCAGTTGTCATTCCCTTAAGATTGGTTTGCTAGACACTGATAGAAAGAAGGTTAATGTGATCATAGTTTTCACAGTGACACCTCTAATTAGAATCCAAAGCATTTGGCCTTCAGAGAAATTCCAATTTGTCATTTCTAGACCATGGTAGAACATGAAAGAAGGAAAACCTCGGCACCAAAATGATAGGTCTCCAATTATGTTGTAATATAAAAAAAAAAGAATAAAAGAGAAAAGGAGAAGTCGGCGGTTGAATCGGTTAAGACTTATTGTCAATACTGTTGGAGAAGTTGAGGTTTAAAAAGAAGGAAGAAATCGGAAGGGAGGGCAGTGAAGTCTGAATATCAAGAGTGAGGAAGGGGGCTCTCGAGAGTGGGAGTTCGGAAGTCTTTATCGTGGAGAGTTCATCGTAGTGTGCCGCGCATCGTCTACTTCTACTAAGCGATCGTGTAGCAGAGCTTAGCGATCGTATAACATTTGGTAAGCGATTGTGTAATGTTTTGTAAGTGACCGTATAGTATTTTGTAAGCGATCGCGGGGTGTTTTGTGGACGATCGTCTAGTGTTACTCAGTGATCGTATAGTGACTTTAAGGGATCGTATGGAATGTTGTAAATGATCATTTGGAGTTGTTAAGCGATCGTCTAGTCTCTATTTGTCTCTTATCGTTTAATAAAGAGTTTGTTCATCATTTAGTTGCTATTCCAGAAGTTTGTACCAACTCGTTACGTTAATAAAGACTTTCAAGAATCAGTTTTCTAACACAAAACAAACTTGAACATGCGTCTACATTAAAACTGAGTAATTAATGGAGAAGGAACTGACAAATTGATTTTAAGAAGGATTTTCAAAGAAAATGGATATGGGTCTGCAACTTCTTGCATCAAGAAAGAGTTATTTATTGTTGAAATGTTTAGAAAATAAAAGTTGTGTTCAACCAACCATATAGATTATTGTCTAAGAAGAAGAGGCTTGAAATGTTGGGTTTGGGAGCCTATATAGTTTGAAATCTGATATATTGTTAGAACATTTGTCTCAATTTGAAGAGGAAGAGGCTTTCCATCGTAACTCTTGAAGCTTCAAAGAGGTAAGAAAATTTGAAAAACGTACATGTTTGTTTAATATTTAACTAAGCTTACATGTATGTGTCATTTATATCATGGATTGCTTTTGACATTGCTGAGTTTGGGAGCAAGGATTCCCAATATAAATGAGGTGAGAGAGTGGCATGACCATGTCCAATCCTAGAAAGAATTGTAAGTTGTAATGGAAGAGTTAGAGGGTATGCATTAGAAAAGTTTAAGGTACCTCCCGATGTTTATAAAATATATGAGCTACTCTTCTTATTTCTAATTGGTTTTAAAATGAACCTCTATATTATCTAATATGGTATCAGAGTCCATGATGGCCAAACAGACATACGATAAAAAAAATATATAGAGATACGATCGAAGAAACACAAATGTGAGATTGAGATTATAGTAAAAAGAAACAAAAAGAAGAAACTATTGTTCATAATTTTACTAGATACGAACAAAAGGGAAAACATAACTTTATTGTGCCAAAGGAAGAGCAAGGAAAAGTAGTTGTTAGGATGTGATGGTTCGATCGATGTTGGTTTTAGACGAGAGAGAGAGGGAAAAGATATAAGAAAAGAATGGATGGAGAAGAGAGAAGATTAAATCCAAAAGGAATGAAGAAGAAGGCAAAAGGAAAAAAGAGAGATGAAATTGAGATATCAAAATATATCAAGTATTATAACATAGACACCGATTGTTGAAAAACAAAAAAATGATACCAGATAATAGCAAATCAACATTAGCCAATTCAATATCACATAAAGGAAACATTATCAATCAACTATAAGTATGGTGTAACAGAAGCAAGAATTATACTTATTTTGATCAAATCCTTAAAGATGATCATGAAAGTAAATCAACTTTATAAATATTCTCCATATAAAAAGGAATTTAACAACTTTTTCAAACAACATTGCTAATCACATACCTTTTCAACAAAAGTCGAACATCAACTCAAATTATTTTTTATTCAACAATGTAAGCAATAGAACATGCATAATTCATGCTAAAAAAGCATTTAATAAAACTCCAATAAATTTTAATCAAAAGATAAACAACAGATCTTAATCATAAAAACAGTGACAATCTTTTGCATGGCTCAATATCTTTTTGCTAGTTCAATACTTTCAAAGAAAAATACAAGGATAGAACAAACATCTAAAGTGAACCAAAAAGCTAAATAATAATCAATAAAGACAAATGCCAAATAAATGGATATATAAAGATTTCTCATGACATTAAATCTAATAGTCGATCAATTCAAGAATTGAAATTCATAATTTTTTTAAAATAATACAAGAGATATAATTTTCATAAAGATACCAAAAGAGTAATTATCTCAATAGTTCAAAAATTAAAGGTTACTAAATATGCAATTTTCTTTGTTGGATTCAAGTAAGCCATTTAGTAGTTGCTATTTGAATATAACTCTATTTTTTTTTTTTTTTTTAAAAAAATGCTTCTACGGTTGGTATAGTGATCAATTTGTTTTTAGTTTTCTTTAGTTACAAAAGAACCAATTCTTTAATAAAGTTATATAGGTCGTGGTGGACAATTATTTCCTTTTTGGTTTTTGGCTTTTAAAAACTAAGTCTATTTCTTCACAATTTCTTACAATGATTTACATTTTTAAGTATAAGAGTTGAATTCTTGACCAATTCCTAAAACAAAAAACAAGCTTTTAAAAATTACTCTTTTTAGTCTTCAAATCTTGGCTTGATTTTTTAAAATATTGCTAAGTAGATAAAAAAAAACAAAAAAGAAATTTAGACGTAAAATGAGTGTTTATAGGCTTAATTTTCAAAAACTAAAAATAAAAAAACTAAGGTCTTGTTTGATAACCATTTTGTTTTTTTTTTTTGTTTTTAAAAAATTAAGTCTATAAATACTATTTCCACCTCCAAATTTCTTCATTTGCTATCTACCTTTGACCAATGATTTAAAAAATCAAGCCAAATTTTAAAAATTATTAAAGTAGCTTTTGAAAATTTATTTTTGTCTTTAAAATTTGGCTAAGAATTCAACCATTGTACTTATAAAAGATACAAATCATGGTAAAAAAATAGAAGAAAATAGGCATAATTTTCAAAAAAAAAAAAATGGTTACCAAACGAGGCTTAAATGGTTATGAAACGAAGCCATAGATATCCTCAATTGTTTTCATATAGATACTCTGATTTTTCTCTTATTTGTTCCGATTCTTACATCAATTTTCCTTGAAACCAAAATTTTAAGTTAAATTACAAAATCTCACAAAATCCCAAAAGCCAATTTCTCCCCTTAATGCAATAAAAAAATGATGAGAATAGCCAAATAAAAAAAAAAAAAAAGGTATTTGGCTATTAATACAAACTTAACTACCAACACACAACCTTGTTATAACATTTAAGGTTTAAGATCCCTTGGTGCTTTATTATTTTTTCTTCTTGTCATAATCTATATACTTTAACTGAAGTTGTCATTTTTTTTAGATAAACAAATATTGTACAATTAACAAAAATGAGAGTAAGAGGGTGATGAAAAGGAGATGGGGGAGCAAAAGGGGAAATAGAGAAATAAGAAGGTATTGACGATTTTCGGTTGAACTTTTTTTTTTTTTTAATTTTTTTTAAAAGTTTAATGGTATTTTTAAAACATTTGAAATTATAGAGGTATTTTTTTAACTCAAAATATTAAATATTTCCATCCAAAACCAATGGTAATGGTATTTTTGAACTATTTTTGGATGTTTAAGGGTATTTTTTAAACTTTAGAAAGTTCAAGGGTATTTTTTTACGCAAAGTACAAAGTTTGGGTGTATTTTGTATAATTTAGCCATTTATTTTTGGTAAAAGTTCTTTTGGATTCAATTTCTATTTGGTTCATAAATTTTAAATATTATACTCTTAGTTATTAAGTTTTGAGTTTGATTTCAATTTAGTCTGTAGATTTCAAAATGCTACAATTTTACCTTTGAAATTTGAGTAATTTTGTTTCAATATGGTCCATTTACTTCAAAATTAACCCTTTTAACTTTGATTGATTTTTCCTAAATATTCATCTCCAATCTTTGATGTTAATATATATATTAATTAATCTAAAATAATTATGAAGTGAATTTTAAGTTTAAGTCCAATAGTGATGAAAATAGTAAAACTTAATTAACAGTCATAAATTTAAATTAATTAATAAACATTATCACTGGAAATGAAAAGTGGGTATTTAGTGAAAGATCAAAGTTAAAAATGTAAAACTTGAAACTTAGGAAACAAATTGAAATAAAACTCAAATTTCATTAATAGAATTGCAACATTTTGAAACTTAGATGCTAAATTGAAATCAAACTCAAAGTTGATGGACTAAAAGTGTAATATTTTAAAATGTAGGGACCAAATAGAAAATAAATTCAAATTTTTTTTTATTACTGTAAGTACACATGGTATTTAATTATATTGGTAAAGTTATATATTATTCAATAATAATTCATATAGATGGGTGATAATGGATAGGAATAGGATTGGCAAAAAGCTGATGAGAAAATCCCTTCCCACCTACCTCAAATCTCTAGCTTTAATTGGAATTAACTCTGTTCAATTAATATATTAATAAGTGAAGTATGTGTTGATATTAAATTATATCGAAGAAGATAGAGGCTTCTTCCATGATGGTGCGGTTCGGTTCGGTTCGAACTGCACAAACGGTGCGATTCAGTTTTATGTATAAATGAATTTGATTTGAATCAAATCGAACCGATTCCACTCCTATTTCCATCATTCAATGTATGTTGTCACATGAAGTTGAACTTCACACTTATATAAAGCTATATTGCCTGCCCTTCTCCTTAGTCCTAACTTCTCGATATGGCTGCTCCGTTTGATAATTATTTAGGTTTCGTTTCATAACTATTTAAGTTTTATTCGATAACTATTTGATTTTTTAATTTTTGAGAATCTATTTCCATTTTCAATTTTTAAAAAATAAAAACCATACATATTTTATTACTATAATTGGTTTTATGTTTTTGAAAACTGAAAAACCAAAAACATATTCGGAAATTATTTTTTGTTTTCTGTTTGTTAAAAACAAAAAATAAAAAACAAAAAACGTGCTTGATAATTGTGTTTTTGTTCATACATTTTAAAAAATCAAAACCAAAATAAGTTCTGATGACTTTTTTTTTTTTAGTTTTATACTTTTTGTAAAAATAAAATCAAACTATTTTTTAGTTTTCATATTTTGACTTAGTTTTTGAAAATATTGGTAAAAATTAGATAACAAAACAAGAAATTTAGAGGTGGAATGAGTGTTAATTTTCAAAACCTAAAAAAAAAAAAACTAAATATTTACCAAATGGGGCCTACATTATCCCATCCTAATTTTCAACCTTAAATTGCATCATCGTCAATGCACATTATCAAGTTCCATCTCAAAACTTAATTGACAATAAGAGAAATAGTTAATCTATGTTATAAATATTGTGAGGTCCCTTGGTTTTTACAATGTGACACTGACATCTTCAAGTGGAGGCATCACTCTTTATAAGTAGAAGAATAATTCTTTTCATTGTCAATTGATTTTGAGATGAAATTTTATGATATTTAATATTTTATCAGATTCCAAAAAACACAAACAAGTATTCAATCTAATAAAGGAAAAGAATCTTTCCAAAACAAAATATGAGAAGAAAAAAGTTTATAAATAAAGAATTAAAGGCTTTAGAGATCCATGCTCTGTGTCAACATGAATCATGGGATTTTGATTGGAATTTTGACTTCAAGAAAGAGAGTGAAGAGAATGGTTGAAACTTGAAAGTATAATTTGTGTTGGAAGTAATTAAAGTTGTGGGAGTTGGAAAAATATTTATGGTTGATTTTCATGTAAGATATTATGTCATCTAATTCATTCATGCATCATCTTACTTCATGAAGAGTACAACTATGAACTACATCTATTTGAACAAAAAAAAAAAATAAATAAAAAAATCCAATTTCTATTTTTTTCTTTAAAATATAAAATGATTACCAACTGGAATCTTAAAGTTTCTTTATAGTTTTTTAGCTCTAGTTCTTGTGACTTCCATTTATTTTATTTTCACATATTTTAAATGATAGCTAACAAATAGAATGTCACACCCCCTCCCAAATTACCTTTCCAATCTAGGAGGACATTGAAGGAACTCTAAAACTAGAGAACCAGTGAGCAGAAGCGGATCATTCCAAACTCCATTGAGAAAGAACAAAGACATTTACAATCATACAGAAATAGTTATGCATTGAGAATAAATTACAGCATGATATTTAAGAAAATACAAGGAGATTGAGTATAATACCTTTGAAGAACTCTTTCTTCACGTATTTTCCTCGATCAGTCTCCAACACGTCCAAACAACACGAACGCAATGATCAACACAATAAACATCACGAATGGAAAAACCTTGATCGTAATCAAGTACAACTCAATCCTTGAACCTTGACGAGTAAAACTCTATCATCGATCACCAACGAGTAAACAAGACACCACCACAAGATTACCTTTGTATTCTCGGTGTGAGAATCCAGGAGTTGGGGCTCTGTATGATTTTGGATAGAGGAATGGAGGAAGTAAACGATCGAGTATGCGATCAAATGATCATGTAGAAGAAAAAACCTATCATATAGACTTGATACTCGATCATGTAGCAACGAGTAACTATCACATAGTAAACTCGATACTTAAACGTTTAGCTCTCTAATACTATAGTTTAGTAAAACCTTTTTACTCGATAGTTTTTCTGTGTGATGTTTTCGAATTGAATATTCTCATGATGTAGAAAAATATTTTCCTTTTTATCTCATAGTTACCATAAACCGCAAATAACCTCCCACTCAAGTCGGTTATTAAGAAAAAGAATTATTAATTATCATATAATTAATAAATTATAAATAAATACAATAACTAACTTATCATATTATATTTATAATCTATAGTTTTAATATTGCATCATATGCAACATATAAACCATCGTTCCTTTTCTATTTTATGGTATTTAATATAAATCATATTTATATTAATTTATCCAATTAAATAATGTATCAAATACATTATATCAATTATATCACATATAATTGAATTAATTTAATTATATCATATATAATCAAATTCCCTCTTGTTAATTTGAACACTTCAAACTAACCCAAAATCTGATTCTCAACTTGAACCCATTGAGCTACCAAAGAGACCTTATAAACCTATAGGTTGAAGCTCCAATGGTACGTGAATAATTGACTAAACTCTTTAATCACGATATCCACCATCCATTAACTGTCGGACACTCCATTAAAGACCGATAGTTGCACTCTTCACACTACAGATATATTTCTGTGTCCATTGGATATAACCAATCAACAGTATGATGACCTTTCACAAATCGTTCGTAAGTACAGCTGGACTAATTTACTGTTTTACCCCTGTAGTTATATCTAACTTCTTAAGTACCACTGATTCCTCTAATGAACAATAAGTCATAGTCCCACTATGACCGAGTCCTCTCTTCCCAAGAGAGGGTATGGCCACTATGTTCAAGACCTGTAATCAGCCCTTAAGGGAGCCATTTATCTACTTACCCCTGCTTCGGGGAAGGAGTCAATTCCATCTTGTATAGCTGAGTTCTCAACTCCCCAATCAGACGAATCCCCAAAGTGGTAGGCTTGTTGAGTTGACAATCTGACCACTCTCACCCATACAAATCAAAGGACCTCCCTTATAAGTAGGAGTTCCCGACTCACTCAGGATTCAGATCATGTCAACTATGGTCATCCTAGTGAAATGTAAGTCTCAATTATCAATGGCGTTATATAAAGAGACTAATCATTTCGTGGTCCAGTCTTATACAAATTCTTTGTATAGGATACCCTTGCTCGCATGTCTCCACATGAATGATCAAGATCAAATTATTTGTAGCACTTTACAAAACTTGTAACATCTACAAAGCGGGCCATATCCATAGTATCACCAGGATAAGGTATCCATCCTTTATCCATATACTACAGACCATTTAGGTTATTACTTAAGGCACGATTCACTTGTATGTCTCCACATACATCCTTAAGTTACATAAAATAACCTCGGATCTTAGTTTATTGAATTGAGTAAATGCTTATAAAATAACACTTATTTTATTAATAACAATATGTTTACAGAGTTTACAAACTACGAGACTGCCAGGAGATTTAGGACACTATTCCCAACAATCTCCCACTTGTCCTAAAGCCTCATGAGACTAATGTACAATATAAAGACAATACAAAATATAATAAACTAGGGCATACACTATACCCTAATAACATCTCCCACTTGCCCTAGACAAGGTGCTGCATATCCCGTAGACCCAGACTCTCTAGACGACCCTCGAACATTTTAGCCGTGAGAGCCTTTGAAAATAGATCATCAACATTGTGCTCCGATGCGATGTTCGTGACAATTACATCACCGCGATGCACAATCTCTCGGATTAAATGATATTTTCGTTCTATGTGCTTGCCTCTTTGGTGACTCTGAGGTTCCTTAGAATTTGCCACAACCTTGCTATTATCACAATAAAGTATGATCGACAAAGATATATTTGGAACAACTTCAAACCAATAAGGAACTTCTTAAGCCAAACAGCCTCTTTAGCGGCTTTAGAAGCAGCTACGTATTTGGCTTCCATAGTAGAGTTTGCGATGCATCCTTGCTTGATGCTTTGCCATACTATAGCTGCTCCATTCAGAGTGAACACTGACCCTGGTGTTGATTTCCGAGAATCTCTATTAGTCTGAAAATCAGAGTTTGTGTATTCTGTAAGGATCAAATCCTTATCTCCATACACGAGCATATAGTCCCTCATTCTCCGAAGTTACTTGAGGATCGTTTTGATCGCCGTCCAGTGATCTAATCCTGGATTGGATTGATATCGACTGACGATTGATAACTTATAGAAATACAAGTTATTTATATTGTTTTATTTAGATATTGCGGCTAAAAGAGAGAAAAGTTGCGTCGAATGTATGGAAATTGGCTAAGAAATGCAAGAATTATAAATTATTGCCAATACACCCACTAACACCATTGCGATGGTAGAAAAGGATGTTTTCATTTTGTTTTGCAGGAAATCAAGTCACCGCTTGCATCATGGCTCAAAGAGAAATTGAACAACGCATCATCGTCGCCTTGCGCCCGTCAATCAATAATGAAGAGACGATCAACGCAATGACGGCGCACGTGATAGTCGATCCAGAGCTTAACGTCAACTACATGTGGTAATAAAAAAAAACACCGCACGCGGACAAACGATTGAAGATGCAAAAGAGCAACGCAATTGCGGAGGATTCAGACGCGTGAATAATCAACCGTTGTGCATTTCTGATGGGATTGATTGCGTAACAGAAGGAATATTCATTCCACCAATTCTGGAGCTGCCTTAACAATAAAGTGGGGTCCACACTACAAGAATTAAAGCTGAGCCTATAAATAGCCTTTGAAACTCCATTGCAAAATATACTTGATATAGGCTTATTTTGATATTTTTATATTGAGAGAGAGACTGGTTTGAGTGCGATCGGAGTAGATCCAGGAAGAATTAAGAGACAAGGCCGAGAGGTGAGTCTCAGGGAAAATCCTTCAAATCTGCGCCGTTGAAGCTCTGTATCAAGGTCACTCCTACCGAACGAGCAAGCCTGAGAGGGAAGCTCTTCTTTCCATTCATTTCATACGCTGGCAAGAAAATCCACCTTCCAGATCTGTGTCAAGACGTTGGCACTCTTCTGTATTTGTTTTTATCTCTTTTCATTAAATGTATTCATCTTCTCAATCTCTATCATTCACACCATTTATCAGACGCTAAATCTTAGTATTGTATGTCATGATCATTTTCATCTCCATCTTTCTGTCTATTTCCGTTCATCTGTAAATCGCTTTCTCCATGATGTTTTCTTAATCCCTTGGTAATTAGCATGAATCTAACAAGTAAATTAATCTGTGCTAAAGAAATAAATATGTTTAGCTAAAGCATGCTAGACAATATCTTCACCTGTGAGAGAAGAAGTGAAGATACCATTCTGCCTGTCGAGAGAAGGTTAGAAGAATATGTTAACTAAAGCTAGAAGTACTTCCAAAGATGGAAGTAACCTTGCATTCATTACGTTCATCCCTGTTTCACCACAGAGATGTGGGAACATGGCCGATCACTGAGAAGTGTACGCCAAGGGAAAGCGGAACCATAGTTATATCTTTAACGCAATTAATGAACTTGTGATGTTTGTATTAATTATCCTTTCTATTTTTGCTTCATACATAAAGCCTTGCCACCGCATAACACGATCCTTTGTATAATCTTCACAGTCAGTCTCAAACTCAATATCATGTATCGGTATCCTGTATCTTGTATCATAATAGCTTAGGTTTACTTTTATCGCACTTTACTTTATTATCGTAACTTTACTTTACCGCACAATTTTACTTTATTGCACTTTACATACCTGTACACACACACTTTTCATTAATTGTAAAAATCGGTCGCATATATCAAGAACGTAACGCATTAACTAAGCAATCTCTATGTTCGACCTCAGATCACTCTGTTTGTGATATTTTGTAGGACAGATCTCTTTGTACTAGCTGTTCATTGCGGAGAGCAGTCTGACAGTTTATGAGTACTTGGATTTAACGGGAATTCGAAGCTGACCCAGAGATTGAGCGTACATTTTGCGCAAGGGCACGCTAGAACCGAGCGAGCGAAAAAAGGCTAACATGGTAGATAATAATAATGACAATGTGGCTCCCACAGGAAAACAAGGGGTGGGATGGCCAGCGTAAGATCCCATTTTCCTTGCTTCTGACCGCAACATTCCTATGAGGAACTACGCGGCGCCTAATCTATATGATTTTTCGCTCGGAATTTCAAGGTCGATAGTCGAGGAGAACGCAAGATTCGAGATCAAACCGATCATGCTTCAAATGATTTAGAATACAGGGTAATTTGGTGGTCTGCAAGGTGAAGACCCACATGCCCACCTGACCAGTTTCGTTGAGATGTGCGGCAACTTCTCTATACCTGGCATTACCCTGAAGGTATTAGATTATATCTCTTCCCTTACACCTTGAGGGATGAGGCCAAGAGGTGGGCTCATTCACTAGAGCCTAATGAGATTATTTCATGGGATCAACTGGTTGAGCTGTTTATGAAGAAGTTCTTCCCTTCAGCTGTCAACGTAAGGCGAAGGAAGGATGTGTTGAATTTTGAACAGATGGATAACGAGACCTTTAGCATCACCTGGGTGCGATTTAGAAGACTGGTGAAAAATTGTCCGTATATCGGGATACTCGATTATGTCCTGATGGAAACTTTCTATAATGACCTGAACAGATCAATACAGGATGTTGCTGACGCCTCCGCGACAGGAGGTTTTATGGACAAGACATACACCGAGGCCAAGGTCATCCTTGACCGCTTCTCGTGGAATATGGATGACTGGGTCGACGATGGATATGGAGGAAGAGGCTTCGGAAGAAGAAGAAATGAAACTGCCATTATCCCTGCGGAGACAATGACTACCCTGGCCGCCTAGATGGCTACAGTGACCTCTATCCTCCAGTCGATGGCGCTTAATCAAGGTGCCCTCTCAAAAGGATCAATGCAACCCACTGTGTCGGCTCAAGTGGCTGCAATCAGTTGTGTTAATTGTGGAGGGGCCCATGCGTTAGAAATATGCCCATCGAATGTATAACAAGTATGCACTATCCAGAATAACCCCTACAGCAACACGTATAATCCTGGTTGGAGGAACCATCCTAACTTTGGTTGGGGAGGGAATCAGAACCAAGGTGGGTCGAGCAACCATCAGAATAGCAATTCAGGGAATCGAGGAAACCTTCCACCTTTTCACCACAATTCGAATCGAGGGAACCCTCCACCTTTTCAGAACCAAAGACAATCGCACAACCAATAACCTTCATCATCTAACACCTTGAGCAATTCATTGGAGGCTCTGCTCAAGCAATACATGGATAAAAATGATGCGGTGATGTAGGCACAGGCGTCTTCAATTAGAAATTTAGAGATTCAAGTGGGGCAGCTAGCATCTGAACTTCAAAATAGAGCACCTGGAACGTTGCCCAGCAATTCTGAAGCCCCTGGATCTCATGGAAAGGAGCAATGTCCCTGATGACATTGAGTAGGCAAGCTAGATCGCCTGTGGAGGTGTGGATTGCGTCCATCAAAGAAAACTATCTTCCGATCCATATCTCAAATCTATGTTTACATGCTTTCTTTTAATTCTTGCCTTTACTGATTTATGAACTTTGTTATTTTGCTTCTTTAAATTTGTTTTTATGACTTTATGAAATTATTCTTCTCTTGCATAGCGTTTTGTACTCTCTTTAATTGCTTTAATTTTTCTGTCATAAATGCGTTATTCTTAAACCTGGTGAATGATTGGAATAATAAGAAGAAAATTATTACTGCAAGGTCCTTGTGACTTGCATTGATGAAAAAAAAATTTAACAAAACAATCAACATCCGGTATGCATTGCAATAATGGGTGCATCTTGTATCAACAAGATACACTTTGCGTTCATCCAGCTCAAATGCATTGCGCTGAGGGGTGTGTTGGGCGCGTATGTGTTCTTTGCCCGTCCTTACCAAAAGTGCACTATGTTGAGGTAATGTTGCGCTGGTAGAAATACCGTGCGCCCGTCCTCCAGAAATGCTTTGAGTTAAGGGGTGTGTTGTGGGGATACATGCATTGTTGCCTGTCCTCTACAAAGATGCATTTGCGTTGATGAACTCATTGCGTTAAATCTTTCACCTCGTGCCCATTCATATAAAACATTAAAGATAAATTCTTTTTGCAAACTGAGATGTCCAATCGTTTCGTCTTCCAAAGAAATGATGAATGAGCAGATGAAAGGATGTTTTCTCTAATACCTCATAAATACGAGGAGTGCAAACGACATGCCTTTTGAGTATCTCGAGGCCTGTCTCCACAAAAATAGCGTTGAGCCCATCAAGGCCCAACCTATTAAATTGACACCCCCTTCGCCTGTGAGCTCATTTGCTTCATTTTGAAAAAAGAAACCCTAGAGCCTCTGCATACTGAAACCTTCTTTCTTCCCAGAACCCTAAAGAGTTCAAGTTTTCTTTTCACTCAAGCATCAATGGCAGATCAAACTTCCCAACCATCCTCTTCACTCTCAACACCTTCAATAGCCCAACTTACCATGCGAGAGGTAGCATTCCTCGCAGCCAGTCGCCATCTCGCCGCTCAGCCACAGACTATCCCACGAGTCACCGGAAGACTCAGGCGAAACCCCTTAGCAGCCAGGCCACTCCAGTTCAAAAGGGGGCAGAGTTATGAAAGCACCCCACTCCTAACACTCTCCTCTGAAAGTGAGAAGAAGAGATAAGGCAACAAAGAGGTGTTTTGGAGCATTCTCAGCACCCTAGAGAAAGGAGGAGGACTGCTCGAGGCTAGGGTTATAAACCAACCACTGCCTATGGAGGAGGTGATGGAAGAGGAGACAAGGAGAAACACTCTGACCATCGTGGATCCTAAAGAGACTACCAATGCAGAATCCAATGAAGGACCCTCCAGAGTTGTGTTGGAGGAAATGGTGGTTGAGAAGCAGCCAGAGATGGCTGAGGAGGAGGAGAAGAAGAAGAAGAAGAGCAAAGAAAAGAAGGCTGGAGGAGATGAGCCATCCCATCGACACAAAGTAGAGAAGAAAATCAAAGAGAAGGAGGATGAAGAAGATGAGGAGGCTAAGCTAAGGAAGAAGCAAGAAAGGAGTGAAAAGAAAGAGCGCAGGCGGGAGGAAATGCGCTTGAAGAAGGAAAAAGAAAGGAAAAAAGAGGGCTACAAGCCCAGAGCTGGATGGAGAATCCACCTCCATGAGGGAGGACAAGGGGGAATTAGCGCAACTTAGAGAACCAGTGCAACCTGAAACAATTCAAACGGTTGCGATTGATGAAGGAGAAGAAGAAGATGTTACCCCTTTGATGCGGTGTCGTAAGGAGAATGCACCGCAAGGCTCTACGTTTGACCCTTAAATTTTGATTGACGCATTAGAAGAAAAGGAGGGGAGAAGAAAAGATGAGGAAGAGAAGCAGGAGAAAATGATGCAGGCGAAACTCATCATCGTAGAAGGAAGACGAAGGAAAAGATTACAGGATGAGGAGGTGCACCGTAACAATGAAATATCAAGAATCGAAGAAATAAGGAGGCTCGAAGAGGAACAATGCCTTTTGCTGGCCTCCGAGCAATTTGAACAAGAGTTTGAAACAGAAGAGAGAGAAGAGGCAGAAGAAGAAAAGAAGAAGAAGGCAGAAGAAGAGAGAAGGAAGAAAGAAGAGAAGGAGAGGAAGCGCCAAACAAACATGTAGCGCTTAAGAGAGAAGAAAGGAAATGAACTTGCTGAACGGGAAAAGGAGGAACAACACAAGGAGCGGGAAAGGAAACAAAGACAAGAAGCCCGCCTTGTGTTGGCTAAAGATAAGGGCAAAGCAGTTGCAGAGAGTAATGAGCCCGCGTTGGCAAAGAGGCGTCCATCGAAGAAAAGGGAGAACGATGACATGTCGATGGAGATGGGATTTTTCCCTACGCCAACGTCACAACCAGACCTGATTACGAGCGTGATTGTAGAACATGGTTGGGACATATTTTGCTAGTGCCCAGCCATTGTCATTCCAAAGGTAGTGCGCGACTTCTACCACGGACGACTACATGGCACCAAAGATGTGGTGACCATGAAGGGGGAGATGGTGTCTTTTAGCGCAAGGGACATCAATGATCTGTACCAGATGAGGGACATCCCAGATGCACTGGGAAACAAAATCATTGATGACTCTACTAAAGAGCAGATGAAGTATCCATTGGAAACGTTAACGCAATCGGGCATCAAGTGGAAGGTTTCCCCTAAAGGCATTAGAATCTTGGCATCCAAGGCACTGCTTCCTAAGGCACGGCTTTAGGTGTACTTGGTCAAACGATAGCTGATCCCAACAACGCATGACAAGACAGTTTCAAGGGATCGCGTCATGGCCGTATACTGCATTGCGTGCGGCATTCCAATCAACATGGGCCAATTGATCGCCAGCCAGCTCAGAGTTTTGGTGGGGTATATAAGAGGACAATACTTCTTCCCATGGACGATCTCAAGTTAATGGCTATCAATGGGTGTAGACATTGAGGAAGATCCCATGCATGAAGTCCATGGCCTCATTAATATCAAGATCTTGAGGATGCTTCTCAAAGACTCCCCACACTGCCCAGAGCTCCCTTTGAAGAAGCCCACCATCGATCTCAATGTGCCGCAAGAACCCAAGAAGAAGAGATAGTGCAGAGATGTTAAGGGAAAGGAAAAAGTCCAAGACTCACCAACGCAAGAACCAAAACCTTTGGACACTTTACCCTTAATAATCCGCCCTTAAGCCCTCATGCACAACCTTTTTTCTCCACTTCGTGAGCATTTTACCAACCTTCTCCTTCCACCAGATTCTCCAACCGCATACCCAGTAATCCCAACATCACCTTCATCATCATCACCACAACATTCCCTTCCACCATCGCATGCTGATGACCCACATGATTTGGGTGAAGGTACTTCTGCCTAACCCCAAAACGTCGATGGCGAAACATCGCAACCACAACCCACCGTTGCTTCCTTAGCTGCTAAGTTAGCAGATATGCGAACTCTTCTTGCCCAACAACAACAACTCTTCTCCCAACAACAGGAACTCTTCTCCCAGCAACAAGACTTCTTCGGCCAGAGAATTGATGCGGTAATCGAGCGAGTCGAAGAACTACAACGAAGTGCTGCCATGACAAGGCAGGTGATGATTAATATTCAGCGCAATACTTATACCATCCATCTACACTAAAGGCAACTAGCGGAGTGCAACCATGAATACAATTTTCTGACAGCGTATCTTCATGGACCCATGGTGCCTCCACATCTTCAGTAGCATCTGGTTTTTGAAGAAACTCCTCCTGTACAACATCAGAATCCTCCTCTAGAACCTCTTGCTCCTCAATAATTTTTACAACTTATTTTTTTTTTATTGCGGCCATTTAGAATTTTTAATTTCAATCAATTATTTTTTCTATGTTCAGCTAAATTCTTTGATTCTTTGTACAGGATTTTTTTTTTGTATTGCTATATTTGTAATTATTTGTATACTTAGTGAATTTTCAATACAATGAGTACATATTCTCTCTATGTGCCTTTCCCTCTTCTTTATCATCCTTTGTCAATTTTTGCGATATTCTTGATCTTTTATTTTTGCGTTTTCATTGCGCTGCCATGATGTATAATATGCATACACTTAGTAACATTTTCCATACTTTGTAATTTCTAACTAACACTTAGTTAATTCGTAGCTATAGTAATGCTTTACCTTTTATCCTTCAAGATTCTGCTCAAACCTTCTTTTCAAAATTTTGTCTAAGTGTTTGTCTAGTCTGTCCAAACAATGCAATGAGAACCTTGCGCATCTCTAAATTTGGGGGTGGGGAAGGTCTGAGCAGATGAGATCAAGATTATGCGGTCATTAAGAAAATGCGTTCAAAAATATAAAAAAAAATTCATATAAAACTCCAATGTCAGCGCAAGGAAAAACTGAAAAACAATCCCAACCTGATACAAGTTAGTTGGGAAAGGAACCTGCTCGTAGTTGGAAGTTCACATGACACCTGTGAGAGCAAGCAAAAATGAAGGGTGTAACCATGATCGACGGTCTCTAATAAAGGACACAAAAATTTGACCACCGCATACAGACGCATCAAGTTGTTTTGACAAGAAGAGGTAAACATTCTTTTTAAAGCTAGAAATGAATTTTTAGCAGAAATTTATTGTATAGAAGAATAAAGTAGGGTTTGTTAGGAATTAGCAAGGATAGAAAGAAATTGTGTTGTCAAGTAATGTTACCTAAGTGGAGCATTCGAAGCAACCAATCGACGCAAAATTTAGGATAGGAATTGAGCATTATTGCCTTAGTAGAAGATATGCTTGAGGACAAGTATATATTTAAACTTGGGGGTGTGATAACTTGTAGAAATACAAGTTATTTATACTGTTTTATTTATTTCGGCTAAAAGAGAGAAAATTTGCATCGAATGTATGGAAATTGGCTAAGAAATGCAAGAATTATAAATTATCGCCAATACACTCACTAACACCATTGTAATGGTAGAAAAGGATGTTTTCATTCTGTTTTGCAGGAAATCAAGTCACCGCTTGCGTTCATGGCTCAAAGAGAAATTGAACAATGCATCACTATCACCTTGCGCCCGTCAATCAATAATGAAGAGACGATCAACGCAATGACAGTGCACACGATAGTCGATCCAGAGCTTAACGTCAACCGCATGCGGTAATAAAAAACAACACCACATGCGGACAAACGATCGAAGATGCAAAAGAGCAATGCAATTGTGGAGGATTCAGACGCATGTACAATCAACCGTTGTGCATTTTTGATGGGATTGATTGCGTAACAGAAGGAATATTCATTCCACCAATTCTGGAGCTGCCTTAACAATAAAGTGGGGTCCACACTACAAGAGTTAAAGCTGAGCCTATAAATAGCCTTTGAAACTCCATTGCAAAATATACTTGATACGGGCTTATTTTGATATTTGTATATTGAGAGAGAGACTGGTCTGAGTGTTGATCAGAGTAGATCCAGAAAGAATTAAGAGACAAGGCCGAGAGGTGAGTCTTAGGGCAAATCCTTCAAATCCCCACCGTTGAAGCTCTGTACCAAGGTCACTCCTACCGGACGAGCAAGCTTGAGAGGGAAGCTCTTCTTTCCATTCATTTTATATGCTAGCAAGCAAATCCACCGTACAGATCTGTGTCAAGACGTTGGCACTCTTCTGTATTTGTTTCTATCTCTTTTCATCAATTGTATTCATCTTCTTAATCTCTATCATTCACACCATGTATCAGATGCTAAATCTTAGTATTGAATGTCATGATCATTTTCATCTCCATCTTTCTGTCTATTTTCGTTCATCCGTAAATCGCTTTCTCCATGATGTTTTCTTAATCCTTGGTAATTAGCATGAATCTAACAAGTAAATTAATCTGTGCTAACGAAATAAATATGTTTAGCTAAAGCATGCTAGATAACATCTTCACCTGTGAGAGCATAAGTGAAGATGCCATTCTGCCTGTCGAGAGAAGGTTAGAAGAATGCGTTAACTAAAGCTAGAAGTACTTCCAGAGATGGAAGCAACCTTGCATTCATTATGTTCATCCCTGTTTCACCACAGAGTTGTGGGAATGCGGCCGATCACTAAGAGGTGTACACCAAGGGAAAGCAAAACCATAGCTATATCTTTAATGCAATTAATGAACTTGTGATGTTTTTACTAATTATCCTTCCTATTTCTGTTTCATACATAAAGCCTTGCCACCGCATAACACGATCCTTTGTATAATCTTCACAGTCAGTCTCAAACTCAGTATCATGTATCGGTATCCTGTATCTTATATCATAATAGCTTAGGTTTACTTTTATCGCACTTTACTTTATTATCGCAACTTTATTTTACTGCACAATTTTACTTTATCGCACTTTACATACCTGTACACACACACTTTTTATTAATTGTAAAAATCGGTCGCATATATCACGAACGTAACACATTAACTAAGAAATCCCTGTGTTTGACCTTGGATCACTTTGATAAACTTGCGTTGGAATTATACTTGGTTTCAGCGCAAGGAAACATGTGACAATGCATAGTATACTACAAGCATATAGTTAATAACACATACATCTAGAAGTAGTATGGCATAAAGTATGAATAAGCATAACACATCATCCACATTCCATTTTCCATCCCAAGTCAACAAGTTTATGGCAACATGAGCTTGTATGATCCATCATTCATCACTATCCATATGCTTATTTAGAAACATCAATTCAAAAGTTGTACAACGATCCCTACTGGATAACAAATGTCAGGTCTAGTACTAACATTGCATACATAAGGCTACCAACATCCGATGCATAGGGAACCCGTCTCATTTCCTCAACCTTTTGAGGTATCTTAGGACACTGTTCCTTAGACAAAATAATTCCATGCTTGAAAGGTAATAAACCCTTCTTGGAATTCTGCATTGAATATCTGACAAGCATCTTATTGATGTACGATGCTTGAGACAAGGCCAACCTTTTATTCTTACGATACCTTATGATTTGGATCCCTAGAACAAACTGCGCCTCTCCTAAATCTTTCATTTAGAATTGGGCGGCTATAGTTAGAAAACATACATCATTTCTAATGCGTAGGATATCTTCCACGTACAACACAAGAAAAACTACTGAGCTGTTGATGATTTTCTTATAAACACAAGGCTCATCAACATTCTGATCAAAGCCATAAGATTTGATCACAGTATCAAATTGTATATTCCAAGATCTAGATGCTTGTTTCAGTCCATAAATAGACCGATTAAGCTTGCAAACCTTTTGCTCTTGATCTTGTTTAATGAATCCTTTTGGTTGAGTCATGTAGATGGCCTCCTCAAGATTACCATTCAAAAAGGCAGTCTTGATGTCCATTTTCCATATCTCATAGTCATAAAATGTGGCTATGGACAAGAGAATCCTGATAGACTTTAACATGACAACAGGTGAAAAAGTTTCTTCATAGTCGACTCCCTCAACCTTGGTATAACCCTTTGCCACAAGTCTAGCCTTAAAGGTCTTATCTTTCCATCTACACCTCTTTTCCTCTTGTAGATCCATTTACAACCTATAGGTTTTACCCCATCAGGTTGATCTACAAGCTCCCAGATAGAATTGAAGTACATAGATTTCATTTCTTGATTCATGGCTTTAATCCATTCATCTTTGTCAACATCTTCCATTGCTTGCTTATAAGACAACGGATCCTCAACTCCATCATGAGATATGATGTTTTGAGCTTCTGTTAAACCCATATAGTGTACATGTGGGTTCATAATCCTCCCACTATGCCGAGGCAATCTCAACTCTTGAGATGGTTGACTAGATGAATTGACATCAACAACTCTTGTTGATCTATCAGCCTGTTCAACAACTCTTGTTGAACTCTCAGTAGTCTCATTAGAAATCTCATTTAAAACAAGTTTACTTCGTGGCTTATGATCCCTTATGTGGTCTTCTTGTAAGAAGGTAGCGTTTGTCGATACAAACACTTTATTTTCACTTGGATCATAGAAGTATCCACCTCTTGTTTATTTGGGGTAACCTACAAATAGGCATACTTTCAAACGAGGTTCCAACTTTTTAGGGTTAGCCACAAGCACGTGGGCTGGACATCTCAAATCTTGAAGTGGCGTAAACTACCTTTACGGCCTCTCCATAACTCAAAAGGCGTTTCAAAAATACTCTTTGGGGTAACATTGTTCAAAATGTAGATTGCAGTCTCTACTACATATCTCCAAAACGAGTCTGCAAGATGAGCATAACTCATCATAGACCGAACTATGTCCAACAGAGTCCTGTTTCTTCTTTGTGATACACCATTCTGCTGAGGTGTACCTGGAGCTGAGAGTTGATATGTGATTCCATGTTCTATCATATAGTTCCGAAATTCTAAGTCCATGATCTCACGTGCAATGACCATGTTCTCAACCCTTTTGGCCAATGCATCAGGTATGCTTGCCAAAATGTGATGTCTGGCCTTTGAATTAGCCTTCATCCACACCTCATATTATGAACAATTCGAGGTGCATCAGGGGTTGGGACTTAAGGACAATCCTCAAACATGATAAATTCGAGGTCGTTTACCACGAAATATGTTTTAATAGACTCTTTCCACGTCCTATAATCAGTCAAAGTAGAAAAGAAAACTAACGGAAAATCAAACATTGACATTTTGTTGAAAAAACAAACATATTGATCTACGTTAGATTTTAGCATTACTCTTATAAAACAAATCCAATCAGGTTTAGCAAAATCTAAATGAACCCCGTAACACATCTAGTTTTGCAATGACACTTCAAAGGTTTAGGACAAAAGTTACCAAAGGATAGTCAATTTATCCCTCCACTGAATTGAGACACTCTCAACTAACCATTACACCAGAATAACTCTTATTTCTATAACGATTAGCCATCATTGATTTGATCAAGAAACCATTATCTTGCTTAACAATTTTCTGTAAGTGTGACCCTTCATTTTAGATCCTACAGTTTTGCTCCAAGCAGCCAACTGAAGAGAAAAATTGATTGGAACAAAAACTAAAAGACTCTATCCATTTATGGAATTCGCCTTAATATTGACCAACTGCACAAACCATCTGAAAGGGGATGTTCCCAGGGCGCCTTGAGGCTGTGCAAGAAAGTCTCATGGTGCAAACTAATGAAAGAGACGGCGGGACATGTTGACGCACATCCTTCTCCCATTTACTATAAACACTCTCTCCGTTCACCTTGATATTGACCCATGCAAACACCATCCGAAAGGGGATGCTCCCAAGGCGCCACAAGGCCAAACATGAATCTCACGACGTGAACATTAAGGGTGAAACATGAGTGGAATTGACATATCATATATATCTTTTCCTCCCATTAAGTATTTTAACAACCTATGGTTTATTTACTTAGAAAAAAACATGGCAAACTATTTTTACTAAGTGACTATTTAAGTTTGCCCAAAAGTAATACTTACTTTGGAAAGTTAAATAACTTTGATCAACATTCATTGAACACTTTAACGAATATAAATCAACAATTGCATGCTTGTACTAAATCTATCTAATTCACCTTTCCTCCCAGGTAGGGGTGTTCAGTTTCCGTCTGCTTAAATACCCCAGCTTAGCCAGAATCCACCTTAGACAAAAGGTCCCTTATAGATACATTTCGTACAAATTTAATCTTTTATTGAAACCAGTTTAATCTTATTAAACCGATTTAAAAGGTTAAACTTAGGTATCTAATCTCATTAGAACCATGATCTTTGGTCTATCTCAATCAAAAATTTAAAACTCTTTTAAAACATGATTAAAGCCTAAGTTTGCATGCAACTCTTGGTTATTGATTTTAATTCTAATTTCAATAATTATAACACTGATAAAAAATGAAACAAGTAAAGTCTACCACATTGCTAAGCTAGACATCCACAATGCATCCATAACATTTATATATAAACCTAAGTGTCATGCTTCATACAATGTTCATTCATTACTACTTTATATAACTCTTATATAACAAGTAATGAACTAAGCATGCATGCTCTCATACACCCTTATACTATAACACTTATAAAATAAAGATGATGCATGGATATACTTAATGCATGCATATATTATAACTCTTATATTATATGATGCATGAGCATGTTTTAAAGTAATTTAATCATGCAAACTACTATATTATAACACTAATAATATAAAGATGCTGTATGAATAAAATGCATAACCTATGGTGAGTTTTAAAACTATATGTCATACATTATGGCATATAAACGAACATACATCTCATGTACATTAAATAAAAAATTGATGGACCGGGATAATTAGCCTCAATACCAGAAAGAAAAGCTAACTATTACAAAGAGCATCGAGTCAACCTGTTCAAACAGGCGAACCAGGTCTTGAATTTTTCGGGCGAAGTCTCTTCACTTGATCATGTAGCATCTCCTTGTAATCGTTGAGTAACACACATCGAGTAAAAAACCATGTAGCGTGGATCGAGTGCTTTGAACTATGCGATGAAGCATGAAGGCCACACGATTGTGTAGTGCATATCGAGCAACGTATGCTATGCGATCGAGTAGACAACTACTATGCGATGAAGCATGATTGTCTAAACAATCGAGGAGCAAGTGTTGAGTATTGCATACCGAGTGACGAGTAGCCAGTGACTATGCGATGAGCATGCTGGCCTTCTCGATCATTTAGTGTGTGTGTCATGCGTCGAGTATCATATTCTTTATGCGATCGTTTACCCTGAACGTCTACACAATCAAGTAGCCAATGCAACACGATTGAGTAAACTCTTTACTCGAATCGCGCAACATTAGCCATGCGACCATTTAACAAATACTACACAATTGAGTAGAACTTTTCTACACGATCATATAGCCAAATCTAAACGATCATTTAGCTTAGCCTACACGATGCGACCAACCTTTGGTCTTCTTCCTCGAAGCAAACAAGATCTCCATGTGTCTTTAAAGCTTCATCATGAACGACTCAAACAAAAAAAAGAAAAAAACTTGAATACAAACTCGATTGTTTGTTAATTATGCCCAAAAACGGAGGGACCCTTATAAATTAACACTTGTAAATGTAAGTGAAAGATTTAAACAGAGTCTATCATCCCCAAATTATCCATCAACACATCCATAAACACAAACTCTTAAACGCATTGTAGAAAACTGAAAACCCACCAAGACTGTGAAAGCAATTCAATACAGCAATGGAATTTGGAATATCCGAACAACCTATCTCTGATACCAATTGAAGAAACTCTAAAACTAGAGAACCAGTGAGTGGAAGCGGATCGTTCCAAACTCCATTGAGAAAGAACAAAGACATTTATAGTCATACAGAAATAGTTATGCATTAAGAATAAATTACAACATGCTACTTAAGAAAATACAAGGGGATCGAGTATAATACCTTTGAAGAACTCTTTCTTCACGTATTTCCCTCGATTAGTCTCCAACACGTCCAAACAACACGAACGCAACGATCAACACAGCAAACAACATGAACTGGAAAAACCTCGATCACAATAGAGTGCAACTCGATCCTAGATCCTCGAGGAGTAAAACTCGATGCTCGATCACCAACGAGTAAATAAGACACCACCACAAGATTACCTTGGTATTCTCGATATGAGAATCCAGGAGTTGTGGGCTCTGTAGGATTTTTTATAGAGGAATGAAGGAAGTAAACGATCGAGTATGCGATCAAACGATCTTGTAAAAGAAAAAACCTATCGTATAGACTTGATACTCGATTGTGTAGCAAGAGTAACTATCGTATAGTAAACTTGATACTTGATCGTTTAGCTCTCTAATACTATCGTTTAGTAAAACCTTTTTACTCGATAGTTTTTTTGTGAGATGTTTCCGAATTGAATATTCTCATGATTTGGAAAACTATTTTACTTTTTAACTCACAATTACCATAAACCACAAATAACCTCCCACTCAGGTCGGTTATTAAGAAATAGAATCATTAATTATCATATAATTAATACATTATAAATAAATACAATAACTAACTTATCATATTATATTTATAACCTATAGTTTTAATATTGCATCATATGCAACATATAAACCATAGTTCTTTTTCTCCTTTATGACATTTAATATAAATCATATTTATATTAATTCCTCCAATCAAATAACAATGTGTCAAATACATTAAATCAATTATATCACATATAATTGAACAAATTTAATTATATCATATATAATCAAATTCCCTCTTGTTAACTTAAACGTTTCAAACTAACTAAAAAATTGATTCTCAACTTGAATCTATTGAGCTACCAAGGGGACCTTATGGACATGTAGTTTGAAGCTCCAATGGTACGTGAATAACTGATTAAACTCTTTAATCATGATATCCACCATCCGTTAACTGTCGAGCACTCCACTAAAGACCGACAACTGCACTCTTCGCACTATAGATACATTTTTGTGTCCATTGGATATAACCAATCAACAATATGATGACCCTTTACAAATCGCTCATAAGTACAGCTGGGCAAATTTATCATTTTGCCTCTGTAGTTACATCTAACTCCTTAAGTAGCACTGATTCCTCGAATGAACAATAAGTCATAGTCCCACTATGACTAAACCCTTCTCGGGCCAAGAGAAGGTGTGGCACCACATTGTTCAAGCCCTGAAATCAGTACTTAAGGGAGCAATTTATCTACTTACCCCTACTTTGGGGAAGGAGTGAATTCTGTCTTATGTAGCTGAGTTCCCAACTCCCCAATCAGATAAATTCTCAAAATGGTAGGCTTGTTGAGTTGGCAATCTGGCCACTCTCACCCATACAAATCAAAGAACCACCCTCATAGACAGGAGTTCCCGATTCACTTATGATTCAGGTCATGTCATCCATGGTCAAGTATCAATTATCAACGACGTTATATAAAGAGACTAATCGTTTCATGGTCCAGTCTCTTTGTATAGGATACCCTCGTATGCATATCTCCACATGAATGATCAGAATCAAATCATTTGTAGCACTTTACAACACTTGTAAGATCTATAAAGCAGGTCGTATTCGTTGTGTCACTAGGATAAGGTATCCCTTCTTTATCCATATACTATAGACTATTTAGGTTATTACTTAAGGCACGATCCACTTGTATGTCTCCACATACATGCTTAAGTTACATAAAATAACCTCGGATCTTAGTTTATTGGATTGAGTAAATGCTTATAAAATAACACTTATTTTATTAATAACAATATGTTTACAGAGTTTACAAACTACGAGACTACCAGGAGATTTAGGACATCATTCCCAACAGACATGTGATGATAGCAAGTGCCAACCCTCTTATGACATCTGCCATTTCTCTTTATCGCTAGACACTCGCACTTTTGGTGTACCAATGATAAAACATACAATCAACTAGATATTCTTCAACAATTTATGCAACAATCTTAAAAGAAGATTTATTTATATACACATGCCAAAATAGTTCATATTACAAGATCCCCTTCTTAAGTTGATCTTTATCCCTAATATGCACATGTTAATATTCAAACTCAGCCACCTAACTATTAGACTTCAGATGCCTCTACAATTCTGGTTCTTTGAGTAGTAGACTGGCAAATCAACTAGGCTCTAAGGTGTAGACCACTACCTGGGAGGAAAAAGTAAACATGGAAAAGAATGAGCAAAAGCTCAGTGAGTGACAATCAAGACATCTTTCCAACACATAATCATACTCAAATATCCTTTTTTTTTTATGAACTTCAGGGTTTTAACCTGGAGCATCAAGTACAACATTCAAAATAATGTTATAAAAACCCTGGAAACATTGAACAACATCCATTTGTTTGGAAATCATCACTCTCCAGCCTTAGTTGAGGGAGTGCCCTTTTGCTCAATCGCTCAACATCGAGACGTTAGTTCGTGTTGAGTAATCTCAACACAACCAACATCAAATATTACCTACGTGCACGTGGTTAAGCTCTAGGTACCATCATACCTTAGGTACCAAGGGACAAAGATACCTTTTCATAGTTCTTCAGTATCGGATTTCTATAGTAACTGACCTAGATACCTTCTCCCAGTCCTTCAGTATCGGGTTTCCTCATCATAAAATGTCAAATTTATTTAGGTACTCAGTTTAAGTCATCAAGCATTCTAGTAATATAATTACTAAGGAGTAACTTAACTCAATGAATGCTTTACAAAGTATGTTTCAGAGCATTTAAAACTCAAGTATGCTTAAGAAATTTGTTCAAAAGAGCATAATTAAAACTCATTTAAAACTTTATGAATGGCATGCTCCAGAAAAACTCGTAGGCAGGCATAAAATCATGGAATCATTAATTTAGTTGAAAAATATGTCACTCGCACTTAACTGGCAGTAGCTCTTTTCTCTAGGTTCTTGCTTAGCTTCTTGAGTTCTTCCTTGAATATCGAGCCTATACTTAGTCAAAATATCACTAGGATCCCATGTTTAGGGCTAAATTAACTTTAGAATACCCTAAGGGCCCTAAACTTTGCTTAACAACTTAACAGGTATGAAACATGCTCCAAACTAACTCAGAATAGCTGTTGGGCACATGGCAGTCTTTCTCAACACAATTTGGACACATGGATCATCATGATCAACACATGGTCTACCACCCTTGGACACATGGCTTTTCACTCCAACACATGGTATCCTCCAAATCTCTCCAATCATTCTCTTTTTGAGTTCTCTTGCAAATTTTGAGAGTTAGGTAGTGAAAGATGACTCCTTGGAGGATATTTATAGGCAAACTCCATCATCCTTGTCATCCCCTCAAGCTACCAACGCATGCCACCTCCTACTTGAGGAAATCCAAGTGTCTCCTTCATGTTGAACCAATGCCTGGCTATTTCCACCTTCTACTTGCATGAGATTTTATGTCTTCTCCTAGAGGTGTCCAACGCATGGCTTCTCCCCGAGGTGTCATTTCAGCCTTTTGCATGCTCTTTCATGTGTCCACCTCCTTCTTGGCTTGGTCAAGGCTTCACTTGGTTGAGCCATGTACCCCCTTTTGTTGTCAATCCATTCTTACTCCTCCAGTTATGAAGATCAATGCAAGGTACTATCCTCTGGACGCATGCTTGCCTCCCAAACACCTCATATTAATTCTCTTAATGTGTCTAGATGATGTGATTAACGCATGGTTCCTTCATTGGGTCATCAACTTGTCCCCCAACTCAACCCATAGCTCTCTTCTTGACCCATAACTAGGGTATGCATCCAAGTTTCCCTCTTTCCATAGGCATGCATCCAACTCACCCTTTTCCTTCCTAGGTATGCGTTTTTAGGGTATTTGGGTTTCCTTGGTGTATCTCCTTCCCAAGGGTTTTGTCTTATGCTTCCACCTTTCTTCTCATTAGTCCAAGATGGAATTCACAAGGTCCCTCATGTTAGAGTTAGAAAATACACAATGGAAGTAAACGGATCATTAAGCATTCTAATTCATTAATTTTGGCTTTAAATTATGCATGCTTATAAACTATAAAAGGGTTTCATGACATACCTTTGAAGAAACACTTGAATCTCGATGCAGATGCAAATCTCTTCCAAATCTACTTGTAAATCACCTCGAGGCCTTTCCTACTATCCTCTTGGTGCCTTAGATTGAGTTGTGGGACTCAAAATAAGTTTGAATTGAGGGAAAATAGAGAAGAGATTCTGGGTTTTCAGCTGAAGACTCTTCTTCAACCTTTGAAGTTTTTCAGCTAAAATCAACCCAAGCGCATGCCCGATTTCCACTTCAATCTTTGGTATTTATTACATGACTTCCATGCAAAGGAATTGCTGCGAATTTGTTGGAAGGTACTAAATTGATTTCACAAATCAATTTTATTTATAAAACTGAATATATTATTAATTTTACAAAATTAATTTTCTTAATAAAATTAATAAATAATTATTTAAATAATTTAAATAATTCTAATTAATTTAATATCAAAGATTAAATTAATTTTTACACAATTTCATCTTCAAATATTTAAATCATATTTAAATATTATTTCTCCAAATTCATTTAATTCTAATTTGAACACTTCAAATTAACTTATCACGTTATTTTAGAGCTTATCCATTTACAGATCATGGACCTACAGATCATGGGCTCCAACGATCTAAAATTAATCGGCTAAACTCATTAGACTGATCTAACCCACATTCGTTAACTAATGGGTGATTCAACTAAAGCTCATAGCTGATGTCACACCCCGCCCCAAACCACCATCTTAGGCTAGAGAAGGGCGTGACTGCAGCAGTTATCAACCCTTTGGTTGACACTTACTACCTAATAACTCTTACGGAAATAACTCTGATACCAATGTATAAATTCAACATTCAACTGATTAAGTCAAGGAGACAATACAACAACGGATTAAGTAGGCCCGTATTATATTACAATAATGTAATGTTTATACAATTCCAAGACTTAAATACAAGTTTACAATAACAACCAACTGTAAACCCCTTCGGAAGTGTATCTGTGTCATGTGGCAGACCTTGACCTTAGCAGCACCCTGGAACTCCTCACCTTTCGCTACCTAGGAAAAGGAAAAACATTTGGAAAGCATAAGCTATAAAGCCCAGTGAGTGACCAGAAAACTGATTTTTATCAGAAGAACTACCCCACACTTGGGTACTTTTGCTCACATACCTTCTCAACTGTGTCTTTCAGTATCGAGCTACTTGGATACCTTCTCAAATGTCCTTCGGTATCGAGTTTTAAGTAAAACTAGTCATACAAAGACTTTCTCTAATAAAACATAGAAAACATGTCTTTATCTGAAATATTTTTCTGTAGCACGTGGTTTCTTAAAACATTTTAAACATTTTAGTCACTCACCTTGATTGTTTAGCAACCTTCCTCTCTAGAAGTTCCTTTGTCACCTTGGGCTCCCTTTTGAACCCTAAAATCCAGATTCAACTTAAAGCTCAGATTACTCATAGTTATAGGCTTTATCTAGAGATACTTCCTTTTACAAATATTCTCTAAAATGTCTTAGGAAGCATACCTCAAAATCTTAGCTCATATCTCCTAGTGGTTTGGCTGGAAATATCAAAACATCAAGACTGGCCCAGCTTACCCGACAGCTCGACCCCTCGTCTTTTCCTCATTCTTCAGCCAGATTCCTTGGAGCTTCTTTGCTGGAAGCCCCATCATGAAAACTAGACTCTTTTAGCTTTCAGATGGTTTTGGAACCACATCAAACGCGTAAGTATTCTGGGAGAAATCCTCGTTCCAAACTGATGCTGATTTCCAGACTTCACTGTCCAATGCATCCTCTTTGAACTTCTATGTCCAACGCATGGATTTTGCTCCAATGTAAGGTTTTCCTCAACCTTCTCACTCTTTCCATTTGAAGAATGAAGCCTTTGATCCAATTTATAGGCGTCCAAACCTTCCTCAAAGGTTGACACCTCCTTTTTGGCTGCATGTCCAAGTGTTCTTCTCTCATACTACCAACACATTTTTCTTCTAAGTGTCTTCCTTCTATGAAGCCAACGCAAGAGCATCAAAATTGCATGTCCTAAAATGAAACTACCTCAATTTATTAGGGCTTAAGGCTTCCTCCTAAGAAGACACATGGTTTGATGATGTTTCCTATGTGACCTCACCGTTTGTATGTGTTCAACTTAGGGATCTCAATGCATATTCCACAACAACGCAGCCCAAAATCAATGCATAGATGCTTTCCCAGCCGTTCGACGCATAGGCAAGGCCCTTCGACGTTCACGTGGGAAAGGTGCTCGAATGCATCACCGAAGGAGGCGTTGTTGCATGCACAGGCTGCTCTCGCTCTCTCCAATCTTGCTCTCTCCCACTTTCTCGTTGGTCTCGTTCTCTCCGATCTTGCTCTCTCCCACTTTCTCGCTCAAAATCTCGCTCTCAAGGGTCTCGCTAGTTTCCTTCCAGTGCCTTGTGCACAACACGCATTTCACATAAATTTCCCATTCTTAGCCAATTTTTCCCAAATTTCCCAAACTCAATTTCTTTTCAAATCCCCATTCCTTCTTCACCATTTCATACTAGTTTTTTTTTTCATCAACCTACTTATTATACAAATTTCATTACAATTTTTTCAATTAAAACTCAACTTAAATTATTCAAGGAAAATCTACTTAACACTTAGAAATTTCCTTCCCTTAAACTTAGGATTTAACTTTCACTTAGTCAACCTTTTATCACTTGCTTAAGTAAGGAAAATAGAAATCCAGGTTTTACAGCTGAACTCTCCTCACTGTAGATATATTATGTCCACTCGATATAACCATGATTAGTAAGTTAGCCCTTCACAGGTTGCTCATAATAATGGCTGGGTCGAATCTCTGTTTTAACCCCGAAATTACCTCTTGTTCCTTAAGTCCCACTGATTCCTTAATGAACAATTGATTTGTGATCCAATCAACAAATCAAATCTATCTCAGGCTAATGAGAGGATGAGGCCTCTTGTTCAAGACCCAGAATGAGCACTTAAAGGGAACAACCTCTCTACTAACGCTAATCAGGTAGGAGTGAATTCCCTCTTACACCCTATGTTCCCAGCTATTCATTCGGTCTTATCCCCAAAATGGTAAGCTTATTGAGCAGAGGCAATTGGTCTACTCTCACCGTTTGCAGATCAAAGGATAATCTTGAACAAACAGGAATTCATAGTTAGCTCAGGATTAAGGTTAAGTTACCTAGGTCATCACTTTGAAATAGTCAGTCTTTAACAGTAAACAACTTTATAAAGTAAGAGTAACTAGTTTTATGATTCGATCTTGCACAAAACTCATTTGTATAGGACACCCCCACACCTCATGTCCCAACATGAATGAATTAGGATCACTTTGTTTGTAGCACTTTACAACTCTTTGTAACAATGACAGAGTGGGCCGCATCCAATAGTGTTACCAGAATAAGGTAACCAACTTTATTCATATACTATAGATCATTTTGACTATTTACTCAAACCCGACCCACTTGTATGTCTCCACATAAAGTTCAAGTATTCATATAATAGACAAGGGACTTAGGTTTATTGGATTTCTAAAAACAATATATTCAACAACTTTATTGAATTCTCAGAATAAGTTTTTAATGTTTTCAAACCATGAGTTTTAGGACATAAAACCCAACAGAATTGCACCTCATGCTTGGAAGATTGTCTGAAAAACATGGTGGAGAGTGTGTAAGCTGCTTGAATAGAAAGTGGAGAAATCCCACTTTTTGGGATTTTTCATTTTCTATCTTTTTCAATTTTGAGTTTCTAATTGGTTTCAAAAATCAATTTTTTTTTTTGTTTTAAAAAATGAAATCTTTATTAATTTTATAAAATTAATTCAATAATTAAATTTTTAATAAAATTAATAATAAATAATTAATTAAACAATTTAATTAATTTTAATTAATTCAATATCAACTATTAAATTAATTTAACACTAATTCCACCATCATGAATCTCTATTCATGAATTTAATATTTAAAACATATTTAAATATTAATTGATTCTCTAATTTCGTTTAATTCCAAAATTAATGCGTAATTATACCATATATAATTACTAGTTTCCTTAATTCGAATTTGAACATTTTAAATTAACTTACCACACTACTGCAAGGGTAATCCATCTGTGAGGTAGTAGGGGACCTCGTGGACCTACAAATCATGGGCTTCAACAATCTGAGATTAATTGGCTAAATTCTTTATACCAAATTAACCCCCATTCGTTAACTACTGGGTCACTTCACTAAAGCCCAGAGTTGCACTCCCCTCATTGTTTATATATTATGTCCACTCAATATAACCATGATAGTAAGTTAACCCTTTACAGATTGTTCGTAATAACAGTTGGGTCAAATGACTGTTTTACCCCCTAGATTACCTCTTATTCCTTAAGTCACACTAATCATCTAATGAACAATTGGTTTGTGATCTGATCAACAAACCGAGTCTCTCTCAGGCCAATGAGAGGGTGGGGCCCCTTGTTCAAGACCCGGAGTCGACACTTAAGAGAACAACCTCTCTACTATCTCTAAAGGTGGGTAGGAGTGAATTCCATCTTGCACCCTATGTCTCTAGCTATATACCCAGTCTTACCCCTGAAATGGAGGTTTATTGAGTTGGCACTATTGAGCCAACCCTCACCTATGAAAATCTAAGGAAAATCCCTAATAAATAGGAGTTCATAGTTAGCTCAGGAATAAGGTCAAGTTACCTAGGTCATCGCTTTGAAATATCAGTCTTAAACAGTAAACAATGTTATAAAGTAAGAGTGACTTATTTCGTGGTTCGATCTCGTGCAAACTCATTGCACAGGACGTCCTCACTCCTCATGTCATGACATGTACAAATTAGGATCACTTTGTCTGTAGCACTTTACAACTCCTTGTAACAACTACAGAATGGACCGCATCCGATAGTGTTACCAGAATAAAGCACCCAACCTTATTCATATACTATAGACCATTTTGACCATTTACTCGAATCTGATCCACTTTTATGTCTCCACATAAAGTTCAAGTATTCATGTAATAGTCATGGATCTTTTAGTTTATTTGATTTATTTCTAAAATGAAATAAGCAATTCATATATTCAATAACAACTTATTGAATTTTTAGAATAATTTAAACCATGAGTTTTAGGACGTATGAACCCTTTCTTAATGCTTTTCAATTTTAACTTTGGGTGTCGCTAAGGAGGAAATGTTTTTAAACTGAATTAGGGCTCTAGATTTTTATCAAAAATTTGCTAATTGGGCTATTTATTTCTCATTTATTCCACGGGTTCTCATGTAGCTTCTTCCACTTCATGGTTTCTCCATAATACCTTTATTAAAGGTATCATTTTATTTCTTAATACCCGTCCTTTCCTATTGAGAGTCTATATGGGTTCTTCTTCAGAAGTTAGATCTTCTTTTAATTGTACCGGTTGATCTTGTAGAACATGGGTAGGATCTGGCACATATTTCCTTAATAGTGATACATGGTAAACATCATGTATCCTCGATAGCTTAGTCGGCGTCGAGTTTACCGTCGCTCAAAAGCCCGCACTTATGCAAATAATATTTATAAATCACCGAACTAACTACTTATACTAACTGGTAGTACAAACGGCAAGTCTGGGGTTAAACCTTAAGGAAGCGTGGAAGACTAGTTCATCGAAGCTCATTTTAGTTAAAGTGTGTGGATTGATAATTGAAAGTGCATGAAATAAAGTGCAAGAAAAAAAGGGTAGAAGCGCAATTAATCGAGATATCTTAACTTAGAGGAATGAATTTACCCAATGTAATTTAGATCATTGACCCAATTTATGACTTAAACTTCTTGTTTATGCTTAACCCAATTGATTGGAATCCTAAATAATGATCCTAATTATCTAATTAATTAAAAGGCACAGAAAACGAATCTGCTCCATAAAAATTAACGAATCGCATTAAGTTATAGATAAGATGAGTGTTTAACTTCCAACATCTAATTAAACAATCAATACAATATTTCTCTAGGTTGCTAGGAGCAGTCCTTTTTGCCTAACCAACCTATTGCTTCTAGTGGGATTAACTTATAAATATTTGTCAAATATTATAAGTTAATCACAAAACATTAGAATCACATAACAAAATTATCGGGCGTTAATCAACAATTAAAATCATGCAATTCACAAATATAAATTCGGATCAAAACCCATAGATAAGTTTGTATACATCAATAAATCGAAATCTCACAAAATTACATCAAGTTCCTATGAATCCCTAAACTAAGAAACCAAAATCTTACCTTCCTATGGAGGATGAGAAGCTACAATTTGGCATTACTCGATAAATTGCTAAAGAAACGCCCAAAATACAATGTGGAAGAGAAAAGAGAGGGGAAATTTTGCTGGAGGCTGAAGGCGGCGGATTCTCTCTAACCTAAAAGGAAGAAACATATATATAGTGGTTGGTCGTAGCGTTGCAACGCTTCCTTGCACGCACATTCGGCATAATGTTTGAAGCATTGCAACGCTACATTTAGTGTTGCAATGCTACCTTGTCTCACCCAAAATAGGCAGCTACTATCTTATAGTGTTGCACAATGCTCGTTTGAGCATTGCAATGCTTTGTTGGGGATTATTTTCATCCGTTCACGTCCCTTTGAAGTCCGATTGCTCAAATTAGCTCCTAATTTCTCCAAATTAACCCCAAATAGCTTGTAACGACTGATTCTACCTCCAAGATGCTCAATACCTACAAAATCATCAAATAAACACATTAAACATAGTAACGACCTAGAATTAAGAAGAGGAAAATAGCACATTTTTTGTGCTATCATAGCTCTGTAGGTAAGGCTAGCCTAGAGGCTGTTGGCCCGATCCATTCAATTATCTCATAAGGTCCTATATACCTTGGGCTCAACTTACCCTTTCTACCAAATCTGAGTATTCCTTTCCACGAAAATAACCTTAGGAATACATGGTCTCCAACTACAAATTTTAGTTCTCTTCTTCGTTTGTCTGCATAGCTTTTCTGTCTATCTCGAGCTATCTTGAAATTCTCTCTAATCAATTTAACACTGCCCGAGGTCATTTGTACTAATTTCGGTCCTAGTTTCCTTTCTCCAACTTCGTTTCAACAGACAAGAGTTCTGCATGGTCTTCTGTACAATGCTTCATATAAGGCCATCCCAATATTGGAATGGTAACTGTTGTTATATGCGAACTCTGTTAACGACAAGTGCATTTCCCAACTGCCTTAAACTGCAACACACATGCTCTCAATATGTCTAGCAACGTTTGTATCGTTCATTCCAACTATCCATTTGTCTACAGATGAAATGCTGTACTAAAGTTTAACTTAGTACCAAGAGCCTTTTGAAAACTAGGAAAATTTTTTTAGGTGAACCTTGGATCTCTATCTGATACAATTGATACTATAGCCCTATACTGACTCACAATCCTATCTATACACACTTTGGCTAGTCGATCAAGTGTAAAAGTAACTTTAATTGGTAAGAGTTTAGTTATCTTTGTGAGTCGGTCAACTATTACCCATATACCATCATAACCCCTCAGAGTCTTGGGTAATCCAAACAAGAAATCCATTATGACATGCTCCTATTTCCATTATGGTATTGGAAGTGGATTAAGTAGTCTTGCGAGCTTTTGACGTTCAAGTTTAACCTGTTGACATACCAAGCATTTGTCTACAAACTCGGCTATGTCTCTTTTCATCCCAGGCCATCAATAAAAATTCTTTAGGGTCATGTACATCTTAGTACTGCCTGAATGCATAGCATAAGCCGAACTATGGGCCTCTTCTAGAATAGCTTTCTTTATGTTTATAACATTAGGTATGCATACTCAACCTTCTTTTATCAAGACCCCATCTACTCTCAACTCATAGTCTGACCTTTGATTCCTATTGACTTCTTCAGCCAATTTCTAAAGTCTAGGGTCTCTTGGTTGTTCTCTAAGAATATCATTTGTCAGAGTAGGCCTTATCTGGAAATGTGCTATTAGACTCCCTGCCCGACCTACTGTTAATATAGCATTGACACTTCCTAATTCTCATAGCAACATGCCTTTAGCTAAACCGAGGGTAGCTTTAGAATGTACTACCTTTCTACTTAACGCATCTGCTACCACATTTGCCTTTCCAAGGTGGTACTTAATGATACAATCATAGTCCTTAATTAGTTATAACCACCTCTACTGTCTCATGTTTAATTCTTTCTAGTAAAAGATATATATCAAACTCCTATGATCCATAAATATGTGACATCGCTCACCGAATAGGTAATGCCTCCATATTTTCAAAGCTAACACTACAGTGGCCAATTCCAAATCATGGTAAGATAATTACATTCATGCTTCCTTAATTGTCTGGAAGCATAGGCAATTAGCTTCCCTTCTAGCATTAATACACATCCTAATCCTTGTCTGGATGCATCATAGTAAATTTCGAAGTATTTCCTCGGAACTGGAAGAGTTAGGATTGGTGCAGACACCAATATTTGCTTTAACTCCTGAAAACTTTTCTCGCACTTCTCAATCCATTTGAATTTTGCGTCCTTTTTGGTCAAACTTGTCAATAGAAGGGCTATCTTTGAGAAACTTCTGCAAACATTCGATAATAACCTGCCAGGCTAAGGAAACTACGTACCTCGGTCATTATGGTAGGTTGCTCCCACTTTACTATTGCTTCTATTTTCTGAGGATCTGCACTCACACTTATGGCTGAAACTATGTGGCCTAAGAATATAACCTGGTCTAACCAGAACTCACAGTTACTAAACTTAGCATATAATTTCTTTTCTCGTAGTTTTTGTAATACTATCCTCAGATGCTCGACATGTTTTTCTTTGTCTCCCGAATAAACTAGGATATCATCAATAAAGATAATTACAAACTGGTTTAAATAAAGATGGAATATCCTATTCATTAGATCCATAGATAATGCGGGGCATTGATCAAGCCAAAAGGCATGACTAAAAACTCATAATGCCTATATCTTGTCCTAAAAGCAGCCTTAGGAATGCCAGCTTCTCTAACCTTTAATGAGTGATATTCTGATCTTAGGTCTATCTTAGAGAAAACTGAGGCTCTTCTTGGCTGATCAAACAGGTCATCGATACGGGGTAACAGATACTTATTCTGGATTATGACCTTATTCAATTTTATATAATCAATGCACAACCTAAGAGTACCATTCTTCTTTTTGATAAATAAAATCAACGCTCCATATAGTGACTCACTGGGCCTAATATATCCCTTGTCCGCTAATTCCTATAGTTGAACCTTTAACTCTTTTAACTTAGCTGGTGCCATCCTGTATGGGGCTTGTGAAATATGAGTTGTTCAAAAAATTAAATCAATTATGAACTCAACTTCTTTGTTGGGGGTAGGCCTGAAAATTCCTCAGGGAATACATCAATAAATTCCCGTACTACCGATACGTCTTCTGGCCCCAACTTCCTATTTTGTGAGACTGTTACATGGGCCATGTAGGCCATACATCCCTTCTTCAACAACTTCCTGGGCATATTTGCTAAAATTAGACTATTAAGGAGTATCCTTCAATTTCCTATCAATATTACCTTAATTTCTCTAGGTTTCCTAAGTACTACCTCCTTTCTATAGCAATCTACTGAGGCATGATATTTACTTAGGAAGTCCAGGCCTAAAATAGCATCGAACTCAAATAATTCTAGAGGAATTAAATCAATCAACATACTTTGTCCTTTAATCGTACCTCATAGTCTTTATAAACTTCCTTGGCTACTATTATCTCGCCAACTGGGGTAAAAATAAATAACTCATCAGGCATGTTCTCTAGCATCTTATCTAAATGCAATGTAAACATGCTAGAAAGAAATGAATGAATAGCGCCAATATCTAACAATATGTATGTAAGGTGGTTACAAAGATTTTCCATATGAATTATAACATCTGGTGCCTCTTTAGCTTCCTTGTGGGTCACCACATATATACTCTACCTTGTTGTCGATGTCTATCAACTACTTCTTTTTGCTTAACTCCACTAGTGCCTTCTCCACCAACCTCAACTACTCTAGGTAAATTTTTGTTCGTACTTAACTACTGTCATTGGGCTCTTTACAGCTTCAGGAACTCATTTCTCTTTATTTCCTTAAATGATCTAGGGTAGTACTTATCCTCCAACGACTTCCTAAGCTCACTGCAGGTCATTGCCTTCAATCTAGTTCTCCTAGAATCTAATATCTTTCACCCATTCTCTATCCTTTTTTGGAGTAGGAACACTGCTAGCCTATCTTTTCGTCTTTGAGGTACCTCATCACGTCAAAATACTTCTCAATTAACTCAAGCCAAACCTTGGCGTCCGTCAGATTCGCTGATCCCTCAAACATCGTGGCACCTAGTGCCTTTAGTCTTTCTATAATTTATTTCTTCTCTGGATCTATTTGTATGGATCCTACATTTGCTACTAATTTTTGCGCAATCCTCTGAAACACCCTGTCCTCCATTTGAGGATTTACTCTCTCTTGAGGGGTACTCAATCCACCTTCGGATAGAGTCTTCTGTACTATTGAAGTAGTATTAGGATTCTTACCCCTTTTAAAATTTCTAACAGGTTTCCTTACAGAGTCTTGATCCTCTTAAACTACCGGATCTCCGGTAGGGTCACGATCCACGTCTTCCATCTTCTTACTTAGCCTGCCACTTTTTCTAGGTGTCCTTCCTATAGTAATGTGCAATTATTAGGGACACATATTGTTTACTTATTTCTTAAGCTAATGCATGAATCTAACCCCAAAACCTTATACTTCGATACCAACTCTGTCACACCCCCTCCCAGATCACCTTTCCAACCTAGAAGGACATGTGATGACAGCAGATGCCAGCCCTTTTATGACATCCACTATTTCTCTTTACCACTAGACACTCGCACTTTCGGTATACTAATGATAAAAAATTTCAATCAACTAGATATTCTTCAACAATTTACGCAACAATCTTAAAAACAATATTTATTTATATACACATGACAAAATAGTTCATATTACAAGCTCCCTTTCTTAAGTTGATCCTTATCCCTAATATGCACATGTTAGTATACAAATTGATCCACCTAATTATTAAACTCTAGATGCCTTTACAATTCTAGGTCTTTGAGTAGCAGACTGGCAGATCAACGAGGCTCTGAGGTGTAGACCGCTAACTGGGAGGAAAAAGTAAACATGGAAAAGAATGAGTTAACACCCAGTGAGTGAATTAAAGCATCTTTCCAAAACATAATCATACTAAAATATCCTTTTTTTTATGAACATCAGGGTTATAACCTGGAACATCATGTACAACATTCAAAATAATGTTATGAAAACCTTGGAAACATCGAACAACATCTGTTTGTTTGAAAATCATCACTCTCTAGCCTTAGTTGAGGGAGAGCCCTTTTGCTTAATTGCTCAACGTCGAGACATTAGCTGGTGTGGAGTAATCTCAACACAACCAACATCGAATATTACCTATGTGCACGTTCTTAAGCTCTAGGTACTGTCATACCTTAGGTACCAAAGGACCCATATACCTTCTCATAGTCCTTCAGTATTGGGTTTCTATAGTAATTGACCCAAATATCTTTCCCCAATCCTTCAGTATCGAGTTTCTCAACATAAAACCTCAAATTTATTTAAGTACTAAGTTTAAGTCATCAAGCATTTCAGTAATATAATTACTAAGGAGTAACTCAACTTAAGGAATGCTTTACAAAATATGCTTCCAAGCATTTAAAACTAAAGTATGCTTAAGAAATTTATTCAGAAGAGCATACTTAAAACTCATTTAAAACTTTATGAATAGCATGCTCAAGAAAAACTCGTAGGCAGGCATAAAATCATGGAATCATTAATTTAGTTGAAAAACATGTCACTCACACTTAACTAACAGTAGCTCTTTTCCTTAGGTTCTCGCTGTTGGGGTTGATGCCCTAAAGTCTCGTGTCCTGTAGTTTGTAAATAGTTTGTACGAACGCTTGTAATGTATAATATATGATATTTACTTCACTTTTTGATTTTGCTCATCTGAATGTTTTATTTTCTTTATTCAAACAAATAAACTAAAATCCCTGGTTGTCTTTACGTAACTTAAGAATATATGTGGTGGCATACAAGTGGATCATGTCTTAAGTGATAACCAAAATGGTCTGTAGTATATGGATATAGGAGGGAAACCTTATCCCGGTAACGTTGATGCGACCCGCTTTGTGGAATAATTAAAAGTGTTGTGACTTTTCACAAATGGTCTGATCCTGATCATTCGTGTAGGGGACATGCAAGCGTGGGCGTCCTATACAAAGAGTTTGTATAAGACCTGACCATGAAGTGTTAACGTCTCGTTATATAACGTCGTTCATGACAGAGACTTCACTTCACATGGATGATCATAGGTAACATGACCTCAATCCTGAGTGAGTTGGGAACTCCTGCCATTGAGGGCAGTCCTTTAATTTGTATGGGTGCGAGTGGCCAGGCCGTCGACTTACACCTACCACTTTGTGGATTCGTCTGATTTGGGAGCTGGGAACTCAGCTACATAAGATGGAATTCACTTCTTCCCTGTAATAGGGGCAAGTAGATAGATAGCTCCCTTAAAGGCTGATTCCAGGGTTTGAACGATGTGACACCACTCACCTTCTCATGGCCGGAGAGGTGTTTACACATAGTTGGACTATGTTGTACTATTCATTATCAATGGTACTTAAGGAGTGAGATGTAAATACAGGGGAAAAACAGTAGCTATACTTATGAGCATCTGTGAAGGGTTATCATACTCATGATTGGTTATATCCGATGGCACAAAAATATATCTGTGGTAAGAAGAGTTCAGCTGTTGGTCTTTAGTGAAATGCCTAACAGTTAAAGGATGGTGGATCTCGTGGCTAAAGAGTTTAGTCAACTATTCACATACCGTTGGAGCTTTAAACTATAGGTTGATAAGGTTCTATTGGTAGCTTGGATACAAGTTGAGAATAAGTTTTTAGGTTAGTTTGAAATGTTCAGTGGGAGTTCAATTATATATGATATAATTGAACTGGTTAATTATATATGATATGATTGACTAAATATATGAGATACATTATTTTGGAGGAAATTGGATATAAATATGATTTATATTAGGTAGAGGAGGAAACACTATAGTTGATATATGATATCAAACTATAGGTTAAGAATATAATATGATTATATTCATTATTTTATTAATTGGGCGGTTATGAGATAATTGGCCGAAGTTTTCTCCGAATTCGTGCAATAGTGGAAAGTTCAATTCAGTTCTAATAACTTAAGAATAAAATGAAATTAGTTTTCATTTTGCATAGGACACCCAAGATCGCTCACGGTGTGAAAGTCTTGTATCACTTAGTGTTAAGAGGATATACAATAGCTCCCGCCTACTAAACGATCGCACACCCGCGTTTCGTAAACGATCGCCTGCGATTATCTAAACGATCGCTTACCTTTACTAAAAGATTTCCTAATGCCTGAGCATAACTAAACGATCGCTTACCTTTTTATAGACGATCACATAGCAATTACCTACACGATCGCGTACCCCGCTCTAAATGATCAAGCACCCGAATATACTAGTCTTCCCTTTCTCCCACTTGCTTGTTCGTAGTACATGATAGCCTTTCTTCCTTCCCTCTACCAATTCCATCAAAGTCCACCCTTCAGATTCTCACTCCGAGAATACTGAGGGCTTTAATTGGTGGTGTCGTCCCCGTTTCTTGTTGTCCGTGCACTACTGTTTGTGTAGACGGTCGTGGTGTTGCTGGGCAATTGCTTGTTGGACGAGAAATAGCGAGAAGATTTCGTTCACAGTGATACCGAGATTTCTGAAGAAAGTCTTCAACTTGTAAGTTCTCGATCTCTTGTATTTTATCTTTGAAAGCATGCCAGTAGTTTAATGTTTTTAATGCATATATGTATGTTAGAATGTATGTGTGGAAATTCTGTCACAATGAATTGGAAAGATCTACTTCCGCTCATAGGTACTCTTGTATAAGACTTCCTTCAATTGGTATCAGAGTCAGTTTTCTAATATTCCAATTTCATTGTTGCAAAGAATTACATATACATTCTCGATGGGTGCAACATATCTACTCTCTGTTTTAAGTGTTAATTCGTTTGTGGATGTGTGCATTAATGGAGTTTTTTGGGATGAAACCTCGGTTTGTTAAATTATTTTACATTTCCAATTAATTGTAAAGGCCCCTACGTTTTTGGGCATAATTAATTGCTATCGAGTCTGTAATTTCACAGTTAGTTGAGTTTTGAGTCGTTTGTGAAAAATTTCGGAGCAAGGGTTGATGCTTCTTCGAGGAAGAAGACAACCAAGCATTGGTCGGGTTGTGTAGATGATGAGGTAGGCGATCGTTGAATATCGGAAGAAGCTTAGGAAGGTCAGGTCAGAATCTAGGCTCGGGAGAGTAAGATTAGAACAGATAATACAAGAGATAGGCGCTTAGGAATGGGCACTATTTGTTATTAACGCATCACATGCATCCTAGAGATAGGATACGATTGAATGCAGTCACCTTGCTTTCATGAATTTTGCATCATCGCATAGGACAACAGTAGAGACTTAGGAATAAGCTCTATGGACACTCTGCGTTCAACACATGCGTCCTAGAATTAGGAGCACCGCATTTCTATTGGAAAATGACTTGCCGTGTATGGTTGTAGCATGATTGCATGGATTGCGTTGACTAGGGTTGCCCTTGCGATCACTCTTAAGTTTTGCAATGAAAACATCTCCGCATTTTATCTATTTTCCCACACATTTATTTCATGTCAAGATTTGTCGCATCTCTACCTTTCATGCATATTCTCATTGCGTTGTCTGATAGATAGGAGTAGAAGTAGGATTAACATAGCAACATCCCCTTCATTCTTTTATTTATATCGCCGCATGCACATCAACTCAAACATATAGTTATAAGTCCTTGTGTTCGACCTCGGATTACCCGAGAAACTTGCGTCCATGTTATACTTGGCGTGAACGCAAGAAAACTTGTGGCAGGACGCATGGTCATCGCATACATTTGTTACGCATTTTTCATTCCAACGTATGACCATCAACGCATGACTATCAACACATATCTTAGGAACATGCATCACATACCGCGTCCAAGGGAAGATGGTTGTCGAGTAAAAATTGACTTCCAATTCCCCGTCATCATGTTTTTGGCATCGTTGCCGGGGACTTGGCAGCTAAATGTTTGTTAAGTTTTGTGTTTTTGCGAGCAAACTTTTTATCTTGGGAGTATTGCAGATTTTGTGACCAGGTTACAAACAATATTGAAGTGTAGGCAATGCGCTGAAAGCCAATGTTGACCCCAAGGTAGAAGGCAATCAGTTGCAAAAGAGCTGAAGGTAATTCTAAGCACATGACGGTCGAAAGCGCCTAACAATTGCCGGAAGTTCCAATGGTCAGGGCAACTTGACCCAAGCAGTTGAGAACCATCTCCTGCATGGAAGACTCCTTGCAGTGACAACACTCTTATTTTTCCAAGGACGTCTCCCACTCTATCTTTACTTTGCTTTCTTAGTATAGGTTATTTTATTTTCATTGTTATTTTGGATATATGGCTGCTTCTTTAGTTGTGGTACGATTGCTCTTGTAGGTGCAACAATAAGTCTCCTCAGTTTGTAGTTCAACGGAAGAATTCCTCTTACCCTTCAACGCATGGCTTCAATCGCGTGGATTCCAACGCATGAGCACATGCGTTGTTCCGCCTAAGGTCTTTTCTTGTTATCTTGTATGCCTTATCCTTTTGAAATTCTCTTTTTCCCGATTGCGTTGTTTTGCGATGTTTCTATGACGGTACGTATAGTTCACCGCATCTTCTAACTAATTAACGCAAGGCACTCTTTATTTCTATTAGCTTTTTCAAATTGTGAAAGTCTTAAGTTTGATTTTGTGCAAACCTTTTTTCAAACATTTCTTATCGCATTTCTGAAATTTTTTTTTTTAGCCTTGCAGTGAGAATGCTGCGAACCTCTAAGTTTGGGGGTGACAGTGGTCTCGAAAAATTGCGTTCATTATATTGCGATCATTTGTTTTTTTTTTTTAAAAAAAAGTTGAAGTGATCTTTTGAGAATAATCACTCCACTATCAATGTAATGGGAAAACCAATGTTGATAAGAGTTAAGTTGTGAAAGGCACTTGCTCGTAGTTGGATGTTCGCATGACACATGTGAAGGCAAGTCGCCTGGATCAGCGCATTAGCAAAACTCCTCTGTTCGACGCAAGCCAAATCAAAAGAGACAAGAGTTGAAGTTGAATATGGAATGCAACTAAAGTTGGATGCCCGCATGACACACGTGGGGGTAAGCCAAAACGAAGGGCATAACCAGGTTCAACGCCGAATTCAAATAAGCCATCGTAAAATTTTGAAGTATTTTTGAATGAACGCATTCTCAAAAGCTAAACACAAAGTTGCGGTGAATGAATACAAATGTTTGAGCAAATGCTTACCATATTTAACTTAGACAAGATCTTTTTGAAGAAGCAGCCTAAGTGGAGGAGAGCATTGCGATGATGGTCAAAAGTGCATGTAAATTATATTCTGAGAAGCTGGTCATCGCAAAGGAAAACATGAAGATGAGTTAGAATTTCTCGAGTATAACGCATGCTTGAGGACAAGCATGATTTTAAGTTTGGGGGTGTGATGACATGCAGAAATGCATGTCATCTTAGGCCTTTTACTTAGAATTATGAAGGGTGTTAGGCAGAATATGCGTCAATCATGATAGGAATTCACAAGAATATGAGCTTGTGTCGATTAACATGTCGAATCTTAGCTAACCCGTTATTTTGCATTAATTATGCGTCCAATGTTCTATCTTTATTGCTAATGTAGGAAATAAGCGTAAACACGAAAACTGGACCACTGCATAGACGACCGCATACGGGGAAACACTCCATCGCAAAGGTAAATGCATCGATCAACGCATGGATGTTGTGGTAATCAGCCATATGCATCCATCAATGGGAGTTGCACTCGTCAAGTGAATGTGGTCATTAATGATTGCGGCTGTGCGACAACGCAACTAATGGGATCAACGTAAGGTAGGTGGAATGAACGCATCAACGCATCTACCTCGAGAAAATCCAAAGCTGATGTTGATAGTTCACCTACCACGCTATTAGTGGCAGAGGTTTAGAAAAAGACTAATGCGCCGAACGTCAGACTCAGAGCAGTCCAATTAAGGCTGTCGATGATCCAAACTCTACAATTAGAGGCCGAAGAGCTGAAATTCAATCATCCGGGAGATTATCCCACAACCGGGGATTTTCCCCGCGATCCAGACAAAATGCGTGAGAAGACAGCTGAGAGTTCTTGACCTCCTTCATCCATTCCGAGTGACGACCGGAGCCTTCGACCGGAGTTAGATCTCGAGAGAGTCAGCTCCTCGGCCCATCCATGGCACCATCAGCAGGCTTGACGCACATCCGTTGGAAGTAAAGCTTTTCTTCCGGCCGGTCATTTCTTTTTCCTTTCTTTTCCTACGTTGTATTGTATGACATTTTGAATTAAGAAATTAATACAATGTGTTTTTCAATGCATTTCTCTATTCCTTTGACTTCATCTCCATCTTCTTGCTTAGCATCTTTACTTTCATTGCAACACTTAGTGGGATTGCTTGGATATTGCATACTTAGTTATGTGGATTAGGGATATGAAGCATGTAACAAACCATTGAGAGGTGTGCATCGCGTGAGTGTGTGAGAAAACCTTATTTGCTTAGTGTGAAGCTGTTGCAATGCTCGTCTATAGGCTAACGCATTGCTTGTCTATGAGTAAAGTCAACAACAATCAACTGCCCAGGAAGGTAAGTGGTTGGACACATTAAGCAAGGTTTGCGCTATTCACTAGGGATAGTAGAAACCTTGCGTCAACCAAGTTCATACGATTGTCTTGTAGTATGTATGCTTCATTCGTCCATTAGGGATACTCGGGAGGGTAGTCTAAGGACAAGATCTAGGCTTGGGAAGGTCAGGTCAGAATCTAGGCTCGGGAGAGTAAGATTAGAACACATAATACAAGAGATAGGCGCTTAGAAATGAGCACTATTTGTTATTAACGCATCACAATGCTTCTTAGAGATAGGATACGATTGAATGCGGTCACCTTGATTTCATGCATTTTGCATCATTGCATATGACAAGAATAGAGACTTAGGAATAAGCTCTATGGACACTTTGTGTTCAACACATGCGTCCTAGAATTAGGAGCACCACATTTCCATTGGAAAATGACTTTCCGTGTATGGTTGTAGCATGATTGCATGGATTGCATTGACTAGGATTGCCCTTGCAATCACTTTTAAGTTTTGCAATGAAAACATCTCCGCGTTTTATCTATTTTTCCACACATTTATTTCATGTCAAGGTTTGTTGCATCTCTACCTTTCATGCATATTCTCATTGCATTGTCTGATAGATAGAAGTAAGAGTAGGATTAACATAGCAACATCCCCTTCATTCTTTTATTTATACCGCCGCATGCACATCACCGCAAACATATAGTTACAAATCCCTGTGTTCGACCTCGGATTACTCGTGAAACTTGCGTCCATGTTATACTTGGCGTGAACGCAAGAAAACTTGTGGCAGGGCGCATGGTCATCGCATACATTCGTTACGGATTTTTCATTCCAACGCATGACCATCAACGCATGACTATCAATGTATATCTTAGGAACATGCATCTCATACCGCGTCCAAGGGAAGTTGGTTGTCGAGTAAAAATTGACTTCCAATTGCCCGTCATCAGGCATCATTGCAAAATAGAAGTCTAAGCTAGTCACACAAGCTGCAATACTCCCAAGATTATGCTAACCTAGGGTATTTAGAAACTGTTTTGCTAAAATTAACTGGTTAAAATGTGGTTTAGCAAAATCTTATAAAAGTTTATTTGTTTTTCAGCAACAAGTTTTTAAAATGGCTATAAATACAATAGCTTTGCTTAGTGCCGACAAACTTACTGGCGACAACTTTTCGACATGGAAACATATGATCACGATGATACTAATAATCGAGGATCTCATGTTTGCACTTACGAAGATTTGTCCTCTTATTCTAGCTCCCAATGCTGATTGAAATTTTTGGGAGGTGTACGAGCGATGGACACAAGCAAACGAGAAGGTCCGAGCCTATATCTTGGCCAGTCTTAATGATGTATTGCCAAGAAGCATGAGCCCATGGTCTCAGCGCGTGAGATCATGGAGTCCTTGCAGGGGATGTTTGGACAACTGTTTGAACAGCTCAAGCACGAAGCTCTTAAATACATCTTCACTCCAAAATAGAGGAAGGCACATCTGTTCGTGAACATGTGCTTAAGATGATGGTCCACTTTAATGTGGCAGAGATGAATGGGTCTACTATCGATGTGGGCAGTCAGGTTTGCATAATCCTGAATTCTTTGCTGGAGAGCTTCCTGCTTTTTGTTAGCAATGTGATTCTTAAAAAAGTGGAATACACCCTTACAACTTTCCTCAATGGGTTGCAGACATACCAATCTTTACTGAAAAGTAAGGAGAGGAAAAAGGCTAACGCAAATGTTGATTCATCCTCAAAGACATTCCATCGAGGTTCGACCTCAAGAACGAAGTCGGCACCTTCTACTTTTAACTCTGCAAAGAGGAAGAAGAAGAAAGGTGGTAAGAGGAAAGGGAAAGCGCCTGCTAACCCGCCACCTATCGCCCTAAGAAGGCGTCTGCCGTTGGTTGAAAAGGAAAAATGTTTCCACTGCAACTAGGATGGACACTGGAAGAGGAATTATCCTTGCTAGCTGAAGGAAAGGAAGGCCGCCAAGGCTAAGGCCAAGGAAGATAAAGGTAAATATGATTTACTTGTACTAGAAACATGTTTAGTGGAGAATGATGATTCTGTCTGGATAATTGATTCGGGTGCCACTAATCATGTTTGTTCTTCTTTTCAGTGGATTATGTCCTGGCGATAGCTGGGGCTAGTGAGATGACGATGCGAGTAGGCACCAAGTACGTCATCTCAGCTGTGGCAGTGGGAGGCATCCAATTATCTTTACAGAATAGGTTTCTAGTTTTAAAAGATGTTTATGTTGTTCCTGAACTAAAGAGGAACCTTATTTCTGTAAAGTGTCCATTACAATGTAAATATACGCTTTCTTGTAATGTGGATAAAGTGTTTATTCATAAAGATGGTGTTGAAATTTGTACAGCTTATCTAGAAAGTAACTTGTATGTGCTAAGACCGTTAGCCTTAAGTTCCCTCCTTAACACAAAGTTGTTTAAATCTGCCGTAACTCAATCTAAATGTCAAAGAATTTCTCCAAAAGAAAATTCCCAACTTTGGAACCTTTGATTAGGACACATCAATCTCAATAGGACTGAGAGATTGGTGAAGAATGACCTTCTAAGTGAGTTAGAAAAAATATTCTTTACCAATGTGCGAATCTTGCCTTGAGGGTAAGATGACTAAACGACCTTTTACTGGAAAAGGTTATTGAGCCAAAGAGCCTCTTGAGTTAGTACATTCTAACCTTTGGGGTCCTATGAATGTGCGAGCCCGAGGTGGCTATGAGTATTTTATCAGTTTTACTGATGATTACTCTAGGTATGGGTATGTTTATCTGATGCAATGGAAGTCTGAATCTTTTGAAAACTTCAAAGAGTTCAAGGCTGAAGTTGAAAACACATTAGATAGACGGATTAAAACACTTTGATCGGATCAAGGTGGAGAGTTTTTGGACTTGATATTCTAAGATTATTTGTTAGAACATGGAATCGTTTCCCAACTCTCAGCACTGGGTACACCTCAGCAGAATGGTGTAATGGAGGGGAGAAATAGAACCTTGTTAGACATGGTTCGTTCAATGATGAGTTACGCTTCCTTACCAGACTCATTTTGGGATTTTGCAGTGGAGACTGCGACTTACATACTCAATAATGTTCCTTACAAGAGTGTTGCGAGAACACCATTGGAGTTGTGGAATGGGCGTAAAGCTAGTTTACGTCACTTACGCATTTTGGGTTGCCCTGCACATGTGCTTGAGGCAAATCCTAAGTTGGAACCACGGTCGAGGTTATGCCTCTTTGTAGGCTACCTCAAAGGTACACGATGGGGTTATTTTTATGATCCGTCGGAAAATAGGGTGTTTGTTTCCACAAATGCTACTTTCCTGGAGGAGGATCATATTGGGAAAACAGTCCACGTAGTAAAGTCATGTTACATGAGCTTTCCAATGAAACTACTAAAACATCAACAAGAGTTGTTGAAGGGCTTGCTTCATCAGTTAGAGTTGTTGATGATGGTTCATCCTGCACATGTGCTTGAGGCAAATCCTTTGCTCTTCTTAGCAGGAATACTCTCTTCCCTTTCCCTTTGCTCTTCTTAGTAGGAATACTCTTACTCTGTGAAGAGGAAGCAACATCAGGCTTTTTGGAGGACGTTCCTCTCTTCTCAGTAGTAATAACGTTTAGTTATGATTCCAGACCTTTAGTTCTCAACATAGTCTGGGAAGCCTGTAGCTCATTCATCAAATTATTCAAACTGTATTCAATTTTATTCACGAGTGCATTTGTATAGAACTACAGAAAACTCTTCAAAAGAACAGCGCCATTTACTTCCGCCACATCAAAGTGGACCATCATGTCCAGGACATGTTCCTGAACAGAGGCCACCTCTTTCATGTGGCAGTTGTAAACATACTTTATAGCATCATGCCTTAGGGAGAAGGACGGTTGCCCAAACATCCCTAGTAGAGATTCCATAATCTCAATGGCAGTACCTATATGCTCATGTTTCTTCGCCAAAACATCAGATATGCTGGTGAGGATATAAACATGGGCTTTATCATTCGCCTTGATCCATCTATCGTATGCATCCCAAATAGTTCGGTTTGCGTTAGAGCTTGGAACGGGAGGACAATCCTCTATTAAGACAAACCGTAAATTGTCTATCACCAATATAGTATTCAAATTTGATTTTTCAATTTGCATAATTATCCCCAATTAGTTTATCAGATGTCAATAATTGTACTAGTGAACTCATCACTATGAAATTATAAACAAAATTTATACGTGAATTGCTTTTTAAACCCAATCAAGTTTGAACAAAGTAATAATATACCAAAGATTATTTTTGCAATGATACTACAACAAGACATTCTTGACTAAAAACTATCTCTAGAATAACTCATATTCTGATAGTCATTTAGCTACCATTTTTGGTAAGAAATTACTAACTCTTTAGTAATCCTGTAAGTGTAACCCTCTGAAGACTTTAGAAGTCCAATCCCAACGATGCTCCCGAAGTCCAATCCCAACAAGAGTATCCATAAGCTGAAGCAGATCTTTCTGATATCATTGTGACAGAATTACCACACATACATTCTAACAAATGGATATGCATTGTAACACTAATTACTAACATGATTTAACAAATAAAATACAAAATACTGAGAGACTTACCAGTTGAAGACAATCTTCAATCAAACTCGTTCTAATGGAAGCGAATTCCTCTTGCTTCTTATCGTCTAGCAAGCAGTCGCCTAGCAGCACCACGGTTGTTTACATGAACAGCAGTGCACGAACAAGCAGCAATCGGGGACGACACCACCACTCGAAGCCCTCGATATTATTGGAGTGAGAATCTAAAGGGTGGAATCTATTGGAATTGATAGAGTGAAGGAGAAAAAACGATCATGTAGAACGAACAAGCAAGTGGGAGATAGTAGAAGACTATTGTATAGTCGGGTGCTTGTCGTTTAGGTCAGGGTATACCATCGTGTAGGTTTAGCTAAGCGACCGTTTATCAAATGGTAAGCAATCGTTTAGGTTTGCTCGACATGCTAAGCGATCGTATAGAATACGTAAGCAGTCGTTTAGAAATTTTGGGTGATCATTTAGTACATGGGTGTGTGGTCGTTTAAGAAGATGGGCACTATCGTATAGGCTCTCAACGCTAAGCAATCGTTAGATTCACATCGTGAGCGATTTTTCTTGCTTTTCTTACAAAATGAAAATAATTTTCATTTTATTCTTCAGTACAAGTACTGAATTCAAACTTCCCACTTTCACACGATTCCAGAGAAATACTCGGCCAATTATCTCATAACCGCCTAATTAATTAAATAATGAATATAATCATAATATATTCTTAACCTATAGTTTGATATCATATATCTACTATAGTGTTTTCTCCCCTACTTGATACAAATCATATTTATATCCAATTTCCTCCAAAATAATGTATCTCATACATTTAGTCAATCATATCATATATAATTAACCAGTTAAATTATATCATAAATAATCAAACTCCCTCTTGTCAATTTGAACATTTCAAACTAACCTAAACTGATTCTCAACTTTATCCAAGCTACCAAGGGGACCTTATGGACATATGGCTCGAAGCTCCAATGGTACGTGAATAGCTGACTAAACTCTTTAGCCATGAGATCCACCATCCGTTAACTGTCAGGTATTCCACTAAAGACCGATAGCTGAACTCTTCTTACCACAAATATATTTTTGTGTCCATCGGATATAACCAATCATGAGTACGATAACCCTTCACAGATGCTTGTAAGTACAGTTGGGCCAATTTAACATTTTGCCTCTGTAGTTACATCTCACTTCTTAAGTACCACTGATCCCTCTAATGAACAATACAATATAGTCCAACTATGTGTGAACACCTCTCGGGCCATGAGAAGGTGTGTGGCGCCACATCGTTCAAGCCCCGGAATAAGCCCTTAAGGGAGCTATCTATTCACTGGCCCCTACTTTGGGAAAGGAGTGAATTCCATCTTGTGTAGCTAAGTTCCCAGCTCCCAAATCAGACTAATCCCAAAAGTGGTAGGTTTGAGTCGGTAGCCTAGCCACTCGCACCCATGCAAATCAAAGGACCGCCCTCAATGGTAGGAGTTCCCAATTCAGGATTAAGGTCATGTTACCTATGGTCATCCTAGTGAAGTGAAGTCTCTGTCATAAACGGTGTTATATAACGAGACGTTAACACTTCGTGGTTAGGTTTTATACAAACTCTTTGTATAGGAAGCCCCCGCTCGCATGTCCCTTACACAAATGATCAGGATCAGACCATCTGTGACAAGTCAAAATAGTTGTAACTATACCACAAAGCGGGCTACATCCGTAGCATTACCAAGATAAGGTTTCCCTCCTATATCCATATACTACAGACCATTTTGGTTATCACTTAAGATATGATCCACTTGTATGTCACCACATACATGCTTAAGTTACATAAACACAACTAGGGATTTTAGTTTATTGGTTTGTGGTAAAGCAAATAAGACATCCAGATGAGCAAAAAACAAGAAGTGAAGTAAATATCATATATTATACATCACAAGCGTTCGTACAAACTGTTTATAAACTGAAGGAAATCGAATATGAGATTTCCATGAGCGAAGAAAATAAGATAATTCATAATTACAATCATGAATGAACAATACATTTACAGTCTTATAAAAACAAGCGATTATACAATTAGTACAGAAATTACAGCATGAAAACTCAAATGAACAAAGAGAATACTCTTCAAACATTTGAAGATGCATCTCCACGCTCCTTTGCGCATGACCACTCGAACAACATCAACCTCGAATGCTCGATCTATACGACCGTAACATAGCATGAACACTTTGTGCTCGTCCTTAACGATCGCCTCGGTCACGACCTCCTCAGCAGCACGAACGACCTCCATAGAACCTCGACGGTGTCGAGTTGAGTATGACACCACCAAGAAGGCTACCTTGGTATTCTCGATGTGAGAATCCAGAGGGTGGGCTCTGTTTGGACTTGGTATGAGGCAGACGAAGAAGGAAGCACTGATCGTGTACACGACTAGGAAAGTGGGAGAAGGCGGCGACCTATCGTATAGGTCGATGCCCAATCGTTTAGCTAAAGCTATGTGATTATCTAGCAAAAGCTATGCGATCGTTTAGCACATCGTTTAGCTCGATCTGTCTTTTACAGACACTACATGATTGTTTGCTTAGGGCAAGCGATCATCTAGTAAAAGCTATACAATCGTTTGGTAAATACTATACGATCGTTTAGCTTGCCACTACACGATCATTTAGGTAGCCCAAGCTGTTGTTTAGTAAATTTTATTTACTTGACGACTCTATAAGATTTTTTTTTGGTTTTTTTTGCGAGAGAGAAATCTCAATACTTTTTATGATCCCTTTCATTTATATTTATATATTTCATGAGATGAAATATTAAAACTATAGGTTATAAACATAATATGATAAGTTGGTTAACATTTGTTATTAGAGAAAAAGTGATAATTATCTAATAATTAATATTATTATAAATATAAATGATAACAACTTATCATACTATGTTTATAACCTATAGTTTTAATATTTCATCTCATGAAACATATAAACCATAGTTTTTTTTCTATTCCATGGTACTTAATGTAAATCTCATTTACATCAATCCTCCACTAGATATATCTCATACATCATACCGATTATATCATATATAATCAAAATATATCTTGAATTTGAACATTTCAAATCAACACCAAGAACTGATCCTAAACTGAATCCATTGAGCTACCAATGAGACCTCATGGACCTGTAGCTCGAAGCTCCAACGGTATGTGAATAACTGACTAAACTCTTTAGTCACGGGATCCACCATCCGTTAACTACCAGGCACTCCACGTAAAGAAAACCGAGAGAGAGAAAGAATATGGAAAATGAAGGAAAATTTGGGTAGGGTTTGGGTTTTTTTTTCAACCCAATTTTGAAAACTCTTTTTTCAAAATGGCAAAAGTTTTTCAACTAAATTGAAAAGTCCAATTTATAGAAAAAAGCCATGCAACAATTGCATGAATCAAATATATAAAAACCCAACGCCTATAATCCACTATCTTAGTGGGCTTAATGTCTCCACTATAAGCCAACACCTAGCCCACTATTTTGTTAGTGAAATTATCCAACAAAAGTTTGGATTTTCCCACTAACTATAGTCAAAGGGCAAAATAGTCATTTGGTCAAAGTCAAACTTTGACCAAAAAGTCAACATTTTGACTTTTTATGATTTTTTCCATGTTGACTAATTTTGACGTCCTGAGCATGAATCCGCATTCATTTTCTTGAAATTCAAATCACATTTGAATATAAGGTGGGTCAAAGTTTGACTTTTCAAAGTCAAAAGTCAACTCTTTGACTTTTTACATCTTTGACTATTTCCATCATTTCGGAGCTTCCGAATATGAACATATTCATATTCTTGATATTTAAATCACATTTAAATATTAAAGCTATATCTCTAAATTGAAAAACCCTACCACTATATCACATATACTTGTCGGTTTCTCTCTTTTTTTCTAATTCGAACAATTCGAATTATTCTATCATACTGTTCTAAGTTTATTCCATATGAGCTAGTAGGGGAACCTAATGGACCTATAGATCATGGGCTAAACTCCTTAGACGGAGCTAATCAACATTCGTTAACTAACGGGTCATTCCATTATAGTCCCGTAGTTGCACTCCCTTCACTATAGATATATTTGTGTCCATTTGATATAACCATGATTAGTAAGCTAATCCTTCATAGGTTGTTCGTAATCTCGGCTGGGTCATAAAAATCATTTTACTCCCAAGACTACATCTTGTTCCTTAAGTTCCACTGATCCTCTAATGAACAATTGGTTTAAGGTCCAACCTATAAACCGAATCCCCCTCGAGCCAAGGAGAGGGTGGGCCCCCTTGTTCAAGACCTGGATTCAGTACTAAAGGGAACAACCTTTCTACTATCCCTATAACGGGTAGGAGTGAATTCCGTCTTGCACCCTATGTTCCCAGTTATCCACCTGATCTTACCCCTGAAATGGGAGGCTTATTGGTCCAGCGACATTGAGCTGCCCTCACCTATGCAGATTTAAGAATAATTCCAAGAGAATAGGAGTTCATAGTTAGCTCAGGATTAAGATTAAGTTACGTAGGTCATCAATTAACGAAATAGTCAATTTTATACATAAAACGACATTTAGAACGTAAAAAGTGTCTATTTCATGGTTCAGTCTTATGTAAACTCTTTACATAGGATGCCCGACTTACATATCTCTATATGAACGATTCAGGATCACATTGTTTGTACTAACTACAAAGTGGGCCGCATCCATAATGTCCTCATAATAAGGCGCCCAACCTTATTCATATACTATAGACCATTTTGGCTATATATTTGAACTTGATCCACCTTTATGTCACTACATAAAGTTCAAACTACATTAAATAGCCTCAGGTACCTTAGTTTATTGGATTCAAGATTATAATTTCAATAACAACTTTATCGAAAAACAAAACAGAATATGATTATTAATTTACAAACTACGAGTTTTAGGACATAAAATCCAACAAACTCCCACTTGGACTAAAACTCCTAGTGAAGTATCACAATGTTGAATTTAAGTGAGAAATATATGAGTACAATAAACATATGAATACAATAAACTAGGGCATATACCTAAAAGTTCTACCTATTTAAAACATTAGTAATATACGCAAACAACAAACCTCCCTTAAGGTTTTACAAAAATTACATAAATACATGTATACAACCAAGACATTACATTTATAGAAAAATATTCACAGGTGGCCCAAACATTTCTACAGAAGCCCTAGTCCCTCTCAAAACATGTGTACATAAACAGATCATCAACCTAAGTCTTCTAATAAGCCAAGTCTTTCGGTGGCAAGCAGCAGCAGGATCAACATTGAGGAAACTGACCGCTACCTAAAAAGGGAAAACATAGAAATTCTGTGAGCTAAAAGCCCAGTGAGTGACTATAGAATCGTAAAGCAATAAACATAACATCACTATAAACATGTAAATATACCAATGAGTAAACTCAAGAAATTGTCTCTAAATCTAGCTTTAAACCATTCTCAGACATCATTAAACGTTATTATTCCCTAGTTGAGAATGAGTCTAAACGCTCTAGCTCCCATACATTTATTACCGGCCAAGAGACCCATACTTCGGTCTCTCTTTCATAATTGCTTACATGCACGTGGCCATACTATGTACCATCATATTTTAGGTACTTGTGCTCAGATACCTTCTCAAATTTGTCCTTCAGTATTGATCTACTATGATACCTTGTCATATGTCCTTCGGTATCAAATTGGCCAGATACCTTCTCAAATGTCCTTCGTTATAAAATTGGCCAGGTACTTTCTCAAATGTCCTTCGGTACCTTTTCTTTATTTCTTTACTCCTTGTTCTTCTCCTCCTAAAATCTTCCTCCGGAAAGAAAATCTCGCAACCTAGATTCTCTCAGTTTTCGAATGGCACCGAATTCACTAAAATTTTTCATGTCAACTGCCAAGCTTTTGAAGTTCTTCCTCCAAAAACACTTCCCACCGCCTCCTAAGTTCAAGGATTAACCGCCACGTTATCCCCACCTAATATGTTTTTCCTTCCCTTCCATCATATTTCCTATAAATAACGATGAATTACTACTTTAATAAAAATAAGAAAAAAAAATATAATATAACATTCCTTTGGCTAAACATGCTTATCTAGGAACCTAGAGTTCAGGGTTTACATGCTATGCATTGGAAGTTGACGATGGCATGCACGATGGATGCGTTGGACATAGCCACGCAATGAGCTAGGTTGGATGCATGGTGGTTGACTCTTGCGATTGTTAAGGCTTGCGGTGACCAAGTGGTTTGGGTTGCATTGTAGAAGATGCGATGGTGCTGAGTTGAAAACCAAGAACTAAGGGTTACAATGCGTTGATTGTATACTATGGTACACTATGCATTGATATTCCATGCTAGCAGTATGCATTGAAAAGGGGTGTTGGTCATCACCCTAGTTGAACGTATATTGAGTAGGATGGACGCATATGAAGGATGAGCTCATATGGAGAACGTCATCGGACATGTGGCTTGCTAGGAAGGAGTCTTAAGCCTTAAGGAATTGAGGTGGGTGCACGAGGAGACGTACAAAATTAAGCCCCATGCGTTGGCTATGTAGGAGAAGGACACCCAAAGTTGCATTGATAAAAAGTTGCATTGATGATGTGAGGTGAAGACACCTTAAGCAGGAGGTGGAGAGGGCTGGAAGTTGGCAAACGCTAAGGAATACACTTGGATGAGGAGGTGTCGGACAAAGAGGAGTGTTGGACGCATATAAAAGGATAGAACACCCCACTTCGACCTACACATCAATTTAATGCTTAAAGATCACAAAGAGAGGGAAAAATAAGAGGAGGGAAAACAAGTTTTGGGTCGGAGGTACAAGCAAAGACATAAAGGAGGCAGAACTGTGCAGATAGATGCAAAAGCTAACTTCAAACAGGAAGTTCTTCCAAACTACTTGTGCAAATCAGGTGATTCTTAGACCAAAAGCTTCTAAATTAAGTGTAGTTTCTATGGGAGAACTGCCTCAATGAAATTCTAACTTGAAAGTTGTCAAAATTAAAGAAAACAGAGAGGTACTCACCAGTGAAGAGATAGTCGGGCCAGGAGGAATAAATTTGGGACTAGGAACTTTTGCCAAGGAATTTGAAGACGAAACTTTAAGGTATTATATTAAGACGTTTTCACAAATTTTTGAAGAAGAAAATATGTTGAGATAAGGCCCAGAAGCATTAGTAATCTAAGCTTAAACCTGAAATAGGGTCTAACAGTGGAATAAAGGAAACCGGGTGAACTGTGGAGGAAGTTCTCAACAACTCACTGTGAGTGGTTTCTTCCTTTGTTCTTTTGAGCATATTGTGAATTAATATGCGGTAGGTTATGCTATGAGATATGTATGATGTTGCGATAGTCAGGGGGTCTAAAGACTTAGAACCTGAACCCAGAGTGAATCCTTACAAGATGGTCAGGAGACCGAGGAATCTAGTGCATGAGCCTGTGGGATAGAGAATCCTTGAAATGGGATGGTCAAAGGGCCGACGGACCTAGTTTCTTAGCCCATGATAGGAAGAGCTATGTGCACATAGGCATATATTGTAGTTATGATATTGTATGTAAAACATCTACCATGTGTGTAGGTGGGTTTGTGAAAGCTTCATGATACGGTGGAGGTTCGCTTGGGAACCTCATGATTGTATTTGTGGAAGATTTTGTATTTTTGTTACTACTCACTGAGCTTTGTGAAAGCTCATGGTTTGTCTCTATGTTTATCTTGCAGGTAGCTGACGAGTCCAGGTTGCGGTGTTGGTTAAGGTCTGCCACGAGTTTAGAAATAGTTGTAAATGAGATTGATTGTCGGGATAGGGTTTCCATGTAATTGTAACTGGAATTTGTAAACTAGTTTCTAATAAAGGCATGTAATATTTTCCGCTGCAGACATAATGAAAGAAACTAGGAGATTAGTTAAAGTATTATTAGTTAATATCATGCCTCACCTCGGGCTCAGGAGCGCGGTGTGACAGCTACCATATATTACCATATTCAAAAAAGATTATGTTTTATTTAATTTTAGAATGAGGTTTAAATTTAACTCTCCCTATTTAAATTTGAGGCAATAATGTGATATAATAAACTTTACTTCTCCCACCAAATATTGGTTGAGTAATATTATTTTGCTTTTTTTTACAAAATAACTCAAGGGAAACCGGGTGAACTGCGGAGGAAGTTCTCAACAACTCACTGTGAGTGGTTTCTTCCTTTGTTCTTTTGAGCATATTGTGAATTAATATGCGGTAGGTTATGCTATGAGATATGTATGATGTTGGGATAGTCAGGGGGTCTAAAGACCTAGAACCTGAACCCAGAGTGAATCCTTATAGGATGGTCAGGAGACCGAGGAATCTAGTGCATGAGCCTGTGGGATAGAGAATCCTTGAAATGGGATGGTCAAAGGGCCGACGAACCTAGTTTCTTAGCCCATGATAGGAAGAGCTATGTGCACATAGGCATATATTGTAGTTATGATATTGTATGTAAAACATCTACCATGTGTGTAGGTGGGTTTGTGAAAGCTTCATGATACGGTGGAGGTTCGCTTGGGAACCTCATGATTGTATTTGTGGAAGATTTTGTATTTTTGTTACTACTCACTGAGCTTTGTGAAAGCTCATGGTTTGTCTCTATGTTTATCTTGCAGGTAGCTGACGAGTCCAGGTTGCGGTGTTGGTTAAGGTCTGCCACGAGTTTAGAAATAGTTGTAAATGAGATTGATTGTCGGGATAGGGTTTCCATGTAATTGTAACTGGAATTTGTAAACTAGTTTCTAATAAAGGCATGTAATATTTTCCGCTGCAGACATAATGAAAGAAACTAGGAGATTAGTTAAAGTATTATCAGTTAATATCATGCCTCACATCGGGCTCAGGAGCGCGGTGTGACAGCTACCATATATTACCATATTCAAAAAATATTATGTTTTATTTAATTTTAGAATGAGGTTTAAATTTAACTCTCCCTATTTAAATTTGAGGCAATAATGTGATATAATAAACATTACTTCTCCCACCAAATATTGGTTGAGTAATATTATTTTGCTTTTTTTTACAAAATAACTCAAGTTAAAGGGCCCAATCGGGTTTGAACCGATGACCTCTTGATCTGCAGTCAAATGCTCTACCACTGAGCTACGGACCCTTACATCCATTGACTTTCGTATGGATGAAAATAATGCTCTATGTTCAATATTTGATGAAGTTTATGCATAATTCATGTCATATATTACCATATTAAAAAATAATTATATTTATTCATTTCACTTCTCCCATTATATATTGTTTGACTTATATTGTTTTGCTTTTTTACAAAAATAACTTAAATAAAAGGGCCCAATCGGGTTTGAACCGATGACCTCTCGATCTGCAGTCAAATGCTCTACCACTGAGCTATGGACCCTCATATAAATTGGATTGTTAATGGATCAAAATAATGCGACATGTGCAATATTTGACAAAGTTTATGCATAATTCATGTCTTTTATTACCATATTAAAAAATAATTATATTTATTCATTTCACTTCTCCCACTATATATTGGTTGACTTCTAATCTTTTTCTTTTTTTACAAAAATAACTTAAGTAAAAGGTCCAATCGATTTCGAACTAATGACCTCTTGATCTGCAGTCAAATGCTCTACCACTGAGCTATGGACCTTCATGTAAATTGGTTTGTTAATGGATCAAAATAATGCTACATGTGCAATATTTGACAAAGTTTATGCATAATTCATGTCTTTTATTACCATATTAAAAAATAATTATATTTATTCATTTCACTTCTCCCACTATATATTGGTTGACTTCTAATCTTTTTCTTTTTTTACAAAAATAACTTAAGTAAAAGGTCCAATCGATTTCGAACTAATGACCTCTTGATCTGCAGTCAAATGCTCTACCACTGAGCTATGGACCTTCATGTAAATTGGTTTGTTAATGGATCAAAATAATGCTACATGTGCAATATTTGACAAAGTTTATGCATAATTCATGTCTTTTATTACCATATATATTATCTACAATGGATATATTATGGGTATATTATGTTTGGTGCCTTCATACCATGCGATAAAATGAATGTTGAATATTAGATTCTAACGCACTGTTTTATCAAGTTAAATCCAAGTATAAGCTTAATTAGAATCCTTGTGAGTCCAGGATCGAACTCAGGAATTGCTTTGTTGTGAATGCACTGACAACTAATGTTTTGATCTTGATGCAATGTGAACACTAAACAGATGATGGATTTTGATGTTATTCTAGTACTAAGATTAATTTTAGTGATGGATGCGATGGGATTTACACTTCAAGTGAAACAGTGTATACAACGAATGTGAAATTCAAAGAGAGATGGGAGGTTGAGAGGAATATTCACTAACATTCCTAAGCAAATATATAAATCATACATTCAAGAAGTGCACTCTAAATTATAACCTACACCTTTCAGTGTACATAGCCACAATATCCTATTTCTAGGATGCATGCAATGAGTGTATGTTGCAAAAGATGTTTCTTTATTTCTAAAGAACCTTTCTTCTTGTTTTATGGGTTCTAAATCTCTAGTTCTTTCATAACTAGATTTAATCTACTCAGGATAATCTATCGAGTTATTCAATCGTTTGAATAAGTATGCATAAAACAAGTAGAACACATGGATTAAATATTGCTTAGTTCATGTTAGCTAAATGCTTCTCAACTCATAAATGGTCTAGTTACTCATAATGGAAAATAGAAAATATGGATGAGGTATGAATTGAATATGTATTCATAATAAGGAAAGAGGTCTTCAATGTTTATACAATACAAATACACTAAGATAGGAAATAGAGATAGAGTAACAAGTCGTGGTGTGCAATTTCATGCTTTCTCTGGCTTTGTCAATGAATGCTTCACTAGGAGCGTTGAAAATGGAGTTCCTCTTCTACCTCCCGAGGTGATTCTTAAGTTTTCTCTTAAGGTTTACAAATGGAAGAAAGAGGAGTGGAGTTTTTTTTTTTTTTTTTTTTTTTTCTCGTAGAGTTTTCATCCTATCCTTCTCTTATGTTTGCATGGAAATTTCATGGCATATTTATAGGCATTCAGATGCAACTTTTCTTCTCTTACTAATGATTGTGTTGATAAGATGCATTAAATTTCATACCTTGATGCGCCACTTCATGCACATCAAAAGTTCATTGGTTCTGTAGTGAAACTTTCTTATCAGTTACCAACTTGATCTTTGATTTCACTTCCACCGCCCACATGTCATGTCATATCTCATCGCCTGAAACCACCGACTTAGTAAACTATGTGATCATATATGGTGTTGAGAGTTTATGCGATCACATTAGTAGATTTTTTGCACTAAACAAATTATGATTAGGCAGATTAGGTTTTATATGTGTGTGATCGCATGATGTAATTATTTTCATGAATTCCTTATCAAGTTTTCACATTTTCAAAGCTTTTTTCTAATTGTTTTAGATAAAAGAGGCAAAATAACTTATATTTCTACAAGTTATCAATGTTCAAGATACAGCCTAAATGTGAAACCCAGATTTCCATTTTTCCTACTTAAGCAGGTGATTAAGAGATTAACTAAGAGAAAGTTAAATTCTATGTTGAAGAAAAGGAAATTTCTAAGTGTTGAATAAATTTTCCTTGAGTAGCTTTGAGTTAAGCTCAAATCCCTGAAAATTGACTAAGTGTTGGACTAGGCATTTCTATGTGAGTAGCTTTGAGTTAAGCTTAAATCCCTGAAAATTGACTAAGTGTTGTACTAGGCATTTCTATGTGAGTAGTTTTGAGTTAAGCTTAAATCCCTGAAAATTGACTAAGTATTGGACTAGGCATTACTATGCATTGGCCACAAGATCTTGGAAAGAGTACTTGGGCAAAGGGAAAATTTGGAAATTTGGCTAAGTATAGAATGTTGTGTGGGATGCATTGGAAGGAGGGAAAAATTTGGAAATTTGGCTAAGTATAGAATGTTGTGTGGGATGATGCGTTGGAAAGAGGGAAATTTGGAAATTTGGCTAAGTATAAAATATTGTGTGGGATGCGTTGGAAGGGACCAATGCGTTGGAAGAAGTTGTGTTGATGCGTTGGAAGGGACCAATGTGTTAGAAGAAGTTGTGTTGATACATTGGAAGAGTTTGTGGACGCATATGAAGGATGAACTCATGGAGGATGTCATCCGGACATGTGTCTTCTTGGGAGAAAGTCTTAAGCCTTAAGAATTTGAGGTGGTTGCATCTGAGGACATGCAATTTGAGGCTCATGCGTTGGTTTCATAGGAGGAAGACACTTAGAAAAAAAAGATGTGTTGGTAGTATGAGGGAGGAACACTTGGACATGCAGCCAAATAGGTGGTGTCGACTTTGGGGAAGGTTTGGACACCTATAAATAGGATCAAAGGCTTCATTCTTCAGATCACAACACAAAATATATTTAAGACGAGTGGGAAAGTTGGGTAAACCTTGTGTTGGAGCAAAATCCATGCGTTGGACATAGAAGTTCAAAGAGGACGCATTGGACAGTGAAGTCTGGAAAGCAGCATCAAATTGGAACGAGAAGTTCTCCCAGAATACCCGTGCGTTTGATGTGATTCCAAAGCTATATGAAAGATAAAAGAGTCTAGTTTTCATGGTGGGGCTTCCGGAGAAGAATCTCTAAGGAATAGGGCAGGAAGAGGAGAACAAGACAGAGGGGTCGAGCTTTTGGGTAAGCTGAGCCAGTCTTGATGTTTTGATGTTTCCGGCCAAACCACTAGAAGTTGTGAGCTAATATTTTGAGGTATGCTTCCTGAGACTAATTAGAGTATATTTGTAGAAGGAAGTAACTCGAGATAAAGCCTAGAAATATGAGCAATTTGAGCGTTAAGTTGAATATGGAATTTAGGGTTCAAAAGAGGAGCCCGAGAAGACCAAGGAACTTCTAGAGAGAAAAGTTCCTAAAGCGACCAAGGTGAGTGGTAATTTTGGTAATTTCCTTTAACTCTTTAAGCATATCTTTTAGAGTAATTGTATATGCTTAGGTTATGAATGAGTATCTAGCTTCCGAATGAGATTATGTGATCGGGATGGTCAGGGGGTCAATAGACCTAGTGCCTGAGCCCGTAAGCAGAACCTCACAGGATGGTCAGGGGATACGAGAAGTCTAGTTCCTGAGCCTGTGGGAGGATCCTCGTATGGGATGGTAAGAGGGCCAACAGGCCTAGCTTCTGAGCCCATGAGTGGGGAGCTATATGCACATAGAGGACATAGGAGACAGGGGCAACGTAAAGAGTAAGCGTTGTAGCTAACGCCAGTTATCTATCTACCGTATGTGTAGGTAGACAACATACTCATTCTAGTTAGTTATCGGGTTAGCTATCTACCGTGCGCGTAGATAGAAGTTTGAGAACAAACTCACTCGAGGTGGAGGTTTGAATGTAACCTCGTATTCGTGATATGCTTGTTATTATGAGTTGAAATAGACTCTAGAAGTTGCTTACCACTCATTGAGCTTTGTAAAAGCTCATTCTGTTATTTCATGTTTTTCTTCCCAGGTAGCGAAAGGTGAGGAGTTCCAGGGTGCTGCTAAGGTCAAGGTCTGCCACATGCCATAGTTACACTCCTGGAGGGTTTTACGGTTGTTGTTGTCAACTTTGTTGTTAAGTCTTGGAGTTGTATAAACGTTATGTTGTTGTAATATCAGATGGGCCTACTGACTTAATCAGTTGGTTATTGAATTCGTTCATTGGTATCAGAGTTATTTCCGCAAGAGTTATTAGGCAGTAAGTGTCAGCCAAAGGGTTGATAACTGCTGCAGTCGCATCCCTCTCCGAGGCTCGGAGGGTGGTCTGGGGTGGGGGTGTGACACTAAAGGGCCTATAATATAGGGATAAGGCTGCGTCCCTTATCTTGGTGACGCTATGGATATGATCCACTTTGTATTTGATACAAACATAAAGATCCAACGCATTCGTGTAGGTGACATACGAATGGAGGTATCCTATGGAATGAGTTTTCATAAGATCGAAATACGAAATAGTAACAATTAAATGGAACTCTGTTGACTAGTTAGGTTTCATTTCAATAGGATGACCTAGGCAACTGTAGTCTTAATCACGAATGTATTATGAACTCGTGTTCACGAAGGATATTCCTTTAATTTGTATGGGTGAGAGTGGTTAGTTCGTCGACTCAATATGTCTACAATTTTGGGGAAAAGACTGAGTGGGGAGTTGAAGAAAATAATAATACACAATGGATTTTACTTCTTCTCGACTTTAGGATAAGTAGATGAGTGTTCCCTTAACTGGTGTCTCTGAAACTTGAACAAAGGCCCCTACCCTTTTACTAGCCCGAGAGGAGTTTTGTTTAATGGTTGGATCATAAACCATTAAATAGGTTGTTCACTAGAGGAGAAGTGGTACATAAGGATACATATGTAATCAAGGGGTAAAACGATAATTTTTCTCAGCTGGTATTAAAAAAACTCGTGAAGGACTAACTTGCTATTATTGGTCTTTATTCATGTACACAAAAATATATTTGCAGTGGGAAGAGTGCAATTGTAGGTCTTTAGTGGATTGTACCCATATATAATGAATATTGATTAACGCGGTTAATGAGTATAACCAATTGATCTCAAATCATTGAAGCTTCTGATTTGTAGGTCCACTAGGTCCTATTCCTAGCTCATAAAGGGTATTGAGGTAATTATGTCTTGAAGAGAATTTGAAATGTTCAAATTCACTTTGGGAATATTATAATGTATGATGATACATTATTATATAAAATTTATATTTTCATTAAACTTTATAATATAAATTTAATTTGGATATAATTCAAAATTAATTTATGAGAGAATTAAATATTTGAAGGAGGTCAAATATTATGAATTGGATTCACATTAAAACTATATTTTAATATTAATGCATATCAAATACACATTAAAACTATAGGTTATAAGAGAAATACAACTGAATATGATTCAAATGTAGGCTAAATTGTATATTTGATATTTAATTTGGTTATTAATTAATTATTTTATTTAATTAAATTTGATTTAGTTAAATTCATTTAATTAATACTATAGGTTGTGTGAGAGATGTTCTATTAAACATGATTTAAATGAATTTATTAATTAAATTAGATTTAATTAATTATTAATTCAATTAATTCGATTAATTATTATTTATTTAATTTAATTTATCAAATTAAATAATAATGAAAAAACTCTCACACTGGGAATTATAAAAAAGTATGGATCACTGCCCACATTTAAAAGTTCATCCCTCTCTCCATTAGACTCTCACACATGATATACTTGAGAGGTGAAGAATTTTTTATTTTATTTTATTTTATTTTTTTTAAGAAGAAGATCAATTACAAAAAGTTATTGGTGGAAAAACTCGAAATTCTCTAAAAAAAATCAGACTATTCTTGTTGATTTTCTCTTCACAATTTGAGATTGGTTCCAACAAACCAATAACCCCAGTTTCTCAGAGAATATGGAGGTTCTCAAGTGGTGGTATTTATGAATTCCATCACAAGAAGAATTGATCTTTTCATTTAAGTTGTCAACGAGACTAAGTGACGTTTTTTAATTCTCTGTAAAATTAAATTCGCAAAAAGGTAAAGCATGTTTAACCTAATTGACACAGTAGGTTGAGGTTTTTTTATATCTCTGTTTTATTTTGTATGTTTTGGTAGTGTACTGGTATTTTGGATTCTAAATTAATTTCGAGTTAGGTCTCATTTCTTCCGTTGCATTAGGACTTTTATCCCTACAGTCGATACACTAGAACATTCCTCCAGGTTGTCACCTATTTCATTTTAGTCTTAAAAATCATCATTAATTATGACTCACTAAATAAAATGAGAAGAGTTTTCTGATAGAGTTTCTTCAAGACGACATTCAGTCTAAAAAGATTGTCAAAATATCACTAAGGCGTTCAGTTCAACTAGAAAAATTACCAATTACTTAAGAATATGGAAGTTGAAATTTGTTCAATATCCCCTTCTATACCAGAAAGAAACACATGGTAAACTTTTCATACGTGGATAATTTTGATGAGGTCCAAATCCTCACTAGTGCTCGACCCATTAAAAATGAATAAAGATCTGGTCAAAATTTGCACAACAAAAATGTACTATCTTCTCAAGAAGGGCTTAGTAAGCCCATCCAAAAGTTTGTGGTCATGTGTAGCCTTTTATGTTAACAATCAAGCAGAAAAGGAATGAGGAGTTCTACGACTAGTCATCAATTACAAACCCTAAACAAGGTTCTCAAATGGATTAGGTACCCAATTCCTAATCTCCAAGACTTTCTGAAAAGGATTGCCACAACAAAGATCTTTTCAAAATTTGATATGAAATATGGGTTTTGACTAATTCAAATTAGCAATGAAGACAGATACAAGACTGCCTCCAATGTTCCATTCAGACAATTTGAGTAGAATGTTATGCCTTTTGGATTAAAGAATGCGCCATTTGAATTTTCAAACGATTATGAATGATATATTCAACAAATATCAGGAATTTACAGCATAGACGATGTCTTAGTATTCTCAAAGATAGTTGAACAATACTTTAAACATTTACAGGTGTTCTTCGCACTATTTGTCTTGTGTTATCCCTACCCAAGATGAAGTTGTTTCAAACAAAGGTCCGATTTCTCAGCTACGACATAGATGAAGGGATCATCAAGCCAATCCAACAGTGACTGGAATTTGTGGATAAGTTTCTAAACAATACACAAGATAAGAACCAACTATAAAGATTTTTGGGTTGCATCAATTATATTGGAGATTTTATCAAACATCTTCGCACTATTTGTTTGTCACTATATAACAAACTAAAAAAGAATCCAAAGTCATGGACGGACGACCATACACGAGCATTACATGGCCAAAAGTTTGTTTCACAATAAAAAGGAAGGTACTAGCAATATACTTTGTGTAAAAAGTTCTAGGGAGATCACATGAACAAAAGTTTCCTTGTCCAAACAGATTCAAAAGAAAGAAAATACATATTTGGAAAAGATGTAACAAATCTTGTCTCAAAACAAATCTTTGCGATATGGAAGGCAATCTTATCTTGCTTCAACTTTCGCATAGAGCCTATAAAAGGGACAGAGAACTCCATTGTAGATTACCTCTCTAGAGAACATCTTTCATTTGGAATAAACCTCCTATTGTACTATCAAAATTTCTCTCCCATAAGCATAGAACCATCTCCCAACCATCCACGACCATCACGACGGCCTCCGTCGTTGAACTCAAATCAATATAGCTTCTCTACAACAAATGCTTTAGGGGAAAAAAACACATTTCTCAATCATTTGCACCAACTCCCCTAAGTGTGGACAGTTATGCCATGGACATCAACTTCGAAGTTCAAGGCTCTGCTCAAAGAGCTATTTCAATTCAGTTAAGTTCTTCAAACCTGCCTCCTCAACATCAACAACCTTATTGCGCCTTTCTGATGCATAAAATACAAATAAAAGATCAACAATGTCTTCTTCGAGCATGATTCAACAAAATATGTCATCTTACTCCCAGGTTATTCGACCGAGGATGTTTCAATCAAGACTTGCAATTGTGGATTATTTTACAAAGACAACTCTGATCGATCTCACTATCGATCCAGAGTTCGGTGAACCTAATATTCAGGAGGTCTGTTTTCAAATCTTTCCTTCTAGGGGATATATCAAAAATCCAAACTTTCTACGAGTTCATTTTAGTAGATTCCAACTTTGATGAAATAACTCGTACCAAATCATTCTGATCCTCCCAAAATTGTTTACTTGAAGTTGAGAATTTTAAAGTTTTAATGCCATCTTACTAGAATCAGAGGATTTTCGCCCAAAGAAATTCTAAAAAATCTTCAAACCACAACACTTTACCTATCGCCATTATAGGCGTGTATGTTACTATATTTTTTTGTATCAAGCTTATAACCATTCTTTGTTTATCACATCTTATAAGCAAGCTTACAATATGAATTATACATACTAGTTTCAAACTTGTTGACATATTTTGAAATTTGTGAAGAAATTTTTCTAGTAGAAGTTCAAAAATCTTACTACCTATTCCAAAATAGCATCTGCGCATCACCACTTTCACAAAAGTATAGATTTTCTTTATATGTTCAAATACCTTGGACCTTCGGTTGGAATTTCTAGCTACGACGACAAGGAAACTTCAAAGCCTTAAACAAGGCACTTAGGATCAATGGTGGAAAAATTTTAAGGATCAAATGGTGGGAAAATTTGCCACTTAGAAGCTTCAAAGTCAAACGATTGATTCCATGCAAATGTCCATCTTCAACACTTAACTCGCCAAATGACGAACAGTTCATAATGGCGAAAAATTCAATTATCAGTTCCTTGACATGAACAATCTCTCAAGCTGATTTTGCCTCGGTAATCAACACAGTTGTATATCAACTTTTCGACCATGAAAAAAATCAATAGAAAGATGTGAATTCATCTCACTAAAAGAAATCAGGCCTTCATCAACGAATTACTTGCGACTATTGTACAATCGTCGCTTTGTTAGTGACAAAATATTCTTTTCATCTCTAACCAAGCGATGTAAGGAAACAAAGTTTCAATAATGCGATGTTTAACACTAATAGTTGCTGCCTGAAGATGTCGGATGCAACCAAATATATGTTCGACGCAAATGCCTTTATGACTAATTGGACTTTAATTGCAAGCCCAATTAATGGGCGGGAGGTTTGGCGCTTTAGGGCATGCAATGAAAGCCCATATCGTCGCAGAATGCAATGAAAGGATGATTTGTGGAAAGTCTTGTTACTTTTTTTGACTGATTGGGCTTTGTGACTAATTAGGCTTTAGTCGCATTCCCAATTAATGGGCGAGAGGTTTGGCACTTTAGGTCATGGGATGAAATCCCAGATCATCACATGATGCAACGAATCATTCATTCTCCGCAAGGGCTTTTACTTTTCCCCTCTTTCTTTCACTCGATAGTGAGGGTTTTCATTCCACTTTTTCCACATTGTTCGGCCATTTGTCTAAAAGAAAATAAATCCTTCATTCATTATTCGTCGTTCATCGTTCATCGTTCATCAAACATTCACCAAGAGCTCGTTCATCATTTGTTTGGTGTTCGCCTCAAAGTGGGAAGCTGTTTCATCATTCGTCCGACGTTCGTCCGAAAGTGGGATTTTTTTTTTTGCATTTATAGGAACGGGGTTTTTTCTTTCTTTTTTTGTTCTACCATGATTTTTTAGGACAAGCGTTTGATGGATATTACTCAAAATTAGTGAGAGAACTTGTGGTTTTGTGCTGCTTTTGACCTAATTTTGTTGGGGTTGGTTTTGATAATAATTTTTTTTTGTTATTCTCTTCCAAAGAAGAAGAATTTTTATTATTTTGACATTTTAAGAAGCGAATTGAAGAGATTTGCCTTTTATGATTGTTATTATGTATTATTATGTGTTTTCTATCCATAGCAACAATTAGTTCTCTCTCTCACTTTGTGTGCTTTTCAACTTCACAGTTGCTGAAAGCTTAGGTTTTTAAGTACATTTTCCCCCATTTTAATTACATTTGCAGACTGTTGCTACATTTGATGGGAGAAGAAGGAAAATGCTTATTAAGGGAATGGTGTTGAGAAGATTCATAGGTTCATTTACTTTGTTTCTTAAATATTTAATTAGATTTTATTTTGTGACTATTCTTCTCACGCTGACTTTTCCTTCATTGAAGTTCATTTACTTTGTTTCTCAAATGATATAGTGAAATAATCATGCCACTTTTCCCTTAGATTTTGTACAGATCTAGTTGAGTTTGTTTTTGATTGGATCCAAATTTTTTTATTACCTCATAGATCCATGAACAATCTATTTTGCCCAATGTTTAAATGCCTACTACCATATCTTTTTTCTTTCTTTAGGTGCTTGATTTAGTTTTACCTTAATCAGGAGGATAATGGTAATGAATAGAAGAGAATTTTGCAACTTGAGTTCTACTATTATTCACCACTCATTTTCTTGGAAATTTAGTTTTAATTTTTCATCACTTATTTGTTGTTCCATGCCAAAGTTTTATCAATGGAATTTTGAAAATAATCAATGTCCCATCTAAAACCACTTGTTTATGTTAAAAAAGTTTATAATAAGTTTATGATAAGTTTCCATATGATGTGTTTTTTATAGAATAAATTATGGATAAAAGTTGGATAAAACTACGAAATGGATTATGCGAAGAATATACTGATGGAATAAGATCGTTTATTAGTTTGGCAGAGAAGCATGTCGATATAAGAGGGTTTACACGTTGTCCATGTAAAAAATGTCCAAATGTCATAATGAAACTACCACGTGATGTTGAATGTGATTTATACACATATAGAATGGCCGTCACCTACGGTAGATGGGTATATCATGGTGCAAACCCAGATTTACCCTTTTAAAACCTACTAGAATGGATAGAACACATAATGAACATGTAGAGTCTTCTCATCAAAATTTAGATAATGCAAATGAAATGCTTGAACTGTTGAATGATTTGACAAGTGGGGGAAACATTGAAGTTGAACATCATGGTGACCAAAATTCCGCCGAAGTTCAAACAACTGAGAATATGAGAGATAGAAGTAGTAAGTTTTAATCAATGTTTGATGAGGTTAATCAAGAATTATACCCTGGTTGGAATAAGATTTCTACCTTACTTTGTTTGGTGAAATTAATGGATATCAAAGTACTTAATCATTGGAGCAATAAGTCATTTGATATGTTATTAGAAGTACTCAAAGAACCAGAGGGTACCAAAATGCCAAAATATTATTATGAAACAAAAAAGATGTTGCGTGACTTGGGTTTCGGATGCATACATGCTTGTAAGAATGATTGAATGCTATTTTGAAAAGAAAATGAGAAAACAGAAATTTGTCCTCATTGCAATGAACCTCGTTACAAAGTAGGTAATAAGAAAGGAAAAAAGTATCCACACAAGATTTTAAGATATTTTCCCTTGAAACCAAGATTACAAAGATTATTTTATTTCAAGCACACTACTAATGATATAAGATGGCATAAGGAAAAAAGATTGAATGTAGATGGAGTTTTAAGACATCCGACAGATGATGAAGCATAGAAAGATTTTGATAGACAACTTGATTGCTTTGCACAAGATCCAATGAATGTAAGGTTATCTTTAGCTACTGATGGGTCCAACCCATTTGAAAACATGAGTACATCTTGTAGTAAATGGCCTGTAATATTAATTCCATATAACTTGCCACCATGGAAATGCATGAAAGAAGCATTTTTCTTCATGTCATTGCTTATACGGGGGCCAAAATCTCCAGGAAAAGAGATAGATATTTATTTACAGCCGTTAATATATGAATTGAAAGATTTATGGAGTATTGGCATTGAGACTTATGATGCTTATAGTGGTCAAAACTTTCAACTTCAAGCAGCTTTAATGTGGACAATAAATGATTTCCAGCATATGGCAATGTTTCAAGATGGAGTACTAAGGGATATAAAGCATGTCCATTTGTAATCAACATGTCTCATTTGTGTCATTGCATAATGAAATATGTTACATGGACATCATGGTTATTTACCAATGAATCATCTTGGCGTCAGAACAAACAATTTAATAGGAAAGCGGAACACAGAATTACACCACGGTCTTTTTTAGGATTAGATCTTCTTTACCAGTTAGAGACTATATATTTTTCGCCACTAGGGAAAACTATTGTTCTCCCAGATGACTAGATCTATACGTTAATAATCACAATACACTCAGTTATAACGATTGATAACAATTTAAGAAACAGAGGAGATAGAATGTAGATGCTTGAAAAACCTTTTGTCATTTACTAAAAGTCTGCACGATCGTGTAGACGATGCATCGATAATTAAACAATAGGCCAATTAAGTAAATGATAGGAGGAAGCGTTAAACGATCGTGTAGATGACGGTTGATTGAAGCTAGACAATTGCATAGACGACAACTGGGGAGCTAAACGATCGTATAGACAATTGAGCATGGAGCTAAACGATCGTGTACATGATGCGATAGGAACTACACGATCGTGTAAACAGTACTTTAGAAAACTCTAAACGATTGTAGAGGAAAAAGAAAAGACATAGGAATTTAAGTGGTTCGGCCAAAGGCCTAGGTGCACTATGCAAATTGTGAGGTTCTCTTTTATTACACTTCAAAATATTATAGAACGAAATGCCTTGCTCTCTTCATTTCTAATCACTGTTACATTGATCTCTCATTTGATTTTGTTTATATATGTGTAGGCGATTCGGTCAAGGATGATGAGCTCTAGTGGTTACAACATTTAATAGAAAGAAGTCGACAACCGTTCAACTGCTAGCTGCATTGTTCTTTCTTGATTTTGAGTCTTTTTGTAACAATCTTCACCTTTGTAAGCATCCAGAGTTCCTTCCCTATTTGCTTCATTGAGCTGACTTGAGCTAACCTTTTTCAAGTAACTCGAACCCGAGAAGGTCCAAACATTTGCCAAGCTTGTTCAATGGAACTGTTTTGGTTAGCATATCAGCTGCATTATCCGAGATATGATCTTCACTACCTCGACTTCTCCTTTCTCAATCTCGTCTGATGAAATGATATTTGATATCGATATGCTTGGTTCTACTATGAAACTACTGATTCTTAGATAGGTATATTGTGCTCTGATTATCACAATAGATTCTGACTTTAGTTTGTGTTATGCCGAAATACTTTAGTAAACCTTTCAACCACAAACCTTTCTTCACAGCTTCAGACAAAGCGATGAACCCAGCCTCTGTTGTGGAAAGGGCCACAACAAGCTGCAATGTAGCTTTCCAACTGATCAAATTATTCCCCCATAGGAAAATATAACATGATGAGGAACGTCTTCTGTCCAAGTCCCCTGCATAGTCTGCATCTACATAATCATAAACCTCATCATTGGATGGCTCATTCTGTCTATTGTAAGACTTTTGCCTCTTTGGATGAACATAGATACCTTAGTATCCACTTGACTGCCTTCCAATGTCTTCTACCAATATTTGTCATGTACCTACTGACCATACTTGTTGCATAGGGCAGGTCTGGTCGTGTAGAAGTCATAAGAAACATAAGAAATCCCACTGCTTGGGAATAAAAGACAACTTTCATATGGTTCAGATGCTCTTCATTAGTACTTTTTGGACTATTAGCAGCTGAAAGCTTGAAGTGAGGGGTAAGAGGAGTACCTACTGGCTTTGCTTTCTCCATCTTAAACCTCTGTAAAATCTTTAAGCAATATTCAAATTGGCTAACAAACAATCTGCCCTGTTTTCTGTCTCTTTCTATTTCAATGCCTAGGATCCTCCTTGACTCCCTTAGGTCTTTCATTTCAAATTCTCTTTTAAGAAGCATTTTTACATGCTTCAATTCCTCTTTGGATCTTCCAGCTAGTAGCATGTCATCTACATAGAGAAGTAGATAGATCGGTTCCTTGAAACTACTAGTATTTGTGTATGCACACCAATCAAATAAGCTTCTTTTGAACCCCATCTTGGAGATCACCTCATCAAACCTCTCATACCAGCATCTAGGTGACTATTTAAGGCCATATATGGACTTGTTCAACAAACACACAAGGTCTTCTTCTCCACTTTTAACATAGCCTTGAGGTTGTCTCATGTATATTATCTCATTTAACAACCCATGTAAGAAGGTTGTTTTCACATCCAATTGAGCTCCAAATCTTTTTGCACAACAAAAGAAAGGAGTAGCCGGATGGAAGTATGCTTCAACACTGGAGAGAATACCTCATTATAGTTAATGCCTTCCTTTTGAGTGAGCTCTTTAGCAATGAGCCTTGCCTTGGACCTAGACTTTTGTACACCTGAAATCTCTTCTTTAAATTTGTAAATCCATTTGCTTAAGATAGGTTGTACCCTTTAGGCAAAGGTATTAATCTCCAAGTGTCATTTTGTTGAGGGACTTCATCTCATCATTCATAGCCTCAATCCATTGCCTAGCATCCAGGCTATTTGTTGCTTCTTCAAAGCTGGAAGATTCATTATTACTCAAAGAAATGGTAGCACTCAATGCTATATTTGCAAAGTCAGACTCTTGGTACCTTGCTGGTGGTACTATTGTTCTTCTCGTTCTGTCTCTTGCTAATGAGTAGTTGCGTAAGTCCCCATGTATTTCAATTTGATCACTTGAAACATGATCACTGGATTCAGGTACCTCATCACCTTCTAAGACTTGGTTTTGTGAGGAAGTAGAAGCTCCATTATCCTTTTGAGTATCTACCTCAAATCAAGTGCTACTAGTCTTAATTATTGTTGAAGATGGTTGTTCTGACATCATGAACATTTCATTTTCTCTAAAGATCACATCTCTGCTGTTTACACACCTCTTTTCAACTAGGTGCCACAGCCTAAAGCCTTTTACTTCTGATGTAAAGCCTAAGAACATGCACTTTATAGCCCTTGGTTTCAATTTCCCTTGGCTTTGTGCACGTAGCCAACACAACTAAACACTTTTAGGTGTTCCAACTTAGGTGGTTGCCTTGTGCACCTCTCTTCAGGAATCTTCAGCTTTATAAATTGATGAGAGCATCTATTAAATGTGTATATGGTGCAGGAGATAGCTTCAACCCAATATTTTTCATGTAACAATGCATTAAACAGCTGACATCTTACTTTTTCTAGCACTATTTTGTTTAATCTTTCAGCTACTCCATTTTTTTAAGGTGTGTACCTCACAGTTTTATGCCTTACTAGGCCATGCTTCTAGCAATACAAATTAAACTCCTCTCCACAAAACTCTAAACCGTTATCAGTTCTCAAATGTTTAATTTGTTTAGAGGTATGCTTCTTAATCAAGGTCTTCCATGATTTAAATCTACTAAATACTTCATCCTTGGATTTTAAGAAATAAACCCAACTCTTTATTGAATACTCATCTACAAATGAAAGAAAGTACCTTGCTCCACTAAGAGATGGAGAGTGAGCTGGCCCCTACAAGTCGGAATGCGCATATTCAAGGATTTCCTTTGAAGTGTGTTGTCCTTTGGGAAATTTCTATCTAGTTGCTTTGCCCAATATACAATGTTCAAAAAATTTAAGGTTATCTCCAACACCCCTTGGTAGTATGCCCTGTTTAGATAACACTTGCAGGCCCCTCACACTGATATGAGAGAGTCTTTTATGCCACAACTCAGCTTCAGTAGGTTCCTCATCTGTTGCTAACAAAGCCGAGTGTGCCATTTGCACATCCTTGATGACATATAGACCATCTACCTTGGTTGCCACCGATACTACTTTGGAATCCTTAATAATTTGAAAGGTGCCTCCCACACCCCTATATTCACATCCTATGGCATCAAACATCCCTAATGAAAGGAGATTCCTCTTCAAAGTTGGAACATGCCTCACGTTCCTTATCAATTTGACTTAACCATCTTGAATCTTCAAGGACACAGACCCTATTCCCACAACTTTGCATGAATTATTGTTTCCCATATAGATCAGCCCACCATCCCACTTCTTATAAGTGCAAAACTATTCCTTGGATAGTGTCATGTGGACCAAGCAATAAGAATCTAACACCCAATCTTGAGTTTCCATAGTATTTTGAGTACAATGTCATGATGAACAAGATTGAGTACAATTTGACTACTCTCTTAAACGAGCTTCTGTCATATCGATCTCTTATGAAAAAGAAGGGAAAATAAATGGAAGAAAATGTTGTAACCTCAAAAAAATTCCAAAGAAGATCTTCCTCAAGAATTAAGAGTGGACCTTCCACTTCGTAAAAGTATTCAGATGAAGAAGAAGGGAAAAGAGAAAGGTAAGGCTCTTGCAACAAATAATGGAAAGAAAAAGGTTGTAGATAAAGAAAAATGTTTCTAATGTAATGAAGATGAGCATTGAAAACGTAATTGCCCAAAGTACCTTGCAGAGAAGAAGGCTGAAAAGGAAAAATAAGGTAAATATGATTTACTAGTTGTTGAAACATGTTTAGTGGAGATTGATAACCCCACCTAGATACTAAATTGAGGGGCACTAACCATTGTTGTTCTTATTTTTAGGAAATAAGTTCCTGGAAGTAATTTGCAAATGGCGAGATAACTTTCAAGATTGGAATAGGAGAACTAGTCTCAGCTAAAGTAGTGGGAGACTTGAAGTCGTTTTTCTAAGATAGATATATTTTACTTGAAAATGTCCTTTTTGTTCCTGAAATGAAAAGAAATCTTGTATCTATCTCGCGTCTTCTAAAACAAATGTATAATATATATCTGATATCAATGATGTGTTCATTAGCAAAAGAGGTATTCATATTTGTTTTGCAGAACTTAAAGACAACTCATATATGTCAAAGTCGGCCAAAGCAAAAGCTGTTTTAATAACAAGATGTTTAAAACAACTCAAACTTAGAATAAAAGGTCGAAAGTTTCTTCTAATACCTATATTTGGTACTTAAGACTTGGTCATAATAATCTCAATAGGATTGGAAGATTGGTTAAGAGTGGACTCCTAAATTAGTTAGAAGACAACTCTCTACCTCCTTGTGAGTCATGTCTTGAGGGCAAAATGACCAAGAGATCTTTTACTTCAAAAGGTCTTAGAGCCAAAGAGCCCCTAGAACTCGTGCATCCAGATCTCTGTGGGGAATTTCAAAGCAGGAGGAGTGTATGAATATTTAATCAGTTTCATAGATATCTATTTTAGGTATGCATATCTTTACATAATGTGTCACAGGTCCCAATCCCTTGAAAAATTCAAGGAATATAAGGTTGAGGTTGAGAAGCTATTAGGTCAAACAATTAAGACACTTCAATCAGATCGAGGTGGAGAGTATATAGATCTGAGATTCTAAGACTATTTGATAGAATATGGAATCTAGTCTCGATTATCACCACCTAGTACACCATAACAAAATGGTGTATTAGAAAGAAGAAACCGTACCCTGCTAGAAATTATTTGATCAATGATGAGCTATGCTCAGTTTCCTGATTCATTTTGGGGACATGTAGTAGAGACTGCGACTTATATTTTGAATAACGTTCCCTTTAAAAGTGTTTCTAAAACACCTTATTAGTTATAGGGGAGGACGTAATGGTAGTTTATGTCACATTAAGATATAGGGATGCCCTGCACATGTATTAGTACAAAACCCTAAAAAACTGGAAGGTTGTTTCAAAATTGTACCTATTCGCAGGATATCCCAAAGAAACGAAAGGTAGTCTATTTTACAATCCTCAAGAAAAAAAAGTGTTTAGATCGACAAATGCTATATTATTAGAGGAAACCCATATGAGAGATCATCATTCTTGCAGTAAACTAGTATTGAGTGAAATTTCCAAAGAAACTGCAGATAAATCAATAAAAGTTGTTGATAAGGCTGGTCCATCAACAAGTTGTTGATGGGACCATCATCACTTCTTGTCAGTCACATCCATCTCAATTCAACTTTAGTCTTTGTTCTTTTTAGTTCGCTAGAATGTCACCAAACGTACAAAAAATGGATTAATCCAATCGTCCATATGATCAATCCAAGAATAAAAATGAGGTTCAAATTTAACCCTCGCTATTGTAAATTTGAGGCAATAATGTGATACAAAAAATTTCACTTTTCCCATTGTATATTGGTTGGCTTTCATGAGTAGCAATAAGAAAATAATAATATTATTGTTATTGAATAATTTTTCATACCTTAAATAGAATGCTAAAGTGATGGATTTGAGTAAGTCTATTCATCCTATTAGCATGGATGAAGATAATGCTCCATATGCAATATTTGACAAAGTTTATGCATGACTCATGTCACATATCACCATATTAAAAAAAATATATGTTTTATTCAATTTTAATCTTTATATTTTCCATTGTCCTTTTTAGTTCGCTAAAATGTCACCAGAGCTACAAAAAATGGACAATTCCAACCGTCCATGTGATCGATCCAAAAATAAAAACGAGGTGTAAATTTAACCCTCCCAATTTTAAATTTAAAGCAACAAGGTCATACAATAAATTTCACTTCTCCCCCATGGTATATTGGTTGACATTTATCCTTTTGCTTTTTTTTTACGAAAATAACTTTAATAAGAACGCCCAATCGGGTTTGAGAATTAATGGCCACTTGAACTCAAACCATATGCTCTACCAATGAACTATGGACTCTTATATCCATTACTTTGCTAATGGATGAAAATAATGCTCCATGTGCAATATTTGACCAAGTTTATGCATGATTCATGTGATATCTTATCATATTTTTTTTTAAAAAAATTATTATGTTTTATTCAATTTTAATCTTTGTGCTTTTCATTATTCTTTTTAGTTCACTAGAATGTCACTAGAGCTACGAAAATGGACAAATGTAACCGTCCATTTGATTGGTCCAAGAACAAAAGGGAGGTTTAAAATAACCCTCTATATTTTAAATTTGAGGCAATAATGTGATACAATAAATTTCACTTTTTCCATTGTATATTGGTTGGCTTTTATTGTTTTGTTTTTTTTTTAAAAAAGGAACTTTAATAAGAGGGCCCAACCAGGTTTGGACGGGTGACCTCTTGATCTATAGTTAAATGCTTTACCACTGAGTTATGGACCGTCACTTTGCTGACATTTATTCTACCTAGTAAAATCATTTTGCATTTTCTTAAAATAATTACGAAGTTTAAATCTGAGATCAATAAGGCTTTTTCACTAGATTGAGATCAATAAGTTGATAATTTTACAAGATTAAGCATTAATAAACATACGAGAATTTTTGGGACTTGTTGAAGAGTAACTCACATTTGAGGTTCTCACCATCTTTAATAAGCGTCCATCGATGTTTGTTAGATGCAAAACTAGAGGTCATTCTAGGATCCTTACAAATACTCACAAAGAAAGCTAACTTAGATCAAACGTAGAATCTATGATGGTCACTCTTAGATCCTTAGACAACTCACTCTAGAATTAGCGTGATCAAGACTAATCCAATGATTTGACTTAAACATCAAATCTTAAGAAAGATTTGAAAGACAAGACAAAACCAAATGGTTGAATAAGTACAAGTTTTTTAATATTGATAATCTGAGTTTTCAAGAGCATTACAAGTCATTTTATAGGCCAAATGATCGTGGATAGATCAAGAAACTCAAAAGTCATTCAAATACAATTAATTGTAAATTGTAGAAAATAATATCTAGGAACTTGAAACTTAATTGCATACTAAACTATAAGCCAAAATGCAAAACTAGAAATATAGAAAGTCTTCAAATTGTCTTAAATATCTCCTCTAGAAGGAGGTAAAGTAGATGTGCACGTTTGACAAGGTTTGACATCACGTTTCCCCATGTAGTGCACACTTAATAGCATTTTCTTCACAAAATCTGCCTACATTTTCTGACCACCGTGCCATCTCCCAAACTGTAGGAATTTTTTCATATCAACTTTATGTTATTCTCTTCTTGACTCATTGAACTAGCATTACAAAAAAAATTGGCCTTAAAATTATTTTTCGGTTCTTGTGAATTTGGTAGTTTTTTTAAGATGTAGTGTGCATGTGTCTTGAATCTTCTTTGTCTTTCTTCTTATAATTGGTCCTTTAGGTACATGCAATGGTTCAATGGTTGAATTCACATCATCTTGCCTTTATTTTAAAGGATTTGTCCTCAAATCAAAGTCTTCATTCCCTACATCAAAAGGAGTCAAATCGGCCACAATAAAAGTAGAACTTACATTGTACTCACTTCGAAGATCTAGTTTGTAGGCATTGTCATTGATATACTCTATCACTTGAAATGGACCATCTCCTCTTGGTTGAAGTTTAGACATCCTTTGTTTTGAAAACCTTTCCTTTCATAGATGAACCCAAATCCAATCACTGGGTTTAAAAATCATTTTCTTTCTCCCTTGGTTCTTGCTATGGACAAGCTTTTGATTCTTCTTTTCAATCCTTTATTTTACTTCTTTATGCAAATTTTTTATGTATTATGCCTTTGAGAAAACTGGATCGCTAGTAAACATATTAGGTGGCAATGGCGACAAATCTAAAGGAGTTAATGGATTAAAGTCATACACAACCTCAAAAGGTGAATGATAACTTATAGAAGTACAAGTTATTGTCTCTCGAAAGTTGGAACAATCAAGATTCTTAATAAGAAAATCTCATCTATCTTAAAGGAAACTGCATGTAATTCTTCAAACATTAGTAGCCTTTACAAAAACATTCTTTTTGATAAAACTGCATCACTAACACATCTCGTCACAAGATTTCAATTAAATTTGCTAAGTGTCGCAGGCTCAACTAATGCAAAGGCATGCGTCCGAAGGATTCCAACACATAAAAGATACATTGGTTCGTGCTATTCTTGTCAAATCACCACTTACAAGTATAGGTAACTGAATGTTGGCGTTTGAAAAGTAAATGAAATGGCAAGCGGCTGACCAGGGCATGGAAATTAATGCTTTCATATCACAAGTTGTTGAGAGAAAACACCTATAAATAGAAGACTTGCAACTGGAGAAAGCAGAACAAAGATATAGCCTCTTAGAGCATAGATTACAGTAGTTTTGCTGCTGCAAGTAGAACATAGGAGGAAAAGAACCATTACTATTGTTGATCAAGAAGAATTGAAGAGAACCAAGCTTGAGAGAGAACTTTTCTTCATTTCATTAACAAGTTGGTTATACATCTATTATGATCAAGCCAAAAAGGACAAGAAATTGAACTCTGCGGCTTGCTCTTTTCTTTTTACTTTATTTCCATTCATCATATCATGCGATTAAGTGTTTCTATTATAAAGACATATTCATTATTTATAAAATCGTGCATTTGATCCATCACATTTGCCTCTGTTTACAATCTACCGTGTTAAATGTATTTATGGCTTTGTGCATGCTAAAATTCTACAAATTTAATCATTTTGATCATCTGGTTGAAGTTATCTCAGCTAAAACCATTCAAGAAAATAGGATAGCTAGAAACACATCAAGTCAGAATGCACAGTAGCTTTAGAGAAAAAAATACTTGTGCTTCACTACTTTCCGTAACCAATGCATGCACCCTAGAGATACACATGTGGCATTCTCATTGAGAAATGTTGAATAATTAAATAAACAGAAACCCAATGCATTGACATGCATTTGATTGTAAACAAGCATCTCTCATCTTCATCCCTACCCACGCTCTTACGTGTTCATCTTACTTGGTTCAACACATTCCCTTATCACTTAGCACCATTCATTCATTAAACCATACATTTCACTTGAGCTCTTGTTTCTTCTTTTACGCATGCAGTAAAATAGTGTAGATAAAACTTTTCTAGCATTTATTTAGATCCTTCTACATCTATTGCAATGCAAGGCCTATGTTAGTCTAACCTAAATCCCTGTGTTCAACCCTGGACTTACCAGGAACTTGAATTAGATTTACTTGGATCTAGCTCAGGATAAGCTTGTACGCATTACGAGAAAGTTTAATGCATCACCTAATCTTCTCGTCTAGAGAAGTCATTTACCATTCATCTTCATTTACATTAATCTTATCTTCTATCTCCACTTATAATACACTCCTAACGCACATCACGAAACCACAAACAAGTTTTTCGCATCGTTGATGGGAATTTAGCAACAAGGCTAACCAGAATTTTGCTTGTGTCTTTCGTAGAAAAACATGCAACTGAGGGAGTATTGCAAGCTAAGCCTAATCTTGTAAATGTTTTATAAGTAGGGAAAAGACTCCTGAACTCTTATACGACCCCGAAGTTGAAAGGACCTTTAGATAAAGAAACCGATTGAATCTTTGTTGAAGGTTAAGGCAACAACTAAGACAACAAAAAATGGTGAATGAACAAATAAACCAGAACTTAGCTCAGCAATTAGCTAACGCTGTAATGCAGGAGTATGTGTCACCTGTGCTGTATGAATTTTTGCCAGGGATCATATATCCGACGTCAGATGAAACAAGATTTAAAATGAAGACTATAATGCTTCAGATGCTTCAAACAACAGGTCAGTTTGGAGGTGCCCGTGGTGAAGATCCACATGCCCACATGAAGGCTTCCTAGAAACGTGCAACTTGTTTGTGATTCCTGGAATCACTCTGAAAGCTATCAGACTCTTTATTCCCTTATTCTCTCTGCGATGATGTAAAGTAATGAAAAAGTTCCTTGGAACCTGGTGAGACAACAACATGGCAGAAATTAGTGGAAAAGTTCATGCAGAAGTACTTCCCTCCTACTACTAACGCAAGGAGGCATAGAGGAATTATGAACTTTGAACAAGGAGAATTTGAAACATTGAGTGTCATATGGGAACGCTTCAAGGGAGTTTTCATGTCTTATCAAGAACAACCCATTCTCGAACACTTACAACCCTGGATGGAGAAACCATCTAAATTTTTCTTGGGGAGGTCACCAGCAGGAACAATATCAACTGTGGACAAACCAACAACAGAGGCAGGAACCGTGATAACTTGTAGAAATACAAGTTATTTATACTATTTTAATCAAATATTGCAACTAAAAGAAAGAAAAGTTGCGTCGTTAGTATGGAAATTGGCTAAGAAATTCGAGAATTATAAAATGTCGTCAATACATCCACTAACACCATTGCGATGGTAGAATATAATATTTTAGTTCTGTTTTGCAAGAAATCAGTCACCGCATGCGTTCATGGCTCAAAGATAATATAAACAATGCATCTACGTCGCATTGCGTCCATCGATCGAGAACAAAGAGATGATTAACGCAATGATGACGCAGGCAACAATCGATCAAGAGCTTTTTGATCAATGCAATTTCAACTGCATGGAGTAATGAAAAACAACACCGCATGTGGCGATAGATCAAAGATGTAAAGAGCAACGCATTTGCGGAGGAGTCTGACGAATGTACATCTGTCAGTTGAGCATTTCTAACGGGATTGATTGCGTAACCGAAAGAATATTCACTCTGCCATCTCAGGAACTACCTTAACCATAAAGTAGGGACCACAATTGCAAAGAGTCAAGCTTCGCCTATAAATAGCTTCTGCAATTCCATTGAAAGATATACTTGAATACATAGAAACGTGTAAATACTCACCTGAGAGAGAGACTGGTTTGAAGTGATTTCTAGAGTAGATCTGGGATAATCACGAGAAGGTTGAGAGGTGAGTCTCCGAGCAAGGAATCCTTTCAATCCCCGCCGTTGAAGCTCTGTACGAAGGTCATTTCTACCAGAAGAGCAAGCCTGAGAAGGAAGCTCTCCTCTCCCTTACTTCCACATGCCGACAAGCATAACCTCCATTCAGATCTGTGTCAAGACGTTGACACTCTTTCTGTATTTGTCTCTAATCTCTTTTTCATCACTTGTATTCATCTTTTTAATCTTTCATTCACACCATGTATCAGACACTTAATCTTAGTATTAATTGTTATGATCATTACCATTAACATCTCTCTGTCTATTTCCGTTCATCCATGATCCATTTTCTCCATATGATGTTTTCCTAATTCCCTGGGTAATTAGCAAGAATTAAGCAAGTAAATTAATTTGTGTTAAGGAAATAATTATGTTTAGCTAAAGCATGCTCGATGGCATCTTCACCTGTGAGAGAAGAAGTGAAGATGTTATTCTGTCTATCGAGAGAAGGTTGGAAGAATGCGTTAACTAAAGCAAGAAGTACTTCCAGAGATGGAAGGAACCTTGCGTTCACCACGTTCATCCCTGTTTCACCGTAGAGATATGGGAACGCGGCCGATCACCAAGAGGTGTATGCCAAGGGAAAGTGGAACCTTAGTTGCATCCTTAACGCAATTAACAAACTTGCGATGTTTTTACTATTTACTCTTTCTATTTCTGACTCATCCATAAAGACTTGCCATTGCATACCACGATCCTTTGTATAACTTCACAGTCAATCTCGATCTCAGTATCATGTATCATGTATCTTGTATCATATTAGTTTAAATTTTACTTTTTAATGCAATTTTATTTTATCAACGCAAATTTTATTTCATCGTAATTTAAATTCCTGTACAAACCCAATTCTTTATTAATTGTAAAAACCGGTCGCATGTATCACAAAATTAATGCATTAACGAAAACAATCCCTGTGTTCGACCTCGGATTATTCTAAGAAACTTGCGTTGGAATTATACTTGGTTTCAGCGCTAGGAAACTTATGACACGCATTACTCTATCGCATACTACAAGCATATTATTAACAACGCATATTTAAAAGTAGTATGCATAAGCGATAACACAACATAACATTCCATTTTTACCGTGTCAAGTTTATGGCACAATGCATGCACAACACGTAACTAATTTTAATCGTAACAAGTTTATAGGGCCATTGCTGGGATTGGTAATGGTTAGTGTTAAGTACGTTTGTGATATTTTGCACGACAGATCTCTTTGTACTGTCTGTTTAACGCGAAGAACAGGCTGACGATTTATGAGTATTGGAACTGATCCAGAATTCGAAGCCGACTCAGAGATCGAGCATACATTTCGCGCAAGGGCATGCCAGAATAGAGCAAGGCATAGAAGTGTGAATATGGCAGAAAACAATAACAATAATGAGACACCCGCAGTAAATCAAGAAGTAAACCAACCAGCGCAAGATCTTGTTTTTCTTGCGGCTGACCGCAATATCCCAATGAGGAACTACGCGGTGCCTAATCTCTATGAATTCTCGCCTAGAATTTCACGTCCAATAGTTGAGAAGAATGCACGTTTTGAGATTAAATCGGTCATGCTCGAAAGATTCAGAACACGGGGCAGTTTGGTGGTCTATAAGGTAAGGACCCGCATGCCCATCTTACCAGTTTTGTCAAAATGTGCGGTAACTTCTCCATTCCTGGCGTCACCCCATAAGGTATCAGACTATACCTCTTCCCTTACACCTTGAGGGATAAGGCTAAGAGGTGGGCTCATTCATTGGAGCCAAATGAAATAACTTCCTGGGATCAGTTGGTTGAACGGTTTATGAAGAAGTTCTTCCCTCCGGCAGTCAATGCAAGAAGACGAAAGAACGTGCTGAACTTTGAGTAGATGGATAATGAGACCCTAAGCACCGCCTGGGTGCGATTCAGACAGTTGGTGAAGAATTGTTCGCATATTGGGATACCCGATTGCGTTCTGATGGAAACGTTTTACAACGGCCTGAACATATCAATGCAAGCTGTTGTTGATGCCTTCACAGTAGAAGGATTTATGGATAAAACTTACACTGAAGCCAAGATCATCCTTGACCGCATCTCGTGGAATATAGATGAATGGGTAGATGATGGGTACGGAGGAAGAGGAAGAGGCTCCGAGAGAAGAAGAAATGATAATGCCATTGTACCTACGGATACAATGACAACATTGGCCGTCCATATGGCCGCGGTGACCTCTCTTCTATAATTGATGACGCTTAATCAAGGTGCCCTTTCCTGAGAATCAACGTAACCTAATGCACCGGCACAAGTGGCCGTAATAGTTTGTGTCCAATGTGGAGGGGGTTATTGCATTGCTAACGTATATATGAAATTCAATGCTCATGAGATGCAATACTACTGTTGACTATGCGATATTGGTTATAATTAAGTAGTATGCCCTGCGATGTCACAAGTTTACTTACAATAAAACCAAGTATAATTTCATCGCATGTTTCTAGGTATGATCCGAGGTCGAACACGAGGAAAAACGGTGTCAGTTACTGTGGTATGTTCATGGTGTATGCGACCGAGTTATACAATACTTTGGTAAAATTTGTGTACAGAAAGTAATTACAGAATATAAAAGAAATGTAAAGATGCGATAAAAGTACGATAAACCTAAGCTAGATGTATAAGATATAAGTTCTATGTGCAAGATACTAGGATTAGGGTTGGCTGTGAAGGCTGTGCAAAGGCATGGGTTGCGACGGCAAGTCTTGTCAGTAGTTTAGAAAAGAAAGATAAGTATACAAACAATGCAAGTCCTTAAAAGTAATAAAGGTACAAATATTGTTCGTTATTCTCTTGGTGTACACCTCTCGGTGATTGGCCGCATTTCCCACATGTCTGCGGTGAAACAGAGTCTAACGTAATGAACGCAAGGTTGCTTCCATGTCTAGAAGTACTACTCGCTTTAGTTAACTCACTCTTCTGACCTTCTCTCGATAGATCGTAATGACATCTTCACTTCTGCTCTCACAGGTGAAGATGTTGTCTAGCATGCTTTAGCTAAACGTATTGCATAACTTTACTTCATATTAAGTTATTGGAGATTCATATTGCTTATCAAAAGAGTAAGAAAACGTCATGGAGAAAGTGAATAATGGGTGAACGGAAACAGACAAAATATGATGGATGAAAACGATCAATGGAAAACTGCTTGCCCTGTGTTCGACCTCTAATTATTCTGAGAAACTTGCGTTGGAATTATACTTGGTTTCAGCGCAAGGAAACTTGTGACATGCATTACTCTATCGCATACTACAAGTATTTCATTAACAATGCATATATTTAGAAGTAGTGTGCATAAGCGATAACACAGCATAACCACATTCCATTTCCATTTCTAGCATTACAAGTTTATGGACTTGTTCATTCATTCATATTCATATTTATTCACATGCTGTAAGATATAAAATATCGTGTCAAGTTTATGGCACAATGCATGCACAACACGGAATTAGTTTTAATTATAACAGATCGCCACCAGGATTCCAGTCATCACAACAAACTCAGCATCAATCCTTCAATAGAGGTGGTCAAGCGTCGAGACATAGCCCAAAATGAGTACATAGTGCAGAATGACACATTATTAAAGAGCTAGGCGTCATCTATCAGGAACTTGGAGATACAAGTGAGACAGATTGCTAGTGAACTAAAGAATCGACCAGAAGGAGTGCTGCCTAGCAACATAGAAACTCCGGGAAGTAATAATGGGAAGGATCAATGTCATGCGGTGACATTACGAAGTGGTAGACCTCTAGTGGAGAAGAAGATGAACCTAAGAAATAACAATCCTTCAGCAGATGAGCACACAATGCACACAAAGGCATTTGAGGATCAAGAAGAAAGAACACTTGAAGCAATAAGTCATTCCGAACTGAGCACGTCCAATGTAGGAATGCCTGTGGTGCAACTGAATGCACCATTTCCTAGATACCTACAAAAGAAGAATGACGAGCAGCAATTCAAGCGTTTCCTTGAAATCCCAAGGCAATTGCATATTAATATAGAAGCCTCATAGCAAATGCCAAAGTATGTAAAATTCCTGAAGGACGTTCTAACAAAGAAGAGAAAAGTCAGTGAGATAGAAGTAGTGGCACTAGTGCAGGAATGCAATGCGTTGATCAATAACAAAATTCTTGAGAAGTAAAAAGATCTAAGAAGCTTTAAAATTCCTTGTTCAATTGGAGGGATAGATGTAGTAATGCGTTGTGCGACTTCGGAGCCAACATTAACCTCATGCCCCTTTTAGTTTTCAAGAAGCTAGGAATTGGTGAAGCGCAACCCACTTCTGTGATGCTTCAACTTGTTGATAGGAAAATCACGTACCCAGAAGGAAAGATTGAAGACGTTCCGGTGAAGGTTGTCAAGTTTATATTTCCATCAGATTTCATTATCTTATATTATGAAGCAAATCGGGATGTTCGAATCATTCTTGGATGCCCATTCCTTACTAATGAGAAGGTATTGATAGACGTGCACAAGGGAGAGCTTACTATGCACGTGGACAAATAGGAAGTAAAATTTAATGTGTTGAACGCATTGAAGTTCCCAGACAATGAACAATGTCAACATGACAATCCAATTGAGTTGCCTGATGATGAAGAAATGGACCAAATCTGCGAGGTCCATGAATTGGGTGAAACCATAAGAAAATTTGAACCGCTAAGTCTAAATGAGTGACAAACCAAACCAACGCAACCATCCTTAGAAGAACCATCAGCACGGGAACTAAAACCTCTACCTCATCATTTAAATTATGCTTTTCTTGGATCTAATAACACTTTGCCTATGATTATTTTAGCCAATCTCTCTGAGCCTAACGAGTGTTCTCTTTTGCATATGTTGTGAAGGCATACGCGTGCAATTGGGTGGACGTTAGCTAATATTCGTGGCATCAGCCCATCCTACTGCATGCACGAGATTCAACTAAAGGAAGGGAAAACTGGATTGATCGAGCCTCAACGCAGGCTAAATCCTGTAATGAAAGAAGTGGTGAAGAAAGAAATTATCAAGTGGCTCGATGTAGGGGTAATTTACACCATCTCTGACAGTAGTTTGGTGAGCCCAGCCCAATGTGTCCCCAAAAAGGGAGGCAACACTATGATAGTTAACAACAACAATGAACTCATTCCCTCGAGAACTGTCACAAGGTGGAGAATATGCATGGATTACAAGAAGCTCAATGCATCGACAAAAAAAGACCACTTCCCTCTTCCCTTCATCGATCAGATGCTTGATCAGCTAGTTCCAAAGAATTTTATTGTTTCTTAGATGGATACTCTTGATAAAATCAAATCCTTATTGACCCGTAAGGCCAAGAGAAAACAATGTTCACATGCCCCTTTGAAACATTCACATTTAGACGCATGCCTTTAGCACTATGTAACGCACCAGGGACTTTCCAAAGATGCATGATGGTGATTTTCACTGACTTTCCAGAATAGACCGTTGAAGATTTTATGGATCATTTTTCTATTTTTGGGGACTTCTTTCGATCTTGCCTAGAAAACTTAGAGGTTGTTCTCGCACGATACTAGGAAACAAATCTCGTATTGAATTGGGAAAAATATCACTTTATGGTGATTAAAGCGTTGTCTTGGGACAAAAGGTGTCCAAAGCAAGATTGGAAGTTGATGAAGCGAAAATTGATGTCATAGCCAAACATCCCCCACCTACAAACGCTAAAGCACTACAAAGCTTCTTAGGCCACGTAGGCTTCTATAGAAGGTTTGTGAAAGGATTCTTTCAAATTGTGTGACCTCTGAGCACATTGTTAGAATTAAACAGGCCCTATATATTTAATGAAGATTGCATCAACACATTTGATACATTGAAGTATGCATTAACAATAGCTTTGATACTCGGTAGCATAGTTGGGGCCAACCTCTGACGTCTGAAAATGGAGGGTTACACTTACAGAATTATTAAAGTGTTAGTAACTTCTGACCAAAAATGGTAACTAAATGACTATAGGAATAAGAGCTATTTTAGAGCTAGTGTTTGGTAAAAAATTGTTTGCTTTAGTGGAGTATCTGTCTGCCCCGAGGTTCTGTGGAGGCCGTTCATGTTGCTGGGAGTACGTGATCGAGGTGATCTCTGAGGACGAGCGCGAAGTGTTCATGCAGTGTTGCGATCGTATTGTTTGAGCATTCAAGGTTGCTGTGTTCGATCGTTCATGAGCAAGGAGCGTGGAGACGAGTCGACAAACGTTCATAGAATTCTTCTTGTTTATTTGATTATTCATTATATAATTTTTGTATTGATTGCATTACTGTATGCTTTGTTTACGACTGTAATTTGTAATCTTCATTCATGATTGTAATTTGGAGTGATCTATTTTCCACTGCTCATGGAAATCTCTAATTCGATTTCCTTCAATTGGTATCGGAGCCAGGTTACTCTGATATTCCAAATTACAACTCCGTTTTGAACTTCATTTGATAGTCGCAGTAGGTTTCTGCATTTGTGGTTAATTGTTTTCTGCATTTGTAGATGAAGTTGATGAATGTTTCAGGTTTAATTACTTTTTGTTAAAGCTTTCTGTAATTACAAAGTGTTAATTGTAAGGGCCCCTATGTATTTGGGCATAATTAACTTTGCATTCGAGTCTGTAATTCAAAAAGTTTGAGTTAGTCGAGTCTTTCATGATGAAGCTTCGAACCATGAAGATGCAGTTCTCAATGAAGAAGAAGACCAAACATTGGTCGTATTTTGTAGCCTCAGGTAAACAATCGTTGGGATTTAACTAAGCGATCATTTAGATTTTCTAGAGATCGTATAGTATTTTCTAAACGATCGTTTAGATAATGCTAAGCGATGGGGTAAATCATTTACACTATCACATAGTGTTGGTTGCCCGATCGCGTAGGCGCTGGAGGTAGACGATCGCAGTGGGAGCATGTGATGCTCATCTTTTAGTAGGAGGCGCATGCTAGATGATAGTGTAGTTAGTAAGCCTCATCGCTTAGTTACTACCTACACAATCGCGCGTATGCGATATGGAGGCGCTAGCTAAGTGATCGTTTAGGCGATGGTGCTTTGCAGCATCTAGTCATTTAGCTGATCGTGGAAGGCGGGCGTTGTGCGGAGCGCGTTAAGCGATCATGTACCTCAAGCTTCATTTTTTAATAAAGGTACATGATCGTGTAGTAATAGCTAAACGATAATTTAGACTTTTCTAAGTGATCATGTAGTAAATGCTAAATGATCGTTTAACTTCTAGAGCATTGGTAGGTGATAACAGGCAGAAATGCATGTTATCATAGTGCTAAGTTCTTAAACAATGCCGGCTTGCATTGATAAAATGTGTTAGATTTCATCAAAAAAGCATTAAGTTTATCATATTGCGGTCACATGCGTTCATCACAAAGGAACAGTTGGTTTTTATATTTTTATGCAGAATATGCGTTGACGCAAGGCGAAAATTGCGATCATAGGAAATCATTGGTCGAACGCAACATTACTGCAAGGCTTTGCAGTGATTTTGTTCGCAAACATCTGCTCAAGAAGGATTGCCGCAACATGGTGGGCGTATCTGGGTGAAAGGCATAATTAATCAAGATGGGACAGAAAGCTGATGATAGTCGAATCTGAATTAAGTTGACAGCCGCTAATCCGAATTAAGTTGACAGTCGCTAACGATAACAAATACATTCAGCTTTTCGGTGACAAATATTCGGCGCATCAGTCAGGGAATTAAAGCCATCCCATCTGTGTAATCATGAGAGAGAAGTCGCCCTTCACCCTGGATGTTCTATAAATACCCAAGGCATCCTTCAGAAAAGAAGTTCGAAAATTCACAAGTTCGGATCGTACGTCTTTGTCCATTGTTTTCATTTTTATTTTAAGGCAGAGTAGGAGAAGAGGAGAGACATCAGAGATCGCTCAGGGCAACTCGAGAGAGAACTCTGAGGTGTAGAAGCAGAGAGCGGGCCGACTCTTGCGAGAGCGAGATTATCTTTTGAGCACGAGTGAAAAGACAGTGTAAAAGCCTAGGAAGCAAGAGATTATTACTAGGCTCTTTATTCTATTGTTGCATTGTTGTTTTGTATTTCATCTTCATATTTATACAATAGAAGTTCTTATTCTACATCTGTTCACTCTTTTAGGACGCATGAGTAGCTAAACTAGTCGAATGGGTTGAGAAGAACTAAGCTAACATGACCTAGGAAGTTCATTGCTTGCGATCTTGTGTTATGCTTTGCCAAATATCCCTTTAGAGCTACTCGAGAGAGAGTCTAAAGAAAGAACCTAAGACTCGAGAGAGCTAGGTTTGAATCTAGACTTGAGAGAGCAAGATTAGAACTACATAAACAAGAGATAGAGACTTAGAGATAAGCTCTGTTTGCCAACCTTCATCGCATGCATCCTAGAGATAGGAATGATATTATGTGGTAGCCTTGTTTGTGTGTGTGTCATTTTTTCATCGCATAAACAAGAATAGAGGCTTATGTGTAGGTCTCATAGCCTTATTGCATATATTGCATGCATTCTAGCATGAGAAGCCGTAGCATTCGTACAAGAGATGGTTTACTATTGTATGCATGTTGCATGATCGCAAAGCATGAACGCATCCTAAGGAGTGTTAGCCGAAACCTTTCTCAACCCGTTCTCTGCATACTTATCGCATTTTCCATTGCCATCTCTCTTTTTAAACTCCGCCACATTTATTTATTTTTCATTACCACAATCAACAAATCAAATAACTTATTTGAGTTACCGGTTAGTACAAAGTTTTCATAAAAATTACCATCGCAACCTGTTTTCACAAGTGCCTGAGATCGACCCTAGACTTACCAGGAAACTCAGTGGTGTTTATACTTGGATTCCGCTGAGGAAACTTGAGTGCTCAACGTAATTTCATCATCACATATCATCCACAATTCCACTTCACAAAACCAAGCATCAGTAAGTGATAGAGCAAAGTGTTTTTTTTATCGTGTAGACGATCGCGGGGTGTTTAGTATACGATGGTTGGAGATGCGATGCTTTGCCCGAGAGGTTCGCTGTTTGAATTGGAGATGCTTGTAATGTATGGTGTATATCCCAAAGTGTTTGACATATAGTACAAAACCCACCTTAGGTTGTGCAATTATTCATGCATCATGTATTATAAATGTTATAATTGAGCATGAGGAAATTACTTCAAAGCATGCGCATGCATCATGAAATATAAGAGTTATATTTTGCATGCAGTGAGCATTATCATGCGTCATCCTTTTATTATAAGTGTTATAATCTAAGGGTGAATGGAAGCATGTTTTGCTTGTTTCATTGCTGTTTTGTATAAGTGTTATATAAAAGAAGTAGCAATAAATGCATAATGCATTAAGCATGACACTTAGGCTGTTTATAAGCATTATGAATTCCCTGCATGTGTTAGCTTAACATTGTGGTTGTTTTTGTTTATAAGTGTTATAAAGGAAATTAGACCTAAAATCAATAATTTAGAGTTGCATGCAGACTTAGGGTGAACTCAAGTTTTTAAAAGGGTTTTAAAATTGAATTGAGATAGACCTAAGTTCAAATGGTTCTAAAGAGTTTAGCAATCTAGATCAATCTTTTAAAACCGGTTTAATAGGATTAAATTGGTTGAATAAAAGATTAAATTTGTTGTAAATCTATCTTTAAGGGACCTTTTGTCTAAGCCCCTACCTGTGAACCTACTTGGAAAGGTGAATTAGATAGATTTTCAACAAGCATGTGAAAATTTGGTCAAAGATTCCGTTAAAGAGTTGAATGGATGATGATAAAAAAGTATTTCAACTATCCAAGGTAAAAGTTACTCTTGGCCAAACCTAAAAGTCACTTAGTCATAACAAAGAGCACATCGGACTGGCAGACGATGGGAGATGGCTGGCGTGTCGGGTTGGGAGAGAGGAAGAAAGAAAGAGAGCTGAAAGGAAGGAAATCCTAGACCTGATCCACGATATCCTTGTGAATGTAGCATGCTTGACATGTGGCTAGAAAATCGTGGATCCCTCGTGGACTCGGTTCACAATTTCAACCCTATTTTTGTCTATACTTTCAAACCAATCCTATTTTTGTCATAAATATTAAAATAACATTATTTTTAAAAAATCTTTATTTTAATTTGATCATTTATTATGAACATAAATTTATTATTAATTAAGTATTTATTGTAATTAATTATATTACTTCATTCATTATTAACATATCATATTTATAGATTTTTTTTTAATATTTTTTTATCAACATATCATGTTTTTATCTACTTTTTCACTTTTTATAAAATATATTGTTTATTAAAATATATTTTTATTGTATTATTTAATTAAAATTAAAATTATTAATGTTGAACTTAATTGAATTATAAAAATGGTTAAGGGAAAACTACCTTTTTAGTCCTTAAATTTTTAGGAATAGATACATTTAGTCCACGATTTCAATTTGGTCATTTTAATTCATCACTTTAGAAAATAGGTTTAAAAGATCCTTTAATCTTTTATTATTATTTTAAATGCATATTGAAACTAAAAGTAAAACAATATTTTTTTTTCTCTCTCTTACCTCCAATCCTCCCTCGTCTCTCTCTCTCTCTGCTCCCTCCACCATGCTTTCTTACCGAACGTGTAACATAAATTTTAAAAATAAATAAATAATTAAGGAAACCCATTTGGCCTTCTCAAATAATGTATAAGGTACCAATCTGTGCAAAATAATAGATGCATAAATGGTTAGGATTATGTATCTGTGATATATTTTCCATACCCTTTGGTCGATGTTCCTACTGATCTGAAAGTACTGACTGACCAATTTCATTAGGAGAATTAGTTGAGTTTTCCTATAGGTAGAATTAGCTCTAGTTTTGTTTGTTTTATACTTTTATCCTCTATTTGGTGATGAATCTATGAGCCTTTGAGGCAATATGGAAATCAAAGTTACTCGATATTTAAGACTTTAATATGAATCCTGATGGTTGTATTCGATCTCTTCACTTTTTCAGACGCCATCGAGTTCTTTGAGATGGTTAGGTATTCATTTCTTCCATATCAAACATTTGACTTCATCTTTCCAACTTTTTTGGTGAAATAGATGATTGTGATTTTAATCCCAATAACTTCACTTTTGTTGATGGAAATTTTTTTTAGAGAGTTATATTTTTAGTTTCAAGATTGCTAAAAGGTATAGGAAATTAGGAAGATTTTTCATTGTAAATTGAGGGGAAAAAAATATTGGGCAAAATAAATTAATGACCCACATATATCCTACACTTATTTTCAAAATGATCACTTGACTAAATCATCCAATTGAAGGTAGATTTAAGAGACACTACAAGATGTATTACCCTTTATCGAAGGTCTATAAAAAACCTTCGAGAAATATGTACTTTTATCGAAGGTTAATATAAACCTTTGAAACAAAATATATATTTATCGAAGGTGTTAGGAAAACCTTTGAAAAAGATGTACATTTATCAAAGGTTATCAAAATCCTTTGAAAAATGTATTACTCTTTATCGAAGGTCTTTATAAAACCTTCGAGAAATATGTACTTTTATCGAAGGTTAATAGAAAACTTTGAAAAAAAAAATATATTTATCGAAGTGTTAGGAAAACTTTTGAAAAAGATATACATTTATCAAATGATATCGAAATCCTTTGAAAAATGTATTACCCTTTATCGAAGGTCTTTAAAAAACCTTTGAAAAATACATACGTTTATGGAAGGTTATATTAGATACCTTTGAAAGAGATATATATTTATCAAAGTATATTAAAATCCTTTGAAATATGTATTATCCTTTATCGAATGTCTTCAAAAAAACCTTTGAAAAATATATATACTTATTGAAGGTTACAGACACCTTTGAAAGAGATATACATTTATCTAAGGATTTTGAAAACCTTTGAAATATGTATTATTCTTAATCGAAGGTTTTAAAAACTTTTGAGGAAATATCTATTTATTTATTTTTAAAGAAAATTTATTATGGAAAAAAACCTGTGGATATTTAATTTTTATAAGCACAAGTGATATTTATTTATTTTTATTCGGAAAGAATAGTCAAATTAATTATAGTTTTGGGAATTTCGTTTCCCTTTCAAGTAAAACATACCTTTTTTTTAAGTTTTTAACCTACCCAACCCTAGCCTATGCCCTATGGAGTGACCAAAGAAATGCTAACCAAAATTCCTACCTTGCCCTACCTTAGATCTCTAATTGCAATTTCTCACTTTCTTTCATTTCTTTCTTAATCGATGAACCTCTGATTCCCTTTCCTCAGCATCGATATGGCGCTAAATTTTGAATTCTTCACCCTCGATTCCAGCGATTCCATGTTTAACTTCTCCTAATCATCTTCCATTTCTACGCTTCTCTTTTTTCTTTTTCCTTCCCAGATGGAACCTCATGTTGGCAATAAGTTTCACCTTGGCCGGAAGATTGGTAACGGTTCCTTCGGGGAGATCTATCTTGGTTCGTCTGGTTTTTCTCCATTCCAGCTTCTCATTATGCTGCTCTATTACAATAACTAGATTTTAATGCTTCAATTCCATCCGTAGGTACTAATACACAGACGAATGAAGATGTTGCAATTAAACTCGTAAGTGTTCCGATCTTAATTCAACACTACGATTTTAGCTTCGCCTACTCTCTCTCTCTTCCTTCGCTTAGATGCGCTTATTTTCCCTTCCTTTTCCCCTCCAGGGTCGACGTTTGTGGTTCTGAACTCTATGTATCGGTGTATTTTACCACGAACTATTATCTTAATTACTAAGCCAACATTTGAATTATACTTAAGGTGCTCTGGACTTTGGTTTTGTATCAGATATACCAATTGGAGATGTTTTGAATGAGAAGAACATTGATGTGTAAATTGATGTTTCTATCTTCTTAGTATAGGAACGATTCATATGGCACTTAAAGCAAATAGCCGGAGTTTCCTGATTTAGTTGAGTGGAATGTTGATCCTCTCTGGTTATGCAACTTGGAGGGATAGTGAATGCAAAGAATTTTAAAGCAAATAGATTTTGTGTGTGTATTTAGTTGGGTTTTTGGATGCATAGTTATTTGTTCATTGTGTTAGTAATGCTTCATTGAGCTGAATACTGTAGACTTTGTTTTCTTAGTGAAACATAAATCTAATTTGCTTTACTTTTCTCATGTGTAGGAAAATGTCAAGACGAAGCATCCTCAGTTGCTTTACGAGTCTAAGTTATACAAAATTCTTCAAGGAGGAAGTAATGAGATATTTCTCTCCCTTTTTTCTGGATGGAAGTAAAATCGAAATGAATGCTTTCTCTTGTGACGCTTTCTTTTCATAATCTTTTGTTTGAACTCTTATTATGTTTTGCAGATACGTTAATGATAACCGATTAAATGGACCAATCTCGAGAGAACTTACTAGAATTACAAGTTTTAAACTTGTGTAAGTCTTTGTATAATTTCATCGTTGAAGAAAGTAATGTTGGACCCATGGGTTTGTAAGGTTGTAAGGTGAGAAGAAAACCATGCATTTGTAAGGTTGTACGCATGATTGGCCGAAGTATTGGCAAGAGGTTTTGCCAAGAGTTGCTCATGCATTGGGTATGCATGAGCAAGAGCAGAGAAAGCGAAATGTTGAACGCAAGGCACTGGGCAGACGATCGTGTAACAAATGAACAGAGCTACGCGATGAGATAGACGGTCATCTAGTAAGTGAGTGGCGCTACACGATGAGGTAGACGATCGTCTAGTAAGTGAGCAGTGCTACACGATGAGGTAGATGATCGTCTAGTAAGTGAGTGGCACTACACGATGAGGTACACGATCATGTAGGCGGGCACTGGATAATTGTGTAGAAATGCGGGGAGCTAAACGATGAGGTAGGCAATCGTATAGCAATGCGCGGAGCTAAGCGATGCGTTAGACGATCGTGAAGATGTGCACGGCGTTAAACGACGAGGAGTGAGCGCTTGACGAGGGCTATACGATAGACACAGTACTGCACAATCAGTGAAAGCGCTAGACGATAAGCGTAGAAGCTGGACGATAGTGCTAGAGGAGATAGACCACACGATGGTGCTAAGCGATGGGCGTGGGCGCTAGACGATAGTCATGCTCTGCTAAACGATGAGCAGACACGCTACACGATAGGTGAAATACTAAGTGATGGGCATTGGGGGATAAACGCAGGCGTTGGGCGATGACGTTAAGCGATAGGTGGATGCGTTAGACGATAAGGCGTCAGCTCTAAACGATAGAGGTAAACGATGGAGGTAAACGATAGCCTATGCACTTATTTACTAAACGATTGAGCTACACAATGGGCCGTTGGAGTTAAGCGATAGATGTAGGAACTAAATGATGGGGCGGGGTGTGACATGTTAGGATTGTCCACGAACTGAATATTAGGTTGTATTCTAATATTTTTTTCTTGTACATAAAAACAATTATACTTATTGTAATTTTTTTTTTATTGATGCTCATACTCTATTTTTGAAATACAAGAGATGTGTGGAAGAAACCAAAAGAATCATTATAAATTTAATGTATATCACACATGTGGTTCACAAAGTATACAACAAAGAGTTGAAAAATAGGTAATTAGATGAAAAATTACATAAACTTCTTTTAATTTAGTCAAATTATCTAATATATAATTTTTTCACTTAAATAGGTTCGAGTCACTAACGAAGAACCGAGTCGAATTAGAATTTCGGAGCTAACTTACTTGAGCAATAATGGATTGGCTGTGAATGAAACTACACAAGAGAAAATGGTAAGTACAAAATAATGGATAAATATGATGTTATTGGTTAGAGTTTGAGTAAAGGTCATTAATTTATCATCTATGTTGCTCTGTTCTAGAAATGATTGATTTAAAGAAGTCTCTAGCTTATCCCCTCATAATTCTTAGACTATTGTCTGATAAGCTATAGAACATATCTTGTTCAAGCAAAGTCTTATCTATAGAAAACTCATATCATTGTCCTACGATATTTAACATTGTGAAGTATGAATATTTCAAACTAGTAGTTTCCAAGTTTTCAACTTGTAGACTAAACAAAAATTATAGTTAGTTTAGACTATAGTGTCATTTTAGAGTTCTAGGAATTGGATCAAACTGATGCAGTCCAAGATCTTTCTATATTATATAAGTTTAAAACTTCTCCAATATCTTATTTGTTTTACTTTTTTCCCTTTTCTTTCACTATTTCTTAGGAAAATTGCTCGTTATTTTATTTTTTTTTCAATTTTTCTTATGCTCTTCCACAAAATCTAACATTCCATAGATTCCGATGCAATTTGAATCAATAAAATGAAAGAAATGAAAATGGAATTCCTAGAATTTGGTGAATCTGAAATGGGTTTAATCCATTTGAAATAAAGATTCAGTCCTCAGGACAAAAAATAGGCTTATTTCAACATCACCAATGAGTGTGTTATTAAAAGAAGTCTCATCTTTACAGGATTGCCTTCTAAACATTTCCCTAGAGCTTCCAGTACAGAATGGTGGCCACATCCTTTACCTAACAAAGACATGTGTTTGTTTGTTGTAAAAATTTGAATTTATATGTGTTAATTTTGAATTATAATATGTGAATTTGTAGTTGTAGTCAGAACTTAAATCATATGCTTCTCAAGTGATTGATGGTATACTTAACATGAATGAGGATGAGATTTTTGTACGAGTATTTGGACCAGAGAAACACGGGCGTGTTCGTGGTTATGGAGTAGGTGTTACTCCTTGTGAGTTTTTTGGATCATCGTCTACTATACGCAATCTTGAGTAATGAGTCCGAACAACAACTTCAAGAATCTGAACAACAAAAAAAAGAATCTGAACAACAAAGAGAGGTTAAGGTAGAAGCACTTAGGCATCAAATAAGCAAATTAGAAAATCGTTTTGAGGATAAATTTCAAAAAATAATGACAGAGATGCATAAGAAATTTGTTTCTAGTTGATCAATTGTAGTTTGATGTTATAGAATTTCGATAGCCTTTTGGTGTACTTTTATGACATATAAGTTTACTTCCATTCATATCATTATCTATTTTTTCTATTCTATTCTTATACTTTGTAATTCATGGTACTACATGTAGATGAATTAGTAAAAACAACCTTTTGAGATTTGTCAATAAATGTGCTAAAAGGTTTTGTAAGAGAATTTTCGAAAGATATACAATTGTTGATAAATAAGTTTTTATGAAGGTCTTAAAATTTTTGAAAATAACATGATAAGCCTTTAAAAATAATGAAAACCTTCGAAAAAGGCTATTTGATAATAGATAATTATTGATAAATAATTTGACAATTTTCGAAGATATATAACCTTTGAAAAATAATAATTTTCGAAAGTTAATCAACCTTTGAAAAATAATACTTTTTGAAGTTAGTAAATCTTTGAAAAGGTTTTTTTGACGGGATCTATTTCGACACTTTTCAAAGGTTGAGATAACCTTTGAAAAAAAATGTATTGAAGGTCTATTAAATGTTTTTTTTGAAGGTTTTGACCTTCGAAAAGGTCAATTTTCTTGTAGTGAGATTGGGAGAGACAACTCAACATATTGAGTTTCCCCTTTGTTATGAGTAAACTAGTGGGACTAAACTATGTTGATTATTATATAAGCCTATGATAGAGCATTTTTTTAATATGTGTGGTTTTGTTGCATTGTTGATCAAGATATTTCACATCTTTATAGATTGCATGAAAATTTAGCAATTTTATCCTATTGCTACATTTGAGCATAATATATATACATACATACATATATATACATACACACACACATATATATATAATAAGTATATATTTGGCACATGTGGCAAGGAAGTAATAATATTGTTGTATTATTTTTTTAACCTTAGATGGGTTGCTATTGTGATCTACTTGAGCATGTCTATTAATATGTTAGCATGAATGGAAATAATATTCCATGTGTGTTATATTTCACAAAGTTTATACATGATTAAATTGTCATGTTCGGCCACTAAATTTCATGAAGTTGAACAGTATTATTATAACTTTTAAGTTGAGTTTGGCCCTAAAATTATTTTTTACTATCACTTCACTTGTTTTTGTATGAAAATATGTAAATTCCATCATTTTTATGTTGAAGTTTGTAGAATTGATGGTAATTTAAGATAGTGGATATTTTATAAGGACTTTTCATGGGTGTATAACTATCTTCGTTCATATGAGGTTTTTTGGATCAAACCCAAAAGCAAGGCCATTTGGACTTATGTCCAAAGTAGATACAATATCATACTATTGTGAAGATATTTGGAGGGTTGTTATCCCTAACAAGTGGTATCAAAGGCGCGTCCTTAGTTTAGCCATGTTGATATAATCCTTAGATGTCGAACAAAGATGTGATGAAATCTTGAAAGTAGCCATGGTATGATCCATGGTTGAACTCTATCAAATAAGCAATATGCTCTAGTGAAAAGGAGTTAGCCTAGATAAGAGTTAGCTAGTTGGATGACTACTTCACGAGAGGATCAGTTGGTCATTTGTTCGAGGAGAGGATTGATGGAAATACGACTAAAGTCCAACATATATATATTTTCAATTGATTGAAAGTATAGAGATTTTATTTTATCGAGCATGTCTAGAATCTTGAAAAGAGAAAATAAAGATTCATGATTGATGGTTGTTATGTGATTTAGAAACTTATAAAGAGACATCATGAATTAAACATGAATCTTCAATTTCGGAAAGAAAACAAACCAGTTAGGTTTAAATAGATCTTCAAATATTTTGATGCATATTTTAGTATGACTAAAATACTTGAAATAGTTACTATAAAGCCTTAATAATATTTGTATAATACATCACATGGATGTAAAGAAGTTATTTGCTCAAGTTGTTTGAGTTGATTATGTGAATATTTGTTAATATCCTTTCATACATGTGTTTACACAAACTTATTTGAGCTAATTGTGTGATTGTTTGTTCGTATGTTAATGATATACCGATCTTTGCTGCAAACATAGATGTAAGTAACAATAATAAGTTATTTATGTCCTTATAATTTGAAATGAAAGATTTAGGTAAGGGTGATGTGATACTTGGTATTAAGATAAGAAAAACTAAAAATGGTTATTTTATTTCTTTATGACAATCAGATTTGATTGTTTTGATGATATTCCTGCAAGAACACCTTATGATACTAGTATGAATCTTAGGAAAAATAAGGAAGATAGTGTTTAACGATTTGAATATGCAAAGATTATAGAAAACGCTATGCTTTTATGAACTAAACTAAACCTATTTTTGCATATGTTGTGAGTAGATATACACATAATCATGATAAAGATAATTTAATTGCTCTTCGTCATTTATTAAGGTATCTTGATGATACAATAGATTATTGTTTGTATTTAATGTTTTTTGTCATTTTAGAAGGGTAGTGTATGCAAACTGGGTAATTTAGAATGATGAAGTAAGCTTTACTATTGGATGTGTTCTTATTGGGTAGAGGAGCTATTTCATGGAAGTGTGAATTTATTCTTCTAGAATTAGTAAGACATCAGTAAGAGTGGCTTAGAAGCTTACTGAGAGATATACCATCGTAGGGGGCATCAGTATCAATCTCTTTGTATTGTGATTCAACAACTGCCATAGGAAATACCAGGAATAGTGTGTATCATGGCAAGAGGAGGTATATATGCCTTAGACATGAATCTGTAAAAAAGTTACTGAAAGAAAGATTATCTCATGGGAGTAAGGTCTGAGAGGAATTTAGCATATCTTCTCACTCGAGGCCTAACAACGAGAGTAATTCTAGGATTTTCAACAAGTATGAGAATAAAAAAATTATAGAGATCCATAGCCCTTTATCTGGGTGGTCTACTTCGATAGACTTGATGGTCCATAGCACTTTATCTGGGTGGTCTACTGCGATAAACTTGATGGTCCATAGCCTTTTATTTGGGTGGTCCTAGTACGGACTTGATGGACATAACTAAAACCTTTAAAACTTCCATAGCCCTTTCTTTGGGTGGTCTTTGTCGAGATTGGTGTCCTCAATCTCTCTTGTATTCTTGTAGTTTGTAAAAATTTTATAAACAAATTGTTATTAATACAATAATTATTATATTATGACCATACATTCAATCCAATAAACAAAGATCCTAGGTTATTTTATGTAATTTAAACATATACGTAGAGACAAACAAGTGGACCGTGTTTAAATGATAACCTAAACAATTTGTAGTAGATTGATTAGGTTGGGTATCTTATCCTGGTGACACATTGGATATGGCCTGCTTTTACATGTTACAAGTGTTGTAAAGTGCTACAAACGATATGATCCTGATCACTCATGTGGAGACATGTGAGCGAAGGTATCCTATACAAAGAGTTTGAATAATACTTGGCCACGAAATGAATAGCCCTATTATATAACACCGTTAATAGTAGAGACTTACATTTCACAAGGATAACCTTAGGTGACATGACTTAAATCCTGAGTGAGTTGTAAACTCCTGCCTATAAAGGCAGTCCTTTGATTTGTACGGGTAAGAATGGCCAGATTGCCAACACAATATGGCTAACATTTTTTGGATTTTTCTAATTGAGGAATTGGGAACACAGCTACACAAGATGAAATTCACTCATTCCTTGATGTTGAGGTAAGTAGAGAAAATACTCCTTTAAGGACTGATTCTAGGGATTGAACAATGTGGCCGCACTTGGCTCGAAAGGGATTTAGTCATAGCTGGACTATGACTTATTGTTCATTAGAGGGTCTATGGTACTTAAGAAGTTAGATGTAACTACAGGAGCAAAATAATAATTTTGATTTACCTGTACTTACGAGCAATTTGTGAAAGGTCATCGCACTGTTGACTTGTTATAACCAATGGACACATAAATATATCTGTAGTGCGAAGAGTGCAGTTGTTGGTCTTTGGTGAAGTGATCGATAGTTAATTGATGTTGGGCAATATAATTAAAGAGTTTAATTAATTTTTTAAGTACCATTGAACTTAGATTTACAGGTCCATAAGGTTCCCTTTGTAGCTCAACAGGGATTATTGAGAATTAATTTTTGTTTAATTTGAATTGTTTAAATTAATTGAGGGAATTAATTATATGTGATATAATTAATATAATGTATTTGATACATTATAATATAAAATTTATTTTGAGAGGAATTAAATATTTCAATATGATTCAAATATTAATTACATTGATGAGATTCATATAATTAAATTTGGGCTAGTTGCATAAATAGAATTGAAGCCCAAAATAAGAGAACATGTAGTACAATGATAAAATAATTGCATATATAGATCAAAAAATGGTAAAAGACTAAAAAACCCATGCCTAGCCACCATCTTGTTTGCTTCTTCCCAGTTTTCTTAAATTAAAAGCTATCACTGATAATAGCTATCAGTGGACACTGATAGCTACTATCAACTGCTATCGTTGATAGCTTCTATCAATTATTATCGATGATAGTTGCTATTAGCGATAGCTTTCAATTTGAAAAAAATTAATACAATCGTGAAATATTAGCTTTTAATTTGCTATCAATTATCAGTAACTATCATTGATACACTTTCATCAATTCGAATCAACCTTAAAATATTAACACTTAAGGCTAGTGGCTATCATCGATAGATTTCTAAATATTGATCAATTTTGAAAGAAGACCAACAACTTTGATTACCACAATAGCTATCACTAATAATTTTTTATCATGGCTATCACTGATAGCAACTATCAGTCGTTGTCACTGATAGACTTTCATCAATTTGAATCAACCTTGAAACATTAATACTTAAGGCTATCAATGATAGAGTTCTATAACTAGTTATCATCTTTGAAAGAAACTCAATATATAGATATCACCTAAGTTCTATCACTGATATCACTAACATCACTCATATTGTAACAACTCACGTTGTATAGAAACATTATAGAAAATTAAATAATGAATGTTAATTAAAATTGAAGATTAAATCTAGTTATTAGTAAACAAATTCTAAGTTTAAGCCACTAAGTTTAAAATTTGGCCTATAAATCTTATTGGTAAATAAATAACAAACATAATATTGATTTGAAAATTAAGAAAATATCCAAGTAAGGAAAAAAAAAATCTATAAAGTAAAATAATGACAATATAAGAATATTTTGAAGAAATTGGAAATAATAATAATAATAATATTAATAAATAATATGTAGAAGGTTTAAGATAATAATGATAAATTTTGTTTTAAAAAAAGGATAAATATATATATATAAAAAGATAAAAGATAAATATAAAAGAAAACAAACATTAAAAAAAACAAAAAAAATATAAAAGAAGATAAGCATAAAAAAAAGAGAGATAAATATTAAAAAAAAGATAAATATATATATATAAAAAGATAAATATAAAAGAAGATAAACATTAAAAAAAATTAATATAAAAGAAAAGAAAGAAAAAAAAAAGAAAAAAAAGAAGATATATATATATATAGAAGATAAACATTAAAGAAAAAAAAAAGAAGAAGAAGAGATATATATATAAAAAGGAGACATACATTAAAAAAAAAAAAAGAAAAGAAAAGAAAGGGAGGTCGGTTAAAACTTCCCTATAAATCGATAAGTGGGGCACTTTGTTGGAAAATTAAAAAAAAAAAAAAATAAAAGAGAGAAAGAAGAATCAAAAGCATTTCAAGACCAAATCATAAGGAACAATTAGGATTGCAGTAATGGTAAGTAGTTTATCTCACCTTCTCTTTAAGTGTTTTATAGTAGTGTACCTTTGATATGTTGTTTTATTATGTTCTTATTGTTATGTTGCATTTTATGTTTAAAACACGTTTATCTACAGGGGACCTTATGCATTATATTTGTTCGCGATCATGTTAAGATCAAGAAGTTATGCTTCCAGGGCTGGTAGGGCATGTATGGTTGCATCTTTCTAGGCCCAATCTTATGTTATGTTTATGGTAGAGACTAGTAGGGTATGTATGGTTGAACCCCTTTAGTCCAATCTTAAGTTTATGCTAATGGTTGATGTTGGATACGACTCTGGCCCTACTGACTCCACGACCTGCTAATCATCAAATGCGTTAGTTTTCGCTTAAGTCCTCATCTTTCTACAAGGGCAGAGGAACTTACGTTGGAAGCATAACCGACCACTTCATTTTATTATAAGTTTATGTTTTGCGTCCCAATCATATATTTTCATGTCATGTTATATGTGACTATGCATTTGGTCACTACCTTAAGTTAGAACTACTTACTGGATATATTATATACTCATCCTATTTTACAGATTTTGTAGGTAAGGACACAACGTAGGTGGGATGACTGGACGTCGCTCAAGTGGCCAACCATCAAACTCACTATTTTGGTCATATAGGCATTTTGTTCCACTACGCTAATGTTTAAGGATCCTGGTGTTTTATAAAATAAGCTTTTGTATAGTTTTGATACCTAATTCATAAAATTTTAGCTGTATTCTTTTGAAATTTTTACGAAAATGCATCTTATGATAGAAAATCTAAGTATGCATGTCGTAGTGGTTGGACCTTATTTTGTAAGGACCTGGTCGTTACAGTTTGGTATTAGAGCATTTGGGCCAAATAGACTCTATTGCATTAGAAGAGTCTTGGCATTTGATGGTTCGGCCTGTTAAGTGATGCCCACAGTTGTGTTAAATACGCTGGCAAGTGGAATTTTTAAATAAGTAATTTAGTAAATAATTTAATAAACATAAGTATGAGTAAATAAATAAATAAATAAAAATGTAGGATTATATTGTTTCCTTGTTATGAAATAATGTGTGTGTACCAAATGGCACCACAACAAGTTCCAACACGATAAAGCAGATCTCGAAATGAACCCACAGTGGATCAAAATCTAGGACATGGACAAATGCCTTTTGTGTTACTTACACCAGAAGCACTACAAATACTAATACAGAATTTAGGTAATGGAAGTACAACCTCGTCAACTGCACCAATAATCAATGATACAAATGACTAAAAAATCATTCGAGAATTCAGGAAGATCAATCCTTCAATATTTGACGAATCCTCCATGGATCCAACTATAGCATAAAATTGGATAACATAAATAGAAACTATTTTCCGCCACATGAATATCCCATAAGAACAAAATGTAAATTGTGTCACCTTCATGTTAAGAGGTGATGCAAAGTTCTAGTGGGAATGCACACAAAGAACAATCAAGGGTTCGATCTCGTGGTAGCAATTTAGTCAGGCTTTTTAGAACAAGTATTTCTCATTGACAGTAAGATACCTGAAGGAAGTGTAATTTCTTAATCTTCATCAAGGAAACATGTCGTGTCGTAGTATGAAGGAAAATTCGATCGCTTGTCTCATTTTGTTCCCCAGCTAGTAGACATAGAAGAAAAGAAGGTGGAAAGGTTTATCTGATGATTAAAAGAAGGCATTCGAGGCCCGATTGCTGCCTCTTGACACAAAGAGTAAGCACTTGCCCTCGAGTCGGCCTTACTCATGGGCGTTCCTAAATGAGGATTAATATCAAATCAAAAGAGGAAATTCAACCAACATAGCTTCCAACATTCACAACGACGAGCGAAAAATACCCAAGATACTCAGGGCATACAGTCACAATAGAAGAGCCAATTTTTCTATCCTAAGTGCGGAAATTATGGAAAATACAATCAGGGGCAATGTCTTCGAAACATAGGAGTATGTTTCCATTGTGGCCAAACAGGTCACTATGCAAAGGCTTGACCAAATCTCGTCACCCAAGTATCAACTGCTCAGACCACCCAGCCTACCAAAAACAAGGTTATCCAGTAGTAGAAAGGACAATGTTTGCTATTACATGTCAAGAGGCAGAGAACCAAGATATAGTTGTTACAGGTATATTACCCATCCTCGGGTATTATGCCTTTACTTTATTTGATTCGGGCTCTAGTCATTCATTCATCCTTACAATATTTGTAAAACATGCTCAACTAACATCAAAGCCCTTAGGCTACATTCTATCTGTAGCTACTCTTGTCGGAGTATCTATGCTGGCCAGCTCAGCGGTGGAAAACTACAAGTTGTCAGCATCTGGACATAAACTAGGGATGACTTTTATCATGCTAGACATAAGTGATTTTATCATAATACTAGGTATGGAATGGTTAGCAGCAAACTATGCAAGAATAGATTGCCATAATAAAGAGGTCATATTCACCTTTCCAACAGGAATCAAATTTAAATTTAAGAGTTCTAATATACAATCAGTCCCAAGAATAATTTCAGCCTTACAAATTAAGCATTTTCTCAACCATGGGGCTTAGGCATATCTAGCAAGCATGGTGGATTTACAAAAAAAAAAGGATGAAATTAAAGCCATTCTTGTAATAAGAAAGTTTGAAGATGTATTCCCAGAAGAGCTTCCAGGTGTACCATCTAGTCGAGAAATAGAATTCTGTATAGACCTAATTCCTGGAGCTGAACCAATATCTAAAGCACCATATAGAATGGCGCCTGCGGAGTTAAAAGAACTCAAATAACAATTACAATATTGTTAGATAGGGGATTTATACGCCTTAGCGTGTCTCCATGGGGAGCACTTGTCTTATTTGTTAAGAAAAAGGATGGATCAATGCGTTTATGTATAGATTATCGGGAGTTAAATAAGTTGACAATAAAGAATAAACACCCACTCCCACACATTGATGACTTATTTGACTAATTACAAGGAGCCTCAGTATTCTCAAAAATAGACTTACGATCTGGATATCATCAACTGCGAATCAAGGAATCTGATATTCCAAATACTGCTTTCCGAACAAGATATGAGCATTATGATTTCGTTTTGATGCTCTTTGGATTAATTAATGCCCCAGCAACCTTCATGAACTTAATGAATAGAATTTTTAAGGACTATCTTGATAACTTCGTAATCATGTTCACAGATGGCCCTGGTTTATTCCAAGTCTGAGGCAGAACATGAAAAACATCTTAGGGATGTCCTTTTAACGCTGAGGAATAAGAAGTTGTATGCCAAATTCTCCAAGTGTGAGTTTTGGGTGCGATAAGTTGCCTATTTAGGGAATATTGTATGACAAGAAGGAATCTTAGTGGATCCTACTAAGATTGAAACAGTTAACAAGTGGCCTCGTCCAACAATGGTCAATGAGGTTCAAAGCTTTCTCAGATTAGCAGAATATTATAGATGATTTGTGAAGAATTTCTTAAGTATAGCATTACCCTTAACTAACCTCACCAAGAAGAATAATCCTTTTGTTTGGAACCAAGCATGTGAACAAAGCTTCCAAGAACTAAAAGAAAGATTGATCACAACCCTTATCCTCACTATATCTGACGGATCAGGGGGTTTAACAATCTACAATGACACATCCAAAAAGGGGCTTGGTTGTGTCTTGATGTAGCACGGTAAAGTAATAGCATATGCTTCAAGATAACTTAAACCTTATGAATAAAACCATCCTGTCCATCACTTGGAGATAGCAGAAGTAGTCTTTGCTTTAAAGATATGGAGACATTACTTATATGGGGAAAAGATCCAAATCTATACATATCATAAAAGCCTCAAGCACTTCTTTACCCAAAAGAAGTTAAATATGAGGCAACAAAGATGCTGGAATTGGTCAAAATGCTACAACTATGAGATCCTCTTATTGGGGTTGATGCCCTAAAGTCTCGTGTCCTGTAGTTTGTAAACAGTTTGCATGAATGCTTGTGTTGTTAATATATGGTATTTACTTCACATCTTGTATTTTTGCTCAGATGCTTATTTTATTTGCATTACCACAAACCAATAAACATAAAATCCCTAGTTATCTATATGTGACTCAAGCATGTATGTGGTGACATACAAGTGGTTCATGTCTTGAGTACTAACCAAAATGGTTTATAGTATATGGATATAGGAGGGAAACCTCATCCTGGTAATGCTACGGATGCGACCCGCTTTGTGGAATGGTCACAAGTGTTGTGACTTGTCATAGATTGTCTGATCCTGATCATTTGTGTTGAGGACATGCGAGCGGAGGCATCCTATACAAAGAGTTTGTATAAGACCTGACCACGAAGTGTTAACGTCTCGTTATATAACACCATTCATGACAGAGACTTCACTTCACTAGGATGACCATAGGTACATGATCTCAATCCTGAGTGAGTTGGGAACTCCTGCCATTGAGGGCGGTTCTTTGGTTTGTATAGGTGTGAGTGGCCAGGTCGCCGATTCAAACCTACCATTTTGGGGATTCGACTGATTTAGGAGCTGAGAACTCAGCTACACAAGATGGAATTCACTCCTTCCCCGAGGCAGGGGTAAGTAGATAGATAGCTCCCTTAAGGGCTGATTCCGGTGCTTGAACGATTTGGCACCACACACCTTCTCTTGGCTCGAGAGGTATTCACACATAGTTGGACTATGTTGTATTGTTCATTAGAGGAATCAGTGGTACTTAAGGAGTGAGATGTAACTATAGGGGGAAAATGGTAATTTGGCCCAGCTGTGGTTACAAGCATCTATGAAGGGTCATCGTACTCGTGATTGGTTATATCCGATGAACACAAAAATATATCTGTGGTAAGAAGAGTTCAGCTATTGGTCTTTAGTGGAATGCCTGACAGTTAACGGATGGTGGATCTCGTGGCTAAAGAGTTTAGTCAGTTATTCACGAACCATTGGAGCTTCGAGCCACAGGTCCATTAGGTCCCCTGGGTAGCTTGAATAAGGTCGAAAACCAATATTTGGGTTAATTTGAAATGTTTAAATTGACAAGAGAAAGTTCGATTATATATGATATAATTGGACTGGTTAATTATATATGATATAATTGGCTAAATGTATGAGATACATTATTTTGGAGGAAATTAGATATAAATATGATTTATATCAAGTAGAGGAGAAAATACTATAGTATATATGTGTTATCAAACTATAGGTTAAAAATATAATATGATTATATTTATTAATTAATTAGTTGGTTAATTATATGATAATTAATCCAAAATTCACGTTCGAAGGTGGGTTAGTAGGGCAACGTCAGTTATTGTAACCGATGAGTTAAAATGAGAATGGTTTTCATTTTGATCAATCGTCCAAAGAATTCGTAAGAGCGTGCACTAGAGAATAGAGAACGATCGCTTACGTAAAACGAGAGACTATACGATAGCTCCTTTCCGCCTAAACGATCGTCTACCCCGCGCCTAAATGATCGCACGCTATTTTCTACATGATCGGATAGCTTCTATAAACGATCGTATAGTGTGTCGATTTTGCTAAACGATCGTATACCTTTTTCTAAACGATCGTTTAGTAAATCCTACACGATCGTGTAGCTCCTCCTAAATGATAAGCATTCTTCTATGCAATAGCGTCTTCTTCCCTCCCACTTGCTTATCGCCTACACGATTCATGTTTCCTCCTTCCTCTACCAAATTGACCAAAGACCATCCTTTGGGTTTTCACTCCGAGAATACCCGGGGCACTTTAGTTGTGGTGTCATCCCCGCGGCGTTCGTGTTCGTGCGTTGTTTGTGCTGCTATTGTTGACGCTGCTGCTGCGTGTTCGTAGATCGCTTGGAAGGTTCTGCTACTTGGAGTTCCGAAGTGTGAAGAACGTCTTCAACTGGTATGGAACTCTTTCCCTTGTTATTTTCTTATTCATAGCATGCCAATAATTAGTGTTTGTTTGCATAACTGTTTATGTTGGATCGATATGGCAACTTTAGAGGGTGGGTGAATAGGGTTTAATTCAACATTTTTTTCTAAAGTAACCCAATTAAACTAATTAATACACTTTTTATAAACAATAAGAAAAATCAATTTATGCAACAAATAAGATGAAAAATAGTGTGATAATTTAATTCTATCAAATTTTGGCAAATAAATAAGAACAAACTAAAACGTACAATAAATTGCTTAAATTAATTGCAAAAATAAAAAGGAAAGAGTTAGAGAAAAAGACACCGTAATTTTTATAGTGGTTCGGTTAAACTCGACCTACTCCACTCTCAAGCGCCTCTTGGGAATTTGAATAAAATCTTTCCGACTCTTTTCACAGATTAGAGCCCAACTGTTACACCACCGCTCCTTTTACGGGTTCAAGAGCAAACCCAATCATTTCCATAGTTTAGGATCAAACCGTTACAAATGTTGGAATTTTTTAAGAACACAATACAACTCTCACTAGAGTGGATTTACAAGTTTAAGCACTGAACAAATTTATCCTCACAATACAATAACACACTCTCAAGAATAAGATGAAATAAAAACAATTGGGAGCTTAGAGAGAGAAATAATGGGAACCTTTGAGTTTTGGAGGATTATGAAATGTAAAATTTGTTAGTACAAAATTTGGAGAGGAATATGGTTTATATAGAGATGGAAAATTTTTTAGAAACCACAATTAATTTGGACCATTGGATTTTGGAAAAGAAAAATCAATGGTGGAGACTTTAAACTAAACTAGTCGTTAGATATAAACAAAATATAATATTAAATTCCTTTTCTTCTGAAATTCATTTTCTTTTTAAAATTAATCCAAAACATAAAAAAAAAATACCATTTTTCAAAAACTAGCCGTTAGACACAAATATAAAATAATATTTATTCATTTTCCTTTTAATTCATTTTCTTTTTAAATTCATTCTTTTTAAAGTCAATCCAAAAATAAAAAGAAACATACCATGTGTAAAAAAAACTAGCCGTTAGACACAAACATAAAGTAATATTAAATTTATTTTCCTTTTAAATTTCTTTTAAATTTCATTATTTTTAAAATCAATCCAAAAATGAAAAAACATACCATGTGTAAAAAACTAGTCGTTAGACACAAACATAAAATAATATTAAATTTATTTTCTTTTTAAATTTCTTTTAAATTTCATTTTTTTTAAATCAATCCAAAAATCAAAAGTCCATCATATGTTAATGTCTTAATGATCCATCATTCAACCAATATGTTGTCACATGTCTACATGCAAATGGTTTGGTTATGCCACGTCATCCACCGCGGTATTTTCTCTATAGACTTGTTTCGGTCATATCGTCTTCGTTTTAGCTCCGATTTGAGTGATTCAAGAGGTGTTGGAATCGTTGTTCCGAGCTCTATGTTAAGGACATATTAAAACACTAAAATTTTCAGTAATTAAAAATTGAGTTTTTTTTATCTTCAAAACATTGATCAATTAATTAATTAAAATTAATTAATTTGAGATTAAGGGCTAAAAAGCCAACAGTATGTTTTGAATGTATAATGTGTATTTCGGTCACGGTGAGATTGAAGTGATCCGAACGTGCTCAAGGAACTCTTAGATATGAGATTCTTCAATTGGTATCAGAGCTAGGTTCTGATACTCTGATTTCTTCTGTTGCAACGAAATGACTTTTACATTCATGGTGGGTGCATTTCTACGCTTTTTAATTTATTAAAGTTGTTGTGGATGTGCAGATTAATGGATGTTTTCGGGATGATTAGCTTCAGTTTGATTTAGATCCTTTTACATTTGCGCTTGTTTGTAAAGGCCCCTGCGTTTTTGGGTATTAAGAATCGAAATCGAGTCTGTATTCAAAGTTTGTTTGAAGTTAAGTCTTTCGAAGAAGCAGATCTGTGCAAGCGTTGCATAAGAGTAGTACACGATTTGGGCAAACGTTGCGATTCTTCGAGGAAGGAGGCGATCTAGGGTTGATCGCATTGTGCAGAAGATGTTCTACGCGATCGTTGTTGATCACATCGTAAAGATGAAGGAGTACGCGATCGCTGTTGAACACATCGGTTAAACGATGTGGTATGCGATCAAGAGTTGATCGGATTGTTTTGACGATCGGGTATGCGATCGCCAAGTTTAACGTCGTGTAGACGATGAGATGCTCGCAGATCGCTTAACGCGCGTGCGCTAGACGATTGTTTAGGTCAGCAAGCTTCATCACTTAGTAACTGACGAAATGATCGCTTAGCATTGCAAGGTAAATTGTTTACCTAGTTGCATGCATCGTGTAGATGATGAGATGCTCGCAGATCACTTAACGCATGTGCACGCTAGACAACCATTTAGGTCAGCAAGTTTCACCACTTAGTAACTAACTAAACGATCGCTTAGCATCGCAAGGTAAATCGTTTACCTGGTTTCACGCATCGGTTAGACGATGAGATGATTGCATATCATTTAAAGCGTGCATGCTAGACGATCGTTTAGGTTAGCAAGCTTCATCGCTTAGTAACTGACTACACGATCACTTAGTAACGCAAGGTAAATCGTTTACCTATCATCGGGCTACACGATCGCATAGACGATCAGGATTTGCATCCTTGTCGTCGTCTACGCGATCGTTTACTTATGCTCCTATCGTCTAATGCGCACTAAATGATCGTCTACCCACTGGAGTTTACTACACGATGAAGACCTCTTGGCGGTTCAAGACTCGGTTCACGAGTGAACTGGTTTGCTCGATGAAAAATGTAATAGATAGGGTTTTTTCATTCAGGCTTTTGTAAAGGCTCATCCAAGTTCATTAATCATTTATTTATTACATGCGATGTATGTTTTTATATGTCATATGGTATGCATATATAGGAAATCCCACCTTAGGTTATGCAATAGTCATGCATCATCTCTTTATTGTAATTGTTATAATTTAGAGAAGCATGATTTAATTACGTAAGACCATGCTCATGCATCATATAAGAGTTATATTTATGCATGCATAAAAACCATTGACATGCATCATCTTTATATTATAATTTTTATATTATAAGGGTGAATGATAGCATGTTTGCTTGGTTGTTACGCGTTATATAAAAGTTATATATAGTAATGACTGAAAATTGCATGAAGCATGACACATATGTTACTTTATAAATGTTATAAACGCCTCGTTGTGTGCAATGATTTTAGTTGTTTCTTTTTAAAAGTTAAAGAGAAATTAGGACTAAAAGAAATAAGAAAGACATTTATGCTCACTTAGGTTTAATTCATGGTTTTGAAGTGTTTAAAACTTGGATCACATAGACCTAAGATCACGGTTCTAATATGATTAGCAACTCTAAGGCTTTAATCTTTTAATCAGTTTAATAGGATTAAATTGGCTAATAAAAGGTTAAAGTGTTGCAAATCTATCTATAAGGGACCTTTTGTCTAAGGCGGGTTCTGTCTAGGTTGGGGTATTTAAGTTGATAGAAACGTAACACCCCTACTTGGGAACTTACTTGGAAAGGTGAATTAAATAGATTTGATGCATGCATGCAAGTTAAAGACAGACCATTAAAGTGTTTAAATGTGACTACTTGAACTTGTTCATATTTCATACACAAACGTTGTTTATGAGCAGAGTTTAAAAAGACGACTTAGACTAAAATCAGTAGCTGGATTGTCTAGGTTAATGAATCCCTAGGTAGAACATTTAATGAGAGGTACTTGGGGCATAAGATGCTTCACTTAAACCTTTCACGTTTCTCCTAAATAGTCCACACCGTGAGATCTATCCATGGCCTTGCGGAACCTTTGGTGTGTCCCCCGAACGGATGGTGTTTGGGTAGGTCAATATCAAGGTGGATGGAGAGAGTGTTCAGAGTAAGTAAGAGTGGGAAGTGTGACGGCATATCCCTTGGTCTCCCTCGTTAGGTTGAATAAAGTTACTGCGCATCGCCTTGAGGCACCTTGGGAGTGTCCCCCTAAAGGATGGCAGTTTTGTGCGTTTCTTTATTTGATCTCCTATAAGAGGATAAGGTAACTTAGTCTCTTGTCCTAATCTGTTTCTTCCTTATGGTGGGCTCATTAGGGTGGGACTGTGGCACCAAAAGCGAGGGGTTACAGTTACGCAAAATAATTAAAGGTTAACGATTCTAGATCGGAAAATAGTGGCTGTTAGGTTCAGTTCTAAGAGTTGGTTCTACCCAATGGTTGAGAATTTCTCATCCCAGCGAAGAGGCAACTGATCACCCCACCGGTGGCATTTGTCCTGCCTCACTGGGGGCATCATTGCAAAATAGAAGTCTATAACTTAGGGTACTTGAAACTGTTTTGCAAAACTGATTGGTTTTACAAGTGGTTTAGCAAATTCTAATAAAGTTTTGTTCGTATTTTAAGCAAAATTTTCAAAATGGCAACAACCACATTAGCATTGCTAAGCACCGAAAAACTTACTGGCGATAATTTCACAACATGGAAGCACATGATCACGACGATCCTGATCATCGAGGATCTCATGTTTGCTCTCACGAAGGCTTGTCCTCCTATTCCAGCTTCGAATGCCGCTTAAAATTTTCGGGAGGCATACGAGCGATGGACAAGGGCGAATGAGAAGGCCCGAGCCTACATCTTGGCAAGTCTTTCTGAAGTCTTGGCCAAGAAACATGAGCCTATGGTCTCAACACGTGAGATCATGGAGTCCCAGCGGGGGATGTTTGGACAACCATCTGAACAGCTTATGTATGAGGCTTTTAAATATATATTCAACTCCAAAATGCAAGAAGGCACCTCTGTTCATGAACATGTGCTAAACATGATGGTCCACTTTAATTGGCGGAGTTGAATGGGTCTACCATCGATGAGGGCAGCCAGGTTAGCATAATCCTACATTCTTTACCGGAAAGCTTCCTGCACTTTGTTAGTAATGTGATTCTTAACAAAGTGAAATATAACCTTACAACTCTCCTTAATGAGTTGCAGACATACCAATCTTTGTTGGAAAGTAAAGAGAAACAGAAGGGTGAGGAAAATGTTGTTTCATCCTCCAGGACGTTCCATAGAGGTTCGACCTCAGGAACGAAGTCTGCACCTTCTATTTCTAACTCTGCAAAGGGGATGAAGAAGAAAGGCGGTAACGGAAAAGGGAAGGCGTTTGCTGATAACAGGCAGAAATGCACGTTATTACAGTGCTGGCTTGCGTTGATAAAATATGTTATATTGCGTCCAAAAATCATTAAGTTTATAACATTACGGTCGCATGCGTTTATCGCATAGAAACAGTTAATTTTTGTATTTTTATGCAGAATATGCGTTGACGCAAGGCAAAAATCGCGATCGCAACAGATCAACGATTGAGCACAGCATTACCGCAAGGCTTTGCAGTGATTTGTGCTCGCAAACATCTGCTCAAGAAGGATTGCCGCATAGAGTCACCACAACTTGGTGGGCACATATGGGTGAAAGGCATAATTAATGACGATGGGACAGAAAGCTGATGACGATCGAATCCGAATTAAGTTGACAAACTGCTAACGATAACAACTACACTAAGCTTTTCGGTGACAAATATTCAGTGCAATAGTTAGAGAATTGAAGCCATTCCATCTGTGCAAGCATAAGAGAGAAGCCATCTTTCACCCCGAAAGCTCTATAAATACCAAACGAAACCTTTAGAAGAGAAGTTCAAAGAGTTAGAGATTTTCTCTTATTTTAAGGCGGAAGCGAGAGAAGGAGGTTGTGTCGATAGATCGTTCCGGTGAGCTCGAGAGAGTGCTAGAAGCTTCAAGATCAGAGAGAGGGCCAGCGCCTGCGAAAGCAGGAATATCTTCTGAACCTAATAGAGTTGCCAGTGTAAAAGCCTCGGGCAACAAGGGATTACTACCAGGCTCTCTACCTTTATCTTCCATTATTATTTGTATTCAAACTCATTTATAGAAATGGAATTTACTTCTCTATATCTGTTCAATCTCTATTATTTACGCATGAGTAGCTAAATTTGTTGAATTGGTTGAGAAGCACTTAGCTAGCTTAACTGAGGTTATTCATTCTATGCGATTATCTTATATTATGTATGCTTCATTCGTCCATTATAGATACTTGGGAGAGTAGTCTAAGGACAAGATCTAGGCTTGGAAAAGTCAGGTTAGAATTTAGGCTCGGTAGAGTCAGATTAGAACGCATAATCAAGAGATAGGAGCTTAGAAATAAGCATTGTTTGCTATTAACGCATTGCATGCATCCTAGAGATAGGATATGATTGTGTGCAGTCACCTTGTGTTTGTGTGCATCTTGCATCATCGCATAGGAAAAGAGTAGAGACTAGGAATAAGCTCTATGGACACCTTTGCATTCAACACATGCGTCCTAGACTTAGGAGCACCGCATTTGCATTGGAAAATGAGTTGTTGTGCATGAGTGTAGCATGATCACATAGTCTGATGCATTCCCAGGTAACGCTAAAGACCTTCTCAACCCGTTCATCTGCATACTCAGTGCATCTATCACATAATTAAACTTTTCTCAAATTGGCAGCATTTATTTATTTCATTACAACAAACAACAAACCAAACAATTATTTGAGTTATCGGTTACCGCAAAGTTTTCGTGAAAAATTATCACCGCATACCATTTTCCCAAGTCCCTGAGTTAGACCCTAGACTTACCAGGAAACTCAGTGGAGTTTACACTTAGATTCCATCGAGAAAACTTGAGTGCTCAACGCATTTCCATCACTGCATTTCATTCCATATTTCCACCTCATAAAATAACGCATCACCTGCTAACCCACCGCCTGTCGCCCTATGTAGGCGTCCACAGGTTGCTAAGGGAAAGTGTTTCAACTGCAACCAAGATGAACATTGGAAGAGGATCTGTCCTCGATATTTGAAAGAGAAGAAAGCAGCGAAGGCCGATAAAGGTAAATGTGATTTACTTGTTCTTGAAACTTGTTTAGTGGAGAATGATGATTCTGCCTGGATAATTGATTCAGGCACCACTAACCATGTTTGTTCTTCATTTTAAGGAATTAGATCTTGGCAACAGTTGGAGGCTGGTGAGATGATGATGCGAGTAGGCACCGGGCACGTCGTCTCAACTATAGCAGTGAGGATTCTAGTTAGCTTTACAAAATAGGTTTCTTGTTTTAAATAATGTATATATTGTTCCTGAACTAAAGAGGAACCTTATTTTTTTAAAGTGTTTATTGCAATATAAATATACTATCTCTTTTAATGTGGACAAAGCGTTTATTCATAAAAATGGTGTTTTTATTTGCACAGCAAATCTGGAATCGAATTTATATGTGCTAAGGCTGTTAGCCATTAATTCCCCCCCATAATACTGAATTGTTCAGAACTATCGTAACTCAGTCAAAACGTCAACAAATTTCTCCAAAAGAAAATGCCCAACTTTGGCATCTTCGTTTAGGGCACATCAATCTCGATAGAATTGAGAGATTGGTGAAGAATGGACTTCTAAGTGAGTTAGAAGAAAATTCTTTACCAGTGTGCGAATCTTGCCTTGAGGGTAAGATGACTAAACGACCCTTTACTAGAAAAGGTTATAGAGCCTAGGAGCCTCTTGATTAGTACATTCTGACCTTTGTGGTCCTATGAATGTTCGAGACCAAGGTGGCTATGAATATTTTATCAATTTTACTGATGATTACTCTAGGTACGGGTACGTTTATCTTATGCAATGGAAGTCTGAATCCTTTGAAAAGTTTAAAGAGTTCAAGGCTGAAGTTGAAACACATTAGATAGACAGATTCAAACACTTCGACCAGATCGAGGTGGAGAGTTTTTTTGTAACGACTAGATCCTTACATATTATGGTCCGACCGCTACGACATGCATACTTAGACTTTTCTATCATGAGATGAGTTTTGGTAAAAATCTCAAAAGAACATATCTAAGATTTTATTAATTAGGTTGAAAACTATATAAAAAGTTTATTTTACAAAACACCAGGATCCATAAAACATTAGCGTAGTGATACAAAAATGCATATGCCTATGATAGTGAGCTTGATGGTTAGCCATTTGAGCGACGTCCAGTTCTGCCACCTACCGTTGTGTCCTTACCTACAAAGTCTGTAAAATAGGATGAGTATATAATATACCAATAAGTAGTTCTCACATTGGGTAGTGACCAAATGCACAATCACATGCAACATGTCATGAAAACATATGATTGGGATCAACAATATCTAACATGTGATGGTCGGTTATGCTTCTAACGTAAATTTCTCTACCCTGGTAGGAAGATGAGGACTTAAGCAGAAACTAACCCATATGATGATTAGCAAGTCATGCAGTCAGTAGGGCTAGAGTTGCATCCAACATCAACCATTAGCATAAACGTAAGATTGGACTAGAGGGGTGCAACCATACATTCCCTGTTAGTCCTTAGCATAAACTTACATAGAATTGGGTCTAGAGGGGTGCAACCATACATGCCCTACTAGCCCTAGAAGCATAACCTTTATCTAATTAAAATTTAATCTTATTTCTTCATTGTGAACAAACATAATGCATGGGGTCCCTTGTCGATAAACATATTTTAAACATGTAATGCAACATAACAATAACATAATTATGCAACATATTAAAGGTACACTACCATGAAACACTTAAAGAGAGGGCGAGATAAACTACTTACCTTGACTGCGATCCTAGTTATTCCTTATTATTCCTTTTGGTTTAATTAATAGAGCTTTCCCTCTTAAACCAGAAGGAAATTTGGGCAGCACTTCCCTCGCATTTCCTCCTTCTAACTAACAGAATTACTTCACCCTTTTCACACGATATTTACTACTAAGTTTTGTCTGAGAATGAGTTTAACTTCCAGCCCAAAGCCTTCTATTTATAGCCATTTCCATCTCTTCTCTGTGTGACAACTCATCGTACAAGTGGCTTCTTTAAAATTACTTAGGTTTAAGAATTTTTCTTAATAAAACACCTAATTTTGGCTAACGTTTGTCCTTACATCATCAACCTTTGTTGGTATTCAATTATAGGGATCTCCATGTACAATCTATAAGATCGTGGCCAAATTCAATGCATAATCCATGCTTCTGTCCAAATCTCGCTCTCTCTGTTCTCAGAATCTCGCTCTCTCCAGTTTTCTCGCTGGTTTGGCTCTCGTGGCTCTCGCTCTCTCCAGATTTCTCGCAGGTTTACTCTCGTGGCTCTCGCTCTCTCCAGCTTTCTCGCTGGTTTACTCTCGTGGCTCTCGCTCTCTCCAGCTTTCTCGCTGGTTTACTCTCGTGGCTCTCGCTCTCTTCAGCTTTCTCACTGGTTTACTCTCGTGGCTCTCGCTCTCTCTAGCTTTCTCACTGGTATACTCTCGTGGCTCTCGCTCTCTTTAGCTTTCTCGCTGGTTTACTCTCGTGGCTCTCGCTCTCTTCAGCTTTCTCACTGGTTTACTCTCGTGGCTCTCGCTCTCTCTAGCTTTCTCACTGGTTTACTCTCGTGGCTCTCGCTCTCTCCAGCTTTCTCGCTGGTTTACTCTCGTGGCTCTCGCTCTCTTCAGCTTTCTCACTGGTTTACTCTCGTGGCTCTCGCTCTCTCTAGCTTTCTCACTGGTATACTCTCGTGGCTCTCGCTCTCTTTAGCTTTCTCGCTGGTTTACTCTCGTGGCTCTCGCTCTCTCCAGCTTTCTCGCTGGTTTACTCTCGTGGCTCTCGCTCTCTCCAGATTTCTCACTAGAAGTATCGCTCTCTCTCCAGGCACTTTCTCGCTGAGAATCTCGCTCTCTCCAACTTCTAATAAATCCTCCCTGATTCTGCTCCCTTATACATTATTTTTGGATAATTAATAAATTTCTTATTTTTTTCCAATTCTAAATTTCCACCCGATTTTACTATTAAATTTATTTGTTTTCTTGCTTTTTAAATTAGGGTTAGGGTATTACATTTACTACCCCCTTAAATAAAATTGCGTTCTGCTTAACATTTGACATTTAATTTCCTATAGTGTATGCGTACAAATTTGGGTTGTTACATTCTTCCCCCCTTAAGAACTTTTGTCCTCGAAAGTTTCTTGGTTCTTAAAAGATAAGGGTATTTGACTTTCATCACTTCTTCTCGTTCCCATGTAGCTTCTTCTACTTGCTGATTTCTACAAAGAACCTTCACTAAACTTATTTCCCAATTACGAAGGGACTTCTTTTCTCTTGCTAGGATGCAAACTGGAGTCTCTTCATATTCCAAGTTTTTACTTATTTGTAGAGGTTCATAATTTACCACATGTGATGGGTCAAACACGTATTTTCGAAGCATCGATACATGAAAGACATTATGTATTGTAGAAAGGGTGGGTGGTAATGCCAATCGATATGCTACTTAGCCAATACGTTATAATATTTCAAAGGGTCCAATAAAGCGGGGGCTAAGTTTGCCTTTTCATCCGAAACATATAATGCCTTTCATTGGTGCTACCTTTAGAAATACGTGATCTCCTACTTTGAATTTCTACTCTTTTCGACGGTTATCGGCATAATTCTTCTATCTACTTTGAGCTGTTCGCATTCTTTCCCGAATTAGCTTAACTGACTCTGATGTTTGTTGCACCAATTCAAGCCCTATTAGTGTTCGCTCCCCAACTTCATGCCAGTGTACAGGGGATCTGCATTTCGTTCCATATAAGGCTTCGAAGGGACCCATACCAATTGTCGCCTGATAACTATTATTATAAGCAAATTCTATAAGATGTATCTGCGAATCCCATTCTCCAGTAAAATCCAAAGCACATGCCCTCAACATGTCTTATAGGATTTGATTAACTCATTCTGTTTGGCCATCAGTTTGTGGATGGAAGGCTGTACTAAAATTTAGTTGTGTGACCATTGTTTTCTACAAACTTTTCCAGAACTTGGAGACGAAACGAGGGTCTCGATCTGAAACAATTGATACTGGGACTCCATGTAACCGGATGACTTCTTTTAAGTACATTTGAGGTAGTGCTTCCGTAGTGTGAGTAGTCTTGGTGAGTTGATCTACAATCACCGAAATCATGTTGTGGCCTTTAACAGTTCTCAGGAGTCCTGAGATGAAGTCCATAGAAATATGCTCCCATTTCCATTCTGGAACATTTAGAGGCTGGAGGAGTCCTTGTGGTCATTGCCGTAGAGCTTTCACCAGTTGACAAACCAAACATTTACTTACATGGTCGGTTATATCATTTTTCATGTTACACCACCAGTAATGTGCTTTCAAGTCTCGATACATTTTGGTACTCCCAGGATGTATTGAAAAGCATGATTCATGAGCATTCTTCAGTAGTTCTTTCTTGATTTCTTCATCATCTGGTACACATAGACGTCCACGGTAGAGAAGTGCAAAGTCTGAGGTTGTAAAGAATTGACTGGTTTCTCCATTCTCTGATTGTAGTTGTTTGTTTAGGTATTTATCCATTTGTTGTGCATCAATTATCCTTTGCCTTAATGCAGGTCTTGCAATTAACTGTGTTATTCGAGTTGTGAAGGTTTCTGGTATTAGTGAGATCTCAGCTCTTTCAAGGTCATACATTATGTGTTTGGAGATGGTACTTAGGGCTGCTGTATGAGCTGACTTTCTGCTAAGAGCATCAGCAACAATGTTAGCTTTTTCTGGATGATAGAAGATATCACAGTCATAATCTTTGACTAATTCTAACCATCTTCGTTGCCTCATATTTAGCTCTTTCTGGGTAAAGAAGTACTTAAGACTTTTATGATCTGTATAAATTTGAATCTTTTCCCTATATAAGTAATGTCTACATATCTTTAAGGCAAAGACTACGACAACTAACTCCAAGTCATGAATGGGATAATTTTGTTCATAAGGTTTTAGTTGTCTTGAAGCATATGCTATTACCTTTTCGTGTTGCATCAATACACAACCAAGCCCCTTCTTCGATGCGTCATTGTACACAGTTAAACCTCCTGGTCTGTTAGGTATAGTGAGAATAGGAGCTATGGTCAACCTTTCTTTTAGTTACTGGAAGCTTTGCTCACATGCTTGGTTCCAGACAAAAGGATTATTCTTCTTGGTGAGGTTAGTTAAGGGTAATGCTATACTTGAGAAATTCTTCACAAATCGTCTATAATATCCTGCTAATCCAAGGAAGCTTCGCACTTCACTGACTGTTGTTGGGTGAGGCCACTTGCTAACTATTTCAATCTTAGCAGGATCCACTGAGATTCCTTCTTTTACAATATGCCCTAGGTAGGCAACTTGTCACGTCCAAAACTCACACTTGGAGAATTTGGCATACAACTTTTCATTTCTTAATATGGAAAGGACGTCCCTAAGATGTTTTTCATGTTCTACCTCAGACTTGGAATAGACCAAAATATCATCTATAAATACGATCACGAAGTTATCAAGATAGTCCTTAAAAATTCTATTCATCAAGTTCATGAAGGCTGCTGGGGCATTCGTTAATCCAAAAGGCATCACAACGAATTCATAATGCCCATATCTTGTTCAAAAAGCAGTCTTGGGTATATCAGACTCCTTGATTCGTAGTTGATGATATCCAGATCGTATGTCTATTTTGAAGAATACCGAGGCTCCTTGTAATTGGTCAAATAGTTCATCAATGCGTGGGAATGGGTACTTATTCTTTATTGTCAACTTATTCAACTCCCGATAATCTATACATAAACACATTGATCCATCCTTTTTCTTAACAAATAAGACAGGTGCTCCGCATGGAGACACGCTAGGGCATATAAATCCCTTATCTAACAATTCTTGTAATTGTATTTTGAGTTCTTTTAATTCCGCATGTGCCATTCTATATGGTGCTTTAGATATTGGTTCAGCTCCGGGAATTAGATCTATACAAAATTCTATTTCTCGACTAGGTGGTAAACCTGGTAGCTCTTCTGGGAATACATCTTCAAATTCTCTTATTACAGGAATGGCCTTAATTTCATTCTTTTGGTTTCGTAAATCCACTACACTTGCTAAATATGCCCAAGCCCCATGGTTGAGAAAATGTTTAGTTTTTAAGGCTGAAATTATTCTTGAGCTGATTGTGTATTAGAACTCTTAAACTTAAACTTAGTTCTTGTTGGAAAGATGAATATGACCTCTTTATTATGGCAATCTATGCTTGCATAGTTTGCTGCTAACCAGTCCATACCTAGTATTATGTCGAAATCACTTATGTCTAGGATGATAAGGGTCACCCCTAGTTTATGTCCTGATATTGACAATTCACAATTTTCTACTACTGAGTGGGCCAACATAGATACTCCGATAGGAGTAGCTACGGATAGAATGTAGCCTAAGGGCTTTCATGTTAATTGAGCATGTCGTGCAAATTTTGTAGAAATGAATGAATGACTAGAGCCTGAATAAAATAAAGTGAAGGCATAATACCCGAGGATGGGTAATGTACCTGTAACAACTGCATCTTGATCCTCTGCCTTTTGACGTGTAACAGCAAACACCCGTCCTTTCTGTTGTTGGGTAACCTTGTTACTAGTAGGCTGGGTGGTATAGGAAGTTGATACTTGGTTGATGAGCTTTGGGCAAGCCTTTTCATAGTGACTCGTCTGGCTGCAGTTGAAACACACCCCTAAGTTCCGTAGACATTGCCCCTGATGGTGTTTTCCACCATTTCTACACTTAGGATATGTGAATGTTTGATTCTTCTGTTGTGACTGTACCTCTGAGTGCTTTAGGAAACTTTTGCTTGCCGTTGTGAACGTTGGAAGCCTTGTTGGGTGAATTTCCTTTTTTGTTTTGGCATGAATCCTCGTTCAGAAGTTGAGGTTTTGACAGCAAGATCTACTTCCATGAGTAAGGCCGACTCGAGGGCAAGAGCATACTCTTTATGTTGGAAAGCAGTAACAATTCCTCGAATGCCTTCTCTTAATCCCGAAATAAACATTTCCACCTTCTTCACTTCTGTGTCCACTAGTCGAGGGACAAAGTGGGACAAGCGATCAAATTTCCATTCATACTCTGCCACCGACATGTTCTCTTGACGAAGATTAAGAAATTCCACTTCCTTTTGATATCTCACAGTCAAAGGGAAATACTTGTTGTAAAAATCCTAACTGAATTGCTGGCATGAGACTGAACCTTTGATTGTTCTTTGTGTGGATTCCCACCAGAACTTTGCATCGCCTCTTAACATGAAGGTGGCACAATTTACTTTTTGTTCTTCTGGGGTGTTCATATGGCGGAAAATAGTTTATATTTCTATTATCCAATTCTCTACTATAATTGGATCCACAGATGATCCATCAAATGTTGAAGGATTGAACTTCCTGAATTCTCGAATGATCTTCAAGTCATTTGTATCATTGGTTATTGTTGTGGTGGACAAGGTTGTGTTTCCATTACTCATATTTTGTATTAGCATTTGTACCGCATTTGGTGTAAGTAACACGTAAGGCGTTTGTCCATGTCCTTGATTTTGATCCCTTGTGGATTCACTTTGAGGTCTACCTCAACGTGTTGGAGCCCTTTATGGTGGCATCTGGTACACACATTTTATTTTCATAATAAGGAAGCAATCTAATATTAATTAACTTTTTTTTTAACTCATATCTTATGTTTACTAAATTATTTACTAAATTACTCGTTTGAAAATGCCACTTACCAGCGTATTTGGCATAACTGTGGGCATCACTTAACAAGCCGAACCATCAAACACCACGACTCTTCTAATTAGTAGAGCCTAATTGGCTCAAATGCTCTGATACCAAACTGTAACGACTGGATCCTTACATATTATGGTCCGACCGCTACGACATGCATACTTAGACTTTTCTATCATGAGATGAGTTTTGGTAAAAATCTCAAAAGAACATATCTAAGATTTTATTAATTAGGTTGAAAACTATATAAAAAGTTTATTTTACAAAACACCAGGATCCATAAAACATTAGCGTAGTGATACAAAAATGCATATGCCTATGATAGTGAGCTTGATGGTTGACATTTGAGCGACGTTCAGTTCTGCCACCTACCGTTGTGTCCTTACCTACAAAGTCTGTAAAATAGGATGAGTATATAATATACCCAGTAAGTAGTTCTCACATAAGGAGTGACCAAATGCACAATCACATGCAACATGTGCTGAAAACATATGATTAGGACCGAAAACATATACTAAAATGTGATGGTCGGTTATGCTTCTAACGTAAATTTCTCCGCCCTGGTAGGAAGATGAGGACTTAAGCGAAAACTAACCCATCTGATGATTAGCGGGTCATACAGTCAATAGGGTCAGAGTCGCATCCAACAGCAACCATTAGCATAAACGTAAGATTGGACTAGAGAGGTGCAACCATACATACCCTCTTAGTCCCTAGCATAAACTTGACATAGAATTTTGTCTAGAGGGGTGCAACCATGCATGCCCTGTTAGCCCTACAAGCATAACCTTTATCTAATTAAAATTTAATCTTATTTCTTCGTTGTGAACAAGCATAATGCATGGGGTCCCTTGTTGATAAACGTATTTTAAACATGTAATGCAACATAACAATAACATAATTATGCAACATATTAAAGGTACACTGCCATGAAACACTTAAAGAATGGGTGAGATAAACTACTTACCTTGACTGCGATCCTAGTTATTCCTTATTATTTCTTATGGTTTAATTAGTAGAGTTTTCCCTCTTAAACCATAAGGAAATTTGGGCAGCACTTCCCTCGCGTTTCCTCCTTCTAACTAACAGAATTACTTCACCCTTTTCATACGATTTTTACTACTGAGTTTTGTTTGAGAATGAGTTTAACTTCCAGCCGAAAGCCTCCTATTTATAGTTGTTTCAAGAACTTCTCTGTGTGATAACTCATCCTACAAATGGCTTCTTTAAAATTACTTAGGTTTAAGAATTTCTCTTATAAAACACCTAATTTTGGCTAACGTTTGCCCTTACATCATCAACCTTTGTTGGTATTCAATTTTAGGGTTCTCCATGTATAATCTATAAGATCGTGTCTAAATTCAACACATAATCCACGCTTCTGTCCAAATCTCGCTCTCTCTGTTCTCAAAATCTTGCTCTCTCCAGTTTTCTCGCTAGTTTGGCTCTTGTGGCTCTCGCTCTCTTCAGATTTCTCGCAGGTTTACTCTCGTGGCTCTCGCTCTCTCCAGCTTTCTCGCTGGTTTACTCTCGTGGCTCTCTCTCTCTTTAACTTTCTCGTTGGTTTACTCTCGTGGCTCTCGCTCTCTCCAGTTTCTCGCTGGTTTACTCTCGTGGCTCTCGCTCTCTCCAGATTTCTCACTGTGAGTCTCGCTCTCTCCAATTATCTCTCAAATTTTCTCTCCAATCTCGTTCTCTCCAGGTTTCTCTCCAATATTTCTCTCCAATCTCGCTCTCTTCAGGCACCTTCTCGTTGAGAATATCGCTCTCTCCAACTTCTAATTAATCCTCCCTGATTCTGCCCCCTTATTCATTATTTTTGGATAATTAATAAATTTCTTATTTTTTTCCAATTCTAAATTTCCACCCGATTTCTCTATTAAATTTACTTATTTTCCTGCTTTATTTGTTTTCCTACTTTCTAAATTAGGGTTAGGGTATTACATTTACTACCCCCTTAAATAAAATTTCGTCCTGCTTAATATTTGACATTTAATTTCCTATAGTGTATGCGTACAAATTTGGGTTGTTACATTTTGGACTCGGTATTCCAGGACTATTTGATAGAACATGGAATCGTTTCCCAACTCTCAGCGCCGGGTACACCTTAGTAGAATGGTGTAGCGGAGAGGAGAAAAAGGATCTTGTTAGAATGGTTCGTTTGATGGTGAGTTACGCTTCCTTACCGGACTCGTTTTGGGGTTTTGCAATGGAGACTACGGTATATATACTCAATTGTGTTCCCTTCAAGAGTGTTGCAAGGACACCTCTAGAGTTGTAGAACGAGCGTAAAGCTAGTTTACGTAACTTCCGTATTTCAGGTTGCCCTACACATGTGCTTGAGGCTAATCCCAAGAAGTTGAAACCACGGTGAAGGTTATACCTCTTTGTAGGCTACCCCAAAGGTACACGAAGGGGTTATTTTTATGATCCGACAGAAAATAGGGTGTTTGTTTAAACAATCGTTACTTTCCTGGAGGAGGATCATATAAGGGAGCACAGTCCATGAAGCAAAGTCATGTTGCGTGAACTTTCCAATGAAACTATTGAAACTTCAACCAGAGTTGTTGAAGAGCCTGCTACATCAGGAAGAGTTGTTGATGGGAGTTCATCTAGTAGGTCGATTCCACCTCAAGAGTTGAAAGAACCTCGACATAGTGGGAGGGTTGCAAACCCACCCATTTTCTATCTGGGTTTACGGAAATCCTTGCTATGGTAGCAGATGGGACGTTGAGGATCTGTTGTTTTATAAAAAGGAAATGGAGGATAATGACCAGGATGGCGACGTTGATGAACCTTGTGTTTACAAGAATATCATCAACGCTTCAGTAGTCTTCTTAGTGTTATATGTAGACGATATCCTACTCATTAGGAATGATGTAGGTCTACTGACTACAGTTAAGAACTGGCTAGCGACCAATTCCAAATGAAAGATTTGGAAGAGGCTCGGTTTGTTCTAGGTATATAGATCTTTTGGGATCGTAAGAACAAAGTGCTAGCACTGTCTTAAGCATCATACATTGACAAGTTGTTGCTCAAGAACTCTATGCAGGACTCCGGGAGGGGCCTACTGCTGTTCAGGCATGGAGTCACTTTATCTAAGGAAATGTGTCCTAAGATGCATCAAGAGGTTGAGGAGATGAGACAGATCAGTCTAACCTAGGCCATTTTAATGTTGCTGACCCGTTTACGAAGGCTCTCACGGCTACAGTGTTTGAGGGTCACCTACGAAGCATGGGTCTACAGGATTTCCCGTGGCTGGACTAGGGCAAGCGGGAGATTTTATTGTACTGGGCTTTTATGCCCTAGTTTATTGTTTTGTACTAAGTTTATTGCTTTAGGACAAGTGCAAGATTGTTGGGGTTGATGCCCAAAAGTCTCGTGTCCTGTAGTTTGTAAACAGTTTGTACGAACGCTTGTATTATTAATATATGATATTTACTTCACATCTTGTATTTTTGCTCAGTAGCTTGTTTTATTTGCATTACCACAAACCAATAAACATAAAATCCCTTGCTATTTGTATGTGACTCAAGCATATATGTGGTGACATAAAAATGGATCATGTCTTGAGTGATAACCAAAATGGTCTGTAGTATATGGATATAAGAGGAAAACCTTATCATGGTAACGCTACGGATGCAACGCGCTTTGTAGAATGGTCACAAGTGTTGTGACTTGTCACAGATGGTCTGATCCTGATCATTCGTGTTAGGGATATGCGAGCGGGGCGTTCTATACAAAGAGTTTGTATAAGGCCTGACCACGAAATGTTAACGTCTCATTATATAACACCGTTCATGACAGAGACTTCACTTCACTAGGATGACCATAGGTAACATGACCTCAATCCTGAGTGAGTTGGGAACTCCTGCCACTGAGCGCAGTCCTTTGATTTGTATGGTTAAGAGTTGCTAAGTCGCCCATTCAAACCTACTATTTTGGGGATTCATCTGATTTGGGAGCTGGGAAATCAGCTACACAAGATGGAATTCACTCATTCCCCGAGATAGGGGTAGGTAGATAGATAGCTGCCTTAAGGGCTGATTCCAAGGCTTGAACGATGTGGCGCCACACACCTTCTCTTGGCCCGAGAGGTGTTCACACATAATTGGACTATGTTGTATTGTTCATTATAGGAATCAGTGGTATTTAAAGAGTGAGATGTAACTACAGGGGCAAAACGATAATTTGGCCTAATTGTACTTATGAGCATCTATGAAGGTTCATTGTACTCATGATTGGTTATATCCGATGGACACAGAAATATATCTGTGGTAAGAAGAGTTCTGTTGTTGGTCTTTAGTGGAATGCCTGAAAGTTAACGGATGGTGGATCTCGTGGCTAAAAAATTTAGTCAGCTATTCACGGACCGTTGGAGCTTCGAGCTACAGGTCCATTAGGTCCCCTGGGTAGCTTGGATAAAGTCGAAAACCAGTATTTGGGTTAATTTAAAATGTTCAAATTGACAAGAAGATGTTCGATTATATATGATATAATTGGACTGGTTAATTATATATGATATAATTGGCTAAATGTATGAGATACATTATTTTGGAGGAAACTATATATAAATATGATTTATATCAAGTAGAGGAGAAAATACTATAGTAGATATGTGATATCAAATTATAGGTTAAAAATATAATATGGTTATATTTATTAATTAATTAGTTGGTTAATCCAAAATTCACGTTTGGATGTGGGTAGTGAGGCAACGTCAGTTATTGTTACCAATGAGTTAAAATGAAAATAGTTTTCATTTTGATCAATCGTCCAAAGAATTCGTAAGAGCGCACAATGGAGAATAGAGAACGATTGCTTATGTAAAACGAGAGACTATATGATAGCTTCTTTCCGCCTAAACGATCGTCTACCTCGCGCCTAAACGATCGCACGCTATTTCCTACATAATCGGATGGCTTCTCTAAATGATCGTATAGTGTGCCAATTTTGCTAAACGATCGTATATCTTTTCCTAAACGATCGTTTAGTAAATCCTACACCATCGTGTAGCTCCTCCTAAACGATAAACATTCTGCTATGCGATAGCGTCTTCTTCCCTCCCACTTGCTTATCACTTACGATTCGTATTTCCTCATTCCTCTACCAAATTTTCCAAAGACCACCCTTTGGGTTTTCACTCTGGGAATACTCGGGGCTCTTTAGTGGTGGTGTCGTCCCCGTGGCGTTCGTGTTCGTGCATTGTTCATGCTTCTGTTGTTGACACTGCTGTTGGGTGTTGGTAGATCGCTTGGAGGGTTCCAGTACTTGGAGTTCTGAAGTGCGAAGAATGTCTTCAACTAGTATGGAACTCTTTGCCTTGTTATTTTCTTATTCATAGCATGCCAATAATTAGTGTTTGTTTGATAACTGTATGTTTTGAATGTATAATGTGTATTCCGATCACGATGAGATCGGAGCGATCCGAACGTGCTCAAGGAACTCTTAGATGTAAGATCCTTCACCTCTATCATCCAAGAAAAGCTAACGTTGTGGCTGATGTTCTTAGCTGAAAGTCAACTCACATGGCAACTCTAAGTACCATCTCCAAACACAAAATGGATGATCTAGAAAGAGCTAAGATCTCACTAATACTAGAAACCATCACAACCCAAATAGCACAACTAATTACAAGTCCTACTTTAAGGCAAAGGATAATTGATGCACAAAAAATAGATAAATACCTAAACAACCAACTGTAGTTAGAGAATGTAGAAACCAGTGAATTCCCTAAAGCCCCAGACTCTGCACTACCGTGGACGTCTATGTGTACCAAATGATGAATAAATCAAGAAAGAACTACTGAAGGAAGCCCACGTGTCATGCTTGTCAATACATCTTGGGAGTACCAAGATGTATCAAGACTTGAAAGCACATTATTGATGGCGTAATATGAAAAGGGACATAACCGACTATGTAAGTAAATGTTTGGTTTGTCAACAGGTGAAAGCTCTAAGGCAATGACACAATGACTCCTCCAGCCTCTAAATGTTCCAGAATGGAAATGGGAGAATATTTCCATGGACTTCATCTCAGGACTCTCGAGAACTGTTAAAGGCCACAACATGATTTGGGTGATTGTGGATCGACTCACCAAGTCGGCCCATTTTCTACCCTACAAGAGTACTCACACTATGGAAGCACTAGCTCAAATGTACATAAAAAAGATCATCCAATTACATGGAGTCCCAGTATCAATTGTTTCAGACCAGGACCCTAGTTTTGTTTCCAAGTTCTAGAAGAGTTTGTAGAAAGCAATGGGCACCCAACTAAATTTTAGTACAACCTTCCATCCACAAACTGATGACCAAATAGAACAAGTTAATCAGATCCTAGAAAACATGTTGAAGGCATATGCTTTGGATTTTACTGGAGCGTGGGATTCGCAACTGCACCTTATAAAGTTTTCCTATAATAATAGTCATTAGGTGACGATTGGTATGGCTCCCTTTGAAGCCCTATATGGAAAGAAGTGCAAATCCCCGGTACATTGGGATGAAGTAGGGGAGCAAACACTATTGGGACCTATGTTGGTGTAATAAACAACGGAGGCAATTACGTTAATTTGGGAAAGAATGCGAATAGCTCAAAGCAAAAAACAGTTATACTGATAATCGACGAAAAGAGCTAGAATTCAAAGTAGAAGGTCACGTATTTCTAAAGGTAGCACCAATAAAAGGCATTATGCATTACGAACGAAAAGAAAAACTTAGCCCCCGTTTTATTGGACCTTCTCAAATATTGGAGGGTGTTGGCCAAGTAGCTTATTGATTGGCCATTCCAACAACTTTTTCTACAATACATAATATCTTTCATGTATCTATGCTTCGAAAATATGTGCCTAATCCATCATAAGTAGTAAACTGTGAACCCCTAAAAATAAGTAAAAACTTGGAATATGAAGAGACTCCAGTTTGCATCCTATCAAGAGAAAAGAAGTCACTTCATAATCGAGAACTTAATTTAGTCACTAAAACAATTTTGGGTTTTAATGTCGATTGAAAAAGGTGAAATCAGATGTACAATGTCAGTTTTGTTTTTTTTTTAAAAAAAAGCGGATCTTTAATATCGGTTTTAAACAGACATTATAGGGGTATCTTTAATGTCGGTTTTAAACTGACAATAAAGACCCACTTAATTTATCCTCCCACTTGCTATTTCCCCCCATTTTTTTTCCCTCTTCACTCTCCCCCCCATTTTATTTTTCCTCTCATTCTCACACTTCCCTCTTCAGACCCTCTTCTTTCTCACTTCTCTCTTCCAAACCCTTTCTATTCGTCCGTCAATCGTGGGAGAAGATTCTATCATGGTGTAGATTTTGCTTCTGTGCAGGTCTGTTTGTTGTGCAACCCGGATCTACTGCTCATTCTGTCGAAGTGCCACAGCTAACCCAGATCTGATCATAGGTGAAGCTCGTTCTGTCGAAGCGCCACAACCCGGATCTGTTGCTCCATCTCAATTATTTTTCTGTGTCTTAAACTCTCGGTTTGATAAATAAGCACCCAAACTTAATATGCTAATCACGTGTCTCCAAATCTAAAGTTCATATTCCCACGTGGTGTGTGCCACTGTTCGTCGTTCGATTTTCCCTCGCCGCCATTAGTCATTTGATTTTCCCTCGTTGCGTGTCTCCATATCTGCCGTCGTTCGTCTCTGTTCACCACGCTGCCGTCCAGATCAGTATGCTCTTCTTCTCTTTCCTCTCTTAAACTCACAGCAATTTTTGTTCTTATGTTTACGCCTCTCAACTGTTTGTGTAAATGTATTAATGAGAGGCATTGGGTAGATGATCGTGTAGCAAATGAGTAGCACTACACGATGAGGTAGACGATCGTCTAATAAATGAGCAACGCTACACGATGAGGTATGCGATCATGTAGGCAGGCGCTGGACGATCGTGTAGCAATGCAAAGAGCTAAACGATGTGGTAGGCGATTGTGTAGGCGGGCGCTGGACGATCGTGTAGTAATGCGGGGAGCTAAACGATGAGGTAGACAATCGTATAGCAGATGCGCGAGGCTAAGCGATGCACTAGACGATCGTGTAGCTATGCGCGCGACATTAAACGATGAGGAGTGACGCGCTAGATGATCAAGCTATATAATAGGCAAGGTACTGCACAATCATCGTAAGCAATAGACGATAAGCATAGAAGCGGGACGATAGCGCTAGACGATAGCACTATATGATAGCGTTGAGCGTTAAAGCGATGCGTGGGCGCTAATTGATAGACTACACGATGACGCTACGCGATGGGCATGAGCGTTAGATGATAGTCATGCTGCGCTAGACGATGAGCAGACGTGCTACACGATAGACAAAATACTAAGTGATAGGCGATGATGTTAAGCGATAGGCGGATGCGTTAGACGATAAAGCATTAGTGCTAAACGATGGGTGCAATAGCTAAATGATAGGCTATGCCCGAGATTGTTGAGAGCGAGATCTTTTACTAAACAATTGAGCTACATGATAGGCCGCTAGAGTTAAGCGATAGATGCAGGAACTAAACGATAGAAGGTAGTGCAACCAGAAAAGCAATCCTTTTCAAATACTCAGAGCAGAGTGACCGCCTGAAGGTATGTGCATAATTGAGAGCATGTAGATAATTATGTTTTTATTTGCTGAGGCTACCGTTGACCGTTAAAGCAACCTTTGAAGACTATGGATTTGGATGCATCCCCTTTAAATGTAAATTTGGTAAAGATTCTATTTTATATTCATAGTCTCTTGTTGCTTTATGAGATAGTTGCAGGTATGGCATCTTTGAGTTGTTTTGGAGGTTGTACTCTACTTATGAATATTTACTAGAGTCTCTACTATATTATGGCAGTTGTAGATTCTCCAAGAGTAAAAAACATTTTGATTGGCTTGAGAACATGTGCATTATGCTAATTAAATACTCTAAAAGAATGTTTGACTCACAGTTTTAATAAGTTTTAGTTGATGAGTCCAACTTCATTGTTATGCTGTCGAAAATTTTTCATCGTCTTCATATCTCATATCTAGGTAACCAAGCTTCTCTTCTTCAAGATCTTGAAAAAGAAGATTCTCTCATTTATTCAATTATTGAGTTTTCTTGTTTTGAAAGTGCAACAAAGGAGTAAAGATTTGGTATCGCAACATCTTTATACTTTTTTTTAGGGAACTCTAGATCCAACACATTCACTACAAGAATTTTGCCTTGAATGTATCATTTATACACATTCCCAATAAACACGGTTAGTTGAATAAGAATTATGATTACATTTTCACTTTCAATCCTTCGTCTTAAACATTATTTGTTTGTGATCCTTTGAACAACAGTGGTCAGACAAAAGATGCCTATAACTAGATACTGTTGAAGCTGGGGGGTCTGTTCAAGAAGAAGTATGAAGGGATCCATACTTATCAAGTAGAGAGGGATAGTAAACTCATAATGTTTGTAAAATCATAATGTTTGTATTACTTGTAATTTGTGTTTTCAAGGGCTGAATTATTGTACGGCCTTTTAAATTATAATTTTATAGAAGAATTTGCGGATTAAATGTAATAGATTGCAATTCATACATAAATAATATGTCATAACCAAAGTGTTCGATGATGATGTGTCATGTTATACTTTTTGATCGAAAATATGGATTCGGCAACGAAATTTAAAAAACGGACAATAATTGATAAAATGGACAGATTCTGGGCTTCAACGTCGGTTAAAAGGGCTCCATTTGATTCTTGGGCTTTAGTTGCAACTGACATTAAAGGGCTTTAATAACATTAGGAATTAGTGAGTAAAAGAAGCAACATGAGAACGAAAAGAGGAAATGAGAACCAAATATCCTTGTCTATTTAGGGATCAAGAAACTTTCGAGGACAAAAGTTCTCAACGGGGGAAGAATGTAACAATTCAAGTTGTATACAAACATTATAGGAAATTAAATAATGAATGTTAATTAAAGTTCAAGATTAAATCTAGTTATTAGTAAACAAATTCTAAGCTTAAGCCACTAAGTTTAAAATTTGGCCTGTAATCTTATTGGTCATTAAATAAATAACAAACATAATATTGATTTAAAATTAAGAAAATATCCAAGTAAGGAAAAAAATCTACAAAATAAAATAATGACAATGTAAGAACATTTTGAAGAAAATGGAAATGATAATAATAATAATAACAATAAATAATATGTAGAAGGTTTAAGATAATAATGATAAATTTTGTTTTAAAAAAAGATAAATATATAAAAAAAAGAAGAGAAAAGATAAATATAAAAGAAAATAAACATTAAAAAAAAAAAGAACGAAAAGACAAATATAAAAGAAGATAAATATAAAAAAAGAAGATAAATACATAGAAAAAGATAAATATATAAAAAGAAAGATAAATATAAAAGAAGATAAATAAATAAATAAATATATGTGTGTGTGTGTGTAAAAAGAGAGAAGATAAATATAAAAGAAGATAAACATAAAAAAAAAAATTAAAAAAAAAAGAGAGAGAGAAAGAAGAATCAAAAGCATTTCAAGACCAAACCATAAGAAACAATTAGGATTGCAGTAAAGTTAAGTAGTTTATCTCACCTTCTCTTTAAGTGTTTTATGGTAGTGTACCTTTGATATGTTGTTTTATTATGTTCTTATTGTTATGTTGCATTATATGTTTAAAACACGTTTCTCTACAAGGGACTCCATGTATTATGTTTGTTCACGATCATATTAAGATCAAGAAGTTATGCTTCCAGAGCTGGCAGGGCATGTATGATTGCACCCCTCATGTTATTATAAGTTTATGTTTTGAGTCCTAATCATATGTTTTCATGACATGTTTCATGTGACTGTGCATTTGGTCACTACCTTAAGTGAGAACTACTTACTGGGTATATTATATACTCATCCTATTTTACAGACTTTGTAAGTAAGGACACAACGTAAGTGGCATGATTGGACATCGCTCAAGTGGCCAACCATCAAACTCACTATTTTGGTAATATAGACATTTTGTTCCACTACGCTAATATTTAAGGATCCTTGGTTTTTTGTAAAATAAACTTTTGTATAGTTTTGATACTTAATTCATAAAATTTTAGATGCGCTCTTTTGAAATTTTTACCAAAACGCATCCCATGATAGAAAATCTAAGTATGCATGTCGTAGCGGTCGGACCTTATTATGTAAGGATCTTGTCATTACACGTATTGTGGTTATCAGTGATAGCTTCTTTCACTGATAATATCATTGATAAGATGCTATCAATGATCTCACTTATATCATGCTATCAATGATAGTTCACTATCATCCATAACATGTTATCAGTGGTAGCTTTTATCACCGATAACGTGCTATCGAGTAGCTTCTATCATTGATAACATGTTATTAGTATTAGCTTCTATCACTAGTAACATGTTATCAATAGTAGCTTCTATCAACCATAGCTACTGAACACCTTTTTGCTCATTTCTTGTCTTTCCCAAACATTTATAAGTCCCTTTTCATTTTGATGATAGCTTCAATCACTGATAAACATGTTATTAGTGATGACTTCTAGGCATTCTACTTACATTTGTTAGTTCGAGATTCAACTTTATTAATTAAATTCATTAAGTTGGCTATCAATGATAGATTTCTATAAGTGACTATTACATATGAAAATATAATCAAAGATTAAGCTATCGATGATAGAAAATATTAGCGGCTATCACTAATAGACTTTCATTTGCTTTTTATATTTATTATTTGTTATAATAATCAAACTTGATGATTGGCTTGTTGGTATTGAGACACTTATGAATTGAGTACTTTCAAGTCTTGGGTATGAAACTCAGTCTCATAATTCTTGTAAAAAAAAAAATAGGAGAAGAAGAAAAAATTAAATAAGAGAAAGAGAAGAAGTGAAAACTAAAAAAAGGAAAGATAATTAAATAGGAAAAAAGAAGTAAAAACAGAAGAAATGAAAGAAAAATTAAAAAAAAGAAAAAGAAAGAGAAGAAGCAAAAATCGGATAAAAATTAAAAAAAAAAAAAGAAAAAAAGAAAAAAGAAGGAAATGAAAGAAAAAAAAAAGAAAAGAAAAAAGAAAAAATCGGATAAAGGAAAGAGTAAAAAAAAAAAGCAAAACTGGAGAAAGAAAAGAAAATAAGAAAAAATTGAAGAAAATAAAGAAAATAAATAGACTAAAAGAAAAGGTGTACAACAAGACAAAACAAGACAGGGGAGTGCAAAATTGGAAATTAAAAAAAATCAAAGATTGACTAGTCAACTCATCTATATTTGCAAATATTTTTAAAATGTAATATACTTTTAAATTTTTTCTCTTATTCTACTATATATTACAAATAATCATTAAATTTAGTATAGATGTGATTTATATTAAATGTCATTATTGAAATAAATAAAACTATAGGTTATATTGTATTTGATACAATATAAAAAACTATAGGTTATATATTATATTTGATATAACATATAATGTATATATATATAATAAGTTTGTTATTATATATATATATATATATAATTATTAAGTAAATTAAATTAATTTTAATTTTAATTTAATTAATGAGAGAGAGTTATAACTCCCCTTCATTCTCCAAATTAAGACCTGCAGAAGGGGGAAGTTGTTTTTTATGATTTTTTTTTCTTTCATCTTCTATCTCTATTCTGTGAAGGTCTGAGAACTCTTTGATTTTGTTCTCCTTAGAATCTATAGACAATATTTTTGTTCTTCCTAGAATATATATATAGAATACATAGGATTCTAAAGTAATGGTGGTCATTTTGGATTGTTGATTATTGGTATGAAGTGTTATGACCGATTCGAGGGAATTCATGAAGTCTTTTTTGGCTTAAAGTGTAACAAATTTTTTCCCAAATTTATTTTTAAGTATGTTGTAATTTAAATCTGTAAAATGCGTAATTTTTCTATTATGTAAATTGGGATTCTGTGAAAAAGGGAAAATTGGGACTGATCCCTTTCCGCGAAAAACTTTCACCGGTATGCCTTTCAATGTAATGAATGGTTTTAATTATTTAATTTATTTTATAACCATCATAGTTAAATGAAATTAGAAATTAAAATCAATATTCAAAATTGCATGCTAACTTAAATAAAATCATTTTTTAAGATATTGTTTTAAAAATATGATTCACATAAACCTAAATCACAAATTTCTAATGAGATTAGAAATTATTTTAATCTTTTTAATCATTTTAAGAGGATTAAATTTGATTTAATAAAAGATTAAATTAGTGGATAAGACGGGCAAAAAGAATACCACTTTTGTGGCTACTTTCTTCATTGTTATAATGTTTTTTTATTCCTTTCAGGTTTCAACTGCGTTTTGCATCAAATAAGAGAGTGAATTGCTACTTAAGCTTAAGGCAAGTTTCATTGATGCTTTTACTCGGCTGGCTTCTTGGATTGTATTTGTATGCTTGAATCCCTATCATGGACGTTCCTATCATGGATGCATATTTTAGCTATAGATTTTAGACTCGCACATTCTTTTTTGTTCGTTTAGCTTGAATCAAACATAAATAGTAACGGTTGAATGTATGTATGTGCTATGGAATATAGTGTAATCGTAAACCTTAAAATATATGCTAACCTTAGGTTAAAATATAACTTGGTTAATTAATTAGGCTACCCTTATTGCTTAATCACACAATGAAACCCTAGACCTTAATGCAAATGTTTTTAATTCTATATAGATGCTATTGAACCCAACAAGACTAAAGCATTTAGTTTAATTAGAGCTTTAGGCTTTATTTGAAAATTAGGGCACTTGCTTGGCTTAACCCAATTGAGTTTGGTACTTGTAGCGTCAATGAATTTGATTAGGCCAAGTAAGCCGTTGTACACAGGTAAATCATATGTATATTTAATTAAGAAATTTCTATGATCTAAAATTGCGTAAGAATCTCTCTTGCTCTTAGAACTAGATTATTCTATCTTAGATTACTTGCTTTCTTTATCTTCATGCAATTTATCTCATTCCATACCAACCCTTTCCCTACCCCGCAACGATCAAGTCAGTAATCGTTTAGAGAGAGTATAAAAGTCTAGATGTATTCTAGCATTATTCCAATATCATGAGTCCTCTTGATTATACAGAAATGGGTTATGTAATGATCCTTCGCTAATTAATTTCTCAAGTTATTAATTAAGTTGTTACTGATTATTATGAATGGTTGAATTCATTACTAATGGACCAAACATATGCAAATGTAAAACACGTAAGCATAATCTTTATTTTCATATGGTCTACCTCCTTAAGTTTCATTGTCGACACTATGTGTACGTATTTAAACTTAGCCAAATTAAGCTATTCTCTTGGAATGATCCACTGGGACCCAAATTAAGCCAAATTATACTAATGATTACTTGGGCCATATATATAGACGTATACTTTTTCAAAAGCGGGTCAGTCGTGCTAATCTTGGAAGAGATGGAGCTCTTTGAAAATTGAATTCACTTTATGGAATTAGTTGGGAGAATTAAAGAAATGTATCTTTCATGTAATGGGTGGTTCTTGAATCTTTCATATAAAAGCTTTCCCAAACATCACTTTCAAGACACATTCAATTCCAAGTTTGTTGGGAGAATTAGATAACTTGAAGTTTCTTTATCTTCAAAGAAATCACTTTATGGTCCAATTCCTTCTTCATTCATCTGTGTTCAAAATAATTGTTAGAGTGTTTATTTTACTGTAGTATGATTGACTTATTTATTACAGGGAAAACTTGAACATGTTTTATGTCATACTGATTCTACTTGGAAATTGGTTTCTTATTTGTTGATATGTGTGGGACATATTTGTTGGTGTACCTTCCTATCCTCTGCAACATGTCTTACACCATGCTAAGACATTTTCAAGGATAATTGCAACACAAAAGGCAGCAAATTCTGCATAATATTGTTTCCTTATCTAATCTATCAACAGAATTCTATAGACTTCTGGTGTTTTTTTCTTGTAGAGATGATTTATTATTTCCAACAAGATATTCATAAAGCTACCCAAATAAATATAGAGTTTGTTTCAATTTTTTGGTTGGTCGTTTTGAAGATTCTTTGATCGGAGAAGATTGTATTGTTATAGATCTTGAGACTTACTCTAGATCATGTTGGTTCATTCTTTAACCACTTGAGAAGGGATTCTCAAACTTAGGGAAGTCTAAGTTTGTCAAGTGAGGTGTTTTCACTAGAAGGTGGAAAGATAAACGTCTTGGTGAGACAGAGTCTCACACTTAGGGGGGGCCTAAGTGATTATTCACTAATATTCTTATACTTAGGGAGAGCCTAAATACGTTGAAAGTGAGGGGACCTCACACTTAGGGGAGCCTAAGTTTCACTGAGAGAAAGTCTCACACTTAGAGGGAGCTAGCCCAAGTGATCGTTTACTATATAGAGTTATTTGAGTCTCACTGTGATTGACATTTATTTAAAAATAAGTACAACATTGTAATCGTTTAACTTTTCTATATTAGTGAATATATCTTTCCACGGGCACACTACCCCCAGACGTAGGTGGTATTGCACCGAACTGCGTTACCAAGCTCTATGTTTTGTTATGGCTTTAGTTTTCTGCATTTATCTACCCTATTTTTGGAAATGTTGTAGCATCATGTGTAATAAGTTTTGTCATGTGGTAGATAACGTTTATTTTAATAATTTTAATCTTATAAACCAATAAAATAATTTACTATTTTTAATTGTATATTCTAGATTAATTTAGAAGAGAAGAATCATATATAGATAGGCTTAAATTAAATCATTCTATCTTCGTTTATAAAGGGAGGTTACATTGGTGTTTTGTGCTTGACTATTGACTTTGAAGATAATTTCACTTTCTTTCTTGATCATAAATTTATCACCAAGCTGTCTTCAAAATACTAAACCAAAAATAAGGATGGCATATTGGAAATGGATCGAGTATATACTTAAAGAGATTTAAAATCATAATGGATTGTAAATTCCATAATTTGTTAATACGACAAAGGAGAATGATTTATTATTGTAAGAAAGAGAATGATTAAAACTCTAAAGTGATTTTATAACTGGTTTTTATGTAAAAAATAATTGACTAAAATGATTAGATTTTGCAGCATGTCATAAAATCTAGAGAATAAATTACTTGTTTAACCTACCTACTCTATTAAAAATAAATTGTATTTTACTTTGCATCATTATTAAAAAAAAAAATTATTTTAAATGGTAAAACTCTGAAAAATATTTACTAGATATAATAAAATTTTAAAATTATTAATGATAGACACTGATAGACTTCAATCATCAGTGTCTATCAATGTCACTGCTAGACACTAATAGACTCACTGATAGACACTGATAGAAGTCTATTACTGTCTATCAACGTCTATCATTGATAATTATAAAATTTTGTTATATTTTGTAAATATTTTAGTTCATTTTTCTATATTTAAAAACAACTCTTATTAAAATTTATCAAACTATAAATCTTCAATTGGTATGATATTGAGAGCACGAAGGAAACATTTCAATTTTAGGACATTTTAATTAAAAAAATATATATCTAGAAATTAAAGAACCAATTGAGTTTCTACAAAACATTTAAAAGATATTTGAGCCCTAGAATTGTGCAACATTTTTTTTTTTCATTTAGCTATTTTGTTCTCTTATCTTTTTAAGTCGATATTTCATTCTCGTATAACGTCTCCAACAATTAGTGCCAATATTTCAAAATTAAACAATTATGTCTCCAACAATTAGAAAATGTTCGATTTCGTTCGCTGTATTCATAGATTCCGTTAAATACTAAATGGTTCGATTATATGAAAATTTTAAAACAATGATTAAGTCAATTGATATACATATATTTGTTAGAAATAATGCTGCAATTAAGTTATGAATTTAGGATTTTAGTTGAGCTACTTGGATTTTTTACCTCTTTGTTTTAGAAATAGAAGATTGTGAGTTGAGTTTCAGAATTTCTTTTACAATGTTTGGGGTTCACCGAAGAGTTAATACTCAATGGTTCAATGATGTGAAAAATATTAAAATAACATTTAAATCAATTGATATACATATGTTTAGGTCTATTGTAGGAGTTAATAATTGGAAAAGTTATTTATTGAAGCGATTTTCAAAAATAAAAAAATAAGAAAAACTATTTACATAAAATAATAAAATTTTCATCTTTATTGGTAGAGGTTGTTAGAGGCTGATATAAGTCTATCAATATCTATCAGTGATAGAAAGTAATAGAAGTCTATCACTGAATCATCTATCAATATTTTTTTTGCTATTTGTGTAAATAGTTTGACATTTTTTTCTATATGTGAAAATCTCTCATTTATTTAATGATTTGGTCAACAAAGCGGACAAGCTTTGTTAGTTGGGTCAATAATGATAGGGATGAAAACTACAATAAATACTCGTTCTTAGTCATTCGATAGGACATTTTGGTCAAAGTTGTCGACTAATTTGGCACCACACACTTGAATTGTGGAAAAGAATTAGTACCCTACGATAGTACGAAAACGTTTCTTTTTACATAGTTTATATAGATTGACCTTAATGAGAGTCGATATTGAAGTTTGAAATCCAATTAGTGGGTAAGATGGGCAAAAATAATACCACTTTTGTGACTACTTTCTTCATTGTTATAATGTTTCTTTATTCCTCTCAGGTTTCAACTGCGTTTTGCATCAAACAAGAGAGAGAATTGCTACTTAAGCTTAAGGCAAGTTTCATTGATTCTTCTAATCGCCTGGCTTCTTGGAAAGGAATTGATTGTTGCAGTTGGATAGGAGTGGGATGTGATGACACTAATGACGGTCATGTCGTCAAGCTTGATCTTCGAAATTATGAGTATTCCTCATCCTCTGTTTTACTTAGCAATGGTGTGGACTCTAGTTTGTTTGAGTTGAAATATTTGAATTACTTGGATTTAAGTGCAAATTTTTTCAACTACACTAAAATTCCTATCTATTTAACTCAGCTTCCTGAGTTAAGATATCTTAATCTATCTCTTACTTACTTTCATGGAACAATTCCACCTTTTCTTGGAAATCTATCTAAACTGATTTATCTTGATTTGAACAACAATGAGTATTTGGATGGCCCGAATTATTTATATCAAGGAGAGTTATTTATTGATGGCCTTGAATGGATTTCAAGTCTTTCATCTTTGGAATACCTTGACTTGAGTGGTGCAAAAGCAATTCAAAGTAAGTTAGGATTAGATTTCATGCAAGTGTTAAATACTCTCCCTTCTTCTTTAGTATCATTAAAATTGAGTTTTTGTGGACTTCAAAACACCCATTATATTCATGCTCCATTAAATTCTTCATTTCTCTCCAAACTTCAACATCTAGATTTGTCTTATAATATGTTTGATGGTCCAATTCCTAGTTTTCTTCAAAACATGACGTCCCTAGGATTCCTAAACCTTTATGGTAATGAATATAATTCTTCAATTCCATCTTGGTTAAGCAATCTTTTGAATCTCGATACTTTGAAGCTCGGAGGCAACTTGTTTAGTAGCATCGAAGGTGGTTTGTCCTTAATGGTTAGAAACAATTGCCACCTGAAAACTCTTGATTTATCATTTAACCATTTCCTTGGTGATGATGTTTTCGGAAGTTATGAAAATTTATCTGCAGGTTGTGAAGAGTATGGTTTAGAAAGTCTTAGACTAAAAAACATGAAATTTGGGATCCATAAAATTCCAAGTTGGTTGGGAGAATTAAAGAACTTGAAGTCTCTTTATCTTCAAAATTGTTCACTTTATGGCCTAATTCCTTCTTCATTTGGAAATTTATCTCGCCTTAAGAACTTGGATATTTCTTATAATATGCTTAGTGGGGGAATTCCAGTCTCATTTGGGAACTTATCGAACTTAATGACCTTGGATCTGAGAGAAAATAATTTCGATGGTACCATTCCGAAAAGTTTTGGACAACTTCGAAATCTCGAAAGGTTTGATTTTTCTAAGAATCCTCTTAGAGGTGTTATAACAGAAATTCACTTTGCTAATCTCTCACAGTTGAAGTGGGTAATTATGAATGGAAATCACCTTCTATCTTTTGAAATAAAACATGATTGGGTACCTCCTTTCCAATTGCAGTATTTTTCTGTGAGATCAACTAAGGGTTTTGGATCAAGTGGATTTCCACGATGGTTGTTAACACAAAACGGATCAGCTTTATATTTAGATTTGTCCAACACCAGTATTTCAGGGCCTATACCAACATGGCTAATCTTTCAAAATTTCATTTATTTAGACATTTCCAACAATCAAATAAGTGGACCACTCCCAAAAAGCATTGGCGACCAAATTCCCAATATGTTTGCATTTTATGCTTCCAACATGCATATCATTGGTTCTTTGCCACGATCTGTTTGTAGATGGAGGAATCTAATATTTTTGGGACTTTCAAATAATGAATTATCAGGGACAATTCCTGGTTGTCTGTTGACACAAAACTTGACAAATTTTGATTTGTCGTCAAACAAGTTTTCGGGGAATTTTTCCAATTCATTGGAGAATCTTTCTAGACTTGAACTAATGAACTTGGCAAACAATAAGCTTGAGGGAGAGCCATTAATTGCCATCAGAAGTTGCAAATCCTTGTCTATTTTGGATCTTGAAGGAAACAAATTCTCTGGTAGTATTCCTTCATGGATGGGTACAAGCCTTCAAAGTTTGCAAATTTTGAATCTACGAGGAAATAAGTTTAATGGCTTTATTCCTTTGTCTTTGTTGCTACTACCTCGCTTACAAATTTTGATTCTTGCAGATAACAAATTAGAAGGAAACATCCCACCAATTTGGGCAAATTTCAGTGCAACCAAAAGTAACCAATTAACTGAGTCCGGTTTGCAATTTTTTATGTAAGCTATGTTAGACAAGTCACAAAATCAAGTAGTCGAAACTACTCGTATTTACAATTATATTCAATGGTGAATGTAGATCTCTCAAATAACAACTTATATGGACGTATTCCAAGTGAAATAGCCACAATAAAAGACTTGTTCAACTTAAATTTGTCGCATAATCATCTGTCGGGGACAATTCCTGTGGAGTTTGGAAGATCACTAGTATTGGAATCTCTTGACCTCTCTTTCAATCAACTCTCTGGGTCAATTCCAAATAGCATGTCAAGCTTAAGTTCACTAGGCGTGTTGAAGTTGTCCAACAACAATTTCTCTGGACGCATTCCTCGAGAAGGTCATCTTTCAACCTTCAATGATCCATCCAGTTATGAAGGTAATCCATATCTTTGTGGAGATCCACTCTCTGTTTTATGCCTAGATACAAATTCCGACAAGCCTTCAATTGAAATCGACAATTTTAATAGTGATAGTCATGAAGAAGATAAGTTGGAGAAAATGTGGTTTTGGATTATTGTGATGCTTGGATTTGCTTTGGGATTTTGGGGAGTTGTTGGACCTTTAATATTAAAGAGAAGTTGGAGGCGTGCTTATTTCCAATTTATGGATGAGACCAAAGAAAAGATCTATGTTGCAATATTGGTCAATATGAAAAAGTTGAAAAAATGAATGGGAAGAAACGACGTGTTGTATTTAATTTATGTTCATGTAATAATTTTGTTCTACTTTGATCCATTGAGTCCATCGATTGGATTAAGGAACTGTTTTTTTCCTTTTTGCGACACGTGTTAATAATTTCATGGTCAATTGAAATATGTTTTGCCTAATAGTTTATGCAAAACTCCTTCCCTTCCAATGTTGTAATTTTGGAAAGTTTTTTGTTTTTTTATTTCCGTTCTCTATATATTAGGAATCATTTAAAAATTGGAGTGAAAACTTAAAAAAAAGAAGGTTTTCAAAAAACTTATCTTTGTAATTGAAAACCTACTAAGAACTAAAATACATATATGAAACAATAAATTGTGAGAAAACAAGCACAATTAAAATATCAAATAAATACATCTATTATGGTCTATCAACATACTATAGATTTTGGTTGTCCCGTTGACCTCAAATTATCAAGATGACTATATATAAAGACAAAAAATAAGCTTCTCATTAAACACAAGTCTCAAATAAATAAACTATCAAATGAGTATATGAGTGATAGATTTTTATCGCTATCTATTAGGTCTATGATAGACAGTAAGACAAATCTATCACTAAAATCGGAAACTTAAGGCCTTTAATACTTTTTGTGCATTCAGTGGACTTTTTGGACATTTTTTAAGGATTGGAAGTAAATTTTGATATATTTGTCATTAGTTAAAAAAAAAAAAAAAAAAAAAAAATTCAATATGTTAGCCTCATTTTGCTATATATGCAAAGAGCCTTATATTAAAAGAACAAACAAACAAAATCTAGCTATTGAAATGTTTTTTCATTCAAAAAAAAAATAAAAATAATAGCAAATCATTGTTTCCCTAGAACTCTAGCATTTATATTATATTACAGTACGCTTCTCCTCCAGGTCTTTTAACACGTTTTTGTACTACAATATGTAAATTCTTTTCCTTGTTGGAAGATATTGTTTAGCAGATGATCGATTCGTTGAAGTCAAGTTTCTCGATCTCAATAATCTCTAGAATTAGTTAACTTTGTTGTGAAATTGAGGAGGATGACGGGAACCCAATATGGAAAAAATATAATATAATAATAAATATAAATATAATATAATATAATATTAAAAATAACTAAAATTATAAATTTGGATAATAGAAAATTTAGTGGAATTTGAAATGGATTTCTTACTAATGTGTGTGTGATTTCAAGATCCACCAAATGCCACTATTTACCGGCAAAATGACAAGTACGATGTGGACATACATGGACACCAAGTATGAATAACATCCAATGAACGAATATGGTACTTCAGGACCAAGAAGTTCTTCATTATTTTCTCGAGGTCGAATATATCTTTCGTTACATCTAATGAACGGACTTCCATTGGAATATTTAATGGATGTGCTTTGTCCATATAAAAAATTTTCAAAATTTTTCCGTATAAGTTGACTAATGAATAAGTATTTCATCTATTAAATGCTCAATTTTCAAACTAAGAAAAAAATTTGTTTTTCCGAGATATTTCATCTCAAATTCTTTATTAAGATATTCTAGTACCTTTGAAAGCTCTTCATGAATTCCAATTATATTCAAGTCATCAACATATACAGTTATAATAGCAAATCCTGATTGCGAGTTCTTTATAAAAACATAAGAACATATTGGATTATTTTGATTGCTTCTTTCAATAAATATCTACTCAGATGATTGTACACATCCGTCCTGATTGTTTCAATCCATATCTGTAACATTATTGAATACCATTCCCAGGAATTTGATGTATATGTTTCAGATACCTTAAATCCATATGGGACTATCATATAAATATCATCATCAAGAGATCCATATAAATATATTGTGACTACATTCAGAAGATGCATATCCAAAATTTTATACACGGTGAAACCAATTAAATATCTTAATGTAATTGCATCTACCACTGGAGAATACTCTTCAAAATCAATATCAGGTCTTTGTGAAAAACCTTGTGCAACTAGCCTTGCTTTATATCTTGTGACCTCATTATTTTCATTTCTTTTCCTCACAAATACTCATTTGTCACTACTACAGAAATTGGATTACTTGACATTTTCCAATGTCAAGTAAAGGGTATACTTGCCGCTAATAAAAACATCGTCTATTTGACTGTCAAGTATAATGTCATAACTTGATACTGTAAACACATTAAGAGAAATCATTCTTGACACAATTTCCGTGTCAAGAAATATAATACACTTGATACTAATGATATGTCAAGTGTATTAATTCTTGACACTTATTATTGTGATTACTCTTGACATTTTTTATTTGTCAAATATATTTTTATCTTGACACGAAATAATGGTCAAGTAATCTAATTCTTGACACATTTCCAATGTCATCTATGTTTTTTTTTTTTCCAAATTAAACATTCAAATTCAATTTTCATTTCACATTTCCTACAATACATTTGTTCCAATAAGACAATTTCATCAACTAAATAGTTGCACATATATTTCATCAATTGAGAATACTAAAATAAACAATTTCATTCTTCTATTACTCATGTCTATATGAAAAATTCCAAAATTTACAAGACGAATCATACAACAGTATATACTCTATCAACCCACCCCAATATATGATAATTCCAAAATTGTAAGACCAATCTATATGTGCTATGTATTCCAAAAATCACAAGACTAAAATTTCAACCTCCACCACACATTTCTTTGAAGTATATAACCTATAATGGCTGAACAAAATATTTTCCCATGTAGCTACATACACAATTTATAGGAAGTCCATCAGATATAGTGACCTAAATATTCAATCCATTCCACGCGTACTTCATCGAATTCAAGTTGCGAGTACGAGCTCCTCATATCAATCTATAAAACATAGAAAGTGAGATATACATATTTATTTACTATTTACACTATCTATGATGTTACAATATATATAAGTAGTTTAAAGACATACTGCATCTGTTATAATATTCTTCTCTTTAGTCACGATTTTTCGCATATATCTCATAACGTAATATCCACATTCGACAGTTCAACTTGTAAAGGACACTACAATAGAAATCAAATAATTAACACACATATCATATAAATGCATTAAATAAACATCATTCGAATGTCACTTCAAAACTACAACAAAGTAATCCAACCTACGAAAAATTCAATAATAATAGTTACAAAACGCAAATTTCAGCAACTATGTAACAATTCCAAAAGAGTTTCAAGGCCTCAATACCTATCAAAACGTCCAAACATCGTTAACTTTGCTTTCAATCCCTTGAAATCTTTGAATTGAACATCAAAAATTGAAAATAACTCAATTATTTGACCAATACTTCAATGGGTAATAAAGAACTATTAATACTAACCTCCAAACTTACCAAAACCTTGCAAAGATTGGTCTCAAACCTATTGGACATAATTCAACTCTTTTCAACACTTCAAAAATCATAGAACACAAATCAAAAATCACTTTTAACTTTTAAGCCCAAATCCGACAGACCAATCATTCCAAAATTACCAACACGACTTACCCAAAAATTAGGCTAAAATCCAAATTTGCTTTATTACTTCACCAATGGACTCCAACCTATGCATGAATCACAATTAAAGCTCACATAACAAATTTCTAGCAATAACAATCAACCAAAAAGTGTTTTAAAACCTTCATACTCACTAAAATCCTTCGAAACAATTTCAAATCTGTTGGAAAATGACTTATGACACACCAAAACAACCTTCGACCCGCTGGACAGTATCTCAAAACCTTCAAACCTCCAAATCTAGCATCCAACCATAATGGGTAAATTCAAATCCAAACCAAAATTAACCAAAGAAAACCAAAAAAAAAATTCATGAGTCTCTTTACCTACTAGATCCCCCACCAATTGTGGAGTTCTTGACGACAACGACTGGCAAAACCAGGTAGAACGATGGCTGGATGTCGGATCTGGCACGTCTAAGATGAATAACGATGACTACGGGAACGGACTTGGTGGTGGAACTGACTGAAGGCAGCTCGATGGGCTTACTTATGGCGTTGATTTGACCCGTGAAGAAGGCGTCGGGTGCGAGTGCTGGAGGGACGCGGCGAAGAAACTGACGGCGCGGGTTTGAAAATCGACAGCAGCAACGAAGGGCAGTGATAACGGGTAGAAATGCACGTTATCATAGTGCTAAGTTCTTAAACAATGTTGGATTGCGTTGATAGAATGTGTTAAATTATGTCCATTAAGCATAAATTCTATAATATTGTGGTCGCATGCGTCCAACGCATTAGAGCAGTTGATCTTTATATTTTTGTGCAGAATATGCGTTAACGCAATGCAGAGATTGCGATCATAAGAATACATTGGTCGAGCGCAACTTCACCGCAAGACTTTGCATTGATCGTGCTCGCAAACATTCGCCCAAGAAGAATCACCGCAACTTGGTCAACGTAATATGGTGGGCGCATCCGGGTGAAAGGATAATTAAGAGCAATGGGACCGAAAGCTGATAACGGTCACAAAGTACATTCAGCTTTATCAGTGACAACTATCCGGCACATCAGTCAGGAATTAAAGCTGTCCCATCTGTACAATCGAGAGAGAGAAGCCACCTTTCGCCATGAAAACTATATAAATACCAAGAGCCTTCTTTAGAGAAGGGGTTAAGCAGTCGATTAATTCATCACTTACTAGCTCACGCCTCTGTCCATAGTTTTCTTTCATTTTAAGGCAGATGCAAGGAAGAAGAAGTACCGATAGTTTTCTTTCATTTTAAGGCCGACGCCTACGGAAGCAGGAACATTTGTAGATCAGAATAGAGATTCAGTGTAAAAAGCCTCAGTTAGCAAGGATTGCTATCAGGCACTATCAAGCTCTCTACCTTTACTTTCCATTGTCATTTTGTACTCAACTCAGTTATAAGAATGGAATGTTTTTCTCTATATCTGTTCACTCTCTGTTATTTATGCATGAGTAGCTAAATTAGTTGAATGAGTTGAGAAGTAGTTAGCTAGCATAACGAGGGAATCTTCATCTTGCGGTTATCTCGTTTGTGTATGCTTCATTCCTCTATTAGAGATACTCGGGAGGGCAGTCTAAAGACAGGATCTAGACTTGGGAAGGTCAGGTCAGAATCTAGGTTTGGAAGAACCAGATTAGAACGCATAAACGGGAGATAGGCGCTTAGGAATGAGCACTATTTGTTATTAACTCATCGCATGCATCTTAGCAATAAGATATGATTGTGTGTGGTCACCTTGCAATCATGCATTTTGCATCAATGCATAGGACAAGAGCAGAGACTTAGGGATAAGCTCTATGGACATTTTGCATTCAACACATGCGTCCTAGACCTAGAAGCATCGCATTCACATTGGGAAATGACTTGCTGTGCATGGTTGCAACATGATTGCAAGGTTAGACGCATTCCCGAGTAATGCTAGCTAAAAGATCTTCTCAACCTATTCATCGCATACTCATTGCATCTATCAACGCACCTATCTTTCTCAAATCCGCCGCCTTTATTTACTTCTTCTTTTTCATCAACGCAACAACACACCCACACTTTATTTATTTACTCGGTTACCACAAAGTTTTCATAAACATTACCAACGCATCTATTTTCATAAGTCCCTGTGTTCGACTCTGGACTTACCAGGAAACTCAGAGAAATTTACACTTGAATTCTGCTGGGGAAACTTTAGTGCACAACGCAATCCATCAATGCATATCATCCATATTTCCACTTAATAAAATCAACGCATCAAGTTTTTGGCATCGTTGCCGGGGACTTCGACATAATAGTTGTTAACGGTAATTTTTGTGAATTCTTTGCAGAACTCTCAATCTCTGGTGAACTACGACCTAGAGACTGAGAGAACATTTCGAAAGAGACTAAGAGACCGCCAATAGCAACCACAATACAAGAAAGAAGAGATGGCAGAACAGCCTAGAAATGGAGCACTAAACAACAACAATGTCATGGCAAATCCAATTCTGTTGGCAAACGATCGCAATAGGCCCATTAGGGACTATGCATCGCCAAACCTCTATGATTTCTCTCCGAGAATCATGAGGCCTGCCTTAGACGGAAGTAGATTTGAAATGAAACCAGTGATGCTGCAGATGATCCGGGCTGCAGGTCAATTCGGAGGAAGGCGTGGCGAGGATTCGCACGCCCACCTCCGAAGTTTTATTGAAATTTGCAATACTTTTGTGTTCCCGAACATCTCTGCTGAAGTAGTTCGACTAATGTTGTTCCCATTTTCTCTCTGTGATCAGGCTAGGAAATGGGCTTATTCGCTTGAACCAGGAGAGATTACTTCTTGGGAGCAGGTGGTGGATAAGTTTATGAAGAAGTATTTTCTACCTACCGAGAACACAAGACGAAAAAAGCTTATTACTAATTTTGAACAAGAGATGGACGAATCGCTCAGCGATGCTTGGGCGAGGTTGAAAAGGTTGGTCCGAGATTGTCCACATAATGGACTGCCAGACTGTCTACAAATGGAAATTTTCTATCACGGTTTGAATCCTACTTCGCAGACTACTGCCAATGCGGCAGCAGCTGGTGGTCTACTTGACAAAACTTACGATGAGGCGAAGAATATCCTGGACCGCATCTCTAAGAACCATGAAGACTGAAGGGAGAGTGACCAGAGATTAAGACTCAAAGATTTTGATGCAAATAACGGTGCCATTGTTTCATTACAAAACCAAATGACTGCAATGATGAATTTGATTCAAGGAATGGCGATCAGCAGTCCAACACCGCAAGGTGGGCAAATCAACGTAATAAGTCAAAACATCGCAAGGTATGCGACTTGCGGTGATGGTCATGCGATGGAAGATTGCCCGCAAACTCCACAGTATGTATATTTTGTAAAGAAAAACCCTTTTCAAACACTTACAACCCCAGGTGGAGAAACCACCCCAATTTTCCTTGGAAGAATCAACAACAAAATTTTCAATTTGTGGCGCAAAAAGAAGGGCACCGGTTTCTTTCAATGCAACAACGGTCAACAGAGCAACCAAGCAAGTAGCTCACAACAACCAACACAATCTTCTTCTCTAGAGAGCCTATTGAAGCAATATATAGAGAAAAATGAGACAGTGCTTCAAAGTCAGGCTACGTCCATCTGCTACCTCGAATTGCAAATGGGCCAGATTTCAAATGAGCTCAAAAGTAGACTGCAAGGGGCGTTGTCAAGTTCCATCAAGCTTCCACGCAACCTAGGGGATCAGGAAAGGAGCAATGTCAGGTTGTGACATTGCGCAGTAGAAAGATTGTAGAAGGAGAAAAGAAGGAGTAGAACAAATCTACTTCCATCGCAACTGAGCTTGAGATTGCGGCAACGCAAGAAGAAGAAAAATAAAATGAAGCACTAGACCCTGAAGTTTTGTCAACCTCAAAGTCAAATGAAATAGGAACCGTGAAAGTTCAATTACCACCCTTCCCTCAGAGGCTAAGGAAGAAGAAAAATGAAGAGGTACAGTACCAACGCTTCCTGTCTATGTTAAAACAATTACATGTTAATATTCCTTTCAGTGAAGCGATTGAGGAAATGCCTGCCTATGCCAAGTTTCTGAAGGACATGGTAACTAAGAAGAGAGGCGCTGGAAAATTTGCCATGGTGGCATTAATGCAATGTTCCAAATCTATTATCCCACCGAAAATGAGCGATCCTAGGAGCTTCACTATCCCTTGCTCCATAGGAAGACTCTATATTGGGCAAGCCCTGTGTGACTTGGGGGCCAGCATAAATTTGATATCGTTGTCAATCTTACGACAATTAAATGTGGGCAACTTATGCCCACATCCGTGACTCTCCAATTGGCTGACAGATCTCTAGTTCATCCAGAAGGTAAGGTGAAGGACGTGCTGATCACGATTGATAAATTTATTTTGCCAACTGACTTCATCATCTTAGATTATGAAGCCGACAAGAATGTACTCATAATTTTGGGGTGACCTTTTCTATCAACGGGTAGAGCTCAAATTGATGTGCATAAGGGAGAAATCACTTTGAGCATAAACGAACAGAAGCTCAAATTTAATATAATTCGTGCCATGAAATTCCCGTATGAGGAAGATCTACAAGATTCTGATGATGACCTAAATTTGATTGAAGAAGAAAAGTCTGATGATGAGTGTGAAGAAGAGGATGTCAACGCATCGTAGCTGCCTGCAATGCGATCGTAGCAAAAACAAACAAAGAAGAAAGAACGATCGCAACGCAAGAAGAAGAGCCAAAAGAAGAAAGAAAAACAACGCAACCTTCCCTCATGGAACCACCAACCCTTGAACTAAAAACCCTACCAACACATTTGAAGTACGCATTTATGGGGCAGGATGAGTAGCTGCCAGTGATAATTTCCTCTACGCTCAAAGAAGATCAAGAGAATGCGTTGATGAGCATTCTTAAGAAACATGTGCAAGCAATTGGCTGGACACTCGCTGACATGAGAGGAATTAGCCTCACATAATGCATGCATCACATTCATCTCGAGGACGACCATAAAGCAACTATTGAAAATCAACACAGACTTAACCCTGTGATGAAGGAGGTTGTCAAAAAGGAGATTATCAAGTGGCTGGATGCGTGCATTATCTATCCCATTGCAGATAGCACATGGGTCAGCGCCTTGCAATGTGTGCCGAAGAAGGGAGGAATGACGGTAGTCCCAAATTAGAACAATGAATTAATTCCGCAAAGGACCATCACTAAATGGCGCATCTGCATGGACTACCGCAAATTGAATGTGGCCACAAAGAAAGATCACTTCCCCTTGCCATTCATCGATCAAATGCTGGACAGATTAGTAAAGAATGATTTTTATTGCTTCTTGGATGGATATGCTGGGTATAATCAAATCATGATAGCTCCTGAAGACCAAGACAAGACCACATTCACCTACCCATATGGGACATTTACTTTTCGTCGCATGCCGTTTGGCCTCTGCAATGCGCCAAACACGTTCCAAAGGTGCATGATGGCGATCTTTTCAGATTATCTCGAGGACTTAGTGGAAATATTTATGGATGACTTCTCCATTTATGGGAACACGTATGAAGTCTGCCTAGCCAATTTGGAGAAAATTATGAAGAGATATGAAGAGACGAATTTGGTGCTCAACTGGGAAAAATGTCACTTCATGGTAAAAGAGGGTATAGTGTTGGGACACAAAGCTCCCGGGAAGGGTTGGAGGTGGACAAAGCAAAGATCGACGCAATTGAAATGCTTCAACTTCCAACCAACGTGAAGGCTGTGTGAAGCTTCTTGGGGCATGCTGGATTCTATAGACGATTCGTTAAAGTTTTTTCTAAGATTGCACGACCACTGAGTGCGTTGTTAGAGGCGGATAGAAAATTTGAATTTGACAACAATTGCCTCAACGCATTCCGAATTTTAAAAGATACGCTGATTACCACACCCGTCTTGATTGCGCCGGATTGGACACTGCCATTCGAAATCATGTACGATACAAGCGGGTATGCAATGGGAGTCGTGTTAGCGCAAAAGAAGAAAACTATTTTGCACCCCATCGCATATGCGAGTAAAACTCTGAATCCTACTCAAATCAATTATGGCACTGAAAAAGAACTCTTGGCTGTGATTTTTGCGTTGGAAAAAATTCGGGCATATCTATTGGGAACCAAGGTATTCATTCACACTGATCACTCGACAATCAAATATTTGATGACAAAGAAAGATGCAAAGCCGAGGTTGATCAGACTGGAAAATCCCGAGGTTGATCGCAATGAATCTTTCCACTAACATGTTCCAGACTCATTAGTGACAACTTGTTGTATTGGGATATCAATTTTTTATGAAACATCTACAACTGGTATATATGACTTAGTTACTTTCTTTGCATTTATAAATTAATCTTGTAATTGATTTGCTATATTTTGCAAATGAATTATTTTTTGAACTTCAAGTTCACATAGATCTGTATGAGGATCTAAATAAGACAATAACGATGCATTCCATATAATTTATTTTTCCAATTTCTTGACTCCTCCCCTCTAATGTTTGAAAATTTGTCTCATTCAAATGACAATTAGCAAATCGTGCAGTAAATACATCACCCGTTAGGGATTCAAGATGTTTAATAATTGATGGGGAATCATATCCAACACATATTCCTAACCTCCTTTGAGGACCCATCTTAGTGCGTTGTGGTGGAGTAATTGGAACATATACTACACACCCAAAAATTCTCAGATGGGAAATATTTGACTCATGCCAATAAGCTAATTGTAATGGTGAGTACTTATGATAAGCTATTGGCCTAATGCGTACAAGTGATGCTGCATACAAAAGAGCATGTCCCCATACATATGAAGGAAGTTTAGCTCTCATAAGTAACAGTCTTGCAATTAATTGCAAACGTTCTATAAATTCTGCTAAACCATTTTGTGTGTGAACATTAGCTACAGGATGTTCAATCCTTATCCCAATTGGCATACAATAATTATCAAAAGTTTGGGATGTAAATTCACCAGCATTATCAAGAAAAATGGTTTTAATTGTATAATAAGGAAATTGTGCTCTTACACTAATACAAAAATTGGGTTACTTGACGTTTTTCCAATATCAAGTAAAAGGTATACTTGACACTTATAAAAGCGTCAACTATTCGAGTGTCAAGTATAGTGTGATAACTTGACACTGTAAAAACGTCAAGAGAAATAATTCTTGACACAATTTTCGTGTCAAGAAATATAATACATTTAACACTAATGACATGTCAAGTGTATTAATTCTTGACACTTATTATTGTGATTACTCTTGACATTTTTTATTTGTCAAGTATATTTTTATCTTGACACGAAATAAGGGTCAAGTAATCTAATTCTTGACACATTTGAAATATCATTTATGCTTTCTTTATCCAAATTAAACATTCAAATTTTTATTTCCATTTCTCATTTCCTGCATTACATTTGTTCCAATAAGACAATTCCATCAACTAAACAATTGCACATATATTTCAAGTCTACATATTAGCCTAATACATCCAACGTAACAATTTAGAATACTAAAATAAACAATTCCATTCTTCTATTACTCATGTCTACATGAACGGTTCCAAAATTTATGCCACCACTATTCTCAACCCAATCACATTTAAAAATTGTAACCTTAAAAGTATTATAATTTAGTTCCCAAATCTCTTGTATCACACCATAAAAGGACATGTCTCCAATTATAGGATTTTTATCTTTTGAGCTAGATACTTGCATTGTTATTGCAATTAAACTAACCCAACTATTTTGTACACTTTTATTTTTGTCATATGACTATGTGTGATAGTGGCATCCATTAATAACATAGCTATTGTATGTAGTCACAATTGGATGGGGACTATGAGCAATCCACCCCAAGTTATCTGATACCTCCACATCTCCTATTTCAAGTTCATTTCCAACCTGGAAACCAAAAGGTTACATAATTAAAATATAAGTGACAAAAGGTTATGTTAAATAGTATATTTAATGTTTTACCTTTTCTCGTAACCAAGATATGGAATTTTCATTATGTTCATCTTGAATCCGTTTCTGGTTTTTTGATCTACTTGATATCTATAATTCCAATGTCATCATATGTTTTCTTATGAAGAAAAAGAAGAATGTTCAAAATAATTATTTTCAAATTCATGTATTTAATGAAATAAATGGATCCAAGTCACAATAACTTACTCTATATATGGTTTGCACATCAATTGTATTCTCCAAGACATATCGATGAGCTTGATATAAAAGATCTCGTTCAGGTGTGTAAGGAACTCCACTTGATAATGGTTTACCAATTTCTGAATTACCTGAATTGTCTCTGAACTTTTGACACCCAAATCCAATAAGATCTACTCCACATAAAAAATCTGAACAAAATTCAATAGCTTCTTTTAATATATAACTTTCAGCAATACAACCTTATGGACGATGCCTATTCCTCACAAAGTCTTTAATCACTTTCATGAACCTTTCAAAGGGATACATCCATCGCAAACATATAGGCCCACAAAGTTTGACTTCTCTAACAATGTGTACTGTGAGATCACCATTATTGTGAAAAATGAGGGAGGAAAATACTTCTCTAATAAACATAATGTAATCACAATGTCTTCCTGCGGCTTCTCTAATTGTATAACATCTAGGACTTTGTTACATAAAGAATTGAAAAAAATACACAACCGAGTTATCGCATATCGAACATGTTTTGGTAGCATAGATCTGATGGCAATGGGGAGCAATTGTTGTAAGAGCACATGACAATCATGAGATTTTAGACCATTGAGTTTCAAATCTTCCACTGACACAAGATTTCTAACATTGGAGGAGTAACCCTCAGGAACCTTCATTTCTGATATCGTCTTCAAAACACAACGTTTTTCTTCTCTAGTAAGCGTATAACAAGGAGGTGGAAGGAAGATCTTTTTATCCCCATTAATATTTGTAAGCTCTAGTCGAATTTTTAAATCAACTAAATCACGTCTAGCATTCAATCTGTCTTTTGTTTTTCCTGGAATATCAAGAAGGGTACCTATGATTTTCATGCAAACATTTTTCTCAATATGCATCACATCTAAGCAATGTCTAACATGGAGATGTTTCCAATAAGGGAGTTGGAAAAAAGCAGACATCCTATTCTAACAACATTTGGTACTTCCTTTTGTGATATTTAGTTTTTTCTCTTTTTTTTCCTCTTTGAAAATCAAGATCTTTAGTTTTTTCAAATACAACCTCCCCAGAAAAAGGTTCTAGAATACTTCCAAGTTCTCTCTGACCATCAAATGATTTCTTTTGACGTCGAAAAAGGATGATTTTGTGCTAGAAATTTTCAATGGCCAATGTATGCCATTTTTCCCATGCTATCTCCACAAATCGGACATGCCTTATAACCTTTGACACTACATCCACTAAGGTTTCCATATGCTAGAAAATCATTGATCGTCCACAATAGAACTGTTCTTAAGTTGAATAGTTCCTCTTGATAAGCATCATAACATTGCACACCACTTTCCCACAGAAATTTTAAATCATCAATCAATGGCTCTAAGTATATCCCAATGTCATCCCCTAGTTGATTTGGACCTGAAATCAATAATGATAACATCATAAACTTTCTTTTCATACACAACCATGGAGGAAGATTATAAATGACCATAACAACTGGCCAACAACTATACTTAGAGCTCATATCACTATGTGGATTTATTCCATCTACTGACAATGCTAAACAAAGATTCCAAGGTTCAGAACTAGTTCGGTCACATGGTGTCAACTAACTTTCAAGCTGGGGAGTGTGTAGGGTGACGTCATTTGTCATCCATTTGTCTCTCATTAGCATACCAAGTTATATTTTTAGCACATTCAACATTTCTAAACATCTGTTGAAAACATGGCATAGGAGGAAAATACCACGTTATTTTGGCAGGGATTTTCTTTTTCTTTTTTGTGTCTTTACCATATTTCCACCTTGACTCACCACATTCAGGACACACAATTGCATTGGCATATTCCTTTCGATACAAGCAACAATCATTAGGGTATGTATGAATCTTTTCATATTCTATTCCTAATGCACCTAATGTTTTCTTTGCTTCATACATTGATGTAGGGAGGTCATTAGTAGAAGGTAAGATATCCTTTAATGCTTTTAGTAGTTCTGAGAAACTAATGCCACTCCATCCGTCTAACTTTCAAGTTATACAACTTCACTAATGTAGACAACTTGGTGAACTTTTTGCATCCTTCATACAATGGCTTCTCAGCATCATTAAGCAACTTTTCGAATCCATTGGGATCTTTTGAATGTTGCTCATGAGCAATTTCAACCATTTCTTTTATATTTCCAACATCATTCTCTTCATACCTACATTTAGAGGATTTTCCATGCAAGGATGAACTAAAAAGTTCCTCACCATGCCAAAACCAAATCTTATAACTCTCATCAATCCCATTAAAATATAAAGGATCTCTAATTTCATTGCCATTATGACTTTGCCAATTTCCACATTCCAAACAAGGACAACGTATAGTAGTATTATTTGTATTGAAAAATCCAAATTTGATGAAGTTTTCCATACCCAATTCAAATTCTTTAGATAATCTACTCTTTGTCATCCATGATTTATCCATACTTACAATAAGCTAATATTGGAACTACAAAAAATATTCCAATAATTCAAATTAGATAACTCAGACAACTTATAAAATTTGTACAGAATTGATATTTATAGAGAACTTAAGAATCTTTATTCGCGGAAGGTGGTTGAAGACATAAAAATCAAGCAGATCAGCAAAATTAACATCTAAAACATAAACAATCCACCAAAATTTGGTCCAAATAATCAAACATTATATTCCAACAAAATCACAAAAACCCATTAAACCAAGAAGATCGGCCAAATATCACCAACTAATCACAAATTGCATCCATAAGTGCATCCTCAAACTAAGAAAAACAAAGAAACATCATCCGTAAGTGCATCCCAAAACTGTATCATTTAATCTAATCACAAGCTGCATCCTCAAACTAAAAAATAAACAAAAAAACGAAATGTACATATAATAAATATATACATATTTCAATTAAAAAAATATATACACATAACAAAAATGTTTGCATGAAATACTTACTCACAGCAAACGATCCCAACGACACCACGAACTGATGACCCACCGGACGACACCAACGACAGCGGACGACCACGAACGGCAACACTGATGAGACTAGAGAAATGCATGCGAAGGCGACTAGAAGAAATGCGAGTAGACCTCAGCGACAGCAGACGACCCACCGGACGACACCACTGGCAACGGACGACCACGAATGGCAACATTAACGGACCAGAGAAATGCGGGCGGAGGCGACTAGGAGAAATGCAGATGGCCAAGGGTTTGGGGAAGGAGAGAAATGGAGAAAATGAAGTTATAAATCTAGGGCTTTTCATTAAAGTAAGAAAAAAAATATTATTAGGTAATTTAAATATTATTAGGTAATTTTTTTTTTTATATTTACTAAGGTTCACGTGAAAATATTAATAGACAAACAGAGACTAGACGATCACTTACAAGTCTAAACGATCGTTTACAAAATACTAGACGATCGCTGATGACGAAAAATTGGAAGTCAATTTTACTCGACAACCAACTTCCCTTGGATGCGGTATGCGATGCATGTTGCAAAGATATGTGTTGATAGTCATGCATCAATGGTCATGCGTTGGAGTGAATAATGCGTTAACGAATGTATGCGATGACCATGCGTCCTGCCACAAGTTTTCTTGCGTTCACGCCAAGTATAACATGAACGCAAGTTTCTCGGGTAATCCGAGGTTGAACACAAGGACTTGTAACTATATGTTTGCGGTGATATGCATGTGGCGGTTTGAATAAAAGAATGGAGGGGATGTTGTTAAGTTAATCCTACTCCTACTTCTATCTATTGGACAACGCAATGAGAATATGCATGAAAGGTAGAGATGTGATAAACCTTGACATGAAATAAATGTATGGGAAAGTAGATAAAATGTGGAGATGTTTTTATTGCAAAACTTAAGAGTGATCGAAGGGCAACCCTAGTCAACGCAAACTAATACGATCATGCAACACTCATACAATAGTAAACCACCTCTCGGTGCGAATGCTACAGCTTCTAATGCTAGAACGCATGCGATGTATGTGCAGAGGTGTCTATAGGGCCTACACATAAGCCTCTAATTCTTGTCTATGCGATGATACACAAACAAGATGACCACATATCATCATTCCTATTCCTAGGGTGCATGCGATGCAGTGTTGACAAATAGAGCTTATCTCTAAGTCCCTATCTCTTGGTTATGCCAATATAATCTCGCTCTCTCGAGTCTAGATTCTAACCTAGCTATCTCGAGTCACTAGGTTCTTTCTTTAGACTCTCTCTCGAGTAGCTCTAAAGGGGTGTTGAGTACAACATAAAACAAGACAAACGCATGAACTTGGTTGACGCAAGATTGTTACTATCCCTAGTGAACAACGCATATCTTGCTTAATGCGTCCAACCACTTACCCTCCCGGGTAGTTGGTTGTTGCTGACTTCACTCATAGACAAGAAATGCGTTAGCCTATAGACAGGCATTGCAGCAACTTCACACTAAGAAAATAAAGTTTTCTCACACACTCTCGCAATGCATACCTCTCGGTGATTTGCTACATGCTTCATATTCCTAATCCACATGACTAAGTATGCAATACCCAAGCAATCCCACTAAGTGTTGCAATGAAAGTAAAGATGCTAAGCAAGAAGATGGAGATGGAGTTGAAGGAAACAGAGAAGTGCATTGAAAACAGATTGTATTAATTCCTTAATTCAAAATGTCATACAATACAATATAGAAAAAGAAAGGAAAGGAAATGATCGGCTGGAAGCAAAGATTTACTCCCAGCGGATGTGCGTCGAGGCTGCCAGTGGTACCATGGATGGGCAGAAGAGCTTGCTCTCTCGAGATCTAACTTTGGTCGAAGGCTCCGGTCGTCACTTGGAATGGATGAAGGAGGTGAAGAACTCTTAGGCGTCTTCTCACGCATTTTGTCTGGATCGCAGGGAAAATCCCCAGTTGAGGGATAATCTCCGGATCACAAAGATACTCCCCGAATGATTTGGAATTTTGTTCATCGGCTTCTATTTATAGAGTTTGGACCGCCAACAGCATTAATTGGACTGCTCTGAGTCTGACGTTCGGCGCGTTCATCCTTTCTAAACCTCTGCCACTAACGGTGTGGTAGGTGAAATGTCAACATCAGCTTTGGATTTTCTCAAGGTAGATGTGTTGATGCGTTCATTCCACCTACCTTGTGTTGATCCCATTATAATGCGCTGTCGGGTAGCCACAATCATTCAATGACCGCATTCGCTTAACACTGCAACTCAACATGATGACCGCAATCGCTTGACGAGTGCAACTCCCATGCGAGGGACGCATACGACTGATTACTGCAATATCCATGCGTTGATCGATGCGTTTGCCTTGCGATTGAGTGTTTCTTCGCATGCGGTCATCTATGCGATGGTTCGGTTTCTGCGTTTGCGTTCATTTCCTGCATTGGCTACAAAAATGGACATTGAACGCATAATTAATGAAAAGTAATGGGTTAACTAAGATTCGACATGCTGATCAACGCAAACTCTTTTTCTCATGAATTCCTAACATGATCGACGCATATTCTACCTAACAACCTTCATAATTCTAAGTAAAAGGACTAAGATGACATGAATTTCTGCATGTCATCAATCGCTTAAATTATCTACATGATTGTTGAGCTCCACTACACGATTCCTGAGTAACAAAATGCTATACGATCGCCTACCAAATGTTACACAATCGATGAGCTCGGCTACACGATCGCTGAGCTCGGCTAAACGATCGCTTAGCTCTGCTTCACGAATGATAAAATGCTATACAATTGCCTACCCAATGTTATATGATCGCCTACCAAATGCTACACGATCGCTGAGCTCGACTAAACGATTGTTTAGCTCTACTACACGATCACTTAGCTCTGCTACATGATTGCTGAGTAATAAAATTCTATACGATCGTCTAGCCAATGCTATACGATTGCCTACCAAATGCTACACGATCACTGAGCTCAGCTACATGATCGCTTAGCTTTGCTACACAATCGCTGAGTAACAAAATTCTATATGATCGCCTACCCAGTGTTATACGATTGCCTACCAAATGCTATACGATCACTGAGCTCGGCTACACGATCACTGAGTAACACTAGACGATCGCCCACGAAGACCCCACGATCGCTTACCCGGAACTACCAAATGCAATATGATCACTACCAAATTGGAGGCCTATCAAATATCCGAAATATTTCGTCAATCTTCACTTTTTTAACCCTTTTACATGACACGAAAAAATGTCAAGTAAGAGCTTCTTATACTTGACACGTGAAATGTGTCAAGTAAGACCTTATATGACTTGACACAAATATCATATCAAGTAAAGGTTCGCGTGAAAATATCTAAAATATTCCGTCAATCTCCGCTTTTTTAACCCTTTTACTTAACACGAAAAAAAGTTAAGTAAGAACTTATACTTGACACGTGAAACGTGTCAAGTAAGACCTTATATTACTTGACATGAAAATCGTATCAAATAAAGGTTCGCGTGAAATATCCAAAATATTCCATCAATCTCCGCTTTTTTAACCCTTTTACTTGACATTTTTTTGTCCAAAATCATATTACTTGATGTTTTTTCCACATAAACGTCAAGTAATTAAAAACTACAAGTGTCAAGTAACGTAGATTTTGTAGTAGTGTTAACTTACTTATTTGAACAAGTAATTTTACAAATACAAGATTTCAACTTGATAATAGACACACGTATGACCATCTACTGGATGCATCTATTAATACCATAAAATATCTAAATGATCTACTTGGTGGGTTAATGGATTCACATAGACCATCTACTGGATGCATCTATTAATACCATAAAATATCTAAATGGTCCACTTGGTGGGTTAATGGGTTCACATATATCACCATGAATTCGTTCTAAAAATGCAGGCGATTCAATCCCCACTTAGCTGGTGATGGTCTAATTATCAATTTTCTTTGAGAGCAAGTATCATATGATAATTCATTAGATGAAGAATCTTCTGGTTCTTCAATTGGTGTCTATTTGAATTCTCAATAACTCTCATCATCATTATAGATCCTATATAACCTAATCGGTCATGCCAAATTGTAAATATGTCTTGATTCATAAACTTCAAGTTCATTGTTGCATATGTTTCAATTACTCGTATATAAGTATAAGACAATCCAGAAGATAAAGCATTCAACTCTTCCAATAGTTTTTCATTTGAAACAGTGGATATGATACTTAGACATTCCACATTATTCTTACTATTAGTCTCAATATGATAACCATTGCAACATATATCCTTAAAACTTAGAAGATTTCTCTTTGATTGACTAGAGAACAATGCATTGTCAATTGTAAATTTTGTTCCTCTAGGCAAAATAATATTTGCTTTTCCAAAACCTTCGATCAAGTTTGCAGAACCTGATATTGTATTTACTTTTGCTTTCAGCAATGTGAATTTGGAAAAGTATTTTTTTTTATTTGCAAGTATTGTATGTGTAGTTGCACTGTCTGCCAGATAAGAATCTTCTTTGCTCATTTTTTAAACACCCAACATATGCAAATGATCCATGCTTCTTCATTAAAAGAGAATAATTACAATAAGAAAAACAACACTTAAAATATACAAAAGTTACTAAAAAAACACAAAGATAGATAAAAGAAAACAATAACATTAAGTCTAGATTTCTCAAAATCAAAAGAAACATTTGATGTTCCATCAACTGCGCCAATCTTCTCTTCAGAAGATTAAAAGAAGTCCACCACATCCAAATTTATCATATGGGATGGGTCAAATATATCATTATCCTGGTAAGAAAAATTTCTTCCACATTTTTCCCTTTTTCCTTCAGGGAAGCTTGATAGAGGTCAACTAAGTGTTTTAACATACAACAAGTATGTGACCAATGGCCAGTCATTCTGCATCGGAAGCCTTTATTTTCAACACTTTTTGAATTCTTACCATGTGGAGCTTTTCCTTTGTGATCATCATTGTGTGTGGTTCTTTTTAAATTTGAATGATTAAAACAATCACCACGAAAATAATAATTATTTCTTCCTCTGCCATGGTCACGACCTCGACCGCGACCACAATCTTGACCACGATTATTATTAAAATTCACAACATTCACTTTAGGGAATGGTGTCGTTCTGATTGGTCAAGATTCATGATTTTTCATCAATAACTTGTTATTTTGTTTGGCCACGAGAAGATATGAAACTAATTCAAAATACTATTTAAAACCTTTCTCTAGATATTGCTGATACAAGAGCATATTAAGACATGAAATGTAGAAAATGTCTTCTTTAACATATCAGTATCAGTAATTTTTTCTCCGCATAACAATAATTTTGAACTGATTTTAAATAATGCTGAATTGTAGTCACTTACTAATTTAAAATTTTATAGCCTCAAATGCATCCACTCATAACAAGCTTTAAGAAGAATAACTGTCTTTTTATGATCATACCTTTTTTTCAATTTTCTTCGCAAGATAAGGGGATCTTTTATTGTAACATAATCTATTTTTAATCCCTCCTGAAGATGATGTCGAAGGAAAATCATAGATTTTGTCTTGTCCTGACTAGATGTCATATTTCATTCTTTAATTGTTTCTCCCAGGTTCATAATTCTAGGTGAATTTTGGCATCGAACACCCATGACAAATAATTAGTACCATTAATGTCAAGGGCTGCAAATTCTAATTTTCTAAGATTTGTCATATAAACACTATAAAAAAATATTGTATTTATATTAGAAGTTTAATAGATATTGAATATGCAAAATAAAATAAAATTTATTAATTATTACGAAAAGGAATAGACCAACATACCTTTAGGACCTACCTTTAGTGGAAAAAATGACAGGAGCTCGTGCTGATAACGTGTTGTGAAATTGAGGAGCACAACCGGAACACAAATATGGAGAAAATATAATATAATCATCATAATAATAAATATAATGTAATATAAAATAAAAAACTAAAATAAAAAAATAACTAAAATTATCAAATTGGATAATAGAAAATTTAGTGGAATTTGAAGTGCATTTCTTACTGATGAGTGGGTGATTTTAAAATCCACCAAATGTTACTATTTATAGGAAAAATGACAAGTAGGATGTGGTCTTACATCAACACCAAATATGAATAACTACAAGACACATCGACAATATGAAGGGTGACACATGACTTGTGGGATACTAAGGAATGTGCATCTATTTATTATTACAATATTCATAATAAACATTAATTATACAAAAATTTATTTTTATTGATAATAGTTGGTTATGTATTATTATGATTATTTTATAGTCAAATAATTATCTATTTATATTTATTTTAGAATTAAGTTCAACAATAATGTAGTTTTTAAAAGTAATGACACAAATAGGGTACATAGGAAGAAAATTACAAAAATAAGGTAGAAGAGAGAAATATTGACAAAAATAGGGTAGCTAAATAATGTACCCAGTACATGATTAGTGTGTGACATCCATGTCAGCGTATGACTTGGTCAATGAAGACAAAACTTGTGCACACATATTTTTATTTTTTTATTATTTTTCGATTTAGATTGTTCTTTTTAACATCAGAAAAAAATCAACCCAAATTACGACAATAAATTAAAAAAAAAATCCAAATTTTAAACTTAAAACTAAAACAATTCAAGAATAAAATTCAAATCCCATCTAACGATAAAAAAATACTAAATCTTAGACAAAACAAACCTCATACACTAGATCTTCCAAATTTTCAACAAAACTAATTCAAAACTCTAGATTTTCATCCATACATTAAACAAACTACTAGATCTATGGTTATTCAAGGCAAAGATTGGAAAGTCTGCAACTCGTTGAGTAGAGTTGTAATGTTGAAGTCAATCTTGTTCAGAACAGTGTTGCTTACAAAGTGAAGGAAGCTTTCTGGTAACGACTCCTTCATGTGTAAGTTGCTAGCCTCATTGATGCTCGACCCATTCATCTCCGTCACGTTGAAGTGGACCATCATTTTGCAAACACTTTTCCTAACAGATATTCCTTCCTTCATGTGTGAGTTGAAGATGTACTTCAGAGCGTCGTGCCTGAGCTGCACGGATGGTTGTCCGAACATTCCCCTTAGGGACTCCATGATCTCGCGTGTAGTGATCATGGGCTCATGCTTCTTGGCCAAAACATCGTTAAGCCTGGCCAAGATATACGCTCAGACCTTTTCATTCGCCCGTGTCCAATGCTCGTACGCCCTCGTGTTGGATTTTATGTTCTAAAACTCGTAGTTTTTAATATCATATTCTTGTTCAGTAAAGCAGTTATTGAAAATATTTAGTAAATTTAAATTCTATATTCATGAATCCAATAAACTAAGGTTCCGAGGCTGTTAAGTTTAAGTTTCAACTTTATGTAGTGACATAAATGTGGATCAAGTTCAAATATATATAGTTATAGTCTATAGTATATGTATAAGTTTGTAGTTAGTACAAACGATGTTATCCTAAACCGATCATGTGGACACATAAAAATGGGGGCATCCTATGTAAAGAGTTTACATAAGACTGAACCATGAAATAGTCACTTTTACGTTCTAAATGTCGTTTAATGTATAAAACTGACTATTTCGTTAATTGATGACCTAGCTAACTATGAACTCCTGTTCACTCGGAATTATTCTTAGATCTGCATAGATGAGAGAAGCTCATTATCGCTGGGCCCAATAAGCCTCCCATTTCAGGGGTAAGATTAGGTGGATAGCTGGGAACATAGGGTGCAAGACGAAATTCACTCCTACCCGTTATAGGGATAGTAGATAGGTTGTTCCCTTTAGTACTGAATCCAGGTCTTGAACAAGGGGCCCCACCCTCTCATTGGCCCGAGAGGGGTTCGGTTTATAGGTTGGACCTTAAACCAATTGTTCATTAGAGGATCAGTGGAACTTAAAGAATAAGATGTAGTCTCGGGGGTTAAACGATTTTTATGATCCAGCTGAGATTACGAACAATCTGTAAAGGATTAACTTACTAAGCATGGTTATATCAAATGGACACAAATATTCTATAGTGAGGGGAGTGCAACTACGGGACTATAGTGGAATGACCCGTTAGTTAACGAATGTTGATTAGCTCTGTCTAAAGAGTTTAGCCAGCTAATCTCGGATCGTTGGAGCCCATGATCTATAGGTCCATTAGGTTCCCCTACTAGCTCATATGGAATAAACTTAGAACAGTATGATAGAATAATTCGAATTGTTCGAATTAGGTGAAGAGAGAGAAACCGACAAGTATATGTGATATAGTGGTCGGATTTTTTTTAGTTTAGAAATACAGCTTTAATATTTAAATGTGATTTAAATATCAAGAATATAAATACGTTCATATTCGGAAGCTCGGAAATAATAGAAATGGTCAAAGATGTAAAAAGTCAAGAGTTGACTTTTGACTTTGAAAAGTCAAACTTTGACCGACCTTATATTCAAATGTGATTTGAATTTCGAGAAAATGAATGTGGATTCATGCTCGGGAGGTCAAAATTAGTCAACATAGAAAAAATCATAAAAAGTCAAAATGTTGACTTTTTGGTCAAAGTTTGACTTTCACCAAATGACTATTTTGCCCTTTGACTAAAGTTAGTGGGAAAATCCAAACATTTGTTGGATAATTCCACTAACTAAATAGTGGGCTAGGTGTTGGCTTATAGTGGAGACATTAAGCCCACTTATTGAGTGGATTCTAGGTGTTGGGATTTTGTGAAGTTTTTTCATGCAATTTTGCATGACCCTTTTCCATAAATATGGGCTTGTGATTTTGGATTAAAAACTTTTGGATTTTTGACAAAATAGTTTTCTAAAATTGGGCTAAAAAGAAAAACTCAAACCCAACCACAATCCTTTCTTCTATTTCCATCTTTTCTCTCTCTCGGGTTCTTCTTCGATCGGGTCCCACAACTCGGTTCTGAGTACAGAGAATAGTAGGTCAACTCTAGTGGTGATCCGTTCGTGTTCGGGTGAAGATAGACGAGTTTCGGGAGCTTCGAAGGTATTATTTCAAAATAACCCTAATTAATTCTTTTGGGTTGCATGTTTAATTTGGGCAATTAGAATAAAATTGATTTTTATTTCCGCTGCGCATGCTGATTTTTCCATCATGTGGTATTAAAGCATGTTATAATTTTACTCAATTGCATGTGGTAGGTATCAATTTATTAGATAAATTTGAGATTGGAGACTAAAATGGTTTTTAGGTTTTGGCAATTAAATTAATTTTTTTTTCTGTAGTTTTAATTTATAATTACTCACATGTTTATGAGCATTAATGTGTGAAAAAGGGTCTGTAAATTTGTTGGAGTCATTAGAGTTGAAATTAGGTTGGAACTGCTCGATTCCGGGAAAGAGGACGGCTTCAAAATGGAGAAAAATGGCTCACAGACCTGGTTTGATGCTCCCAGACCGACTCGCATGCTCCATGCGCTTGTCCAGACCCGAGACCTGCTCAGATCCAACCCGGATGGCACCCGCCAGCTGTCAACCAGCATCCAGTCTGTTCCGCAACCCGACTGGTTTCTCAGCTCGCTCGTCCGAACGGGTTCGAAGCTGTCTCGCGCGCCTGTCCACTCCGTCAATCCAACCTGTGCCCCATGGCTTTGTTGACTGCCCATGCATTAGTTGACCAACCGGTCCAGACAGTCTGGACCAGTCTAGTTAAGCCGGTTTGACTGGTTCAACCTAATTTTTGGGAGTTTTTGGGCCGGTTCGAGTGTTTGAGGCTGGTTCGAGAGCGAATTTTTTGTACTACACAAAATTATTATTGTAATAATTTAGTTGTTAGCTTAATTTAAGAGCCAAAACCAATCCATTTTAGGGTGTTTAATTAATTATGCATGTTGATGTATGTTTTAATTAAATTTTGAATCTTGTTGTGCATATAGTATGCCATATAGATTTAAAATCCCACTATAGGTAAACATGTACATGCATTTAATATATGTTATAATTGTTATAATGTATATAGTATACATGCTAAGTTTTTTTAATATAAAGTGTTATATTAAAGCATGATTATTAAGTATGAATGTATGTTATAGATGTATGATTCTAGGGTTATAATGGTTATAATTTTATTTTATAATTGTTATAAAATAACCTAGACTTTAAAATCAATAACAAAGGTAAAAGTTGCATGCTCACCTAGGATTAAATTGGTGTAATTTCAATCGGCTTTTCTAAACAGTTAGAATAGGTTGATTACTTGTTAAACAAAAAGTTATTTACTTACTCGGGGAGATCTTGTCTAAGGTTGGGGGTTCTTAAGATGACGGTTTACGGAACACCTCCTACCTGGAGATCAAACTGGTGTCTAAGTCAAATAATCCAGTTTTAATGAGCATGCATGAGAGACGTGAGGTAATAAAATTTGTTTATCACCTAGACATCATAGGTTAAAATCCAGTATAAAAGTTATACATGGATCTATCACCTAGACTTAGGATATGTTTAATTTAGTCGAAATATATCTCTAAGTATTTTTTTATATACCCTAAACCGTTATAAAACACTTTAGCTAGAGTGAAGTAACGTACTTTTAGCTCTAGCGTCCCTAAGAGTTCACATTGTGAGGTCCATGCAGGGCTTTGGGCCGTGCTTAGGAGCGGACTCCCTTCGAAGAGTGTTTGCATGGATCAATATCAAGGTGAATAGGGGAAGTAGTTCATAGTAAGTGAGTGAGGAGTATGTAACAATATATCCCACGGTCTCTTCCATTAGGTCGCACCGTGAGATTCCTATAATGCGCCTGCATGTCTGCCCTGGAGCGACCTTTCCCTTTGGAGGGTTGTATTATATGATTTGAAACACCACGAACTCCAAATCTGGATAGGCTCTCTTAGATCAGTTTTTATATTGATTTTCACCTTTCGAGAGCATGTTGATTCTAGTTTCTGAAATCCAAAAATGGAAGGTTACACTTACAAGAATTACTAAGATGTTAGTATATTCTCGACCAAAGTAGCGATAACTAAAGTGCTATAGGAATAAAGAGTTATTCTGAGGTTAGCATCTAGTCAAGATTGTCTTGGTTCAAAATCGAAATAATCGACTGCCCTTCGATGGAGGTTACTCTAAACTTTTGAAATATCGTTGCAAAATATAATAATGGAGGGTACATTATTAGTTTTTGCTAAATTAAATTGGTTTCTTTGTGATTAGAGTTTTTTCTAAAAGAATATGTTTATCTTTTTCAGCATGAATAGCTCAATAATTCAACTCTTAGCTTCCGAGAAACTAAATGGCGATAATTATTCGGCATGGAAATCAAATTTAAACACAATACTGGTAGTTGACGATTTATGATTTGCCTTAACTGAGGAATGTCCTCAAGCCCCAGCCTCAAATGCTAACCGAAATGTTCGAGAAGCATACAATCGATGGGTCAAAGTCAATGAAAAGGCCCGTGTTTACATTCTCGCCAGCATGTTTGATGTTTTGGCAAAGAAACATGAATCCTTAGCTATGGCTAAAGAGATAATAGATTCATTAAGAGAAATGTTTGGGCAACCATCATGGTCCCTTAGACACGAGGCAATTAAGCACATTTACACGAAGCGGATGAAGAAGGGGACCTCTATTAGAGAACATGTCCTAGACATGATGATGTACTTCAATATCGCTGAAGTAAATGGCGGACCCATTGATGAGGCTAACCAGGTTAGCTTTATCTTACAATCTCTTCCGAAGAGTTTTATACCTTTCGAGACAAATGCATCTTTAAATAAGATGGAATTTAACCTCACTACCCTTCTCAACGAGCTCCAGTGATTCCAAAACCTTACTTTAGGTAAGGGGAAGGAAGTTGAAGCAAATGTTGCTACCACTAGGAAAAAGTTTTTAAGAGGATCGTCCTCTAAAGCCAAAGCTGAACCCTCTAAAGCTCAAATGAAAAAGAAGGGAAAAGGGCAGGCTCCCAAGATAAAAAAGGGAAAGAAGGATACAAATAAAGGAAAATGTTTCCACTGTAACCAAAATGGGCATTGGAAGAGAAATTGTCCAAAGTACCTTGCAGAGAAGAAAGCTGAGAAAACGACATAAGGTAAATATGATTTACTGGTCGTTGAAACATGTTTAGTGGAATATGATACTTCAACCTGGATACTAGATTTAAGAACCACTAATCATATTTGTTTCTCGTTTCAGGAAACTAGTTCTTGGAAAAAGCTTGAAGAAGGTGAGATAACCCTCAGAGTTAGAACAGGAGAGGTTGTCTCAGCTGAAGCAGTGGAAGATCTGAAGTTGTTTTTTAAAGATAGATATCTAGTACTTAAAATTTTTTTGTATGCACTTCTTATGAAGAGGAATTTGATATCTATCGCTTGTATTATAGAAAAATTATATACAATATCTTTTAATATAAATGAAAAATTCATTTTTTGTAAAGGTATTCAAATTTGTTCTGCTACACTTGAAAACAACTTATATAAGTTAAGACCAACTAGAGAAAATTTATTTTTAAATACTGAAATATTTAGAACATTAGAAACTCAGAATAAAAAACAAAAGGTTTCTTCCAACGCCTATTTATGGCACCTTAGACTTGGTCACATAAATCTCAATAGGATTGGGAGATTGGTCAAGAATGGACTAAGTCAGTTAGAAGATAACTCTTTACCTCCATGTGAATTTTGTCTTGAAGGAAAAATGACCAAGAGATCTTTTACTGGAAAAGGTCTCAGAGCCAAATTACCCTTAGAGCTCGTACATTCGGACCTTTGTGGACCAATGAATGTCAAGGCTTGAGATGGGTATGAATATTTCATCAGTTTTATTGATGATTATTCAAGGTATGGTCATGTTTACCTGCTTCATCACAAATCTGATTCTCTTGAAAAGTTCAAAGAATATAAGGCTGAAGTTGAGAATGAATTAGGTATAACAATAAAGACACTTCGATCAGATTGAGGTGGAGAGTATATGAACATACGATTCCAAGACTATTTGATAGAAAACGGGATCTAGTCACAACTCTCTACACCTAGTACGCCTCAACAGAACGGTGTATCAGAAAGAAGAAACCGAACCTTATTAGATATGGTTCGCTCTATGATGAGCTATGCTCAATTGCCTGATTCTTTTTGGGGATATACACTTGAATCTGCTGTCTATATTTTGAACAACGTTCGCTCTAAAAGTGTTTCAGAAACACCTTATGAGTTATGGAAAGGGCGTAAAAGTAGTTTATGTCACTTTAGAATTTGGGGTTGCCCAGTGCATGTGTTGGTACAAAATCCCAAGAAATTGGAACATCGTTCAAAATTATGCCTATTTGTAGGTTATCCAAAGGAAACAAGGGGTGGTCTGTTTTATCATCCTCAAGAGAATAAGGTATTTGTATCGATAAATGCCACATTCTTAGAGGAAGACCACATAAGAAGCCATCAACCTCGCAGTAAACTAGTTCATCTACTAAAGTAGTAGATAAAACTAGTACATCAGGTCAGTCACATCTTTCTCAAGAGTTGAGAATGCCTCGACATAGTGGGAGAGTTGTTCATCAGCCTGACCGTTACGTGGGTTTAACAGAAACACAAGTCGTCATACCTGATGACGGCACAGAGGATCCATCGACCTATAAACAGGCGATGAAAGATGTAGACCGTGATCAGTGGATCAAAGCCATAGACCTTGAAATGGAGTCTATGTACTTCAATTCTGTCTGGAAACTTATAGATGAACCAAATGATGTAAAACTAATTGGTTGTAAGTGGATCTACAAGAGAAAACGAGACCAATTCGGTAAAGTACAGACTTTTAAGGCTCGACTTGTGGCAAAGGGTTATACCCACAGAGAGGGAGTGGACTATGAAGAAACTTTCTCTCCCGTTGCCATGCTTAAGTCGATTAGAATACTCTTATCCATTGCCACCTTTTATGACTATGAAATTTGGCAGATGGATGTCAAGACAGCCTTTCTAAACAACGATCTTGAAGAGAGTATCTATATGGCTCAACCAGAGGGGTTTATTGCACAGAGTCAAAAACAAAAGGTTTGTAAGCTTCAAAAATCCATTTATGGATTGAAACAAGCTTCTAGATCCTGGAATATAAGGTTTGATACTGCGATCAAATCTTATGGCTTTGAACAGAATGTTGACGAGCCTTATGTTTACAAGAAGATTGTCAATTCTACTATAGCATTCTTAGTTTTATATGTCGATGATATTATACTCATTGGGAATGATGTAGGATATCTTACCGACGTCAAGCAATGGCTAGATACACAATTTCAAATGAAAGATTTAGGAAATGCGTAGTATATTCTTGGGATCCAAATTGTTCGGAATCGCAAGAATAGGACACTAGCCATGTCTCAAGCAGCTTATATAGACAAAATGTTGTCTAGATATAAAATGCAGAATTCTAAAAAGGGTTCTTTGCCTTTCAGACATGGAATTCATCTGTCAAAAGAACAATGTCCTAAGACACCTCAAGAAGTTGAGGATATGAGAAATATTCCCTATGCGTCCGCAGTTGGAAGCCTGATGTATGCAATGTTATGTACTAGACCTAACATATGCTACTCAGTAGGGATCGTCAGTAGATAGATGTCTAATCCTAGACGTGATCATTGGATTGCCGTTAAGAACATCTTAAAGTATCTCAGGAGAACTAGGGACTACATGCTCGTGTATAGCGCTAAGGATCTGATCCTTACTGGATACACTAACTCTGATTTCCAAACTGATAAAGATGCTAGAAAGTCTACATCTGAATCAGTGTTCACTCTTAACGGAGGAGCAGTAGTGTGGAGAAGCGTAAAACAGACCTGCATAGCTGACTCCACAATGGAAGCTGAATACAAAGCTACTTGCGAAGCAGCAAAAGAAGCAGTATGGCTGAGGAAATTCTTGATAGATTTGGAAGTTGTTCCAAATATGCATCTACCCATCACCTTGTATTGTGACAATAGCGGTGCAATTGCAAATTCAAAAGAACCTCGAAGCCCTAAACGGGGAAAGCACATCGAACGCAAGTACCACCTTATCCGAGAAATCGTACACCGTGGTGACGTTGTGTGACCCATATACCTTCTGAGCAAAACATTGCTTATCCTTTTACAAAAACCCTCACGGCTAAAGTTTTTTAGGGTCACCTACAGAGTTTAGATGACCCTAAACATCCACATACATTTAATAGTTAAACGCAATGCAGAAACTTAAAACCCATCATACTGTAAACGATTCAATACAGCAAATGGAATTTGGAAATCAGAACAGAAGGTGGCTCTCATACAAATTGAAGGAACTCATTTTACAGAGAACCTTTGAACGGAAGTGGATTGTCCAAATCACATTTCGATTGAACATAAACATTTACAGTAAACAAAACGATTCAATACAACAAATGGAATTTGAGATAAGAAAAAAAAAGTTTAGAGATTATACGTTTGAAGAACTCTTCTTCAAGTAAATCCCTCGAACTAATTTGAATGCCTCAAACAACAACGAACTCTCCTAAAAAAACAATAAGTCTTGAACCAAAAGAGAGGACACTACCACATAGTTACCTTGGTATTCTCGGTGTGAGAACCTATAAATGGTGGGCTCTGGCTATTTTGGATAGGGAATGTTTAGGAGTTGGAGGAGGAAGAATATCGAGGAAGACAACAGCTTATCGCATAGATAATTGAGTTTATCGCATAGGCTCTCAATGAAATCGTGTAGAAGACTTCTTAATCGTGTGCCTTTGATCTAGAATAATAAAAATCATATTTTTATTTATCCCATTTTGCCATAAAAACTAAATAACTTTCCATTAAGGTGGTTAGAGAGAAAAAGAGAATTAATTATCAAATAATTAATAATTATAAATAAATATGATAACCAATTTATCATATTATATTTATAACCTATAGTTTTAATATTGCATCATATACAATATATAAACCATAGTTCTTTTTCTTTATTTTATGGCATTTAATATAAATCATATTTATATTAAATTTAACAACTACGAATCTTATTCATAGAAAATATATTTGAAACATATTCAAATATTAGTTTCCAGCAATTAAAAAATAATGTATCAAATACATTATATCAATTATATCATATATAATTTAATTTCATCTTATTAATTTGAAAATTTCAAATTAACCCAAAACTGATTCTCAACTAAATCCATTGAGCTATCAAGAAGACCATATGAACTTGTAGCTTGAAGCTCCAATAGTACGTGAATAAATAATTAAACTCTTTAATTACTTTATCCAACATCCGTTAACATTCGGGTACTCCACTAAAGACCAACAGTTGCACTCTTCGAACTACAGATATATTTCTGTGTCCATTAGATATAACCAATCAATAATACGATGACCCTTCACAAACTGCTCATAAGTACAGCTGAACAAAATTACCGTTTTGCCCCTGTAGTTACATCTAACTTCTTAAGTACTACTAATCCCTCTAATGAACAATAGATCATAGTCTTACTATGACAAAACCCCTCTCTGGCCAAGAGAGGGTGTGGCGCCAAATTGTTCAAGACCCGAAATCAGCCCTTAAGGGAGTAATTTATCTACTTACCCCTGTTTTGGGGGAATGAGTGAATTCCATCTTGTGTAGCTGAGTTCCCAACTCCAAAATCAGACGAATCCCCAAAATGGTATGCTTGTTAACTCGGAGATCTGACAACTCTCACCCATACAAATCATAGGACCGCCCTCATAGGCAGAAGTTCACAATTCACTCAGGATTAAGATCATGTTACCTATAGTCATCCTAATTAAATGAAAGTCTCTATTATGAATGGTGTTATATAATGAGACTAAACATTTCATGGTTCGGTCTTACATAAACTCTTTTGTATTGAATATCCCCACTCGCATGTCTAATACATGAATGATCGGGATCATATCATTTGTAGCACTTTACAACATTTGTACACCTACAAAGCGGGTCATACTCATAGTGTTACCCGGATAAGGTACCCAGCCATATCCATATACTACTTACCATTTAAGTTATCACTTAAACATCATCCACTTGTATGTCTCCACATACACGTTTAAGTTAAAACGATAACCTTGGATGTTAGTTTATTTGTTTGTGGTTAATTCAACTAAAATATCATATATTTCATAGACAAAGTGAATGAAATATCAAATATTATTATCATTGAAATGTTTGTATACAAGGTTTACAAACTATAAGACCTTATGAGATTTAGGGTCAACCACAACAATATATGCTTATGATAAAGCATTTTTTAATATGTGGTTTTATTGCATTGTTGATCATCAAAGATATTTCAAATCTTTATAGTTTGCATGAAAATTTAGCAATTTTATCCTATTGCTACGTTTGAGTATGATATATATATATATTCCATGACTATGAAATTATCTCATGGCACATGTGGCACGAAAATAATAACATTGTTGTATTGTTTTTCAACCCTTGGATGGGTTGCTATTGTAATCTACTTGAGCATGTCTATTAACATGTTAGCATGAATGTAAATAATATTCCATGTATGTTATATTTCACAAAATTTATGTATGATTAAATTGTCATGTTTGGCCACTAAATTTCATGAAGTTGAAAATTATTATTATGACTTTTAAGTTGAGTTTCACCCTATAACATTATTTTTTATTGTCACCGAAAATATGTAAATTCCATCATTTTTATTTTAGTGTAAAAGTTTGTAGAATTGATGGTAATTTGAGATAGTGTTTAAACTATAAAAAAAATGTGGATATTTTATAAGGACTTTTCATGGGTGTATAACTATCTTCGTTCTTATGAGGCTTTTTGGATGAAACACAAAAGCAAGGCCATACAGGCTTATGTCCAAAATAGATACAATATCATACTATTGTGAAGATATTTGGAGAGTTGTTATCCCTAATAAGTAGTATCAAAGTCGTGTCCTTAGTTTTTCCATGTTGATATAATCCTTAGATGTCAAAAAAAAATGTTGTGGAATCTTGAAAGTAGTCATGATATGATTCATAGTTGAACTCTATCAGAGCGATAGTATGCCTTGGTGAAAAGGAGTTAGCCTAGATAACAGTTAGATGGATGAATGGCTACTTCAGGAGAGGTTCAATTGGTCCTTTGTTTGAGGGGAGGATTGTTGGGAATATGACCAAAGACCCACATTAGTTAGATAAGATCATGGGTACATAGGTGTACATATATATAATTTCAATTAATTGAAAGTATAAAGATTTTATTTTATTGAACATGTCTAGGATCTTGAAAAGAGAAAGTAAAGATTGATGATTTATGGTCATTATGTGATTTAGCAACTTATAAAGAGACATCAGGAATTAAACATGGATCTTCAATTTTTGAAAGAAAACAATCTAGTTAGTTTAAATGGATCTTCAAATATTTTTATGCATATTTTCATATGACTAAAATATCTAAAATTGTTACTATAAACCCTTGATAGCATTTCTATAATACATCACATGGATGTAAAGAAGTCATTTACTCAAGTTGTTTGAGACGATTATGTGAATATTTATTAATATCCTTTAATACATGTGTTTACTCAAATTTATTTGAGTTGATTGTGTGATTATTTGTTTGTATGTTGATGATGTTGGGGTTTGTGCCCTAAAGTCTCGTGTTCTGTAGTTTGTAAACAACTTTGTAAGAATGCTTGTGATGTATAATATATATGATATTTACTTCACTTCTTGACTTTGCACATTTAGATATTTTTTATTTTACCACAAACCAATAAACTTAATATCCCTGGTTGTTTTTATGTAATTTAAGCATGTATATAGTGACATACAAGTGGATCATATCTTAAGTGATAACTGATAACGGGCAGAAATGCACGTTATTACAGTGCTAAGTTCATAAACAATGCTGGCTTTCCTTGATAAAATATGTTAGATTGCGTCCAAAAAGCATTAAGTTCATAACATTGCGGTCGCATGCGGTCATCGCATCGAAACAGTTAATTTTTGTATTTTTATGTAGAATATGCATTGACGCAAGGCAAAAAGCGCGATCACAAGAAATCAATGGTCGAGCACAGCATTACCGCAAGGCTTTGCGGTGTTGTGCTCGCAAACATCTTCTCAAGAAGGATTGCCGCATAGAGTCGCCGCAACTTGGTGGGCGCATCTGGGTGAAATGCATAATTAATCACGATGGGACAGAAAGTTGCTGACAGTCGAATCCGAATTAAGTTGACAAGCCGCTAACGATCTACTGTAGCAAGTACACAGCTTTTCGATGACAAATAATCGACGCATCAATCAGAGAATTAAAGCCATCCCATCTGTGCAATCATAAGAGAGAAGCCACCCTTCACCTCGAAGCTCTATAAATACCAAGGGCATCCTTAAAAAGAAAGGTTAAACGAATTTGGATACTTAGAGATTTTCCTTATAGTTTAGTCTTGTCCATAGTTTTCCTTTTTACTTTAAGGCAAAGCAAGAGCAGAGCCGAGACACCGGAAGATCGCTCAGGGCAACTCGAGAGAGAACCCGGAGGTGTAGAAAGTAGAGAGTGGGCCGACTCTCGAGAGAGCGAGATTATCTTTTGAACACGAGTAGAAAAGACAGTGTAAAAGCCTGGGAAGCAAGAGATTGCTACCAGGCTCTTTATTCTCTTCTTGCATTGTTATTTTGTACTTCAACTTTATATTTAGACAATGAAAGTTCTTATTCTACATCTGTTCACTCTCTTAGCACGCATGAGTAGTTAAACTTATTGAATGGGTTGAGAAGAACTAAGCTAACATGACCTAGGATCTTCATCGCATATGATTATCTTGTTTTATGTTGTGCCCAACACCCCTTTAGAGCTAACTCGAGAGAGAGTCTAAAGAAAGAACCTAAAGACTCGAGAGAATTAGGTTAGAATCTAGACTTGAGAGAGCAAGATTAGTTCTGCATAAGCAAGAGATAAGGACTTAGAGATAAGCTCTTTTTGTCGACCTGCATTGCATGTACCCTAGAGATAGGTATGATATTATGTGGTTGCCTTATTTGTGTGTGTTATTTTGTCATCGCATAAATAAGAATAGAGGCTTATGTGTAGGTCTTATAGACTTATCGTATATATCGCATGCGTTCTAGCATTAGAAGCCGTAGCATTCACGTCGAGAGATGGTTTACTATTGTATGTATGTTGCATGATCGCATAACATGAACGCATCCTAGGAAGTGTTAGCCGAACCCCCTTCTCAACCCGTTCACCGCATACTCATCGCATCTTCCGTTTTATCAACTCTTTTCAAAAATCCACCGCATTTATTTATTTTTATTACCGCAACAACAAACCAACAATTATTTGAGTTACCGGTTACCGCAAAGTCTTTTGAAAAATTATCACCGCATATCGTTTTCCCAAGACTCTGAGTTCGACCCTGGACTTACCAGGAAACTCAGTGGGGTTTACACTTGAATCCCACTGAGAAAACTTGAGTGCTCAACACAATTCCATCACCACATTTCATTCTATATTTCACCTCATAAAATAACGCATCAATTTTTTGGCGCCATTTCCGGGGAATTCGGCAAATCAGTGTCCTTGCTGGACACCATCAAAACCTCCGCTGAATCATACACATCAGTAACATTTGCTGCACTAGAATCCCCTGCATGCTTGCTACTTGATTCTTCCTTGCTCTTATTCAAAGGGAAATTTTTTCTAAAGTGTCCTTTATGACATAGGAAACACTTTTTGGTTTTCCCCTTTGATTTCGACCTGGATCTCGACTCTTTTTCTTTTCCGTTCTTTTTCTCACTTCTGCCTCTGGCCATGAGTAACTCTCCATCCTTGCGTTCCTTTTTAATCTCGAGGTTTCTCGTTCTCAAGGCATCCAACACTATATCCATGGACAATGAATCCCGTCCATATTTAATAGCTGCCTTAACTTCTCCATACGATTCAGGCAAAGAATTCAGAAAAATAACTGCTTGATTTTCATCCGATATCTTCTCACCGATGTTAATGAGATGAACTATAATCTTCTGAAATTCATCTAGGTTATATTCTAAACCTTTACTTGAGTCCATCTTATATTCAAAGAATTTCTCTTTTAGATATAATTTATTTTGCAAGGACTTAGTCAAATAAAGACTTTCTAATTTCCCACGACTCCGCTTTAGTAGCCTAAGCACTCCATCGGACAGATACAGAATTATCGTCAAATAGGCCATCTCATCCATATCCTTTTTTCAGCTTCTGTAATTATTGTTGGTGGAAGGTTATCTTCGTCTAAAATTTTGGCTACCTTTTGTTGTACCAAAATAGCCATAATCTTTTTCCTCCATAATCCGAAGTCACCTTTCTTCATGTAGACATTGAAGCCATCTCTCAAATTAAACGCAACAAAATATCCTGAACAAAGAATGAATAAACCAGCACACTACCATAAACCCTCCTTGGATCAACTGGATACCACTTGTGAGAGTTTCTGAACCTAACTTAGATAGCCAAACAGAACACAAACAATCAACAGAAATAAATTAGTAAACAACACCAGATATATACTGGTTTGACCAATTTGGTCTACATCCACTTTGAGAACCAGCTTGAATTAATTTATTAATGAAAAATAATCAACGAAATCACCATTGTAATTTCAATATCCACTTATACCGAGAGATCCACACACAACGTCGTCTAAAACAACCCAAACAGTGTGCTACCCGCCTCTGACTGACGAACCACACGCAGACCCGCGCGTATCTTTCACCGCTGCCGGAAGCAGCCTCCATGGCGAAACCGAACTGCCTGCTACTCAGATCGACTAACTTCCCAGACCAGACTACGACAGCCACACTCGAACCCGCACTGACGGAAACCCACGCCCACGCTCACGCCGGACCAAACTCTGCCTTCAGACTCGTGTTCCAGTCGGCACGGCTCTTCAAGTCGGTCGCGCCTCTGCCTTGCTCCCCTGACCGACCGCAATTTTGTTTCAGCGACTACGATTTTTTCTATTTTGCAAAAAGTCACACGATACTGCCCTAAGTGGAGAAGAAAGGGAAATTACAAAATTACCACTGTTCATAACTTACAAGAATGCCATTGGACTTTTAATTTTTCCAAAAACCTACTAAAACCCACTAAAATACCTTTGTTATTTTCTACAATATATTTATTTTTAACTTCATTCAAATTTTTTCCATTGAATTTTCACATCATTTCACCTAAAACATAAATTGACATGAGTTCTCTAATATTCCTATCATTTTATCTTGAGCTTTATCTAGTTGTAGAGTTTTCTTTTTCTTATTTAATGTTATGCTTTTGTATTCCTCTTATATTTAATGTTATTGTTTTTATATCCTTATTATGTTATGTAAGTTTCTTGCTATATGATTTTCTATTTTTATATCCATTTCATTTGTAATAAATAATCTACAATTATTTTATATGCAAATATTTTATGTCCTTTAGTTTTGTATTAATTGCTAATATTTAATATTATTTTTTAAATTATTTTCCATTTCTTTTTAAATTTCTACTCTCACATCAACATTTTCACAGATATTTTACAATATTACATCTAAATCTAACCTTACTTTATAAAAATGATGATTAAAAATGGTCAATTATAGTCCCATTCAGCAACAATCAAAGTTTCTTTAACTAATTATTACAATTTCCATAAATCTCTATCAATTTTCATAAAATTTTTCAAAAATTTCATCGACATTTATATTTTCATAAAACTGGGACCTCGATATTTTCATTGACTTCATATAAATTAAAAGTATGATAGAATTTGACAAGCACCCAATTCCCATTGGTGGGATAAAGATAATGTTATAAAAAATTTGGAATTTGACTTGGTTGAAAGTATAACTTGTGTTGTGTCACTGCACTTGGAAGTAATTAAAGTTTGTGGGAGTGGGAAAATTATATATTGTTGAATTTTCATGTAAGATATTATATCATCTGATTCATTTGTGCATTATCGTCATGAAATATTTGAGTACAAAACTATGAACTACATCTACTTTGGACAAAAAAAAAAAAAAAAAAAAAAAATCTTGCCATGTGATTTTTTCTTTAAAATATAGTTCAAATAAGAAGCCATAATTCCTAATTTACACAATTCAATAAGAAAAATATTCCACAAGAAATTTACGCTCGAGATAAAAAGAGAAATTATTTCACGATAATGCACAAGAAGTTTATATCCATTAGTGTGAAAAGAAACACGTCGAGTGAAAATACACACAAACGGTTGGAAATGCAACTAAAAGTTTTACATTGATTAGATAAGGGGACGATCATGGATATATAAGTGAAGATAACTATCACTATTGATATGAGACCTAAGATAATTGACCTGTGGTTGTCCTATTACAAACAACTGCAGTACTTTGCTAAATGATTTCAAAAGGAATATTACAAAAAAAGAAGTGACATTCTCATAAGTTACATTTAAAGATGGGAAGATATTGCTAGATTTTGATTTGTTAAGACTTGGACATTTCCATAGACATTTTAAACTTGACTCTTTTTAAGGATAAACTTGATCTTTGTTCTCGGGTTGACACAATTTCATCTCCACTATACTATAGATTATAGATATGTTAGATCAATTTTCTATTGTTTTTAGTTTATTCTTTGTCTTCCAAAAAAAATCATAATCTTGTATTTTTCAGACTAAAATATTGTCTTAATCAATTTAGCTTTTCTTCTCATTAGCTTCATCTGTCTTAATCAATTTAGCTTTTCTTCTCATTAGCTTCATCACAAATAATTGTTTTTAAAATTTTAAAATTTTAAAATCGGGGAAGACTATATCATACTTAAGTCACGTTTACCAAACTATAATGAAAATTAGTGTAATTGTAATGGAATTCCATTTGATGGATTGATTGTAGTGAGTCTGAACTGCAAATGTAATTGGATTGCTTTTAATCGCGTTTACTTAAAATTACGAATTTGTCATATTTATTGTTACCATTGCCGTTTAGAGTCAAATGATAATGGTAACAATAATGATAACAATAATTGTGACGAATTCATACTTATATATTTTAACAGTAACACTAACGATAACGATAATGTAATTTCAAATGTAATTGGACTATCACCATCCACTCATTAACTAGTTTATATTGTTTGATTACCGATTAGGAAGTGGGTCCAAGATGTCAGTACGGTATGAAACACGAGTAAAATACAACAAACATAATCAATGAGTCCACTTTTTAGATTACCTTTGATTTATTACATTTTAGCTTTGATAAATGTGACCTTAAATGATAATTATGGTGTGCAAAGGAAGACGGAAAACCAATTAAAGTGTCCAAAACCAAACAGATCAACGTCAGTTAGAGAGTAATAAGATCCGTATTGGTTTAGCATTATGCAAAAGTTAACTAATGGGAAAATTGTATCTTGGGTGGCAAATACAATTTAAGAAACCAAGGCCATAACTTCAAGTCTTTTTGTAATTACAAATATGAAAAAATGTTCTCGTTTTAATTTTCGTACTATTTGTTCCAATTTTGTTCTCTTTAGTAAACAACAATTTCCCCGTTTTTTCCCACTGCTTTTAGTTTTTGTAGTATCATATAACTGATATACATCATTTTAAATATATTAGTTGATTGATATACTTAAATATCAATTTTTAATTTTCTTTCTTTCATTAGGCCAAGGTTCCAAGAGATACCCTAATCATGTATATTATGAGTATATCAAACATAAATCCAGTTTTGAGTAAATAGTATGTTGGCAGTATATGACGAACCAGTCAACTTTTAAATGTATCAACATTATATAAGTAGTATATATCAATACATATCAAATACCTTTTAATGATATCAGTGTATCAACAATATATCACATACCAATCATCTTTTAAGATTATCAATAGTATATTAGTATTATATCAATATCAAACAACGTTCAAATCTATCAATAGTATATCATCAATGTATCTAACATCAGTCAATTTTTCAATTGTATCGAGAGTGTATCTAACATTAATCAACAACTAATTGTGTAGTAAAACATGTATGTTTCATTGTATAAAAACAATATTCCGTGTATAAGTATAATACTAGATTAGATTATAGAAAATAAGTATATCAAGCATCAATGGTTATCTAAGGAAATATACAAGTGTACTAACAATATATCAGATATAAGACACGAGTGTATTAAACTTCAATAAGTAAATACCTAAAGTATATTAATAATAGAAGGGTATATAAACAAAATATTAGTACTCATTAAAAATAAAAATTCGAATATATTATCAGTATGTTGATAATATATCATTAAAATGATTACCTAAAATGAAGTATATAGATAATATAAGGTTATTTTTTAACTTTAGCATTTTAATGATTGGGTTGGACCTTTATTTTGCTACATTTATAAAAGATGGTGTGTAATTAGATCATTTTAAAAGCCCATTAATGCCCAAAACCAAACCAAAACCATTGCCACAAATTGTTTCTCCAAAGAACCTCCCTAATAAATTTCGTTCTCTCTTTCTCCATTCATTATTTCTTCTTCATCTTCTCCCTCTCTCACTTGCTTTTGTGTTCAGTTCGTCGGAATGTCGCCGGAGCTACCAAAAATCGGACGAAACCAACCGCCCCTTACTGTTTTGATATGTTTGTGGGTTCATACAAAACTTTTATGATGCATGATGATGATCTCTAACCCATTGTGTTGATCATGAATTCTATCACTGCGATAGACTTTAATCACTCAATGATAGAATTTTATCACGGTCTAACATTGATAGACTGACATTTTCCTATATTTATAAATAAGTTAGCATATTTTTCTTTATTTGAAAACAACCCAAAAAATAGGTTGTAGTGTTTGGTAAATGAATACCAAAACGTCTTATTTTAGATAACTAAAATAGATTTATAAACAACTTTTCTTTGTTATTTTTTTGTAATTTAAAATTTTAAAAATTACAACGTCATCCAATTAACTTATAATAATTAATTGTCCGTTCAGCATGTTGACAGAAAAAAAAAATTAAATTTACCTCTTTTTAGTTGAAAGATCTGTTCGGTTTATTTAGTATCGAAAACAAGTCTTTTTTCTAAAAAATAAAATCGCTTTGGAAACACTTCAATTCAAATCATATTTTAAATAATTTTTTATTAAAAGTGTTTAAATAAAAATGACTCTTTCAAAAATACTATTTTTCTCTAGTTAATTTAAATGGACTCGAAATGAACTGGTACTCCGAACCGTGAAGTTAATCACGAGGTTCTGTTCCTTTCTGGGCCACACACATGGCATAAAGTGTTGAGACAAATACTATATGCAGTTTTAAAGGAGAAAAACAGAGATCAAAATTTTGGGATTTGAAATGAAGGTAGGAAAGAAGAGAATTGTTGCAAGTATAATTTGTGTTTTTAATTTTTTTTTTCAATGCAGTAGAGAGTAATGAAAGATTGTGGGATTGAGGAAAGTAGGTATAGCAAGTAAACCTAATTTTTCAAATAATAAGTCACAATTTCTAATTTATATACGTAAAATATTGTGAGATCTTTTGATTTTTCTAATACAAGAATCTCAACACTTTTTCATTATCACTCACAATTTTTTTTAGATGAGTTATGTTCATGCTACTTTCTCGAAATTGCAAATAAATATCCATTTATTTTCTGGATACTTCATCAATAAATAACCCTTTCTTGATGCATGAAATTGCAAATAAATATCCATTTACTTTGAAAAAGCCTCCCGAAAATCCTTGCCAAATTCTCAATGAAGCCCAGTACTGTTGAAGCCACTTTGATACAAAATTCAATTATGAAAATTGTAAAGTTTCTGGTATCAAAAGAAGTAGAGTTGTGTTATGCAACGTCGTCAGAGTCTATGGTAGATCAGGCAACCACAAAGATGGAAGGAGGTGACAACACTCTCAACCATAGTCGAAGAGGGAATAGATTTAAAGAACAGTTGTAAATATAGACATTAGACCAAAAGTATATAATATAATGTAAAAAAAATTGCAAATATGATCAAATTTAAATAGTCTTTCAGTGATAGACCATAATATTAGTAGGAGTCTACCAGTGATAGACCATATCACTGGTTCTCAATATAGGTATGTTGATTTGGTTTTATATGTCAGAAAAGTCTCCTCCATTCATTATTAAATTTTAATGTAGATGCATGTTCAAATATCTTTCATGTTCTACTGGGCACCATGCATCTACATTATAAAAACTTAGTAATTAAAGGAGAAGATTTTTTGAAAAATAAAACTAAATCTTTTTTGCAGAATGAACTGACAAATTGGAGTTGTTCTGGGTTTCACATTTTGTCATCGAAAGGCCAAATGGTCGTCATGGAAAACTACTATTGTGTTGGCCCTCTAGGAAATGGTAATAGAACACGACGTACGAGTATGTTCGCTCGTGGAAACAAAGATTCTTGTCCATCAATTTCTTCACCACTTACTCTGAAAACATTTGAATACTTTAAATCCCTTCAATCCTTAATTATGGTTGACAATGACATTAACGCACCTTCCCATCTTTGTGGTTGCATGATCCATCATGGGCTCCAATGAGGTTGCATAATGTCTCTCTTTCTCCATTGATACTAAAGTAAAATAAGTTCAAGCATACAATCGTTTATTCAACAGTATTTTACATTTTTCTTTACAGTTTGTTATGTAACTACTTATATCAGACAAAATGTATAAATATGCATAATTTACATTTTGTAGAAACAATCTTTTACTGAAACTTACAAAAAAGCTACAAAATCTGTAAAGAAAAGTGTGACCTAGCTCTTGAATAAAATTATTCTCCTTCCCATAGATGTAGGCACTGTATTGTCGAACCACGTACATCATCGTGTAGATCTCTCTCTTCTTTCTCATTACAAGATTGCATGTTCTTTTTCTTCTTCATTCTCTCGGCAATCAAACGAAAATAATCAGAGAGAAAATGGTTAGCAAATTTTTTTCTGCAAACAGTAGAGAGAACATGAGAGAGAAAGAAAGTAATTAGTCTAAAATTAATTTCCCATTAGAGCAGAAATCATTTCCTCCATCAGGCAAAAGATAGTGGATTATTCCACATGTTGCACATCAGCTGCAAGATCATGGAGCAAGCAGAATTAAGTTTTCTACCAATCAAAATAGATTTTGGACAAAATAACTTGGGTGATCACGTTTGAATCAGCAAAAAGGGGCCAGCTTCATCATTTGGGCTTTTGTTATTTAAGAATATCAAGTGTACAGACCCAACAAATACAAAAAACTTCACAATTTCTTGATTGGATTTTCCATTCTTGTCTAAGGAGAGACTTGAAATGGTGGGTTTGAGAGCCTGTTTAGTTGGAAATCGATAAATTGTTAGAACACATTTGTCTCAATTTGAAGTGGGAGAGACTTTCCATCGTGACTCTTCAAGGAGGTAAGAAATTTTGCAAGAAAGGTATATATATAAAAGAGCATACATATTTATTGAATATTTAACTGAGCTTACATATATGTGTCATTTATATACAACCTTAAACTAACCTAGTCATGTTCATGTTTAAAAAAAAAATAAAAAGACTTAGTCGAAGAAAAGATCATGGATTGATTTGGCATTGCTGAGTTTGGGAGTAGAGCTCCCAATATAATGTAACTGAGAGAGTGACATGACCATATCCAATTCAGCGGTAATGAAAAAGTTGGACGGTCAAGTTAGAAAAAAATTAAGGGACCTCACAATGTTTATAAAATATATATGAGCTACTCTTCTTAAATTTAATTGATTTTAAATTAAAATTCTATATCTTTTAGTACGGTATAGAATCCATAAAGTCCAAAAGAATATTTGATCAAAATGTAAATAGAGATTCGATCCAAGAAAAGAAATTGCGAAATTGAGATTATGGTTAAAGGAAACGAAAAACAAAGAAGGAAGAAGAAAACTACTGGTCACGATTTTATTAGAACAAACACAAAGAGTAGGTGAAAATGTAACTTCATTGTGTCAAAGGAAGAGCAAGGAAAAGTAGTTGTTTGGATGTGGTCGGTGGGTCGGTCGGTGACAGTTTCAGATAATAGAAAGAAGGGAAAATATATGAGAAAAGAATGGATGGATTAGATAGAAGATTAAATCCAAAAGGAATGAATAAGAATAGGGAACATGGAGAAAAGAGAAGACAATGAGAAGGGATGGAGAAGAGAGAAGAATAAATTGAAAAGAGAGAGAGATGGAGAAAGTAAATGAGAATGAGAAAGAGGGAGAAGATGAAAATAGAGAAATGAGAGGGAATCAAGGAAAAAATTGGGGAGGGAGAAAGGGAATAAAAAAAACTAAGAAACAATAAGGAGTAAACATATATATGTATGATGATAGATTATAAACCGCCATCGTATTGCCTTTAGATGTCAGTTCTAAACTGACTATAAGGTGTGTAAAAATTGGATAAAATCGATTAATCGAAACAAATCAGATTGAATTAAATGGTTTGGTCTGATTTTTTTTAAAAAAAATTGGGATTGGCGGTTCACTGACAAAGAGAACCGAGCTACTCGATTCAATGATCTAAAAAAAACCATGTAGAACCAAACAGAACCGACTATACTTGTATATATACATTTTTTTTTTTAATTTGAAAAGGCCAAATGACCAGCCCACCCACTTCTTTTAACCTACATATTAAAAAATAAGGGAAAGGAAACCCTAAGAGATGTTTGTTTGTGGGTTGGGATTTGATGGATTAGGCAACCTAAGTCCAATTTTTATTTGGAGCATGGATTTAGGAAATCCATCCTTTTCCCATGGGTTTGAATAGTAAACAATATTCAAACCCATGTGTTACTCTTTTTTTTTTTTTTTTTCTTTTATGATTTAATGTAAGAAGTACATCGGCACACCTCCAAACGCCACTTTCGACGACCACCATTGGCTAACTTCAACTGCCACTCTCTAGCGACCACCGACCGCCATCCTTCAGCGACAGTTGTTGGGCAACTCTAGTCGCCACCTCCGACGGATACTGTCGACCAACTCCAACTGCCACCTCAGTGACTGTCGTTGGCCAATCTCTAGCCGCCGCCTCGACGATCATCGTCGGCCAACCTTTAGCTACCACCGGCCAACTCTGACTACCATCAACCAACCTCTGGCAACCCCCTTCCCCACATTGGTGAAATTTCAACCTCCCACTCTGTCGGCCAACCTCCAACTGCCACATCTGGCGACCACCACCTGCCAACCTTAAAAAACATTAATAAAAACGCTCTTATTATATAATACAATAGGCAAATTTATATATAGAAACAAAGAAAGAACGACAATACATGTGTGTTTCTTGTTTTAATGAGTTATTATCAAAAGTGTTTTAATAAAAATGAATTTTTGAATTTTTTTTTCTAAGTCATTCCAAACACGCCATTAGACTGCAATTGTATAGATATATTTATTTAGGCTATAGGTGTAAAAAACCTAATTTAATTTAATAACATTTTCATTTTTTTCCTTGGTCAATTTAACTATCTCGAAGACTTAAAATGTTTAAAATAATTTAGCGACCAAATAAAAACTAAAACTCAATTTTTTTTATTCCTCAAATGTAATTTGATAAAAGGAAAAGTATTAATCTTTCAATAATTGAATCTAATATTAAAATACTAATTTATTTCAATTTTAAATTAGCGTATTATGACAAAAAAAAATGATCATTTTCAAACTAATTAAAGTGACAAAAGTCTATGAATTTGTATTTCAAAATCTATCACATTATTAAAATAATAAATTAAATAAATTTATAATTTTAGACAAAATATTTATTTTAATTTTTTTAAAAAAAAATTAAATACAATAAAATATTTCAGCTACTTAATCCTACCTTCAAAACACATATTTTTTAAATCCAAACTTTCAAAACCTACCTTCCAAATACAGTTTTCTTAAATGCAAACTACCTAAACCTCCCACTTAATTCGGCTTAACATTACCAAACGTAGCATTCCAAATATGCACATCAAACGCACCCTAAAAGTTTGCATGCCCTACCTTCTAAAGTGTCAATCCACCTCTCTCCATTTCTCCCTTGCCGGTTGCCATCTCCTTCTACATTTTGAAGCTTAATCGCCAGTCGCCATTCTCTAGAGCCACCGTCGGCCATCCGAAGCTCAAACGCCAGCCCACCTGCCATTTCCATTCTCCCCTCCACTTCGAGTTCGATAGTTTTGGTTTTTTACCGTTTATCTCAAGTCTAGTTTGGTCTTTCACTACCATGTTTAGGTCTCCTTTACATTATTGTTTAGTTCTATTGGTTTAAGTGTTTTTTTGACTGCCTCCATTGTTTTTACTTTTCCTTCGATACGATTTTTGTGCTGGTTACAAAGATGCAGATTGCATGCTCTATAAAATTCGACATTCTTTTTTTTTTTTTTTTTGTTTTTAATCTAGAAAAAGAAAATCGGTTTGAACCAAAATCAATCCCGACAGCTCAGTTCTAGAACCAAAACCGAGTAGCTTCGGCTTTCGCCGATTCAGAGTATTCAAAAACAATATGTGCTGTCGTATACTATGACGATAGATTATAAACTACCATTGTATTGCATGTCATGATCGGGTACAATAACGGATTAGCTTTGATAGTAGTTCTGAACTGCCATCACATCATCCGACATCGTATATGTACGATGACAGTTGTTTATGATGACGGTTGCTAACTGACAACATATCCATACAATGGCAATTTGCTAGGATATCAATTATAAACGGACATTAAACGTCATGTAGGATGAGTTTGCTATTATGTTAGTTTATAATCAAACATTATTGTATACTACGATAACAATTTAAAACTAACATAATTTCTAATTAAACCTGTAATAAATATATATTAGCATATAATTGGAATTCAAATCTTGCATAAAATGATTTGTACAACCATAATTATTCTCAATCCTGTTTCAATTAAATCATCCGGTTCACAAAAGTTTAATAACACAAATCAAGAACATAATCCGTCATTTCATATCAATATTTGATAAATTCACGATTGAGTTTCAAATACAACGCTCTTAAAAAAGCTATACAATAAGTTTCAAATCTACCAAGATTACAAAAAATAGTTTGACAACCAACAAAGCTACAATATATTTCAAACCTATACAAAATGCCTAAGGTCTATTAAAATGAAACGAAAAAAACTCCAAAATATTTAAAGGATAATGCAAGTTTAGAGTGAATCCAAATAAATATTGTGTACCACTGTAGAATATTTGATCAAACATAGTTTGATACTCGTACCTCGTCGATGTTCTTTTGCACTCTCAATATTTAACTACAATGAAAGAAAATAAGAAATATTAAACTAAATTCATTATTAATAAGTATAATGTATATAATAATAGTAAGGAAGAAGAGTGACAATATAAGAGATTTAATACTACAAGTATCCAAATGATGCAAAACCTTTTTCATGAACCTCGTTACACATAATATCCACATTCTATGCAAAGGAGTATATCGCCATTTTTTATACTCTCGAAGTGTACTTTGTGGCATATACATCTTTATCACCTCTAAATAAAAGATAACAAAAATATAAACCAAATTAATACTTTTTACAAAACTTAAAGAGAACAAAAATAAATTAACATCAATATTAAATAAACTTAAATACTTACAATTTGTTTGACATTGTCTATTTTGCTAGGTGTAATAAGCATAAAGAAATAAGTCATATTTTCATGTAAGTCCACATAACAGACAATACCCAGTGGCATATATCAAAACCAATCATAAGGTATAATTATCCTATCAAATACACAAAAATAACATTAACTTAGGGTGTGTTTTGCAATAATTTTGGTGAAGCTAAAATCACTTTTACTAGTATAATAATCTTTTTTTTTTTTATTTGTAAAATGATAATATTTGGCAAGGAAATAAAATCAAAATCATTTACTATTGATTTTTGGAACTGCATTGATGAATATTATAATATAACCTTAAAAAAAACAAAAAACCATCGAGGGGTATTCAAAATAACTGGACAACCTAAATAATCCAGACTACCCAACCCAAAATTTAAGTGTTGGGTTGGGTTGGGTTGTGTGTTGGTTAAAAAAATTTGAGTTAACCCAACCCAACCCGAATTTTATATATATAAATAAAATATACCATATATATTTCTCTTTATTTAAAATTTGGTTACTTTGTATTGATTAATTTGTGAATAATATTTTTCTTTTAAAATTATTATAATATTTGTCTTTATTTTAATTTGAAATAAATATCTTAGATATTTGGTATTTAGCATTTGAATTTTATGAGATTTTAGTTATTAGTCATGTGTTGTATATAAATTTACATATTTTTAATTAAAAAGAAAAAAATTATAACCCGACAATCCAATCCAACCCGAATTTTAAGGGTTAGGTTAGAAACTTTATTTGGTTATTTGGGTTGCCAACTCAACCAATCCAAATTTTCGGATTGGTCCAAAAAATACACTCAATCTAACTCAACCTAACCCATGTACAGCAATAAAACCATCTCCTTTTATTACCAAAAATTACATTTTTAATTTCCTCCAATTTTTCTTGCAAAAGTTAATTTTCAAACAATCAGAACGACAATCGAGACACCAACAACAGTTTTTTAGGATCTCTCCCCTGAAGTGTTTGTAAATACTAATTAAAAAAAAAAAAAAAAAAAAAAAAAAAAAACAGACACCAACGTAAATACAAAGTTTCCTTATTTTTTTTAATGTTAGTGTTAAAAAATTCCAATTCAAAAAGAAACTATCACATCATAAAAAAGATTGTGAGTTTTATGTTGGATTTTATTCTCATAGTTAAAAAGAAAAATCCTCAAATTTTAATATTAAACTTTGCATGGTTTATAATTTTTTTAATAGATTAATATGCATTTTACAAGCAAATATTATCTGGTTGAAGCCAAATATCCACAAATAAAAGGATATGTAAGCCCTTATAAAGGCGAAAGATATCATCTTCCTGATTTTCATCGTGGAGTCAACCAAGAGATAAGGAAGCAATAACAAAAATAAAATATACTAGTTATCGACGACCTTTCAAGTGCATTCTCTAAAGTTTGCATGATCTCCCACCCATCTAACACACGTGAAAAATACAAATATGCTAACTTTAATCTTCCTCACAAATACCCACTGGCTTTCCTAACCATATGTATAGATAATAGCATCCATAGTGACTAGCTTTCTCCTAGAATTCTAATCTTCAAATTATCTGCCTATGACCAAACCATCCTAACCTTATTAACATTAACGAACTTCTAATGAAAATTTCAAGTTATTACAAGTATTTATACACCCCTATCTCTAACATTTTAAAGATCTAAGTATGCAACAATGAGGATATATCAAAATACTGATACTGCAGCTCTGATCATCAAGCAGTGCAACAACTAGATAAATAGATAGAAGAATTTAATAGGGATGAAAAATTGTATGATCAAGCAGTGAACTAGGAAATATCAACTACTCACAAATAGAAATGACTTTTCAATATCCATACATATATATGTATTTTAGCTGGCGCTTCAAACAATCAAGTACAAGTCCAGCCCAACGAACCATTTTATATATCATTGACTAACTGATGCAACAAGTTCAATTAATTTATTTTGCTTTTGTACTTCAGCATATTTGATTTTAAATTTTGAGCTTTCAAAGCTATATCATTCAAAATTTCATATTGCATTTAACAAAATCTCAATTCACTCATTTTTAGACTCAAATTTTGTATACGTAGCCAAAAACACAAGTGTTACATACCAAGTAACATTTGAAACTACATAGATCTAAAACAAAAAATAAACTAAACCTTTCTAACCCAGATGGGAACTAAATCTATAAGTATTCACACTATCAACACTAGAAAAACCCAACAATATCATACAAAAATTGAAGTAAATTATCAATAGAATCATTAATTTTCCTCATCAAACACAAAAACTTGGTCAAAATTTAACATCAAGAAGGGCTACATGGACTAAATGAGCTAGCAAAACAAACTAGTACCAATTAAAAATAAGTCATCTCCCAAAAATCATGATGACACCAAGCGATTTAGGCCGTTAATATCTAACATTAAGCTAAAACAAAAACCTGTAAAAGATTTTTTAGGCTCAATCAGGATTAAATCAAGCTCTTGAATTGAGAACAAACCACAAAAGTGTTAGAAAAAAAACGTGGAGGACAAATATGAAAAATGAGAGATATATTTTCCATTCAACTAAGCATACCTTTGCATAGGCTTACAAACATAACCATAGGAATGCCAAAGGTTTAAAGCTATAAATGTCATCAAATGCTCATAACTCACATAACTCCTATAACTCAAAAATCACTATTGGTTACAAAAAACTAAAGTCACAAAATCCAAAAGTCACAGTAAATGCCACAAATAAAGTTTAATAATGACAAATTTTTCAACACCCCCCCTTAAACTTGATTTGTTACACCAAGTAAACTCCTCATTTTGATAAAAGTCTCCAACTTGAGGGGTTTTGTGAAAATGTTCGCCGTTTGGTTTTGTGACTTGATATATTTGAATTCCACTTCTTTCTTCGTAATGCAATCCCAAATGTAGTGAAATCGAGTATCAATGTGCTTGCTCCTCCCATGAAATACCAGATTTTTGGCTAAGACAATGGCCGATTTGTTGTCAACAAAAATCTCCATTGGACCTTCCATTTGAAACTTCAACTCCTTCACTAAGTTTCTTAGCCAAATTGCATGACATATACATGAAGTTACAGCGACGTACTCTGCCTCGCATGTTGATAATGTGTCTATGGGTTGCTTTTTTGCCATCCATGTGAACGCCATTTCACCAATAAAAAACACAAACCCCGTAGTGCTCTTTCGATCATCCAAATCACTACTCCAATCATTATCACAATAACCAACAATATCAAAATTGCTAGAAGAGACATAGGAAAGACCATACCAATCGTCCCTTTGATGTAGCGAAGTATCCTTTTTGATATTTTGCAATGTGTTGCTGTCGGTTCCTCCATAAATCGACTAATAATTCCAATCGAATAAAGAATATCCGGTCTTGTACATGTCAAGTATCTCAAACTTCCAACCAAGCTTTTGAAATATATAGAATTTACCTTCTCTTCTTCATCTTGCTTGGTGATTTTGACTCCACATTCTATCGGTGTTCCAACTGGATTAACATCATTCATATTGAACTTTTTGAGCACTTCTTTAGCATAGCCCTCTTGGGATATAAAAATCCCATCTCCACTTTGTTTGACCTCGATCCCAAGATAGTAACTCATGAGACCAATGTCTGTCATTTCAAACTCCTTTGCCATCTCTCTTTTGAACTCATCAAACATGCTAGGATTGTTTCCAGTAAATACTAAATCATCAACATATAAACAAATGATTATTATGCTTTCACCCTGCATTTTGATGTAGCAAGCATGCTCATAAAGACACTTCATATACTTTTTCTCTTGAAAGTACTTGTCAATCTTCGAATTCCATGCTCTTGGTGCTTGCTTTAAACCATAAAGTACCTTCTTCAATCGAAGCACTTTATCTTCTTCACCCTTGACTTCATAACCCAATGGTTGTTCCACATAGACCTCTTCCTCAAGAATTCCATTCAAGAATGCCGATTTGACATCCATTTAATGTATCTTCCAATGATTATGGGCTGCCAAAGTAATAATCAAACGAATAGTTTCAAGGCGAACAACAATGACAAATACCTCATCATAGTCGATGCCATGTCGTTGGCTATACCCTTTCACCACTAGTCTCGCCTTGTGCCTCTCAACATCGCCATTGACTTTTCTCTTTTTCTTGTATACCCACTTTACTCCGATTGGTTTGTGCCCTTTTGGAAGCTTGGTCAACTCCCATGTGTCATTTTTCTCTATCGCTCGAATTTCTTCATCCATTGCATCTTTCTATTTCTTGCTTGCAATGGCTTCTTGGAAACTAATAGGCTCACAATCATAAAAAAGACAATAGAGAATTATGTCATTTTGATTTTCATTTACCTCATTAAGTTCCAGTAGACTTCAAGTTCCTCTTGGGCCAATTTCGTTCTCCGAATCACTGGATGAACCTTTAGATGATGATCGATCGGTCGAATGAGGTGGCACTGGAATGGGCAAACCTTTACCCATTTCATCCCTTGTCGACTCTTTTTCATCGTCTTCTTCAAAATATGGAAGGAAATCATACTTCTCCTCTTGTATATTCCAAACCCAAGAGGCTTCCTCATCAAAAACAACATCACGACTAATCATTACCTTCCCATTCAAAGGATTGTAAAGACGATAACCCTTTAAACTTGCATCATAGTCGATGAAGATGAGTTTCTCGCTTTGATCATCGAGCTTGGTTCTTTTTTCTTCCGACACATGAGCATATGCAATACTCCTAAACACCTTGAAGTGACCAATCCCGGGCTTTCTTCCATTCCATGCTTCTTGAGGCGTCTTGTCAAGCACACTTTTGGTTGGTGCTCGATTTGTCAAATAGACTGCACAAGCTACGGCCTTCGCCCAAAATTTCCTCGGCATCTTCTTCGTCTTTAGCATGCTTCTTGCCATGTTCAAGATTGTCCAATTCTTCCTCTCCACCACGCCATTTTGTTGCAGTGTCCTTGAGACTGTTAACGAACGTCGGATGCCTTTTTCATCACAAAATTTTTTGAACTCATTTGATGTGAATTCACCACCTCGATCGGTTCTCATGGCCTTGATTGTCAGGTTGCTTTCATTCTCCACACATGCCTTAAATCTCTTGAAGATTTCAAATACTTCTGATTTTTCCTTCAAAAAGTACACCCATGTTTTTTTTAGAAAAATCATCAATAAAGAGAAGGAAATATTTATTTTTACCATAAGACTCTGGTTTGATCATTGCACACACATCGACATGGATGAGTTCTAAAGTCTTCTTTGCTCTTGTCATAGACTCCTTCAGAAAACTACTTCGATGATGTTTGCCAAGCAAACACCCTTCATACACTTTGTTTGGCTTGTGAATGTGTGGTAAACCTCGCACCATCTTCTTCTTCGACAAATCTTCTAGACTTCCAAAATGGAGGTACCCGAACCGTAGATGCCATAGCCAAGAGAGATCTTTATAACACGTCTTCAAGCATTTTGGAATATCATTACATATATTTAAAGGAAACATTCAGTTTTTGGTCATGGAGACTTTAGCAATAAGTCTCTCATGATTATCCCTCAAATACAAACAATTGATTTTCATTTGAACCTCAAAACCTTTCTCTAACAATTGTCCTACACTCAATATATTATTTTTTACATTGGGAATGTAATAAATATTTGTGATATATTGATTTTCTCCATTTTTTAACCGAATGAGAATTTTACCTATTCCTTTAATGGCGGCCAAATAATTGTCTCTAAAGGCAATATTACCTTTCTCCATCTCGTTCAACTCCATAAACATCTCGCGTTTTCCACACATGTGATTCGAGGCTCCTGTGTCAAGATACCACATACTATCTTGACTCTCTTCTTCTCCCTTTGAAACCATAAATAAGGTTCCATTCTCCTCTGCATAATTGGATTGCCCTTGATGGGCTTTTGATGTGCTAGCGGTTGATTGGACCTAATGCTTTCGATCAATCGACTCTGTTTGAGATGAGTAACATTCATTCACATAATGTCCATATTTGTTACAATTATAACATTTTACCTGAGATTTATCTCTCCCAGACCTTCCACCACGTCTTCCACGACCTCGACCTCCTCTTTCTCTTGAGGATTCAGACGAGTTTTGAGAAATATCGGTGTTGGCTTCACCTCTTCCACCATGGCCTCGACAACCACGACCTCTTCCACGTCCACGACAATTCTCCTCCTTGATTTTGAGTTCGAGAAGTTGTTCAACGGTCTTTGTTTGCTCCATCCTCCTTTTCTTTTTCTCCTCATAGGCTTGTAACGAGCCTATAAATAGTTCAATTGTCATGTTCTCGAGATCCTGTGTCTCCTCGATCATCGTGGCGATAATCTCGAACTTTGTATTTAGACTTTGTAGAACCTTCTCCATGACACGAACATCGGTGATTTCTTCAACATTCCATCTCAATTGGTTGACGACAACCATTACTTTTGTGTGATATTCTGCTATCACCTCCATCTCTTTCATTTATAAAGATTCAAACTCACCACATAAGGTTTGCAACCGTACCTTTTTCACACGATTGGCTCCTCTATGAGTCGATTGGAGCTTGTTCCATGCCGCCTTTGACGTCTCCGTATTGGCGATGGCCTCAAACGTATCTTCGTCCATCGATTGATATAAGATATAAAGGGCCTTCTTGTGCTTCTTTCTTGTCTCCTTTAAGGCATCTCTTTGCTCTTGATCGACTCCAGCTTCTGCCTCTTGGAAACCGTTCTCCACGATCTCCCACACGTCTTGTGCTCTTGTAACGCTTTTATCTTGATGCTCCAATTGTCATAGTTGACCTTGGTAAGCATTGGTAGTTGAAGTGAACCTATCCCACCGTTGGCCATTTTTCTCTCAATATTTTCTAGTAGCTCTGATACCACTATGTTAGAAAAAAAAAAAGAACATAGAGGACAAATATGAAAAATGAGAGATATATTTTTCATTCAACTAAGCATGCATTTATATAGGCTTACAAACATAACCATAGGAATGCTAATGGTTTAAATCTATAAATGTCATCAAATACTCATAACTCACATAACTCCTATAACTCAAAAATCACTTTTGGTTATAAAAAATTAAAAGTCACAAAATCCAAAAGTTACACTAAATGCCACAAATAAAGTTTAATAATGACAAACTTCTCAACAAAAAGATCTGCTAGTAAAAGAAAGGATGAGGAGCTAGAGAAATTTCAACAACCTTTTTGAACAGAGAAAGAGAAATGAAGGTAGGTGGAAGGTTTTTCTAGGTAAAATCACAAGAGAAGAAAACCCCATCATAAAAAATGTTGAAACCCTAACTTTTTCCCCAAAAATTAGAGGGTGGGTTTTCAGAATCTGGGATAATGTTTGAAAAAGTAAAAAATGGGGTTGAGTACTTAGGTTTGAAAAAGAACATAATTGGGTATGAACAAAAAACTGGAGATGATTAATAAAGGACTGGCAACAAAAAACTCCCTTTGCTACAACAAAAGAAGAATAGGGGAAAATCTAAAACGAAAATCACTCAAGTTTCTAGCTAAGAAACCAAAGAAATCAAGCTATAGGTATGAACAATGAAATCAAATCTTTGGATCATAAATACTACATTACTACCTTTATCAGTCGCCTAAAAAAAACTTTGGAAAAGCTGGAGATGTTGTAACGACACCTATAGAGATGTTGGAATGATCGAAGGAAGTCTGTGAAGAAATCTATGGTGATTTGTAAGGAGACGAGGAAGAGATCTGTGAAGAAATGGGGGCTATTAGATAAATTTTGTTAAAGGGAGGAAAAGAGAAGAAGTGATTTATGCGCCTGACCCTTTTTAGTCCGAATAATGGGTTTTGTTTTGGGCAGGCCAAAAAAATTTGGCTTTCTGGTTTTTTTTTTTTTTTTTTTCTTTTCATTTTTCAATAGCTCTATTTAAAATGGGCTATCCTTAATGGCTATTAAAAGGGATATTTCTTGTAGTGTTTATTTATGAACTGTCACACCCCGTCACAGACTACCCTCTGAGCCTAGGAAAAGACATGATGCAGCAGTTATCAACCCTTTTGCTGACACTTACTGCCTACTAACTGTAACGGAAAATAATCTGATACCAATATGCAATCTCAAACACAGCGGCTGCCTCTATGGCCAAAAACATCAAGTATTAAACACAAAAAATTTACAGAGATTACATTACAAGTTTCATAAGTCCCGACACCCAAAATCTTAGTTCCTACATGAACAACTATAACATGTGTACAATATTTATAGTAACCACCTAGCTGACTGGTTACAATAACTCGTCTTTGAGTGGCAGAGCAGATGCAGAGCAACCTTCTGAGGATTTGACCGCTACCTAGGGGAAAGAAAAACATTTCAAAACAGAGTAAGCTTGCTAGCCCAGTGAATGATTTAAGAAAGAAAGCTAATTCTCATGCATAAGTCTCAATAAAGAGATCATACTGAAATATAAATCTTTACAGTAACATTATACTGCAATATAAACATTTTTCAAGCATAAAACATGTAAAGCTGTTTTTATCATAAAATATTAAACTGTTCCTTAGTTGAGAATAACCCTGCTGTGGCTAAATCCCAACGTCAATTGCTTAGTCAAAAGAGAACCCTTTTGCTCAATGTCTGACTTAGTTAAGAGAGAACCCTTTTGCTCAATCTCTGACTTTAACTACCTACGTACACGTGGCTATAACTAAGTACTGTCATACTTTAGGTATTCGTGCTCAGATACCTTCTCAAATGTCCCTCAGTATCGAGTTGCTCGAGTACCTTATCAAATGTCCCTCAGTATCGAGCTTCAAGTAAAACTAGTCATACTATGACTTTCTTTTTAAAGCATGTAAATCAATACACATAGAAAACATGTCTTTAAAGGTACTAACGCATACTTTGTGTATTAAAACACACATAAATAGTTTGTCAATAAACTTTCATACATGGCATGCGTTTAAAAGATAACTTATAGTTTGCTTGAAAATTACTTTGTAAAACTAGTTAACATGAGAATATTCTTTCTTAAAACATGGTTTCTTTAAAAATATTATGAATACTTAGTCACTCACAACTTTTAGGATTACTCCTCAAGGGTCGATAAGCTTCTAACACTAGTGTTAATCCTGTGGACACAAAATCATATATTAGCTACTAGCATTGGTCTCCCTTTTGAGACTAACCCTCAAATGAGCTTTGCGTTTAGCCTTCCTCTTGAAGACTTTCACTCAACGCATACCTTGCTATAGGTTTAACACATAGGAATTTCTTTGAGACTTTTGCTGATGCAATGCTTCCAACCATTCCTCACAAACGCATCACGACTTATGCAACCAACACTTTTCTCAAGTGTTCTTTTAGCTACACAAGGTCGTCCACCAAGGCTGCTTATACATCCAAGACTTCAATGCAAGCTTTCCTCAGCTCACACAGTAGGTCCAACACATATGAATGCTCAGCCCCTTGGTTTGTCTGAGTGTTTTACTTCGAGCTGCCAGCTTACTCAACTTAAGTAGCTGCCTGCTTGTTCATGAAATTTTAGATTCAAATTTCAAAATTTATAACTCAAATTCTAGAGCTCATCTCAAGAAATTTCCTTCTGCAAACTTGTTTAAAATTTTCTCATGAAGCGTACCTAAAAATTTTAGCTTCAAACTTCTTGTGGTTCGTCCTGGAGACTTAATTATTTATCAACGGCCCGGATTCACTCGAGAACAGAACCTCTAGTCACTTTTCCCTTCTCCGGCCTTATTTTGATGAAAACTCCCTCCGGCAGTGTCAGCTCTAAAAGTAGACTCTCAGAGCTTTCGAACGATACCAAGATCTCTCAATTTGCACGGAGAAAATGATCAAACTAATCGTTTGAAGTTCAGCCTCCCCTTTTTATAATGCTTTCCACCGCTTACCATTAAAGCTTAGCACGACACTTTCAACTTTCATGAAGTTAAATCCGGTGCTTAGGACAGTTGGTGCCTATAATTGGTGGTTAAGACTGATCAATACATGCTACAATCATTTAGCTCACCGCCCCATCGTGCAGCTCATCGTTCAGTGATCTCTCACTGATGCTCATCACCCAACGATCTCGCTCTCGCTCATCGTGTAGTACACAGCCTATCGCACAACTCTCGTTGCCACTCATCGTGTAGCTCTCGCTGACGCTCATCGTGTAGCGTCGATGCCTATCATCTAACGCATCATGCACATCGTCTAATGCATCACGCCCATCGTGTAGTGCCATCGTCTAGCATCGCACATAGCTATACGATCATTTATGGCATTGCTTAGCACCGCCCATAGCTACACGATCATCTAACGCATCGCTTAGCGTTGCTTGTTGCTACACGATCGTCTAGCACATGCAACTCCAATGCCCAGCACCCACGCTCGCGCACACCTGAAGCTGTCGCTTGTATGCTAACCTCTCAAAACTTGGCTGCCGCATGCCTTGTCCACGCATAGCTTTTCTCTCGGCCACACTTTGGCTTCCAATGCATAGGTTACACTTAGCCAATTTTTTCAAGCTTTCAAACTCAAAATTTTCTTCTAACTTTTCACCCTTTTCCCTACAATTACCCATTACTTCTTACCTTAACCTACTCACCATACTGGTCTCAGTAGGGAACATACACAAGTAGAGAAATTAGGATTTAGGGTTTACATGAACATGTTTTATGTTAATTTTTTTGTGTAATTATTATTTTGTAATATTATATAATTTATAATATATTGTATAATATATATTTTACTTTTTGAAAAATGAATTGAATTTATAACATAGCATATACTAGAGTTGTAAGTGTTTTTATCTTTATTTAATATAATTATGCACTTCAAAATTCAAAATCTAGATACAATGAAAATATAAAAATGTTGTTTTTAGAATTTGAACCGTGTGAATCACAAAATTGGAAAACAGTTTTCAGAAACAGAATCCAAATTACCTACCATACAGATAATTGTTGAATTCAGTGAATCTAGAAACATACAACAGAATCAGGATTCTCTACCAAACATGCACAACCAAGACCGAGATCAGAATTTCTCCATTCCAAGAAGCTTCAAAACTTCTCCTGAAGCATGGTTTAGTGAGAGAACTACAAAACAAGCCAATGTGTAGGAAAAGTTTAAGCATTCAACCACAAAGATATATATAAGAATAAAGTAGTCTGTTAGATAATTGTTAAATTAGCTTGTATAGCTTGTAATTTCTATGTTTGTTTTTGGTTGATATGTACATTTCTGGGTTGTTGGTACAAGCTTTTCTTGAAGTTGAGGAACAACTGAGCATGAATGTCTCAGCCACTGAATATGAACAGAGTCCCACAATCCAAAAGTTTCCTATCCAAAGATTTCTTTAACCAAGAAAGACAGGCTAGAGAAGGTAGTTTTTTCAAGCATTTTCCTTGCCCATGGACAGAGGTGCATTTTATTAATTTTTTTAGAAAGAGACAATTATATAGCATTCATTATTGATATGATGAACAAAACCAGATGAACTAACTGTTCACTCCAATTTTTCCTCTAAAAAAAAAATTAAAGAAACAAGACCCATAAAAGTTTCACATGTATGCTATTAAAAAATTTAAGATTGCCAAAACATTATCATAAACAACAAAATCACAAACAGCTATAAGGTTTTTTAAATTTAGGTCAGCTCAATACAAGTAAAAATTCCCTGGAAAAATTGAAGAACAAGACCCAAAATAGGAATTAAATAAAGAAATCGAGTTTCAAATTTTCACCTTCATTGACTAGATTTAAGAAATAGAGAAGAAATTAAAGGCGAATGGTGGATGAATACCAACATTTTTTATACATGGAATAGCGAACCGCAGAGGAACTCCTTAGTTTCAAATGGCAGACGAACGATGAAAAACCTCCAAGTTTCATATGAAAAACCTCCAAGTTTTAGATGAAAAATGTCCAAGGTAGAGCTTCTTTGACGAATGATGAACAAGCTCCCCAATATCAATTGAACAGGGAACGAACGATCAACGTGCTCCCCAGTTTCAGACGGCGAATGATGGATTCCTTTTGTTTAGACGAACAATGGCTGAATGCATGTGGGTAAAAAAGTGAAATAGAAACCCTTGCTCGGGTGAATGAAAGGGCGTGAAAAAACAGAAGGCTTGCGACTAATCCTATTTCATCAGAGGTTGCGACGAACATTGCTATCGTTGTGCATGGACCTGCGACTAAAGCCCAATTCGCCACAAGCTGCGACGAAAGTTACTATAATCACATACCCCTTAAGTGCCAAAACGCCTGGTCAATTAATTGGGCCTGCGACGAAAGTCCAATTCGTCGCAAAGACCCTATGTCGAATGTACATTTCATCGCATTTTGTAACGTATTGGTCTGATGATATATTTTTCATCACTTAACGGTAACAGTGATTAATTTTAATCATTGCATTCTTGCAACTTATCATCATTTTGTCGCAGCCGTAGCGACGAACATACTACTTCGTCGCTAATAATGCGACGATTATGAGATATTCGCTAGAAAAATTATCGCTAAAGGCTTGATTTCTTGTAGTGAAGTTCTCCTCCACTTGTTTGATGTATTATTTTCATTTAAGGGAAAATAAAATTAGCTTAGTAAAACGAGTATTTGTGTACTTTTGGGAGTGATTTTAAAATCGTGAACATCACTTTTGTTGTTTTTAAATGAAAAAGGTGCATGTTTGAATTATTAAAAACATTTTTTTTAGTGATTTTGAAAATGACAAACATACTAATCAAATGCATGCTTTTTAACAAACTCAATGAGAAGGAAATTAAAATATAGTAAGACTATATATTAAACAAACTTACATATTACAATTTTTTTGACATCATTTTTCATGTTAGAGCGTTTTGAGTTTAAAATATAAGTTGTACGTAACCCGTTCGTTACCTCAAACATCCCCAAAACGAGGCATAGTTTTTAGACCCCTCCAAGCAAAACAATATGCACAAGAAATATAGCAAATAAGAAAGCACACACTAGTAAATTTAAATTCAATGAATTCAAGTAAGAAACATATAACATGCACTTTGAGTTCCAAAGAGCACATATTTAATGGAAAATAATTTAGAAAATCTATTAGGAAAAATGATGAATGACGAGATAACTGTTAGTGTCCAATGTCGATCATTGTTGTGCCGTGGAAAAATCACTACCTTGAAAGTAAAATTCGGCCCAACCTCGGTTCTATGTCGCTATTTCAGTTGCTCAGTGAGGTTAACACAACTCCTAACTCAAACATGCACTCATCGGAGAAAGGAATGGAATCAATGAAAAATATGCTCAGAAAATAGAGATCTAGAGAGAAAACTTGGAGGAAGAAGAAAGAAACAAATTCTATGTCTCTTCCAAAAAGATAAGAGCAATATTTAAAGAAAAATAATTGAAGAATTAAAAGTGTAGAAACTTTTTTAGAATTAATTGAGATTAATTATTGGAATTAGTCACAAACAATTAATTCTTGGAATTAATTTCAAAGTTTTTTTTGTTTTTTTTTCTTTGTTGCTATGTTAGTCATTTCCAACTATCCCCCACGAATGACTAGTATAGCAAATAAAACAATAAGACATTTTATAAAACCCATTTTCTGAGCAAAGTTAGAAGACCATACTTAAACATTAATATATTGACGATTTGAATTGATGCATAGTGTAATGAGTCAACGACTTTGTTAAAGAGAGTGAGTTACCTCTTGAACTTTCAATAACTATGTTGAGACCCGCACTACAGATATATATCTATGTCTATTGGATATAACCAGTCAACAATGTAGTAACCCTTCACAAATTACTTGTAAGTACATCTAGACCAAAATTACTGTTTTGCCCCTGTAGTTACATCTAACTCTTTAAGTACCACTAATCCTTCTAATGAACAATAAGTCATAGTCCAACTATGACCAAGTCCTTCTCGGGCCAAGAGAGGGTATGACCACATTATTCAAGCCTCAGAATTAGCCCTTAAAGGAGCAATTTATGATATAATTACCTCGAGATCAGGGATTGGGTGAATTCCGTCTTGTGTAGCTGTGTTCCCAGCTCCCTAATCAGACAAATGCCCAAAATGTTAGGCATATTGAGTTAGCAGTTTGGCTACTCTCACCCAAACAAATCAAAGGATTGCCTTTATAGGCAGGAGTTTACAACTCATTCAAGATACAGGTCATGTCACCTATAGTCTTCCTGGTAAAATATAAGTCTCTACTATTAACGACGTTACATAATGAGACTATTCATTTCGTGGTTATGGTCTTATACAAACGCTTTGTATAGGATAACCCCACTCACATGTCTCCACATGAATGATCAGGATTAGATCATTTGTAGCACTTTACAAGACTTGTAGTACCTACAAAACAGGTCGTATATGTAGTGTCACCAGGATAATGTACCTGACCTTATCCATTTACTATAGACCGTTTAGGTTATCATTTAAACATGATCCACTTGTATGTCTCTATATACATATTTAAATTACATAAAATAACCTAGGATCTTTGTTTATTGGATTAAGTGTATGCTCATAAAATAACAATTATTTTATTAATAACAATTTGTTTATACAATGTTTATAAACTACGAGAGTACAAGAGAGATTTAGGACACCAATCCCAACAATCTCCAATTTGTCCTAAAGCTTAGGGAGCTAAATATACAATACAAATAAAGTACAAAAAATAATAAATTAGGGCATACGTTATACCATAATAACATCTCCCACTTATCTATACAATATGCCCATGTCCCGTGAACCCAGACTTTCTAGATGACCCTCAAACACTTTAGCCGTGAGAGCCTTCCAAACAGAACATCAACGTTGTGCTCCAAAGAAATCTTCATGACAATCACATCACCTCGACGCACAATCTCCCGAATTAAGTGATATTTCTGCTATGTGTTTGCCTCTTCTATGACTTCTAGATTCTTTAGAATTTTCCACAGCACTAGGTTATCACCTTTCCAAGTAAGTTCCTAGGTAGGGGTGTTTCGTTTCCGTCTACTTAAATATCCCAACCTAGACAAAACTAGCCTTACACAAGAGACCCCTTATAGATACATTTGCTACAAATTTAATCTTCTATTAAAATAAATTTAATCCTATTAAATTGATTAAAAAGATTAAACTAATTTCCAATTGAAGGAACTCTGAACAAAGAACTAGTGAGCGGAAGTAAGATCGTTCCAAACCCCATTGTGGTAGAACATACACATTTATAATCTCACAGAAACAGTTATGCATATACTTGAAATTACATCATGATTCCAAAGAAAATTACAAAAGATCGAGTGAACATACCCTTGAAGAACTTTTCTTCTCATATCCCTCAATCAAACAAAATGTTCAATCAGCATGAATGCTCAACAATACAACAATATCCTCGAACAGAAATGAGTAACACTTGCCCCTCAAACAGCAAGTAGACACCACCACGAGGCTACCTTGGTATTCTCGATGTGAGAATCCAGAAGTTATGGGCTCTTTATGGATTTGGTAGAGGGAATGAGGAAGTGAACGATCGTATAGACTATCGAGTAAGTGGGAGAAGATAGAAGACTATCGTGTAGTTTTAGGTACTCGATTGTTTAGAAGTGAGCGACTATCGTATAGAAAAGCTCAATGCACGATCGTTTACTCTCTCGAGCTATCGTATAGCTTTTGGTTAATGCGTGTTCGATTATCAATCGCTCCTGAAAAAATGAAACCGATTTTTTTTATCCATCAGTTACCATTACTAATCACAACATCCCATCAAATTGGTTATTAGGAGAACAAATCGAAACCATTTATCCCATAATTGATTTAGTTATAAATAAATAATATATTCATAACCTATAGTTTTAATATCACATCTCATGCAATACATAAACCATAGTTCTTTTTCTCCTTTATGACGTTTAACATTAATTCTTCCAATTAATGTATCTAATACACGAAATCAATTATATCACATATAATTGAATCATTTTAAATATATCATATATAATCAAATTCCCTCTTGTTTATTTGAACACTTCAAACTAACCCAAAAACTGATTCTCAACATGAATCCATTGATCTACCAAGGGGATCTTATGAACCCATAGCATCAAGCTCCAACGGTATGTGAATAACTGACTAAACTCTTTAATTACGATATTCATCGTCCGTTAACTACTGGGCACTCCACTAAAGATCGACAGTTGCACTCTTCGCGCTACAGATATATTTCTATGTCCATTGGATATAACCAATCAATAATACAATGACCCTTCACAAATTGCTCGTAAGTACAGCCAGGCCAATTTACCATATTGCCCCTGTAATTACATCTAACTCCTTAAGTACGACTGATTCCTCTAATGAAGAATACATCATAGTTCTACTATGAGTAAACCCTTCTCGGGCCAATAGAAGGTGTGGTGCCACATTGTTCAAGCCCCAGAATCAGCTCTTAAGGGAGCAATTTATCTACTTACTCCTGATTCGAAGAAGGAGTGAATTCCATCTTGTGTAGCTGAGTTCCTAGCTCCCCAATCAGACGAATCCCCAAAGTGGTAGGTTTGAGTCGGCGATCTAGCCACTCGTACCTATGCAAATAAAAAAACCGCCCTCATAGGCAGGAGTTCCCAACTCACTCAAGATTAAGGTCATGTTACCTATGGTCATCCTAGTGGAATGAAAGTCTCTGTCATGAATGGTGTTATATAACGAGACTAAATATTTTGTGGTCCAGTCTTATCAAACTCCTTTGTATAGAGCATTCTTGCTCGCATGTCTAATACATGAATGGTCAGGATCAGACCATTTGTAGCACTTACAACACTTGTAACATCTCCAAAGAGGACTACACTCATAGCATCACCAGGATAAGGTTTCCCTCCTTTATCCATATACGACATACCATTTATATTATCACTTAAAGCACGATCCACTTGTATGTCTCCGCATACATGCTTAAGTTACAACGATAACCAGGGATCTTAGTTTATTGGTTTGTGGTTAATGCAACTAAAATATCTCATATTTCATAGACAGTAGTGAACAAAATATCTCATATTATTACATCACTAACTATTTGTTCATACATGTGTTTACAAACTATAGGACCCTACGAGATTTCGGGCATTAACCCCAACAATCTCCCACTTGTCCTAAAGCTAGTGGGTGTAGAAGAAAAATACAAGTATAAAACGATAAACTAGAGCACAAAAGCCCAGTATAATAATCCTCCCACTTGCTCTAGTCTAGTCTCAGACGATCCCATAGACCCATGATCTTTAGGTGACCCTCAAACACTGTAGTCGTGAGAGCCTTCATAAACGCATTAGCAACATTGTGCTCCAAAGCTATCTTTGTGACATTCATGTTCCCTTAATGTACATCTCTCTGATGAGATGGTATTTCCACTCTATGCTTGTTGTACTTGTGACTTCGAGGCTCTCTGGAATTTGCCACAGCACCATTATTATCATAATAAAGGGTGATAGGCCTAGACATGTCCGGAACAACTTCCAGATCAGTCAGTAACTTCCTGAGCCAAACAATCTCCTTAGCAGCTTCACAAGCCGCTATATACTCTGCCTCCATAGTGGAGTCAGCTATGCACCCATTTTTAGTACTTCGCCACACTACCGCCTCTCCGTTAAGAGTGAACATTGATCATGAAGTGGATTTTCAAGAATCCTTATCAGTCTGAAAATCAGAGTCTGTGTATCCAGTATGGATCAAATCCTTAGAACCATACATAAGCATGTAGTCCATCGTTCTCAGAAGATACTTGAGGATGTTTTTGTCGGCTGTCTAGTGACCCTGTCCTGGATTAGACTGATATCTACTAATTATCCCCACAACATAGCAGATTTTAGGTCTAGTACATAACATTGCGTACATTAAACTGCCAACGGCAGATGCATAGGGGACCCGTCTCATTTCCTCAACTTCTTGAGGTGTCTTATGACACTGCTTCTTAAACAATGTAACTCCATGATGAAAAGGCAAAAGGCTCTTTTTGGAGTGCTTCATCTTGTCAATGTACGATGCTTGAGACAGTGCTAGCAGTTTGTTCTTTCGATCTTGAAAGATCTGAATCCCAAGAACAAACTGAGCCTCTCCTAAATCTTTCATTTTGAATCGGATCGCTAGCTAGTTCTTAACTAAAGTCAATAAACCTATATGATTCCCAATGATTAGGATATCGTCTATATATAACACTAGGAAACCTATTGAAATGTTGATGATTTTCTTGTAGACATAAGGCTCATCAACGTTTTGGTCAAAGCCATAAGATTGGATCGTAGTATCAAACCTTATGTTCCAAGATCGAGATGCCTGTTTTAGTCCATAAATGGACCGATTGAACTTGCAAACCTTTTGCTCTTGACCTTGGGCTATGAATCCCTCGGGTTGTACCATATAAATAGTCTCCCCAAGATTACCATTCAGAAAGGTAGTCTTGACATCCATTTGTCATATCTCATAGTCATAATATGAGGCAATGGACAAGAGGATACGGATAGACTTAAGTATGGCAATAGGCAAGAAAGTCTCTTCATAGTCAACTCCCTCCACTTGGGTATAACCCTTTGCCACATGTCTAGCCTTGAAGGTTTAGACCTTCCCATCAGCACATCGTTTCATCTTGTAGATCCATTTGTAACTTATAGGTGTAGCCCCATCAGGTTGATGTACAAGATCCCATACCAAGTTGAAGTACATAGACTTCATCTCGAGATCCATGGCTTTGACCAATTCATCTCTGTCAATATCCTTCATTGCCTTATTGTAAGACAACGGATCCTCAACCTCACCATCGGCTACCATAGCCAGGATTTTCGTTAAACCCATATAGCAAACGAGTGGGTTCTCAACCTGCCCACTACATCGAGGTTCCCTCAAATCTTGAGGTGGATTTGCCAACTAGATGAACTCCCATCAACATTTCTTGTTGATGTAGCAGGCTCTTCAACAACTCTTGTTGAAGTTTTAGTAGTGTCTTTAGAAAGTTCACTCAAGACAATTTTACTTCTCGGACTATGCTCCCTTATATGATCCTCCTCAAGGAAGGTAGCGTTTGTCGACACAAACACATTGTTTTCCTTAGGATCATAAAAGCAACCTCCTCGTGTTCCTTTCAGGTAGCCTACAAATAGGCACAGCCTCGAACGTGGTTCCAGTTTCTTAGGATTAGCCTCAAGCACATGTGCTGGGAAACCCTAGATGCGGAAGTGACGCAAACTAGCTTTATGCCCATTCCACAACTCTAAAGGTGTTCTAGCAATACTCTTGGAAGGAAAACAATTAAGAATATAAGCTACAGTCTCTACTGCAAAACAACAAAACGATTCCTATAAGGAAGCGTAACTCATCATTGACCGAACCATGTCCAACAGGGTTCTTTTTTTCCTTTCCAAAACACCATTCTGCTAAGGTGTACTAGGTGCTAAGAGTTGGGAAACAATTCCATGTTTCATGAAATAGTTCTAGAACTCAAAATCCAAAAACTCTCCACCTTGATCATATCGAAGTGTCTTAATCAATTTATCTACTGCGTTTTCAACTCCAGACTTAAACTCTTTGAATTTTTCAAAGGATTCTAACTTATGTTGCATCAAATAAAAATGCCCACACCTCGAATAATCATCAGTAAAAATGATGAAATACTTGTAGCCTCCCTTTGCTCGCACATTCATCGGACCACAAAGGTCTAAATGCACTAACTCTAGAGGCACTTTGGCTCGATAACCTTTTCCAGTAAAAGGTATTTTTGTCATCTTGCCTTCAAGGCATGACTCGCACACAGGTAAAGAATTTTCCTCTAACTCGTTTAGAAATCCATTCTTCACTAGCCTCTCAATTCTATTAAGATTAATGTGCCCTAATCGAAGGTGCCAAAGTTGGGCATTTTCTATAGGAGAAACTTTAAGTCGTTTATTTTGAGTTACGACAATTTTAAACATCTCTGTATTATGGAGGGAATTTTTTACTAACAGTCTTTGAACATACAAATTATTTTATAGTAAAACTGAACATATCTCAACACCATCTTTTAGAATAAACACTTTATTCACTGAAAAGATAAGAGTATATTTACATTCAAGCAAGGACTTTATAGAAATTAAGTTCCTCTTTAACTCGGGAACTACATACTCATCATTCATAATGATAAACCTATTCTGTAAAGTCAACTGGAGGCCTCCCACTGTCGCAGCTGAGACAACGTGGTCGGTGCGTATTTGCATTGTCATCTCACCAGCCTCAAGCTGCCACCAGGATCTAATCCCCCTGAAAAGAAGAACAAACATGGTTAGTAGCCCTAGAGTCTATAATTTAGGCAGCATCATCATTCTCCAGCAAACAAGTAAATCACATTTACCTTGTTTGGCCTTGGCCTTTGCCTTCTTCCTCTTCTTTAACCAACGTGGGCAGTTTCGCTTCCAGTGCTCATCCTGGTTATAGTGGAAGTATTTACCTTTTCAACCGATGCTAGTTGCCTATCCCCCTGAGTGACAGGTTGTGGGTTAGTCGGTGCCTTCATCTTCCCCTTACTACCCTTCTTCTTCTTTCACTTGTTAGTACCAGAAGAAGAAGGTGCAGACTTAGTTCCCGAGGCCGAATCTTGGTGGAACTTTTTAGATGATGAAGCAACATTTACCTCACCAACTGTCTTCTCCTAGTCTTTCAGCAAGGATTGGAACATCTGCAACTCGTTGAGGAGAGTTGTAAAGGTGTAATCAACCTTATTTAGAACAACGCTGCTTACAAAGTGCAGGAAGTTTTCTTGCAATGTTTGCAGAATAATGCTAACCTAGCTGCCCTCATCGATGCAAGCCCTATTAATCTCCACCACATTAAAATTGACCATCATGTTTAGAACACGTTCTCAAATAGATGTACTCTCCTTCATTTTGGAGTTGAAGATGCCCTTTATGTTGGGGTTGATGCCCTAAAGTCTCGTGCCTGTAGTTTTTCAGCAAGGATTGGAACATCTGCAACTTGTTGAGGAGAGTTGTAAAGGTGTAATCAACCCTATTTAGAACAACGCTGCTTACAAAGTGCAAGAAGTTTTCTGGCAATGTTTGCAGAATAATTCTAACCTGGCTGCCCTCATCGATGCGAGCCCTATTCATCTCCGCCACATTAAAATGGACCATCATGTTTAGAACATGTTCTCGAACAGATGTACTCTTCTTCATTTTGGAGTTGTAGATGCCCTAAAGTCTCGTATGCATCTCGAACGTTTTGAGCGGCAGTAAAAGGTGGAGTAGGAGGACACTCATTCGTAAGGACGAATCAGAGGTCATTGATGATAAGTAATGTGAGTATTGAGTTTTTCTAACTAGCATAGTTGTCGCCAATTAGTTTGTCATAATTTAATTGAGCTAAGGTAAGGTAGTGGTTGCCATAATTTAAAAGTTGCTGAAAACAAGAACAAACTTAATAAGTCTACTTGCATTACCACTTTTAACACCAATTTTAGGTTTTAGCAAAATAGTTCTATTGTACCCTAAATGAAAAGACATCTATTCTGCAATGATGCCTCAGCGAGGCAGGAAAAAGGTCACCGTTAGGGTTATCAAGTGCCATTTTCAACCATTAGACAGAAACAACACTTGTAATTGACTCTAACAATCACCATTGTTCGGTCCAGAATTTGTTAACATTTAAAAATTCTGCGTATGTGTAACCCTTCATTTTAAGCCCTAGAGTCCCGCCTAATGCGCCCACTGTAGGGAAAAAGAAGATTAGGATAAGAGACCAAAACAACCTTATCCTTTGTAGGAGATCAGATAAAGAGTTGTGCAAATACTGCCATCCTTTAAGGAGACACTTCCGTTCCCACTTACTATGAACATTCTCTCCATTCACCTTGGTATTGACCTACCCAGACACCATCCTTTAGGGGGACACTCCTAGGGTGCCACGAGGACAAAACGTTTAGAGGTTTAAGTGAAGTATCATATACCCCAAGTACCTCCCACTAAATGTTCTACCTAGGGAATCATTAACTTAGACAATCTAACTATTGATTTTATCTAAGTGTGAGTTTAATTTGCTAAAAAACAATTCTTACTTTTAATAATTAAAAAAGTTTGAATCAAGTCTTATTAAACACTTTAACAGACTATCATAAAATTTGCATGCATGCATTTCTTATTGATTTTAGTTATAATTTCTATTATAACTCTTTTAAAAAGAAACAACTAAAACCATCCACATTGCTAAGCTAGACTAGGAATTTATAACTTTTTTAAATTAACCTATATGTCATGCCTCATGCAATTTTCATTCATTACTAAATAACTCTTATATAACTTGTAATGAACCAAACATACTTGCTTTCATACACCCTTGTACTATAACACTTATAATATAAAGATGATGTATCAATATGCTTAATGCATGCATATATTATAACTTTTGTACTATATGATGCATGTGCATGCTTTAATGTAATTTAGTCATGCAAGCTACTATATCATAACTCTTATAATATAAAGATGATGCATGAAAAATGCATAACCTATGGTGGGTTTTAAAATTATATAGCATACTTTATGACATATAAATAAGCATACGTCTCATTTACATTCATCAAGAATCAATGGACTGGGATGATTAGCTTAAAAAACTAGAAAAGTAAAGCTATCTATTAAAAACCAACGAGCCAACTGATTCAAACAGGCGAACTGAGTCTTGAACCGCCCGGGTGAAGCCTCGCTCTTTCATCTTATAGCAGCTTATAGTTGTCGTCTAGTAACACTGAACGAGCATAAACGATCATGTAGCATGGATCGAGTGCCTATGACAATGCAATAAAGCATGAAGACCACACAATCGAGCAGTGCACATCGTGCAACACATGCATAAACAATCAAGTAGACGACAACTATGCGGTGAAGCATGATAGTCTAAACAATGGTGGAGCAAGCGTCAAGTATTGTATACCAAGTGATCGAGCAGCCAATCACTATGCGATGAAGCATGTTTTCTGACTCAATCGTTTAGTGCGTGCGCCTACCATGTGACGAGTTTCATATACTCAACGATCGTTTAACTCAGCGTCTACGCGATCGAGTAGCCAATGCAACATGACCAAGAAAACTATTTAGTCGATCGCGTAGCATCCACCATGCGATCGTTTAGCAAACACTACACGATCGAGGAGAACTTTTCTACACTATCACGTAGCCAAATCTAAACGATCGTTTAGCCTGGGCTATATGATGCAACCGACCTTTGTTCTTCTTTCCCGATGGGAACAACATCTACATGCGCTGAAGCTTAATCACGAACAACCCTTAAAGACTCAAACACTTTGAATACATACTTGATAGCAAAGTCATTATGTCCAAAAACACAGGGGCTTTTACAAATTGACTTGAAATGTAAAGAAAGCTTGAACAAATAGAGGCAATCATCCCCTCCATCAATTCACATCCACAATTACATCTAATGTTTAAACGCATTGTAGACGTCATAAAACCCACCAAGACTGCAAATGTAATTCAATACATCGATGGAATTATGAGTATCAGAATAACCTGTATGTGATACCAATTGAAGGAATTTTGAACAAAGAGAACCAGTGAGCGGAAGCAAGATCGTTCCAAACCCCATTGTGACAGAACATACACATTTACAATCTAGCAAAATTATGCATAAACATGAAACTGCAGCATGCTTCCAAAGGAAATTACCAAAGATCGAGTGGACATACCATTGAAGAACTTTTCTCCTTTTATCCCTCAATCAAAGAGCACGAATGTTCAATCAGCATGAATGCTCAATAGCAGTGCAATATCCTCGAACAACAACGAGTAACACTCAGCCCTTGAACAATAAGCAGACACCACTATGAGGCTACCTCAGTATTCTTAGTGTGAGAATGTAGGAGTTGTGGGCTCTGTATGGATTTGGTAGAGGGAATGAAGAATTGAACGATCATATAGATGATTGAGTAAGTAGGAGAAGATAGGAGATTATCGTGTAGTCATAGGTACTCGATCGTTTAGAATTGAGCAACTATCATATAGAAAAGCTCAATGCACGATCGTTTACTTGCTCAAGATATCGTAAAACTTTTGGTTAATATGCATTCGATTATCAATCGCTCCTAAAAAAGGAAACCGATTTTCATTTTATTCATCAGTTACCATAACTACTCACAACTTCCCACTAAGTTGGTTATTAGGAGAAAAAACCAAAAAAAATTATCCCATAATTGATTTAATTAAAAATAAATAATATATTCATAACCTATAGTTTTAATATCACATCTCATGCAATATATAAACCATAGTTCTTTTTCTCCTTATTGGCATTTAAGATTAATTCATCCAATTAATATATCTAATACAACAAATGAATTATAACACATATAATTGAATCATTTTAAATATATCGTATATAATCAAATTCCTTGTTAATTTAAACACTTCAAACTAACCCAAAAACTGATTCTCATCATGATTCCATTGAGCTACCAAGGGGACCTTATGGACCTATAGCTTGAAGCTCCAATGGTACGTGAATAACTAACTAAACTCTTTAATCACGATATCCATCATCCGTTAACTACCGGGCACTCTACTAAAGACTGACAGCTGCACTATTAGCGCTATATATATATTTATGTGTTCATTGGATATAACCAATCAATAGTACGATGATCCTTCACAAATCACTCGTAAGTACATCCGTTAACTAATCAATTTATCTACTTACCCCCACTCACATGTCTCCACGTAAATGATCAGGATCATATAATTTGTAGCAGGCCATATCCGTAGTGTCACAAGGATAAGGTACAGACAGGTCTTGTAAAGGACTATCTTTTATATGATAAAACCCTAAATTCTATCATAATTGTTGCTTAAAATGGCTATTTTTGTAGGTAAATTCCAATCCTGACTCAATATAGCTATTTCGAAAGATTTGGAGCTAATTTGAGCCAAATGACACCAAAATATCACTTAACAAGAAGATCCATGATGAACTATCACTTCAGCAATTAAACACACTTTAACAATGCTTGCAGCGTTGTGATGCTTCTTACAACACTGAGCTTGATGCTAGCTCGATGATTGAAGATAGAATGCATCTAGTTGCTGCAAAATAGGGCAGCGTCGCAACACTTAACCTAGAGTCGCAACACTCTAAATATTCACGGAATAGTACGCACATGCACGTGTCCCTTGTGCAACCAAGCGTCAGCATAGCGTTGCAACTTTAGCCTAACGCTTCTTGGCTTTTCTACGATTTAGAGTTGTAACACTCGCCTTGGCATCGTGACGCTATGACTGCTGATATAAATTTTATTGTTTCATTTTCATCGAAAGAGGGAAGAAAAACTTAAACTTTTAAAGAGAGAATTCGATTTACAGAGCTATTTTTGTAAATTTTGGAGAGATTCAATCAATTTGTATTCAATCCTTATACCAATTATAAAACCATCAATGGATTTTTTGAAGACTTCCATCATCCATGAGTATGTAATCCTTTTTCTTAGGGAATTATGTAGAATGACACTTTCTTAGGACTTTTCCTTGAAATTTCTTTCCTATAATTACTTTCTTTTGAATTTTTTTGCTGAGATTTAGAATAAAATTCATTAAGAATAAATTGACAACTCAAGATTATTCAATTTTTGTATGCAAAAATTACATAGCTCTATAACAAATTTGTAACTAGGGTTGCAAGAATTAGTAGTCTTGATAGAAAATGTGGACTTCATTTCCTCTTTTCTTTAAAGAACCTATTAATTCACAACATTCATGCAATCAATCTTGAATTTTCAGTCTTTTGATTTCAAGATTTGGAATAGTTAAGAAAACCCATGAGTTTAATGCAATTTAGGGATTAATTGTGAAATGTCTTTAGAAAGCAATTAAGACCTAGATTAGGGTTAATTGTCAAATTAGCTAATTAGGGCATTGGGAATTTATTCTTAATGAACTATTGAATAATCTAATTGCATGATTCTTTGTCAAGTCAATGATGGAATTGCCTAGTTTACATAAAATCCCCAAGATTTCATTTTCAATTGAGTCTTATCTCTTAATCTCTCTTACTTCTCTCATTACTAAATTTCCTACATCAATTCTTGCTTTTTCACTTAGTCAGTTTCTAATTCTTTAAAACAAAAACCCCCCTCCATTTAATCTTTTGTATTTTGGAATTCAATTAGTCTATTTTAGGCCAATTAATAGAGGTTCTCTGGGCATCGACCTCTTACTCCACTATTGCTATGTTTTATTTGTAGTTAGAGTATTATAAATTTCATTCTATTAGATAAGATAGAATTTATGACACCTATTTTAGCTCAAACAAATTGGCACTGTTGTCGGGGAACTATGCAATTGGCCTTTAAGAATCTTTCAATTTCCTTCTTTTAGAAAAAGAAATAAATCCAAAACAATAAAAATAAATAGTTAGTTTGATTGAACTATCATTTTGAACATGACCCATTCCTGTCGGAGTGTACTTTGTGATTTTGTTGTAGATATTGACCGTGAGGAGATAAGACTATGAAAGGAAAGAACAAGAAGAGAAGAATGAGAATTTAAAGAATCGTGTCAAGAAGAGGAACCAATCCAAACAAACACTATAGGTGAAGCAAGGGAGCAAACATTAAAAGAGCTTGTCGAACTGGATTACACTCAACAACCGTTATGTATAGTATATCCAGAGACTACGATACCATTTGAATTGAAACCTTGTTTAGCTCATCTTTTACCCACTTTTTGTGGTAATCAAGGTGAGGACCCACACAAACACATGAAAGAATTCCATTTGGTATGTGACAATATGTGCCCACATGGGGTAACGCAAGAACAACTTAATCTTAGGGTCTTCCCCTTCTCCTTGAAGGAAGTGGCCAAAGATTGGTTGTACTACTTGTCGGCCGGATCGATAACCACGTGGAATGAACTTAAGAAAAGATTTTTAGAAAAAATTTTCCTTGCATCTAAGGCTAATAATATTAGAAAATAAATACATTGTATAAAGCAATTGGTAGGAGAGTCCTTATATAAGTATTGAAAAAGGTATAATCAACGTTGTGCTTCCTTTTCCCATCATCAAATTTCTAACCAATACCTTATTCAATATTTCTATTCAGGATTGCTTCAAACTCAGAGGAGCAACATTGAAGCAGCAGTTGGTGGAGCTTTAGCTGATAAAACGCCCACTGAAGCTAGTAAGCTAATATTAACCATGGCTGAGAATTAAGAATTCTGGATCAAAGACTCTAGAATATGATGTTGTTCAAGCTAAAGAGGTTAGTGAGTTGAGAACTCGAGTATCTAATCTAGTTTCCCTTTTTACTCAAGTTGCTCAAGGAGGACTTCCCAAAATTAAAACTTGTGGAACATGTGGAGTGGAGGACATGCCTCCAAAGCTTGCCCACGAGGTCAACCTCAAATTAATGCAATAGAAGGTTTCCAAAGGAAGTACGACCCCCACGGGCATACTTATAACCAAGGTTGGCGAGATCACCCAAATTTCAAGTGGGGGTCTCAAGGGCAAATTGAGAACCGAAACCAATCTTCTTCAAGCTCCTCAGGTATGTCTCTCGATGATGTAGTTAAATCTCTAGCTGATCATTCGTTAAAATTTAAATAGGAACTCCAAAATTTGCAAAAGAACAATATACAACTTTAACAAGTCACAAAATCTTTTCAACAAGAAACTAGACAAGGCTTCTGAAACTTGGGCACACAAATCACGCAACTTGCAACTATTGTAAGCAAGCTTGAGAGTAAATCATCAAGAAAGCTCCCTGCTCAATCGAAGCATGCGAATGTAAGTGCAACCACTCTAAGAAGCAGCAGGAAACTCTTTCTACCTCCCAAGTAGCTAGCCTAGTTCAACTAACTCCCAAGAAGCCTGAAAAGGTAATTGATCATGATAACAAGGTAAATGAATCTAAGGAATCTTCCATCTTCCCAGAGGTATGTAACTACTCTCCCCCTAATATAGAGTCGTATGTACCCAAGGCAGCATTCCCTAGTAGATTACAAAAATCTAAGGTAGAATTGACCTTGAGCTAATTGAAATGTTTAAAAAGGTACAAATTAATATTCCTTTACTTAATGCTATTCAACAAATACCTAGGTATGCTAAATTCTTAAAACACTTATGTACTAAGAAAAGAAAAGGGAAAGAAGAGGAGAGAGTAATTGTTAGCAAAAACGTGTATTCTTTGTTAAAAAAGGACATGCCTAAAAAATGTAAAGACCCTGGAATGTTTACTCTACCTTGTAAGATTCGAGATAGAATTATCACTCATGCCATGCTAGATCTAGGCACATCAATAAATGTCATGCCTTTTCATGTCTATGAAGATCTTAAATTGAATGGCCTACAAAAAACGAATATTTGCATACAAGTAGTTGATAGGTCACATATTCAACCTCAAAGAGACAAAGCTAAGGCAATTGTTCAACCTTGAATAAGACTAAATCTAACAATGAAGGAAATTGTTCACAAGGAAATCCTCAAGCTACTTGAAGCCGGAATAAATACCAAGTCCCATACAGTCAATGGGTAAGTCCAATACATGTGGTACCAAAGAAAACTGGCATGACCATTATGAAATATGAAAAAGGTGAGATGATCACGATGAGAGTGCAAAACGATTGGAGAATGTGTATAGACTTCAGAAAACTCAATGAGGTAACAAAAAAAGATCATTTTCCTATACCTTTTATTGATGAAATGGTTGAATGGTTAGTCGGGAAAACATACTTTTGTTTTCTTGACGATTTTTCTGGATTTTATCAAATTCCAATAGCATAGAAAAATCAAGAAAAGACTGCTTTTACTTGCACTTATGGTACATATGCATTTAGAAGAATGTCATTTAGGCTATGTAATGCCCCAAATACGTTTCAACGATGAATGATGAGCATATTCTTTGACTATGTAGAAAAGTGCATAGAGATTTTCATGGATGACTTCACTGTGTATGGTAATTCTTTCGAAGATTGTTTGCACAATTTGAGAATCTTGAAAAGATGCATAGAAAAAAATTTGGTTTTGAATTATGAAAATTGTCACTTCATGGCTTCTCACGGAATAGTGTTAGAACACCTTGTATCTTCTAAGGGCATAGAAGTTGATAAGGCAAAAATAAATGTCGTAGCTAACCTTCCCTATCCTAAAAATATTAGGGAAGTACACTCTTTTCTTGGTAGTGTAGAGTTCTACAGGAGGTTCATCAAGGACTTTTAAAAAATTTCACTCTATCTATCAAGCCTACTTCAAAAAGATGTCGTATTTGATTTCAATAAAGAATTCAAGGAAGCCTTTGACACACTCAAGGAGAAGTTGACATCAACTCCAATCCTTCAACCACCCTGATGGGACTTGCCATTTGAGATCATGTGTGATGCTAGTAACCTAGCAGTAGGGGCGGTATTAGGACAAAGAGTTGACAAGAAGTGCCATGTGATCTATTTCACATCTAGAACCCTCAATTCATCTCAAATTAATTATTCAACAACAAAAAAAGAATCTCTCTATAATTTTTCTTTGGATAAATTTAGATCTTATATTCTTGGTTTTCCAATAATCGTTTACACTGACCACGCTATTCTCAGGTACCTAATAACGAAGAAAGAATCAAAGCCTAGACTTGTCAGATAGATTCTTCTTTTGTAAGAATTCAACTTAACTATCAAAGACAGAAAAGAATCCGAGAATTCAGTGGCGAACCATCTAAGTCAAACCAAGCAAGTAGAAGAGTTGATACCTATTACAGAAGACTTCCTAAATGAACATCTTTTCAAGGTAACTGCTTTCTTACCGTGGTATGCCAGCATGGTAAATTACCTTGTTACAGGTAAGTTTTCCCTTAATATCTCTTCATTTAAAAGGTCCAAATTAAAAAGTGACTCTAAATTCTCCAAATTAAAAAGTGACTCTAAATTCTTTGTATGGGATCCTTTTTATCTATGAAAATTTTGTTATGATCAAATCATTAGGAGATGTGTCCCTAACGAAGAATTTGAGTTTGTTTTGTCATTTTTCCATGAACATGCATGTGAAGGTCATTTTAGTCCTAAAGAACTGCTAGAAATATTTGAGATTCAGGATTATTCTGGAATTCTCTTTTTGCCGATTCGTATGCTTATTGTAAGTCTTGTGAAAAATGTCAAAAATTTGGATCTTTGTCTAAAAGAAATGAAATGCTTCTCAATTCTATTCTTGTTTGTGAAATATTTGACGTAAGGGGCTTAGATTTCATGGGTTCATTTCCTTCATCGTCGGTTATTTGTGCATTTTCTTGGAGTGGATTATGTTTTTAAGTGGGTTTAGGCAATCCCCACTAGAACAAATGATTCTTCTATTGTTACGAAATTTCTGAAAAATAACATCTTTTCTAGATTTGGAAGCCCTAGGGGCATTATAAGCAATTAAGGAAAGCATTTTTGTAATAGGACCATAGAAATAAGGAAATACGGAGTTCACCACCGTGTAGCAACCTCGTATCATCCTAAAAAAATGGCCAAGCGAAAATCTCAAATAGAGAAGTGAAAAACATTGTAGAAAAGATTGTAAACCTGACAAGAAAAATTGGAGTTCCAAACTTAATTATGCACTTTAGGCTTACAGAACCGCTTTTAAGACCACCATAGGAATAACTCTGTATAGAACTGTATATGGCAAGGCATACATCTTCCAGTAGAGGTTGAACACGAAGCGTATTGGGCGGTAAAATGACGTAATTTGAATCTAGCCCAAGTCGAAAAGGAAAGACTCCTAGAGCTACAACAATTGGAAGAGTTAAGACAAAATGCTTATAAAAATTCAAAAATTTATAAGGAGAAAACCAAAATTCTTCATGACAAAGGCTTAAAAAAAAGTACTTCAAAATTGGACAAAAAGTTTTAATTTACAATTCTAGATTACAATTGATGCCTAGAAAGCTCAAGTCCAAGTGGCTAGGTCCTTTTGAAATTACTAACATTTTCTGTTATGGTGCAGTTGAAACAAAAAGCCTTGAAACAGGGAAAATCTTCAAGGTGAACGAACACAAACTCAAAATCTACAATGAAGGGCATGTAAACCAAGTCAAATTGGGCTTGTATTTAGCTAATCCTTCATAAACTTGACACCCCTTTTCACCAACGTCGAGCAAACGACACTAAAAATTTACAACATGATAAAATTTTCTCTTTCTTTCTTTTCATTTTCATTTTTCTTTTATTGTCTAATTTTTCATTTTTCTTCTTTCTTTCTTATTTTAGCGTTTCAAATAAATAGAATAATTGATTATTCTCTTTTTTTTTGTAGGTGATTTACTCAATAAAAAAAAATATATAAAGGCTCTCAAATAAATAAATAAATAAGCAAGGAAGTTCTCTGTCAAGAAAATAAACGATCAATAACAAAACCAGGGAAGTTTCTCTCTACATCCCTTCTCCTTTGTTTCTTGAATTCATTTGCTTATTCTAAACATTGAGGACAATGTTCTATCTTTAAGTTGGGGGTGGGCAAACATTGCATGTTTCTTATATTCTTTTGAGTAGTCTTTGATTAGCTTTAAAAATGAGCCCCACTAAAAATTTTTGCATGTTTGGAACCCCTTGAGCATCTGAGCTCGGGTTAATAGATTGTTGATTACTTAGATTGATTACATATATTTTGTGATTCTTTTCTGACATGTCTGAATAAATTTGAGACTCTGATTCATCTTGATAGTGTAATTCTGATTCTTTGAAAAAACATGTCTATGGAATTCTTTATTCTTCAAACGACCATTTTTGTCTTGAAAGCAATAAATTCATGTTTGCACATTCAAGAATCTCATTGACTTTGATTCTATGTATCATTTTGTTTTACTCAATCTCTTGATTCTTATTGATGAAATTTTAATGGCCCACTCTTTCTAGTAAGGATACAAACAAAATTTTAGACCTTTTAAGTTTTTCAAACAAATTTTTAAAACTCATCTTTCAAAACAAACTTTATTTTTCTTTTAATTTCATAAAAAAAATCAAACACTTAGACTTTTAGATTTATTTAGAATCTTTAAATTCTTAGAGATTTCATATCTACTTAATTTTCTTTGTTACCCCGATAGGAAAATCATTGATCTAGGAACAACAATCTTGTTTTTTAGGCTAGTCTAGACATAGAGGAATAAAAACGGCGTATAAAAAAATATTTTGCTAGCACAAAAGAAAGTAAAGCAAATTTTCTAAATTAACATAACCTTCACTAACGTGTGTGTGTGCATGGGTAGAGGTGAAAAGAGCTACCTTCATCGAGTTTCTGTTGAGACCATGATAAAACTGTGAAAGCTATCCCTCTAAGTAAAAGAAATGCCAATTACATTTTGTGTGCGTTAGTTTAAAAAGGCACCCTTGTATTAGAGTTGCCTCTTTCCAATACAAATTAAGCATATGATAGACCAATTACATGGCCAGTGTAGGGCGAAGAGTAATTGAAGGTTGGTTGTCTCCTTTCTATTAGTCTATGCCTTTAAGTAAACTAAAACTAGGTAGTCTTTTCTTTATGATTTTGCAAGAAAAATACTTTTTCTTTTCAAAATAAGCTTCAACCTTTTGTTAGTATAACATTTAATTTCTAAATGCTTATTATATTCTTACGTCCTTGATTGTTGAGAAAAGAGACGAGAATCAATTCATTGTAACCCTAAATTCTATCATAATTGTTTGCTTAAAATGGCTAATTTTGTAGGTAAATTCCAATCCCGACTCAACAAAGCTATTTCAAAATATTTGGAGCTAATTCGAGCCAAATGACACCAAAATATCACTTAACAGAAAGATCAGTGATAAACTACCACTTTTCCCCTCAAGAAGGACAATTCAACATACTTCAGCAATGCTTGCAGCATCACGATGCTCCTTACAATACTGAGCCTGATGCTAGCTCGACGCTTGAAGAAAGAATACATCTATTTGCTGCAAAACAAGGCAGCGTCGCAAGGTTTAACCCAGGGTTGCAACGCTCCGAATATTCATGAAAAAATTCGCGCATGCGTGCGTTGCACAACGGAGCGCCAGGCAACATTGCAACATTAGCCCAATGCTTCTTGGCTTTTTTACGATTTAGCGTTGCAATGCTGGTCTTGGCGTCGCAACGCTACTCCTGTTGATATAAATTTCGTTGTTTCATTTTCAGCAAAGTAGTGAAGAAAAACTTAAACTTTTAGAGAGAGACTTCGAACTTACAGAACTATTCTTGTAAATTTTGGAGAGATTCAATCAATTTGTATTAAATCCTTATACCAATTATGAAACTATTAATGTATTTCTTGAAGAATTTCATCATCCATGAGTAGGTAATCTTTTTTCTTGGGGAATTATGTAGATTGGCACTTTCTTGAGACTTTTCCTTGAAATTTCTTTCATATAATTACTTTCATTTCAATGCTCTTGTAGTTCTCTAACAAATTTGTAATTAGGGTTGCAAGAATTAGTAGTCTTGATAGAAAATGTCGACTTCTTTTCCTCTCTTCTTTAAAGAACCTATTAATTCACAACATTCATGCAGTAAATCTTGAATTTTCAGTCTTTTGATTTCAAGATTTGGAATAGTTAAGAAAATCCATGAGTTTAATGCAATTTAGGGATTAATTGTGAAACGTCTTTAGGAAGTAATTAAGACCTAGATTAGGGTTAATTGTCAAATTAGCTAATTAGGACATTAGGAATTTATTCTTAATGAACTATTGAATAATCTAATTGCATGATTTTTTGTTAAGTCAATGATGGAATATCCTAGTTTACATAAAATCCCCAAGATTTCATTTTCAATTGAATATTATCGCATAATCTTTCTTACTTCTCTCATTACGCTTTTCACTTAGTTTGTCCCCCCCCCCCCCCCCCCCCCCTCCTTTTGCATTTATGAATTCAAGTAGCCTATTTTAGGCCAATTAATAGAGATTTTCTTGGGATCAACCTCTTACTCCACTATTACTACGTGCTAGTTTTAGTTGTAGTTTAGAGTACTATAAATTTCATTTGTATTGGGTAAAATAAAATTTACGACACCTGGTTTAGCTCAAACAAGTAACCAACCTTATCCATCTACTATAGATTGTTTAGGTTATTATTTAAATATGATCCACTTGTATGTCTCTACATACATGTTTAAATTACATAAAATAACCTAGGATCTTGTTTATTAGATTGAGTATATGCTCATAAAATAACAATTATTTTATTAATAAAAATTTTTTTATACAATGTTTACAAACTATGAGAATTCAATAGAGATTTAGGACGTCAATCCCAACAAAGACCACCCAAAGAAAGGGCTATAGAATTTTTAAAGGTTTTAGTTCTTTCCATCAAGTACGTACTAGGACCAGCCAAATGAAGGGCTATGGGCCATCAAGTCTATCGCAGTAGACCATCCAGATGAAAGGCTATGGACCCTCAAGTTTATCGAAGTAGAGCATGCAAATAAAGGGCTATGGATCACTATAATGGTTTGATTCTCATACTTGTTGAAAATACTAGAATTATTCTCATTGTTAGGCCTTTAGTGAGAGGATGTGCTAAATTCCTCTCAGACCTTACATACTCTAATGAGATAATCCTTCTTTCAATAACTGTTAACAATTTCATGTCAAAGGCATATATACGTCCTCTTGCCATGATACACACTATTCTTGGCAATTCCTATGGTAGCTTGTGAATCACAGTACAAAGAGATTGATATTTATGCACCTCCCTCCACCACCACAATGGTACATCTCCCAGTAGCCTTGTAAGCCAATTATACTAATGTCTTGCTAATTTTACAAAAATAAATTTATACTTCCATGAAGTAGCTCCTTTACCCAATAAGAACACATCCACTAGTGAAGCTTACTCCATCATTCTAAGTTACCCAGTTTGCATAGACTATCCTTCTAAAATGTCAGAAAATATTACAATGCAAACAATAATCTATTGTATCATCAAGATACCTTATAAATGACGAAGAGCAATCAATTGATTTTTATCATGATTATGTATATATCTATTCAATCTTCTCACAACATATGCAAAATTAGGTGTAGTTTAGTTCAAAAACATAACACTTTCTATAATCTTTGCATATTCAAATCGAGAAACACTATCTTCCTTATTTTTCTTAAGATTCATACTAGTATTATAAGGTATTTTTACAGGAGCATCACCAAAACAATCAATTTGGATTGTCATAAAGTAAGAACCATTTTCATTTTTTCTTATACTAATACCAAGTATCACATCACCTTACCTAAATATTTCATTTCGATTTTAAGAACATAAATAACTTAGTATTATTACTTATATCTTGTTTGTACCAAAGACCAGTATATCATCTTAAGGAACTCTTATTCAAGAGTACCTATAAGTGGAAGCAGATCTTTCCAATTCATTGTGACAAAATTTCCACATATACATTAAAACATACTCATATGCATTCATAATGCTAAATTATTGACATGCTCAAAAGAACAATAAATAAGAGATCGAGAGATCATACCAGTTGAAGACTTATTCTTCATAGCAAATCTCGCTTTCACTGAGATGGTAACCTATCGCTCAGAAAAACCCAATCGTCTACCTTGAACAGTCTCCACATGAACAGAAGGAAACGGGAATGATACCACCACTTAGAGCCCTCAGTATTCTTAGAGTGAGAATCCAAAGAGTGCGCTTTGTTCGGATTTGGTAGGGGGGAGGAGGAAAGAAGATCGTATACAATGATCAAGCAAGTGGGAGATAGGCTCGTCTATCGTATAGAAAAAATGCTTGATCGTTTAGGCGAAGTATACGATCGTGTAGGAAAAGGTAAGCAATTGTCTAAACGATCGTGTAGGAAAAAACTAAGCGATCGTCTATACGATCATTTAGTAAATATCGGGCGATAAACGATCGTTTAGGAAAAGGTAAACGATCGTTTAGTAAAAAGCGCACGCTAGTGTAATCGTTAAGCAATTGCTAAGCAGTATCGTATAGGTAAGCGATCGTTCAAACACTATCGTATAGGCAGGTTTTGCTATGTGATGACACTCTTCAACACAATGTCCGCGAATGCCATGCTTAACACATCGAGAGCTATTTAAGCATCTCAAAGTAATTTTTCAGCTTACTCATGTGTTATGAAAACAAAAGAGATATCGTCTTATTACCCCTTTAACCGTCCAATTAATAAACAATGAATATCATCACATCATATTCATAACCTATGAATTAATATCATATATTAATCATAGTAATTTTCTCCCACTAGATATAAATCATATTTATATTCAATTTCATCCAAATTAAAAGTATCTCATACATAAAGTTAATTATATCATATATAATTAACTAGTTCAATTATATCATATATAATCGAACTCCCTCTTGTCAATTTAAACATTTCAAACTGACCTAAAAACTGAATCTCAACTTGTATCCAAGCTACCAAGGGGACCTTATGAACCTATGGCTCGAAGCTCTAACTGTACATGAATAGCTAACTAAACTCTTTAGCCACGATATCCACCATCTGTTAACTGCCAGGCATTCCACCAAAGATCGACAGTTGAACTCTTCTTACCATAGATATATTTCTATGTCCATTGGATATAACCTATCATCGATACGATGACCCTTAACAGATGCTCGTAAGTACAACTGGCCAATTTATCGTTTTGCCCCTATAGTTACATCTTACTCCTTAAGTACCAATGATCCCTCTAATGAACAATATAATGTAGCCCTACTATGTGTGAACACTTCTCGGGCCATGAGAAGGTGTGTTGCATCACATTGTTCAAGCCTCAAGATCAACCCTTAAGAGAGCAATCTATCTACTTCCCCTACTTTGGGAAAGAAGTGAACTCCATCTTGTGAAGTTGAGTTCCCATCTCCTAAATCTGACGAATCCCCAAAGTAGTAGGTTTGGGTCGACGTTCTGGCTAGCCGCACCCATACAAATCAAAGGACCGCCCTCAATCATAGGAGTTCCCAACTCACTCAGGATTAAGGTCATGTTATCTATGGTCATCCTAGTGAAGTGAAGTCTCAGTCATGAATGGAGTTATATGACGAGACGTTAACACTTCGAGGTTAGGTCTTATACAAACTCTTTGTATAGGACGCCCCCGCTCACATGTCCCTATTCGAATGATCAAGATTAGACCATCTGTGACGAGTCACAACATTTGTAACTATTCCACAAAGCGGGTCGCATCCGTAGTGTTACGAGGATAAAGTTCCTCTCCTATGTCTATATACTACAAACCATTTTGGTTGTCACCTAAGACATGATCTACTTGTATGTCACTACATACAGCTTAAGTTACTTAAAGATAACCATGGATATTAAGTTTATTGGTTTGTTGTAAAATAAAAAATATCTAAATGTGCAAAGTCAAGAAGTGAAATAAATATCATATATATTATACATTACAAACCTTCTTACAAAGTTGTTTACAAACTACAGGACACGAGACTTTAGGGCACAAACCCCAATAGGACTCTAGGGCCGAAAACAAGGGGTTACACTTATGCGAAATTGTTAAGGGTTAACAGTTCTGGACCGAACAAATGGTGGCTGTTAGGTTCAGTTCAAGAGTTGGTTCTGCCTAGAGAATATCTCATCTAAGTGAAGGGACATCTGATCACCCCACCAGTGACGTTTGTCCTGCCTCACTGGGGCATCATTGCAAAATAGAATTTTTATCACTTATTAAGGCTCTGATACCAACTGAACAAACTCTTATTCAAGAGTACCTATGAGCAGAAGCAAATCTTTCCAATTCATTGTGACAAAATTTTCACATATACATTCAAACATACTAATATGCATTCATAATGCTAAATTATCGACATCCTCAAAAGAATAGTAAATGAGAGATCAAGAGTTCATACTAGTTGAAGACTTATTCTTCACAGCAAATCTCACTTTCGCTGAGACGGTAAGCTATAGCTTAGCAAAATCCAATCGTCTACCTCAAACAGTCTCCACATGAACAGAAGGAAACGGGGATGACGCCACCACTCAAAGCCCTCAATATTCTTGGAGTGGGAATCCAAAGGGTGGGCTTTGTTTGGATTTGGTAGAGGGAAGGAGGAAAGAAGATCGTATACAACCATCAAGCCAGTGGGAGATAGGCTCGTCTATCATATAGACAAAATGCTTGATCATTTAGGTGAAGTATGTGATCGTGTAGGAACGTAAGAAATCGTCTAAACAATCGTGTAGGAAAAAACTAAGCGATCATCTATACGATCGTTTAGTAAATATCGGGCGATAAACGATTGTTAAAGAAAAGGTAAACGATCGTTTAGTAAATAGCACATGCTGGTGTAATCATTAAGCGATCGCTAGACAGTATCGTATAAGTGAGCGATCATTTAAGCATTACCATATAGGCACAGGTTTTTCTAAGCAATGACACTCTTGAACATAATGTCCGCGCATGCCATGCTTAACACACCGCGAGCTATTTAAGCGTCTCAAAGTGGTTTTTCAATTTACTCATCCGTTATGAAAACAGAAGAGACGTTGTCCTATTACCCCTTTAACCATCCAATTAATAGACAATGAATATCATCACATCATATTCATAACCTATGAATTAATATCATATATTAAACATAGTAATTTTCCTTCACTAGATATAAATCATATTTATATCCAATTTTCTACAAATTAAAGTATCTCATACATAAAGTTAATTATATCATATATAATTAACTAGTTCAATTACATCATATATAATCGAACTCTCTCTTGTCAATTTGAACATTTCAAACTGACCCGAAAACTGACTCTCAACTTGTATCCAAGCTACAAAGGTGGACCTTATGAACCTATGGCTTGAAGCTTCAATGGTATGTGAATAGCTGACTAAACTCTCTAGCCACGATATCTACCATTCGTTAACTGCCAGACATTCCACTAAAGACCGAAAGTTGAACTATTCTTACCATAGATATATTTCTATGTCCATTGGATATAACCAATCATCAATACGATGACCCTTAACAGATGCTCGTAAGTACACATGGCCAATTCACCGTTTTGCCCCTGTAGTTGCATCTTACTCCTTAAGTACCACTGATCCCTCTAATGAACAATATAACATAGTCCTACTATGTGTGAACACCTCTCAGGCCATGAGAAGGTGTGTGGCGCCGCATCGTTCAAGCCCCGGTATCAGCCCTTAGGAGAGTAATCTATGTATTTACCCCTGCTTCAGGGAAGGAGTGAACTCTATCTTGTGAAGCTGAGTTCCCAGCTCCCAAATCAGACGAATCCCCAAAGTGGTAGGTTTGAGTCGACCCTCTGGCCACTCGCACACATGCAAATCAAAGGATCGCCCTTAATGGCAAGAGTTCCCAACTCACTCAGGATTGGGGTCATGTTACCTATGGTCATCCTAGTAAAGTGAAGTCTCAGTCATGAATGGAGTTATATGACGAGACGTTAACACTTCAAGGTTAGGTCTTATACAAAATCTTTGTATACAACGCCCCCGCTCACATGTCCCTTACACTAGGATTAGACCATCTGTGACAAGTCACAACACTTGTAACTATTCCACAAAGCGGGCCGCGTCCCTAGTATTACCAGGATAAGATTTTCCTCCTATATCCATATACTACAGACCATTTTGGTTGTCACTTAAGACAACTTGTATGTCATTACATACATGCTTAAGTTACATAAAGACAACCAGAGATATTAAGTTTATTGATTTGTGGTAAAATAAAAAATATCTAAATGTGCAAATTCAAGAAATGAAGTAAATATCATATATATTATACATCACAAGAATTCTTACAAAGTTGTTTACAAACTACAGGACACGAGACATTAGGGCACAAACCCCAACATCATCAACATACAAACTAATAATCACATAATCAACTCAAATAAATTTGAGTAAACACATGATTTAAAGGATATTAACAAATATTCACGTAATCATCTCAAACAACTTGAGTAAATGACTTCTTTACATCCATGTGATATATTATAGAAATGCTATCAAAGGTTTATAGTAACAATTTTAAATATTTTACTCATGATGTCTAGAAAATATTTGAAGATCCATTTAAACCTAACTAGTTTGTTTTCTTTTAGAAATTGAGGATCCACGTTTAATTCATGATGTCTCTTTATAAGTTGCTAAATCACATAACAACCATAAATCATCAATATTTACTTTGTCTTTTCAAGATCCTAGACATGTTCAATAAAATAAAATCTTTATATTTTCAATCAATTGAAATTATATATATGTACACCTATGTACCCATGATCTTATCTAACTAATGTGGGACTTTGGTCGTATTCCCAACAATCCTCCCTCAAACAGAAGACCCACTGACCCTCTCCTGCAGTAGCCATTCATCTATCTAACTATTATCTAGGCTAACTCCTTTTCGCCAGAGTATATTGTCACTCTGATAGAGTTCAACTATGGATCATATCATGACCACTTTCAAGATTCCACCACATTTTTGTTTGATATCTAAGGATTATATCAACATGGAAAAACTAAGGACACAACTTTGATACCACTTATTAGGGATAATAACTCTCCAAATATCTTCACAATAGTATGGTATTGTATCTACTTTGGATATAAGCTTGTATGGCCTTGCTTTTGGGTTTCATCCAAAAAGCCTCATATGAATGAAGATAGTTATACACCCATGAAAAGTCCTTATAAAATATCCACATTGTCTTATAGTTTAAACACTATCTCAAATTACCATCAATTCTACAAACTTCTACACTAAAATAAAAGTGATGGAATTTACATATTTTCATACTACAAACAAGAGAGGTGACAGTAAAAAATAATATTATAGGGTGAAACTCAACTTAAAAGTTATAATAATAATTTTCAACCTCATTAAATTTAGTGGCCAAACATGACAATTTAATCATGCATAAACTTTGTGAAATATAACACACATGGAATATTATTTACATTCATGTTAACATGTTAATAGACATGCTCAAGTAGATTATAATAGCAACCCATCTAAGGGTTGAAAAACAATACAATAATGTTATTATTTCCTTGCCACATGTGCCATGAGATAATTTCATAGTCATCGAATATATATATATATATACTCAAACGAAGCAATAGGATAAAATTGTTAAATTTTCATGCAATTTATAAAGATTTGAAATATCTTTGATGATCAACAATGCAACAAAACCACATATTAAAAAATTCTTTATCATACGCATATATTGTTGGGGTTGACCCTAAATCTCGTAGGGTCTTATAATTTGTAAACCTTGTATACAAACATTTCCCAAAGCAGGGGTAAGTAGATAAATTTCTCCCTTAAGGGCTGATTTCGGGTCTTAAACAATGTGACGTCAAACCCTCTCTTGGCCAGAGAGGGGTTTTGTCATAGTAAGACTTTGATCTATTGTTCATTAGAGGGATTGGTAGTACTTAAGGAGTTCAATGTAACTACAGGGACAAAATGGTAATTTGGCCCAGTTGTACTTATGAGCAATTTGTGAAAGATCATCGTACTATTGATTGGTTATATCCAATGGACACAGAAATATATCTGTAATGCGAAGAGTACAACTGTCGGTCTGTAATGGAGTACCCAAATGTTAACGGATGGTAGATAAAGTAATTAAAGAGTTTAATTATTTATTCACATACCATTGGAGTTTCAAGCTACAAGTCCATATGGTCCATTTGCTAGCTCAATAGATTTAGTTGAGAATCAGTTTTTGGGTTAATTTGAAATGTTCAAATTAATAAGATGGAATTGAATTATATATGATATAATTGGCATAATGTATTTGATACATTATTTTTTAATTATAGGAAACTAATATTTGAATATGTTTCAAATATATTTTCTATGAAGAAGATTCGTAGTTGTTAAATTTAATATAAATATGATTTATATTAAATGCCATAAAATAGAGAAAAAGAACTATGTTTTATATATTGTATATGATGCAATATTAAAACTATAGGTTATAAATATAATATGATAAATTGGTTATCATATTTATTTATAATTATTAATTATTTAATAATTATTTTCCTTTTTCTCTCTAACCACCTTAGTGGGAAGTTATTTAGTTTTTATGGCAAAATGGGATAAATAAAAATATGATTTTTATTATTCTAGATCGAAGACACACGATTAAGAAGTCTTCTACATGATTTCATTGAGAGCCTATGCGATAAACTCAATTATCTAAACGATTGAGAGATCTTTTTATGCGATAAACTGTTGTCTTCCTCGATCTTCTTCCTCCTCCAACTTCTAAACACCCTCCTAACAAAAATAGCCAGAGTCCACCACTCATAGGTTCTCACACCGAGAATATCAAGGTAACTAAGTGGTAGTGTCCTCTCTTTTGGTTCGAGGCTTGCTGTTGTTGGAGGAGAGTTTGTTGCTGTTCGAGGCGTTCAAATTAGTCCGAGGCATTTACTTGAAGAAGAGTTCTTCAAAAGTATAATCTCTAAACTCTTTTTTTTTCTTATTTCAAATTCAATTTGATGTATTGAATCGTTCTGTTTACTGTAAATGTTTATGTTCAATCGAAATGGGATTTGGACGATCTGCTTCCGTTCAAAGGTTCTTTGTAAAATTAGTTCCTTCAATTGGTATTAGAGCTAGGTTCTGTTCTGATTTCCAAATTCCATTTGTTGTATTGAATCGTTTACAGTATGATGGGTTTTAAGTTTCTGCATTGTGTTTAACTTTTAAATGTATGTGAATGTTGTTGATGGATGTTTCGGGATAGTTGTCTCTGTTTTTGGCTTCCTTTTACATTTACAAAAGTTAATTGTAAAGGCCTCTTCATTTTTAGGCATAATTTCTTGTAATTGATTTTGTATTCATTTTGTTTTTGAGTCGTTCGTGAAGCAACAAACACAAAAGTTGCAGCTCGTTTCAATGGAGAAGACGAAATGGTGGTTGCATCGTGTCGCTTGAGCTATACGATCGTTTAGATTTGGTTATGTGTCCGTGTAGAGTTTTCTACACGATCATGTAGCATTTGCTAAATGATCGCATGGTTAATGCTACACGATCGTGTTGCGTTGGCTACATGATCTTGTAGGTGCTCAAGGGTTTAACGATCACGCGGTATTTGATACTCGACGCATGGTATGCATGCTAAACGATCGTGTAGACTACCATGCTCATCGCATAGTCGTTAGCTACACGATCGCATGGTATGCGCTACTCGATGCACGCTGCACGATCACATGGACTTTTATGCTCATCACATAGTCCAAAGCTACGCGATCTTTGCTACACGATCGTTTACACTCAATGCTCGTTGCTCGACGATCAAGAGATTTGCTACACGATCAAGCAGCGAGGCTTCAAGGCTAGCAGTTCAAGACCCAGTTCATCTGTTCCAAACCGGTTGACTCAAACATTGGTCATAGATTAGCCTATTTTTTCCGATTTTTTAAGATATAGTATTCCGGTCCATCAACTTTTATTTAAATATGCATGTGATGTATATTTATTTTTATATGCCATAATGTATGTCATATAGTTTTAAATCCCACCATAGGTTATGCATTTTTCATGCATCATTTTTATATTATAAGAGTTATAACATTTTAGTATGCATGATTAAATTACATTAAAGCATGCTCATGCATTATGTAATATAAAAGTTATAATATATGCATGCATTATAGCATATCCATGCATCATTTATATATAAACATTATAATATAAGGTTGTATGTATGTATGGGTTATATGCTATAGCTTGGTTCATTGCTACATTATATAAAAGTTATATATTAGTAATGAATGAACATTGCATGAAGCATGACATTACTTTCGGTTAATTTATAAGTGTTATAAATTACTTATGTATGTCTAGCCAGCAATGTTGAATGGTTTTAATTGTTTCATTTTTTTTATAAAAGTTATAATTAATGAAATTAGAATTAAATCAATAATAAAGAGTTTCATGCAAACCTTAGGCTTTAATCAATTTTTAAAAGTGTTCTAAAATTTGATTGAGATAGACCTAAGATCACATTTCTAATGAGATTAGAAATTTAAGTTTAATTTTTTAAATCAGTTTACTTGGATTAAATTGATTCTAATAAATGATTAAATATGTAACAAATGTATCTATAAGGGACCTTTTGGCTAAAGCTGGTTCTGGCCAGGCTGGGGTACTTAAGTCGATGGAAAAGTCGCACCTCTACCTGGGAACCTACCTGGAAAGGTGAATTAGATAGATTTGTTACATGCATGAAAATTTAATGAAAGTCTGTTAAAGAGTTTAATATGACTTGAATCAAACTTGTTTAATCATCAAAAGCAAGTGTTGTTTTTTAGCAAATTAAACAAACAACTTAGTTAAAATCAGTATCCGAATTTTTTAAGTTAATGAACCCTAGGTAGAACATTCAGTGGAAGGTAAATAGGGTATATGATACTTCATTTTACCTCTACATGTTTGTCCCTAAAAGTTCACACTGTGGGATCTATCCTCAGTCTCGAGGCACTTCAAAAGTGTCCCCTTACAGGTGCATTTGGGTAGGTCAATACCAAGTTTAATGGAAAGAATGTTCATAGTAAGTGGGAGTGGGACGTGTGACAACATATCCCTCGATCTCTCTCATTAGGTTGGATAAAGCTTTTGTGCATCGCCTTGAGACACCTTGAGAGTGTCCCCTTAAAGGATGACAGTTTTGCACAACACTTTATTTGATCTCCAGAATTGGATAGGGTTGTTTTAGTCTCTTGTCCTAATAAGCTTTTCCCTAAGGTTGGCTCATTAAGGCGAGACTCTAGGGCCTAAAATGAGGGGTTAACAAATTCTGGACCGAACAATGGTGACTATTAGATTCAGTTACAAGAAGTTGTTTCTATCTAATGGTTGAGAATGTCTCATTCCAGTTACAAGGCACTTGATCACCCTACGGTGACTTTTGTCCTGCCTCACTAGAGCATCATTACAAAATAGATGTCTCTTAGAGTACACTAGAACTATTTTGCTAAAACTTAATTGGTTTTAAAAGTGGTTTAATGCAAGTAGACTTTTTTAAGTTTGTTAATTTTTCAGCAATTTTAATTATGGCTACTGTTGCTCTTTCATTATTTTCCGCTGATAAACTAACTAGCAAAAATTATGCAAGTTGGAAAAACACCATTAACATGATACTAATCATCGATGACCTTAATTCATCCTTATGGAGGAGTGTTCTCCTATTCCACCTCCTGCTCGAAACGTTTGAGAGGCGTACAAGCGCTGAACACGGGCGAACGAAAAGGCCCAAGTGTATATCTTGGCCAACCTTAATGACGTTTTGGCCAAGAAGCATGAGCCCATGATCACTACACGTGAGATTATGGAGTCCTTGAAGGGAATGTTCGGATAACCATCCGCGCAGCTCAGGCACGGCGCTCTGAAGTACATATTCAACTCACTCATGAAGGAAGGAACATCTATTAGGGAACACATTCTTAATATGATAGTCAACTTCAATGTGACAAAGATGAATGGGTCGAGCATCAGTGTGGCTAGCAACTTACACATGAAGGAGTCGTTACGAGAAAGCTTCCTTCACTTCATAAGCAACGTTTTCTGAACAAGATTGACTTCAACCTTACAACTCTACTCAATGAGTTGCAGACTTTCCAATCTTTGCTGAAAAGCAAGGAGAAGAAGGTTGGTGACACAAATGTTGCTTCATTTTCCAAAAAGTTCTACTTGTTGCTTCATTAAAAGTGGTTTAATGAAAGTGGAAGAAGAAGAAGGGTGGTAAGAAGAAGGCGCCTGCTAACCCACAACTTGCTGCTCTAAGAGGTAGGCAACCAGTAAAGGTTGACAAAGGAAAATGTTTCCATTGTAATCAGGACGAGCACTTAAAGCGGAACTGCCCCAGATATTTGGTAGAAAAGAAGAAGGCCAAACAAAGTAAATGTGATTTACTAGTTTTGGAAACTTGTTTAGTAGGGAATGATGATTCTATCTGGATTATTGACTCTAGGGCCACTGACCATGTTTTTTCGTCATTTCAGGGAATTAGTCCCTGGCGGAAGCTTGGTGCTAGTGAGATGACGATACGAGTCAGAATCGAGCACGTCGTCTTAGCTGTTGTCGTAGGAGGTCTCCAGTTGACTTTATAGATTAAGTTTATCATTCTGAATGATGTATATGCACGAGTTAAAGAGGAACTTAATTTCTGTAAAATCTTTTCTTGAATGTAATTATCAACTAAAATTTTCAGTTAATAAAGTGTTTATTTTGAAAAATGGTGTTGATATTCAGATCCTCCTATCCATTGCCTCATATTATGACTATGAGATATGACAAATGGATGTCAATACTAATTTTCTGAATGGCAATCTTGAGGAGACCATTTATATGGTGAAGCCCAAAGGATTCATAGTCCAAGGTCAAGAGCAAAAGTTTTGCAAGCTTAATCGATTCATTTATGGACTGAAACAGGCATCTTGATCTTGGAATACAAGGTTTGATGATATCCTAGTGTTATATGTAGATGATATCCTACTCATTGAGAATGATGTGCGTTTACTGACTACAGTTAAGAACTGGCTAGCGACCTAGTTCCAAATGAAATATCTGGGAGAGGCTCAGTTTGTTCTTAGTATTCAGATCTTTTGGGATCGTAAGAACAAAATGCTAGCACTGTCTCAGGCATCATATATTGAAAAGATGTTGATCAAATATTCGATGTAGAACTCCATGAAAGGCCTATTTTCTTTCAGGCATGGAGTTACTTTGTCTAAAAAACAGTGTCCCTCACCTCAAGAGGTTGAGGAAATGAGATGGGTCCCCTATGCATCTGTCGTTGGCAGTTTGATGTATGCGATGTTATGTACTAAACCTAACATCTGCAGTGGGGATAGTCAATAGATAGGAATCTAATCCAGGATATGATCACTGGACAGTTGTCAAGAATATCCTCAAATATCTACGAAGAATGAAGAACTACATACTTGTGTATGGTTCTAAGGATTTGATCCTTACAGGATACACGGACTCTGACTTTCAGACTAATATAGATTCTTGGAAATCCACTTCAGGATCAGTATTCACTCTTAACGGAGGGGCTGTAGTATGGCGAAGCACCAAGCAGAGGTGTATCGCGAACTCCACCATGGAGGCTGGGTATGTAGTGGCTTGTGAAGCTGCTAAAGATGCCATTTGGCTCAGGAAATTGCTGACTGATCTACAGCACATTGAGCAGAAATACCAACTCATTCGAGAGATTGTGCATCGAGGGAACGTGATTGTCACGAAGATAGCTTCGGAGCACAACATTGCTAACCCGTTTATAAAGGTCCTCACGGCTACAGTGTTTGAGGGTCACCTGCAGAGTATGGGTGTATGGGACAGACCACGGCTGAACTAGGGCAAGTGGAAGATCTTGTACTGGGCGTGATATGCCCTAGTTCATTGTTTTGTATAGTTGTGATTTTATTATCTTGTACACCCCACTAGCTTTAAGACAAATGGGAGATTATAGGAGTTGATGTCCTAAATCTCGTAGGGTCCGATAGTTTGTAAATCTTGTATGAACAAACATTTCAGTGATTAATAATATTTGATATTTTATACACTCTGTGTATGAAATATATGATATTTTAGTTGCATTAACCATAAACCAATAAACTAACATCCAAGGTCATCGTTGTAACTTAAACATATATGCGGAGACATACAGGTGGATCATGTTTAAGTGATAACCTAAATGGTCTGTAGTATATGGATAAGGCTGGGTACCTTATCCCGGTGATACTACTAGTATCACCCGCTTTGTAGGTGTTACAAATGTTGTAAAGTGGTACAAATGATTTGATCCTAATCATCCATGCATTAGACATGCGAATGGGGATATTCTATACAAAGGAGTTTGTATAAAACCAGACCACGAAATGTTTAGTCTTGTTATATAACACCATTCATAATAGAAACTTTCATTTCACTAGGATAACCATAGGCAACATGACCTTAATTCTATGTGAGTTGTGAACTCCTGCCCATGAAAGTGGTCCTTTTGATTTGTATGGGTGAGAGTGGTCAGATCACCGATTCAATAAGCCTACCATTTTGATGATTCGTCTGATTGAGGAGCTGCGAACTCAGCTACACAAGATGGAATTCACTCCTTCCCCGAAGCAGAGGTAAGTAGATAAATTGCTCCCTTAAGGGCTGATTTTGGGTTTTGAATAATGTGACGCCACACCCTCTCTTGGCCAGAGTGGGGTTCTGCCATATTGGAACTATGATCTATTGTTCATTAGAGGTATCGGTGGTATTTAAAGAGTTGGATGTAATTACAGAGAAAACAGTAATTTGGCCCAACTGTACGTACGAGCAATTTTTGAAGGGTCATCGTACTGTTGATTGGTTATATCTAATGGATACAGAAATATATCTATAGTGCGCAGAGTACAGCTGTCGGTCTATATGATACAATATTAAAACTATAGATTATAAATATAATATGATAAATTTGTTATCATATTTATTTATAATTATTAATTATTTGATAACTCCTTTTTCTCTCTAACCAACTTACTAGGAAGTTATTTAGATTTTATGGCAAAATAGAATAAATAAAAATATGATTTTTATTATTCTAGATCGAAGGCACATGATTAAGAAGTCTTCTACACGATTTCCTTGAGAGCCTATGCGATAGACTCATTTCCTTAAACGACTGAGAGATCTTTCTATGCGATAGACTACTGTCTTCCTTGATCGTCTCCCTCATCCAACTCCTAAACACTCTCCTAATCAAAATAGCCAGAGCCTACTACTCCTAAGTTCTCACACCGAGAATACCAAGGTATCTAAGTGGTAGTGTCCTCTCTTTTTGTTCGAGATTTGCTGCTATTCGAGGAGAGTTCGTTGCTGTTCGAGGCGTTCGAATTAGTTCAAGGAATTTACTTGAAGAAGAGTTCTTCAAAGGTATAATCTCTAAACTTTTGTCTCTTATTTCAAAAGCATGCTATAATTTATCTTTTGATGCATAATCTGTTATGTTTACTGTAAATATTTATGTTCAATCAAATGGGATTTGAACGATCCGCTTCCGCTCAAAGCTTCTCTGTAAAATGGGTTTCTTCATATATAACAATCAACATAAATTATTCAAAGTAATTTACTCATAACAAAGTAGAAGCTCAATATGCTGAGTTGTCTCTCCCAATCTCTCATATCATGCCTTCAATTGAATGATTTAGTCAAGTGACCATTTCGAAAATAAGTGCAAGATATATATGGATCATTAATTTATTTTGCCCAATATCTTTTTTTTTCTTTTTTCCTTTCTCAGTTTGCAATGAAAATTCTTCCAAATTTCATATACCTTTTAGCAATCTCAAAACTAAAAATATAACTCTTTAGAAAATTTTTCCCATCAACAAAAGTAAAGTTATTATGATTAAAATTACAGTCATCTATTTCATAAAAAAGTAGGAAAGATGAAATAAAATGCTTGATACGGAAGAAATGAATACCTAACAATCTCAAAAAATTCCATGACGTCAAAGAAAGTGAAGAGATCGAATATAACCATCAATATTCATATTAAAGTCTTAACTATGGAGTAACATCTTTGATTTCAGTATTGCCTCAAAGGCTCATAGATTCATCACCAAATAGAGGATAAAAGTATAAAATAAACAAAACTAGAGCTGACTCTACCTATAGGAAAACTAGCCAACCAACAAATTCTCCCAATGAAATTGGTCAGTCAGTACTTTCAGATCAGTAGCAACATCGATCAAAGGAAATGGAAAATATATCATAGATAAATAATCATTTGTGTTGTCATCGTTTATCACCTACAATTAAGCATTATGCATTTATTATTTTACGATGGTTTGGTACATTCTTTATACATTATTATTTTTTTTCCAAAGATATTATAATTAAAGTGTAAGGTGGGAGAATCGAACCTCTGAACTCGAGGTCAATAGTACAAGCACTATATCAATTGTACGCTCATGTTGGCCTTATACATTATTTGAGAAGGCCAAATGGGTCTCCTTATTTATTACTATTTTTCTTTTAATTTTTTTCCTTGTAGGAAAAGTCTGTTGCACGTCCCTAAAAGCTAGAATGATTTAGCTTGTTCGAACATTAACGAAAAAGTTTTACCTTTTCTATTTACTCTATTCAGGCTAAATCGCTTTACCTAGATGATATAAACATGGTCCTTCATTCATTTAAACTTTTCACTCTCAGTATCAACATCATTAAAAAAAATTCTTTAATTTTTCTCCTATAAGTGACTTGTTGTTTCTTATTCACATTATGGTGAAGTAGCAATCAACTAGTTCCTATACCTTTAAAATGAGTGAAGTTGTCAAAGGAAAAATCCTAATAGATACATAAATTTTAAAAAAAATGTAATAGAGCACCATATAGATAGTCTTAATAAGGGAAAAAATTTGTCCATAATCAGTCCATTTTTCTGCTAAAGATAGGTCTTAAAGGTATGTTGGTTTTTTCCTCTTCATTATAATTAATAAATTTAATGTTATTTTGCATATTCAACATCTATTAAATTTCTAATATAAATACAATATTTTTTTTATAGTGTTGCCATGAAAAATCTTACAAAATTAGAATTCACAGCCCTTGACATTAATGGTACTAATTATTTGTCATGGGTGTTCGATGCCAAAATTTACCTGAAATTATGAACTTGGGGGAAACAATTAAAGAATGAAATATGACATCTAGTCAGGACAAGGCAAAAGCTATGATTTTTCTTTGTCATCATCTCCACGAGGGATTAAAAATGGAGTATGTTACAATAAAAGATCCCCTTATCTTGCAAAAAAAATTTGAAAGAAAGGTATGATCATAAAAAGACAGTTATTCTTCTTAAAACTCATTATGAGTGGATGCATTTGAGGCTACAAAATTTTAAATTAGTAAGTGATTACAATTCCACATTATTTAAAATCAGTTCAAAATTATTGTTGGAGAAAAAATTACTGATGCTGATATGTTAGAGAAGACATTTTCTACATTTCATGTCTCAAATATGCTCCTGTATCAGCAATATCGAGAGAAAAATTTTTAACAGTATTTGGAATCAATTTCATTTCTTCTCGTGGCCGAACAGAATAACAAGTTATTGATGAAAAATCATGAATCTCAACCAATTAGAATGACACCATTCCCTGTAGTGAATGCTGTGAATTTTAATAATAATCATGGACAAGGTTGTGGTCGCGGTCGAGGTCGTGACCATGGCAGAGGAAGAGATAATTATTATTTTCTTGGTGGTGGTTTTAATCATTCAAATTTAAAAAGAACCACACACAAAGATGATCACAAAGGAAAAGCTCCACAAGGTAAGAGTTCAAAAAGTGTTGAAAATAAATGCTTCTGATGCGGAATGACTGGCCATTGGTCACGTACCTATTGTATGTTAAAACACTTAGTTCACCTCTATCAAGCCTTCCTGAAGGAAAAAGGGAAAAATGTGGAAGCAAATTTTGTTTACCAGGATAATAATATATTTGACCCATCCCATATGACAAATTTAGATGTGGTGGACTGCTTTAAATCTCCTGAAAAGAAGATTGGTGCAGTTGATGGAACATAAAATATTTCTTTTGATTTTGAGAATATCTAGACTTAATGTTATTGTTTTTATTTATCTATCTTCATGTTTTTTTTAGTAACTTTTGTATATTTTAAGTGTTGTTTTTCTTATTGTAATTATTTTATTTTAATGAAGAAACATGGATCATTTTCATATGTTGAGTGTTTAAAAAATGAGCAAAGAAGATTCTTGTCTGACAGACAGTGTAACTACACATATAATACTTACAAATAAAAGAAATACTTTTCCAAATTGATAATGCTGAAAGCAAAAGAAAATACAATATTAGGTTCTGCAAACTAGATTGAAGGTTTTGGAAAAGCAAATATTATTTTGCCTAGAGGAACAAAATTTACAAATGACAATGCATTATTCTCTAGTCAATCAAAGAGAAATCTTCTAAGTTTTAAAGATATACGTTGCAATGGTTATCATATTGAGACTAATAGTAAGAATAATGTGGAATATCTAAATATCATATCCACTATTTCAAATGAAAAACGTATATTGGTAGAGCTGAATGTTTTATCATTTGGATTGTCTTATACTCATATATGAGTAATTTAAACATATGTAACAATGAACTTGAAGTTTATGAATCGAGACATATTTACAATTTGGCATGACCGATTTGGTAATCTAGGATCTATAATGATGAAGAGAGTTATTGAGAATTCAAATAGACACTAATTGAAGAACCAAAAAATTCTTCATCTAATGAATTATCATGTGATGCTTGCTCTCAAGGAAAATTGATGATTAGACCATCACCAGCTAAAGTGGGGATTGAATTGCCTGCATTATTAAAACGAATTAATGGTGATATATGTGGATCCATTAACCCACCAAGTGGACCATTTAGATATTTTATGGTATTAATAAATACATCCAGTAAATGGTGTATGTTGATCCATTAACCCACCAAGTGGACCATTTAGATATTTTATGGTATTAATAGATGCATCCAGTAAATGGTCACACGTGTGTCTATTATCAAGTCAAAATCTTGTATTTGCAAAATTACTTGCTCAAATAATTAAGTTAAGAGCACAATTTCCTGATTATACAATTAAGACCATTTTTCTTGATAATGCTGGTGAATTTACAAAATTATTGTATGCCAATTGGGATAAGGATTAAACATCCTGTAGCTCATGTTCATACACAAAATGCTTTAGTGGAGTTTATAGAACGTTTGCAATTAATTGCAAGACTATTACTTATGAGAGCTAAACTTCCTTCATATGTATGGGGATATGCTCTTTTGCATGCAGCCTCACTTGTATGCATTAGGCCAATAGCTTATCATAAGTACTCACCATTACAATTAGCTTATGGACATGAGTCAAATATTTCCCATCTGAGAATTTTTGGGTGCAGTATATGTTCCAATTGCTCCACCACAATGCACTAAGATGGGTCATCAAAGGAGGTTAGGAATATATGTTGGATATGATTCCCCATCAATTACTAAACATCTTGAACCCCTGCGGGTGATATATTTACTGCACGATTTGCTAATTGTCATTTAATGAGACAAATTTTCTAACATTGGGGAGGGGGGAGGGGGGAATTGAAAAAATAAATTACATGGAAGCATCGTTATTGTCTTATTTAGATCCCCGTACAGATCAATGTGAACTTGAAGTTCGAAACATAATTCATTTGCAAAATATAGCAAATCAATTACAAGATTCATTTATAAATGCAAAGAAAGTAACTAAGTCACATATACCAGTTGTAGATGTTTCATAAAAATTGATATCTCAACACAATAAGTTGTCACTAATGAGTCTGGAACATGTTAGAAGCGTGGTAGACCAGTAGGTTCCAAAGATAAAAATTCTCGAAAACAAAAAATAATTAATAATGAAAAATACTTGGTTGAGGATGTAAATACTCATTAAGAAATCCTCGACATGGCTAGTGAGGAAGGTGAAATATCTAAAGATAATAATGAGATTTTAATAAACTTAGGAAAAAGATGGAATCATACTAATGTAACTATTGTCAACATTTGTATAATGTTGCCCTTGATATTATATTTGAAAATGAGGATCCTGAACCAAAATCTCTTGAAGAATGTCGACATAGAAAAGTTTGGCTTAGTGGAAAAAAGCAATCGAGGTAAAATTAAACTCACTTTCAAAATGTCAGGTTTTTGGACCAGTAGTCCGAACACCATAAAGTGTTAAACTTGTGGGATACAAATGGGTATTTGTGAGGAAAAGAAATGGAAATAATGAGGTCACAAGATATAAAGCAAGACTAGTTGCACAAGGTTTTTCACAAAGACCTGATATTGATTTTGAAGAGACGTATTTGTATTCTCCGATGGTAGATGGATATGCATCTTCTGATGTAGTCACAACATATTTATATGGATCTCTTGATGATGATATTTATATGAGAACCCCAGAAGAATTTAAGGTACCTGAAACATATACATCAAATTCCTGGGAATGGTATTCAATAATGTTACAGATATGGATTGAAATAATCATGATGGATGTGTACAATTGCCTGAGTAGATATTTATTGAAAAAAGCATATCAAAATAATCCAATATGTCCTTCTGTTTTTATAAAGAAATCACAATCAGGATTTGCTATTATAGCTGTATATGTTATGATTTGAATATAATTGGAACTCCTTAAGAGCTTTCAAAGGCAATAAAATATCTTAAGAAAGAATTTGAGATGAAAGATCTCGGAAAAACAAAATTTTTCCTTGGTTTGAAAATTGAGCATTTAGCAGATTAAATATTTATTCATCAGTAAACTTAAACGAGAAAATTTTGAAAAAAAATTATATAGACAAAGCACATCCATTAAATATTCCAATGGAAGTCCGTTCATTCGATGTAAAGAAAGATATATTTCGACCTCGAGAAAATAATGAAGAACTTCTTAGTCCTGCAGTACCATATCCGTTCATTCGATGTTATTCATGCTTGGTGTCCCTGTAAGTCCACATCCTACTTGTCTTGCCGGTAAATAGTCCATTTGGTAGATCTTAAAATCACACACACATTAATAAGAAATCCACTTCAAATTCCACTAAATTTTCTATTATCCAAATTTATAATTTTAGTTATTTTTAATTTTATATTATATTATATTATATTTATTATTATTATTATATTATATTTTCTCAATATTGTGTTACCGTCATGCTCTCAATTTCACAACAAAGTTAACTAATTCTAGAGATTATTGAGATCGATAAACTTGACTTCAACGAATCGATCATCTGCTAAACAATATCTTCCAACAAGGAAAATAATTTATATATTTTAGTACAAAAACGTGTTAAAAGACCTGGAGGAGAAGGGTACTGTAAAATAATATAAATGCTAGAGTTCTAGGGAAACAATTTATTTGCTATTATTTTTATTTTTGTGAATGAAAAAACATTTCAATAGCTAGATTTTGTTTGTTTGTTCTTTTAATATAAGGCTCTTTGCGTATATAGCAAAATGAGGCTAACATATTGAAAAAAAAAAACAAAATTTAAAACTAATGACAAATATATCAAAATTTACTTTCCGTCCTTAGAAAATGTCCAAAAAGTCCACTGAATGCACAAAAAATATCAAAAACCTCAAGTTTTCAATTTTAGTGATAGATTTTTATCCTTTTTATGAGATTAATGATAGACAATGATAGATTTTTCATACTATCTATCGTAGATCTAATAGATAGTGACAGAAGTCTATCACTCATATACTTGTTTGATACTTTATTTATTTGACACTTGTGTTTAATGATAAACTCATTTTTTGTCTTTATATGTAGTCATCTTGGTAATTTGAAGTTAACAAGACAACCAAAATCTATAGTATGCTGATAGACCTTAAGAGATGTACTTATTTGATATTTTAATTGTGCTTGTTTTCTCACAATTTATTGTTTCATATATGTATTTGAGTTCTTAGCAGGTTTTCAAATACAAAGACATGTTTTTTGAAAACCATTTTTTTAAAGTTTTCACTCCGATTTTTAAAACATTTCTAAAATATAGAAAACAAAAATAAAAAAAAAAACAAAGAACTTTCCAAAATTACAACATTGGAAGGGAAGGAGTTTTGCATAAACTATTAGGCAATACATATTTCAATTGACCACAAAATTATTAATACGTGTCGTAAAAAGGAAAAAAGACAGTTCTTTGATCCAATCGATGGACTCAATGGATCAAAGTAGAACAAAATTATTACATGAACATAAATTAATTACAACACGTTGTTTCTTCCCATTGATTTTTTCAACCTTTTCATATTGACCAATATTGCAACATAGATCTTGTCTTTGGTCTCATCCATAAATTGGAAATAAGCAAGCCTCCAACTTCTCTTTAATATTAAAGGTCCAACAACTCCCCAAAATCCCAAAGCAAATCCAAGCATCACAATAATCCAAAACCACATTTTCTCCAACTTATCTTCTTCATGACTATCACTATTAAAATTGTCGATTTCAATTGAAGGCTTGTCGGAATTTGTATCTAGGCATAAAACAGAGAGTGGATCTCCACAAAGATATGGATTACCTTCATAACTTGATGGATCATTGAAGGTTGAAAGATGACCTTCTCGAGGAATGCGTCCAGAGAAATTGTTGTTGGACAACTTCAACACGCCTAGTGAACTTAAGCTTAACATGCTATTTGGAATTGATCCTGAGAGTTGATTGAAAGAGAGGTCAAGAGATTCCAATGCTAGTGATCTTCCAAACTCCACAGGAATTGTCCCCGACAGATGATTATGCGACAAATTTAAGTTGAACAAGTCTGTTATTGTGGCTATTTCACTTGGAATACTACCATATAAGTTGTTATTTGAGAGGTCTACATTCACCATTGAATATAATTGTAAATACGAGTAGTTTCGACTACTTGATTTTGTGACTTGTCTAACATAGCTTACATAACAAATTGCAAATGGATCCTCTGAACTGTCACATACCAAACCGGACTCAGTTAATTGGTTACTTTTGGTTGCACTGAAATTTGCCCAAATTGGTGGGATGTTTCCTTCTAATTTGTTATCTGCAAGAATCAAAATTTGTAAGCGAGGCAGTAGCAACAAAGACGAAGGAATAAAGCCATTAAACTTATTTCCTCGTAGATTCAAAATTTGCAAACTTTGAAGGCTTGTACCCATCCATGAAGGAATACTACCAGAGAATTTGTTTCCTTCAAGATCCAAAATAGACAAGGATTTGCAACTTCTGATGGCAATTAATGGCTCTCCCTCAAGCTTATTGTTTGCCAAGTTCATTAGTTCAAGTCTAGAAAGATTCTCCAATGAATTGGAAAAATTCCCCGAAAACTTGTTTGACGACAAATCAAAATTTGTCAAGTTTTGTGTCAACAGACAACCAGGAATTGTCCCTGATAATTCATTATTTGAAAGTCCCAAAAATATTAGATTCCTCCATCTACAAACAGATCGTGGCAAAGAACCAATGATATGCATGTTGGAAGCATAAAATGCAAACATATTGGGAATTTGGTCGCCAATGCTTTTTGGGAGTGGTCCACTTATTTGATTGTTGGAAATGTCTAAATAAATGAAATTTTGAAAGATTAGCCATGTTGGTATAGGCCCTGAAATACTGGTGTTGGACAAATCTAAATATAAAGCTGATCCGTTTTGTGTTAACAACCATCGTGGAAATCCACTTGATCCAAAACCCTTAGTTGATCTCACAGAAAAATACTGCAATTGGAAAGGAGGTACCCAATCATGTTTTATTTCAAAAGATAGAAGGTGATTTCCATTCATAATTACCCACTTCAACTGTGAGAGATTAGCAAAGTGAATTTCTGTTATAACACCTCTAAGAGGATTCTTAGAAAAATCAAACCTTTCGAGATTTCGAAGTTGTCCAAAACTTTTCGGAATGGTACCATCGAAATTATTTTCTCTCAGATCCAAGGTCATTAAGTTCGATAAGTTCCCAAATGAGACTGGAATTCCCCCACTAAGCATATTATAAGAAATATCCAAGTTCTTAAGGCGAGATAAATTTCCAAATGAAGAAGGAATTAGGCCATAAAGTGAACAATTTTGAAGATAAAGAGACTTCAAGTTCTTTAATTCTCCCAACCAACTTGGAATTTTATGGATCCCAAATTTCATGTTTTTTAGTCTAAGACTTTCTAAACCATACTCTTCACAACCTGCAGATAAATTTTCATAACTTCCGAAAACATCATCACCAAGGAAATGGTTAAATGATAAATCAAGAGTTTTCAGGTGGCAATTGTTTCTAACCATTAAGGACAAACCACCTTCGATGCTACTAAACAAGTTGCCTCCGAGCTTCAAAGTATCGAGATTCAAAAGATTGCTTAACCAAGATGGAATTGAAGAATTATATTCATTACCATAAAGGTTTAGGAATCCTAGGGACGTCATGTTTTGAAGAAAACTAGGAATTGGACCATCAAACATATTATAAGACAAATCTAGATGTTGAAGTTTGGAGAGAAATGAAGAATTTAATGGAGCATGAATATAATGGGTGTTTTGAAGTCCACAAAAACTCAATTTTAATGACACTAAAGAAGAAGGGAGAGTATTTAACACTTGCATGAAATCTAATCCTAACTTACTTTGAATTGCTTTTGCACCACTCAAGTCAAGGTATTCCAAAGATGAAAGACTTGAAACCCATTCAAGGCCATCAATAAATAACTCTCCTTGATATAAATAATCCGGGCCATCCAAATACTCATTGTTGTTCAAATCAAGATAAATCAATTTAGATAGATTTCCAAGAAAAGGTGGAATTGTTCCATGAAAGTAAGTAAGAGATAGATTAAGATATCTTAACTCAGGAAGCTGGGTTAAATAGATAGGAATTTTAGTATAGTTGAAAAAATTCGCACTTAAATCCAAGTAATTCAAATATTTCAACTCAAACAAACTAGAGTCCACACCATTGCTAAGTAAAATAGAGGATGAAAAATACTCGTAATTTCGAAGATCAAGCTTGACGACGTGACCGCCATTAGTATCATCACACCCCACTCCTTCCCAACTGCAACAATCAATTCCTTTCCAAGAAGCCAGGCGATTAGAAGAATCAATGAAACTTGCCTTAAGCTTAAGTAGCAATTCTCTCTCTTGTTTGATGCAAAACGCAGTTGAAACCTGAGAGGAATAAAGAAACATTATAACAATGAAGAAAGTAGCCACAAAAGTGGTATTATTTTTGCCCATCTTACCCACTAATTGGATTTCAAACTTCAATATCGACTCTCATTAAGGTCTATCTATATAAACTATGTAAAAAGAAACGTTTTCGTACTATCGTAGGGTACTAATTCTTTTCCACAATTCAAGTGTGTGGTGCCAAATTAGTCGACAACTTTGACCAAAATGTCCTATCGAATGACTAAGAACGAGTATTTATTGTAGTTTTCATCCCTATCATTATTGACCCAACTAACAAAGCTTGTCCGCTTTGTTGACCAAATCATTAAATAAATGAGAGATTTTCACATATAGAAAAAAATGTCAAACTATTTACACAAATAGCAAAAAAAATATTGATAGATGATTCAGTGATAGACTTCTATTACTTTCTATCACTGATAGATATTGATAGACTTATATCAGCCTCTAACAACCTCTACCAATAAAGATGAAAATTTTATTATTTTATGTAAATAGTTTTTCTTATTTTTTTATTTTTGAAAATCGCTTCAATAAATAACTTTTCCAATTATTAACTCTTACAATAGACCTAAACATATGTATATCAATTGATTTAAATGTTATTTTAATATTTTTCACATCATTGAACCATTGAGTATTAACTCTTCGGTGAACCCCAAACATTGTAAAAGAAATTCTGAAACTCAACTCACAATCTTCTATTTCTAAAACAAAGAGGTAAAAAATCCAAGTAGCTCAACTAAAATCCTAAATTCATAACTTAATTGCAGCATTATTTCTAACAAATATATGTATATCAATCGACTTAATCATTGTTTTAAAATTTTCATATAATCGAACCATTTAGTATTTAACGGAATCTATGAATACAGCGAACGAAATCGAACATTTTCTAATTGTTGGAGACATAATTGTTTAATTTTGAAATATTGGCACTAATTTGGAAACAAAAACCTTGAACTTCGAAGACAAGTGTTTCATTTTCTCAAAAAATTCATCAACATTGTACAAGAAAGAAATATCGACTTAAAAAGATAAGAGAACAAAATAGCTAAATGAAATAAAAAATTTGCACAATTCTATCGATGTCTATTAGTGACATTGATGCCTATCATTGATAGTTATAAAATTTTGCTATATCTTGTAAATATTTTTAATAGTTTTATCATTTAAAATAATTTTTCTTTTAATAATGATGTAAAGTAAAATACAATTTATTTATAATAGAGTAGGTAGGTTAAACAAGTAATTTATTCTCTAAATTTTATGACATCCTGCAATACTAATCATTTTAGTCAATTTCATTTTTTTTTTCTTTTTTTACATAAAAACCAGTTATAAAATCACTTTAGAGTTTTAATCATTCTCTTTCTTGTATTGCATTCTATAACAATACAATCTTCTCTGATTAAAGAATCTTCCAAATGACCAACCCAAAAATTGAAACAAACTCAATATTTATATGGGTAGCTTTATGAATATCTTGTTGGAATAATAAATCATCTCTATAAGAAAAAAAAAAAAAGGCCACGAAATCTACAGAATTCTGTTGATAGATAAGGAAAGAATATTATGTAGAATCGGTTGCTTTTCACGTTGCAATTATCCTTGAAAATATCCTAGAATATTGTAAGACATGTTGTAGAGGATAGGAAGGTACACCAACAAATATATCCTACACATATCAACAAATAAGAAACCAATTTCTAACTAGAATCAGTATGACATGAAACATGTTCAAGTTTTGCCTGTAATAAATAAGTCAATCATATTCAAGTAAAATAAATACTCTAACAATTATTTTTAAATGAACACAGATGAATGAAGAAGGAATTGGACCATAAAGTGATTTCTTTTGAAGATAAAGAAACTTCAAGTTATCTAATTCTCACAACCAACTTGGAATTTAATGGGTCTTGAAAGTGATGTTTGGGAAAGCTTTTATATGAAAGATTCAAGAACCCATCCACCAACGTAACCACCCTTTACATGAAAGATACATTTCTTTAATTCCCCCAACTAATTCCATAAAGTGAATTCAATTTTCAAAGAGCTACCTCTCTTCCAAGATTAGCACGACTTACCCGCTTTTGAAAAAGTATACGTCTATATATATGGCCCAAGAAATCATTACAATTAAATTGTATAGGTGTATAATTTGGCTTAATTTGGGTCCCAATGGATCATTCCAAGGGAAGAGCTTAATTTGGTTAAGTATTGATGTCCACGATGAAACTTAAGGAGGTAGACTATATGAAAATAAAGATTATGCTTAAGTGTTTTACATTTGCACATGTTTGGTCCATTAGTAAATAAATTCAACAATTCATAATAATTAGTAACAACTTAATTAATAACTTGAGTAGTTAATGAGCGAAGGATCGTTACAAAATCTATTTCTATATAATCGAGAGGACCATGACATTGGAGTAACGCTGGAATACATCTAGACTTCTATACTCTCTCAAAACGATTACTAACTTGATCTGGGGGGAGGGTTGGTATGGAATGTGATAAGTTTTACGAAAATAAAGAAATCAAGTAATGTAAGATAGAATAATCTAGTTCTATGAGCAAGAGAGATTCCTATATAATTTTGGATCATAGAAATTTCTTAATTAAACATATATGTGATTTACCTGTGTACAACGACTTATTTGGCCTAACCAAATTCATTGACGCTACAGGTAGCCAATTCGATTGGGTTCAGCCAAGCAAGTGTCCTAATTTTCAAATAAAGCTTAAAGCTCTAATTAAACTAAATTCTTTAGTCTTATTGGGTTCAATAGCGTCTATATAGAATTAAAAACATATGCATTAAGATCTAGGGTTTCATTGTGTGATTTAGCAATAAGGGTAGCCCAATTAATTAACCAAGTTATCTTTGAACCTAAGTTGAGCATACATTTTAAGGTTTACGATTAGACTATATTCCTTAGCACATACATACATTCAACCGTTACTACTTATGTTTGATTCAAGCTAAACGAACAAAAAAGAACGTGCGAGTCTAAAATCTATAGCTAAAACATGCATCTATGATAGGAGCGTCCATGATAGGCCTTCAAGCATACAAATACAATCCAAGAAGCCAGCCAATTAGAAAATCAATGAAACTTGCCTTAAGCTTAAGTAGCAATTCTCTCTCTTGTTTGATGCAAAACGCAGTTGAAACCTGAGAAGAATAAAAAAACATTATAACAATAAAAAAAGTAGCCACAAGAGTGGTATTATTTTTGTCCATCTTACCCACTAATTTAATCTTTTATTAAAACAAATTTAATCCTATTAAATTGATTAAAAAGATTAAACTAATTTTTAATCTCATTAGAAATTTGTGATCTTAGGTCCATGTGAATCATGTTTTTAAAAAAATATCTTAAAAAATGATTTTACCTAAGTTAGCATACAATTTTGAATTATTGATTTTATTTCTAATTTCATTTAATTATGACGATTGTAAAATAAATGAAATAAATTAAAACCATTCATTATATAGAAAGGCATATTGGTGACAGTTTGCAGCGGAAAGGGATCGGTCCCAATTTTCTGTTTTTTACAGAATCCCAATTTACATAATAGAAAAATTATGCATTTTATAGATTTAAATTATAACATGCTTAAAAATAAATTAGGGAAAAAAATTCTTACCCTTTAAGAAAAAAATGATTTCGTGAATTCCCTCGAATTGGTCATGAACACTTCGTACCAATAATCAACAATCCAAAATGGCCATCATCACTATAGAATCCATTGTATTCTACATATTCAAGGTAGAACAAAAATCTTCTCTATATATTCTAGGGAGAACAAAAACAGAGAGTTCTCTGACCTTAAGAGAATAGAGATAGAAGATGAAAGAAAAAAAATCATAAAATCCAAGGGCTAGTTGCATAAATAGAGATTAAGCCCAAAATAATAGAATATGTAGTATAAGGATAAAATAATTGCATATATAGATCAAAAAATGGTAAAATACTAAAAAACCCATGCCTAGCCACCGTTTTTTCGCTTCTTCCCGGTTTTCTCAAATTAAAAGCTATCAGTGATAGCAACTATCAATGATGACCACTGATAGTTGCTATTAGCTGCTACCGTTGATAGCTTCTATCAATTGCTATCAATGATAGTTGCTATCAGCGATAACTTTCAATTTTAGAAAAATTAATACAATCTTGAAATATTAACTTTTAATTTGCTATCAATTATTATTAGCTATCATTGATTCATTCTCATCAATTGAAATCAACATTGAAATATTACTACTTAAGGCTATCAATGACTATCAATGATAGATTTATAAATAGTGATCAACTTTGAAAGAAGACCAACAACTTTGATTACCATAGTAGTTATCACTAATAATCTTTTATCATGGTTATCACTGATAACAGCTATCAATCGTTATCATTGATAGACTTTCATCAATTAGAATCAACCTTTAAATATTAATACTTAAGGCTATCAATGATAGATTTCTATAACTGATTATCACCTTTGAAAGAAACTCGATATATAGATATCACTTAAGTTTTATCGCTGATATCACTAACATCACTCATATTGTGGTTATCAATGATAGCTTCTTTTACTGATAACATCACTAATAAGATGCTATCAATGATCTCACTGATATCATGCTATCAGGGATAGTTCTCTATCACTGATAACGTGCTATCAGTGGTAGCTTCTATCACCGATAATGTGCTATCGAGTAGCTTCTATCATCGATAACATGTTATTAGTATTAGCTTTTATCACTGGTAACATGCTATCAGTAGTAGCTTCTATCAATCATAGCCACTAAACACCTTTTTGCCCATTTCTTGTCCTTTCCAAAAATTTATAAGTCCCTTTTCTTTTCGATGATAGCTTCTACCACTGATAAATATGTTATTAGTGTTGGATCGATATGGCAACCCTAAAGGGGGTGAATAGGGTTTAATTAAATTTTTTTCTAAATTAACCCAATTAAACTAATTAATACACTTTTTATAAATAATAAGAAAAATTCAATTTATGCAACAAATAAGATGACAAAAAGTGTGATAATTTAATTCTATCAAATTTTAGCAAATAAATAAGAACAAACTAAAACATACAATAAATTGCTTAAATTAATTCCAAAAATAAAAAGGAAAGAGTTAGAGAAGAAGACACCGTATTTTTTATAGTGGTTCGGTCAAACACGACCTACTCCACTCCCCAAGCGCCTCTTGGGAATATGAATAAAATCTTTCCGACTCTTTTCACAGATTAGAGCCCAACCGTTACACCACCGCTCCTTTTACGGGTTCAAGAGCAAACCCGATCCTTTCCACGGTTTAGGATCAAACCGTTACAAATTTTAGAATTTTTGAAAAACACAATACAGCTGTCACTAGAGTGGATTTACAAGTTTAAGCACTCAACAAATTTATCCTCACAATACAATAACACTCTCTCAAGAATAAGATGAAAAGAAAAAAAAAATTGGGAGCTTAGAGAGAGCAACAATGGAGACTTTTGAATTTTGGAGGATTAAGAAATATAAAAATTTGTTAGTACAAAATTTGGAGAGGAAGATGGTTTATATAGAGATGGAAAAATTTTTAGAAACCACAATTAATTTGGAATATTGGATTTTGGAAAAAAAAAATTAATGGTGGAGATTTTAAACTAAACTAGTCATTAGATACAAACAAAATATAATATTAAATTTCTTTTCTTTTGAAATTCATTTTCTTTTTAAAATAAATCCAAAAAAAAAAACATACCATGTGTAAAAAACTAGCCGTTAGACACAAACATAAAATAATATTAAATTTATTTTTCGTTTAATTCATTTTCTTTTTAAATTGATTCTTTTTAAAGTCAATCCAAAAATAAAAAAACATACCATGTGTAAAAAACTAGCCGTTAGACACAAAAATAATATTAAATTTATTTTTCTTTTAATCCATTTTCTTTTTAAATTGATTCTTTTTTAAGTCAATCTAAAAATAAAAAACATACTGTGTGTAAAAAAACTAGCTGTTCGACATAAACATAAAATAATATTAAATTTATTTTCCTTTTAAATTTCTTTTAAATTTCATTTTTTAATAAAATAATATATATATAATATTTTAAATAACCAAAAGCCCCACGTGTCACTCTCCCAAATATCCACGTGTCGTCGCCGGATTGGTCATTGATGCTGACTCAGTCGCCACGTCATCGCCACCGGTATTTTTCGCTAAAACTCGTTTCGGTCATAACTTCTTCGGTTTAGCTCCGATTTGAGTGATTCAAGAGGTGTTGGAATCGTTGTTCCGAGCTCTACGATTTGGACATATTAAAATCCTAAAATTTTCAGTAATTAAAAATTGAGTTTGTTATCATCAAAACATCGATTAATTAATTAATTAAAATTAATTAATTTGAGATTAAGGGCCAAAAAGCTAACAATTAGTGATAACTTCTAGGTATTCCACTTACATTTTAGTTCGATTTTCAACTTTATTAATTAAATTCACTAAGTTGGCTATCAATGATAGATTTCTATAAGTGACTATTAACTATGAAAATATAAACAAAGATTAAGATATCAAGGATAGAAAATATTAGTGGTTATCACTGATAGATTTTTATTTGCTATTTAAATTTATTATTTGTTATAATAATCAAACTTGATGATTGACTTGTTGGTGTTAAGTCACTTATGAATTGAGTACTTTCAAGTCCTACATACGGAACTCAACCATATAATTGTTGTGAAAAAAGAGGAAGAAGAAAAAATTCAAATAAAGGAACGAAAAAATTTAAAAATAAGAGAAAGAGAAGAAGCGGAAGCTAAAAAAAAGAAAGAAAATTAAATAGAAAAAAATGAAGCAAAAAACCGGATAAATGAAAGAAAATCTAAAAAAAGAAAAAGAAATGGACGAAGCAAAAAATCAGAGAAAGAAAAGAAAAGAAAATAATAAAAAAAGATAAGGGAAGAAGCAAAAATCGGAGAAAGAGAATAAAACAAAAATCAAAAAAGGAATAAGCAAGAATTGAAGAAAGAAAATAATAATAAAAAATATATGCAAAAACCGAAGAAAGAAAAGAAAATAAAATAAAAAAGAAAAAAAAAAGAAAGGAAAAAAGAAAGAAATGAAGGAAAATAAAAAGTAAAGGAAAGAAAAAGAAATGGAAAAAGAAGAAAATGAAGAAAATTAAAAATAAAGGAAAGAAGAAAAAATCGGATAAAGGAAAGAATAAAATAAAAAAATGGGGAAGAAGCAAAAACTGAAAAGGAAAATAAAATGAAAAAATAACGGGGGAGAAGCAAGAATCGAAAAAGAAAAGGAAAATAAAAAAACTAAAAAAAAAAAGGTGTACAACAAGATAAGACAAGCGAGGGCGAAATTGAAAATTAAAAAAAAATCAAAAATTGACTAGTCAACTCATCTATATTTGCAATTATTTTAAAGATGTAATATATTTTTAGATTTTTTCTCTTATTCTACTATGTATTACAAATATCCAAAAAACAACTTCCACCTTCTGAATGTCTGAATTGGGAGAATTAAGGGGTAACTCTCTCTCATTAATTAAATTAAAATTAAAATTATTTAATTTACTTAATGATTATATATATATGTATATATATATATATATATAATAACAAACTTATTATATATATACACACTATATGATATATCAAATATAATAACCTATAGTTTTATTTCTCTCAATAATGGCATTTAATATAAATCAAATTTATACTAAATTTAATTATATGAATCTCATCAATGTAATTAATATTTGAATAATATTCAAATATTTAATTCCTCTAAAAATAAATTTTATATTATAATGTATCAAATACATTATATTAATTATATCACGTATAATTAATTCCCTCAATTAATTTAAACAATTCAAATTAAACAAAAATTAATTCTCAATAATCCCTGGTGTGCTACAAAGGGAGCCTTATGGACCTGTAAATTGAAGTTCAATGGTACTTAGAAAATTAATTAAACTCTTTAGTTATATTATCCAACATCCATTAACTGTCGATCATTTCACCAAAGACTAACAGTTGCACTCTTTGCACTACAAATATATTTATGTGTCCATTGGATATAATAAGTAAATAGTGCGATGACCCTTCGCAGATTGCTCGTAAGTACAACTAGATAAAAATTATTATTTTGCCCCTATAGTTACATCTAACTTCTTAAGTACCACGAATCCCTCTAATGAACAATAAGTCATAGTCCAACTATGACCAAGTGCCTCTCGGGCCAAGCGTAGCCATATCGTTCAAGCCCCAAAATCAGCCCTTAAAAGAGTATTTTCTCTCCTTACCTCGACATCAGGGAATGAGTGAATTTCATCTTGTGTAGCTGTGTCCCCAGTTCCCCAATCAGATAAATCCAAAAAATGTTAGCCATATTGAGTTGGCAATCTAGTCACTCTCACTCATACAAATCAAAGGACCACCTTTATAGGCAGGAGTTTACAACTCACTCAGGATTCAGGTCATGTCACATATGGTTATCCTGGTAAAATGTAAGTCTCTACAATTAACAGTGTTATATAATGAGGTTATTCATTTCGTGGTCAAGTATTATACAAACTCTTTGTATAGGATACCCTCACTCACATGTCTCCACATGAGAGATCAGGATTAGATCGTCAGTAGCATTTTACATACTTGTAATATGTACAAAGCAGGTCGTATCCATAGTGTCACCAGGATAAGGTACCCAACCTTATCAATCTACTACAAACTGTTTAGGTTATCATTTAAACATGATTCACTTGTATGCTCTACATACATGTTTAAATTACATAATATAACCTAGGATCTTTGTTTATTGGATTGAGTGTATGCTCATAATATAATAATTATTGTATTAATAACAATTTGTTTATAAAATGTTTACAAACTATGAGAATACAAGAGAGATTGAGGACACCAATCCCAACAAAGACCACCCAAAGAAAGGGCTATGGAATTTTTAAAGGTTTTAGTTATGTCCGTCAAGTCCGTACTAGGACCACCCAAATAAAGGGCTATGGACCATCAAGTCTATCACAATAGACCACCCAGATAAAGGGCTATGGACCATCAAGTCTATTGAAGTAGACCACCCAGATAAAGGACTATGGATCACTATAATGGTTTGAGTCTCATACTTGTTGAAAATCCTAGAATTACTATCGTTGTTAGGCTTTTAGTGTGAAGATATGCTAAATTCCTCTCAGACCTTACATACTCCAATGAGATAATCTTTATTTTAGTAACTTTTTTACAAATTCATGTCTAAGACATATATACCTCCTCTTGCCATGATACACATTATTCTTGGTATTTCCTATGGCAGTTTGTGATTCATAATACAAAGAGATTAATACAGATACCCTCACAATGGTATATCTCTCAATAGGCTCCTAAGCCACTCTTACTGATGTCCTACTAATTCTAGAGCAATAAATTCACACTTCCATAAAATAACTCATCTACCCAATAAGAACACATCCAATAGTAAAGTTTACTTCATCATTCTAAGTGACCCAGTTTGCATACACTATCCTTCTAAAATGATAAAAAAATATTAAATGCAAACAATAATCTATTGTATCATAAAGATACCTTAATAAATAACGAAAAGCAATTAAATTATCTTTATCATGATTATGTGTATATCTACTCACAACATATGCAAAAACAGGTTTAGTTCAGTTCATAAAAACATAACATTTTATATTATCTTTGCATATTCAAATTGTGAAACACTATCTTCCTTATTTTTGTTAAGATTCATACTAGCATCATAAGGTGTTCTTACAGGAATATCATAAAAAAAAAATCAAATGTGATTGTCATAAAGAAATAACCATTTTTAGTTTTTCTTATCTTAATACTAAGTATCACATCACCCTCACCTAAATCTTTCATTTAAAATTGTAAGGACATAAATAACTTATTATTGTTACCTACATCTATGTTTGTATCAAAGATCAGTATATCATTAATATACAAACAAATAATCTCACAATCAGCTCAAATAAGTATCAAAGGATATTAACAAATATTTACATAATCAACTCAAACAATTTGAGTAAATGACTTCTTTACATCCATGTGATGTATTATACAACTGTTATTATGGCTTTATAGGTCAAGTATTTTAGTCATACAAGAATATGCATCAAAATATTTGAAGATCCATTTAAACCTAACTGGTTTGTTTTCTTTCTAAAATTGAAGATTCATGTTTAATTCATGATGTCTCTTTATAAGATGCTAAATCAAATAACAACCATCAATCATCAATCTTTACTTTCTCTTTTCAAGATTCTAGACATGCTCGATAAAATAAAATCTCTATATTTTCAATCAATTGAAATTATATATATGTACACCTATGTACCCATGTTCTTATCTAATCAATGTGGGACTTTGGTCGTATTTCCAACCATCCTCTCCTCGAACAAATGACCAACTGATCCTCTCCTAAAGTAGCCATCCATCTATCTAACTCTTATCTAGGCTAACTCCTTTTCACAAGAGCACATTGCCTATCTAATAGAGTTCAACCATGGATCATACCATGACTACTTTCAAGATTTCACCACATTTTTATTCGACATCTAAGGATTATATCAATATGGCTAAACTAAGGACGCGACTTTGATACCACTTATTAGGGATAACAACCCTCCAAATATCTTCACAATAGTATGATATTGTGAAGAACTCGATGACATCAGAGAAGGTGAAGAGATTGAATATAACCATCAAGATTCATCACCAAATAGAGGATAAAAGTATAAAATAAACAAAACTAGAGTTAATTCTACCTATAGGAAAACTCAACTAATTCTCCTAATGAAATTGGTCAGTCAGTACTTTCAGATCCGTAGGAACATCGACCAAAGGGTATGGAAAATATATCACAGATACATAATCCTAACCATTATGCATCTATTATTTTGCACAGATTGGTACCTTCCTTATACATTATTTGAGAAGGCCAAATGGGTCTCCTTAATTATTTATTTATTTTTAAAATTTATGTTACACGTTCGGTAAGAAAGCATGGTGGAGGGAGCAGAGAGAGAGAGACGAGGGAGGATTGGAGGTAAGAGAGAGAAAAAAAAATATTGTTTTACTTTTAATTTGAATATGCATTTAAAATAACAATAAAAGATTAAAGGAACTTTTAAACCTATTTTCTAAAGTGATGAATTAAAATGACTAAATTGAAATCGTGGACTAAATGTATCTATTCCTAAAAAATTTAAGAACTAAAAAGGTAGTTTTCCCTCAACCATTTTTATAATTCAATTAAGTTCAACATTAATAATTTTAATTTTAATTAAATAATACAATAAAATATATTTTAATAAACAATATATTATATAAAAAGTGAAAAACTAGATAAAAACATGATATGTTGATAAAAAAATATTAAAAAAAATTCTATAAATATGATATGTTAATAATGAATGAAGTAATATAATTAATTACAATAAATACTTAATTAATAATAAATATGAATAATAAATTTAAGTTCATAATGAATGATCAAATTAAAATAAAGATTTTTTAAAAATAATGTTATTTTAATATTTATGACAAAAATAGGGTTATGAAATTGTGAACCGAGTCCACGAGGGATCCACGATTTTCTATCCACATGTCAAGCATGCTACATTCACAATGATATCGTGGATCAGGTTTAGGATTTCCTTCCTTTCAGTTCTCTTTCCTTCTTCCTCTCTCCCAACCCGACATGCCAGCCATCTCCCGTCGTCTGCTAGTCCGATGTGCTCTTTCTTGTCTGCCGTCTCCCCTGTCGTTGTCGATCCTAGGTATTTTTTTGTTCAGTATATGCGATTATGATATAAAAGAATAAGAACTAATGAAATTACGTTTTATCTTGAGACACTAAATCCATTAAATGTGTGATATAAAATAATAAGAACAAAAGCATGTAAAGAAGAAAATTGTTAGTTAAAAATTAAAAAGAACAATCTAAATCGAAAAACAATAATAAAATAAAATAAAAATATGGTGTCCACGAGTTTGGTCTTCATTGACCAAGTCATACACTGATATGGATGCCATGCAGTAATCATGTATCGGGTACATGATTATGCTACCCTATTTTTGTCAATATTTCTTTCTTCTACCTTACTTTTGTATTTTCCTATATGTACCAAATTTTTGTCATTACTTTTAAAAACTAAATTATTCTTTAACTTAACCCTAAAATAAATCTCAATAAATAATTATTTGATTATAAAATAATCATAATAATAGGTAATCAATTATTATCAATAAAAATAAATTTTTGTACTAATTAAAGTTTATTATGAATATTATCAAAATAAATAGATGGTCATTGCTTAGTGTCCCAAAAGCCATGTGTCACCCTTCATATTATCTATGTGTCTTGTAGTTATTCATACTTGGTGTTCATGTAAGTCCACATCCTACTTGTCACTTTGCCTATAAATAGTGGCATTTGGTGAATCTTAAAATCACACACCCATTACAAAAAAATCCACTTCAAATTCCATTTTATAATTTTAGTTATTTTGTGATTTGAGTTATTTTTATTTTATATTATATTTTAATTTATTATTATTATTATCTTATATTTTCTCCATATCCATGTTCCTGTTGTGCTCCTCAATTTCACAACACATTATCAACATGGGCTTCTGTCATTTTCTCCGCTAAAGGTAGGTTCTAAAGGTATGTCGGTGTTTCCTCTTCATTATGATTAATAAATTTAATTTTTTTTTTTGTATATTCAATATCTATTAAATTTTTAATATAAATACAATATTTTTTTTATAGTATTGCCATGACAAATCTTACAAAATTAGAATTTGCAGCCCTTGACATTAATGGTAATTATTATTTGTCATGGGTGTTCGATGCCAAAATTCACCTATATGTTGTGAACTTGGGAGAAACAGTTAAAGAATGAAATACGATATCCAGTCACGAGGGATTAAAAATGGAGTATGTTACAATAAAAGATCTCCTTATCTTGCAAAAAAAATTTGAAAGAAAAATATGATCATAAAAAGACAGTCATTCTTCCTAAAGCTCATTATGAGTGGACGCATTTGAGGCTTAAGTGATTACAATTCCACATTATTTAAAATTAGTTAAAAAATTGTTATTATGCGGAGAAAAATTACTGGTGCTGATATGTTAGAGAAGAAATTTTCTACATTTCATGTCTCGAATATGCTCTTGTATGAGCAATATCGAGAGAAAGGTTTTAAACAGTATTTTGAATTAGTTTCATGTCTTCTCGTGGAAAACAAAATAATGAGTTATTGATGAAAAATCACGAATCTCGACTAACCTGGACGACATCATTCCCTGAAGTGAATACTATGAATTTTCATAATAATCGTTGTTGAGGTCATGGTCGCGGTCACGGTTGAGGTTGTGACTATGGTAGAGGAAGAAATAATTATTATTTTCATGGTGGTTGTTTTAATCATTAAAATTAAAAAAAAAAAAAAAAAAAAAATCACACAAAATGATGACCACAAAGGAAAGGCTTCACAAGATAAGAGTTCAAAAAGTGTTGAAAATAAATGCTTCTGATGAGGAATGATTGGCCACTGGTTACGTACCTGTCGTATTTCAAAACACTTAAGTTGATCTCTATCAAGCCTCCCTAAAGGAAAAAGGGGAAAATGTTGAATCAAAATTTGCATGCTAGGATAATGATATATTTGACCATCCCATATGAAAAATTTGGATGTGGTGGACTTCTGTGAATCTCTTGAAGTGAAGATTGACGCACTTGATGGAACATCAAGTGCTTCTTTTGATTTTGAGAATATCTAGACTTAATGTTATCGTTTTCTTTTATATATCTTCATGTTTTTTAATAACTTTTGTATATTGTAAGTGTTGTTTTTCTTATTGTAATTATTTTCTTTTAATGAAGAAACATTGATCATTTTCATATGTTGAATGTTTAAAAAATGAGCAAAGAAGATTTTTGTCTGGCAGATAGTGCAATTACACATACAATACTTACAAATAAAAAATATTTTTCCAAATTGACAATACTGAAAGCAAAAGTAAATACAATATCAGGTTCTGCAAACTTGCTCGAAGGTTTTGGAAAAGCAAATACTATTTTGCCTAGAGGAACATAATTTATAATTGACAATGCATTGTTCTCTAGTCAATCAAAGAGAAATCTTATAGGTTTTAAAGATATACGTTGCAATGGTTATCATATTGAGACTAATAGTAAGAATAATTTAGAATATCTTAATATCATATCAACTGTTTCAAATGAAAAGCATATTTTGGAAGAGTTCAATGCTTTATCTTTTGGATTGTCTTATACTCATATGCGAGTAATGGAAACATATTCAACAATGAACCTGACGTTCATGAATCCATACATAATTACAATTTGGCATGACCGATTGGGTCATCTTGGATCTATAATGATGAGGAGAGTTATTGAGAGTTCAAATAGACACCAATTGAAGAACCAAAAGATTCTTCAATCTAATGAATTATCATGTGATGCTTACTCTCAAGGAAAATTGATAATTAGACCATCACTAGTTAAAGTGGGGACTGAATCTCCTGCATTTTTAGAACAAATTCATGGTGATAATTGTTGACCCATTAATGCACCAAGTAGTTCATTTAGATATTTTATGGTATTAATAGATGCATCTAGTAGATGGTTACACGTATGTCTATTATCAAGTTGAAATCTCGCATTTGCAAAATTATTTGCTCAAATAATTAAGTTAAGAGCACAATTTCTTGATTATATAATTAAGACCATTTGTCTTGATAATGCTGGTGAATTTACATCACAAACTTTTGATAATTATTGTATGCCAGTTGGGATAAGGATTGAACATCCTATAGCTTATGTTCATACACAAAATGGTTTAGCAGATTCATTTATAAAGCCATTACTTATGAGAGTTGAGCTTCCTTCATATGTATGGGGACATGCTCTTTTACATAAGTACTCGTCACTACAATTAGCTTATGGGCATGAGTCAAATATTTCTCATCTGAGAACTTTTGGGTGTACAGTATATGTTCCAATTGCTCCACCACAACACACTAAGATGGGTCCTCAAAGGAAGTTAGGAATATATGTTTGGTATGATTTTCCATCAATTATTAAACATGTTTACCACTAATAGGTGATGTATTTACTACACGGTTTGCTAATTGTCATTTTAATGAGATAAATTTTCCAACACTAGGGGGGAGGAATTAAGAAGTTGGAAAAAGAAATTGTATGGAATGCATCATTATTGTCTCATTTAGATCACCATACAGATCAAAATGAACTTGAAGTTCAAAAAATAATTCATTTGCAAATATAACACATCAATTACCAACTACATTTATAGATGTAAAGAAATTAACTATTGTTGGGATTGGTGTCCTAATTCTCCCAGAGTCTTGTAGTTTAGAAACTTTATACACATTGTTATGAATAAAATAAGAGTTATTTTATTTTGCATTTACTCATATCTAATAAAGAAAGATCCATGGTTATTGTATGTAATCTTAAACATGTACATGAGATATACAAGTGGATTATGCCTTAAGTAATAAAAGGTCTATAGGATAAGGATAAAGGAGGGATACCCTATCCTAGTGACACTACGGATATGACCCGCTTTGTAGATGTTTACAATTATTGTGAACTACTACAGATGGTCTGATCTTGACCATTCATGTGGAGACATGTGAGCAGGGGTGTCCTATACAAAGAGTTTGTATAAGACCGACTGTTCGTTGATTTCATGATTCGAGCTTAGGAGTGTATTGTATAAAGTAATTGAAAAAATAAGTGCAAATTTGAATGATGCGTTGATGTGTTTATGATGTGTTAGTAATGTGTTGATGCGTTAGCGATGTGCAACAGGACGCATGACACTTCTCTGTTGACGTTCAAGTTTTCCTGAATCAAATCTAAGTATAAATCCAACTCAGGTTCCTCGTAAGTCCAGGGTCGAACTCAAGGATTCAGATTAAGGTTAACGCAGACCTTGTGTTGTAACTGTTGTAGAGATATCCTAAGTGTATGGAGAAATGAGTTATTTACACTAAGCTGTTGTGTGTGTGTGCAAGAAGATACAAAAGGGTCGAGTAGAGAATGATGGGTTGTGTGAAAATGGAGTTTAATGCAAGTGATATGCGTCGATCTAAGTTGGATGTACACAAACAAGAATATGATGCGAATGAGATGACTTGTTTATCTCCATTTATGCGTTAGACTCTATTCGACACTTCTCAATGCGAATATCATATAATACCTATCTCTAGGATGTATGCGTCAAACACATGATGCAATAAAACACTAGTGCGTCTATCTCTAGATGAACTAAGCGTTTCTAACTTGATGCTGGCTTACTTATTCTCTCGAATAGTTTAAGCTAAAGATGCTTTTACCAATTGATTTAGTTGGCTTAAGCATTCGAAGTGGAATTTTGCATGAAGTTATAGATGCATCCAACATAAACAAGAAATAAACAGTTACAAAGTATGATAGATTAAATATGAGAATTTATAATGAAACTAATTGTCTTTACGAAACCAATACTTAATGAAATGGGAAGATGAAAGCGATAAGTAAGATGAAATGAAAGGAGTCAAGCTGCAGAGTACAATCTCTTTTCCTCTTTGGCTCAATTCTAGTCATGTACAATCACTTGTGAAAGAATTGGAAGAAATGTCTCTCTCAAGCTCAGCTTCCTCCACTCCTCGATCAGAGATGGTGGTGGTTCTCTTCCCTCTTGTTCTTCTAAGCACCACAGCACAGCTTTAAAGATCTAGGATTCTAAACTAAGCTCCGACTAAAAAACTAAAACTGAGAGCTGAGAACTCAGAGAGCGTACATCTAGTGGGATTTCTTCTATTTATAGGCATTGGTCTTCTTAACTTGATGATGGGCAGCATTAAATTCCATACCTTGGTCAGTCGCTGACACTTAGATGCTTTTCAGACGCCGCCCGCTGCAGGTGCCAATGCTTGCAAGTGGTGATTTGACACAAATAGCCTGAATCAATGAATCTTCCTTGCATTGAATCCCTCCGACGCATGCCCCATGTGTTTAGACTGCCTGCGACACATTTCTTAGTGATGTGTTAGCCTTTTGTTGAGATTCTACAATATGATGTGTTAGTGCCGCAATATTTTAGCAATAAACATTCTTTTGCATGAGTTTGATAGTGTTCGAGTAATTCCATGTGTTTTCTCTAAAAATGATGAGATTTTATTATTAAAGACACTAACTGTTCCAACTTTTGTGCCACAATAACTTGTATTTCTACAACTTATCACTGGCCCACGAGATGATTCGTCTTTGTATATAACACCGTTGATAATTGAGACTTACATGTCACCTAAACGACCATAGGTGACCTTAGTTTGAGTGTTTTGGGAACTTCTGCCTTTGAGGACAGTCCTTTGATTAGTATGGGTGAGAGTGGCCAGATTGCCAACTCAACAAGCCTACCTTTTTTGGGATTTGTCATATTGGGGTGTTGAGAACTCAGTTACACAAGATGGAATTCACTCCTTCCACGAAGTAGGGGTAAGTAGATAGATTGCTCCTTTAAGAGTTGATTCCGGGTTTTGAACATAGTGGCCACATCCTTTCTTTGGAAGAGAGGACCAAATCTTAGAGGAATCAAGAATACTTAAGGAGTTAGATGTAACTACAAGGGCAAAATGGTAAATTGGCCCAGTTGTACTTACGAGTGATTTTTGAAAGGTTATTGCACTGTTGATTGTTGATTTTTTGGCCCTTAATCTCAAATTAATTAATTTTAATTAATTAATCAATATTTTGATGATAACAAACTCAATTTTTAATTACCAAAAATTTTAGTGTTTTAATATGTCCATAGCATAGAGCTCGGAACAACAATTCCAACACCTCTTGAATCACTCAAATCGGAGCTAAAACGAAGAAGTTATGACTGAAACGAGTTTTATAAAAAAATACCAGTAGCGATGATGTGGCGACTGAGTCAGCATCAATGACCAATCTGGCGATGACACATGGAGCTTTGGGAGAGTGACACATGGGACTTTTGGTTATTTAAAGTATTATATATATTATTTTATTAAAAAATGTGTCAAACTGTTTCTTTGAAATTAAATATATATATATATATATTATTATATATTTTATTTTTTTATTTAAATTTTTTTTCTTTTAATTTCTTTTAATCTCCACCCTTCATTTTTTTTCTTTAACACAAATCTAATGGTCCAATTTAAATTCAATTTTTTCCTTTCCATCTCTTTATAAACCATCTTTCTCTCCAAATTTTGAACTAACGAATTTTACATTTCATAATCCTCAAAAACACAAAAGTTTCTATTGTTGCTCTCTCTAAGCTCTCAATTTTTTTTCTTTTCATCTTATTCTTAAGAGAGTGTTATTGTATTGTAAGGAAAATTTGTTGAGTGTTTAAACTTGTAAATCCACTCTAGTGAGAGTTGTATTGTGTTCTTCAAAAATTTCAACATTTGTAATGGCAAGATTTTTTTTTTTTTTGTCCAAAGTAGATGTAGTTCATAGTTTTGTACTCAAATATTTCATGACGATAATGCACAAATGAATCAGATGATATAATATCTTACATGAAAATTCAACAATATATAATTTTCCCACTCCCACAAACTTTAATTACTTCCAAGTGCAGTGACAACACAAGTTATACTTTCAACCAAGTCAAATTCCAAATTTTTTATAACATTATCTTTATCCCACCAATGGGAATTGGGTGCTTGTCAAATTCTATCATACTTTTAATTTATATGAAGTCAATGAAAATATCGAGGTCCCAGTTTTATGAAAATATAAATGTCGATGAAATTTTTGAAAAATTTTATGAAAATTGATAGAGATTTATGGAAATTGTAATAATTAGTTAAAGAAACTTTGATTGTTGCTGAATGAGACTATAATTGACCATTTTTAATCATCATTTTTATAAAGTAAGGTTAGATTTAGATGTAATATTGTAAAATATCTGTGAAAATGTTGATGTGAGAGTAGAAATTTAAAAAGAAATGGAAAATAATTTAAAAAATAATATTAAATATTAGCAATTAATACAAAACTAAAGGACATAAAATATTTGCATATAAAATAATTGTAGATTATTTATTACAAATGAAATGGATATAAAAATAGAAAATCATATAGCAAGAAACTTACATAACATAATAAGGATATAAAAACAATAACATTAAATATAAGAGGAATACAAAAGCATAACATTAAATAAGAAAAAGAAAACTCTACAACTAGATAAAGCTCAAGATAAAATGATAGGAATATTAGAGAACTCATGTCAATTTATGTTTTAGGTGAAATGATGTGAAAATTCAATGGAAAAAATTTGAATGAAGTTAAAAATAAATATATTGTAGAAAATAACAAAGGTATTTTAGTGGGTTTTAGTAGGTTTTTGGAAAAATTAAAAGTCCAATGGCATTCTTGTAAGTTATGAACAGTGGTAATTTTGTAATTTCCCTTTCTTCTCCACTTAGGGCAGTATCGTGTGACTTTTTGCAAAATAGAAAAAATCGTAGTCGCTGAAACAAAATTGCGGTCGGTCAGGGGAGCAAGGCAGAGGCGCGACCGACTTGAAGAGCCGTGCCGACTGGAACACGAGTCTGAAGGCAGAGTTTGGTCCGGCGTGAGCGTGGGCGTGGGTTTCCGTCAGTGCGGGTTCGAGTGTGGCTGTCGTAGTCTGGTCTGGGAAGTTAGTCGATCTGAGTAGCAGGCAGTTCGGTTTCGCCATGGAGGCTGCTTCCGGCAGCGGTGAAAGATACGCGCGGGTCTGCGTGTGGTTCGTCGGTCAGAGGCGGGTAGCACACTGTTTGGGTTGTTTTAGACGACGTTGTGTGTGGATCTCTCGGTATAAGTGGATATTGAAATTACAATGGTGATTTCGTTGATTATTTTTCATTAATAAATTAATTCAAGCTGGTTCTCAAAGTGGATGTAGACCAAATTGGTCAAACCAGTATATATCTGGTGTTGTTTACTAATTTATTTCTGTTGATTGTTTGTGTTCTGTTTGGCTATCTAAGTTAGGTTCAGAAACTCTCACAAGTGGTATCCAGTTGATCCAAGGAGGGTTTATGGTAGTGTGCTGGTTTATTCATTCTTTGTTCAGGATATTTTGTTGCGTTTAATTTGAGAGATGGCTTCAATGTCTACATGAAGAAAGGTGACTTCGGATTATGGAGGAAAAAGATTATGGCTATTTTGGTACAACAAAAGGTAGCCAAAATTTTAGACGAAGATAACCTTCCACCAACAATAATTACAGAAGCTGAAAAAAGGATATGGATGAGATGGCCTATTTGACGATAATTTTGTATCTGTCCGATGGAGTGCTTAGGCTACTAAAGCGGAGTCGTGGGAAATTAGAAAGTCTTTATTTGACTAAGTCCTTGCAAAATAAATTATATCTAAAAGAGAAATTCTTTGAATATAAGATGGACTCAAGTAAAGGTTTAGAATATAACCTAGATGAATTTCAGAAGATTATAGTTCATCTCATTAACATCGGTGAGAAGATATCGGATGAAAATCAAGCAGTTATTTTTCTGAATTCTTTGCCTGAATCGTATGGAGAAGTTAAGGCAGTTTGATCCTAAACCGTGGAAAGGATCGGGTTTGCTCTTTAACCCGTAAAAGGAGCGGTGGTGTAACGGTTGGGCTCTAATCCGTGGAAAGAGTCGGAAAGATTTTATTCAAATTCCCAAGAGGTGCTTGGGGAGTGGAGTAGGTCGAATTTGATCGAACCACTATAAAAATTACGGTGTCTTCTTCTCTAACTCTTTTCTTTTTATTTTTGTAATTAATTTAAGAAATTTATTGTATGTTTTAGTTTTTTCTTATTTATTTGCTAAAATTTGATAGAATTAAATTATCACACTTTTTGTCATCTTATTTGTTGCATAAATTGAATTTTTCTTTTTATTTATAAAAAGAATATTAATTAGTTTAATTGTGTTAATTTAGAAAAAAAAAAGTTTAATTAAACCCTATTCACCCCCCTCTAGGGTTTCCATATCGATCCAACATTGATTGGTTGATATGGACACAGAAATATGTATATAATGAGGAGAGTGCAGCTATCGATCTTTAGTAGAGTGCTCAATAGTTAACAGATGGTGGATCCCGTGAATAAAGAGTTTAGTCAGTTATTCACGTACCATTGGAGCTTTAAGTTACAGGTCCATAAGGTCCCCTTGGTAGCTCAATGGATTCAAGTTGAGAATCAATTATTCGATTTAATTTGAAGTGTTCAAATTAACAAGAGAAAATTCAATTATATATGATATAATTTTTGTGATGTATGAGATATATCAAGTGGAGGATTAATGTAAATATGATTTACAATAAGTACCATAAAATAGAAAAAGAACTATGGTTTGTATGTTTCATGAAATGAAATATTAAAACTATAGGTTATAAATATAATATGGTAAGTTGGTTATCATATTTATTTATAATAATATTAATTATTTGTTACTTGAATCTTTTTCTCTAATAACCGATTGAGTGGGAGGTCATTGGTGGTTTTATTGTAACCGTGAGATAAAAGAAAAAATATTTTCCTAAAATTAGAGAGTTACTAGATTTGGAAAGTTACTTATAGTGAAAGCTATCAAGTGAAAATGTTTCACTAAGCGATAGCTATAGAGAGACTAAATGATCGTGGAGCATTGACTATACAATAGTCATTCAGCTAGTCGTAGCTAAACGATCACGTGGCTTTGTCTATAGGTAGGCTGCCATTTATTACACGATCGAGCATATCATCTATGTGATAGACATCTTCCTATCTCCCACTTGCTTAATCGTCTACACAATTGTTGTCCTATTGTCTCTTTCTCAAGCCAAGTTCATACAAAGCCCACAACTCCAAGATTCTCACACCGAGAATACCAAGGTAACCATTGTGGTGGTGTTCTCACTAAACTCGATTGTGTTCGAGGAACTCTTGGCTGTTTGTGTTGATCGTTGTGTTCGTGTTGTGCATCGATCGTTGCGTTCGAGGGCTTGGTTGCTGTTCTTCGACGCTTGGAGATTGATCGAGGGAGTTTGAAAAATGTTTCTTCAAAGGTACGCATACTCTATCCCTTGATATTCTTTGTAAGCATGCGATAATTTCTAGTTTTGCATGACCTGTTTGTTTCCGTTCTTGTAATATAATTGTATATGTTCAATTTTGAATGGAATTTGGAATGATCTTTTTGCTGCTCATGGAAATCCTCATGCTCGATTTCCTTCAATTGGTATTAGAGCCAGGTTGTTCTGATATTCCAAATTTCACTTATGTTTTGAACTTCTTTTACAGTCGTGGTGGGTTTTCTGCATTGCGTTTAAGTGTTAAATGCGTTTGTGGATGGATATTGATGAATGTTTACGTGAGAATTACCTCTGTTTAAAGCTTTTTTTTCAATTAAAAAGTGTTAATTTGTAAGGGCCCCTATATTTTTTGGCATAATTAACAACCAATCAAGTCTGTAATTCAAAATGTTTGGGTTTATTGAGTTGTTCGTGATGGTGTTTTGAAGCATGGAGATACGGTTCTCATGGAGGAAGAAGACCAAGGGTTATCATGGAGGAAGAAGACTAAGGGTTGGTCGTATCGTGTAGCCCAAGGTAAACAATCATTGGGATTCGACTAAATGATCGGGTAGAAAAGTTCTGCGCAATCATATAGTATTTACTAAACGATCATTTAACTAATGCTAAATAATAGGGTAAAACGTTTACTCTATCATGTAGCATTGGTTGCCCGATCACGTGGACGCTGGAGATAGACGATCGTATAGAGCATTTGATGCTCATCGTTTAATAAAAGGCGTGTGCATTAAACGATCGTGTAGTTAGCATGCTTCATCGCATAGTCATTGACTACACAATCACCCAGTATACGACACCTCACGCTTGCTCACCGATCGTTTAGACGATTGTGCTACACCACATCATTGTCGTTTAGCTGATTGCTTAAGGATTGGGTTGTACATTGCATGCTACACGATCATGTACCTCATGCTTCATTGCATAGTCAAGGTGCACAATCGTTGCTAAACGATCATTTAGTTCGGTGTTGGTAAACGATTGAGTAAAGCGTTTACTTTTTCGTGTAGGCGATCACAATGAATTTTGATACACGATCAAAGAGATGCGGACTTCGACAGGACGACTCATGACTCGGTTCGCCTATTTGAATTGGAGGCTTTTTTTTATTTTTAATAGTTTGCTTTGTTTTTTGAGGATTTGAGGCTAATTATTTCGGTTCATCAACTTTTACTTAATATACATGAGATGTATGTTGGATTATATGCCACAGTGTATGACATTGTTTTGAAACCCACTTTAGGTTATGCAATTATTCATGCATCATATATTATAAGTGTTATAATATAGCTTTTGGCATGATGAAATTACAAGAGAGCATGTGCATGCATCATGAAATATAAGAGTTATATTTATGCATCTAGTAAGCATATTCATGCATCATCTTTATATTATAAGTGTTATAGTATAAGAGTGAATGAAAGCATGTTTGCTTGGTTCATTGCTTGGTTGTATAAGTGTTATATAAAAGTAGCAATGAATGAACAATGCATGGAGCATGACACCTAGGCTTATTTGTAAATGTTATGAATGCCTTGTATATGTTTGCTTCACATTGTGGATGGTTTTGGTTGTTTATGTTACATGCATTATAATGGAAATTAGAAATAAAGTCAATAAGAAAGAGTTGCATGCGAACTTAGGCACACTCATATTTTAAAAGGGTTTTAAAATTAGATTGAGATAGACCTAAGTTCAAGGTTCTAATGAGATTAGCAACCTAAGTTTAATCCTTTTAAATCAGTTTAATATGATTATATTGATTGACATGAAAGATTAAAATTGTATTCAGTCTATCTATAAAGGACCTTTTGTCTAAGGCGAATTCTGTCTAGGCTGGGGTACTTAAGCTGAGGGAAACAAAACACCCCTACCTAGGAACCTACCTGGAAAGGTGAATTAGATAGATTTTCTACAAGCATGCGACAATTGATCAAAAACTTTGTTAAAAAGTTTAATGAATGATGATCAAAAGTTGTTTCAACTTTCCAAGGTAAATGTTACTCTTAGGCAAACCTAAATAGTCACTTAGTTAAAATTCTTACTTGTGTTTTTTCTAAGTAAACTAAACTCTAGGTTATGAAATACTCAGTGGGTGGAATAGATATATATGATATGTCAATGAGTCCACTCACGTTTCTCCCTGAATGTTCACGCCGTGAGATTCGTGCTTGGCCTCATGGTGTACTGGGAGCATCCCCCTTCAAATGGTGTTTGCATGAGTTAATATCAAGGTGGACGGAGAGAGTATTTATAGTAAGTGGGTGAAAGGTGTGTGTCAACATGTCATGCAATCTCCTTCATTGGTTCGCACTGTGAGATCATTCCTGCACTCCCTCATGGCGCCCTAGAAGCGTCCCCCTTCGAATGAGTTTCGTGCAGTTGGTCAATATCAAGGTGAACTCCAAAAATGGATAGGGTCACTTTAATTTTTGCCCCATTGGATTTTTTCCCTTCGGATTGGCTTCTTGGGGTGGAACTCTAGGGCCTAAAATGTTGGGTCACACTACGGGAAATTGTTAAGTAAGTCAATGATTTCTTGACCAAAACAATGATGGCTAGTTGTTATAGGAGCAAGAGTTGTTGTGGTATTACTGGCTTGTTGAGAATGTCTCAATTTAGAGGAGGGATAAATTGGCCACCCTTCGATGGTTTTTTTCCTAAACCTTTGAAGTGTAATTGTGAAACTAGATGTCACACAGAGTTTATTTCAATTTTACTAAACCGCATTGGATGTGGTATGTTTTTCAACGAGTATTTGCTTAAAACCTGACATAGGTCAATGCGTTTGTTTTTTCAGCAACATGAATGTTTTTCCATTGAATGCCTCTAGTTTGACCGATTTCATATAGCGGAAAAAGTCTGTTAACACATATTTCGTGGTAAACGACCTTGAGTTTGTAATGGTTGAGGAAGTGTCCTCAAGTCTCGACCCTTGATCCACTGCAAAATTTTCGTAATACATATAAGGTGTGGATGAAGGCTAATTCATTTGCCCGATTTCTCATATTGGCTAGCATACCTGATGCGTTATCCAAAAGGGTTGAGAATATGGTCATTGCACGAGAGATCATGGACTTGTTGCTAGAGTTGTTTGAACGTCAGTTCTTACTTTTCAAGCACAAAGGGATGGATGACAAAATCAGTAGCGTCAGTTCCCAAGATAACCTACTGGAAGAGAAAGCAAGTGTTGCTGACTCTATTAAAGTTCATCGACGAGAAGTGTTCTCTAAAATGGAACTTGGAGAATATTAGGTTCTGATACTGATCCCACTACTCTCCAAAAGAGGAGGATGTCTAAAGAAAGTCAATATGATTTATTGGTCTTGGAGACGTGTTTGGTAGAGAATGATGATTCTTCCTAGATACTTAATTCAGGTGCTACTAACCACGTCAATTCTTCATACCAAGGATTCAATGCCACAGGGAGATATGACTCTTCATGTCGGTACTGGTGAGGTTGTTTCAGCTATTGTTGTAGGCAGGCTGAAGTTATTTTTGGATAAGAATCATTATTTGTTACTGGATTATGTTTTTGTAGTTCCTCATATTAAGAGGAACTTAATCTTGGCATCTAAGGTTAGGTCACACATCAACCTCAATAGGATTGTGTAGTTGGTGAAATATGGACTTGTAAACAGTTCAGAAGAAAACTCCTTACCGGTGTATGAATCATGCCTTGATGGGAAGATGACCAAACGACCTTTTACTGGAAAAGGTTATAGAGCCAATGATACCTTGGAGCTTATATATTCAGATCTCTATGGTCTGATGAGTGTTTGAGCTCGAGGTGGGTATGAATATTTCATCTCTTTCATAGATAATTATTCAAGGTATGGACATCTTTACTAAATGCAACGTAAGTTTGAAGCTTTCGACAAGTTCAAGGAGAATTTAACTGAAGTTGAAAACTTGTTAGGTAAGAAGATAAAAACACTACGATCTGATCGTGGTGGAGAGTATATGGACCTCCAATTCCAAAACTATATGATAGAACATGGAATTACATCCTAAAAATCAGCCCTAGGTACACCTCAACAATTTGGTGTATCAGAAAGGAGAAATAGAATCCCGTTGGACATATTTTGGTCTATGATGAGTTATGCTCATCTTTCAGACTAATTTTGAGGATTTGCAGTGGAGACTACATGTTACATTTTGAACAACGTTCCCTCGAGAAGTGTTTCTAAAACACCTTTTGAGCTGTGGAGAGGCCGTAAAGGTAGTTTACACCACTTCAGGATTTAGGGATGTCCAGCCCATGTGCTAGTGGCTAACCCAAAGAAGTTGGAATGACATTCGAAAGTTTTCCTCTTTGTAGGCTACCCTTGGGAAACATAGGGTGGATACTTTTATGATCTGAGTGAGAACAAAGTGTTTGTGTCGACAAACGCTATCTTCTTGGAAGAAGACCACATCAGAGATCATAAACCACGAAGTAAGCTTGTTTTACAAGAGACTTCTAATGAGACTACTGAGGGTTCAACAAGAGTTGGTGAATATGCCGATAGATCAACAAGAGTTGTTGATATTGTTCTCTAGTCAACCATCTCAAGAGTTGATACTGCCTCGACGTAGTGGGAGGGTTATGAACCCACCAAAATGCTACATGGTTTTGACGGAGGCCTAGAACATCATTTCTAATGATGGGGTCGAGGATCCATTGTCTTTTAAGCAAGCAATGGAGGATGTGTTGACAAAGATGAGTGGATTAAAGCCATGAACAAGGAAATTGAGTCTACGTACTTGAATAATGTCTTGGAACTTGGGGATCAGCCTGATGAGGTAAACTCTATAGGGTATAAGTGGATCTACAAGTGAAAACGAGGTGTAGATGAAAAAGTGCAAACCTTTAAGGCTAGACTTGTGGCAAAGGGTTATACCCAGGTCGAGGGAATGGACTATGAGGAAACTTTCTCACCTATTGTCATGTTGAAATCTATCGGGATACTTTTGTCCATAGCCACATTTAATGATTATGAGATATAGAAAATAGACGTAAGGACTACCTTTATTAATGGTAATCTTGAGAAGACCATCTACATGGCTCAACTAGAGGGGTTTATAATTTCAGATCAAGAGCAAAAATTTTGCAAGATTAATAGGTCCATTTAGATTTGACAGTGCGATCAAATCATTTGGCTTTGATCAGAATGTTGATGAGCCTTATGTTTACAAGAAAACCATCAATAGCTCAATAGCTTTCCTTGTATTGTATGTGGATGATATCCTACTCAATGGGAATGATGTAGGCTTTCTAACTGACATTAAAAAGTGGCTAGCCACCCAATTCCAAATGAAAGATTTGAGAGAGACGCAATATGCTCTAGGGATCCAGATCATTCGAAATTGTAAGAACAAGAGGTTAGCCTTTTCTCAAGCATCATACATTGATCAAATGTTGATCAGGTACAGGATGCAGAATTCAAAGAGGGGTTTGTTACTCTTCAGGCATGGAATTTTTTTGTCTAAGGATCAATGTCCTAAGACACCTCAAGAGTTTGAGGAGATGAGACAGATTCTCAATGCTTCTGCTGTTGGAAGCTTAATGTATGAAATCTTATGTACCAGACCTGACATTTGCTATTCAATAGGGATTGTCAGTTGCTATCAGTCCAATCCAGGATTAGATCATTGGACACCAATCAAGATGATCCTAAAGTATCTTCAGAGAACGAGAGACTACATGCTCGTGTATGGAGATAAAGATTTGATCCTTACAGGATACATAGACTCTTACTTTTAGACTGATAGAGATTCTTGTAAATAGAATAAGGGTCAGTGTTCACTCTGAATGGAAGGGCTGTATTTGGAAAGGCATCAAGCAAGGATGCATCTCGGGCTCCACTATGGAAGCCGAATACGTAGTTGCTTGTGATGTAGCTAAGGAGGCTGTTTTCTTGAGGAAATTCCTTACAGATTTAGAATTTGTTCCAAATATGTCTTTGCTGATCACTCTTTATTGTGATAACAACGGGGTTGTGTCAAATTCAAAGGAAGCTCAGAGTTATCGTAGAGGCAAGCATATAGAACAAAAATATCATTTGATCAGGGAAATTGTGCATCGCGGTGATGTGATAGTCACGAAGATCGCATCGGAGCACAACGTTGTTAGTCAATTTACAAAGGCTCTCACAGTTAAAGTGTTTGAGAGCCATCTGGAGAGTCTGGGTCTACGGGACATGAGGCATCTTGTCTAGGGCAAGTGGGAGATGATATTGGGGTATAGAGTATGCCCTAGTTTATTGTATATTGTACTTGTTTTCTCTTGTATTGTACATTAGTCTCCCGAGGCATTAGGACAAGTGTGATATTGTTGGTATTGGTGTCCTAATTCTCCTGGAGTCTCGTAGTATCTTTATACACATTGTTATGAATAAAATAAGTGTTCTTTTATTTTTCATTTACTCATATCCAATATAGAAAGATTCATGTTATTGTATGTAAACTTAAGCATGTATATGAGATATACAAGTGGATCATGCCTAAGTAATAACCTAAAAGGTTTGTTGTATAAGGATAAAGGAGAGATACCTTATCTTGGTGATACTACGGATACGACCCACATTATAGAGGTTTACAAGTGTTGTGAACTACTACAAATGGTCTAATCCTTACCATTCAGGTGGAGACATGCGAGCGGGGGTATAAGACCGACCACGAGATGATTCATCTCTGTAGAAGACACCATTGATAATTGAGACTTACATCTCACCTAAACGACCATAGGTGACATGACCTTAATCTTGACTTTTTGGGAACTCCTGCCTTTGAAGATAGTCCTTTGATTAGTGTAAACCCCGAACTTAGGTTCCTTAGATAAGCATGTTTAGCCAAAGGGATGTTATATTACATATTTATTAAGTAGAAATTCATGTTGTTTATAGGAATTATGAAGGAAGGAAAGGAAAACATATTTAATGAAGAAACTCAATCATTGTCTGGCTGGAGGCACTAAGAGAGGGGTGACGTGGCAATCTACTCCTTGAATTCAAGAAGTAGCAGAAAGATTAAAACGGAAGTGAAACTTCAAAAGCATGGTTTTGGCAATTGACAAAGAAAATCTAGCGAATACAGTGCCATTTGAAAGCTGGGAGAATCTAGTCTTCAAGGTTGTCCTGCTTGAGAAAGATTGTAAGAGGAGAAGAACAAAAGAGGAGAATTTACAGAAAAGGCAGAACCATGGATTAATCAGGTCCTGAGGTGAAGTTTGGAAGTTCTAAGCCAAACTATAAGGAATTCTCTTTTCTCAGGTAGCGGTCAGTTTCCTCAAGGTTGATCCTGCTGCTGCTTGCCACCAAAAGACTCGGTTTATTAAGAGGATTTAGGTTGATGATCTATTTATGTACACATGTTTTGGAGAGGGACTAGGGCTTCTTTAGGAATGCGAGCCATCTAGCATGTATGCACCTAGTATAGATAGGTTGGTTGAACCTATGCCTGAAGAATTATTTATCTCTACCCTTTTGGGAGATGTGATAGTAGTAGATAGATGCTATAATCGTTGTGAGGTACTAATCAATGGTCAGAACTTCTATGTTGATTTACTTCCTTTAGAACTGTTAGAGTTTGATGCCATTCTGGGAATGGATTTTCTAAGTAAGTATCATGCTTTAGTAGACTGTTACAAGAAGGAGGTGGTGCTAAAAAAATCAAATGGCCAGGATGCAATGCTGACAGGAAGCAAACGATTAGTCGCAGGGAATTTGATATCAGTAGTGAAAGCTCGGAAGTTGTTGAGCAAGGGATGTAAAGCCTACTTAGCTAATGTGATGGTTACTCAAGGGAAAGAACTGAACCCAAAAGATGTCCTAGTGGTAAATGAATTTTGGGATGTATTTCCTGAAGAACTATTGGGATTACCACCCGACAGGGAGGTGGAGTTTACTATTGACTTAGTTCCAGGAACAACTCCTATATCGCAGGCACCGTATAGAATGGTGTCGACTGAGTTGAAAGAATTAAAGGTTCAGCTACAAGAGTTAATTGACAAGGATACATTCGACCTAGTGTATCGCCCTGGGGAGCTCCGGTATTGTCTGTGAGGAAGAAAGACAATACACTTAAATTGTGTATCGACTATAGGCAGCTGAATAAGGTAACAATTAAGAATAAATACCCATTACCACGCATTGATGATTTGTTTGATCAGGTAAGAGGAGCCACGTTGTTTTCAAAGATAGACCTGAGATCGGGTTATCATCAACTGAAAGTGAGAGAAGCCGATATTCCTAAAATCGCATTTAGAACGAGATATCGACATGATGAATTCTTGGTAATGCCATTTGGATTGACAAATGCCCCTGTGGTATTCATGGATCTCATGAACAAGATATTTCATCCCTACTTGGACCAGTTTGTGATAGTATTCATTGATGATGTACTGGTGTATTCTGGTAGTAAGGAGGATGATATTACCCACCTAAGGATAGTATTGCAGATGTTGCGAGATAGGCAGTTGTATGCTAAATTTAGTAATTGAGATTTTTGGTTAGATCAGGTAGCATTTCTTGGTCATGTTGTTTCAGTAGAGGGCATTAGTGTAGATACCCAGGAGACGGAAGCAATAGTTAATTGAAAACGACCCATGACTGTTTCAGAAATACGTAGTTTCCTAGGTTTGACAGGTTATTATCAAAGATTTGTGGAGGGTTTCTCTAAGATAGCCCTTCCTTGACAAACCTGACCAAGAAAGGCATGAGGTTTGAATGGTCGTTGAAGTGTGAACATAGTTTCCAGGAGCTGAAACGGAGACTAGTATCAGCACCAGTGCTTACCTTGCCTATTCCAGGTAAGGAATTTGAGATTTATTGTGATGCATCCCAAATTTGAGATTTATTGTGACACATCCCGACAAGGATTGGGATGTGTTTGATGTAGGATGGAAAGGTGATTGCATATGCCTCTCGTCAACTTAAAAAACATGAGGGCATTTATCCCACGCATGATCTGGAGTTGGCAGCAGTTGTTTTGGCTCTAAAGTTGTAGAGACATTACCTATTTGGAGAGCGCTGCAGGATACTTACAGATCACAAAAGCTTAAAATATATCTTTGATCAAAAGGAATTGAATCTAAGACAACGAAGATGGATTGAATTGATTAAAGATTACGACTGTTCCATTGAGTACCACCCTGGTAAGGCTAATGTTGTGGCAGATGCACTAAGTAGGAAATCCTCGGGACCCAAGCTATTATTGGTTCAATAAGAGGAATTCTATTGTAGGAGTTTAGGAATTCCAGAACCGCCTTATCAGTGGAAGCGTTAGGAGGAATTATAGCTACTTTTCAGATAAGGCCGAGCTTAGTAGAAAACCTTAAGCAGGATCAGTTGGAATACCCTGATCTTTAGAAGATTGCTGATGATGAAAGTAAGGGCATCAGGGTTGACTTTCAATTAGGAGCAGACAATGTGTTAGAAAAGGAGGGGAGAATGTGTGTGCCTAACAAGCTACAACTTAAACAAGCCATTCTAGAGGAAGCACATAGTTCCACCTATACTATGCATCTAGGTAGCCTCAAGATGTATAGAACTTTGAAGAAATTTTACTGGTGGCTGGGATGAAGAGAGACATAGCAGAATATGTGGACCGATGTATAATTTGTCAACAAGTAAAACTTGAGAGACAAAGACCAGCAGGATTACTCAATCCACTTCCAGTGCCTGAGTGGAAGTGGGAGCATGTGACAATGGACTTTCTATTTGGATTGCCTAAGACACCCTCAGGATTTAACGGCATTTGAGTAATAGTCGATAGACTAACTAAGACGGCCAAGTTCAAACCAGTAAAAGTTACTTTTACACTAGACTGTCTAGCTAAAATTTATGTGGATAGGATAATCAGTCAATATGGAGCCCAGTGTCGATAGTGTCGGATCAGGACTCGAGATTCACTTCAAAATTTTGGCCTAGTTTACAAAAGGCTATGGGCACTAAATTTCATTTCAGTACGGCTTTTCATCCGCAAACAGATGGACAGTCGGAAAGAACTATACAAACACTGGAAGACATGTTAAGAGCTTGTGTACTATAGTTCAAAGGAATTTGGGATACATATCTACCGTTGATTAAATTCGTCTACAACAATAGCTACCATTCTAGTATCGGAATGGCTCCCTATGAAGCATTGTACGACCGACCTTGCAGGACTTTGGTTCAATAGACAACAGAGAAAGTGAAACTCATCAGGGATAATCTTAAGGCGGCTCGCGATAGACAGAAGAGCTACACCGATAAACGAAGAAGAGAGCTAGAATTTGAAGTTAGAGAATGGGTATTTCTTCAGCTATTTCCATGGAAAGAAATTCTCCGGTTTGGGAGAAAAGGGAATTAAGACCACGATACATCGAACCATATGAAATTGTGGAACGAGTTGGTTCAACAGCTTATAGGTTGCAGTTATCGATGGAGGTAGCTCGTATTCACGACATATTTCATGTGTCAATGCTAAGGAAATACATGCCTGATCCTATTCACATACTAGCAACACGACCGGTACAGCTCAAAAAAGATTTATCTTACGAGGAAGAGGCCATCAAGATTTTGGATAGGAAAGATCAGGTATTCAGAATTAAGACGATTCCTTTGGTGAAGGTGTTATGGCGTAATCGTGGGATCGAGGAAGCAACCTGGGAACCTGAAAAGCAAATGAGGAAGAGATACCCTCAACTTTTCAAATGACATATCAGGTAAATTTCAAAAGCATGGTTTCGGCAATTGACAAGAGAAAATCTAGCGAATTCGGTGCCATTTGAAAGCTGGGAGAATCTAGTTTTCAAGGTTGTCCTACTAGAGAAAGATTGCAAGAGGAGAAGAATAAAAGAGAAGAATTTGTAGAAAAGGTAGAACCACAGATTATTCAGGGCCTGAGCTGAATTTTGGAAGTTCCAAACCAAACTATAAGGAATTCTCTTTTCTCAGGTAGCAGTCAGTTTCCTCTCGGCTTATTAAGAGGATTTAGGTTGATGATCTGTTTATGTACACATGTTTTGGAGAGGGACTAGGGCTTCTTTAGGAATGCTTGAGCCATCTGGGAATATTTTTTTTTTTTCGTTTTCAGTAAATGTAATGTCTTGGTTGTATGCATGTGTTCATGTAATTTTTGTAGAACCCTAAGGGAGGTTTGCTGTATGTGTATATTACTAGTGTTTGTAACAGGTTGGTATTTAGATTAAAAGGTTTGGTGGTGGCTGCTGACAGTAAGGGCTAGTAACTACCACGGTCATATCCTTTTCCAGAATAAAAGGGTAATATGGGAGGGGATGTGATAATTAGTATGGGTGAGAGTGGCCAGATTGCCAACTCAATAAGCCTTATCTTTTTTGGGATTTGTCTGGTTCAGAAGATGGGAACTCAATTACACAAGAAGAAATTCACTCCTTTGCTAAAGCAGGGTAAGTAGATAGATTTCTTCCTAAAGGGCTGATTCCGGGTATTGAACATAGTGGCCACATCCTTTCTTTGGAAGAGAGGACCAAGTTATAGTAGAACTATGACTTATGTGAAGGAACTCTTATTCAAGAGTACCTATGAGCGAAAGTGGATCTTTTCCAATTCATTGTGATAGAATTACTACATATACATTCAAACATACTAATATGCATTCATAATACTAAAGAGATCAAGAGGTCATACTAGATGAAGATTTCTTCTTCACAGCGAGCCTAAAACCCAACCATCTTCCTCGAAAAATTACCACTCGAACAGGAGGAAACGAATATAACACCACCACTTAGAGCCCTTAGTATTCTTGGAGTGAGAATCCAAAGTGTGGGCTTTGTTCGGATTTGGTAAAGGGGAGGAGGAAGAGAGACCGTACTCAATGATCAAGCAAGTGGGAGATGAGGTCTCTATCGCATAGACAAGATGCTTGATCGTTTAGGTGAAGTATACGATCGTGTAGAAAAAAGTAAGCGATCGTCTAGGAAAGGATAAGCGATCGTTTAAACGATCGTGTAGGAAAGGGTAAGCGATCGTTTAAACGATCGTGTAGGAAAGGGTAAGCGATCGTTTAAACGATCGTGTAGGAAAAGAATAAGCGATCGTCTAAATGATCATGTAGGAAAAGAATAAGCGATCGTCTAAACGATCATTTAGGAAAAGTTAAGTGATCGTCTATACGATCGTTTAGTAAATATCAGGAGTTAAACGATTGCTTAGGAAAAGGTAAACGATCGTTTAGTTAATAGCGCGCGAAGGTGTAACCGGTAAGCGATCGCTTAGAAATATCGTATATGTAAGCGATCGTGCAGGCACTATCGTATAGGCACTGATTTTCTAAGCGATGACACTCTCTTTAACACAATGTCTGCACATCTCATGCTTAACATACCGTCAGCTATTTATGCATCTCAACGTGATCTTTCAATACACTCATTCGTTATTAGAACAGAAGAGACATAGTCCCATTTCCTTTATAACTGTCCAATGAATGTGATCTCATCATATTCATAACATATAAATTAATATCATATATTAATTAAAATATTATTCTCTACTAGATATAAATCATATTTATATCCAATTTCCTCCAAATTAATGTATCTCATACATAAAGTTAATTATATCTTATTTAATTAACTCATTCAATTATATCATATATAATCGAACTTTCTCTTGTCAATTTGAACATTTCAAACTGACCCAAAAACTGACTCTCAACTTCTATCCAAGCTACCAAAGGGACCTTATGGACCTATGGCTCGAAGCTCCAATGGTACGTGAATAGCTGACTAAACTCTTTAGTCACGATATCCACCATCCGTTAACTGCCAGACATTCCACTAAAGACCAACAGTTGAACTATTCTTGCCATAGATATATTTCTATGGCCATTGGATATAACCAATCATCAGTATGATTACCCTTCATGGATGGTTGTAATTACAGCAGACCAATTTATCATTTTGCCCCTGTAATTACATCTTCCTCCTTAAGTACCACCAATCCCTGTAATGAACAATACAACATAGTCCTACTATATGTGAACACCTCTCGGGCCATGAGAATGTGCATGGGGCCACATCGTTTAAGCCCCGGGATCAGCCTTTAAGAAAGCAATCTTTCTACTTACCCCTATTTTGAGGAAGGAGTGAACTATATCTTGTGAAGCTGAGTTCCTAACTCCCAAATCAGACGAATCCCCAAAATGGTAGGTCTGAGTTGGCGCTCTGGCCACTCGCACCCATGCGAATCAAAGGACCACCCTCAATGGAAGAAGTTCCCAACTCACTCAGGATTGAGGTCATGTTACCTATAGTCATCCTAGTAAAGTGAAGTCTCAATCACGAACGGAGTTATATGACAAGACATTAACACTGCGAGGTCAGGTCTTATACAAACTCTTTGTATAGGACGCCCCCACTCGCATGTTCACTACACGAATGATAAGGATCAGACCATCTTTGACAAGTCACAACATTTGTAACAATTCCACAAAGCTGGCCGCGTTCGTAGTGTTACCAGGATAAGGTTTCCCTCCTATATCCATATACAAGAGACTATTTTGATTGTCAGTTAAGACATAATCCACTTGTATGTCACTACATACATTCTTAAGTTACATAAAGACAACAAGGGATATTAAGTTTATTGGTTTGTGGTAAAATAAAAAACATCTAAATGTCAAAGTCAAGAGGTGAAGTAAATATCATATATATTATGCATCACAAGTACAAACTACAGGACACGAGACTTTAGGGCATAAACCCCAACAATCTCCCACTTGTCTTAGAGCGAAGTGGGAAGTACAAGTAAACAGGTACACAAAAATAAACTAGGGCATAAAAACCAGTGCAACAAAATCTCCCACTTGCCCTAGTCCAGCCGCAGGCAGTCCACTAGACCCATGCTCTAAAGGTGACCATCAAACACTATAGCCGTGAAAGCCTTCGTAAATGGATCGGCAACATTATGCTCCGAGGCGATCTTAGTGACGATCACATCTCCTCTATGCACTATATCGCGGATCAGATGATACTTCCACTCTATGTATTTTCCGCGCCTATGACTCCTGGGCTCTTTGGAGTTTGCCACATCACCACTATTGCCACAATAGAGGGTGATGGGCCTATACATATCTGGAACAACTGCCAGCTCTGTCAAGAACCTTCTGAGCCTGATGACCTATTTAGCAGCTTTACAAGCTGCGATGTACTCGACCATCATCATGGAGTTGGCGATGCACCCTTGCTTAGTACTTCGCCACACTACAGCTTCTTCATTAAGAGTAAATACTGACCCTGACTTTCAAGAGTCCTTATCAGTCTGAAAGTCAAAATCTGTGTATCCTGTAAGGGTCAAATCCCTCGACCCATACATGAGCATGTAGTCCCTCGTTATCCGAAGATACTTGAGGATGTTTTTAACTACAATCCAGTGACCCTGGCCTAGGTTAGACTGATACCTACTGACTATTCCCACAGCATAGTAGATGTCTAACCTAGTGCAGAGCATCGCATACATTAAACTGACAACGACAGATGCATATAGGACCTGTCTCATGTTCCCAACCTCTTGAGGCGTCGTAGGACACGTGTCCTTAGACAAAGTGATTCCATGCCTAAATGTTAGTAGGCCCTTTTTGTTGTTCTGCATTGAGTACTTGAGTAAGATTTTGTCAACATATGATGCCTGAGACAGCGCTAGCACTTTGTTCTTACGATCCCAAAAGATCTGTGTATAAAAAAAAAAACTGAGCCTCTACCAAATCTTTCATTTGGAATTGCGTCGCAAGCCAGTTCTTAACTGAAATCAGTAGACTTACATCATTCCAAATGAAAAGTATATCGTCTACATGCAATACTAAGAAAGCTACTGAAATGTTGACTATTTTCTTGTAAACACAAGGTTCATCGACGTTTTGGTCAAAGCCTTACGATTTGATCGCAACATCAAACTAAATATTCCAAGATCGAGACGTCTGCTTCAGCCCATAAATGGATCGATTCAGTTTGCGAACTTTTTGCTCTTAACCTTGGTCAATGAATCCTTCGGGTTGCACCATGTAAATGGTCTCCTCAAGATTGCCATTCAGAAAAGTCATCTTGACGTCCATTTGCCAAAACTCATAATTATAATAAGCTTTAATGAACAGGAGGATGCAGATAAACTTTAACATGCCAACAAGTGAGAAAGTCTCCTCATAGTCTACTCCCTCCACCTGTGTATAATCCTTTGCCACAAGTCGAGCCTTGAAGGTTTGCACCTTCCCATCAGCACCCCGTTTGCGCTTGTAGATCCATTTACAACCTAGAGGTCTTACCCGATCAGGCTGATCTACAAGATCCCATACCGAGTTGAAGTACATCGACTCTATCTCAAGATTCATGGCTTTGACTCATTCATCCCAGTCAACATCCTCCATTGCATTTTTATAGGACAATGGATCCTCAATGTCGCCATTTATCACCATAGTTAGGATTTTAGTGAAACCCAGATAGCGATTAGGTGGGTTCATATCCCTCCCACTGCGTCAAGGTTCCCTCAACTCTTGAGGTGGAACCGACCTACAAGATGAACTATCATGAACAACTCTAGTTGATGAAGTAGGTCCTTCAACCACTCTTGTTAAAGTTTCAGTAGTTTCTTTGGAAAACTCACTTAACATGACTTTACTACGTGGACTGTGCTCCCTGATATGATCCTCCTTCAGGAAAGTAGCGTTCATGGAAACAAACACCTTGTTTTCGGACGGATCATAAAAGTAACCTCCTCGTGTATGTTTGGGGTAGCCTACAAAGAGGCACAATCTCGATCGTGATTCCAACTTCTTAGGATTTTCTTCAAGTATATGTGTTGGATGTAAACTAGCTCTACGCTCGTTCCACAACTCCATAGGTGTTCTTGCAACACTTTTAGAAGGAACACAGTTGAGAATGTATATTGCAATCTCCACCGCGAAACCCCAAAACGAGTCTGGTAAGGAAGCTAACTCATTATCGAATGAACCATGTCCAACAATGTTCTGTTTTTTCTCTCTACTACACCATTTTGCTGAGGTGTACCTGGTGCTGAGAGTTGGGAAATGATTCCATGTTCTAATAAACAGTCCTGGAACACAGAATCAAGAAACTCTCCACCTCGATCTGATTGAAGTGTTTTTATTCTTCTATCCAAAGCATTCTCAACTTCAATAATTTGAACTTTTCAAAAGATTCAAACTTTCATTGCATCAGATAGACATACCCATATCATGAGTAATCATCATTAAACTGATAAAGTTCTCATAGCCTCCTCGAGCTCGTACATTCATAGGACCACAAAGGTCAGAATGTACTGATTCAAGAGGCTCTTTGGCTAGATAACCTTTTCCAGTAATAGGTCTTTTAGTCATCTTACTTTCAAGACAGAATTCACACACTGGTAAAGAATTTTTCTTTAACTTGCTTAGAATGCCATTTTTCACCAATCTCTCAATTCTATTGAGATTGATATGCCCTAATCGAAGGTGCCAAAGTTGGGCATTTTCTTGTGGAGAAACTCGTTGTCTTTAGATTGAGTTATGACAGATTTAAACATCTCTATGTTATGGAGGGAAAGGCTAAAGGTCTTAACACATACAAGTTATTTTCCAGTTTTGCTGTACAAATTTGAACACCATCCTTATGAATAAACGCTTTATTCCATTTAAAAGAAAGTGTATAATTGTATTGTAACAGACACTTTACAGAAATAAGGTTCCTTTTTAGTTCAGGAACTACAAAGACATCTTTTAATATAAGAAACCTATTCTATAAAGTTAACTGTGAAGGAAATCGGATTTCGAGATTTCCATGGGCTGTGGAAATAAAATTTTTCCAAATCACAATTATGAATGAACATAACATTTACAGTCGACTTCTAACAAGCAGTTATACAAATAATACAAAAATTACAGCATGAAAACTCAAATTCACAAAAAGAAAACTCTACGAAAAATTGAAGATACGTCTCCACGCTCCTTTACGCATGACCGCTTGAATAACAACAACCTCGAACGCTTGATCTACACGACCGCAACATAGCACGAACACTTTGCATACGTCGTCAACAAATGCCTCAGTCACGAACTCCTTAGAAATAGCACGAATGGCCTCCACAAAACCTCCAGATTTCTTCTTCACAGCGAGCCTAAAACCCAACCGTCTACCTCGAACAATCACGACTCGAACAAAGGAAACGGATATGACACCACCACTCAGAGCCATTAGTATTATTGGAGTGAGAATCCAAAGTCGGGCTTTGTTCGGATTTGGTAGAGTGAAGGAGGGAGAGAGACCATATTCAATGATGAAGCGAGTGGGAGATGAGGTCGTCTATCGCATAGACAATATGCTCGATTGTTTAGATGAATTATACGATCATGTAGGAAAAAGTAAGCGATCGCCTAATGATCGTGTAGGGAAGGATAAGTGATCGTCTAAACGATCGTGTAGAAAAAGGGTGAATGATCGTCTAAATGATCGCGTAGAAAAAACTAAGCGATCGTCTATACGATCGTTTAGTAAATATCGAGAGCTAAATGATCACTTAGGAAAAAGTAAACGATCGTTTAGTTAATAGCACGTGAAGGTCTACTTGGTAAGCGATCGTTTAACAATATCGTATATGTAAGCGATCGTGCAGGCACTGATTTTCTAAGCGATGACACTCTCTTTAACACAATGTATGCACATCTCATGCTTAACATACCGTCAGCTATTTATGCATCTCAATGTGATCTTTCAATACACTCATCCGTTATTAGAACAGAAGAGACGCAGTCCCATTTCCTTTATAACTGTCCAATGAATGTGATCTCATCATATTCATAACATATAAATTAATATCATATATTAATTAAAATATTATTCTCTACTAGATATAAATCATATTTATATCCAATTTCCTCCAAATTAATGTATCTCATACATAAAGTTAATTATATCTTATTTAATTAACTTGTTCAATTATATCATATATAATTGAACTTCCTCTTGTCAATTTGAACATTTCAAACTGACCCAAAAACTGACTCTCAACTTGTGTCCAAGCTACCAAGGGGACCTTATGGACCTATGGCTCGAAGCTCCAACGGTACTGAATAGCTGACTAAACTCTTTAGTCACGATCTCCACCGTCCATTAACTGCCAGGCATTCCACTAAAGACCAACAGTTGAACTCTTCTTTCCATAGATTTATTTCTATGTCCATTTGATATAACATATCATCAGTACGATGACCCTTCACAGATGCTCGTAATTACAACAGGCCAATTGACCTTTTTGCCCTGGTAATTATGTCTTCCTCTTTAAGTACCATTGATCCCTCTAATGAACAATACAACATAGTCCTACTATGTGTGAATGCCTCTCAGGCCATGAGAAGGTGTATGGCACCATATCATTCAAGCCTCAGGATTAGCCCTTAAGAGTGTAATCTATCTACTTACCCCAACATTGGGGAAGGAGTGAACTTCTTCTTGTGAAGCTGAGTTCCCAGCTCCTAAATAAAACGAATCCTTAAAATGGTAGGTTTGAGTCGGTGTTCTTGCCATTTGCACATATGCAAATCAAAGGACCGCACTCAATGGCAGGAGTTCCCAACTCACTCAGGATTAAGGTCATGTTACCTATGTTCATCCTAGTGAAGTGAAGTCTCAGTCATGAACGGAGTTATATGACAAGACATTAACACTGCGAGGTCGAGTCTTATACAAACTCTTTGTATAGGATGCCCCCATTCGCATGTCCACTACACGAATGATAAGGATCAGACCATCTGTGAAAAGTCACAACATTTGTAACAATTCCACAAAGCGGGCCGCGTTCGTAGTATTTCCAGGATAAGGTTTCCCTTCTATATCCATATACTAGAGACTATTTTGGTTGTCAATTAAGACATAATCCACTTGTATGTCACTACATACATGCTTAAGTTACATAAAGACAACCACAGATATTAAGTTTATTGGTTTATGGTAAAATAAAAAACATCTAGATGTGAAAAGTCAAGAGGTGAAGTAAATATGATATATATTATACATCACCAGTGTTCGTACAATGTTCACTAGAAGAATTTCGGGCTAAACCGACATTACAAGGCTTTAATGTAGGTTGACAACCAACAATAAAGATAGTGTTATTAAAGCCCTTTAATGTCGATTGTCTTTAATGTCGGTTTACACTGTCTTTAATGTTCATTGCAACTGACATTAAAGCCTTTTAATGTCAGTTGACATTAAAGCCCTTTAATGTCGGTTGCAACTGAAATTAAAGCCCTTTAATGAAATTTGCAACCAATAATAAAGCCCTTTAATGTCAGTTGCAACTTAAGCCCAAGAATCAAATGAAGCCCTTTAAACCGATATTGAAGACCAGAACCTGTCCTATCTTTTTTTTTTCAATTTTGTTGCCAAATCCATTTTTTCGATGAAAAAGTATAACATGACACATCATCATCGAACGCTGTGGCTATGACATATTCTTCATGTATGGATTGTAAATCTCTTACATTTAATCCGAAAATTCTGATATAAAATTATAATTTAAAAGGCCGTATAATAATTCAGGCCTTGAAAACCCAAATTACAAGTAATACAAACATTATGATTTTACAAACATTATGAGGTGTCCCTCTCCGCTCGGTAAGTATGGATGCCTTCATAATTCTTCTTGAACAGACTCCCCCAGCTTCAATAGTGTCATGTTATAGGCATCTTTGCCTGACTACTGTTGTTCAAAGGATCACAAACAGTAAAGGTTTAAGACAAAGGATTGAAAGTGAAAATGTGATCAGAATTCATATTCAACTAACCATGTTTGTTGGGAATGTGCATAAATGGTACATTCAAGGAAAAATTCCTGTAGTGAATATGTTGGATCTAGAGTTCCCAAAGAAAAAGCATAAAGAGGTTGTGATACCAAATCTTTACTCCTTTGTTACACCTGCAAAACAAGAAATCTAAATAGTTGAATAAATGCGAGAATCTTCTTTTTCAAGATCTTGAAGAAGAGAAGCTTGGTTACCTAGATATGAGATACGAAGACGATGGAAAGTTTTCAGCAGCATAACGATACTACCAATACAAAATTTATCTTGAACCTGCTTAAAGAAACATACTGCCAAAAATATTTCACAACCATTTGTTCTCAACAAAACTATCAAAATTCCCCAAAAAATAATGTTCAAGAACACATACATCAATAAGAAAATTTAGCTCGCAATGTACTTCAAATCTCAAAAGTTATACCAAAAACTACCATAGTGCATGAATAACCCACAAACTACCATAGTGCAACCCACAAATTCAAGCACCTTGAATCAAATCTAAACTACAAATAAATAGTACCCATGAGTCATAAACGGGTGTTACATTCTAATCCAATGTGGTCCAAAGAGAAATAAGTACACTATAAATTCTCAAACAAAAATTTTCCTATCATTAGAGTCACTTGAAAACACTTAGAAAATGTTCTTAAAACTGCAAGCATTCAAAAATGCACTTACCAGGAATAATTTTTATGTGAATCCCTTACTGTTGCAATAAATCCATCTCTTCCCCACCCCTTCCAAATACCTAAAAAACACACAAACAACATCATTAAAAGTATAGGGTAGAACGAACCTGGTGACACGTGCAGTAGAGACATGCGAACGATGACAATGCCTTCCATGTCACTTCCAAAGGTGTCTTAAGTATTGAAGAAGAAACAATAAAAAAATGACATTATTTTAGTAATCTTTCTTTCTAAGCTCACACACAAGAAGAAAAAATAAGAAATAGCCAATTTAAACATATTCTTCCAAGAAAAACAGATAGATCTCAAGAATTGATATCAATAGATGAGAGAATCTTCTTGTTCAAGATCTTGAAGAAGAGAAGCTTGGTTATCTAGATACGAGCTACGAAGACGATGGAAAATTTTTTGCAGCATAACGATGCTACCACAACAAAACCAAAAATTTACCAATGTGAAACCAGGAATTCCATTTTTCCTTTTAAGCAGGAAATAAAAGAGATTAACTAAGTATTAGTTAGATCCTAAGTTAAACAGTAGGAAAATTCTAAGTGTTTAAATAGGATTTGTTAATAGCTTTGGAAATAAGCTATAACTAGTGAAAATTTGGTTAAGTATAACCATGCGTTGGAAGCCAAGGGAAAAAAATGACTAAGTGTTTGATAATGCATTGGTGTGGTGCCATGCGTTAGCCATGAAGTTTTGAGAGGTTACTTGGGCATTGAAAGAGGCTGGAGTATGGCCGAGAGGAAAGGCTACATGGGGACAAGCATGTGGCAGCCTATGTTTGAGAGGTTAGTAGGGCATGCGGTGATGCTACGCGAAAGCATGCGACACGAGGGCATGCGGTGCGAGGGCATGCAGTGCGAAGGCATGTGATGCGAGGGCATGTAGTGTGAGGGCATGCGATGATGCTATGGATGCGATGATGCGATAGATGTGATGATGCTATGCATACGGCCGAAGGTATGCATTAGTGTCATACGGCAATGCTATGCGTCGGTGCTATGCGGCAACGCTATGCGTTGATACTATGCGGCAACGTTATGCTTGGTAGTATGCGGCAACAACATTAGGCGATGAACTATGTGGCGATAAGACGAGCCAGGATGGACGCATGTGCCAATTGGTGGTGTCCGGACATAGGAATGTTGCGGCAATTGGATAGGCGCATTTATGGCTAGATGACCGAATATGAAGTTGGATGAACACATATGAGGGTAGATGGATGAATTTAAGGACGTCATCCAAACACGTGGCTTGTTGGATAAATGCATATGAGGGTAGATAGACACATTAGGAGCCTCAACCTTTGAAGGAACCATGAACCCAGCAGATGCGGAAGCCTAGTTCGTGATGATAGAAAAATGTTTCAGGGTAATGCGATGCCCTAAAGATAGAAAGGTAGCACTAGCCACTTTTCTACTACAGAAAAGAGTTGAAAATTGGTGGCGCGTATTTGAAGATAGAAGAAGGAAAAGGGAGGAAGTTACCCGGGAAGAATTTGGAAGAGCCTTCCATGAAATTCTATCCTGAAACGTTTCGCAATGCAAAGCGAAATGAATTTCTTAAACTCGTACAAGGCTCACTATCAGTAGCCGAGTAGGAACTAAAATATACTTAACTTAGTAAATACGCCGCCAGTATAATATTAGATGAAACTAAAAGATGTAGGAGATTTGAGAAGGGGCTACGAGGTGAGATACGAACGCACATAACTACAAGCATTGATAGGCAGGAATTTCCAAAATTAGTAGAGACAACATTATGTGTGGAAGCTAGCCTAAGATCGCTAGCAAGTAAGACCAACTCCGGGAAGCATAAGACAACAAAAAAGCTTACTATAGAAGAAGTATACAAGCCTAACGAATCTGTAGCCAGCACCAAAGGCCATGGTGTTCAAATTGTAAGAGATATCACTTTGGGCGCTGCTATGGAGGGACAAACGTATGCTATAACTGCGGAGAAGTTGGTCATTAAAAACGGAACTACCCCTAGTTAGGAAAGGAGGACAAAGGCGAGAGAAAAACCCTCGAAGTGTAGATAGATGTGTACTATTTTCTATTTTAGATGTTGTATAAAATTACTCCTATGTAAATATGTTTTGCTTATGATTAATAAATATATTTTAACAAGGTATGTTTGTTTGATGAAATGATTGTTAGCTAGATGAGATCAAGTTAAGCAAGGAACCCATTATGCGATAGATGTGGGAAGTACCACCCCGGAGAATGTTTTAGGGGAACGGATAAATGCTATATCTGTAGATGCATAAGGCATAAAGGGAAACAGTGCTCAAAGTTTCAACGTTTCCTTAGTCATCGAGAACCAACCATTAATGCGACTAAAGACTACCCCTGCCATAGGTGTCATAAGAGTCATTGGAGAGACCAAGAGGGGAGAGAAGATTCGTTCTTAAAATGTGAACTAACCGGTCATCAATTTAAAAGCTGTCCAACCAATGATCCGGCCAGTAGCTTAGGGGAAAACCAAACTTGGAAGGATTACTGGTTTTAAAGAAAAGAGTACTTGCAAATGGAACCTATGTAAAGTTTAAACAAAACTTATGTAATTAAACAAAGTTGAAAAATGATGAGATAAATGAATAATAGATGTTTACAGTATTGCTTTAAATTTCGAGGACGAAATTTTCTTAAGGGGGGAGTAAATGTGAAACCTGGAATTCCATTTTCCCTTTTAAGCAGGAAATAAACGAGATTAACTAAGTATGAGTTAGATCCTAAGCTAAAGAGTAGGAAAATTCTAAGTGTTTAAATAGGATTTGTTAAATAGCTTTGGAAATAAGCCACAACTAGTGAAAATTTGGTTAAGTATAACCATGCGTTGGAAGCCAAGGGAAAAAAATGACTAAGTGTTTGACAATGTGTTGGTGTGGTGCCATGCGTTAGCCATGAAGTTTTGAGAGGTTACTTGGGCATTGAAAGAGGCTGGAGTATAGCCGAGAGGAAAGGCTATGCGGGGACAAGCATGCGACAGCCTATGTTTGAGAGGTTAGTAGGGCATGCGATGATGCTACACGAGGACATGCGGCGCGAGGGCATGCGGTGCAAGGGCATGCGACAATTCTACCCATGTGGTGATACTACGCATTCGGTGATGCGATGGATGTGACGATTCTACGCATGCGGCCAAAGGTATGCATTGGTGTCATACAGGGATGCTATGCATCTGTGCTATGCGGCAACACTATGCATTGATACTATGCGGTAATGTTATGCGTTGGTAATATGTGACAACAGCGTTAGGCGATGAACTATGCGGTGATAAGACGAGCTAGGATGGACGCATGTGCCAATTGGTGGTGTCCGGACATAGGAATGTTGCGACAATTGGATGGGCGCATTTGTGAATAGATGAATGCATATGAAGTTGGATGAATGCATATGAGGGTAGATGGACGCATTTAAGGAGTCATCTAGACATGTGGCTTGTTAGGAAGGAGTCTTAGGCCTTAAGTAAATGAGGTGGGTGCATGCGAAGACATGCAAAGTTAAGCCTTAAGTGATGGCTATGGAAGAGGAAGACACTTAAGGTTGCGTTGATATGGGGGATGCATTTATAGTGTATGGTGAAGGCACATCAAGCAGGAGGTGGAAGAGGTTAGAAGTTGGATGTGATTAATGGAAGAGGTGTCAGGCAAACAAGAAGGGTTAAACGCCTATAAAAGGGGCAGAACGCCTCACTTCAACCCACACATCTGTCAAGTACATAAAAACCACAAAGAAGAAAGAATAAGAGATATTCAAAGGAGGGAAGGCAGTGTCCGGGCGGAGGTACAAGCAAAGGTGCCGAAAGGATTAGGGTTGTACGGGTAGACGCATAGGCTAACTTCAAACAAGAAGCTTTTCCAAACTACTTGTGCAAATTAGGTGATTTTTGAACCAAAAGTTTCTAAATTAAGTGTAGTTTTAGTGTGAGGGTTTCCTTAACACTATTCTAATTCTAAGGCTATCAAATTCAAGGAAAACCGAGAGGTGCTGACCAGTAAGGAGACAGTCGGGCCAGGAGGAATAAACTTGAGATTTGGAACATTCGCCAAGGAATTTCACGGTGAAACTTTAAGGTATTATAGTTAAGACATTTTCACAGATTTTTTAACAGTGGAATGTCTTGAGATAAGGCCCGAAAGAGTGAGTAATCTAAGCTTAAATTTAAACCTGAAATAGGGTCCAGCGGAGGAACAAGGGAAACCGGGTGAACTGGGAAGAAAGATCTTAACATATCACTTTGAGTAGTTTATTTCTGTTACTCTTTTAAGCATATTTTGAAATGATATGCTATAATTTATATTATGAGATGAGTATGACGATGGGATGGTTAGGGGGTCTGTGGACCTAGAGCCCGAGCCCAAAATAAATCCTTATAGGATGGTCAGGGGACCAAGGAGTCTAGTTCTTGAGCCTATGGGATGAAAAAACCTTGAATGAGATGGTCAGAGGGCCGACGGGCCTAGCTTCAGAGCCTGTGAAAGAAAGAACTATGTGCACATAGGTTGATATTTTTAGATATGAAATGTTAACCATGTACCGTGTGTGTAGGTGGGTTTGTGAAAGCTTCATGGTATGGTGGAGGTTTACGTTGGAACCTCGTGATAATGCTTGTAAAAGACTTGTACTTGTGATACCACTCATTGAGCTTTGTAAATCTCATGGTTTGTTTTCTGTGTTTCTCTCACAGGTAGCAGAAGAGTCCAGGTTGCGACGTTGGTCAAGGTCTGCCACAAGTCTAGAAATAGTACTAAATGGGATTGGTAGTCGGGGTAGTGTCCTTCATGTAAATGTAACTTGAATTTGTAAACTAGTTTCTAATTAAAGCATGTAATATTTTCCCACTGTTGTGATAAGAAAGGTTATTAAAGGAAACTAGTAAGTTAACCAAAGTAGCATTAGTTAATATCATGCCTCTCCTTGGGCTCAGGGGTGCAGGCTCGGGCTGGGTGTGACAACCTTGAACCTGTTCAAAGAAACACACTCTCAATAATATTCCACAACCACTTGTTCTCAACAAAACTATCAGAATTCCCAAAAAATGAATATTCATGAACACATACATCAATAAGCAAATTTAGCTCACAATGTACTTCCACTCTCAAAATTTGTCACAAAAAGTACAATAATGATTTATAAAAACTCTCCTTGTAGGTTTCTTCAGACATGCAAACATAAACAACAATGTCTTACAAAAACTTAAATCTGATTACTCACTTGACTTCAAATCTCAAAAGTTGTCACATGGGCATTCAATCTTATACCTCTAGATTCATGGACTCAGTTCCTATCAATGAAAAGAAAAGCCAAAAAACAAAAACTCAGCAAAGTTCTGAATTCCATCAATCTAAACAAATATCACAATAAACCACAAAATCTACAGAATGTAGTGATTTCAAAAGCCAACAAATACAAGTAGTTAGCATAAGAATGAAGAACTCTTAACAACCATCTATCAAATAAGAAATGAGAACTCTATAGATTAATTTTGAGATATATTTCAAGACTCTTGTCCTTAGATTTAGACTCTTTCTATAAATACTTGAAGAAAAGCTAACAATGAATAAATACCTAAAAATGGAAACATATCACAAATCCAACATGTAGTTCCATGGAGCAATAAAAAAATCTAAACATCTAACAATAAATCAATAGACGAGATCCAACTATTAATTAAAGACTAAATGCCATAATTAAACTAAATGTCATCTCCACTAGGCACGATAGTGTTTCATATAGTTATAAACATTTGCATTATGCTGAAGGATTCTATCTAGACATTTTCATTTAATCTTCCTGCTAGCTTTCTAGCATCATCAATCTTACCTGCTTCACACAGTAAAGACACCATAGTCGTATAGCTAACCACGTCAGGTGAACAACCCTTACTTGACAATTCGACAAACAGCTTGTGTGCAGCATCATCACGATTATTCTTGCACAATGCCTTCAAAAGTATATTATATGTAAAGACATTAGGAATTAACCCATCTTTCTTCATATTAGTATACAACAAATTAATCATTTGAAACCTGTTTTCACTCAGCAATGCATCCAATAGATCATTTCTTGAGTTTTTGCAGTATAACCAGAGGGGAAGTTTTACTACTGTGGCAAAGGTCATAATTGCATACAACCAGATGAATTGTTCTGACGATAGACTTTCCGATAGTTTATCTTGAATTAGTTGTTCTACTGCTTGAAGCAATACCTAAAAACCTAAACAAGAAATCCATACCGTTTAGCTATTCCGCATTGTTAAAGGAACCCAAATCATATATAATCATGCTTTGCTACCAATAAAATTAATATGAAATTTTGACGTAACCAAGTTGATCCAACAATTAAAGATCCTAGAATACAGATATGAATACAAAATTGCAGACATGGTCTTTGCTAGTTACAAGACATTGATGTAATAACCATCAATAGTGGATGTCAATCTTTTCGCTTGTTATAATTGAGAAAGAGGCCTTCATTTCTAGCAAGAATATGAGGTAGATAGGAAATATAATTACTAGACTTTCCTACTCCTCGATCACGGCTCAAATGACTGAATGAGAAAATCAATGCACTTTCAAACTGGTTTACAAAACAAGAGCCATGACAGCAGGAAATACAATAATGCCTACTAGTTGTACCCTCAGCTTTCCAATCGGGTATTTATAAATATTTACTCGCTTCATATACAAGTGAATAAACCAAAGTATTCCGCCAGGCATGAGATCAAGTAAGGAATATAATGTTGATGCAACAATGGCTATGGATCCATTCCGAAAGGTAGCATAAATTTGCAAACTGTCACTAGAGAGTAAGTCCAAGGTTTGGAATAAGGGACCAGAACAAAGCCTTTAATAAACCACGAAACAAACTTGACATTTATTAGTTTACTAATCATTTGAAACCTCTTTTCACTCAGCAATGCATCCAAAAGATGAATGTATATCTTCATCGTCGGCTTGCACTCATTTTTATTTCCTTTTTTTTATGCAACAGACGAGATCCACCCATGAATGATAGTAGCTCAACACGGACGAAGATCCATGACAGACGTGGGTTGGCAGCAGCTGGCGAAGAACGAACCTGATGGCACGCACGGTAGAGACACGCGAACAACATATGAGATGTGGGCGACTGGGTGCGGCAGCGAACAGTGGATCCGGGCGACTGATGAAACGTGGGCGACTGATGAGACGCAGAGCAGATCTGGGCCAAGAATGGACCTGATGGTGTGCAGCAAATCCGGGAGATTGATGGGATGCATGTACGAACAAACCTACACGGAGGCTAGATCTACACCACGACAACCTCTTCACCCACGATCGATGGACGCATGGCAAGGGTTTGGAAGAGAAATGTGAGAAAGAAAAGGGTTTGAAAAGGGAAGTGGGAGAATGAGAGGAAAAAGAAAATAGGGGAAGAGTAAAGAGGGAAATGAAAAAAGATAGGGGGGAGGGTGGGGGGGAGGTGGGGGGAGGAATAGAAAGTGAGATAAATTAAGCAGATCTTTAATGCCGTTTAAAATCGACATTAAAGGTACCCCTACAATGTCGGTTTAAAACCGACATAAAAGATCCACTTTAAAAAAAACAAAACAAAACCGACATTATACATGTGAAACCCGGATTTCCATTTTTCCTACTTAAGCAGGTGATGAAGGGAATTAACTAATTGAAAATTAAATCCTATGTTGAAGTAAAGGAAATTTCTAAGTGTTGAAAAGATTTTCCTTGTGTAGTTTTGAGTTAATCCTTAAATGGTGAAATTTGGCTAACTGTAAAGTGAAAAAGGACCCATGCGTTAAGTGTTAGGAGACATTAATGCATAAGATGAAAAGGTAACCATGCGTTTGTAAGGTTGGACGCATGATTGGCCGAAATATTGGCAAGAGTCGCTCATGCGTTGGGTATGTATGAGCGAAAGCAAAGAAAGTGAGAGGCTAAACGCAAGGCACTGGGCAGACAATCGTGTAGCAAATGAGCAGTGCTACACGAAGAGGTAGACGATCGTTTAGTAAGTGAATAATGCTACACGATGAGGTAGACAATCGTGTAGGCAAGTGCTGGATGATCGTATAACAACGTGGGGAGCTACACAATGAGGTAGGTGATCGTGTAGGCGGGCGCTAGACGATCGTGTAGCAAAGCGGGGACCTACACGATGAGATAGGCGATATTGTAGGCGAGCGTTGGACGATCGGGCTATACGATAGACAAAGTACTGCATGATCAGTGTAAGCGCTAGACGATAGGCGTGGAAGCTATGCGATAGCGCTAAACGATAACACTAGACTATAGCGTTAAGCGTTAGATGATGACGTTAGGCGATGGCGCTACACGATGGGCGTGTGCGCTAGATGATAGCCTTGCTTCGCTAGACGATAAGGAATTAGCTCTAAACGATGGAGGTAAACAACGGTCACAGTAGCCAAGCGATAGGCTATAAGTGAGATTGTTGAAAGCGAGAGCAGTGAGATCGTTGAGAGTGAGATCAGCGAGATCGTTTAGAGCGAGATTGTTTGCTAAAAGACTGAGCTACACGATGGGCTGTTGGAGCTAGGCGATAGAAGCAGGAACTAAACGATGGGGGTAGTGATGAAGACTGCGTTATGCAAGATTAATGAGCTCATCAGGACAAATGGCTTTACCAACGAAAGTCTGAAACAAAGATAGTAGGAGTTGGATGAATTAAGTTTCATGCAAGGGAAGTATTATGCATGAGGAGGACAACTCAAGTAGGTATGTGGCATGGAAGTAGGTGAATGTCAAGGAAGTAGGTGGGGGCAAAATATGGTGCAAACACTTCAAGAGTAGGAGGTGTCTTGCAATGGAGGCTTGGTAATGATGAGAAGCATCATTTTCTTAAGCCTATAAATACCACCACAAGAGGAGGAGATGCTATCGAATAGGAAGAGTGTTTAAGAGTAGTTTCGGAGATAGGAGGAGATGCTATCGGACAGGAAGGTCTGGAAGTAGCATCAACTTGGAATGAAGATATCTCCCAGAATACTCGTGCATTTAAAGTGATTCCAAAGCCACCTGAGGGCTACGCGAGTCTAGTGCTCAGGGTATGGCTGCCGAAGAAGAAGCTCTAAGGAATCGTGTTGGAAAGTGAGGAAAAGGTAGGTCAAGTTGTCGGGTAAGCTTGGGTCAGACTTGATGTTTTGATGATTCCTACCAAATCACGAAAATTTCTGAGCTAAGATTTTTAGGTAAGCTTTTTCAGACATTTTAGAGCATATTTGTAGAAGGAAGTAACTCGAGATAAAGCCTAGAACTATGAATAATCTGAGCATTAAATTGAATCTGGAATTTAAGGTTCAAAAGAGTAGCCCGAGAATATCAAGGAACTTCTAAGAGAAAGATTCCTATCCTTACCAGGGTGAGTGGTAGTTTTCCTTAAGTCTTAAAGATTATATTTTAGAGTAAATTGCATATTCTTATGTTATGAATGAGTATCTACCATGAGAATGAGATTATGTGATCGAGATGGTCAGGGGGTCAATAGACCTAGTTCCTGAGCCTGAAAAGCAAAAACCTCACGGGATGGTCAGGGAACTGAGAGGTCTAGTTCATGAGCCTGTGGGAGGATCCTCGTATGAGATGGTCAGAGGGCCAATGGGCCGAGCTTTTGAGCCCATGAGCGGGGAGCTATGTGCACATAGGAGACATTGGGAACAAAAGGGAACTTAGCAGAGTAAACGTTCATGATTAGTATTAGTTAACTATCTACCGTGTGTGTAGGCAACGAATAGATTCATTTTAAGTTGTTATCAGTTTAGCTATCTACCATGCGTGTAGATAGAGTTAAGAGTAGACCCATTCGAAGCTGAGGTTTGAATGTAATCTCGAATTTATGATATGCTTGTTTTTATGAGTTGAAATAGACTCTAGAAGTTGCTTACCACTCACTGAGCTTTGTGAAGCTTATTCTTTTCATTCATGTTTTTCTTCCCGGTAGCGAAAGGTGAGAAGTTCAAGGATGCTGCTAAGGTCAAAGTCTGCCACAAGCCACAGTTACACTTTCGGGGGGTTTTACAGTTGTTGTTGTAAATATTATAGTTAAGTCTTGGAGTTGTATAAACATTACATTGTTGTAATAAAATGGGCCTACTTAATAAGTTGTGTTATCTCCTTGACGTAAAGTTTACTGATTGTAGTAAAGTGGTTCAGATGGACAGTAGGTATCACAAAAGGGTGGTATCTGTGGTCCCTCATGCCTCTCCTCGGGCTCAGGAGTGCGGGCTCAGGGAGGGGTGTTACAATACATCTGATTTCACTTTTTTCAACCCATATTAAAGCCCAAAATTCTTGTAGTGGTTGTTTACAAACTACAGGACACGAGACATTAGGACACAAACCTCAACATTAGAGGAATCAGCGGTACTTAAGGAGTTAGATGTAATTACAGCGGCAGAACGGTAAATTGGCCCAGCTGTACTTACGAGCGATCTATGAAGGGTTATCGCACTATTGATTGTTTGATATGGACACAGAAATATATCTGTAGTGAGAAGAGTACAACTGTCGGTATTTAGTGGAGTGCCCAGTAGTTAACGAAAGATGGATCCCATGACTAGAGAGTTTCTAGCTTCATAGACACCCTTCTGAAGCATGAAATTTATTCAAGGCATGTGATATTACTTAGAACTTGCTAATAGTAAAACAACTTTGGAACAAAATTTTTCCTTGGTTTGAAAATTGAGTATTTAACATATGAAATATTTTTTCATCAATCAACTTATACGGGAAAAATTTTGGAAAAAAAATTATATGGACAAAGAATATTCATTAAATATTCCAATGCAAGTTCGGTCATTGGATATAAAGAAAGATATATTTCGACCTCGAGAAGATAATGAAGAACTTTTTGATGTTGAAGTACCATATCTTAGTGAAATTGGGGCACTTATGTATATTGCTAATAATACAAGATCAGATATTGCATTTTTAGTAAAGAATTTACATATTTTAGTACAAAGACGTGTTAAAAGACCTAGAGTAGAAGCGTACTGTCAAATAATATATATGCTAGAGTTCTGGGGACACAATTTATTTGCCATTGTTTTTATTTATTTAATGAAAAAAACATTTGAAATTTTAGCTAGATTTTGTTTGTTCTTTCAATATAAGGCTCCTTACGTATATAGCAAAATGAGGCTAAAATATTGTAGAAAAGAAAAAAATTTACAACTAATGAGAAATATATCAAAATTTACCTTCAGCTCGTAGAAAATGTCTAAAAAGTTCATTAAATGCACAAAAAATATCAAAAGCCTCAAGTTTTCGATTTTAGTGATAGATTTTTATCCTTTCTATGAGATTAATGATAGACAGTGATAGATTTCTCTTACTATCTATCATAGATCTAATAGATAGTGACAGAAGTCTGTCACTCATATACTTATTTGATACTTTATTTATTTGAGACTTGTGTTTAATGATAAACTCATTTTTGTCTTTATATGTAGTCATCTTGGTAATTTGAGGTTAACAAGACAACCAAAATCTATAGTATGCTGATAGACCTTAAGAGATGTACTTATTTGATATTTTAATTGTACTCTTTTTCTCACAATTTATTGTTTCATATGTGTATTTGAGTTCTTAGCAGGTTTTTAAATATAAAGACAAGTTTTTTGAAAACCATTTTTTTTTTTAAGTTTTCACTCTGATTTTTAAAAGATTCCTAATATATAGAGAACGGAAATAAAAAAACAAAAAACTTTCCAAAATTACAACATTGGAAGGGAAGGAGTTTTGCATAAACTATTAGGCAATACATATTTCAATTGACCATGAAATTATTAACACGTGTCGCAAAAAGGAAAAAAACAGTTCTTTAATCCAATCGATGGACTCAATGGATCAAAGTAGAACAAAATTATTACATGAACATAAATTAAATACAACACGTTGTTTCTTCCCATTGATTTTTTCAACCTTTTCATATTGACCAATATTGCAACATAGATCTTGTCTTTGGTCTCATCCATAAATTGGAAATAAGCACGCCTCCAACTTCTCTTTAATATTAAAGGTCCAACAACTCCCCAAAATCCCAAAGCAAATCCAAGCATCACAATAATACAAAACCACATTTTCTCCAACTTATCTTCTTTATGACTATCACTATTAAAATTGTCGATTTCAATTGAAGGCTTGTCGGAATTTGTATCTGGGCATATAATAGTGAGTGTATCTCCACACAGATATGGATTACCTTCATAACTAGATGGATCATTCAAGGTTGAAAGATGACCTTCTCGAGGAATGCTTCTAGAGAAATTGTTGTTAGACAACTTCAACACGACTAGTGAACTTAAGCTTGACATGCTATTTGGAATTGACCCTGAGAGTTGATTGAAAGAGAGGTTAAGAGATTCTAATCTAGTGATCTTCCAAATTCCACAGGAATTGTCCCCGACAGATGATTATGCGACAAATTTATGTTGAACAAGTTTTCTACTGTGGCTATTTCACTTGGAATACTTTCATATAAGTTGTTAATTGAGAGGTCTACATTCACCATAGAATATAATTTTAAATATGAGTAGTTTCGACTACTTGATTTTGTGACTTGTCTAACATAGCTTACATAACAAATTGCAAATGAATCCTTTGAACTGTCGCATACCAAACCGGACTCAGTTAATTGGTTACTTTTGGTTGCACTGAGATTTGCCCAAATTGGTGGGATGTTTCCTTCTAATTTGTTATCTGCAAGAATCAAAATTTGTAAGTGAGGTAGTAGCAACAAAGACGAAGGAATAAATCCATTGAACTCATTTACTCGTAGATTCAAAATTTGCACTTTAAAGACTTGTACCCATCCATGAAGGAATACTATCAGAGAATTTGTTTCCTTCAAGATCCAAAATAGATAAGGATTTGCAACTTCTCATGGAAATTAATGGCTCTCCGTCAAGTTTATTGTTTGCCAAGTGCATTAGTTCAAGTCTAGAAAGATTCTCCAATGAATTGGAAAAAATTCCTGAAAACTTGTTCGACGATAAATCAAAATATGTCAAGTTTGGTGTCAACAAACAACCAGGAATTGTCCCTGACAATCTATTATTTGAAAGTCCCAAATATCTTAGATTCTTCCATCTACAAACAGATCGTGGCAAAGAACCATTGATATGCATGTTGGAAGCATACAATGCAAACATATTGGAAATCTGGTCGCCAATGTTTTTTGGGAGTGGTCCACTTATTTGATTGTTAGAAATGTCTAAATAAATGAAATTTGAAAATATTAGCCATATTGGTATAAGCCCTGAAATACAGGTGTTGGACAAATCTAAATATAAAGCTGATCCGTTTTGTGGTAACAACCATCGAGGAAATCCAGTTGATCCAAAACCCTTAGTTGATCTCACAGAAAAAATCTCCAATTGGAAAGGAGGTACCCAGTCATGTTTTATTTCAAAAGAGAGAAGGTGATTTCCATTCATAAATACCCGCTTCAACTGTGAGAGATTAGCAAAGTGAATTTCTGTAATAACACCTCTAAGAGGATTCTTAGAAAAATCAAACATTTCGAGATGTCAAATTGTCCAAAACTTTCCCGAATGACACCATCCAAATTATTCTCTCTCAGATCGAAGGTCATTAAGTTCAATAAATTCCCAAATGAGACTGGAATTCCCCCATTAAGCATATTATAAGAAATATCCAAGTTCTTGAGATGAGATAAATTTCCAAATAAAGAAGGTATTGGGCCACAAAGTGAACAACTTCGAAGATAAAGAGACTTCAAGTTCTTTAATTCTCCCAACCAACTTCGAATTTTATGGATCTCAAATTTGATGTTTTCTAGTCCAAGACTTTCTAAACCGTACTCTTCACAACCTGCAGATTAATTTTCATAACTTTCGAAAACATCATCACCAATGAAATGGTTAACTGATAAATCGAGACTTTTTAGGTGGCAATTATTTCTAACTATTGAGGACAAACCACCTTTGATGCTATTAAACAAGTTGCCTCCAAGATTCAAAGTATCGAGATTCAAAAGATTGCTTAACCAAGATGGAATTGAAGAATTATATTCATTACCATAAAGCTCTAGGAATCTCAGGGACGTCATGTTTTGAATAAAACTAGGAATTGGACCATCAAACATATTATAAGACAAATCCAGATGTTGAAGTTTGGAGAGAAATGAAGAATTTAATGGAGCATGAATATAATGGGTGTTTTGAAGTCCACAAAAATTCAATTTTAATGACACTAAAAAAGAAGGAAGAGTATTCAACACATGCATGAAATCTAATCCTAACTTACTTTGAATTGCTTTTATACCACTCAAGTCAAGATATTCCAAAGATGAAAGACTTGAAACCCATTCAAGGCCATCGATAAACAACTCTCCTGGATATAAATAATTCGGTCCATCCAAATACCCATGGTTGTTCAAATCAAGATCAATCAGTTTAGATAAATTTCCAAGAAAAGGTGGAATCGTTCCATGAAAGTAAGTAAGAGATAGATTGAGATATCTTAACTCATGAAGCTGAGTTAAATAGATAGGAATTTGAGTTTAGTTGAAAAAATTATCACTTAAATCCAAGTAATTCAAATATTTCAATTCAAACAAACTAGATTCCACACCATTAATAAGTAAAACAGAGGATGAGGAATAGTCGTAATTTCGTAGATTAAGCTTGACGACATGACCGTCATTAGTGTCATCACACCCCACTCCTTCCCAACTACAACAATCAATTCCTTTCCAAGAAGCCAAGCGATTAGAAGAATCAATGAAACTTGCCTTAAGCTTAAATAGTAATTCTCTCTCTTGTTTGATGCAAAACGTAGTTGAAACCTGAGAGGAATAAAGAAAAATTATAACCATGAAGAAAGTAGTCACAAAAGTGGTATTATTTTTGCCCATATTACACACTAATTGGATTTCAAACTTCAATATCGACTCTAATTAAGGTCTCTCTATATAAACTATGTGCAAAGAAATGTTTTCTTACTATGGTAGGGTACTAATTTTTTTCCACAATTTTGTGGGGTAGCAAATAGCCGACAACTTTGACCAAAATGTTCTATTAAGAACGAGAATTTATTGTAGTTTTCATCCCTACCATTATTGACCCAACTACCAAAGCTTCTCTGCTTTGTTGACCAAATAAGTAAATAAATTGGAAATTTTCATATATAAAAAAAAAATGTCAAAACTATTTACACAAATAAGAAAAAAATATTGATAGACAATACAGTGGTATACTTCTATTACTTACTTCTATTACTTTCTATCACTGATGGATATTGATAAACTTCTATCAGCCTCTATCAACCTCTATCAAAGTAGATTAAAATTTTACTATTTTATGTAAATAGTTTTTCTTATTTTTCTATTTTTGAAAATCGCCCTAAATAAATCCCTTTTCCAATTATTAACTCTTACCATAGACGTAAACATATGTATATTAATTGATTTAAATGTTATTTTAAAAATTTTCACATCATTGAATCATTGAGTATTAAGTATTAGTTGAACCCCAAACATTGTAAAAGAAATTCTGAAACTCAACTCACAATCTTCTATTTATAAGATAAAGAGGTAAAAAATCTTAAGAGCACACCACTTTATTAGACCACCATGCTGAATTTAAATACAAGTAGCTCAACTACAAATCCTAAATTCATAACTTAATTGCAGCATTATTTCTAACAAACATACGTATATCAATTGACTTAATCATTATTTTAAAATTTTCATATAAGTGAACCATTTAGTATTTCACGGAATCTATGAATAGAGAGAACCAAATCAATCATTTTTTAATTATTGGAGACATTATTGTTTAATTTTGAAATATTGGCACTAGTTTATAGGGATGTACATGATCCGGGTTGGGCCGGGTTGAAAGAATTTTGTGGACAAACAAAAAAATTTGAGTTGACTAATAATTAACCCTATCGGTTCATTTTTGAAGGGTCAAACCAACCTAACCCAAAATTTCTGGGTTGGGTCGGGTTGGATCACCGGTTTTGTTTTTGTTTTTGTTTTTTTTTTAATTTTGACCTTTTTTTTTTTCGTTACTTCCTTTTCTATTGAACAATTTGCTTTTTGTGGATCAATAAACCTTCATATTTAAAAAACTGAACTGATTCTAAATATATTACATCAATTAATAAATATTTTAATAATAAAAAATCATGTAATCTATACGAAATTTTAGCATTTACATTAAAATATAACCACCATAAATTCAATATAAACTTTGAAATAAACTTTCTCAAATAATTCAATTCAAATGTTCAAGTTCAAAGTCTCTACTCAAAATATTCAAAGTCATCATTCAAAATAGAAACAAAAAGTCTAAGTTTAATAATAGTTATTGGCCTATTAAATAAAATTTCAAGTTCAATAATAATCATTCAAAAGCACCACGAGGAATGAGGAATGACTTGAGTGAATTTTCTTCTTTATCTTTGGTTTTTTCACTTCTCAATGCCTGAAAAAATTACAAATACATTAAATCAAGAGGATCATTTATAAGTAATAATAATATTTGATCTTATGGTAGTAAAACTTATCATTAAAATCATCATTATGCTCCAAATCTAATTTCTTATTTCAAAACAACAGAGGATGATATGCTCTTTACAAAACAAATCATGCAAAATTAAATATATTAATTATTTGAGCAGAATACATTTTAGATATGTACAATAAACAGGTTACATATGTCCTTTAAAAAATTCATTTAATTACCCAACTCAATATTTTCAAAAGTCTCTAACTCTTCAAGTTGTAGATGGAGGTCTTTGTGTACTTTCATTTTGTGGCTCAAAATAAACCACACAACATAAGCCCTCCACACTCATAATTAATTATTATGTGCTTCTTTCTATTTATTTATATAAAAATATATTTATTTTCCACGCACGATATGTTTGGTAGTAAATTTAAAAACATAACATATTTAGATTAAGGATATTTATGGGTTGGATTGCATTGGATTAGATTAAAGAAAATTTTAGACCAAATCCAATTGTTTGATTTATAAATTTCTTCAACACAAATAATCTTCATGAAAAAAATGAACCCAACACAAATGTTTCATGGTTAGATTGGGTTGAATTGATACGGGTTACTCGAATTATTTATTTAAATTTTTTTGTTCTAAAATAAGTAAAATGTCTGTAAAAATCTGCTTTAATTATTTTCATATATTCAACTAAAATTAATAACTCAATTTCAATTGATATAATAAAAATTTTCTTTTCAAGGTGCTAAGAGACTATTGTCGAGAGTTGGTAGAGAATAAATTATTACAAATAATGAAACTAAATAAAACTAAAATCAATATATGTATAATAATTGTATCATAACTAACAAAAAAATTATATTTTAAAGTTAATAACAAGTTTCGTGTACATATCTAGGCCTCTTTTTGGAGTCAAAGAACTTTGAAATGAATCAAGAATCCTCCTCCTATACTAAATGCGGATTCAGAAGCGACTGTAGATATCAAAACTGACAAAACATCTCGAAAATTTTTTATTTATAAAATGAGATATTTGTAGCAATTCATTTTCTACTAGTACAATATCTCAAAATCATTTTTATCTTCTATAACCTTGTTAGATAAATAAGAAGTCAAATCATTCTCCACTTCCAATGAAATTTCTTCTTCTCTCAATCTCTTAAAAGTTATCCACGAATTATCTATTTCTTCGTCCACCCCATGATCAGACAGTCTTTGATTGTTGAGAATCATTGGTACTATGACTACCTCGAGACAAAGTGTTATGTGATTTGTAAAAGTCATATAGACGATACAAATATAATATCTCTCTCAACCATATCCTTAACCACATCACTATCATAAACATTGGAAATACAATAATTCAAGTACTTCAACTTGTACCGAGGATCAATCACCATAGGCACAAACATCAATTTATTCATTTTTTCAAGCGAACTCCAGTACTTATCAAACTTCGTCTTCATATTCATTGTCATCATACTTAGAACTTAGTTGATATTGTTGCCTATTTGTTTTAAGCAAACTTAATTTTATTAATTTCTTTATAACCAACATTAGAAGTCATATATGAAGATCCACTTAACGTTGTGGTAGTTTCATAAAACCTTTTTAAAAACTTAATAAATAGACCTACCGTCAACAAATCACCCCAATCTTTTATTTCCACGGTCATCTTCCTCGAAGTAATCAACAAAATTTGAGTCCCTTTCTCCTCTTCTAAAGTTCTAAAAGTTTTCTCAAATTTAATTGCAAGTTCAAGCATTAAATAAGTAGAATTCCACCTAGTTTTCACGTCTTAACAAACAAGAGCCTTAAACTGAATTTTTTCTTGTTTCACAGAAGCTTTAAAATTTTCCATTCTCCTAGGTGATGATCGAACATATCTCACAACATTACTAATACTGGCAATAGAATCATGCATATCTTTCCATCCATCATTCACAATAAGCTTAATAATGTGGGCACAACACCTCATATGTAATATTTCTCCATCTAAAACAACTGTTTTCTAACGTTTAAGACTTCTCTTGACATAAGAAATAGTCATATCATTAGAACCTGCATTATCAACGATGATAGAAAAAAATTAGACTCCCCTAAGTTTGAGAATCCCTCAAGTAGTTAAAGAATGAACCAACACGATCTAGAGTAAGTCTCAAGATCTACAACAATACAATCTTCTCCGATCAAAGAATCTTCAAAACGATCAACCCTAAAATTGAACAAAACTCCATATTCATATGGGTAACTTTAAGAATATATTTTTTGAAATAATAAATCATCGCTACAAGAAAAAAAACTATAGGCCAAAAATTCTTTAGAATTTTGTTGATGGATAAGGAAAGAATATTATGTAGAATCTACTGCCTTTCAGTTGCAATTATGTAGGATTGTATCAATAATAGCGGAAGCAATAAGGATCATTAAACACTATAATCCATTAATTTTGGCAGCATATAAAGTATGCTCTTGTAGAAACAAGTGGGTTTCAAGACACACCTTTGTAGAACTTCTTCAAAACTCAATTTCCAGCTACAAACTTCTTCAAATCTTGTTGTAAACCACCTTAAGATCTTCCCCACTATTCTTTTGGTGCTCTAGATTGAATTGTGGCACTCAAAACAAGCTTGAATCAAGGAAATTTTAAGAGGATCTCACAGCAGCAATCCAGTTGAAGAACACCTTCTTCACCACGAATTTTGAACAAAAATTCTATCGAATGCATGTCTCAAATTCACGCTTATCTTCTCAATATATTGCAGACCATCATGCAAGGAAGATATCTGCATGAGATACATGCTTATGCTTGGAGTAATTGAAGCTTAAAGAATGGGTTTTGTATGAGCAACTTATGAAGGTTATAATGGTAAAATCCAACTTAACATTTTTGTGTTTTTCAACTTATCCAATTTGATTTTAAAATCACATTTGATTTCAAAAATCAAAATTTATTAATTTTACAAATTAATCTAAAAAAATTAATTTTGTAATAAGATTAATAAAGAATTATTTAAACAATTTAAATAATTCTAATTAATTTAATATCAAATATTAAATTAATTTTTACACAAATCCACCTTCATATATTTAAATCGTATTTAAATATAAATTCTCTTATTCCATTTATTTCTTAAAATTAAACATGTAATTATATCTCATCTAATTACAAATTCCTTTAATTCTAATTTGAACGTTTCAAATTAACTTATCACGCTATTCTAAAGCGAATCCATTTACGAGCTAGTAGGGAGACCTCATGGACCTACAAATCATGAGCTCCAACGATTCGAAATTAATTGATTAAACTCATTAGACCAAATAACCCTCATTCACTAACTAATGGGTCACTCCACTAAAGCCCATAGTTGCATTCCCCTCACTCTAGATATATTATGTCTACATGATTTAACCATAATTAGTAAGTCGACCCTACACAGGTTGTTCCTGATAACGGCTGTGTCAAAAATCTGTTTTACCCCCGAGATTACGTCTTGTTTCTCAAGTTCCTACTTATACTATAATGAACAACTTATTTGTGATCTAGCCACTAAACCAAAACTCAGTGAGTGTCACACCCCGCCCTGAGCCCATGCTCCTGAGCCCGTAGTGAGGCATGATATAATTTGTTACTATTCCAGCTTAACTACTAGTTTCCTTTAGTACATTTGCAGTGGAAAAGTAATACATGCTTTTTAATAGAAACTAGTATACAGGTTCACATTATAAAATACACATGGAAACCCTATCCCGGTAACCAGTCTTATTTACAGCTATTTTCAACTTGTGGCAGACCTTAACCAATACCGTAACCTGGACTCGTCAGCTACCTGCAAGGTAAACATGGAAAATAAACCATGAGCTTTTACAAAGCTCAGTGAGTGGTAACACAATTATAAATCTTCCATAACCAACATGAGGTTTCCAAGTGAACCTCCCACAAAGCATGAAGCTTTCACGTATCCACCTACACACACGGTAGATGTTTAACACATAATATCATAACAATAATACCAGCCTATGTGCACATAGCTCCTCCTATCATGGGCTCCGAAACTAGGCCCGTCGGCCCTCTGACCATCCCACTTCAAGGATTCTCAATCTCACAGGCTCAGGCACTAGACACTTCAGTCCCCTGACCATCTTGTAAGGATTTACTCTTGGCTTAGGTTCTAGGTCCTTAGATCCCCTGACCATCCCAATCATCATACATAACTTATAGCATATTAATTTACAATATGCACAAAATAACAAGGGAAGAATTAACCACTCATAGTGAAGTTATGGAGAACTTGTCACGCAGTTCACCCGATTTCCCTGATTCTATCGTTGGATCCTATTTAGTTTTGAAGCTTAGATTACTATCACTTCTGAGCCTTATCTTAAGACAATTCTTTCTTAAAAAATGTAGGAAAATTTATTACTATAGTACCTTAAAGTTTCACCCCAAAATTCTTTTGCGAAAGCCCTGAGGATCAATTTCACTCCTCCTGGCCCGACTGTCTTTTCCCTAGTGAGCACCTCGCAGTTTTCCTTAATTTTGACAGCATTACATTTAGCATTTTCATGAGGCAGCCACAAACATAAACTGGACTTAATTTAGAAACTTTTGGTATAAGAATCACCTGATTCACACGAGTGGTTTGGAAGAACTAGTGGTTTGAAGTTGGCCTATCTCTGCTGTCCAGAAAGTTTGGATCCTCCGCGTCCTTGCTGGAAACTCCGACTCACACTTAATTTTCTCTCTTCTTATTTCTCCTCTCTTTATGCTTTTTGATAAAAGACTTGGTGTGGAGGTTTAGAGTGGGCGTCCCTCCTTTTATAGGCATCCAAAAGCCTTCCAAGCTTGACACATACTTCCCCATGTGTTGTTCTTAAGGTGTGCCAACCTACAGCCCCTTCCACCTCTTGCTTGAGGTGTCTATCAATGCAAGTTTCGTCCATGCAAGTACTGGAAGTCTCCCTTATACAATGCCAACGCTTGAGACTAACTTTGCATGCCTTCTTGAGCTTCCACCTCAATTTCTTAAGTCCGAAGGTTTATTCTCAACGAGCCACATGTTAGGATGACATTTTCCTCATGATCTCAGCATTCCTATGCATTCATTCCCTTCAATTAGGGCGATTCTCAAGGCATACAACTTAGTCTAAGGTACCAACGCATAGCCTACTTAGAATGTATAGTTGATCTTCAACACGTAGTATAGTTCTAACGCATGAAAGTCTTTAGTTGCCGTTAACATCCAACATAACACCATCGCAACCCTTAACCAACACAAGAGACAACACCATACGTCCATCCTAGTCTAACGCATGGCCTATATCCAATGCATCCTTCGTGCAAGTCATCAACAATTCCCCAATGCATTGCAAAGGCACACGGCTCCAACGCATGGCTTAGCATCATCGCATGGTGTACTTGGGTCGCATAGCCTGGGCGCATGGCCGGTAGCTTGGCATGGACGCATCGATCAGCAGGGTTTGCTCATCCGCTCGATGCATGGGTGCTGCCATCGACGCATCGCTCGCTCGTCCGCTCGACGTATAGGCAAGGCACTTCGACGCATCGCTTGGCACGGCAGTTGGGTCCGGTCGCAAAGCTTGCTTAGTCGCTCGACGTATAGGCGTGGTGCTTTGACGCATGGATGCACCCATCGATGCATCGCTCACTCAACCACTCGACGCATAGGCGAGGCGCTTCGACGCATCGCTTGGCACGGCAGCTGGGTCCGCTTGTAAAGCTCGCTCGATCGCTCGACGCATAGGCGAGGCGCTTCGATGCATGGATGCTGCCATTGACACATCGCTCGCTCGGCCGGTCGACGTATAGGCGAGGCGCTTTGATGCATGGATGGGCGAGGCACTTGAACGCAAGGCTGAGCGAGGTGCTTGGACACATCACCGGGCGAGGCATCGCTGCGTGTCTGACTGAGTTTGTTCGACACCTGACTAGCCGAGTCTGCTCGACGCATGACTAGCCGCTTGACCGAGCCTACTCAACGCATGCTTGGGCACTTGGCCGATGCTGCTCGACGCATGGCTGGCCGAGGCTTCTCGATGCATGGCTGGCCGAGGCTGCTCAACGCATGCCTCCCTCTAGCCCTCACGCTATCCCTCAACCGTCTATCACCCTTCAATACATCCTTTGCCTAATACATTGATCTCCAAGACATGTGTTGCTCTCACTACACTTCCCCCTTTGCCCAAGACCTTATGGCCAACGCATGCACTCACATAAACTCTTAGTCAAATTTTGTAATAGGATTTCATTTCACCACATCTTCACTACTTAGGGTTTAAATTCCAAAAATATTCAATTCCTTTTTATTCTTTAGGGTTCTTCCTACTCTTACCCTAAGATTTAATTCTTCTTTATTCTTTGCTATTAGGGGGAATTGGGCTATGGGTTTTACAGTGAGAGGGTGGGACCCCTTGTTCAAGACATGGATTCAGTACTTGAGAGAATAATGTTTCTCATATCCCTAAATTGGATAGGCATGAACTTCGTCTTGCACCTTAGGTCCCCAGCTATCTATTAGGTCTTACCCCTGAAATACAAGGCTTATTGAGCTGGCGCTATTGAGCCAACCCTCATCTATGCAAATTAGGGATAATCCCAAATAAACAGAAGTTCATAGTTAGCTCAGGATTAAGATCGACTTATTTAGGTCATCTAAGTGAAATAGTCAATCTTATACAGTAAACAGCGTTATAAATTATGAGTGACTTATTTCTTGGTCCGAACTTATGCAAACTCATTGCATAGGATGCCCCAACTCCTCATGTCATAACATGTACGAATTAGGATCACTTCGTATGTAGCACTTTACAACTCTTTGTAACAACTACAGAGTAGGCCGCATCCAATAGTGTTACCAGAATAAGACACCCAACCTTATACATATACTGTAGATCATTTTGACTATTTATTCGAACTTGATCCACTTTTATGTCTCCACATAAAGTTCAAGTACTCATGTAATAGTCATGGGTCTTAGTTTATTGGATTTAGATTTTCATGTATACAATTTACAAAATCACTAATAAGTTTATTGACTAAGATAAACTTTATCATTTTACAAACTGCGAGTTTTAGGACATAACACCCAACAATCATCCTAGAAAATGTCATAGCATGTTGTAAGACATGTTGCAGAGGATAGGAAGGTACACCAAAAAATATGTCCTATACATATCGACAAATAAGAAACCAATTTTAAAGCAGAATTAGTATGACATGGAACATATTCAGGTTTTACCTGTAATAAAAAAGTCAATCATACTGCAGTAAAATAAACACTCTAACAATTATTTTTAAATGAACACAGATGAATGAAGAAGGAATTGGACCATAAAGTGATTTCTTTTGAAGATAAAGAAACTTCAAGTTATTTAATTCTCCCAACCAACTTGGAATTGCATGCGTCCTAAAAAGGATGTTTAGGAAAGCTTTTATATGAAAGATTCAAGAACCCCATCCACCAACGTAACCACCATTTACATGAAAGATACACATTTTTAATTCTCCCAACCAATTCTATAAAGTGAATTCAATTTTCAAAGAGCTCCCTCTCTTCCAAGATTTGCACGACTTACCCGCTTTTGAAAAGTATACATGTATATATATGGCCCTAGTAATCATTATAATTAAATTATATAGGTGTATAATTTGGCTTAATTTGGGTCCCAATGGATCATTCCAAGAGAAAAGCTTAACTTGGCTAAGTATAGATATGTACGCATAGTGTCGACAATGAAACTTGAGGAGGTAGACCATATGAAAATAAAGATTATGCTTAAGTGTTTTATGTTTGCACATGTTTGGGCCATTAGTAAATAAATCAACAATTCATAAAAGTTAGTACCAACTTAATTAATAACTAGAGAAGTTAATTAGCGAAGGATCATTACAGAACCTATTTCTATATAATTGAGAGGACTCAAGACATTAGAGTAACGTTGGAATACATCTAGACTTCTATACTCTCTCTAAACGATTATTGACTTCATCGTTGGAGTGTCAATGGTTAAGCACCACACTGATGCAAGTTTTCCTTATATTGTGCAAGTCGATTGATCTAGCCTTTTTGATGTCCTTGGCAAAAGGCCAATCAAATACATTTACAATCTTCGATCTATACAAAATCTACAACTAAATGTAATATTAGTTGCAAGGTCGAGTTGATCCACATGGAAAGTGAGATGTGTTTCGTTATGTTAATTTCCTAGTTATAGCCATAAATTGGGAGGAGGGGAGGGGTTGGTATGGAATTAGATAAATTGCACGAAAATAAAGAAAACAAGTAATCTAAGATAGAATAATCTAGTTTTAAGAGCAAGAGAGATTCCTATGTAATTTTCTATCATAAAAATTTCTTAATTAATCATACATATAATTTACCTATGTACAATGGCTTACTTGGCCTAACCAAATTCATTGACACTACAGGTAGCCAACTCAGTTATGTCAAGCCTATTAAAACTATAGGTTATAAATATATTATGGTAAGTTGGTTATCGTATTTATTTATAATATATTAATTATATGATAATTAATTTTTTTCTCTAATAACCAACTGAGTGGGAGGTTATTGGTGGTTTTATGATAACCGTGAGATAAAAGGAAAAATATTTTCTTAAATTTAGAGAGTTGCCTCATTCGGATATAACTCACGGATAAGCTATCAAGTGAAAGAGTTTCACTAAGCGATAGCTGTGCAAAGAGTAAACGATCGTGGAGCTTTGACTACACGATAGGTCATCAGCTAACCATAGCTAAACGATCGAGTGGCTAAGTCTATACAACAGGCTGCCATTTACTAAACGATCGAGCACATCGTCTATGCGATAGACAACTTCCTTTCTCCCACTTGCTTGATCGTCTACACGATCGTTGTCCTCTAGTCTCTTCCTCATGTCAAGCTCATACAGAGCCCACAACTCCTAGATTCACACACCAAAAATACCAAGGTAACCATTGCGGTGTTGTCCTCACTCAATTTATGGATCAAGTGAGACTCGATTGTTTTCGAGGAGCTGTGTGTCATTTTATTGTGTTTGTGTTGTTGGTCGTGTTGTTCTGGTCGTTGTGTTCGTGTATTTCTATCTTGGACGCTTGTAGATTGATAGAGGGATTTGTGAAGAATGTTTCTTCAAAGGTATGCATCCTCTATCCCTTGTATCATTTGTATAGCATGCTGTAATTTCATTTTGTGCATGATCTGTTAGTTTCCGTTCTTAGATAGTGATTGTTTATGTTTAACTCAAGTGGAATTTGGAATGTTCCCTTCCGCTGCTCATGGAAGTCCTCGTGTTTTATTTCCTTCAATTGGTATCAAAGACAGGTTGTTCTGATATTCTAAATACCATTTTTGTTTTGAACTTATTTTACAGTTGTGGTGGGTTTTATGTTTATGCATTGCGTTTAAGAGTTACATGCGTTTGTGGATATGTTGATGAATGTTTACGGGTTAATTGCCTCTATTTATAGTTTTCTTTTGATTACAAGGTGTTAATTTGTAAGGGCCCTTCGTTTTTGGGCATAATTAAAAAGCAATCGAGTTTGTAATTCAAAGTGTTTGAGTTGGTTGAGTCGTTCGTGATGAAGTTTCGAAACATGGAGATGCGGTTCTCATGAAGGAAGAAGACCAAGGGTTGGTCATATCGTGTAGCCTAAGGTAAACGATCGTTGAGATTTGGCTAAAAGATCGTGTAGAAAATTTCTGCGCGATCGTGTAGTATTTACTAAACGGTCGTTCAGCTAATGCTAAATGATGGGGTAAAGCATTTACTCTATCGCGTAGTGTTAGATGCTGGATCGCGTGGATGCTAGGAGTAAATGATCGCGTAGAGCATTTGATGCTTATCGTTTAATAAAAGGCGTGCGCACTAAACATTCGTATAGCTCAGTATGCTTCATCGCATAGTCACTGACTACACGATCACCCGGTATACGATACCTTGATGCTTGCTCAGCAATCGTTTAGACGATTGTGCTTCACCGTATCGTTGTCATCTACTTGGTCGTTTAAGGCTTTTGTTGCACAATCGTGTGCCTTCATGCTTCATCGAATAGTCAAAGGTACACGACTATTGCTAAACAATCGTTTAAGCTCAGGAAGCTTTGGTAAATGATTGAGTAAAGGGTTTACTCTATCGTGTAGGTGATCTTAATTTTTTGGTACACGATCAAGGAGACGCGTTTCTTTGCCCAGACGGTTCAAAACTCGATTCCCCTGTTTGAACTGAAGACTCATTGCTATTTGTAGTAGTTAGATTAGTTTTTTGAGGATTTTAAGGCTAATTATCCCGCTTCATCAACTTTTCTTTAATGTATATGAGATGTATATGGTTTATATGCGATAGTGTATGACATATAGATTAAAAATCCACCTTAGGTTATCCAATTATTCATGTATCATATATTATAAGTGTTATAATATAGCTATTGGCATGATGAAATTACAAGGAAGCATGCGCATGCATCACGAAATATATGAGTTATATTCATGCTCGCAGTAAGCATATTTATGCATCATCTTTATATTATAAGAGTTATAGTATAAGGGTGTATGGAAGCATATATGCTCGGTTTGTTGCTTGGTTATATATGTGTTATATAAAAGTAGCAACGAATGAACAATGCATGGAGCATGACACTCAGGCTAATTTATAGAAGTTATGAATGCCCTGTATGTGTAGCTTTACATTGTGATGACTTTAGTTGTTTCATGTTATAAGCGTTATAATGGAAACTATAACTAAAATCAATAAGAAAGAGTTCCATACGAACTTAGATGAACTCATGTTTTAAAATGGTTTTAAAATTGGATTAAGATAGAGCTGAGTTAAAGGTTCTAATGACATTAGATACTTAAGTTTAATCTTTTAAATCGTTTTAATAGGATTAAATTGATTGGAATAAAAGATTAAATTTGTACTAAACCTATCTATAAGGGACCTTTTGTCTAAGGCGGGTTCTGTCTAGGCTAGGGTACTTAAGCTGACGGAAACGAAACACCCCTACCTGGGAACCTACCTGGAAAGGTGAATTAGATAGATTTTTTGCAAGCATACGATAGTTGATCAAAGACTTCGTTAAAGAGTTTATTGGATGATGATAAAAAGTAAGAGTTACTCTTAGGCAAACCTAAAAAGTCAATTAGTTAAAATCCTTAGTCGTGTTTTTTTCTAAGTAAACTAAACTCTAGGTTATAAAATACTCCGTGGGAGGAAGAAATATATATGATATGTCAATGATTCCACTCACGTTTCTCCCTAAATGTTCATGCCGTGAGATTCATGCTTGGCCTCGTGGTACCCTGGGAGCATCCCCCTTCGGATGGTGTTTGCATGAGTCAATATCAAGGTGGACCGAGAGAGTGTTCATAGTAAGTGGGTGAAGTGTGTGTGTCAACACGTCCTGCAGTCTCCTTCATTAGTTCACACCATGAAATCTTCTTGTACTCCCTCGTGGCGCCTTGGGAGCGTCCCTCTTCGGATGGATTTTGTGTAGTTGGTCAAGATCAAGGTGAACTCCAGAAATGGGTAGGATCACTTTAGTTTTTGCTCCAATCGAATTTTTCCAAATCAATGATGGCTAATGCATATGAGTCATTTTTCTACTAAGAGCATCTGTAACTACATTTTTCTTACCCGGTGGTATAAGATCTATACCACATGTTTAATTCCTTAGTGAAGAGGTACTTCAAGCTTTTATGGTCAATGTACATTTGGATCCTATCACCATATAGATAATGTCTCCAAATATTCAAAGCAAATACTACTGCTACCAATTCCAACTCATGGGTCAGATAAATCTATTTATAGTTCTACGGCTATCGAGAAGCATAAGCTATGATTTTGCCATGTTGCATTATCACCCAACCCAAACATTTCTTTGAAGCATTTCTATAGAACACATAACCACATATTCCTGTCAGCACAGTAAGTATTGGAGCTGAAACCAAAAGCTATTTGCATTCTAAAAAACGTGCCTCACAAGCTCCATTTTAGGTGAACATGCCCTTTCAAGTCAACTGGGTGAAAGGCATTGTCGTTTTGGAGAAAATATTGCATGAAATGCCTGGAATAACCTACTAAACCCAAGAAGTGCATACCTCCGTAACAGTGATCGGGCGAAGCAATTTAGTCACTGCTTCTACCTTCGCTAGGTCAATAGTAACCCCATCCTTGGATACCATATGCCCTAAGAATGAAACTTAATCGAGTTAGAATTCACATTTTGAGAACTTAGCATAAAACTTGTTCACCCTTAGTTTGACTTAGAGAAAACTAAAATATTTTCGAAAGGATTAAGAAGTTGTCAAGGAGTTATTTAAACATTCGATCCATTAATTCCATGAAGAATCTATGAAAGAGTATGTGAATACCTAGTACGGAAGCATCGATGTCCCAATTTTCACTTTACAAAACATACGAACATATAGACAACAGAGACATAAACATTTGTTCTAATTAAGGATTAAGAAGTTGTCAAGGAGTTATTTGAACATTCGATCCATTAATTCCATGAAGAATTCTATGAAAGAGTATGTGAATACCTATTGTGGAAGCATCGATGTCCCAATTTTCACTTTACAGAACATACGAACATATAGAGAACAGAGACATAAACATTTGTTCAATTAAGCATGCATTTACACAGAAAATTGGAGAGGAAATAACAGATAGAGAGTAGTCACCCTTGAATACAAAATTCTTCACATTCCCTCCAAGTCATGAACTCAATGAACTCTTCGAACGATCTCACGAACAGCTAGAGAAACACAACAAATCTCCAAATTTCGGACATTACAATATGGAAACCTCGGTATTCTTGACGGGTAGAGAATCTTGAAGGTTTTTTGTGCTTCAATATTAATTTGGAGAGTAAGGATATTTGATTTTGAGAGCAAAAAACACAGAGAGAATTTTCCTCTTTTCATAGTCCTTCAAAGATGAAAGGGAGAAGACGAAGGAGAAGGAATTATACTTCTCTCTTTCGTGAAACTAATTTCAGGTATATGATGAGAGAGTAGGTTGAGGGAAGTCATTAAAAAATAACTCCCTCCCCATTAGTTAATTTCAAAATTTAAAAAAATAACAATTTTGAATTTTAATCAATAATATATATATATATCAACTAATTTAATATATATAAATATCAAATCATATGTTATATGTAATATAACACATAACCTATCGTATATTATATCACATATGATATAACATATAGTTTATTAATTTCTCATTTAACCTATAGAATTTAATACGAAACATATTCATATTAAATTTAATCTATGGTTGTTATAGGAATCATATTGATATAATTAATATTTGAATCATATTCAAATATTTATTTCTCTCAAATAGTTGTATATCATAATGTATCATATAAATTATATTAATTATATCTTACATAATTAATTTTATATTAATTATGTCTTATATAATTAATTTCCTTTATTAATTTTAACCATTCAAGTTAATCCAAAATTAATTTGATTCTCATTTAATCCCAATTGAGCTAACAAGTGGACCTTCTGAACCAATAGATTGAAGCTCAAGTAGTACTTGATTAATTAATTAAACTCTTGAATTACATTAATCAAATTCCATTAACTGCTAGTCACTCCACTAAATACCAACAGCTACACACTTCACAGTATAGATATATTTATGTGTCCATAGGATATAAGCAATCAACAGTGTGTTGACCCTTCACAAATGACTCGTAAGTACAGATGGCAAAAATTACACTTTTGCCCCTATAGTTACATTTAACTTCTTAGGTACCAACGATCCCTCTAATGAACAATAAGTTATAATTCATCTATAACCACACCTCTCTCAGGCTAGGAATCAACCCTTAAGGGGGAAATTTCTCTATTTACCCTAATAGTATGGAATGAGTGAATTCCTTCTTATAGAGTTGCGTTCCCAGCTCCCCAATCAGACAAGTCCCCAAAATTGTAGACATATTAAGTCGGTGAAACTGGCCGCTCTCACTTACGTAGATCAAAGGAATGCCTTCATAGGCTGAAGTTCACAACTCCCTCACGATTCAAGTCAAGTCACTTATGGTCATCCTGATAAAATGTAAGTCTCTTATAGTGTGTTATAGAGAGACGATTTATTTCGTGGTCCGGTCTTATACAAACTCTTTGTATAGAATACCTCTGCTCACATGTCTCCTCATGAATAATTAGATTTAGATCATTTGTAACACTTTACAGCAATTGTTACAACTACAAAGCAGGCCGTAGTCATAGTGTCACAAGGATAAGATATCCAGCCTTATCCATCTACTACAGACCGTATGTGTGGGTTCATGCAATTAAATGTCAAATAAAATACCTCTTATCCAGTCTTATCACTTAAACATGATCCACTTGTATGTCTCCACATACATACCTAATTTATAGAAGATAACCTTGAGTTTCAGTGGTTTTTGTGGGTTCATGCAACTAAATGTCAAATAAAATACCTCTTATTTTATTAGATAAATCGATTTTTTAAACAATACAATTACAAACTACAAGACCACTACAAGACCACGAGATTTAGGTCATCAAATCTAACATTCTGGTGCATTCGTTAGGCAAAAAGACATTGACGGAACACATAGTGCCCATATCTCAATGTGTTGAATCCATTGTGTCTTCCATACGCCTGATGTCAACGACACTGGCTGGGAGAGCCCACGCTCCCCAATTGATTAGTTTCATAGATTTTAGAGCAGAAACAACCTTAGGGAGCACCCCGCTCATGGACCCCGTGAACTTGAAGCTTGCCTGCAAGGATGGCCTCAACACTACCTATCTATAAAAGAAATCTCTAGCAACCCTGGCGTCAACCAGTTCATTCCGAGAATCACGTCGAAATCACTCATGTTCAGAATGATCAGGGTCGCACTTAACACATGGTCTGAGAATACTAACCGGCAACCTTGTACTTTTTTGTAGCATTCGAACTTACTCAAGTGGGAGTGGAAACATACAACACAAAACCCAAAGGTTCTAGTTCTAGTATGGCGTAGCTCACAAAAGCAGTAGAAATAAAAGAATACGATGAACCTAAGTCAAATAATACCATGGAATAATGGTCGAGAATAGGTAATGTACCTATCATCACAAAATCTGAATCCTTAGCCTATTGGCGAGTGGTAGCATACACCTTTCCTGAACAAGTCTGCTTAGACATACCAGCCCCACTGTCTTCAGCATCCTCTTTGGGCAGCTCTCAGCCATATGGCCCTCCTGTCCACGCCTGAAATAAAGTCTGGTACCTATAAGACATCTACCCCAGTGATGGTGCCTATAACTACCACACAAAGGTTTCTCTTCACTGTGATTTGGCTGCTGCCTCTGAGCCTGAGCTGGTCAAGACTTTCCTGCAGACTGTTGGGATTACCGATGGTTCACACTAGCCTGATAACTTTCTTTTCTATCCTGATAGGTACCGCGGTCGGAACTGAGGCCCACTGCTTGGGAAGCTATCTATCAAAGTGGCTGCCTGTACAGTTGCTGCATAGTGGTCTTCCAAACTCTACCACAAGGTCGTTCAGTTGCCCCGATCATTGTCCTTGTAACTGCTTCTCCTATTGTTGCAGTCAATGGGGTATACTCAGTCGGAATCATAGGTGAAACTGGTGTCTGCATAGGCGTAGTCGGATTCCTGGTCTGACGTCTTGTATGCACTCCTTGGCCCTTTGTCCTAGAAGGGTCACGCGTGGTAGAGAATCCTCTGCAACGGGAAGATTTTGATCCTCTAAGTTATGCACCCCTGTTATTGAAGGGTCACTGACAAGCAGGACTGGATCTTTTTCCCGAATCCCTCCTCGAACCTTCCTCTTTACTCTATACTTGGGATCCATGCCCTGTCATTTACTCGCAGTCAGCTTTTACTAAATTCCTCATCATATAGACATGATTACTAAGCCATTAAACCAAACTAATCTCATGCATAACATACTAAAAATTCTACTTGGAAGACATAATTGGCGATGGCGACGAATCTGTTACTGGGCATAGAGACTGTCTAGACTTACATAATAAGTCCATATATAGAATCCAAAACCTGACTTTGATACCAACTGTAATAACCCAACTCACTAGGACTTATACTATGTCGTTACTATATGCATGCATACATTACTATTCAACAATTTTTCAAGATTTGGTAAAAACAAATAAATACCATAAAATAAATAATTTTGTTAAACATAAACAACTGAAATTCATTTAACACGGTACCTTTAGAAGCAAAAGAAGATTAAATATTACTAGTAAACATCAACCAAAAACATCCAAGGTGCAAAATTGGAGATTCACTAAATTCAACAACGGACTAAGTTTGAAATCCTGAAAACATAGAAGAATATGAGTAGAAGCATTTGACTAATACCTGAAAAATAATATGAGAAAGAATGAGTATAAAATTCTCAATAAGTAATCCCACTATCGGTGTCAAGCTAAGCATTTATGTCCAATAAATGCAACATTGTAATGGGACATGCATAAACATCTACTTCTTCTTAGATGACTATCTAATGAATAATTTAACCCGGTGAGATATGCCTACAAATCTCTAGTGAAATCTCAAAAGAGATCACTAATCTCTGATGATTATCTAATGAATAATTTAACCCGGTGAGATGTACCCACAAATCTGTGGTGAAATCTCAAAAGAGATCACTAATCTCTGATGAAGTCCGGAAGGAGATCACTAACCTTTAATGAATTCCAAAGGAGACACTAACCTTTAGTGAATCTCGAAGAAGATACTAACCTCTAGTGAATCCCAAAGGAGACACTAACCTCTGGTGGGTATATGACTACAAGTAGGGGGCAACTATCATGTATCATAAAACAAAGTCTAACATGAAGCTCATATATCCTCATAAATGTCAAATAAGATCTAGATTGTGCTCATACATTATTTTAAAATATCTTTAAAAAAAAAATCATGCTTATACTGTTAACATACTACAAACAAAAGAGTCATATGATCATATATCCTCTCTAATCAGGCATCATGAATCATACAATCTTAGAACCATCAAAATTATCCTTAATCTTTCACCCATACGAAGGTGGTTCTAGTAGTAAGAGTACTTATCTCAAATTTGGCCCAAAAATAAGTTCAATTCACGCTAATTCCTGGGTGCAAAAAAAGATTACAAACCAAGTCCTATGTCATAAACCTAATTTAGAATTTACAAATAAAGCCAAAATTCCCAATAATCCTAATTACATCATCCAATTTAAATTCGTTCTAAAACACTCCAACAACTTATCAAATATTGTGTTTGCTCCAAATCTATTCCAAAGTGTAAGAGTCTACAATGCATATGCAGAAGCAATTAGAATATTAAGCACTCTAATTACATTAACTTTTGAAAATCAAACAAGCATGTTCATAACTTAGAGAAATAGGGTTTTAACGGACAACCTTTGAAGAACCTCCAAATTGGTGCTATCCCATGATGAATTCCGATCATGAACACTTCGTGTACCACCACTAGAGTCTTCTCTGCTATTTTTCAATCTTATAATGGATTGTGGGATCCAATTTATGAAGAAATTATAGGGAATTTTAGAGTTTTGAAGAGTATTTGGTGTGAAGGGTTTGAGAGAACTATTTTCAATTTTTTAGTAGAGAGAAGAACCCTTCTATTTTACATTTTTTTTTTCCAATCTAATTGCATGATCAATTGACACCAAATAATCCATGCATAAGTGAGATTAGGTGTTAGCTAATTGTAATTATTTGGATAATGCCATAACATTAGAAAAACCATTTTAAATTTTGATTTTAAAAATTCAAATTAAAAGGAATTTAATTTTAAATAGAATTAATTCAAATGGTTAATTTTAAATAAAATTTCTTAAAACCAATTTTAAATAAAAATAATTTTGACAATTAATTTTAAATAATTAATTAATAAAATCAATTTAATATCTAACATTAAATTAATAAAACACCAATCCCTAACATGAATCCTTATTCATATACATAATATTTAAATCAAATTTAAATTTTTATAACTATTCAATATCGTTTAATTCAATAACTAAACTATATAATTACGTTAATTATATCGCATATAGTTAACTGTAATTCCCTAAGCCGAATTTGAATGTTACAAATTCTCTCATCAAACTGTCCTAACGTTTAGTCTGATATAAGCTAATGGACCTACAGATCATGAACTCTGACAATCTAAGATTAACCGGCTAAAATATTTAACCTAATAAAACATTCATTAACTATCGGGACACTCCACTAAAGTCCGTAGCTGCACTCTCCTATTTGTAGACATACTTCTGTCTACTTGATTTAACCATGATTAGTAAGTCGATCCTTCACAAGTTATTCGTAATTACAACTGAGACAAAATTATCGTTTTACCCCTGTAATTACATATTGCTCTTCAAGTCCCACCGATCCTCTAATGAATAATTGGTTTATGGTCAAACTACCAAATCAAGTCCCTCTTGAGCCAATGAGAGGGTGAACCCTTGTTCAAGACCTGGATTCAAAACTTAAGAGAACAACATATCTACTATCCCTAGAGTTGGGTAAGAGCAAATTCAAACTTGTAAAACTATATCCCCAGCTATCTATCCGATCTTACCCCTAAAATGGTAGGCTAATTGAGTAATCGATGTTGAGCCACACTCACCTATGTAGTTTTAAGGTTAATCCTCAAAAACAGTAGTTCATAGTTAGCTCTATTGGGGATGATGCCATAAACCCTCGTGTCTTATAGTTTGTAAACACAGTTTTGAACAAACCCTTATGATGTTTAATATATGATATTTTCTTCATTTATTGACTATGAACATTGGATGTTTTATTTGTTTTACCACAAACAAATAAACTAAAATCCCTGGTTGTCGTTTGTAACTTAAGCATGTATGTGGAAACATGCAAGTGGATCATGTCTTAGGTGATAACCAAAATGGTCTATAGTATATGGATATAAGAAGGGAAACCTTATGCCAGTAACGCTATGGATGCGACCCGCTTTTTAGAATAGTTATAAGTCTTGTTACTTGCTACAGATGGTCTGATTCTAATAATTCATGTGGGGACATACGAATGGGGGCGTCATATACAAAGGAGTTTGTATAAGACTAGACCACGAAGTGTTATAGTCTTGTTATATAATGTCGTTCATGACAGAACTTCACTTCACTAGGATGACCATAGGTAACATGACCTAAATCCTGAGTGAGTTGGGAACTTCTACAATTGAGGTCAGTCCTTTGATTTGCATGAGTGCGAGTGGGCAAATCGCCGACTCAAATCTACCACTTTGGTCGTCTGATTTGGGAGTTGGGAACTCAGCTACACAAGATGGAATTCACTCCTTCCCCGAAGTAGGGATAAGTAGACAGATTGCTCCCTTAAGGGCTGATCCTGGGGTTTGAATGATGTGGCACCACACACACCTTCTAAAGGCCCGAAAGGTGTCCACACATAGTAGGACTATGTTGTATTGTTTATTAGATCGATCAGTAGTACTTAAGAAGTTAGATGTAACTACAGGTGAAAAATGGTAAATTGGCCTAGTTGTACTTACAAGCATCTTTGAAGGGTTATCTACTGTTGATTGGTTATATCTGATGGATACAGACATATATTTGTGGTAAGAAGAATTCAAATGTTAGTCTTTATGTATGAGATACATTAATCTTGATGAAAATGATATAAATATGATCTATATCTCGTGGAGGCGAAAAAACTATGGTTTATATGTGATACTAAACCATAGGTTAATGAATATAATATGATTATATTTATCCATTTTAATTGGACAATTATGGGATAATTGTACTGACGTTTTCTACGTAATCGTGTGATAGTTGGAGGTTTCATTCAGTTTTTATAATTGAAGACTAAAATGAAAATCGTATTCAGTTTGTAAAGAGATCACCAACGCTCACAGAGTGTATACAGCCAATTGCATAGCAAACCGAGAGTCTACACAATAGCTCAACGTTTCTACACGATCATATACACTCGCGTTTCTTTCTAAACGATCGCATAGGATTTGCTAAACTATCGTTTAGCTCTTTCCTAAACGATCGCGTGGCCGAGCATTTTCTAAACGATCGTCTAGATGATCGCAGCCTATTTAATAACGATCGTGTACCGCTTTCTAAATGATCAAGCATCGTCTATATGATAGATCCTACCTCTCCCACTTGTTTGGTCGTTGTATACGATCTTACTTCCTCTTTCCCTCTACCAAATCCAACAGAGCCCACACCTCCTAGATTCTCATAACGAGAATACTGAGGGTTCTAAGTGGTGGTGTCATCCCCATTATTGTGTTCGTGTGGAGGTTGTTCGTGGGTAGACGACCGGTGATTTGGTTGACGATTTCTTGGACGTTCCAGCAAGAGCGAGAGGAGTAGTCCATTGTATGAGAGCGAGATTTTCGTGAAGAAAGGTTCTTCAACTGGTATGTTTTGTTGTTATCTTTGTTATTTAATATCAAAGCATGCCGGTAATTTGTTGTTTATTGCATAACTTGTCTGTTAGATTGTAAATGTAGTAATTCTGTCACAATAAGTTTGGAACGATCCACTTCTGCTCAGAAGTACTCTTGTGTAAGAGTTCCTTCAAGCTCAGTATAAAATTGGGTTACCTAACTATCGAATTGAAATAGTCAGTTTTAATAGTAAACGGTGTTATAAAGTAAAAGTGACTATTTCATGGTCTGGTCCAATGCAAACTCTCCACATGAACGATTCAAGATCACATCGTTTGCATTATGTACAAAGTTCAAGTATTCATGCTATAGCCAGAGGTTTTTAGTTTATTGGATTTAGGGTTAAAAAGGCGTAATTCACATATTCAATAACATTTTTACTGAATAACCTCAATAACAACTTTATTGTAAAATATAATATATTTAATGTTTACAAACCAAAAATTTTAGGACATACAACCCAACAAACTCCCATTTGGACTAAAACTCTAGTGGGGTTACATATATATTCAATGTTGAGTGTGAGAGAAAAACATAAATACAATAAACTAGGGTATCACATACCTATGACTTCTCCCATTTGCCCTAGATTTACATAACTCGTAGTCCTATACTCATTAGGTTACCCTCAAACACTTTAGTCATGAGGGCCTTGTAAGATTTAAACAACATGCAGCGGAAGTATCAAGGATCCATAAGCATTCTAATTCACTAATGTTGGCTAAAACTAAAGCATGCTCTTCGTAAAAAATGGGTTTTCAGAACATACCTTTGATGAACTCTTCAAGAAAAACATTTGTCCAATTGCTGTCTTCACATGATATCAACGTGAACCACCTCAAAGCCTTCCCTACTATACTCTTGGAGCATTAGGCAGAGTTGTGGGACTCAAGAATAGATTGAAGATGTGAAGAAACAAGAAAAGACCACAACAGCAAATTGAAGAAGACAGTTTCATCTTCATCAAAATTTTTCTCTTCAAAATTTTGTATTCTCTTCTTCTCCAACAACTCTAATCTTCTTTATATATTTAGATGAACATGCAAAGTGATGGAGTGCATGGTTTGCAGCCCATGCTTGGAGAATCAAAGTAGAGAAGATAATGGTTTGTGTGTGAGCATAAAGATGATGGTAATGGAGAAAATCTATTTTCCATTTTGTGCAACCATGCAAAATTAAAAAATTTATTTTCTTAAATTAATTTCATAAATTAATTTTTTTAAAAAGTAATTAATTTAATATCAAATATTAAATTAATTTTTGCATAGTAATCATCTTCATATATTTAAATCATATTTAAATATTTATTCTCTTGTTCCATTTAATTTGAACGTTTCAAATTAATTTCTTAAGCTACCCTAAAGCTTACTCATTTATGAGCTAGTAGGGGGACCTCACGGACCTATAGATCATGGGCTTCAATGATCTAAGATTAATCGCTAAACTCATTAGACCGATCTAACGCCCATTCGTTAACTAATGGGTGATTCCACTAAAGCCCATTGCTGAACTCCTCTCACTATAGATATATTATGTCCACTCGATATAACCATGATTAGTAAGTTAACCCTTCACAGGTTGCTCATAATAACGGTTGAGTCGAATCTGTTTTACCCCCGCGATCACATTTTGTTCCTTAAGTTCCACTGATCCCCTAATGAACAATTGATTTGTGATCCAATCAACAAATTAAATCCCTCTCAGGCCAATGAGAGGGTGAGATCTCTTGTTCAAGACCCAGAATCAGCATTTGAAGGGAACAACCTCTCTACTAACCCTAGTCGGGTAGGAGTGAATTCCCTCTTGCACACAACATTCCCAGCTATTCATCCGGTCTTAGCCCCAGAAGGGTAAGCTTATTGAGTAGAGGCAATTGATCTACTCTCATCATTTGCAGATCAATGGATAATCTCGAACAAACAGGAGTTCATAGTTAGCTCAGGATTAAGGTTAAGTTATCTAGGTCATCGCTTTAAAATAGTTAGTCTTAAACAGTAAACAGCGTTATAAAGTAAGAGTGACAGATTTAGTAGTCCGATCTTGCACAAAAATCATTTGTACAGGATACCCCCACTCCTCATGTCTCAACATACACGAATTAGGATCACTTCTATGTAGCACTTTACAACACTTTGTAACAACTACAGAGTAGGCCGCATTCAATAGTGTTACCAAAATAAGGTACCCAACTTTATTCATATACTATAGATCATTTTGACTATTTACTCGAACCTGGTTTATTAAAAATTTAGGTACTCATATAATAATCAAGGGACTTAGGTTTATTGGATTTCTAAAAAAATTATGTTCAACAACAACTTTATCGAATTCTCAGAATAAGTTATAATGTTTACAAACCACATGTTTTAGGACATAAAACCCAACATGCCTTAGTAAACAAAACAACAATGTTGTCTTCTGAGGCTATCTACATGACGATCGCGTCTATTTGATGCACTATATCCTTGATGAGATGCTATCTACGCTCAATGTGTTTCTATGCTTGTGGCTTCTTTGTTTTTTAGAATTGGCCACTGCTCCATTATTATTTTAATAGAGAGTGATAGGCATATGCACATTTGGAACCACTTCCAAATCAATTAAAAGCATTCTAAGCCATACTGCTTCTTTTGATGCTTCACATGTAGCCACGTACTCCGCTCCCATAGTAGAGTCAGCAATACAACTTTTCTTTAGGTTGAATATTGATCGCGAAGTTTATTTCCTCGAATCTATATCGATTTGAAAATTATAGTCAATATATCCTGTAAGGATGAGATCCTTAGCGTCATACACGAGCACATAATCCCTCGTTCTCCTAATATGCTTCAGGATAATTTTAACAACAATCCAATGATCATATCTAGGATTGAACTGAAATCTGCCGACAATTCCTACTGCATAGCATATGTCATGTGGTATACAAAACATGGCATACATCAGACTATCAACTACTGACGCATAGGGAATACACTTCATGTCCTCAACTTTTTGAGGTGTCTTAGGACACTATTCCTTTGATAGATGAATTCCATATCTGAAAGGTAATAAACCCCTCTGGTATTTCTACATCTTTTATCTAGACAACATCTTGTCTATACAATATGTTTTTTATAGGGCTAATGTTTTGTTCTTGTGATTCCGAACAATTTGGATTCCAAGAAAAAAATGAGCTTCTCCCGAATCTTTCATTTGGAATTGGGTTGCTAGCCACTGCTTAACATCAATCAGGTATCCTATATCGTTCCCAAATAGGATGTCATCAACATACAACGCTAAGAATGCTACATTATTGTTGACAATCTTCTTGTAGACACAATATTCGTTAACATTCTGTTCAAAGCCATAAGATTTGATCGTAGTATCAAACCTTATATTCTAGGATCTAGATGCTTGTTTTAACCTATAAATGGATCATTTTAACTTGCAAACCTTTTCCTCTTGACCTTTTTTTAATGAACTCCTCTGATTAAGCCATATAGATACTCTCTTCAATATTGTCATTCAAAAAGGTTGTCTTTACATCCATTTGCCAAATTTTATAATCATAAAAGATAGCTATGGGCAAGAGTATTCTAATTGACTTTAGCATGGCAACATGAATGTGTTCCTTCATAGTCCACCCCGTTTTTTTGGGTATAACCTCTTGCCACCAGTCAAGCCTTAAAGGTTTACACCTTACTGACTTGGTCTCGTTTCCTCTTGTAGATCCATTTATAACCCATAGATTTTATCCCATATGGGTGATCTACAAGTTTCCAGACTGAATTAAAATACATAGACTCCATTTTGAGGTCCATGGCTTTGATCGACTAATCCGGACTACATCATTCATTGCCTGATTATAGGTCAATGGATCTTCAATGCCATGATCAGATATGACAATTTGGGTTTCTGTTAAACCCAAGTACCAGTCAGGCTATTGAACAGCCCTCCCACTACGTCGAAGAACTCTTAACTCTTGAGAAGGATGTGGCTAACCAGTTCCATCAACAACTCTTGTGGAAGGACTTGCTGATCAAGAACTCTTGTTAATTTATCTGTAGCATATTTGTCAATTTCATTCAGTACTATTTTACTACGTGTTTGATGATCTCTCATGTAGTCTTCCTCTAAGAATATAGTGTTGTTTTTGTTGAGGATCATAAAACTGACCACCTTTCGTCTCTATGGGATAACTTACTAATGTGCATAATTTTGAACGACGTTCCAACTTCTTTTGTTTTGCACCAATACATGTGTCAAGCATCACTAAATCCTGAAATGACGTAAACTACTTTTAAACCCTTTGTATTACTCATAAGGTGTTTCAGAAACATTTTTTGAAGAAACTATGTTCAAAATTTGTACTGTAGTCTCTACTGCATATCCCCAAAACGGATTAGGCAATTAAGCATAGCTCATTATTGACCAAACCATGTCTAACAGGGTTCTATTCTTCTTTTTCTATACACCATTCTGCTGAGGTGTATTGGGTGTTATGAGTTGGGATTGGATTCCATGTTCGATTAAATTGTCCTAGAATCTCAAGTACATATATTCACCACCTCGATTGGATCGAATTGTTTTAATTATTTTACCTAACAGGTTCTCAACCTCAGTCTTATATTCTTTGAACTTTTCAAGAGTTCCAGACTTATGATGCATTAGGTAAACATAGTCATACCTTTAATAAACATCAATAAAATGGATGAAATATTCGTACCCTCCTCATGCTTTGACATTCATTGGGCCACAGAGGTCCGAAGGCATGAGTTCTAAGGGTTCTTCGACTCTAAGATATTTTCCTGGAAAAGAAATTTTGGTCATCTTATCCCTAAGACAGGATTCATATGGAGGTAAATAGTTGTCTTCTAACTAATTTAGAAGTCCACTCTTGACCAATCTCAAGTACTAATGATAGGTATTAGGAGAAAATTTTTGGCTTTTATTCTGAGTCTCAAATATTTTAAACATCTCAGTATTCAAAATAACTTTAGCCTCAGTTGGTTTTAACATGTATAAGTTATTTTCTTCAATACCTCTTGAACTAATGAACACTTCATTTATTTCAAAAGATACTTTGTACAATTTTTTTAACAAACAAGAGATAGATATTAAATTCCTTCTCATAGTAGGAACATAAAATACATTTTCAAGTAAAATGAATCTATCTCCAAAAATCAAGTAAAGTCTTCGACTACTTTAGTTGAGACAACCTCTCATGTACCAACTTGGAAGGTTGTCTGGCCTTTTACAAGTTGCTTCCATGAACCTAAGTCTAGGTATTATCCAAGTATAACTTTTATACTAGATTTAACCTACGATGTCTAAGTGATAAATCATTTATTACCTCACATCGCTCACGCATGCTCATAAAACAAGTTAACAAAACTCAAGAACCAGCTCGATCACAAGGTAGCAGGTGTTCAATAAATCGTCAACTTAAGTACCACTAGCCTTTGACAGGATCTTACCGAGTGACTTTGTAACTGAAGTTTTACAAGATAACAACCTATTTTAACTTTTAAAAAAAGTTCTCATTATTTACCCTAAATGAGCATGCATTTATCTTTGTTATTGATTTTAAATGTCTAATTCAATTTAATAACGCTCATGACTTAGACATTCTTCATAACATACATCATACATTTCATAATTTAGTACAACAACTTATAATAAAACATATGAAAACCAGCATGCATACTATATAATATAACACTGATAACATACTTTCAATGCTTGCAACATGCTTTCCTATGGTGGGATTTGAAATCTACATGGCATATTTTATGCATAAACAAGATTTAATTAATTAAAACATACATTCATAATACATAATTAATTAAGCACACACTAAAGTAAGCTGGTTTTGGCATCCAAAGCAAGCAAATAGCTAAATTATTACAATAATAATTCAAAACTTCTCCAAATTGCTCCCGAATACTTCGAACCGACTTGAACTAGCTGAAAATTCCTTAAACTGGTCCTCGAAGGCACCAAAACTGGCTGAAGTGAACTAGATTGGGCAGAATTGGGGCAAACTTGTCCAACTGGACCACTGCTCCTTGCGGACACACGTTTTTAGAAAAACTAAAGAGCAGCACCATGGTTGTTAAAGGAACCTACGACACAGCTAGATAGAGGCAGCTTCTGGGTGCATTTCTTGCTACACCTTGTTCCCAAACCTTCCTATTACAACCTAGTTTGAACTCTAACGACTCTAGTAAATTTACAGACCTATTTTCACACATTAAAACCCATAAACAAGAGGTCGATTATAATAATTACAACATAATTGAAACTAGATGCCAAAGCCGTAAAATATCCACTTCAGCCACCATAACATTCATCACATGAATGAACGCCACCAAGCCAAAATTAATGCAAATTGCGTACTTAAATCATACTCTGATACTAATTGTATGAGTCTACAACGCTCATGCGGAAGCAATCAGTATTCTAAGCACTCTAACTATATTAATTTTAGGAATGAAGCATGCATATTCATAACTTGGAGAAATAGGGTTTTAAGAGACAACCTTTGAAGAACCACTAAATTGGTGTTATCTTTTGATAAATATTGATCACCAACACTTCGTGGGCCACCGCTATAATCTTCTTCGCTATTCTCGACCTTAAAACGGATGGTAGAATCCAATTTGTGAAGAAATTGTAGGGAATATTAGAGTTTGGAAGAGTATTTGATATGAAGGGTTTGAGAGAACTATTCTCAATTCTTCAGCAAAGAGAAGAACCCTTTTATTTTCAATTTTTTCTTCTATTTAAGGAAGAAATACATGCAATCTAATTGTATGATCAATTGACACCAAACAATCCATGTATAAGCAGGATTAAGTGTTAGTTAAGTGGGATCTTTTTGGATAAGTCCACTAACACTAAAAAACCAATTGTCAATTTTTATTTTCAAAAAATAAAATTAAAATGAATTTTAATTTTAAATAAAATTAATTGAAATGATTAATTTTAAATAAAATTAATTGAAATGATTACCGGCTAAACTTATAACCTAATTAACAAACATTCGTTAACTATTAGGACACTTCACTAAAGCCCAATAGTTACGCTCTCCACATTGTATATATATTTGTATCCACTTTATTTAACATGATTAGTAAGTCAATCCTTTACTAGGTCAAAATTACAATTTTACCCCTATAATTACATCTTGCTCTTTAAATCCCACTGATTCTCTAATGAAAAACTGGTATGTGGTCCAACCACCAAATCAAGTCGGTCTCGAACCAATGAAAGGGTGACTTCTTGTTCAAGATTTGAATTCAATACTTAAGAGAACAATGTATCAACTATTCCTAGAATTAGGTAGGAGTGAGTTCCATCTTGTAGGATTATGTCCCCAACTATCTATCTGATCTTAGCCTTAAATTAGAAGGCTTATTGAATCAACGATGTTGAGCCACTCTCACCTATGCAGATTAAAGGATAATCCTGAATAAACCGGAGTTCAAAGTTAGCTTAGAATTAAGATCAAGTTACATAGGTCATCATTGAAATAGTCAGTCATAACAACAAATGACGTTATAAAGTTAAAGTGACTACTTCGTGATCTAATGCAAACTTATTCCACAAGCCGCCCTCACTCACATGTCTCCACATGAATGATTCAGAGTCACATCATCTGCATCAAGTACAAAGTGAGCCGCATCCATAGTGTCCCCAAGTTATGTTACTGAGCCTTATCTCTATACTATAAACTGTTTTGGCTATACACTCGAACTTGATCCACTCTTATGTCACCACATAAAGTTCAAGTACTCATGCTATAACCAGAGGTTTTTAGTTTATTAGATTTAGGGTTACAAAGGTGGAATTCACATATTCAATAACATTTTTACTTAATAACCTCAATAACAACTTTATTGTAAAATAGAATATATTTAATGTTTACAAATCACGAGTTTTAGGACATACAACTCAACAGAAAATTCACTTAAAGACTCACATCTATACGTAAACCATAATCAGTTTCATTCCAAAAGGCATAAATTCACAACCCATTTTACCTCAACTACCATTAAACCACTTACCAAAATGAAGTTCAAAACAAGATCAATCAAACATTTCACTCAAAGACAACCACCAAGTGATCAAACCTATGCACGAACCACCAATACAAATCAAAGAATAGATTCCGGTAATTAAGCTTAAGCCAAAAGGATCCCAAAGCCTTAAGACTTACCAAAATCTTGCCGAAGCTACTTGGAATCTGTTGGACAGCATATTCCCTGCCTAGAAAGAATACTCCAATACATGAATCTAAGGTTTTACATACATTGTGTATAATGCCAACCAAAATTACCATTCACTTACAAAAAAACAGACAATCCAATGGCTAGACACCGTGGACGAAAAATCAAGCAGTGACGACGTCGATGACTTAGCGCAAGGTGGTCGGACCGGCAGAGATCGGGTGGTGGCGCGTGGAAGGAAACACGAACAACGGTTGGTGGTTTGTTAACTTAGAGATGCATGGCCGAATCTGAGACCGTCCAACGTCACCTTGCAGACGACGCTAGATCAATCGAAGACGTGATTGGGTTGATGGTGGAACGACGAGTAACGCACGAAAAAGATCGGGCTCCTATGCAAAAACGAAAGACTGGGGGGGTCTCGTGCGCGTAGAGAGAGAAAAGAGACTTCTTTCTTTTCTTTTTTTTCTTTTCTTTAAATTGCAATAACTTTAACCCTAACTAAAGTATATATATAATCTTTTCCTTTTCCTTTTCCAAATTTCAAAATTTTTTTAATTTTAAAACCCAATCCCTTTACAAAAAAAATATAAATAAATCAATTATCTATAAAATCAATTTAAATTTATTTTCTTCTCTAAGATTAAAAAAAAATAATCTCCCAATTTCAATTCAATTTCCCAAATTAAATTAAAATTTGAAATAAATCCAAAATCTCCTTAAACAGAATTGCAATTCCAATCCTACATCGAAGAAAATTTTAAAATTGAATTATCTATGCACAATAATTCAATTTGACCTCAAAATTCAAAATAATACTCAAATATTACAATATAATTGAATTTAAATCACATAAAAATTTCAGATGTCACATAAATTTTGTTACGATTGGAGAAATTTGACCTCGTTAGACTTGGTAATTTTAATGATGAGTACTTTGTTAGTCATAGTCCTATCATTTAAAAGTTACACACTACTGCCAAGCTCTGCTTAGGACATGTAATAGAGATTGCATCTTGAACATTATTTCATCAAAACTATTTCAGAAACAATTTTGGATTGTGGAAGTGTTGTAAAACAAGTTTTTGTATTTGGGTATGTTAAGATACTCATGTTGAAACAAACACTTACAAATACTCATGTCCAAATAAATGTTAAACATATGCCAAATGTACATTGTCCTTGAAGAGTTACAAAATGGTCTTTTGTACAATCCCAAATAAAATAATGTATATGTATAACAAATACTGTTTTTACTAGGAATGACTAAGAAAATGCTACAAACCTATGAAAAGGTTAAATAATGTTGATGAACTGATTCCAAGTAAAATCACTTAATTATTGTTAACCATTTAATTAAAGGAAATCAGACTCGAGATTTCCATGAATAGTGAAAATAACATCATTCCAAAGCACAATCATGAATGAACATCCCATATTACAGTCGTACAGAAATAAGCGATTATATAATTAATATGGAAATTACAACATGAAAACTCAAATGAACAAAGAGAAAACTCTACGAACGTTTGAAGATGCGTCTCCACGCTCCTTTGCACACGACTGCTCGAACAACAACAACCTCGAACGCTCGATCTACACGAACGCAACACATCACGAACACATCGTGCTCGTCCTCAACAATCGCCTCGTCCACGAACTCCTCAGCAACAATACTAACGGCCTCTACAGCACCTCGACGGTGTCAAGTTAAGTAAGACACCACCAAGAAGGAAACCTTGGTATTCTCGGTATGAGAATCCAGAGGGTGGGCTCTGTTTGGATTTACATTGAGGTAGACGAAGGAGGAAACACCGATCGTGTACACGACTGGACAAATGGGAGATGGCGGAGACCTATCTTATAGATCGATGCCCAATCATTTAGCTAAAGCTATGCGATCGTCTAGCAAAAGCTATGTAATCCTTTAGCTCATCGTTTAGCTCGATCTGTCGCTTACAGACACTACACGATCATTTACTTTAGGCAAGTGATCATTTAGCAAAAACTATACGATCGTTTGGTAAATACTGTACGATCATTTAGCTCGTCACTTCAAGATTGTTTAGCTAGCCTAAGCTGTCGTTTAGTAAATCTATATTTACTTGACAACACCTGAGATCCTTTTTGCGAAGGAGAAATCTCAAAAAACTTTTTGTGAAAAACTTTTCAACAATTACTAAAATTAGGAAAACTATTTTCATTTTATCTCATAGTTACCATGAAAATCCAATAACCGTCCACTCAATTTGTTATTAAAGTAAAAGAATTAATTATCCAATAATTAATATTATTATAAATATAAATGATAACCAACTTATCATACTATATTTATAACCTATAGTTTTAATATTTCATCTCATGAAACATATAAACCACAGTTCTTTTTTCTATTCCATGGTACTTAATGTAAATCTCATTTAAATCAATCCTCTACTAGATGTATCTCATACATCAAACCGATTATATCATATATAATCAAAATATTTCTTGTCAAATTGAACATTTCAAATCAACACCAAAAGCTGATCCTCAACTGAATCCATTGAGCTATCAAGGGAACCTTATGAACCTGTAGCTCGAAGCTCCAATGGTATGTGAATAACTGAATAAACTCTTTAGTCACGGGATCCACAATCCGTTAATTTTCAGACACTCCACTAAAGACCAACAGCTTAACTCTCCTTACCACAAATATATTATGTGTCCATCTTAACCAATTAGTAGTACGACAATCATTTACAGATCGCTCTTAAGTACAGATGGGCCAATAACCGTTATTCCCTTGTAGTTACATCTGTCTCTTTAAGTACCATGATCTCTCTAATGAACATAAGACATAGTCCTACTATGACTGAGTCTTCTTTTCCAAAGAGAAGCTGTGGCCACTATGTTCAAGCCCCAAAATCAGCCTTAAGGGAGTAATCTCTCTACTTATCCCTACTTCAGGAAAGGAGTGTTATGAGATAACTCAATTTTTAACAAACATATACTTGAAATCAATGTAATCATGTTTTATGACAAGTTGAAGGCTTATTAAATTCAATTGTAGTGGGAGAGTCATGAGATGACTCACCAATTAAAGTGACTTAATGGAAGTCAAAATTCTCATATTAGATGACAAAAATTGCAGGATAGTAACAAGAAGACGTTATATCAAAATCATGAATCCTGAGATGGTCTATGTAATTCATCTCTGTCTGGTTTTGTGGATTTTCTTGATGGGGTAAAACCTGTAGAATATGAAGGATCTACAAAAGAGACATAAATGTGTAGTTTTTGAAGATACAGATATTCAAAGTGAGAGAAAGTAGACTATGAGTCAATTTTCTTACCGATATTCAAAATGCTTCATTCATCATTTGGACTCTTGGCAAAAGGTGAAAACCAGTGTCACACCAAGTGAGAGAAAGTAGACTATGAGTCAATTTTCTTACTTGTTGCTTTAATGCAGTATTCAAGAATTATTTTATTCATTGTAACATATGAGATATGTAAAAATGATTGAATTATTTTGTGAAAAGGATTTCAATGCATCTACACAAATCTGGAACATTTTCAAAGACATAGTAGCAAAAGATTTGCATAATTATATATGTTCATTTTAAAAATGACTTACACAATTAGAATCTTTGAAAATAAGGGTTTGATATAATATCATAACCTATGACTTTGAATAAATAATAATATTCTTAGACGGATAAGTAAATTATTGCTAAGTGGGAATTTTATCTCTTTTATATCGATCTCTTATTTCCCATTATTAATGAAGTAAAATTCTAGTATAAAGTTTGATTATCTAACCAATTTCAAATGACTGATTCAAAATGTTTATGTATATTATGTTAGAGAGGTACCGGCACGCAACAAAAGAAATCAGGATCCATTAGCACTCTAGTTCATTAATTTTGGCAGAAAAGAAAACATGCTAAAATATATTTTAACGGGTTTCAAAACATACCTTTGAAGAACCGTTGAAATCTTGATTTTCAGCTGCTAAATCCTCAAAATCTTTATGCAGACCACCACAAGATCTTCCCTACTATTCTTTTGGTGCTCTAGATTGAATTGTGGGACTCAAAATAAGCTGGAATCAAAGAAAATTTGGAGAAAGTTTACTGCAACAACCCAAATGAAGAACATCTTCTTCTACCCGAATTTTTAAGAAAAATTCAATCGGTTGCCTTGCTTCAACTTCTCTCTAATCTCTTCAAATATATTGCAGACTATCATGCATAGAGATTTGTTGCATGGGATGCAGTTCATGCTTGGAGTAGTTGAAGGTTGAAGAAGTGGGGTCTTTGTGAGCTAGTTGAAGATAAAGATGAAAAAACTAATTTTTCATTTTGTGTTTTTCTATTTTAAAAATCCAAAATTTGATTTTGAAATCATATTTTATTTCTATAATAAAAATTATTAATTTCACAAATTAATTTCATAAATTAATAAATAATTATTTAAACAATTTAAATAATTCTTATTAATTTAATATCCAATATTAAATTATTAATCTTTATATATTTAAATCATATTTAAAAAAATATATATATATATATATATATATGTATATATATATGTATATTCCAATTCCGTTTGATTCTAATTTGAACATTTGAAATTAACTTATCACGCTACTCTAGAACTAATCCATTTCCGAGCTAGTAGAGGGACCTCGTGGACCTACTGATTATGGGCTCCAACGATCCGAGATTAATCGACTCAACTCATTAGACCAATCTAACCCTTATTCATTAACTAATGGGTCAGTCCACTAAAGCTCATAGTTGAACTCCTCTCACTGTAGATATATTATGTCCACTCGATATAACCATGATTAGTAAGTCAACCCTTCACAAGTTGTTCGTAATAACGCTCGGTCAAATCTCTATTTTACACCCGAAATTACCTCTTGTTCCTTAAGTCCCTACTGATCCTATAATGAACAATTTTTTTATGATCCAATCAACAATATCGAGTCTCTCTCGAGCCAGTGAGATGGTGGGGCCCCTTGTTCAAGACCTAGAATCAGCTCTTAAGGGAACAACCTCTCTACTATCCCTAAAGCAGGTATGAGTGAATTCCATCTTGCACCCTATGTTCCCAGCTATCTATCCGGCCTTACCCTTGAAATGGGAGGTTTACTTAGCCAGTGCTGTTGAGCCAAACCTCACCTATTCAAATCTAAGGATAATTCCAAATAAACAAGAGTTCATAGTTACCTCAAGATTAAGTTCAAGTCACCCATCACATTGAAATAGTTAGACTTAAACAGTAAACATCGTTATAAAATAAGAATGAGTAATTTCGTGGTTCGATCTTGTACAAATCCTTTTGCACAAGGACACCCCCACTTTTCAGGTCTCAACATGAACGAATTAGGATCACTTCCTTTGTAGCACTTTACAACTCCATGTAATAATACTTTATTCTGAAAGTTCAATAAAGTGTTATTGAATAGATGTTTTTAATAGAAATCCAATAAACCTGGAAGTCCTATGACTATTGGATGACTAAAGAGCAGGTCGCATTCATCTAATAACTACAAAGTAGGCCGCATTCAATAGTGTTACTAGAATAAGGTACCCAAACTTATTCGTATATTATAGATCATTTTTACTATTTACTCCAACCTGATCAACCTTTATATCTCTACATAAAGTTCAAGTACTCATCCAATAGTCAAAGGACTTCCAGGTTTATTAGATTTCTGTTAAAAACATCTATTCAATAATACTTTATTGAACTTTTAGAATAAGTTTCATTGTTTACATACCACGAGTTTTAGGACATCAAACCCAATATATTAGATGTCAAAATAGAGAGTTAAGGACATGATGTTAAACTTGTCTCAGACATTTTACATTTACAAAATTATTATCAAATTCTCGATTTAATAACTTCAGATAGAATAATAGTGTATTGTTCTAAAGTGAAGTTAATAAAGTCTAAAGAAAAGTCTTCTAAGACGCCCCCAGTGTTGAAGACATATGATTAATTATCTTCTTTAAGTAGAAGACAACTAATACTCGGGACTTAATTAACATTTAATATACAATTTGTTCGTTATATCGGTTAAATCAATGGTATGATCATTGAATATATCAAAATTAAAATTTTTCTAAATAAATCTATGGATAATGTGAAATTTGCATGTATGGAGTTTAAGATGCAATCTTTAACAAGATACACTAGATCTTACTAGGATGTATCTAGCATTTTTATCTCAAAGGAAAGAGCATAGATTTGTAGTCGGAACAATTATAGTAGAACTCGACTCCCGATACTTATTGTTCGTTCTCGAGCAGAAGTATCAAAGAAGATGGAAGTTAGTCTCATTCAAAGGATCCAACGAGGACGAACCTCCCCCTTCCTATCATATAAATCATATAAGGCGTTGTGGAGTTCTAAATTTTGGAACTTTGATCAATCAAGAACCAGTTTCTAAGTTTGAGTTCAGGTATTGTTGTTTGAATCTAATCCTAGACTGTTATAACTTCCTTGACTGTGCTTAAAATGTACATTATTGCTATCGTACATTTGACTTTGTTTTTTGTGTTAACTTTGTAATGTGCATTTTAAGCACAGTCAAGGAAAAAATGGCACCTGGTGAGTTTGCAAATTTGCTCATGAATTTTCTCTAATTTTCATACTCCGTTGTAAACCAATAGAGGGAAAAATTCAAAGTTTGACTGATATGTTTAATATTTGTGTTCATCAAAATTTTATTTGATATATTCCAAAGTTTTGATGAGCTTAGTTTAGTTTGTTATCATGTTTTAAGTTTTGGTAAGTTTTCTATTCATGATCAATAAAGTTTAATTACTTTATTTATTTTTCTTAATTTGACGAGTTTCGTTCTTTATGTTCCTTTCAAGTATATATTATCCACAGTTCAAATCTTTGTTCTTGCTTGCAATATTTTCTATTCTTCGTCTGTTTCATATGAGTTTCTATGCATCAATGGGTTCAAGCCCAAATTGCACAATATTCGGTCACACTTTGTCAGAGTGCGGTGAAAATTATATGTGACCATATTATACTTATTTTTATAAGATGTTTGGATCTTGATAATCTCAAGAAATTTTAAGATTATATGTTTCAGATCCTAATACTACTATTAAGTTCAAGATTATTAAATTTTTTAAAAAATAATTATAGGTTTCAGTGACGTTTGGGAGTGTGTCATTAATATTACTCTCTCAGCGGTGCATAAAATTGCCACTAAATGTTCCCTTTATAGTAACATGTGCATGTCTCTGAATGATAAGTTTTAGCGACACATGCAACTTTCGTTGCTAAAACTTACGACTACGCAGATACAATGATGCTTACGTTGATGAACTTCTATACGTTGCTAAAAATTTTTGTGACATTTTTTTTTGCTTTCAGCTACATTTTTCTTGCATCACTGTAATTCAAAAATGTTAAAATAATTGAAAGTTACTATACATACCAACAAGATACACATTTGTTTTCAGTAATCCAGTCATAGAAACTCCATAGTTAATTAAGCGTGTCTAGTTTGAAACAACTTATGTTAGATGACATCCTTAGAATTTTCTTAGGAAGCATGCGAGTGGAGATAAGACATGCTGAAAGAATCAATGTTGAAGTGGGGAATGTGACATCCCAAATTTAATGTATTTTTAGTTTAATTATCTTGAATTATTTAGATTTGTAAATTTTGGATTCTTCAAGTTGAAGTTGAATTGATGTGTAGACAACTAATTCAATTTATATTTACCAAACGATTTGAAATTTTGAATTTAAATTTTTTGAAGATTGAGAATGTATGGAAATATATATAAAAAGAATTTACCGGTGAAAGTAGGATCTTGACATGGAAATTAGTAAATATATTATATGTCATATTTAAAGAGGAAAAAAATGAACGATTTACTTTAGCCAGGCCCTTCATGCAACCCTAGAGAGAAGGGGGTCATCTTCTCCTTTGAACTCACGAATTTTCCTTCCCCCTTTGAACTCACGAATTTTCCTTCCCCCTTTGAACATCTATCATCATCCATGATTTTTCTTCCTCCATTGAAGGTCTCCTTCATGCCGTCAGTCGTCGATCGTCACCGCTCCACCCACAAGCCTTTTGACTACATTCGTCATCCACACCAGAACCATCGTCACAGTAGTACTGCTATTGATGACCTCCAATCTTTTTATTCTCTCTCTAAGTTTTCTCTCTTTTCATTTATTTGGATCTAACCATCATCGTTGTCTTCGCCGTCGAACTACCCAACCTGTTGTCGACTGCCAGTAGACGTGCCCAGTTGCCGAAAGCCATTACTCTTACAGACATTGCCACATCAACTAACACTGCCACAAAGGATGAGTCAAGAAGACACATCAACTAAAGACTGCCACATCACAAAGGAGAGTCATGTAGATGAATTCATTATTGCTCCAAAAGTCTGTTAGGATTAGGTATTAACAAATATTATTCCCTCTCTGTTTATTGGGCCATGTGTCGTCATGTTATTGGTTTATTCTTAAACATTCAATTAATTATTTTGTATTCCTAAATAGGGAATAATATATAAATTAGACCATTTTGCCCCTTTTTAATATTTGAGAAGTTCAAGAGGCAATCGGTCCAAATTCCTCCTTCCTCCTTTAAATTCTAACTTGGTATCAAAGCCTTCTATGACAAACGCCATTGCTACAGGATCCATCTCGACCTCTGAATTGACGAAGTTTAGCACACCTCCTCTAAATCAACTACTAACCAAATAACCAATACCAAGTTGGAGAGAGGTAACTTTATGCTGTGGAAGACACTAGCCCTTCGAATTTTGAGAGCATACAAACTCGAAGGGCATCTGTCTGGAACCAAGGTGTGTCTTCCGATGTTCGTCGTTACTGCTTCATCAGCTGCTGAACCTAGTGATGCTGACTTTCAAGCCTCATAAGGAGCTTCAAGCTCTACTGGTGAAAGGACCTTGAACCCACTGTATGAAGCATGGGTTACAGCTGACCAACTCTTGTTAGGTTGGTTATACAACTCTATGACTCTTGAAGTCGGTGTGCAGCTGAAGGGTACGAGAATGCTAAGAGTCTATGGGCTTCCATTCACTCTCTAGTTGGAACTCTATGACTCTTGAAGTCGCTGTGTAATAGAGGAAGACTATCTGCATCAAGTTTTTCAACAGTCCCGTAAAGGTAATATGTTAATGTCTGAGTATTTGAAACTCATAAAGTTTCGTTATGATAATTTAGCTCAAGTTTACAGTCCAGTGTCTACTCGTAATCTAGTGTCTCAAGTACTCCTTGGGTGGATGAGGAGTATAATCCAGTTGTTATTGTTATCAAAAGTAAACCAGAAATCTCATGGCTAGATATGCAATTTGAGTTGTTGTCCTTTGAAAAACAGTTGGAACACCAAAATACCTCGAAGGCTGCTACAACATTTGCACACAATACCTCGACAAATGTTTCCTTCAATCTTAACTCTCCCATACCCAAGTCATCTGGACAGGGTAACACACAAGGAGGGAACCAACAACAGTTCAATGGATCCAGAAGTAACAACAATAATGGAGGAAGAAATAGAGGAGGAGGTCGAGGCAGGGGAAATAGACCTACCTGTCAGGTTTGCTCTAGGTATGGACATGCTGTAGATGTATGCTATTAAAGATACAACCGAGAATTTGTTTCTAATAAAAACAATGGCAAGGGTAACAACCACCACCAAGGAAACTCAGGAACCAATCCTTTGGCCTTTGTAACTTCTCAGAACTTGAACCCATTTCTTCAAAATGAACCTGCAGGAGATTTCAGTTGGTATGCAGACAGTGGAACAACTAGTCATGTCATAGCTCATCCCAACAACATAGCCAATCCGTCTGAATACACAGGTAATGATCACATTATGGTAGGGAATGGACAACAGTTAGACATATCCTCTATAGGCAATGCATGTTTAAGTTCTCCTAGCTACAATATTAATCTGAAAAATATCTTATGTGTACCAAATATTGCAAAGAATCTTGTTAGTATGTCAAAACTTGTTCAAGATAATGATATTTCTGTTGAGTTCTATAATAACTGTTGTGTTGTTAAGGACAAACGTTCGGTGCAAACACTGGTAAAAGGAACTTTTAAAGCCAGACTATATCAGTTGAATGAAGCAAAGGTGATCCCAGTTGATGTGAATACTAAAGAGGCCATCTATTTTCCCAATCCAATAAACAAAAATAATAGTTCCAGTGTATTTGTTCTATAAAAAAGTGGACTAAATCTGGTGAAATCAAAAGGATTGTGGCATACGAGATTAGAACACCTTTCTCTTCGAGTTTTGGATACTATCTTAAAAACATGTAATCTGCCTACTAAGTTAAAAGAATACATTAAGTTTTGTGAACCCTGCTATCTTAGTAAAGCTCACACCCTACCCTTCCCAAACTCTTTGTCACATGCGAAACATAAATTTGATTTAATTCATTCGAATTTCTAGGGACTAGTTTCTACAAACTATACTGAAGGATACAGATATTACATATCATTTAGTGGAGGGGCATTAGCAAACAATTCTGTCTTCCATGCTCGGACCAAACACATTGAAATAGATGTGCATTTTGTTCGAGATCTTGTTCTTAGAGGAAAGCTTGAAGTCAGGTATGTGCCATCATCATATCAGTTAGCTGACTACCTCAAAAAATCGTTGACGCATTCTCAGTTCTTCAACTTACGATCCAAACTTGGGGTCGTTGAACTCCTCACAAGTTTGAGGGGGAATGTTAGAGGCATTGTCACATCAGCTGAAGATTGCAATATCACAAAGGAGAGCCATGTAGATGAATTCATTATTGCTCCAGAAATCTGTTAGGATTGGGTATTAACAAATATTATTCCCTCTCTGTTTATTAGGCCATGTGTCATCATGTTATTGGTTTATTCTTTAATATTCAGTTAATTCTTTTGTATCCCTAAATATAGAATAGTGTATAAATTAGGGCATTCTACCCCTTTTCAATATATTGAGAAATTTAAGAGGCAATCGGTCCAAATTCCTCCTTCCTCCTTTAAATTCTAACTGTTGCTCTTTCGCCGAAACTTGGTATTGGGTAAGATCTTGTGTTTTAAAAGAGTTCCAAGGTGTGTCTTGTATACCGATTAATTTTTGGGTTAGTTACTGACATAATGTTGATTCAAAAGGTTCAATTTGGACCATTCAAGTGGTTTGAAGATCACTTTTGGTGGTTTCGGTAAGTGTTAAATGTTTCAAACTATTTTTGATTAATTATTAATGCTGTAATTTTGGGTTTTAATCCTTAATTTTTTGTATTTAAATTAGGAGCTTGTTGCTTTGGAAGGTTGTAAGTGGGCTTGAATCAAACCACATTTTAGGTAAAATTATTTGGAGTTTGGTTAAATTGTTGATTCAAATTGGGCCCTAAAGATTAAGTTTGAATTTGGTTTATGTTGTCTGTTTAATTCAAGCTCTTGTGGGAGACTGGGTTGCTATGATAACAATATTTAGACTTGATCTCAAGGTAAGTAACCTTACTATTAGAATGACTTTGAACTGGACGTCCTAGTTTAGATAATAGTGTTGCGTCGGATGAGTTATAAAACATGCCATGTGATGTTCGAGATAATTGACTATGCTTCTACACATTGGAGAGTTGTTATGAACATGTTGACTTCTATGTGTCATGGGAATATGTATATGGAATGAAACCTCGATGGTTACTACAGTTGATGAAAGAATGTATGTTAGAAGCATTTTATGATATCTCAAGAAGATGCTATGATTTATGAGTGAACGTTGATTGAACTATGATATGTAACATGATTTATGTGTGGGACCAAGTTATAAATAAATAATATGATAAGTTAAGTAGGTGACGATTTCACCTCCTAACACTAGTTATGTTACCGAGTTCTGACGGGTTCCCTATTGTGTTATCGGGTACCGATAGTGTAGAAAATAACAAGTTTTTTTAAGTTGTTTTTTATTGGGTTTTTGGAAATTTAAAGGCCCAATAGCATTATCGTAATTATTAAGCAGTGGTATTTTTGCAATTATCTCTTCTTCTTCAAAAATAGGGCAGTATTTGTGTAACTCTTTTTTGGACAAACCAGGGAAGCCGCAAGTGACAAGAAATAGCCGCCTGGAATTCTTTTCTTGCGAAGGAGCAGCTGCTGAAGATAATAGAAGAGCCACCTGTTGTTGAATCGCCGCAGCTGGAAAGAGGCGGCCGACTGTGTCTATAGAAGAGCCGCGGCCGGTTGGTTCTTGTGTGAAGGAGTAACTGCCAGTTCGAGCTTTGTCGGACTTCGCCGATCTAAGCAGAGACATGGGCTTGAATCCGGTGGATTGGTGATTCATCGTGGAGGCTGAGTCCGACAGCAGTTGTCGGCGGTGAGAGAGAGGTGCAGGTCTATGCGTGGTTCGCCGATCAGAGGCGGGTAGCACACTGTTTTGGACTATTTTGCAATAGATTGTTCTCAGTTTTCAGAGGCGACATTGTGTGCGAATCACTCGGTATCAGTGGATACAAAAATTACAGATTGGTTATTTCGTTGATTATCTGTAATTTGTAAAATTCCTTTATTGCTCATTAATAAATTAATTCAAGCTGGTTCTCAAAGTGGATGTAGACCACACTGGTCGAACGACTATATATCTTGGTGTTCTTTACTGCTTTCGATTTATTTTTTCCGATTGTTTGCGTTCTGTTTGGCCATCTAAGTTAGGTTCAGAAACTCTCACAAGTGGTATCAGAGCTCCAATTGATCCAAAGAGGTTGTGTGGTAGTGTGTGCTGGCATATTCTTTGTTTAGGAATTTTTTGTTGGAATTAATTTTGACAGATTGCTTCGCTGTCTACACGGTTCGAAATTGTTAAATTTGATGGAAAAAGTGATTTCGGGTTATGGAGGAAAAGGATTAGGGTTATTCTTGTACAACAAAAGGTAGCCAAAATCTTAGACGAAGATAACCTTCCATAAAAAATTACAGAAGCTGAAAAAAGGGATATGGATGAGATGGCATATTCGATGATAATTCTGTATCTGCCAGATGGAGTGCTTAGACTAGTAGATGAGGCTACTACTACAGCGGAGTTGTGGAAGAAACTGGAAAGTCTTTATTTGACTAAGTCCTCGCCAAATAAATTATATGTAAAGGAGAAATTCTTTGGATATAAGATGGACTTAAGTAAAGGCTTAGGAGAGAACCTAAATGAATTCCAGAAGATTTAGTTGATCTCAATAACATCGATGAGAAGATGTCGGATCAAAATCAAACAGTTATTCTTCTGAATTCTTTGCCAGAATCGTATCGAAAAGTTAAGGCAGCTATTAAATATGGACGGGATTCATTGTCCATGGATATAGTGTTAGATACCTTGAGAACGAGAAATCTTGAGATTAAAAGGGAATGCAAGGATGGAGAGTTACTCATAGCTAGAGGTAGAAATGAGAAAAAGAATGGAAAAGGAAAAAAGTCGAGATCCAGGTCGAAATCAAAGAGGTCGAAATCAAAGGGGAAAACCAAAAAGTGTTTCCTATGTCATAAAGAAGGACACTTTAGAAAGAATTTTCCTTTGAATAAGAGCAAGGAAGCATCAAGTAGCAACCATACAGGGGATTATAGTGCAGCAAATATTACTGATGGGTATGATTCAGCAGAGGTTTTGATGATGTCCAACAGGGACATTCAGAATACTTGGATCATGGATTCAGGGCGCACGTTTCACATGACTCCTATTCGAGATTTCTTGATTGACTTTCAGGAAAATGATGGGGGATCAGTTATGCTTGGTGATAATGGTGCTTGTGATATAAAAGTAATTGAGTCAGTTCGAATTGCAACACATGATGGTATGATCAGAATTCTTACTAATGTAAGATATGTTCTAGAACACAAACGAAATCTAATTTCTCTGAGCGAATTAGATAGAGTAAGTTATTCTTATAATTCTGAGAATAAAGTTCTGAAGGTTATCAAGGATTCTTTGGTTAAGCTGATGGGGACCATTATGAATGGTCTTTATGTGTTGGAAAGTACTGCAGTTTCAGGTAGTGCTGCTTGTGCTTCTGGGAAAGAAACAGAAAAATCTATGCTATGGCATAACAGATTGGCTCATGTGAGTGAAAGAGGTCTGCAAGCTCTTTCACAACAAGGTTTGCTTAGAGGAGTTAAAGACATTGAACTCCCATTTTGTGAACATTAATGGGAAAGTCTACCAGAGTGATGTTTGAGAAAGGGTAGCATTCTACTAAAAAAATTTTAGATTATATTCATTCAGATTTGTGGGGTCCTACAAAGTACCTTCTATGGGAGGTTCGAGATACTTTATGTCAATCATTGATGATTTTTCAAGCAAGATGTGGATGTATCCACTAAAACAGAAGGATGAAGCTGTTGGGAAATTTCTTGAATGGAAAAAGCAGGTTGAGAACCAAATAGGCAGGAAGGTAAAATATCTAAGGACAGACAATGGTTTAGAATTTGTGAATCACAAATTTGATAAATTTTGCAAATCTGGGGGAATTATGAGGCATTTCACTATTATGTACCCTCCACAGCAGATTGGTTTAGCTAAGAGGTTCAACAAAACAATTATGGAGCGTATAAGGAGTCTCTTGACAAATGCTTCATTACCCTTGAAATTTTAGGGAGAAGCTGCCCAAACAGCTTGTTATCTTATTAATAGGAGTCCATCTTCTGCTTTAGGCCTAAAGACTCCTCAAGAGATATGGACAGGAAAAGCTCCAAGCTTGGATCATCTCAGAGTGTTTGGATTTTTAACTTATGCTCATGTTAAGAAAGAGAAGCTGAACAAGAGGGCACTGAAATGTATGTTTATTGGCTATCCTCAAGGTGTTAAAGGATATAAACTTTAGTGCTTGGAAGAGGGAAGAAATAAATGCATTATCAGTAGAGATGTGACCTTTAATGAAACAGAGATGCCATTTCGTGTCAAAAAGCAACAGAAACAGCAGACAGTTGATCAGGTTGAGGCAGAGATTAGAATTGATTCTAAAGCACAACTATCAGTTAGTTCAGGTGATTCCAGTGATCAGTCATCCAGTTCTGATGGTAGACAACCTCAACTGCAGAGAACTTTGATTGATAAGGGAGCTTTTGGTGAAGAAAGCTCAAGTGGCAGTGACCTATAGAACTATCAGCTTACATGTGATAGGCCTCAGTGGGTGAGGCAAGCTCCTACGAGGTATGGTTATGCTGATTTAGTTGTTTATGCTCTTACTTGTGCAGCTGACAGTATTGAAACAGAGCCTCTTACTTTTGAGGAGGCTATTGTATCTGATTCGAAGGAACAGTAGAAGGATGCTATGGAAGCAGAGTTGTTCTCGTTGCAGAAGAATCAGACATGGTCATTGGTTCCAAAGCCTCATAATCAGAAACTCATTTAGTCAAAGTGGAATTATAAAATCAAGCCAAGTACAGGAGGTGACAGCAAGCCTAGGTATAAGGCTAGACTAGTAGCCAAGGGCTACACACAAAAGAAGGGAGTTGACTTTCATGAGATTTTCTCTCCGATGGTGAGGCATTCGTCCATTCGATTAATTTTATTTATTGCTATTCATTTTGATATGTTTTTTTAACAGATGGATGTCACCATAGCTTTCCTTCATGGTGAATTGGAGGAAGTGATCTACATGGCTCAACCTAAGGGCTATGAGGTGAAAGAAAAGGAAGACATGGTTTGTCGTCTTCACAGGTTCATCTATGGATTGAAGCAATCGTCGAGACAATGGTATATCAGGTTTGACACCTTTATTCTGAAGTAGGGGTTTCACAGGAGCTCATATGATGCCTGCGTGTACTGGAAACTATCTTAGAAAGGTACATATACTTATTTACTTCTGTATGTAGATGATATGATTCTGGTGTGTAAGGATTATTCTGAAATCTATGATCTCATGAAACGTTTGAGTAGTGAATTTGAGATGAAATATTTAGGTGAACTAAAAAGGATCGTAGGCATGGATGTGAAAAGAGATAGGGAGAAAGGTTTGCTAACCATTTCGCAGGAAAGTTATGTGCATAAACTGCTTGAGAAGTATAATAAGTCTGGCTGTAAGGCAGTTTTGACACCCTTAGCCATTTCATTTAGGATTTCTTCATCTCAGTGTCCTGTTACTGAACAAGAAAAGTTAGAGATGGCTAATATTTCCTATTGTAATGCTATTGGAAGTATTATGTATTTGATGATTTGTACTAGGCCTGAGTTGAGATATGCTATGAGTATGATAAGTAGGTTTATGTCAAATCCTGGGAAGGAGTATTGGAATGCTGTTAAATGGGTGCTTCGATATTTGAAAGGTAGTGTCAGTGTATCATTGTATTTTAGTAGGGATTGTGAAAAATCAGCATTGTTGGAAGACTTCACAGATGCAGATTATGCTGCAGACCTTGACAAAAGAAGGTCTCTATCAGGTCACATTTTTCGTTTGTTTAGTAATGTGGTCAGTTGGAAGGTTGCTCTACAGTCAGTCGTTGCCTTGTCTACTATTGAGTCAGAGTATATTTCAGTGGGTGAAGCTGTGAAAGAGGCAGTGTGGTTGAAAATGATAATTGGTGAGTTGTTGTCGTAGGAGTTCATTCCTATCGTCCATTGTGATAGCCAGAGTGCTATTCATCTTGCGAAGAATCCATCTCATCACGAACGGTCTAAGCATATCGATGTCAAATTTCATTTTATCAGAGAAGTTGTGGCTCAGAAAGATGTTGAACTAGTCAAGATTCATACAGTTGAGAATTTATCAGAGAAATTATGGCTCAGTAAGTTTTCTTAAGTGGTTTTTTATTGGGTTTTTGGAAATTTAAAGGCCCAATAGCATTATCGTAATTATTGAGCAGTGGCATTTTTGCAATTATCTCTTCTTCTTCAAAAATAGGGCAGTATTTGTGTAACTCTTTTTCGGACAGAGCAAGGAAGCCGCAAGTGAGAAGAAATAGCTGCCTGGGATTCTTTTCTTGCGAAGGAGCAGCCACGGAAAACAATAGAAGAGCCGTCTGTTGTTGAATCACCGCAGCTGGAGAGAGGCAGCCGACTGTGTATGTAGAAGAGCTACAACCAATTGGTTCTTGTAAGAAGAAGCAGCGACTGGTTCAAGCTTGGTCGGACTTCGCCGATCTGAGCAACAGCTGGGCTTGAATCCAGTGGTTCGGCGGTTCTCCATGGAGGCTGAGTCCGGCAGTGGTTGTCAGCGGTGAGAGAGAGGCGCGGGCATGCGCGTGGTTTGCCGATTAGAGGTGGGTAGCACACTATTTTAGGCTGTTTTGCAGCAGGTTGTTCTCAGTTTTCAAAGGCGACATTGTGTGCAGATCTCTCTGTATCAGTGGATACAAAAATTACAGATTGGTGATTTCGTTGATTATCTGTAATTTGTAAAATTCCTTTATTGCTCATTAATAAATTAATTCAAGCTGGTTCTCAAAGTGGATGTAGACCAAACTGGTCGAACCACTATATATCTTGGTGTTCTTTACTGCTTTCGATTTATTTCTGCTGATTGTTTGCGTTCTGTTTGGCCATCTAAGTTAGGTTCAAAAACTCTCACAGATAGATTTTCTACTATGTTTGTGGTCTTCAAGCCACCAGATATGTGTTAGGATCATGAGTTAAATCGTTCACTAGATGGTCATCCATGATTAGTTGAAGGTTGCATGTCCCACTAGTATGATTGCATTGGTTGGATATGAATTCATAGCTTTAACAAGTGGTGTGTTACTTATTGAGTACTTTTATACTCATTCTCTATTAGGATATATTTTTCAAGTAATTAAGGGCAAGGACACACGGCCAAATGATAAGAAGAATTTATGACCGTGCCAATGGGACTAGCTATACACTTCCACACATGTTTTTCATGTTTTAGTTACTAGTAATCAAATGTTTGAGCTTTTTAATTATTGTTTTCTTATTTTAAACTTATATTTTTAGGGGACGACGAGAATTGTTTTATGTACTTTGAACAAATGATTATATTAAATTTATTCATTTTTCATAAATTATGTTCTTTTCATCTTTAAACGAGTAAAGGTTGTGTTTAAGTTCAATATGTACGCTGTAGCAGACTATTAGCAAGTCTTAAAAAGTTGTCATTATAGGGATAGTTTTCACTCTTGAAAGCTATTTAAGACAAGTAAGGATGACGTTGTCAAATCACAATGGATGCAGGAGAATGTTGGGACAATTAGCTATTAGACATACATGATTGACTAGAGTACTATGTCATAAGCATCTCATAATCACCCACTACACATTATTTACTTATCCAGATAATACTAAAATACAAAATTTAAGCTAGAAATTATCTCCAAATTAACTCAAGACTTCCTAAAATATTGTGTACCCCCAAATTTAAAATATGTGTTGTTCTAATTGTATAAATCACTAAGCATGAGAGGAATGTATGGGAGGAATGTATGACAGGTCATATGCATGTTACTCAAGATAAGAGTAAAGTGTACAATACTATCATGATTGGAAAATATATATAAAAGAATGATCCCGACTGTGTCTTCAACACTTGGGTTGCCTCTTTATACACACAAGCACATGTGTCAAGTAATAATATAGTTAAAATAGCTTTGGGTGAATATCACCCCTTGAAAATAAGATTGATATTCTTTTAGCTAGTAAGAGATTCTTCCAATTTTATTTAGGGGACCAACTTTGATAGAAGCAAGATAAATTAATCTAAGAAAGCAATAAAAATGATTGAATATGATGATTTTTATAAACAAAGAGACGGTTTAGGGAATAGATTTCATCAAAGGCATTATTAAACATACTTGCTTTGTCTCTTGAAGTAATTAACAAACATCTAGAACTAGAAGTCTTTTATTCTGATTGTCTCTCTTGAGGTCAATCTTTTCTTTTACTTACTCACTAATTACTAATCTCTTGAAACTAGATAACTAAGCAAAGTATTAAGACTCTTCATCAACAATATCTACATTTCTCCGACTACTCTTGTATGTTCAAATGATAGTTTAGCATGCCTGATTTAATCTAAAACCTACTCAATCAAGCAAGATTCAAATCATAAAAGCATCCAAATATTGATCAAACATTGAAAAGAATTAAGAATAGTTATGCTAGAAAATGTGAATGCAAATTAACATTCAATAAACAAAATATTCAACAATTAAACCAAAGAATTCATCTACCTCTAAAACTATGAAAACTTTAGACTAACATGGGTTCGACAGAGCCATATAAAGAATGCATGCACAAATATACAAGCGAATTCAAGAATACAAAAGAGAAAGAAGATTTCTCAAGCTCCCAATCATCAAGACAAAATCGACCCTCTAACGATCTTTGATCACTCTGGATTCAACAAAACTTCATACTGTAATCTAAACCTTCTCTCTAGGCTTCAAAAACTCAAAAATTCGATGTGGTGGCTGGCTAAAAATCCTAATTTAAATAGGCAAATTTTCTTAAAATACAAAATTCTTTCGTAAAATATTTATCTAGCGCCGCGATGTCGCCTGTGTAGCGTGTTTGATGGATTCTTGTCCTACTGGAACACCAACACAGTGTCACGACGTTGCTTGTGTAGCGCCTAGGTGCTGCACAACTTCAATTTTTCTTTAGTGTTTAGAAAAAGTGCCAAAACAGCATCGTGACGGTAGCCTATTTCTTGACACACCTTGATTTTTCTCCTCTTTTCTTCTATACTTGATACATTTGGTCCTTTTGCTTAATTCTTCGTCGTCATCCACAAATGAACATGAATTTATCTCGTAGAGATACTTCATTATTGTTTTATTCATATCAAACGTTACCTCCTCGTTTTGTACTCTAACATATCATTTTTCTTATTGTAGATAAATCATAACTCATTTAATGGCAAGGAAAGGTTGTCCCAAAATTATGGGAACCTTATCATCTTCTGTCATATCACATACTATAAAATCTGCCAGAAAAATTAAAGCATCAACTTCAACTAACACATCCTTCACTATGGTCCGTGGGTATTTAATAGACCGATCGGCAAACTTAGGAGATACAATAGTAAGTTTTACTTCTCGAAGTTCTAGATTTTAATAAATTAAATAAGGCATTAATTGATAGAAGTTTCTAGATCACACAATGACTCATTAAAATAAGAACTACCAATAGTGCAAGAAATACTAATAATACTTTCTTGATTATTTACCTTTATTGGTAGATTTCTTTTTATCATCTTTCTACATCCTTTTGTAATATGTATTGTTTCATAAGCTCAAAACTTCCTTTCCTTTTTACTATATTCATGTTATTTTAATTAGAAAACCAACTAGAATGACAATTTTAATTCAAAATAACAAGAGTTGAAAGTAGAAACATGATTAAAACAAGTGAATGAGAATTCAAGATCTTTAATGAGAACAATTAAAATGAAATAAATTTTATGTTTAAGATTCTCAAAGAAACATTTAAAAGAGATATTCATCAAAATGACTGAAAACAGATAGTTTTGAAACTTTAATGAGAACATTGAAATAGTTTAAAGACATGAGCTAAGGTGAAAGCGACATCACTACTAGTCCCACGACACCATCAATAGGTCACTCCATCCACTATTCAATACTTTCAATCCTTTACCTGAAAAAACATTTCAAGAAAATGATGAGTATATAAGGTCATGTTTGTGTTAGATTTTATGCTCTAAACTCGTGGGTTGTAACTAAATAAACAAATTTCTCATTATTAATAAAATAAGTATTATTTTTTTATGTCTTATTTTTGCATAAATCAATAAAATAAAAAAAAATCCAAAGTTATTTGCATGAGAATTGAACATGTAGTTTACATAAAATGAATTATATTCAAGTAATAACCTACAAGGTCTATAGTAGATGGATAAGGTTGAGTGTCTTATCCTAGTAAGATACGACTCACTTTGTAAATATTACAAACGATGTAATCCAAGTCATTTATGTGAAGACATGTGAGTAAGGGTATCCTATACAATGAGTTTTTCTAAGACTGGAGCGCGAAATAATTAATCTTTCTCTATAATTTTGTTAATAGACAAGATTAATATTTCATAAGATGATCATATAAAATTCAATCTTAAATCCAAATGAGTTATGAACTCCTATCTATGAGGGTTCGCCATTTGATTTACATGGGTGAGGGTTGCCCTATTTGGCTCGTCCTTTGATTTGCATGAATAATAGTGGCTCAAGTCACCGATTCAATAAGCCCACCATAGATGCAACATGTCCTACCCTCTTAAAGAGATAGTGAAAAGAAGAAGAAATTGGGGACTATCAATTACTATAAATATGAACATAGTGAAAGCATAGAGAGGGGAGGAGAGAAGAAACTAAGAAGGGGATTAAGCCGAGAGTTGAGAAAAGATCGGAAGGATAGTAAAATTGAGTATTTTGTTTGATGAACCAACTAAAACTGATTCTGAAGAGTAGCGATCCTTCCGACCTTAGATCCGATGGACGTCTCATGCATTTATGGCGAAACCAATGGCCACTGACTAACTCCCAGTTTTCACAATGAGTGCATAAGAGTGCAACTACGGATCTGTAGTGGTTTGTCCCATAGTTAATGAATGTTGATTAATTTAATTAAAAAGTTTAGTTAATTAATCTTAGATCATTTGAGCTTTTTAATCTGTAGATCCATAAAGTCCCCTACTAGCTGACAACGATTTAACAGAGACCAAAAGTTTGGAAACAATAATTGAAATATTTAAATTTAATTTAGGAAAATACATGTTAATTGTATATGGTACATATTAACATAATGTATATAGATACATTATATCCTATAGTTACTTTTGAATAAAACTATATCATATAGGAGATTTGAAAACTATAGGTTAAAAGTTAATATTAATAGATGCATATTAAAATTATAGGTTATGGGAGGTTTATACATTTCAATATAATTCAAATATACATTTAATTACATATGTGATATTTAGTTACTTAATTAATTAAGAAAAATATTTTAAATCATAAAACTGCTCAATATATTTAGAAATAATAGCAAAATATCACAGATAAATCGTGATAGACTGCTATAAACTATTATCTGTGTCTATCATGACACAAATAGACACAGATAGTAGTTTATCGCAGTCTATCATGATTTATCTCAGATAGACATGAAACTTTGCTATATTTATAAATATTTTGGTTCATTTTTCAATATTTGAAAATAGCTCATTAATTAATTATTATTTAATTAAATTAAATAATAATTATTTGTTTAATTTAATTAAATTAAATAACTCTCTTACATTGGAGTGAAGTGAAAATAGTGTAGGGTTTAGGGTTTAGAGTTATTTTTCCATTACTTAATAAAAATAATTCTGTATTTCTTTTTTCTTTTTCTTTTTTTTTTTTTTTTTTTTTGTACGTAGATTGAAGTTTTACTCCAAATCTCTCCCTTAATCATAAGAACAAAACACTTACCTATATTTTTTTATTCCTCCTCCCAATTCCTTCCACTCTTCCAAATATCACTCCCACAAGTCGATATTTGTCAGAGATATAGCAGGGAAGACCATTTTGAGGTGTCTTTCAAGAGGAGGAGATTTCCCTGTAAAAGGAGAATTTATTGTACATTAGTGTTTCATGTTTTTAGATTCACTAAATTCAATAAATATGTATTTGACAAGCTACTCCGATTTTGTTTTTCATTTTTTTTTTAATTATGTGATCCAAACGTGTAAATTTTAAAAACAATATTATTTTTTTATCATTAAATCTAAATTTTGAATTTTAAAATGTAGAATTATATTAAAAACATTTAGAAATGCACTATGCTATGCTATGAACTCAATTTACTAAAACATGTAAATCTAATGTATTATATAATATACAATATTACAAAATAATAATTATACAATTTTTTTAACATAGTACATGGTCATAAATAAACTAATAATAGTTTATTGTCAACTAATATTTAGTAGATAACTATAACTAGTTTTATGATCTATAGATAGTAGATATAGTAGCAAACATATTTCAAACAATTGTTTAAATTAGAACCCAATTTCTAAATTTTGCTACTACCAAACACATTTTAAACAAATACAACTGTATTTTAATTGAATTCATTGTTTTCAAATTTTTGTTTACAGACTCCCCTACAAAATAGGTCAATTACTCAACAAGTAACCTCACTATTGAGTCATGTTTTTGCAATCACATACAACTAAATATCTGTAACTAGTGAGACCGAATTTTTTGTACTAAAGCTGAATATGAATGAGCATCCGAGTGATCAATTATACTCGTCCTACTTTAGGTGAGATGTACTCATATTGAGATGTACACAAGTGCACACCAAAAGGTGAACCTGAAGGTACATAAAACTAGTGATCCCGGAAATACATAAAACTAGTGAACCCAAAGACACACAAAATTGGTGAACCCAAAAGCATACCACTTAAAGGTGTATATAGTTGCTAATTGCAGGGAAAAATAGTCACTAAATTGATCTAGAATGCAACATGCCACAATGTAAAATCACATCATAACTCATGAAAGTCATAGCATGCTCATAAAATCTCTTCAATCATGATAAAACATAACATGTGAGATTTTCTAAAATTGCCCAAGCCAAGAATAATATATATTTTTTTTGGCACAACGACATTCCAATAGTAACATCACTTACTTCAAAATCTAGCCGAAATATTATTATCCAAATATATGAATCTCCTTTAGGCTTTGAAAAAAACTTGAATCACACCCTACATATTATCCAAATATATGAACCTCCTTTAGGCAAGGATTCCAACCTGCGCATAAACTACACAATTAAGAGTTATAAACCCAAATTACATCAACAACAACTAATCCAACAGGGTTTCAAAGTCCTAACCAAATTCTTATTGAAGCACCCTCAAACTTGTTGGACAGCCAGCTAGAAACCTTTAAATCACAAATCTAACAACCCAATACATCGTGGATATAAATAAATATATGCCAAAATTAAATGAGAATTCAAGATCTTCCAGAAAAGCCAAAAACCAACCAAGTTCGTAATCAAAACTCAGAAACCAACAAAGTTCTGTGAAAACCCAAAAACCAACAAGGTTTATTCATGTGTGCGCGTGCGTTTGTAATTGACTTAGGTTGTTTCTTTAGGATTTTAAGTCACTTTCGAATAATTATATAATCCTATAGGGAAAGGGCATGCCTAGTTTCATGTTTGAGTAGGAATATGTGGGACATGCGCCCAATTAGTTATTTTGCTAGGGTCAGCCTTGCCGTTGTCCTTGGTTGAACACATGAATTTGGGGTTTGACACGAACTAACGCTCTCCTTGGGCCCATTTGGAAACAAATTAATCCAAAATCCCCAATATCATTGTTATTTTTTCAACCTTGTTGCTTGTATTCCTATTTTATGTCGATTATACCTTTTCATCCAAAATCCCCCGTATCATTAGCCCTTACTCCTATGCTAGGTCTCAAGGTTTTTCTACTCACATTTTTGAGCTAAACATTTTAGACCCGACTTTGGAGCATAACTTCTTCTAACTTGTACTACTTTAGTGACCCTATCGGTCAGATCTCAGTAAGGTGCCCAAAAATATTTCCATCAAACCACATGGTTGATGTTAAATACTTGTTTGAATGGTTCTTTAGGCCCTAGAGTTACTTTGTTAGCGTTCTAGGGTAGATCCTAAATTATCTTGGGGTCATCGACCCATGTATTGGAATAAAAACAACATACATAGCGGAAGTAATTGATAAAAAACGCTCTATTTACAATAAAAAAAAAAACTAGGATTAAGTATGCAAAAGGATTAGAAATAAAAGATTTGTAGTTTCCACAAGAATCTTCCTGTCCGTGAGCAATCAACACCACAAATGGAAAATTCTCACTATTGAACACGATTATGGGATCAAATTTTTAGTGAAAGATAGGGAGTTTCACTAATTAATTTGGAGAGTATAAGAGATTTTTTTGGAAGACAATTGTTTAAAAAAACAAGGAAGCATTAACCTTTTTCATTTGGAAAAAAACAAAACTATTTATAGACCAAAACACATGCAAAAACTCTTCTTGCATGGCCTCCACCTCAAACTACATTAGCATGAAAAGAATAGGTGTCAAGCTTAGCATGAGACACTTCATAATCCACTTAATTAAAGGAAAAATCCAATAATTGGATTTTTCTATTAACTAATTTCTTATTAAAATAAATTTATAAAAAATCATTTTTTGACAAAATATGAAATACATTTTTCATATTTAGAAATTATTTAATTAAATCAATTTTAATTAAATAAAATAAATAATTTTATATCACATATTAAATTGTCTTTGACACCTAATTTTGATTAATCACATTAATCAATTTTTAAAACACTTTCATGCTAAGATTTTATTTAATATCTTATAAAATATACTCTCCAAAAAACTAATTCATTAATTATTTAATTGTAAATTATATCTCATATAAAATACAATTTTCCCTAAAAACCGAATTTGAACATTTCATATTCTTACTTCACCTAGTTCTTCAATTTTGTCTGTAGTGAGCTAGCAAAGAGACCAGATGGACGTACAGATCATGGGCTCCAACGATCCGAGACCAACGGATCAAATTCTTCAACCTAGTTAATCAACATTTGTTAATTAACAAAACTGTCCACTATAGCCTATAGTTGCATTCCCCTCACTATAGATATATTTTGTGTCTTCTTGATATAACCGTCATCGATAAGTTGATTCTTTACAGGTTGTTCATAACCTCAGCTAGGTCAATTACAATTTTACCCTTTAGTTACATCTTTTCTCCATAAGTACCACTATCCCTCTAATGAACAATTGATTTAGGATCTTAATCACTAAATCCATTCCCTCTTAGGCCAGCGAGAGGATGGGGCCTCTTGTTCAAGACCCGAGATCAGCCCTTAAGGGAACAACCTTTCTACTATCTCTAAAATGGGTAGGAGTGAATTCCATCTTGCAAATTCTATATCCACAGTTATCTAGCCGGTCTCTTCCCTAAAATGGGAGACATATTAAGCAGTGCTACTGAGCTTACCCTCACCTATAAAGATCAAGGGACAATCCCGAATAAACAGGAGTTCATAAACAACTCATGATTCATATCAAGTTATCTAGGTCATCAAGAAGTGAAATTAATCAGTGTTAACAATACACGGTGTTAATACGTAACAGTGATTATTTTGTGGTCAGCCTTACACAATCTCATCATGTAGAACACCCCTACTCACATGTCTCTACATGAACGAACTGATCACATCGTTTATGACACTTTACAACTTTGTAATGATCATAAAATGGGTCGTATTCAATAGTATCTCTAGAAATAGGTATCCAATCTAATCCAAGTACTATAAACTGTTTAGGCTATTTTACTCGAACTTGATCCAGTTTATGTCTCCACATAAAGTCCAAGTATTAATGACAATAACCAAGGGTTCATAGTTTATTGGATTTAGAGTTATTAAACAATCAATTCATTTTCATTTAACAACATTTGTCTAAATAAACATCATATATGTTTATTGTTTACAAACTATGAGTTTTAAAACATACAACCCAACACCATGACACCCTATAAATAAGGTCAAGTTTTGGGGTCTTTCAAGCTCAATTATTTCCAGGGTCAATTCCCTTTTTGGGGACTAACCCTGTATTGAATCTTGTTAGAAAGAAGAAAATTGATTTCATTATGATTATAAGCATTTTTTCGAGAAAAACGAATGTTTATTTCTTAGAGGCAATGAGATGAATATTGACTTCTTAGAGGCGAGGCCACCAAATGACATTCTTTGGGTTATTGAATCTTGTTCGAAAGATTAAAATCGATTTCTTTAAGATTGTAAGCACCTTCTCAAAAAATATGAATATAAATTTCTAAGACCTGATATGGACAACAGATGACCATCTTTTGAGCTTAGATTTTCTCTAAGAAGATGATAATCAATTTCTAAGAGATGAACGACTTTCACGTCGCTTTTCTAGACACCTTTGGACATGTATGTTAAGCTGTGACAAGTGGAAATATATTGATCCAGATTAAGAGAATGTGTGGCAGCAATGCAATGGTGGAATATGTGTTGGGAAAATGCTAGCAATAGGAGAAGCCTAGCTAAGGTCGTCATCGGCCTCGCCTTGTGTACCTTGGCCTTAGCTCATTCAATGTATGCTTTTATTTAACATTTATCTAACAATTTGTTATTCTTTGTGAAGGATGAACTCTTAGGTTGCAACCACAAAATTTTAACTCGATGTTTGTAACTTCTAAAATAAGATTAGTCAACTTTTGCCTCGGCTTCAGTCTTCGAGCGCTTAGCCTCACATATATATTTTCCTATTGCTTTGTCGTTGCTTCCTTTTATTAATCATTGGGTAAGGCTAATCTTGACTTATTTACCATGGAAGCCCCCAAGTTTTTATCATATTTGACGTCGTCTTTTGCATTTTTTATGCTTGTCTTCAAGATCTCATGTTTTTATTTAATGGGGAAACATATCCCTTATAACTCTGCTTTTTGTTTGATAGGGAAACATATCTTCTACAAAGCTGCTTTTTGTTTGATAGAGAAGCATATCCCCACTAATTTCCGTTTTATGTTTGAAAAGGAAGCATGTCCCCTTTTAACTACTGCTTTTTGTTTGATAGGAAAGCATATCCCATATAATTTCTACTTTCTGTTTAATAGGAAAACATATTCTTTGTCGGTATTGAAAGCTACAGCTTAAGCTGAAGCTACACAATTAGTTTTCTTTAACTCATATTCTTTAACTCATAAAGTGTTTTACTTTATTTGGCCAATTGAGGTAAACCGTATCCCATGAATCTTTGGGAAAAGTAAGTGTATGAATATTTTTAAAGCAATTGAGAGTGTAAAAGTGTGTGAAAATATTTAAAGCAACTGAAAAATATATCAATATTACACGGGTTTTCATTAACTAATAGTGTAGCCATATAACAGTAGTCTTCATTAGGGATAATAAAGACACTCAAAAGCTATAGAGGAAATAGTGGTAAACACATTGAATTGGCACAGAGGACCTCTAACTAATTTGATGTTCTAGACTGCATCGGAGATGGGTGTAATTAGTTTTCTCACTTAGAGAACACATTATTATTCGAAGAGCATTTCGACAAATTTTGTAGCTATGAAAATAGAGGGAGTGTAATAGTCAAGTTTGCACATTTTTCAATTGAAACTTACACCATTTTTAGCAAACATTTTGCCTTATCATCCTTACTTTAGTCTATTATGTTTAGTGTTTATAATGTTGTAGCATGAAAACCTCAAATCCATCACTACATGTAAATCATTCTTTACACAACATTGAAGGAAATTTTGTGAAATAGATTTAGCATTCTTCAAACATCTAAAATCCTATTGGAATCAACCTTGGAATACTCCAAGTACTACTTGCTACTGTATTGATTTATACTTGGGTTAATGCAATAGTAAAACTTCTGCATTTATAAACATAAAAATCGTGAATTAACCACATAACACAAGAAATATTTTCACAATAAAAATAGTTGTCAGTCAACAAGGTTGAGCCTTGGCTTCAGCATTAGCTTAACGTCGACCATTTTCCAGAATATGCATAGTGTACTTAGACACATGTGGATGGGGCAAATGTTTGACCTTTAAAATGCATAGTGTACTTGGAATTTGTCGATGGGGCAAATGTTTGACCTTTAAACGCTTAGGGTTATCCTCGATCATCCTAGTGAAATTTGATCTTATATTCACGTTTCGTCAATAATTTTGAGTCTTGGCCCTTTGTTGGGTTGCTTGTTATAGATTTGAACTCCTTAGATCAGTTGTTAATGATAGAGATATGAACATGATAGTGGAAGCTAATTGGACCAAAAACACTCTACTAACATTAATTTCATGGAAAAACATGCAAGAACAAATTAAACCTAATTAGGGTTTAGAGCATATCCTTTGAAGAATCCCTAAATTGCTCCAATCCTTCGCAAGTTGCTTCAAGTATCCTTGATATAAACAACCAAAAGAGTTTCTCAATTACACTCTTGGCCTTAGATTGGGTGGTGAAACCCAAATTGAGAGTAAAATGGAGGAGGGTTTAAATTTGGAGAGATCAATGGAGAGAAAACAAATCTTTTCTTCACAATTTTAAAATTTGCATTACGATTAAAAACAAATTAAAAATAACTATTTATACAATGAGATCATGCAAATAAAATTAATCACAAACTGACACTTTGCCAAATAGTGAAATTATCAGTGTTAATATAATAATTAAAAATTGAAAATGGGAAAAGTTGGATTTTTCCACTTTCTCTTATTTTTAATTATTAAAAAAATTTAATTTGAAATCAAATTTTAAATTAAATAAAATTAATATTAATTAATTTTATTTAAATAATTAATTGAAAATTAATTAATTTTATTTCAATATCCAATATTAAATTAATAAAACACCTATTCCATAAAATGAATCCTTGTTCATTTAATATTTCAGTCAAATTTAAATATTTATAAATCTCTAATTTGTTTAATTCAATAATGAAACGTTAATTATATCAAATATAATAATCCAAACCCTAATCCAAATTTGAACATTTCAAATTCTCTCAACACTCTATTTTAAGGTTTAATCCATTTACAAGCTAGTAGAGGGACCTAATGGACCATTAGATCATGAGCTACAACGATACAAGATTAATTGGTTTAAACTCTTTTACTGAATTAATCAACATTCATTAACTACTGGGACACTCGACTAAAGCCCAGTAGTTGCACTTTCCTTACTGTAGATATATTTTTCTCCACTTGATTTAACCATAATCGTTAAATCGTCTTTTTACAGCCGGGTCAAAATGACTGTTTTACCCTTGTAAGGCATTTTGCTCCTTAAGTCTCCACCGATCCACTTATGAACAATTGGTTTATGGTCCTACTAATAAACCAAGTCCCTCTCAAACATAGAGAGGACAAGGCCCCTTGTTCAAGACTGGGAGTCAATACTTAAGGGAAAAACCTATCTACTATCCCTCAAGTCGGGTAGAAGTGAATTCCATCTTACAGAACTATGTCCCCTACTATCTACCCGGTCTTACCCCTAAAATGAGAGGCTTATCGAGCGACGATAATGTGCCACTCTCACCCATGCAAATTAAAGGATAATCGAATAAATAAAAGTTCATATTTATCTCAAGATTGAGATCGAGTTACCTTGGGTCATCATATTAAAATAATCAGTTTTCAGTTATCTCATGATTGGATGCTTACCACCATACACGAGCCTATAGTCCCCCGTTCTCTGAAGATACTTGAGAATGTTCTTAACGGCAATGCAACGATTATATCTAGGATTGGACTGAAATCTGTTGACTATTCCAATTTTGTCGCAAATGTCTAACTGTGTATATAATATGGTATACATTAAACTGCCAACTGCTGATGCATAAGGAATTCATTTCATAACCTCAACCTCTTAAGGTGTCTTAGGACATTGTTTTTTATACAGATGAATTCCATGTCTGGAAGGTAATAGTCCTCTCTTGGAATTTTCCATTTTATATCTAGACAACACCTTGTCAATATAAGATGCTTAAGATAATGCTAGTGTTTTATTCCTACGATTCTAAAACTATTTGGATCCCAAGAACATACTGTGCATCTCCCAAGTCTTTCATTTGAAAGTGCGATGCTAGCCATCTCTTAACGTCAGCAAGAAATCCTATCTCATTCCCATTGAGAAGGATATACAGTACAAGGTTCGTCAATGTTCTGTTCAAAGCCATAAGATTTGATCGCAGTATCAAATCTTATATTCTAGGATCGAGATGCTTATTTCAATTTATAAATGGATTGTTTGAGCTTACAAACATTTTTCTCTTGACCCTGGTCAATGAGTCCCTCTAGCTGAGACATACAGATACTCTCATCAAGATAGTCATTCAGAAAGACTGTCTTGACATCTATTTTCCATATTTCATGATCATAAAAGGTATCAACGAACAAGAGTATTCTACTTGACTTAATCATGGCAACTGAAGAGAAGACTTCTTCATAGTCCACCCCTTCTTTTTGGGTAAACCTTTTTCCCACGTGTCTAGCTTCGTAGGTCTGTACCTTACCAGCTTGGTCTCGTTTTCTCTTGTAGATCCATTTGCAACCTATAGGTTTGACCCCATGTGGTTGACCTATAAGTTCCTAGACTGAATTGATGTACATAAACTCCATTTCGAGATCCATGACTTTTATTCATTGGTCTCAATCTACATACTCCATTGCCTGTTTAAAGGTCAATGTATCCTCTAAGCCATCATCATGTATGACAACCTGAGTTTCTGTTAAACCCATGTCACAGTCAAGCTAATGAATAACCCTCCCATTATCTCAATGCATTCTCAACTCTTGAGATGGTTGTGTCGGACCAGATGTGCTAGTTTCATCAGCAACTCTTATTGATGAACCAACCTGATCAACAACTTTTGTTGATCTATTGATAGTTTCTCTTGAAATCTCATTCAATACTAGTTTACTTCAAGGTTGATGATTTCTTATTTGGTTCTTTTCTAAGAACGTAACATCTATTGATACAAATATTTTATCATCTTGAGGATTATAAAACATACCACTTTTGTTTCTTCGAGTTATCCTATAAATAAGCATACTTTTGAATATCGTTCCTATTTCTTTGGATTATGCACTAGTACATATATCGGACATCTCCAAATTCTGAAGTGATGTAAACTTCCTTTACACCTTCTCCATAACTCGTAAGATATTTCTATAACACTTTTTTAGGAAACCATGTTTAAAATATATACTGCAGTTTGTACTGCATATCCCTAAAATGAATTAGACAACTAAGCATAAGTCATCATTGAACAAACCATGTCTAATAGGGTTCTATTTCTCCTCTCCGCTACACCATTCTGTTGAGGTGTATTGGGTATTGTGAGCTAAGACGCAATTTCATGTCCATATACTCTCCACCTCGATTCGATCGAAATATTTTAATCTTTTTACCTAATAGGTTTTCAAGAGTTTCAAACTTATTATGTATTAGGTAAATATAGCCATATTTAGAATAATCATCAATAAAACTAATGAAATACTCAGATTCTCCTCGTGCTCTTACGTTCATCAAACCATAGAGATCTGGATGTATAAGCTCTAGTGGTTCATTGGCTCTTAGACCTTTTCCCTTAAAAGATCTATTGGTCATCTTACTCTCAAGACAAGATTCACACGGAGGATCCTCCTCATGCTCTAAAGTTCACCGGACCACAAAGATCTGAATGTATGAGCTCTAAAGGTTCTTTGGCTCTTAGATCTTTTCCCATAAAATATCTTTTGGTCATCTTACTCTCAAGACAAGATTCACATGGAGAATCGTCCTTGTGCTCTAATGTTAGGAGTCTACTCTTAACCAATCTCTCAATTCTATTGAGATTTATGTCGTCAAGTCTTAAGTGCAAAAGATAGGCATTAGGAGAAAATTTTCATTTTTTATTTTGATTTCCAGCTGTTTTAAACATCTATATATTTAAAATAGTTTTTTTCTTAGTTGGTTTTAACATATACAAGTTATTTTCAAGTTTAGTAGAACATAATTGAACACCTGAACACTTCACTGATATCAAATGTAACTTTATACATATGTTCTAATAAACAGGAGATAGATATCAAGTTCCTTTTCATATTAGGTACATAATATACATTTTCTAGCAAAATGTAAGCATCTCTAGAAAATAACTTTAAATCTCCCACTGCATGAGCTAAAATGACTTCACTTGTTCCCACCTTAAAAGTCATCTCATTCTCCGCCAGCCGTTTCTAGGAACTTGTTTCCTGAATGAAAGTGAAAATATGGTTAGCGTGCTTGAATCTAGTATCCAGATCAAATGAGAATTTTCCCACTAAACACGTTTCGATTACTAGTGAATTAAATTTACCTTGTTTTGCCTTTTCAACCTTCTTCTCGGCAAGGTATTTTGGGTAGTTTCTTTTCCAGTGTCCATCTTCGTTGCAATGGTAACACTTACCTTTTGCAACTTTCGCCTTACTTTTATTTGTAGGATCTTTCTTTTTCCCTTTTCCATTCTTCTTCATCTGGGTATACTTATCTTTAGAAGTGGAAGGACCAAACTTTTTACCAGAGGGTTTAGTCCAAGATGACGATCCCTTCTGGAATTTTGTAGGGGTTACAACATTTGCTTCCCCTTCCTGACCTTTATTTTTCATTAGGGATTGGAAAATCTGAAGCTCATTAAGAAGAGTAGTCAGAATATATTTTATTTTGTTCATCATTGCATTTGTCCGAAATTGCAAGAAACTCTTTGGAAGAGATTCCATGATGAAGCTGACTTGACTCTTCTCATCTATGACAGCCTGCCTCTACAATATTGAAGTGGACCATCTTGCTCACAACATGTTCTCTAACAGAGGTCCCTTCCTTCGTACGGGAATTGTAAACGTACTTGAGATCATCATGTCGAATGGATGAGGACGATTGTCCAACATCTCCTGCAATCATTCCATAATTGCTTTGGCAGTGACCATGCTTCATGCTTTTTAGTCAAAAAATCAAATATGCTGACTAAAATATAGGTCTGAGCTTTTTCATTTACCCTAACCTACTTTTCATGCACTTCTTGAACATTTCAATTTGCGGTTGAGTTGGGAACTAGAGGACATTCATTCGTTAAAACGAACCTTAAATCATCAACAACTAGTATTGTATTGATGTTTGATTTTCTGGTTTAATAACTTTCGCTGTTGAATTTATCAGAAACTAAAAGTTAGATAATAGAATTCGACATGCTGAAAATATTAAAATCTATTTGTAAAATGCTTTTAAAACCCAATTTTATTTAGCAAAAATAATAATGTACTCATATTTCATGATTAATTGCAACGATACTCTGTGAGTTAGAATAGATGCTACCGAGGAGTAGCCAAATACTCCTTCATTGAAGGAAGACATTCTTGACTAAATACTAATACCAGAATAACTTTTTATTCCTTTAGTCATTTAGTTATCCTTTTTTCATCAAGAACTTACTAATACTTAGTAACTCTTGTATGTGTGACTATCCATTTTTAGATTTCACAAAATGGTATCAACAATCTCCTAAATTGGAAGGCAATGCTGAAGACGGAATTAAGAAATCCTATTCATTTTTTTAAAGTTCGCGATGTTCTGATCCCTATGTTACAATCCTCCAAATGAATGGTCTCCTAAAAGCAACACGCAAGTGGAACATAAAAATCTCACCGTGCAACCTAATGGAAGAGACTGCAAGATATGTTGATATATTTCCTTCACCCACTTACTATGATCTACTTCCCCTATTCACCTTGTTATTGACCCATGCAAACACTTTCTGAATTGTGTGGTTGTGGTAAAAGCGACACGAAGCGAGAATAAATCTCATGGTGTGAACTCTTGCAGACGTAAGAGCCAAAAATAATATATCGTATATATTATTAATCTCCCACTAAAGTATTCTATTGGTTTTGGGTATGAACTTCACTCAGGTATATTTCGGCTAAAAACAATCTAAGTCTAGGTGTTTATCCAAGTATAATGTTTATATTTGACTTTAACCTAGGATATCTAAGTGATAAACCAGTTTATTACCTCACATCGCTCATGCATGCTTATAAAATCTGGTTAACAACGCTCAAGAACCAGCTAAATTTCACAAATAGCAGGTGTTTCGTAAATCGTCAACTTAAGTACCACCAGCCTTAGACAGAATTTAAGCCCGGGTGAGTTTGTAACCAAAGCTTTACAAGATAACAACCTATTTTAACTAATTAAAACAAGTTGTTATTTGTTAACCCTATGTGAGCATGCATCTTATCTTTGTTATAGATTTTAAATGTCTAATTCCCTTTATAGAACTTTGTAAAATTATAAACATGCTTTCAATCCACAACATACATATAACATGCTTTATATAACCATTATAGAAACATTCATTCCATGCAATAATATAACAACTTATATCTCAATTCATAAAATCCTAAACATGCATACTATACACTATAACGTTTATGATATACTTTTAATGCATGCTATATGTTTATCCTATGGTGTGATTTTAAATTTGCATTGTATACAATATGCACATAGTAGATAAACTACTTACTCCATACATTCACAATGCATAATTAAACAAATCACACTAAAAATGGACCGACTTTGGCACCCTAAGCTAGCTAAAAGCTAAATTAATTACAATAATAAATTAAAAATAGTCTTGAACCGGATAAGAACCCTCCGAACAAGCTCGAACGCTAGGAAGCCCATTGAACAGGCTCCAAAACACCAAAACCAGCCTAAACCACTCAAAAATCGGTCAGAATCAGTCAAACCAACTCGAACTGGACTGGTTAGACCTTCTGGATCAAATGAGCCAACAGTAGCTCAGCGGGCGCGTGAGCAGACGGGTAAGACGGAGCTGCTGGCACGGATTAGATTTTTGGTTTGAGCTAGCGCGCGAGTTGGAGTTGGAGCTGCTACACATGCAATGCGTCAATTCATGGGTCAGCATCGCCTTGGGTTGTTGGAGCTGTTCTCGAGTTTGGAAGGCCAATTTCTTCAAATTTTGATGCTTTCCCCTTTGACAAAACCGAACAATTACAACCTTAGACCAATTCTAATGACCCTAGAAAATTTACAAACCCTTCATGACACAATAAAACCCATAAAACACCGGGCAATTACAATAATTATTACAAATCGAAAGAGAATTTGGACGTCAAAAACCAAAATTATCCATTTTAGCTTGATGGGTGGAAAATGGAGCATAAATATGCATGCATCTTATGATATGTGTTGATCTCCATGCGTCGATGGTCATGCGTTGGACTGAGAAATATGTAATATGCGTTTAAGAATATATGCGATGACCATGCGCTCCTGCCATAAGTTTTCTTGCTCTCTCGCCAAGTATAACAAGATCGCAAGTTTCTCGGGGTGATCCGAGGTCGAACTCAGGGACTTGTAACTAAATGTTGCGAAGTAATGTGTCTGCGGCGATGAATAAAAGAAAAATGAAGTTAAAGGACTCTGCGCTACTCCTACTCATAGCTAAATAGATTAAGCAATGGAAGTATGACTATGAGAGTTGGTAGAGATGCGGAAACTATTAACGCGTAATAAGATGCATGGAAAAATAGTTAAAATGGTGGATGGGATAACTTCACCGCATCATTAAGCTCGATCGCAAGGGTAACACCAGTTAGCACAAGTTATGTGGTCATGTTATACACAAATATATGCACGCGATGTGTATGCGAAAGTGTCGATAGAAATTATTTCTAAGTTTATATTCTTGCTTATGCACGAATGAGACAAGATGATCGCATACTACCATATCCTAGGAACACTACTTACTTTGCTTAGTGAGTTCCACTACTTACCTTCTCGGGCAGTTAGTCGTCGCTGATCAGCTCATAGACAAGCATTGTGACTGCTCATAGGCAAGCGTTGCTACAGCCTCACACTAAGCAAAAAGGATTTACTCACTATACTTGCGCAACACACACTTCTCTGTGGTTTGCTACATGTTTCATATGTCTATGCCGCATGATTAATTATGCAATACTCTAGTAATCTTACTTAGTTCGTTGCAATGAAAGTAAGGAATGATGAAGAAGAAGTTAATGAAGATGGAGTCGAAGGAAATAAAGAGATGCATTGATTACAAAATGTATTAATGTTTTAAGCCAAAATGTAATACAATACAGAGATGAGAAGAGAAGTGGAGGGCTAGATGTAGGCAACCTCTTGCTTCCATCACATGTGTGTCAAGGCTGCCAGTGGTGTCATGGATGGGGGTGGAGTAGTCTCTCTCGAGATCTATCTCTGGCAAAGCTCTGGTCGTCACTCAGAATGGGTGAAGGAATGAAGAACTCTTAAAGAATGTCTTCTCACGCTTTCATCTGTTGTCACAAGGATCTGCCTTAAGGCAGAAGTTCGGATGCTTTGAATTTGGGCTCTAAGGCTTTATTTATAGAGCTCAATCACCGACAGCATTAATGGTCCTACTCTGAGTCTCTGCCCCCAACGGCGCGATGGACCTGCTCTGAATCTCTACTGCTAATGGCATGGTAGGTGAAATGTCAACATCATTTTTTTTATACTCCTAGGGTATGCGTTCTAGCTTGGTTTCTAAAGTACCATCACATTCCACCACCTTGCGATCACCCTTTTATCATGGTTATTACTCTTTAGCTGAAATGCCCATGCGATAGACGCATGCAATCAATAGCCGTAACATCCATGCGATGAACGTATGCGATCACCCTTACGATGGTCTAGGATTCACCGTATGTGATCGGTTCCTGCGATAGCTACAAAAATAGACATTTTGACGCAGAATAACGCATAATAGTGCGTTAGTCGAGATTTTCAATGCTGCTCGATGCAAGATCACTTTTCACATGAATTCTTAGTATAATTCCCACATATTCTACTTGTTAGCCCTCATAATTTTAAATAAAAGGCTACAATAACTTGCATTTCTACCAGTTATCATAGTTCACAATCATACATCACATAAACAGTGCCCCACCATATGCTAAATTTATGCAAATTGAGTATTCAAATCATTCTCTGATACCAATTGATAAAGATACGAACATGATAGCGGAAGCTAATGGGACCAGAAACACTCTAATTACATTAATTTCATAGGAAAACGTGGAAGAACAAATAAGGGTTTAGAGCATAACCTTTGAAGAATCCCTAAATTGCTCCAATCCTTTGCAAATTGCTTCAAGTATCCTTGATGTAGACAACCACAACTTCTCAACTACACTCTTGGCCTTACATTGGGTGGTGGAACCCTAATTGAGAGCAAATTGAAGGAGGGCTTGAAGTTAGAGATATCAATTGAGAGAAAACAAATATTTTCTTCGCAATTTTAAAATTTGCATGAAGTTCAAAAATAAATTAAAAATAACTATTTATACAATGAGATCATGCAAATAAAATTAATCACAAATTGACACCTTGCCAAGTATTGAAATTATAGGTGTTTTATCATAATAATTAAAAATTAAAGGTGGGAAAAGTTGGATTTTACCATTTTTTTTCTTATTTTAATTATTTAAAAATAATTTCAAATAATTTTTTTAATTTAAAATCAAATTTTTATATAAATAAAAATAATATTAATTAATTTTATTTAAATCATTAATTAAACAGACTTAATTAATTTTAATTAAGTATCTAATATTAAATTAATAAAAAAATCCTATTTCATAAAATGAATCCTTATTCATATAATATTTCAATCAAATTTAAATATTTATAAATCTCCAAATCTATTTATTTCAATAATTAAACATTAATTATATCAATTATAATAATCTAAACCCTTATCTGAATTTGATCATTTCAAATTCTTTCAGAACTCTATTCTAAGGTTTAATCAATTTACGAGCTAGTAGAGGGACCTAATGGATTTACAAATTATGAGTTTCAACAATCTGAGATTAATCGTCTAAACTCTTTTAACTGAATTAACCAGCATTCAATAACTACCGAGACACTCCACTAAATCCCAGTAGCTACACTCTCCTCATTATAGATATATTTCTACCCACTTGATTTAACCATAATCGGTAAATCGATCCTTCATAGGTTGTTCGTATTTACAGACTGGTCAAAATCACTGTTTTACCCTTGTAATACATCTTGCTCCTTAAGTCTCCACCGATCCACTAATGAACAATTGGTTAATGGTCCTACCAATAAACAGAGTCCCTCTATGACATAGAGAGGATGGGGCCCCTTAATCAAGACTAGGAGTGAAGACTTAAGGGAATAACCTATCTACTATCCTTGAAGTCGAATAGGAATAAATTCCATCTTATAGGACTATGTCCCTAGCTAGATACCCGATCTCACCCTAAAATGGGAGGCTTATCGAGCTGCGATGATGAGCCACTCTCACCCATGCAGATTAAAGGATAATCCCGAATAAATAGGAGTTCATAGCTAGCTCAAGATGGAGATCGAGTTACCTTAGGTCATCAGATTAAAATAGTTAGTTTTAATAGTAAACAACATTATAAAGAAAAGTGACTATTTTATGGTCCAGTCTTATGCAAACATCTTTTTTATATGCTCCACTTGCATGTCCATACATGAATGATTCAGAATCACATCATTTGTATCATATTACAACCTTAGACCGTCATCAGATTAAAATAGTTAGTTTTAATAGTAAACAACATTATAAAGAAAAGTGACTATTTTATGGTCCAGTCTTATGCAAACATCTTTTTTATAGGATGCCTCCACTTGCATGTCCATACATGAATGATTCAGAATCACATCATTTGTATCATATACAAAATGGACCGCATCCATAATGTTTCCAAGTTAAGGTTCGCAAATTTAACCTTGTACTTATATACTGTTTTGGCTATATACTCAAACTTGATCTACTTTTATGTCTCTACATAAAGTTCAAGTATTAATGTTGTAGCTAGGGGTTCGTTTAGTTTGTTGGATTTAGACTATATTCAAGTGTAATTTACATGTTCAATGACAACTTTATTGAATAAACCTCAACAACAAAAGGTACTAGGTGTTAGTAAGTTTACAGAAAACAATAACTTTTAGTTTCGGCTTGAACATTGTCTTCCTATTCGTGGAAATACCGTTCTATGAAATCTGAAAAATGGAGGGTGACATTTACAAGAGTTACTAGGTGTTAGTAAGTTTTCAGAAAACGAAAACTAAATGACTATAGAAATAAGAATTATTTTGGATATAGTATTTGGTCAACAATTTCTTGTTTTAGTGGAGGGGTATATTTGATTACCCCTCAATAGCATCTTTTTTTACTCATTAAAGTATCGTTCAAATAAATAAAGAAATATTGGTACTTTATTTCCTTTTGCTAGATTTGGATTTAGATGCAATTTTCTCATAAAATTTGTTATGTTTCAGCATGTCAAACTCGATTATATAACTCTTAGCCTCCGATAAGTTCAATGGAGAGGGTTATTCAAATTGGAAGTCAAACATTAACACAATACTAATAGTTGATGATTTGAGATTCGTTTTAACAGAGGAACGTCCTCCTCTTTCCAATCCTAATGTAACCGGAAATGTTTGGGATGTCTGGGCTAACAAAAAAGGCACAGCCTATAGTTTAGCAAGTACATCTGATGTGCTTACCAAAAATCATGAAACCATGGTCACCTAGAGAGATCATGGAGTTGTTGCAAGGGATGTTTGGAAAGTCATCATCATCAGCACGACATGATGCTATTAAATATGTTTTCAATTCGCGTATGAAGGAGAGAACTTTTGTTAAAGAACATGTCCCTGACATGATGGTCCATTTCAAAATAGTGAAAGCAAATGGGGTTGTCATAGGCAAGAAAAGTCAAGTTAGTATGATACTGGAATCTTTTTCGAAGTGTTTTCTAACCTTTCATAAAAATGCTGTAATAAATAAGATTGATTACAACTTGATGACTCTCCTCAATAAGCTCCAGAAGGGGAAGCCAATGTTGTTTCCTAGAGGAAATTCAGAAGGGTGCTTCATCTAGTTCAAAACCCTCTGAAAAAAAGTCTGGATCTTCACAGGATATGAGTATCCAAACGATGAAACAGGGAGAAATGAAGAAACAGACTCTTGCTACTGATGATAGTCAGAAATGCATGTCATCTTAGGCCTTTTACTTAGAATTATGAGGGCTGTTAAGCATAATATGCGACAATTATGTTTAGAATTCATAAGAAATTGGGCTTGTGGCGTTCAGCATTAAGAATTTGAGCTAACCTGTTATTATCCGTTCAATTGTATATTTTTGTAGCTAACGCAGGAAGTGGATGCAAACACAGAATCCGGATTACCGCATAGACGACCGCATGTGGAGAATGTCTCCGCCGCAAAGGTGAACGCATTCGATCAACGCATGGATGTTGCGGTAATCAGCCGTATGCATCCATTACTTAGGAGTTGCACGCGTCGAGCGATTGTAATCATCGTGTAGAGTTGCGGTATTAAGTGAATGCGATCACTGAATGATTGCAGCTACACGATAACACATACTATTGGGATCAACGCAAGGTTGGTGGAATGAACAGATCAACGCATCTACCTTGGGAAAAGCAAAATATGATGTTGACATTTCACCTACCACGCCATTAGCAGCAGAGATTCAGAAAGAACTAAATGCACCGCGAATTTCAGATCAGAGCAGTCCATTAAAGTTGTCGGTGATCCAAGCTCTATATAAAGAAGCTAATGAGTAGAATTCCAAGTTATCCAGGGTTTTCGCCCAAGGTTCACTTAGGGCAGATCCTTGTGATCTAAACAAATGCGTGAGAAGAAGCTTGAGAGTTCTTCACCTCCTTCATCCATTTCGAGTGACAATCGGAGCCTTCGACCGGAGCTAGATCTCGGGAGAGTCAGCTCCACTGCCCTTCCATGGCACCATCAGTAGCCTTGACGCACATCCGCTGGAAGCAAGTCATTGCTTCTAGCCGGTCATTTCATTTTCCTATCTTTTCTTATATTTTATTGTATGACATTTTGTGATTAAGGAATTAATACATTTTTTTTTCAATGCATTTCTATATTTCCTTCGATTCCATCTCCATCTTCTCTACTTAGCTTCTTTACCTTCATTGCATCACTTAGTGAGATTGCTTGAGTATCACATACTTAGTCATGTGGATTAGGGATATGAAGCATGTAGCAAACCACCGAGAGGTGTGCATTGCGTGAGTGTGTGAGTAAACCTTATTTGCTTAGTGTGAAGCTGTAGCAACGCCTGTCTATAGGCCAACGCAATGCTTGTCAAAGTCAGCAACAACCAATTGCCCAAGAGGGTAAGTGGTTGGTCACATTAAGCAATGTAAGCATTGTTCACAAGCGATAGGAATAATCTTTCGTTAGCCAAGTTCATGTGGTTACCTTATCTTATGCACGCGTCCATCATACCTTTAGAGCTATTCGGGAGAGAGTCTAAAGAAAGAACCTAAGACTCGAGAGAGCTAGGTTAGAATCGATGCTCGGAAGAGCTAGATTAGGTTTGCATAAGCAAGAATGGAGACTTAGGAATAAACTCCGTTTGCCATTACACAATGTATGCACCCTACGGATAGGATATTCTATGGGGCAGGACGCATGGTCATCGCATACATTTATTAACGCATAGTAATTCCAACGCATGACCATCAACACATGACAATCAAGGCACACCTTAAGAACATGCATCGCATATTGCGTCCAAGGGATTTTAGTTGTCGAGTAATTGATATCTAATTTTCCGTCATCAAATTTTTCGCGTCATTGCCAGGGACTTGGCAGCTAATTATTTGTTGAGTTTGTATATCTACAGGCAACCTTTTTATCTTAGGAGTATTGTAGCTTGTGCGATCGGCTGCAAACAATATTGAAGTGTAGGCGATGCGTCGAAAGTCAGTATTGACCCTAAGGTAGAAGGGGAATCAGTCGCAAGAGCTGGAGGTATTCTAAGCACATGGTGGCCAACATGCACCCAACAATTGCCGGAAGTTCCAATGGTCACAACAAGTCATTGACCCAAGCAGTCGAGAGCAATCTCCTGCATGGAAGACTCCTTGTGGTGACACACTCATATTTTTTTAGGGACTTCTTCTACTCTATCTTTACTTTGCTTTCTTAGTTTAGGTTATTTTTATTTTTATTGTTATTTTGCATATATGGCCGCTTCCTTCGTTGTGGTACGATTGTTCCTTGTAGGCACGACAATAAGTCTCCTCGGTGCGCAGTTCAACGGAAGAATTCCTTTTATCCTTCAACGCATGGCTTCGATCACGTGGATTCCAACGCATGATTGCATGTGTTATTCCGTCTAAGGTTCTTTTCTTGTTATCTTGTATGCTTTATCCTTTTAAAATTCTTTCTTTCCTAATTGCGTTTATTTACGATGTTGATGGTACGTATAATTCACCGCAACTTCTAATTAATCATCACAAGGCGTTCTTTACTTTTATTAGCTTCTTCAAATTTTGAAAGTCTTAAGTTTTATTTTGTGCAAACCTTTGTTCAAACCTTTATTACCACATTCCTATGAGTTTGTTTTTAGCTTTGCGGTGAGAACGCTGCCAACCTCTAAGTTTGGGGGTGGCAGCGGTCTCAGAGAATTGCGTTCATTTGCATTGCGATCATTTGAAAAAAAAAATTGAGAATAATAACTCCGCTGTCAACGCAATGGGGAAACCCATGTTGATAAGAGTTAAGTTGAGAAAGGCACTTACCCGTAGTTGGATGTCCACATAACACATGTGGGGGCAAGCCAAAACGAAGATAAGTCGCTAAGATCAATGCATAAGCACAACTCCTCTGTCCGACGAAAGCCAAATTAAGCAAGACAAGAGTTGAGTTGAATATGAAATGCAACCAAAGTTGGAATCCCGCATGACACACGTGGGGGTAAGCCAAAACAAAGGGCATAAGCAGGTTCAACGCCGCATTTGAATAAGTAATCAGAAATTTTTTAATTATTTTGAACGAACGCATTCTCAAAATCTAAACACAAAGTTGCTGTGAATGAATAAAAAGTTTTTGAGCAAAGGATTGTCGGATACAAAATTAGAAAAGATCCTTTTGAAGAAGCAGCCAAAGTGGAAGACAACATTGCGGCGATGGTTGGAGGTATGAGTAAATTAAATTATGAGAAGCTGGTCATCACAAAGGAAAGCAAGAAGGTGAGTTAGAATTTCTTGAGTATAACGCATGCTAGGTGAGTTAGAATTTCTTGAGTATAACACATGCTTGAGGACAAGCATGATTTTAAGTTTGGGGGTGTGATGACAGGCAGAAATGCATGTCATTTTAGGTCTTTTACTTAGAATTATGAGGGCTGTTAAGAAGAATATGCGGCAATTATGTTCGAAATACATAAGAAATTGAGCTTGCGGTATTCAGCATTAAGAATCTCAGCTAACCCATTATTATGCATTATTATACGTTCAATTATATATTTTTGTAGCTAACGTAGGAAGTGGATGCAAACGCAAAATCTGGACTACCACATAGACGACCACATGCAGAGAAAGTCTCCATCGCAAAGGTGAACACATTCGATCAATGCATGGATGTTGCAGTAATCAGTCATATGCGTCCATCGCATGGGAGTTTCACGCATCGAGCGATTGCGGTCATCGTGTAGAGTTGCAGTATTATGTGAATGCGGTCACTGAATGATTGCGGCTACACAATAACGCATACTAATGGGATCAATGCAAGGTTGGTGGAATGAACGCATCAATGCATTTACCTTGGGAAAACCAAAAGATGATGTTGACATTTCACCTACCACGCCGTTAGCAGCAGAGATTCAGAAAGGACTAAACGCGCCACAAATGTCAGATCAGAGCAATCCATTAATGTTGTCGGCTATCCAAGCTCTATATAAAGAAGTCGATGAGCAGAATTCCAAGTTATCCAGGGTTTTCACCCAAGGTTGAATCCAAGGTTTTCGCCCAAGGTTCACTTAGGGCATATCCTTGTGATCCAGACAAACGCGTGAGAAGAAGCTTGTTCACCTCCTTCATCCATTCTGAGTGACGACCGAAGCTAGATCTCGGGAGAGTCAGCTCTATCGCCCTTCCATGGCACCACTAGCAGCCTTGACCTCCTTCATCCATTCTGAGTGACGACCGGAGCCTTCGACCGGAGCTAGATCTCGGGAGAGTCAGCTCCATCGCCCTTCCATGGCACCACCAGCAGCCTTGACGCACATCCGCTGGAAACAAGTCATTGCTTTCAGCCGGTCATTTCATTTTCCTTTCTTTTCTTATATTGTATTGTATGATATTTTGTAATTAAGGAATTAATACATTTTGTTTTCAATGCATTTCTATATTTCCTTCGATTCCATCTCCATCTTCTCTACTTAGCTTCTTTACCTTCATTGCATCACTTAGTGAGATTGCTTGAGTATCGCATACTTAGTCATGTGGATTAGGGATATGAAGCATGTAGCAAACCACCGAGAGGTGTGCATTGCGTGAGTGTGTGAGTAAACCTTATTTTCTTAGTGTGAAGTTGTAGCAACGCCTGTCTATAGGCCAACGCAATGCTTATCTATGCGTAAAGTCAGCAACAACCAACTGCCCGACAGGGTAAATGGTTGGTCGCATTAAGCAATGTAAGCATTGTTCACTAGAGATAGGAATCATCTTTTGTTAGCCAAGTTCATGTGGTTACCTTGTCTTATGCACGCGTCCATCACACCTTTAGAGCTACTTGGGAGAGAGTCTAAAGAAAGAACCTAAGACTCGAGAGAGCTAGGTTAGAATCGATGCTTGGAAGAGTAGATTAGGTTTGCATAAGCAAGAATGGAGACTTAGGAATAACCTTCGTTTTCCATCACACAGTGTATTCACCCTACGGATAGAATATTGCATGTGTCCAGGAAGTAGGATATGGTGTGATATGCGGCCATCACGTTCATGGGCGAGAGCTCGTGAGCAGGTTATAGGGGTTTAGACTGGCATAGGCTGCTCGGCACTATCGCATATATACCGCATACATCCTAGATTTAGGCTTTAGTGTGTGTAACTTGATCGCATGGCTTGTGTTGACTAAGGTTTCCCTTTCGGTCACTCTTAAGGGTTGCAATGAAGACATCTCCGCATTTTATCTATTTCTCCATTCATTTGTTTCATGTCAGGAGTTGTCATGTCTCTACCTCTCATGCATATTCTCATTACGTTGTCTGTTACTTAGAAGTAGGAGTAGGGTTTATATAGAAACCTCCCATCCATTCTTTTATTCAACCACCGCATGAACATTACCGCATTCACCCAGCTACAAGTCCCTAAGTTCGACCTCGGATCACCCGAGAAACTTGCGTTCGCATTATACTTGCCGTGAGCGCAAGAAAACTTGTGACAGGATGCATGGTCATCTTATGCATTTATTAACGCATAGTAATTCCAACACATGACCATCAACGCATGATAATCAATTCACACCTTAAGAATATGCATCACATATTGTGTCCAAGGGATTTTAGTTGTCGAGTGATTGACATCTAATTTGTCGTCATCAGCTACTAAGAGCAAGACAAAAATTGCAAAAAAAAAAAAATGTTTCCATTGTAACGTCAACAGGGATTGGAAACACAATTTCCCTAAGTATCTTGCAAAGAAGAAAGGTGAGAAAACAAATCAAGGTAAATTCAATTTACTTGTAATAGAAATATGTTTAGTGGAAAGTTCTCACTTAACCTGGATACTAGATTCAAGAGCCGCTAATCATATTTGCACTTTCTTTTAGGAAACTAGTTCCTAGAAGTAGCTATCAGAAAACGAAATTACTTTCAAGGTAGGAACAAGTGAAGTCATTTCAGCAGAAGTAGTGGAAGACATCAAGTTATGTTTTGGAGATTCCTACATTTTACTAGAAAATGTATATTATGTACCTAAAATGAAAAAGAACTTAATCTTTATATCTTGTTTCTTGGAACAAATGTTTAAAGTCACTTTTGACATAAATGAAGTGTTCATTAGTTCAAAAGGTGTTCAAATGTGTATAGTTAAACTTGAAAATAACTTGTATGTGTTAAAATCAACCGAGGAAGAAGTCATTTTAAATATAGAGATGTTTAAAACAGTAGACACTCAAAATAAGAAAAGAAAGATTTCTCCTAACGCATATCTTTGGCACTTAAAACTTGGTCACATAAATCTCAATAGAATCATGTCTTGAGGAAAAAATGACTAAAAGATATTTTTTAAGAAAAAGGTCTTGGAGCTAAAGAACTGTTAGAACTTATGCATTCAGACCTTTATGGTCCGATGAATGTTAAAGCTCGAGGAGGATCTGAATATTATGTTAGTTTTATTGATGATTATTCCAGATTTGGCTAATGTTTACCTAATACATCATAAGTCTGAGACTCTTGAAAAGTTCAAAGAGTATAAGACGGAGGTTGAAAACCTATTAGGTAAAAGGATAAAAGCCCTTTGATCAGATCGGAGTGATGAGTATATGGATTTACAGTTCCAGAACTATTTAGTAGAACATGGAATTCAATCCCAACTTACAGCACCTGGTACACCACAATAGAATGGTGTAGCAGAAAGGAGAAATCAAACCTTATTAGACATGGTTCGTTCAATGATGAGTTATGCCCAATTACCTCAGTCCTTGTAGAGGTATGTAGTACAATCTGCCGTACATATACTGAACATTTTTCATTTAAATAAGTGTTTTAGAAATACGTATGAGTTATGGAGAGGATGTAAAGGTGGTTTACGTCATTTCAGAATTTGGGGATGCCCGACACATGTGTTGGTGTAAAACCCTACGAAGTTGAAATGAAGTTAAAAAGATATGCCTATTTGTAGGATACCCTAAAGAAACAAAAGATGGTCTATTTTATGATCCTCAAGAAGATATAGTATTTTGTCTAGAGCTAAGTAGGTGTCGTTAGTTCTACCTAACCCGAAACAAACAATATTTATAAAGTTCGAACAGCAACCTAACTAGCTCGAAGTTAAAGTGGAAGTAAGAGGTCGATACACTGGGAAATGTTATTTAATCCTTTCTTTAATCAGGCTTAACTATGAAAGCTATAAAATGGGGGGGTTATTAAAACAAGAAACATGCTAAAAATAAGAAGATAATGTATAGTTGTAACCAAGTTTAGAACAATCTTGCTTCTAATCGAAGTTAGACGTTCATTGCAATTCTTATCATTGAATTCTTTAAATTTAATTCACAATTGGATTAAGCACGCAACTACTTACTTAATCTAGATTAAACTAGACTCTACAAATGCGAACAATTAGCATAACCTAGTCAAGAAAGCGTCCTAATCAACAATTAAGGTAGGATAGCCCTCAATCTATCTACATGCTTCTATCTCTATTGGGTTCCTTAGTGGTCATATAGAAGAGAAAACACGTGCATTAAGTTCTAGAATTCAACTGCGTCGATTAATTGTTAAGATTGCTTACTCATTTAACCGAATTTTCTCCAAATCTAGTCATTAGTGCGTCCTAGGTTAGTCAGTCATTCAACACACAATTACTATTGCCTCTTAGAGATCTTGGCTACACATTCTATTGAACACATTAAAAACAACGTATTCAATCATGAGTGAATGTGAAAAAACCAAGCATCTAGGCTAAATATGCTCAAGATATAGATCATTCAACATGCTTCAAGAATCAAAATCAGATTCAAAAATGCTCAAATTCAGATTGCTAATGATAAAGAAAAGTAGAAAACTCAAAAGAATTTCCAAGAACTCTTGAAATAGAAATAAGATTGAATTAATTCAAAAATCCTTAGACAAATTCATTAATTATTACAAGTTATTGATTACAAATAAAAAAGAAATCAAAATCTAACCTAGTTAAGAAACAAAATTACCTTAGAGACAAAATGATACAGAGAGAAATTCCAACCTCCATCGGAATCGTGCTTCCTCCCTAGAAATGGGTTTTTCCTTTATGAAGTTTCTCTTAAAAAAATGATTTCTCCAAATGATATCCTCTCTTTGCTGAAGAACTAAACCAAAATTTATACCAGCAGCAAAGTGTCGTGAAGGGCGAGGATGAATCGCATCAACATCCAGAAAAAAGAACGAATGTATCAAGTTTTCTGTTTCATACTCGATCCTCGATGCACATTGGTACTTTACATGATGCTCGACGCTAGATGGCCTTTTACTTGATAGCTTTTACTCGATTAAATTTGATGATAGTCGATGAATAAAAAGGAACTTGATAATACCCAATGACTCAATAGTTGATTACTCCATCACCCTTATTTGATTATACACGATGCTAAATACTCGATGCTCAATTATTCAATAGCCTGACTTGATGGTATTTTGGATATTTACTCGATTCTCTTCAATTTGTTGATTTTCTTGGTTATTTTGAATATTTTTGGCACAATTTTCTCTTAATGACTCCTAAATGCCTGGGGACCGTTTTACCTACAAAATTAGCATTTAAAGCAAATAATCAACATAATTTTGGAGAATTAACATAGAAAATATACATCTTTGAAATACCTAATAGTAGGATACCCTAAAGAAATAAAAGATGGTATATTTTATGATCCTCAATAAAATAAAGCATTTTTAATGACAAATGCTACATTCTTTGAAGAAGATCACATAAGAAATCATCAACCTCACAATAAACTAGTATTAGAGAAAATGTCCAAAGAATCTACATATAAATCAACAAAAGTTGTTGATCAAACTAGTCCTTTGACAAGAGTTATTACTCCATCACATCCTTCTCATGAGTTGAGAATGCCTCGGCGTAGTGGCAGGACCGTTCAACAGCCTGACCGCTATATGGGTTTAACAGATACTCATGTCATCATACCTGATGATGGCTTAGAGGATCCATTGACCTTTAAACAGTCAATGGAAGTTGTAGATAGAGATCAATGGATAAAAGCCATGGACCTAGAAATGGAGTTGATGTACTTCAATTCTATCTGAGAACTTGCAGATCAACCAGATGGGGTAAAACCTATTGGTTGCAAGTGGATTTACAAAAGAAAGCGAGATCAAACTAGCAAGGTACAAACCATAAAGCCAAACTCATGGCAAAATGTTTTACCCAAAGAGAGGGGGTAGACTATGAAGTAACCTTCTCTCATGTTGCCATGATTAAATATATTATACTTTTATCCATTGCTACTTTCTATGACTATGAAATCTAGCAAATGGATATCAAGACAGCCTTTTTCAATGGTCATCTTGACGAAAGTTTTTACATGTCTCAACCAGAAGGGATTATTGAATAGGGTCAGGAGCAAAAAATTTGCAAGCTAAATACATCCATTTATGGATTAAAACATGCATCTCGGTCCTGGAATATAAGGTTTGACATTACGATCAAATGTTATGGCTTTTAACAGAATCTTGACAAACCTTGTACAAGAAGATAGTCAACAATACTGTAGCTTTCTTGGTCCTATATGTTGATGATATTCTGCTCATTGGGAATGAGACAGGATTCCTTGCTGACGTAAAGAGATCGTTAGCATTGCAATTTCAAATGAAATATTTGGGAGATGCCCAATATTTTCTTAGAATCCAAATTGTCCGGAATCGCATGAACAAAACACTAGCACTATCTCAACCATCTTATACTAACAAAATGTTGTCAAGATATAACATGCAAAATTCCAAAAATGGTATGCTACCTTTTAGACACGAAATTCATTTGTCTAAGGAACAGTGTACTAAGACACCTCAAGAAGTTGAGGAAGTGAAAAGAATTTCTTATGCCTCAACAGTCGACAGCTTGATGAATACTATGTTTGATATGTACACATCCTGGCATTTTCTTTACAGTTGGAATCATCAACAGGTTTCAGTCTAACTTTGAACATAACTATTGGACTACTGTTAAGAACATCCTCAAGTATCTTTAGAGAACGAGGGACTATATGCCCGTGTTTGGTCCTAATGATTTAATCCTTACGGGATACATTGGTTTTGATTTTCAGACTGATGCAGATTCTAGAAAAATCTACTACAGAATCAGTATTCACTTTAAATGAAGGAGTTATAGCGTGAAAAAGCATTAAATAGAGTTTTATTGTTGATTCCATTATGGAAGCTGAATATATAGTTGCATGTGAAGTAGTTAAAGAAGCAGTGTGGCTAAAAAAATTCCTAATAGATTTGGAAGTGGCTCCAAATATGCATCTGTCGATCACCCTGTAATATGATAATAATGGAGCAGCTGCTAACTCAAAGGAACCTAGGAACCACAAACATGAAAAACACATCGAGCGAAAGTACGATCTCATCAAGGAGATAGTACACAAAGGTGACGTGACAGTCACAAAAATAGCCTCTGAAGATAATCTTGTTGATACATTTACGTAGGTCCTCACGGCTAAAGTTCGAGGGTCACCTGGTTGAACTGGGACTACGAGCTTCATAAATCTAGGGTAAGCGGGAGAAAGTCGAGGGTATATAGATGCCCTAGTTTATTGTATTTTCTCTTTTCTCAACATTGTATATTTGTATATATCTGTAACCCACTTGAGTTTTAGTCCAAGTGGGAGATTGTTGGAAATGTCCTAAAACTCACAGTTCGTAATTTTTTAAACATATTCTATTTATCAAGAAAAGAATTATTGAAATTACATTATGTTATAAAATCTAATAAACAAACCCATAGCTATTGTATGAATACTTTAACTTTATGTAAAGACACAAAAGAGGATCAAGTTATAGTATATAGCCTAAAAGGTCTATAAGTATATGGATAAGATTGGGTACCTCGTCTTAAGGAAACTATGGATGTGGCCCACTTTGTATACTGATACAAACAATGTGATCCTAAAATTATTTGTGTGGAGACATGCAAGTGGAGGCATCCAATGCAAAAGATGTTTGCATAAGACCGGACCATGAAATAGTCATTTTTCTTTATAATGACCGTTTACTGTTAAAACTAATTATTTCAATTCGATGACCTAGGGTAACTCGATCTTAATCCTTACCTAACTATGAACTCCTGTTAATTCGGAATTATTCTTTGATCAACATAGGTGAGGGTAGTCCAACAGCACTACTCATTAAGCCTCCCATTTTGGGGATAAGACTGGATAGATAGCTAGGGACATAGTCCTACGAGATAGAATTCACTCCTACTCAACACGACCCTTATGTCTTTTCCTCACTCTCTAGTCGATTCCTTGGAGCTTCTTCTACGGCAGCCCTACCTTGAAAACTAGACTCTCAGAGATTTCAGGTGGCTTTTGAATCACTCCAAACGCACAAGTATTCTAAGAGATATCCTCGTCTCAAGTTGATGCTACTTCCAGACTTCAATGTCGGACAGCATCTCCTCCTCTTGGGACTTCATGATCAACGCGTAGTTATTTCCGAAACTACTCTTAAAAACTTTTCCTACTGTATTTCAAGGGGGTTTTGGATTATGTAATCAAAAGAAGGCTTGTGGTGGTATTTATAGGTTTAAGAAAATGATCCTTCTCATCTTTACCAAGCATCCAATGCAAGACACCTTCTACTCTTGAAGTGTTTGCACCATGTTTTTCCACCACCTACTCCCTTGACATTTACCTACTTCCATGCCACATACCTACTTGAGTTGTCCTCTACATGCATAAGACTTCCTTCGCATGTAACTTAATTCGTCCAGCTTCTACTAACTCAAGCTACAATTTTCTCTCGGCATAGCCATTTGTCCTGATGAGCTCACCAATCTTGCATAACGCAGGCCTCAGGACCGCTCCATCGTTTAGTTCCTGCATCTATCGCTTAGCTCCAGTGGCCCATTGTGTAGCTCAATCGTTTAGAAAACAATCTCAATCTCAACGATCTTGTGCATAGACTATCGTTTAGTTACCGCGCCCATCGTTTACCTTCATCGTTTAGTGCCGACTTCTTGTCTTCTAACGCATTCGCCCATCACTTAGCGTCATCGCCCACCGCCTATGTCTATCGCCCAACGCCCATCGCTTAGTATTCTGCCTATCATGTAGCGCGTGCACTCATCATCTAACACAGCATGGGTATCGTCTAGCGCCCACTCCCATCGTGTAGCGCCATCGTATAGTCCATCACTTAACGCTTAACGCTATCGTATAGTGCTATCGCCTAGGTTCCGCACTTATCGTCTAGCGCTTACACTGATCGTGTAGTACTTTGCCTATCGTATAGCCCGATTGTCTAGCTCATCACTCTTTATTGTTTAACACCGCGCGTTTACTATACGATCGCCTACCTCATCGTTTAGCTCCCCGTATTGCTACACGATCGTCCAGTGCCCACCTACACAATCGCTTACCTCATGATGTAGTTCCTCTCAGTTACTATATAATCGTCTACCTCATCGTGTAGTGCTGCTCCTTTGCTACACAATCGTCTACATCATCATGTAGCGCTGCTCATTTGCTACACGATTGTCTGTCCAACGCCTTGCGCTCACATTTCGCTCCTTCCGCTCTTGTTCATGCATTCTCAACACATTTCGCCTCTTGCCAACAATTCGGCCAACATGTGTCCACCCTTACAAACACATGGTTGCCTTTCTTCTCATCTTATATGTTAATGTCTCCTAACACTCAACACATGGGTCCTTTTTTACTTTACACATAGCCAAATTTCACCAATTAAGGCATAACTCAAAACTACTCAAGGAAAATCTATTCAACACTTAGATATTTTCTTCTCTTCAACATAGGATTTAACTTTCACTTAGTTAATTCCTTTTATCATCTACTTGAGTATGAAAAATGGAAATCCAGGTTTCACATAAGCAGATGCATATTTAGAATGAATTCCAAATCATTCAAGAACATTTTAAACCATACTGCTTTTTTTGTTGCTTCACATGCAGCTACATACTTTGCTTCCATGGTGGAGCCAACAACACAACTTTGTTTTATACTCCTCCATTTAGTGTGAATACTGATCCCGATGTAGATTTCTTGGAATCTAGATCGTTTGAAAATCAGAATCAGTGTATTTTGTAAAGATCAGATCCTTAGCTCCATACACGAGCCTATAGTTCCTCGTTTCCGAAGATACTTGAGGATGTTCTTAACGGCTGTCTGGTGATTACATCCAATATATTCAAGTGCAATGTACATGTTCAATAATAACTTTATTAAATAAGCCTCAACAAAAAAAATTATTGTAGAATAGAATAACTTTAAATATTACAAACTCCAAGTTTTAGGACATATAACGTAACAGTTAAAGCGTCTTTACTACTTTAGTTTGTTCTTTTCTCCTAGTGTTTTTCGTTTAAAGGATTATGTGTATTTGGTTTACCCATGCTCATTTTATGAGGCTTTGCCCATTGTAGGATCTCGAACTAACTCGACGGTTAGGACATACAACCCAATAGTTTTCTTATACTGACTCTAATCGACTTGACCCAGCAAACTCATGATATGTAGGATCTGTGTAATGGTTTATGTCATAAACACTTTCTGCAGAAGCTACAGCCATTTAGACCTCAAGCCAACACTCACATAGCCAAGGCCAAGGAGCATCACTTGGCCAAGAGACATGAGACATTTCAACCTGACTTACAATCCTTCTGAGATATATCTTCATCCTTCTCATCCTTTTCTAGGTTATGACTCAAGGTAGTTCATTCTCTTATTCTTTTTGGATTCCTGTTTGTAGGTTCTATTGAAACTTTTCTCCACAAACAACACGAACTATTGATGCCAAAACATGGATAGGGGAAATGCACTTGACCAACTTGTGACATCAACAGTGGATTTTTTAAAAAAGGAGAACATAGCCAACAAAAGAGAAAACTTGCATACCAATGTGGTGCTTGCCACACATACTCCAATGCTTAAGTCAAGGAGTGAAAATGTGTGAAAGAGAATTTGATCATAAGATTCAAGTTCCCTCATATGAACCTATACTCATGTATTTATATAGGCGATTGACCTAGGTTATTTCATTAAGTTCCATATCGCAATCACTTTAGGATAATAATATAACCTATCGGGTCAAGGTGTGTGTCTGGTTTCATGTTTTGCTAGGGTTAGCCTCGCTAGACCTTAGGACGAGCACCTATCTCAAGTCTATTTTAGTCTTAGGGCAATGCTTTGGCTCGAGCCATGCATGGGACATGCCCCTGTTAACTATTTTATTGGGGTCGTCCTCGAACTAGTTCTTGGCCGAGGCCAAGGTCAAGCACATATATTTGGGCTTTGACATGAACTAACCCTCTCTCTAGGCTCTTGGGGCCATGAAGTTATTTTTGGCCCAAACCTTGTTATTTTCTCGACCTTGTTTTATGTCGATTATACCCTTCAATCCAAAATTATCCATAACAAGACATAATAAATTATTGTCTATTGATCCCAACATTAATATCCCTAAAAAATATAATTCACGTTTTTCGAAGAAGTATCAAACCTCTCTAGAGAAGAATGTTGGGTATGTTTTTAAATTAAAATATGGACCACATCTACATTCATTGTAAGGTAGCAAAATTCCTTAGAGATAGATCATAACTAATTATTCAAGAAACCAGTATGGTCATCACCTACATATCGACAATTTATTTGAATCTTTATGTATAAACAACCAAAAATCTCACAGACGGTTCTTTGTTCAATTTGTCTGTTGCCAGTTGCTAGACATCATTGTTGGAGTGAAGTGAAACAATTGTTCATTTTCTAACACACATCGTTGTAGCCAGCAGCTTTGGGAAGATGTTATTAACAATCTAGTTTCCTTCCAAGTTACGATACTTCTTCTATTGCGCTAAACTTCTTGCATGTTTCTTACATACACTTGTTTCTTAATGAAGTATCCTTTATCTAAAAAAGTAATTCTAAATATAAATAAAAATTATAATAAAATCTATGATTAAGATTGGAAGTAAAAACAAACTCAATTATTAATTAAAATAATATCTATTGATATCGATATATCTATCATCTGTAAAGTTTAAAATCTAGATATTAATATTGACTTCATAATTCTATTTATTTATGTTATTATGTTTCATTGTCTCTAAATCAAGATGAATTTTAGAGGCCAATAAATAAAACTTGTAACATGTAATATAATAGCATAAACTATCTTGATGTGAACAAAGCTCAAGCAACAAATTTCGAAGTGAGATAGCTCAAAGGTATATTGAACATTAACCCCCTTGTAGGGTTAGAGGTTAAAAGTAATTCACATCTATTTCTACTACTTAACATATTATGGTTCTGGCTTTTTTTCATTTTTTTTTCAAATGAGATAACTCGAAAGCAATTGGTATTTAACCTCTGTAAGAGATTCAAATCTTTATTACCTACATCATCATGCTGAATAAAAAGAAAAGAAGTAGTAGAAATAGATTCTACTTTATTTAATTATTCTATGAAACATATATGTTTACATTTCAGCCCTCTTGAGGAGCATGAACCACTAGTCCTTGTATATTAGTAAATAGTCGAACTCGACCATGTTGAAGATCTAGTGTAACTGGTGTTCCTGCCAACAATATGACTATGTGGAAGTTAGGATGTTCTTTCTTGATGATATTTGCTACCGTGTTTGCATCCACGAAGTTCAGTGCTGGCCATGATCGGACTATTTTTAAACATTTGCAAAAATAATTTAATTAATTAAGATTAAAAGCATATTTAGAGAGGAAAATGAACTCAACTAAAATATTGTAGAAGATATACTCACGAGGATTGGACGACATCTTGAGATTGTGATCTTTATATTTGTTAGAAGTTGAGTGTGGGATGTGCTTTCTTGTTCATTGAGTAGCTATATTTATAGCTAATTTGGTCATGTTGCTCTCTATAAAATAAACAAATAAATTGTGTTGTGTTGATTCCATTGAATTAATAAATAAATGAAATTGGAAGAAATGACTATCTATATACGTGCTTTGAAATAATTTGTTTTTGTCTTTGTGATGTGGAAATGAAAATACAAAGATACATATTATTTTGTATTTGTTACTTGGTTTGTTGGCAAGAGTTCTCAACACTAACCTCACAAAAAGTACATTATATTTGATTGATAGACATAGACAAAGTAAAAAATCATAAAATATGGATAAACAATGTAGTACAAAAGTTAGAAAAGAATAAAACAAACTTTAAGATTGGTTGGAGAATAAAATTACGTTTATGTTACAAAAAGGTTGGGATGTAAGGTATTATTCTTTCTAGATTAGATTTAAAATTAGAATATATATTAAAAAAATTGGCCTTTCTAAAATTGTTGAAGTGAATTTTCAAAAGTAGAAAAATACGGGAAATTATTTCTACGTAATAACAAAATTTTAATCTTCTTTGATAAAGGCTGATAGAAGTCCATCAATGTCTTGTTGGAATAAACGCTATATTTTTCAGATCAATTATCCCACTTTGTGTGAATCTAATAGAATACTAATTAACTAACAACAATAATAATAACACAAACAATTTTGACATGGAAAAACCTCCTCAATGTGAGGAGTAAAAAACCATAGACTGATGTCAAAATCTTCACTATAATCAATAATGGGTTACAACAAGTTCTCCTAAGTCACAATTAGAGGCATACACCGTAAATATCTCAAGATTAACATTCTTGGCAACAAATTGAGAAGAATAATATTAGAAACGTCTCACTTGAAGTGGCAATTAATTACCCACGGTATCTTACTGTAGGCAACTCCAAATAAAATCTTCATCGTCCAGATTGAAGACCCTCGTATCAAGAACACGCTGTCAAAATTTCAGCTCGATCGGACCACGGATCAATCTCCAAATGGTTGAAAAACTTTGCTGGTCGTAATGCCAAAAACTATAATTTTCTTCTGCCATTTTAATCTCTCAGTCTGCGTAATACCATCACAAAAACGGCGGCTGTAAGGTTATTTAAAAAAAACTTATTTAGCCCTAATGGACCTTGAGCCTTTACAAAGTAAATAACCCAACATGTCTATCAGTGATAGAAACTGATAGACGCTAATAAACATGGATAGAAGTCTATTAATGTCTATTAATATTTTTTTTCTTTGCTATTTCTATTTTTTTTTTATCTGTGAAAATTTCTGTTTAATTAAACATGGTCATTTATTTAGTTTCTTCGACAGAAAAATTCGAGTCCATTATTCTAGATTCATCAATCATTTTGCCTGTTCACTCGGTTATATTTAACTACAGTTTGCCTCAAACAAACTCTTCTCTTTTTTTTTTCCATATATATATATACACACGCATATATATATATAATATATATACATATCTAATATATAGATACATATTTTTGGTTGCATGATTAGAATGGTCTGTTGAAAGATGAGTGAATCAAAGATGTATTCAAGTATTGCTTATAAAATAAAATTTATTATGGATTGGTGTTGTTGCCAACTGATCAATCCTTCTAGCCTTCAAAATGAGTTTGTAAACCACATTGCAAAGGCGAATGGGTCTACTCCTACATACATTAGGATTCTAATACTCAAACTAATAGCTTGAAAAATAAAGACAAAGATGCATAAATTTTCATGGTGTTATTCTACACAATCACTAAATATATAAGTCAATAAATATTAAACACATTATTATTCTCGAAATTGAAAATTAATTTATTATTTTCTATCATTTTCTTACAATGATTTGCATCTTTCTTAATTACAAGAGTTGAGTTCTTAGTCAAATTTCATAAACAAAAACAAATGGTTAAAAACTATTATTTTAGCGCTCATTTGGTTATTATTTAATTTTTGGACTTTAGTTTCTATTACTTTTCAATTTCTTATGATGGTTTTCATCTGTTTTAAGTAACAAAATTCTAATTTTTAGAAAAATTTCAAAAATAAAAACACATTTTAAAAACTACTTTTTTTAGTTTTCAAAACTTAGCTTGGTCTTAAAACATTAGTAGAATGTAATAAAGCAAGAAATTTTGAGGTGGAATGAATGTTTATGTCTTAAATAATTTCAAAATCAAAAGGCCAAAAAAATGAAATGGCTACCAGGTCATAGTTTTTGTTTTTAATATTTAAAGATTATGTTTAGAAACACCTCTTACACCCCTAATCTTTTGCTTAGTTATATAATTTCAACCAATGTTTTAAAAAGAAATCAAGCCAGGTTTTGAAAAGTAATAAACTAGTTTTTTAAACTTTTTTTTATTTTTTAAAGTTAATGAAAATCATGGTAGGAAATTGAGAGGAAATAGATTTAGTTTTTAATACTTAAAACCCAAAAATCAAATGGTTACTAAAAAGAGTCATACTACCATAGTACACTACAAGAAAAAAAGGATCTCCCAACACCTAAAACCGCCATTGGGAGACCGATCCTTGGGAGATAGGATTTATCCCGACGACGTAAGAGAAGCGTCAGGAGATAGAACTAACTCCTGATACCATATACTAGTTGTCAAAAGATTGGGACAATCTCCTGACGGTACGCCACTGCCTAAGAACTCCTGACGGGCTATTTATTACCGACGGATCTCCCAACGACTATCGTTCATTGTTGGAGATCTAGTATATAATCTCAAATCCCCTTCTTCTTCTTCAAATCTTAGTAGCCCACCGATAACAGATCCCCTTCTTCTTAGTCGTCCGTTCGCCAATCGTTTGCTGTGCGCCTGCCTCATGTCGGACACCTCACACCCATGCATGCACCTCACGTTGATTATTGGCCACGATAGATCTACCCGTTCACCGCTGTTGTTGAGCTCGCCGTCGACCAACTCCGCCACCCATTCGACTAGCCTAGCTTCACCGCCCGTTCGACCTGCTCCACAGCCGCTAGTAAGTACTTCATTCAACGTTTTGTTTATTGAATATACGTATTGTGATTGAAACTTTGCTCTGATTGTTTTTGTGGCATAATCGCAAAACCAAAATCCAATATTTGTTTTGTTATTGTTTTGAATATACATATTAATTTTGTTGTTGTTATTGTTATTGAATATACATATTAATTTTATTATTGTTATTGTTATTGAATATACATATTATGATTGAATATTTGCTTTGATTGTTTTGGGAGTTTGAATATGGTGGGAGGTTATTGGCAGAGGTAGCACCACTAGTTGGAGGAAAAATTATGGTGCATTGTTGTATTTTAAAATTGAATTGAAAATGTTATGATGCGTTTTGATCACAACAAGTTTAACATAGAGTACAAAGGTCGTAGGGAATTTGAATTTTTATGAATGTTTAAACATGTTGTGGGGGTGAGTAGAGTTTAGTTTAAATTATTTTTGGGGGGAAAGTTTGAGTTCTTTGTGTATTTGTTCTTGTTTATGAAGGTTGAATGGTGTGGGGGTAGGTAGGGAGTTGAATTTGTAGGTTTTTATGTGTTTTTTTTTATGTTTGTGTGTCAGGAATGTCGTGGGATAGGTAGAGTAAGGTTATACTCGTTTTGTCATTGAGCTTCGAAATTTTGTGTGTTTATGGGTGTTTTTTAATGTTTGAACATGTTCTGGGGGATGGGTCAAGTTTGGTTTAGATTGTTTTGGGGGAAAAGTTTGAGTTTTTTGTGTGTTCAATTGGTGTTTATGAAGTTTGAATGTTGTGAGTGTGAGTAGAGTTCGATTATCATTTTTTTAGAGTTGAACTTGTAGGTTTTTGTGTGTTTTTTTATGTTTATGAGCATGGGGAATTTAGTGGAGGTGGGTAGAGTTCGGTTATACTCATTTTTTCATTGAACTTGGAATTTTTATATGTTTATGGATGTTTATGGATGTCTATGACTGTTTGAATATGTTGTGGGGGGAGGGTTGAGTTTCGTGACACTCGTTTTGGAGTTGAACTTGGAGTTTTTTGTTTGTTTCTAAAAGTTTATGTCATTTGAATGTTTTTGTTTTGTTGTAGGATGATATTCAGAGATGAGATTAGACAATTATTGAAGATGTGATGTTCCAGATCTTGTCTTCTTTTTTGCATTTTGGAAGACATATTTCTTGATATTGTTTTCATCTTATTTCTTTCATGTATTTCTGAAGACAAATTTATTTTATAAACTATCTTGTAACTTTTCTTTTATTTGTTATAGTATGGACTTCGTTTTATTTGTTTTATTCATTATGTGAATCTGTTTAAGTTGGTTAATGATGCTTTAGAGGTTATTTAGATAAAATTTAAAAAATTACAAATTACAAATTAAAAAATTTTAAAGCCAATATTCAACCAGTGAAGGAATCTCCCCCCCCCCCCCCAACACATATAATTGGGCCGTTGGCGGCATAGCCCGTCAAGAGTTTTGGAATTCCCGACGCACTAATGGGTCGTTGGGAGTTCTTAGAACTCCTGACACCTAGAAGAGCCAGTCGGGAGTTCCTGTAAATTTTGATGACCTACGTTTTGCATCAGGAGTTCGTGAACAACTCCGACATCCCAACTCTCGACGGATTTTTTCCGACCAAACTCTCGACGATAAGTTCGTCATTGAGAGAGGATCTCCCGACACGTTTTCCACCATTTTCCATTAATTTTAAGCTTCAAGAGAAGTGTGATTTCTTGTAATGATAGTTAATAATCTTTTCTTTTCTCAAAATAATAAGAAAAAGAAGTTATATTTGTAACTATTTCTTCTACATATAAAAAATACATATTTATATGAGAAATTTTCATAGACAGAAAAAAAGTCAAATTTTTTAATAGAAATAACAATAAAAAAAACGTTGATAGACACTAATAGATTTTTATTAGCGTCTATTAGTGATAGACTTTTATTCAATTATAAAATTATGTCATACTTTCGTGATTTCATTGATTATCTGTAATTTGTAAATTCCATTATTGCTCATTAATAAATTAATTTAAGCCGGTTATCAAAGTGGATGTAGACCAAACTGGTCAAACCACTATATATCTTGGTGTTCTTTACTGCTTTCGATTTATTTCTGTTGATTGTTTGTGTTCTGTTTGGTTATCTAAGTTAGGTTCAGAAACTCTCACAAGTGGTATAAGAGCTCCAGTTGATCCAAGGAGGGTGTGTGGTAGTATGTGCTGGCATATTCTTTGTTCGGGGATTTTTTGTTGGAATTAATTTGACAGATGGCTTCGATGTCTACACGGTTCAAAGTTGTTAAATTCGATGGGAAAGGTGATTTCGGGATATGGAGGAAAAAGATTAGGACTATTCTGGTACAACAAAAGGTAGCCAAAATCTTAGACGAAGTTAACCTTCCACCAACAATTACAGAAGTTCAAAAAAGAGATATGGATGAGATGGCCTATTTGACGATAATTTTGTATCTGTCAGATGGAGTACTTAGGCTAGTAGATGAGGTCACTACTATAGCGGAGTTGTGGAAGAAACTGGAAAGCCTTTATTTGACTAAGTCCTTGCCAAATAAATTATATCTAAAGGAGAAATTATTTGGATATAAGATGGACTCAAGTAAAGGCTTAGAAGAGAACCTAGATGAATTCCAAAAGATTATAGTTGATCTCAATAACATCAGTGAGAAGTTGTCAGATGAAAATCAAGCAGTTATTCTTCTGATCTTTGCCATAATCGTATCGAGAAGTTAAGGCAGCTATTAAATATGAATGGGATTCATTGTCCATGGATATAGTGTTCGATGCCTTGAGAACGAGAAATCTCGAGATTAAAAAGGAAAGCAAGAATGGAGAGTTACTCATGGCCAGAAGCAAAAATGAGAAAAAGAACGAAAAAGGAAAAGAGTCGAGACCCAGGTCGAAATCAAAGGGAAAAAGCAAAAAGTGTTTCCTATGTCATAAAGAAGGACACTTTAGAAAAAAAATTGTCCTTTGAATAAGAGCAAGGAAGCATCAAGTAGCAAGCATACAAGGAATTCTAGTGCAGCAAATATTACTGATTGGTATGATTCAACAGAGGTTTTGATGGTATCCAACAGAGACATTCAGAATGCTTGGATCATGGAATCAGGGTGCACGTTTCACATGACTCCTAATCGGGATTTCTTGATTGACTTTTTGGAAAATGATGGGGGATCAGTTCTGCTTGGTGATAATGGTGCTTGTAATGTAAAAGGAATTGGGTCAGTTCGAATTGCAAAATATGATTGTATGATCAGAATTCTTACAAATGTAAGGTATATTCCAGAACTCAAACGAAATCTAATTTCTCTAGGCAGATTAGATAGAACAAGTTATTCCTATAAATCTGAGAATAGAGTTCTGAAGGTTATCAAGGGTTCTTTGGTTAAGTTGAAAGGGACCTTGAGGAATGGTCTTTATGTGTTGGAGGGTACTGCAGTTTCAGGTAGTGTTGCTGTTGCATTTGAGAAAAAAACAGATAAATCTATGTTATGGCATAATAGGCTAGCTCATGTCAGTGAAAGAGATCTTCAAGCTCTTTCAGAATAAGGTTTGCTTGGAGGAGTTAAAGACATTGAACTCCCATTTTGTGAACATTGCGTAATGGGAAAGTATACCAGAGTGAAGTTTGGGAAATGGAAGCATTCTACCAAAGGAATTTTGGATTATGTTCTTTCAGATTTGTGGGGTCCTACACAGGTATCTTCTATGGGAGGTTTGAGATACATTATGTCAATCATTGATGACTTTTCAAGAAAGGTGTGGATGTATCCGCTGAAACAGAAGGATGAAGCTTTTGAAAAATTTCTTGAATGGAAAAAGCAGGTTGAGAACCAGACGGGCAGAAAGGTAAAGTATCTAATGATAGACAATGGTTTAAAATTTGTGAATCATAAATTTGATAAATTTTGCAAATCTGAGGGAATTACGAGGCATTTCAATATTACATAAACTCCTGGTTTAGCTGAGAGGTTCAACAAAACAATTATGGATCGTACAAGATGTCTCTTGACAAATGCTTCATTACCCTTGAAATTTTGGGGGAAGTTGCCCAAACAGCCTGTTATCTTATTAATAGGAGTTCGTCTTCCACTTTAGGCCTAAAGACTCCTCAGAAGATATGGACAGGAAAAGCTCCAAGCTTTGATCATCTTAGAGTGTTTGGATGTTCAGCTTATGCTCATGTTAAGGAAGGGAAGCTGAATAAGAGGGCACTGAAATGTATGTTTATTGGCTATCCCCAGGGTATTAAAGGATATAAACTTTGGTGCTTGGAAGAGGGCAAAAATAAATGCATTATCAGCAGAGATGTGACCTTTAATGAAACAGAGATGTCATTTCGTGTCAAAGAGCAGCAGAAACAACAAACAGTTGATCAGGTGGAGGTAGAGGTTAGAATTAATTCTAAAGCATAACCATCAGTTAGTTCAGGTGATTCTAATGATCAGTCATCCAGTTCTGATGGTAGACAACCTCAACTGCAGAGAACTTTGATTGATGAGAGAGCTTTTGGTGAAGAAAGCTCAAGTGGCAGTGACCTACAGAACTATCAGCTTACACGTGACAGACCTCAGCGGGTGAGGCAAGCTCCTCCGAGGTATGGTTATGCTGATTTAGTTGCTTATGCTCTTACTTGTGCAATTGACAGTATTGAAGCAGAGCCTCTTACTTTTGAGGAGGCTATTGTATCTTATTCGAAGGAACATTGGAAGGATGCTATGGAAGCAGAGTTGTTCTCGTTGCAAAAGAATCAGACATGGTCATTGGTTCCAAAGCCTCCTAATCAGAAACTCATTCAATCAAAGTGGATTTATAAAATCAAGCCAAGTACAGGAGGTGACAGCAAACCTAGGTATAAGGCTAGACTGGTAGCCAAGGTTGCCGACCGAAGCAGCAGATTTGTTCCTAGCGTGGGCGACGGTTCGGTCTGTCGGGTTCGAGCGTGGTCTTACCGGTTCGGTTACGCCATGGTGGCTGCATCCAACAGTGGTTGGTTCAGGACCCTTGTCAGCGAGAGAGACGCCCGAGTCTACATGTGGATCGCCGGTCAGAGGTGGGTAGCACACTGTTTTGGGTTGTTTTGCAGTGGGTTGTTCTCAATTTTCAGAGGCGACGTTCTGTGCAGATCTCTCTCGGTATCAGTTGAAATTATAGATTGGTGATTTCATTGATTATCTGTAATTTGTAAATTCCTATATTGCTCATTAATAAATTAATTCAAGATGGTTCTCAAAGTAGATGTAGACCAAACTGGTCGAACCACTATATATCCTTGTATTCTTTACTGCTTTCGATTTATTTCTACCGATTGTTTGCATTCTGTTTGGCCATCTACGTTAGGTTCAAAAACTCTCACACTTTCAAATCGTTATATAATATCAAGATTTTAATAATCACATAAATTTAAATTAATAAAGATTAGAAGTCAGTTGCTTTAAATATAAAGTGACATTTAAATACTCCCAAATTTTATAATCGCTGCCAACATGGATGTACTTCAACTGGCATAATGCTCGTACAATCAATTTTGAGGTTAGAAGTTCAATTCCCTCACTGCACACATTAATAACAATACATTTGTCTAAAAAAATATTATTATAATGCCAATTCCCTGGAATTTTTTTAATGATATGTATAATAATATAAGCTTCCATCTATAATGAGTTATGCTAAATGAGTGTTACTCAAAGATAGTTAATATATTAACTTTCTTTAGAGTCGTAAGTTTAAATCTTTATGTTCATTTGTCGAATTAAAAAATAAAATTGCAATTAGTTATATATAGCTTGTAATAATAATTTCTATAATTTAAAATTATAAAATCAAAAGGTAATATTCGTAGAGTGGATCGTCGAAGTTGGAAACTTAAAGTAATGGCTTAATTGTGAAAGAATTGTCAAATCAAGCATAACTCGATTGATATTCGAATGTATTAAAAAATACGAGATCTATAGTTTGAATTCACCTAGCACCATTTGTACTAAATAAAGATTGTGAAAGAATTTTGAAATTATCTATTTGGTAAGATGTGAAATTATATATCTTTGGTATATATTCTTCTATTAAAAGAGTAGATACTTAGAGAGAAAAAAAAAAGGAAACGAAAAGAAAAGAAGCCCTAGAATGAAAAATTGAAGTGAACCATGTATAAATATGTGTTAAATATTTATTGTTTACGCTTTCTTGTTTTCTTTTTTTTTCGGTTACATAACAAGTTAGTATCAGAGCAGAGTTGTTAGGGCTTTAAATTTAACACATGTTTGACGAACAAAGATGTCTTCTGTGAACGTGAGAGTCGATAAATTCACAAGATAGAATAATTTTAGTCTATTACAGATCAAGATGTCATCTCTATTAAAGTAGCACAGGTTGTGGGAGCTAGTGTCTAGTAAATCAAAGAAGGCAAGCATGGACGACGAAGAATCAGAGTCTAAAGGAGGAGGCTCATTCGACCAATATCTCATGTATGGCTAAGGAAGTCATCATCAAAGTCCTAGATAAAGAAACTGCCACTATTCTAAAAGGGAGGTGGGGATATAGTTTTTGTATCTTTTATAATCTCATAAATTATTATTTATTTGTTCAAATAAGTAATTATATTAATTTTCGTAGATTAATATCAATAAATTAATTAATTAATTAACTATATTCAAAATATAGTAATATAGTAGAAAAACAAAAAGAATTGGCAAAGTGAATACCGACGATTTGGAAAGAATAAAGAAAATTCTTGTTATCTGGGAATAACTTATTCTCAGAAAAAATAATGAAAATTATGTAATAGACATGAAATTAACTTTTTCATCTAAAAAATCCTCCAACTAAATGACTCCTAGAAAATGAAGTGCAGTGGTTTGGTAGTTTGTTTGAGTTGCTTTTAATTTGTTGGTTATCAACTTATTTTGATTAGGTTAAGTTCGAAACAGCTAATGATCCCAAAAAAGAACTCGATTAAAAACCTAATTCAAAACATTGTTTGTCAACTTATTTAGATTATATTAAATTCAAATAAATAAAAATATTTATAAGTTGAATTTCTTTATAGGTTCACTTAAAATTAGTATTAAACCAACATAAATTTATAATCAAATGTCCTAAAAAAGAAAAAAAAACTATCTATTTCACGTTAATTATGGTTTTTGAATCTTTAATTGGTACTTTGTTTCATGTTTGTCTCCAGTTTTTAAAAAAATATTTATAACTTTAGGTAAATAGAAAAATTAAATTAAATACCATTTTGATATTTATATTTTGAATTGCATTCTATTTTTTGACTTAAATTTTCAATTGTCCTTTTATTTTTAAAAAATTTAAAATTTTCTCATCGTCACTTTTAATAAATCTCAAATTGATTCCATAAAATTAATTTTTATTAATCAAAAATTGATTAAATAATAATAATAATTTTCGAGTAAGAAATGATGTTAAGATGCCACCACACAATTTCATCTCCTAAATTCTATTAAAGGACATAAAAATGATATATTAATAAATCTCTTTTTAATCAATTAGCTGGCAGCATATATTCTCAACCTTTTTCATCAAGCATATATAATAAATCTCTTCTATTGTCTTTATATTCCAAAGCTTGTGTAAGGAATCTCTAACATATAAAGCACATACAAATGATATATTAATTGCAGTTATGCTTTTAGAGATTGAAAAGTTTGGTTTTTACCCTTGAACTTAAAAATTTGTTCTAAAAAAGTTTACAAGATAATTGATGCGTAAAAATTAGAAGTGTATGTGATATTAGTTGCAACTATATATGATTGTTCGCACCAGATTTCAAGAGAAATTTATTTCGTGAAACTTGAACTTTATATTTGTATTAATTTTGTGGAAAGTGAATACAATCTCTAATACATAGTATTTTGATGCTTTCAAAATAAACTATAAACTTTAAACTGGTTGATCTTCTTGAACGATCGGCCTTTGAGCTTGTTGATCTTCTTGAGTGATTGGCTTTTGGGCTTGATGATCTTCTTGGATGATCGACCTTTGGGCTTGTTGATCTTCTTGGAGGGTTAGTGTTCGCATGAGGCTTCCGAAGAAACTTGTTTCGTGGAGTTGAACTTAAGTTGGTGTTGATGTTGAAGTTGATTTGATGCGATGTGGTTTGATCTCTACTACTTGATCCTCTTATTCTCTCTCGGTTTGGTGAATGTGCTTGACTTGAAGAAGAAAAGCACTTAACGTTCTTGAAGTAGAAGTCTTGGGAGATTTTTTGGGTCTTCAAGAATCTTCTATCTTCTAGGAGTGCAGCTTCAGGAGTCTTGGGAGTCTTCTGCTTATTGATGAATTCTTTCTAGGCTCTTAGAAAATGATTGTATCTTCAAAGGACTTCAGTCTCCAGAAGGCTTGTATCTTCAAAGGATTTCAGTCTTCAGAATGCTTGCATCTTCAAAGGATTTCAGTCTTCAGAATGCTTGAAGATCAAAGGACTTCAGTCTTCAGTGTGGTCAGCTTCAGGAGTCAAAGAGTCTTCTGATTGTAGACAATTTCCTATAAGTTCTCTAGAGTATAGAATTGTTGACCCCTCCAAATGAGGAGAGCTTCTCTATTTATAGGGTTCACAGTTGGGCTTGGGCTTGGTTGATCCATGGGTCTGGCCTTTGGGCCCAATTAGTTGGACTTAGGCTTGGTTGGTCCATGGGTTTGGCCTTTGAGCCCAATTAATCGAATTTAGTCTTGATTTGACATTTGGGGGTCAAATTCAACCTATTTTTGGGCTTATTGGACTTTGACCCAAATAATAATATCAAATTGGGTCAAATTAATCTTATCTGATTCAACAGATAAAACCACATAGCGTCATCAAAATTTGCCTTCAACTTCAATTCAAGACAAATGTCAACTCCTAGTTAAGCCCAAATTTAATGATTTGGAATTTCGTCATTAATTTAGTAAATGGTGTGGCAACTTGAGATCGATTCAAAATTTCTCATTCAACAATAATATGAAGATCATTGTTACTTTTTATTTCATCTAAAAAAATATGAAGCATTGTTGAAATTATTTAATCAATTTTTACACATAACTACTACGTGCATTTATGTTTATAAGATGTCCTAAATAATATCACGTAAGCCTTCCACTTTTTATATATTAGATACTGCATCAAATTTCATCTTCTTTTAATGAAAAAAAAATTTCGATTGATTATTTCAAAGGTCGAGAGTAAAAATTAAATCTTTTTTAATAGTCTAAGAGTATAACTAAAAACCTTCAAGGGATCTTATTAATTTATTTAATACGCTTCAAGTGATCGTGTTGTTTTGCCTCCGAGGTCTTCTTGTATATATTACAATGTTATATTATTTTGCATGGAAAATGTATTGATAATGGATTAAAATTTACTTTAGGGGTCGTTTGGATTGAGATTTTCTCAATGCCTAGCAATTAAGGATGTCTGGGAATTATATGTTTAGGAATAAAATTACTGGGAATCAAGGATGACTTTGTTTCGTTGTGCATGAGAAAACAATGTCTGAGAATTGTATGTGTGGGAATAGTATGTGGGAATTAAAAAAAAATTGAGATTGTGAAAACAAGTCCATGAGGGTTTATGCCCAAAGTGGACAATATCATACCATTGTGGAGATAGTTTGAGGGTCTTATCCCTATCAAGCATTTGCTAGCGCTTCGAACAACCAAGTACGGGGGTCTCGCTGTTCGTGGACGTAGCTAACACACTGTTAGTGAACTACGCATATCTGTATATCGATCTTCTCTATCTCTATGTTCCCTTTTTTTGTGTTCTTTAATTGTCAATTTCGTAACAATATGATCACTTAAATTATCTACACGATCACTGAGCTACGCTACACGATCGCTGAGTAATAAAATGCTCTACGATCGCCTACCCAATGCTATACGATCACCTACCAAATGCTATACGATCGCTTACCAAATGCTACACGATCACTGAGCTCGGCTACACGATCGCTTAGCTCTACTACACGATCGCTAAACTCTACTAGATGATCACTGAGTAACAAAATGCTATATGATCGCCTACCCAATGCTATACAATCACCTACCCAATGTTATACGATCACTTACCAAATGCTACACGATCGCTGAGTAACAAAATGCTATACGATCACCTACCAAATATTATACGATCGCCTACCAAATGCTATACGATCGCTTACCAAATGCTACACGATCGCTTACCAAATGCTACACGATCGTTGAGTAACAAAACGCTATGCGATTTCACGGCTAGAATGAAGGAAAATCGTGGTTGGAAGCGGAAGAAGAAATGAAAACCCACATTTCTCAATGGGTATACAATTCCTTCATTTGTGTGGGTAACTTTTCCAAGATAAATAAACAAATCCCACAAACCAAATATGGGCTTTGTAAACCCATTCCCATTCCCATTCCCACCCTCTTTTCCCTCTAACCAAACGACCCCTTAGAGATTTGATATTAGCTATTGGTTTTAAGATTTTCTAATCCTACGGAATATATTTTCTTTATCTCTAAAATCGTGGCTATCTTATTCGTTTAGGATTATTTCCTTTCAGCAATGTAAATGTAAATTCCTTTTTAGTCTTTTTTGTTTGTTTGGCATATATATGGTCATCTTGCTGTTGTTTTTGGGTTACGACTTTGGAACATCTTTGTGTTGTTTTATGAGGCTATGAGGAGTGAAGTTCTCTGTGTTGTCAATCCTCGTTATTGTGAAGTGATCGTTGTTGTATAATGAGTGTTGGGATTAATGTCCTAAATCTTTTGGTACCCATAGTTTGTAAATTGTAAATATGAATTATTTATTTAATAAAATAAAATAGTTATGTTATTTGACATTTAGATTTCCTTAGCTCAATCCAATAAACTAAGATTCAAGATTATTTTATGTAACTTGAACAATATGGGGTAAACATATAGGTAGATTATGTTCAAATAAAATACAAATGATCTGTTGTAAATGGATAAGGTTGGGTGTCATATTCTGGTGACATTATGGATGCAACTCACTTTGTAAATATTAAAAATGTTGTAAGTGTTACAAACGATGTGATCCAAATCGTTCATCTGTAGACATGTAAGTGGAGGTATACTATACAAAGAGTTTGTATAAGACCAGACCGCGAAATGATTAATCTATCTTTATAACACCGTTGACAGAAGAGATTGACATTCTATGAGATGATCATAAGTAACTTGACCTCAATCCTGAGTCAGTTATGAACTTCTATCTATGATGACAGTTCTTTTATTTGTATGGGTGAGAGTGGCATTCATCGCTTACTTAATATGCCTACAATTTTGGGGACTTTTCTAAATAAAAAGTTGAGAACATAGCCACATAAGATGAAGTTGACTCCTTCTCGTGTCTAGGGTAAGTAGATGAATTGTTCCCCTTAAGTGCTAACTTCGGGTCTTGAACAATGGGGCCTCTCCCTCTCACTTACTCGATAGGGTTTTGTTTATGGTAGGACCATAAATAGGTTGTTCATTAAAGAAATAGTGAAACTTAAGGATCAAGAGGTAGTTACGAGCGTAAAATGGTTATTTGACCCAATTTAATTACGGGCAATTCGTGAAGGGTTGATTCACTCAAAATGATTATATCTACGGAAACAAAAATTGTTTATAGTGCGAAGAGTGCACCCGTGGGTCTTTAGTGGAGTAACTCACAGTTAATGAATGTTGATTAATTTAATTAGAGAGTTTAATTAATTTAATCTCGTATTATTAGAGCTTCTAATCTATAAGTCCATTAGTTCTCCCTACTAGATCATTAAGGGTAAAATAAGGATCGATTAGTTTTGAAACCATTTTATTGTTCAAATTGAATAAAGGAATTGTATAAGATACCATCAACAAAATGTATATAGATACATTATAAAATAAAATGCTATTTTTTAGGGATTCAAAATTAAACTATATAATGTAAGAGATATAGATATATATATCTGAATAAGATTCAAATATTAATTATATGGATAAGATTCATTCAAAACTATAGGTAATGAGAGAGAGATGCATTTTCATTTTATTCAAATGCATAGTTAATTAAATGTATGATATAATTAATTATTTATTAATTTAATTATATGTATAGTATGATTAAGTATATTAATTAAATTAAATATATGATATTTAAATTTAATTCATTGATTAATAGTTGATTGATTAATTATTTTATTATATTATATATATTAAATATGAACTAGTCTATTAGTTAATTAAATAACTCTCAAATGAAAGTTGTATTTTGAAATGTGTAGGGTAATTGGAACCCTCCACCTCCTTCCCTCTCTTTCTCTTAAATTGTGAGATGAGTTATTTTAAGAAAAGAAGATATGGATCATCTCTAATTCTCCCAAGAACAGAAGAAAAATCTCTCTGAATTTTTTTATTCCCTCTTTCCAAAAAGATCTTCTATCCCACAATCCAGTTTCTGCTTGAGAATAGCAAGGTAACCAAGTGGTTAGTCAATTCCATTGATACCATAGGTGTTCGATTAAAATTCGTGGTGCAAGTGGGAATCCGTGGAGAGAAGAAGCTATTTAAAGAATGTTTTCAATGGTAAGTTTCTCATCTAATTATGTTAATTTCAAGCATATTTTGAGGTATGTCTTCTCCATTATTCTATAAATTCGAAAGTTTTCAAATGTAATTTCAGCGTTCTTACGCATATGCACATGATTCAAGCCCTTCATTGAGTTGGTCACTTGATTTCCTTGAATCATTCTACTACAACTAGAGAAGCGATTCTCAAACTTAGGAAGAACATAAGTTATATAAGTGAAGTGATATTCTTTTTTTTCTTTTTGAAAGATAGAATGTTTGAGAGAGACACACTTTGGGGAGCCTAAATTATCATTCACTAATATTCTCACACACTTAGGGGAGCCTAAGTTTTCATTGAAATTCACACTTAAGGGGAGTTTAAGTGATCTTGTTTTAAGTTAGGTTTTATATGGGCCACTATAATCATCTTTAACTTACAGATTAGTGTAACGTGGTAACTTCTTAACTTCATATTAATGAAATTATCTATCAAGGACACACTGCCTCCAGACGTAGGTATATTGTAATAAACTGGGTCACCTAAGCTTGTGTGTTCTTTCTTCATTGTGTTTCTTTACATTTTACTCATTATCTTTGAAATTGTTGTAACATTCCGTGTAACGTATTGTCAGATGACCCTTCTTTCACTATATCCATGAAGAAGCACTTTGTTATAATTAAATCAATTGTATTTAAAAGCATGAGTTATATGAACCACATTTTCATTCATTGTGAAGTCATTAAAGGCTTGTGGAATAAGCTAGAAAACCTGTTGGGATGTTCCATCTTACCTCATACAAATATTTTAGATAGCATTTCACTTATTCAAACACTTTACACTACTGGCTAGAAATCACAAAGAAAATCATCATCTTCAATACATTGATTGCTATATGTTAGACCTATTTAGGATGAAAGAAACAATCGCATCTTCAATGATAAAGAATGGAAAAATAGTACTTTGTGGGAAAATGTTTGCTCTTTTGATGGATTTCTTTGAACCCAAATGCTTTTATGCAATTTTTATATTTCCTCTTCCCCTAGCTATCCTCTGGCCACTTCTTCGTTTATTTCTTCTTCTAAGTTATCCGACAACCTCCTATGTACTTATATGATTTATTGAATGAAATTGGAACTGGGATATGATTGAAGGTGCTATAGAAGTACCCATCCTAGTTTGGACTCTTGAATACACCTACTGACCCACATCTATTGTATCTAAATTCATGATTTAAGCGGAAACTCTGTTCTATAAATACAAGAATTTCTAGATATACCGACGTTATTTTTTAAACGCATCAATTTGCATCATGATATTTACCAACTCAAATGGGTACATGGACAATAACAAGTTTATCTTGATGCATAGCGCATCGTGATAAGTAGCATAAAAATTTACTATGGGATAAAAGTCCAGTAAAAGAAACTGTAACAACCCGACTTTCTAAGACCTACTAATAGGCCGCTACTACATACATACTAATCTTAAAACACAACTTTTACTCAATTCAAAATGAAACAAAAAAATCTATACAAAAAATGAATAAAATAAATAAATTGAGGAAATTCATTTGTTTCAAAGAACATAATATACTTTATCGAGGTCCCCTAAAAACATATGTTTAAAATAAGAGAATAACTACTAGTAACTAAAACATGAAAAACAAGCACGAAAGTGTCTGATTTATCCCATTGGCACGATCACAAATTTTTATTATTATTCGTCGATATGTCATTGCCTTTACATGAAAGTCATATCATAATAAAGGATGAGTATAAAAATACTTGTACGTAACCCCACTACTTGGGTCAGGCTATACATTTATGTCTTATAAATGAAAACACAGGTGGGACATGCATAAAAAAACTATTCTTGGATGGCCATCTAGAATTTGTTAACTCTTCCTACCATAGGCATAGATGTGAATAGCAAACATAAGCATAGGTAGTGAATCTGAAAGCATACAAACATAGGTAGTGATCCAAGAGGAACACAAACTTAGGAATAGGTAGTGAACCCGAAGGCACACAAACATAGATAGGGATCTCATAGGAACAGAGTCATAGCATAGGTAGTAAACCCATAGGAGCACAAGCATAAGATGTACATCGTGTTGGGGTTGACACCGTAAATCTCGTGGCTCCTATAGTTTTTAATTGTAATGTACAAACAATTTATTTATCTAATAAAATTCTATGCATTTTATTTGACATTTAGTAGCATTGACCCACAAAACCAATAAATTAAGATCCAAGGTTATCTTTAATAACTTAAACATGTATATGGTGACTGAAGGATCTCTAATGACGAGAACCTTGAGCAGAAGCGGATCGATCAAATTCCATAATTTATTGAATATAAAGTTCACAGTAAACGAACAACAATATAAATTACAACATGCTTTACAAGAAAAGGTTTTAAGAAACATCACCTTTGTAGAACCTTTTCTTCACGATTTCCCTCGAACAGACACGAATAACTTGAAAACCTTCTTCAAGATAACCTTCAGACACAACCACAATGTTACCTTGGTTTCTCAGGATGAGAACCAAGGAGCGATGGGCTCTGACTATTTTGGTTAAGAGAGGAAATTTAATGTGGAGGAAGAAGAAGATTGAGAACTCTCTAAAAAACACAAAAAATACACAAAACACTTTCGTATATTTCTCTTTCTCTCAATCGTTCAACACCAATAGCAAGAACAAGAAGAAAAAAATTTTCTTTTTATTCTCTCTTTTTTTTTTTTTTTTTGACAAAAAGAATAACCACCTCCACTATTGTGGGTGGAAAGGAAAGATGAGGAATGGAGTTGTAACTTCCTTCCTTATTATCAAAATAATAATAATAATATTAATATTAATATGATATGATAACTAACTTATCATATTATATATATATTAAATTATATGTTATATCAAATATAACACATAACTTATAGTTTTAATATTGTATCACATACAAAATGAACTATAGCTTCTTCTCTCTATTTTATTGCATTTAATATAAATCATATTTATATTAAATTTAACAACTATGAATCTCATTCATAGAAATATATTTGAATCTCTTTCAAATATTTATTTCCTCCCATTAAGCTATAATGTATCAAATACATTATGATAATTATATCACATATAAATGAAATAATTTAATTATATAATTAACTTCCCTTTATTAATTCGAACAATTTAAATTAATCCAAAAACTGATTCTCAACTAAATCCTATTGAGCTACCAAGGAGACCTCATGGATCTGTAGTTTGAAGCTCGAATGGTACATGAATAATTAATTAAAATCTTAATTACATTATTCACCATCTGTTAATTGTTGGACACTCCACTAAAGACCGATAGCTGCACTCTTCGCACTACAAATATATTTCTGGGTCCATTGGATATCACTAATCAACAGTACGATGACCCTTCACAAATTGCTCGTAAGTACAGCTGGGCCAAATTACCGTTTTACCCCTGTAGTTACATCTCTCTCCTTAAGTACCACTGATCCCTCTAATGAATAATAGATTATAGTCCTACTATGACTAAACTCCTCTCAGGCCAGGAGAAGGTGTGGCACCACATTGTTCAAAACCCAGAATCAGCTCTTAAGGGAGCAATTTATCTACTTACCCCTCCTTCAGGGAAGGAGTGAATTCCATCTATTGTAGCTCTGTTTCCAACTCCCCGATCAGAGAATCCCCAAAATGATAGGCTTGTTGAGTCAGCGATCTGGCCACTCTCACCGATACAAATAAAAGGACCACCCTCATAAGTAGGAATTCACAACTCACTCAGGATTAAGGTCATGTTACCTATGGTCATCCTGGTGAAATGTAAATCTCTATTATGAACGGCATTAGATAATGAGACTAAACATTTCGTGGTCCGGACTTATACAAAATCCTTTGTATAAAATATCTTGCTCACGTGTCTAATACATAAATGATCAAGATCAAATCATTTGTAGTACTTTACAACATTTGTAACACCTACAAAGCAAGCCATACTCATAGTGTCACTAGGATAAGATACCCAGCCTTATCCATCTACTACAGACTTTTTAGGTTATCACTTAAATATGATCCACCCGTATGTCTCCACATACATGTTTAAGTTACAATGATAATCTCAGATGTTAGTGTATTTGTTTGGGGTTAATACAACTAAAATATCACATATTTTATAGACAATGAATAAAATATCAAATATTTTATTAAATACATAAATAGTTTGTTCAACAATGTTTAGAAACTATAAGACCCTATGAGATTTAGGGCATCAACCCCAACAGAGATATACAGGTATGTTTAAGAGATAATCTAAATGGTCTGTAGTACATGGATAAGATTGGGTACCTTGTACTGGTAACATTATGAATACAGCCCACGTTGTAGATGTTACAATTGTTGTAAAGTGCTACAAATGATCATATTTTGATCATTCATATGGAGACATGTGAGTAGGGGTGTTCTATACAAAGAGTTTGTATAAGACCGGACCATAAAATGACTAGTCTCACTATATAACACCGTTGATAAAAGAGACTTAAATTTCACTAGGATAATCATAGGTGACTTAACCTAGACTTAACCTAAATCCTAAGTGAGTTGTGAACTTCTATCTATGAAGCCGGATCTGCATGGGTGAGAGTGGTCAATGCAATTGACTCAATATGCCTACCATTTTGGGGATTCGTCTAATTGGGGAGTTGGGAACGCAGCTACACAAGAAGAAATTCACTCATTCTCTATAGTTAGAGTAAATATAGAAATTGCTCCCTTAAGGGTTGATTTCTAGGCTTGAACAATGTGGCGCCACACATTCTCCTTGTCCGATAGGGATTTGATCATAGTTGGACTATGACTTATTGTTCATTAGAGGGATTGGTGGTACATAAAGAGTTAGATGAAACTATAAGGGGCAAAATAGTAATTTTGGTCCAGTTGTATTTATAAGGAATTTGCGATGAGTGCAACTATCAGTTTTTAGTGGAGTGAGCGGCAACTTATAAAAGTTGGATAATTTAATTAAAGAGTTTAATTAATTATCTAAGTACCATTGGAGCTTCAATCTATAAGTTCATAAAGTCCCCTCATAAATAAATATCTGAGTATGATTCAAATATTAATTATATGAATATGATTCATATACAAAATATTGGTTAAATTTAATATGAATTTGACTTATTAAATATTATAGGTTTAATGAGAGAATTACAAACTAGGTTATATTATATTTGATATAATAAAAACTATAGGTTATATGTTATATTAGATACAACATATAGTATAATACATGTATTACATAATAAGGTGTTTATAATGTTTTTAGAAATTCATGTTTCAAATGAAAGATTAATCTCATGCTAATTATTTTACAAGAAGTTTCCAAGCAAACTCATGTGTCTATGTTTCAACGCATGCTAGTTAATGAAGTTTATGAAGCATGTTTTATTTAACACATGCTAGTTCTTTAAAAATGAAGCTTTATAACATGTTTTAGTTAGAAACTATTTCCATTATTTGGAAGCATGCGTTAATAGTTATGCTTAAGACTTAAATGTTAAGACTTCGTTATGTCTTCATGACTTAAGCATACATAATTTAGTAAATGTGATTTATGATTATAACATAATAAGCTCAATACTGAAGGACTTAGAGAATGTATCTGAGCAGTAGTACCTAAGATATGACGGTACTTAGTTTAACCACGTGCACATAGGTAGTTGGTCGAGGGATCGAGCAAAAGGGTTCTCTCTTGACTAAGGCTTGATTGAGGGTTTGAACAAAAGTGACCTCTCTCAATTAAGAATCAATTTAGCAAAGTTTTCAGGCATATTATGTTTAAAGGTTTTATGTATACAATTGCTTGGCAAGTTTCAATTCAGTTTTCTAATTTCAGTTTTAAGCATGAGAACTATGTTTTATTAAGTCACTCACTGAGCTAGTAGCTCACCCCGTTTTAAATGTTTCCTTTTCCCAGATAGTGGTCAACTCCTAGAAGATAACTATGTTGCTACTCCGCCACTCAAAGACTCTAGTTACAAAGAAGTTTAGGTGGTTGTTTGTAAATATCTGTACACATGTTTTGAGCATATAGGGATTAGGTTAGCAAGCTAGGACCCACAGGATTTTGTGTTGTGTGCACTCTTTTTATATGTAGGCTATGTAAGAAACCTTGTTGATTTGTTATTGTTGGTAGATGAATGTTTTATATACATTTTTATTATTATAAGGCTTTCTAAGCAGATTTAGAGAGGTTAGTAGACAGTAAAGTGCTACAAACGAAGTGATTCGGATTCATTCATGTAGTGATATGAGAAGCGGGGGCATCCTATGCAATGAGTTTGCGTAAGATCGGACCAAGAAATAAGTCACCCTTACTTTATAACGTTGTTTATTGTTTAAGACTGACTGATACAATTAGATGACCTAGGTAACTTGACCTTACTCCTGAGCTAAATATGAACTCTTGTTTATTCGAAATTATCCTTAAATTTTCATAGGTGAGGATTGGCTCAACAGCACCGGCTCAATAAGCCTCTCGTTTCAGAGATAAAACTAAGTAGATAGCTAGGGACACAGGGTGAAAGACAGAATTCACACCTACCCGATTTAGGGATTGTAGAGAGGTTGTTCTCTTAAGACTAAATCCAGGTCTTGAACAAAGGGCCCGCCCTCCTATTGGCCCGAGAGGAACTAAGTTTAGTGATTAGATTGCAAACCAATTGTTCATTAGAAGATCAGTGAAACTTAAGAAGCAAGATGTAATTGATGCGTGGTGTTATGCGATGAAATAACGGTGTAGAATGCGATGGTGGGATATGCGTTGTGTATGCAAGTTTTCTCAGCAAGACTCAAGTATAAATCCTACTGAGTTTTCTGGTAAGCCCAGGGTCGAACACAGGGACTAAGGAAAATAATATGCGATGGTAATTTTAGACCACTTTGCGGTAACAAATAAATCAAGTGTTAGTTGGCTTGTTGTTGAAGGTATAAAAGTTTATGCGACGGATTTGAGAAAAGAGTAATTATGCGACCGATACAATGAGTATGTGGAGGAACGGGTTGAGAAGGTCTTTAGCTAGTGTTTCCTGAGAATGCGTCCAAGCTATGCGATCATGCTACATTCATGCAACAGTAGTTCATTTTCCAATGCAAATGCGATAGCTCCTAATGTTAGAATGCATGCGATGAATGCGATAATGTCTATAGAGCTTATTCCTAAGTCTCTACTTCTTGCATATCCGATGATGAAAGATGCACACAAGGACAAGGCGACCGCATACAATCATATCCTATCTCTAGGGTGCATGTGATGCATTAGTAGCAAACAGAGCTTATTCCTAAGCTTCTATCTCTTGATTATGCAGTTCTAATCTGACTCTCCCGAGCCTAGATTCTAATCTAACTTTTCCAAGCCTAGATTCTATCCTTAGACTACCCTCCCGAGTATCTCTAATGGACGAATGAAACAAGATAATCGCATAAAATGAAGTTCTTAGGTTATGCTAGCTAAGTGCTTCTCAACCCACTCCACAGATTTAGCTACTCATGCGTAATTAGAGATGTCCACAGGGTGAGGCGGGGCCAGGGATGTCATTCCCCATCCTCGTCCCTGTTCCCCATTTCATTCCCCATCCCCGTGAAATTCTCCACGGGGATCGGGGTGGGGATTCCCCGCGGGGAATTTTTCCCCGCTTTTTTTTTTGTAAAAAAGTCAAATAGATTTACCTTCAGAATATGTTGGACCTTACGAGATAATGGAAAGAGTTGGCCTAATGGCATATAGATTATATTTACCTTCAGAATTATCTCGTATTCATTATGTGTTTCATGTGGCAATGCTTAGAAAGTATGTGCTAGATCCTACCCATGTGTTGCTTAAGCAACCGGTACAGTTGAAAGAAAATTTGTCCTATGAAGAGAAGCTAGTAGAAATCCTTGACAGAAAGGAACAGGTCTTAAGGAATAAGACAGTCCCATTGGTAAAGGTACTATGGCGAAACCATAGCACAGAAGAAGCAACATGGGAAGCCGAAGAGCAAATCAGAAACAAGTAACCGCAGTAGTTTAGTTGACAGACTTGTAGCGAAATTTCGAGGATGAAATTTTTATAAGGGGGAGATAAATGTGAACCCTGAATCCTAATTACTCTACTTGAGTATGTTCCCTACTAAGACTAGTGTTATGAGTAGGTTGATGTGGAAACTAGTGTGGAATAGTAGAGGAAAAAGTGGAGATTTGAAGATAAGAGGAAATTTGGAAGTTTAACTTTTGAGAAAATTTGGAAATTTGGCTAAGCATAAATTCTGTGTGTTGATGCATTAAAAGGTTGGTGTTGATGCGTTGGAAGAGTGGTTGGGGATGGCATGCGGCTGATAGAAGAAAGATGGAGGTGATGCGTTGGAAGGCAACCCATGCGTCGAGCAACCTCGACCAAATGCCCAGCCATGCATCGAGCAGCCTCAGCCAGTGCCCATGCAATGCACCAAGTAGCCTCGACCAGACGCCCCTGCCATGCGTCGAGCGGCCATGCGTCGAGCCATGACCGTGCGTCGAGGTGCCCTACCATGTAGCCAAGCGCGCAGCCCATGCGGCCGAGCGAGCGAGTGATGGCCAGCATACGCCGCACACCCATGCGTCGAAGTAGCACGCCTATGCACCGAAGAACCCGGCCAAGCATCAAGGCACCACGCGCAGCCCATGCGGCCAAGCACGCCTAATGCATCGAGTGGCCAGCACACCCATGCATCGAGCGACCAACCTATGTAGTGTGCCTATGCGTTGGTGGCCAACACCATGCGCCCATGCCAAGCAAACCGTACAATGCTACCTAATAAGCCATGCGTCGAGGATGGATGGTCATCTTATGCATTGGTGATGGCTTCTTGCGATGGCTAAGTTGAATTGTAATGAGAGTGAATTGGCTTGCTATGCGTTGATGATAGGCTATGCATGGAGTATGGATTATGTGTTGAACATCCAAGAGTTGGACGAGGATGAGATCAGCAGAAGAACATCATCAAAACCATGTGTCTTCTTGAGAGGAAAGCCTTCAGCCTTAAGAATTTGAGGTGGTGGCATCAGATTGGAGGCTGATGCGTTGGCAACGTGGGAGGAAGACACTTAGCTTACGATGATCATAGCATTGCGTTGACGGGGTGAGAATGAGACACTTGGCTATGTAGCCAAGTAGGTGGTGTCAACTCTAGAGAAGGTTTGGACGCCTATAAATAGGGCTAAAAGACTTCATTTTTAGATCAAAATTCAAAAATATCGTAAAAATAGTGGGAGAGTTGAGCAAACCTTGCGTTGGAGCCAAATCCATGCGTTAGTCATAGAGGACGCATTGGACAGTGAGGTCTGAAGAGGACGCATCAACTTGGGACGAGGAGTTCTCCCAATTTACTCGTACGTTTGGAGTGATTCCAAAGCCACCTGAAAATTTTTCAGGATAGGGCTGCCGGAGGAAAATCTCAAAAGGATCGGGCTGGAAACTGAGAAGAAGACAGAAGGGTTAGGCTGTCGGATCAGTTTGGGCTAGTCTTGAAGATTCTATGATTCCGGCCAAACTACAAGGATTTCTGAGCTCGAATTTTAGGGTACACGTCTTGAGACATTTTAGAATATTTTTGTAGAAGGAAGTATCTCAAAATAATATTTAGAACCATGAGTAATTTGAGCTGTAAGTTGAATCTGGATTCTAGGGGTGAAAAGGGAGCCCGAGGTAGAAAAGGGAGCTACTAGAGTGAAAAGCTCCTAAGAAATCAAGGTGAGTGGCTAAAACGTTTTGACTAAGACATTTGCTTAAAATGTTTGATTACAACATGTTATAGAAAGCATGTTTTAAAGAAGATTATTCTCATGCTAACTAGTTTTACAAAGTGATTTCCAAGCAAACCATGAGTTATGCTTTAAACGCATGCATCTGTGAGAAATTGTTGAAAAGCGATTTATATGTGTTAAATATACTCAGCATGCGTTAGTACCTTTAAAGCCATATTTTTTTATGTGTTATACTTTACATGCTTTAAAGAGAGAAAGTCATTTATGACTAGTTTTACTTAAAACGTGATATCGAAGGACATTTGAGAAGGTATCCGCCCAACTAGATACCGAAGGACTTTGAGAAGGTATCTATTGGTACTAAAGGACATTTGAGAAGGTACCAAACCAACCAGATATTGAAGGACGTTTGAGAAGGTATATTGAGCAGAAGTACCTAAGGTATGACGGTACTTAGTATGGCCACGTGCACGAAGGTAGAGTCAGAGATTGAGCAAAAGGGTTCTCTCTTGACTAGTAGTTGGTGTTAGGATTGTTTTTACCCACAGTAGGGTTATCCTCAACTAAAAAACAATTTTATTGTTTTATGATTAAAATAGCTTTATATGTTTCATGCTTGGAAAATGTTTATGCTGCAGTACAAGTACTGTAGAAGCTTATATTTCAGTTAAACTCTTTATTGAGATTATGCATGAGAATCAATTGTCTTTCTTAAGTCACTCACTAGGCGCAAGCTCACCCCATTTTCAAATGTTTTCCCTTCCTCCCCATAGGTAGCAATCAAACCCTCTGAAGATAGCTCTGCATCTGTTCTGCCACTAAAGAAATAAGAGATTTGTAACCCGTCGGTTTGGGTGGTTACTGTTTATATTGTACGCATGTTACTGTTGTTCATATAGGGACTAGGGTTTTTTGGGTTTTGGGACTTGTAAATCTAGTGTTATAATGACTCTAAATATGATATGCTTCTATATTAATAAATTTTGGCCTAAAGATATTCCGCTGTATATGAGTTATATATTGGTATCAGAGTTATTCCGCAACAGTTAGTAGGCAGTAAGTGTCAACCACAAGGTTGATAACTACTGCAGTCACACCCTTCTCTAGGCTAAGAGGGTGGTCTGGGGCGGAGTGAGACATTCCCCCACTCCCTCCTCCATTCCCCGCCTAATTGGAGAATCCCTGCCCCGTACAGAGAGTAGACAGATATAAAGATGCAATGTACAGAGAGTGAACAGATATAAAGATGCAATGCCCACGAGAAAATTGGACATCTTTATGCATAATGTACAGAGAGTGGATAGATATAAAGATGAAATTTCCATTTTATAAATAGATTTAGTGTACAAAATGACAATGAAAAATAAAGGTAGAGAGCCTGGTAGCAATATCTCACTTCCCAAGGCTTTTACACTGCGTTATCTCTATTCTGCCCAAAAGATGTTCTTGCTTCGGCAAGAGTTGGCCCTCTCTCTGCTTTCTACACTTCCCAACACTCTTCCGAGCTCACCAGGGCAATCTCTCAGTGTAATTTTCCTTCACTCGCTTCCGCCTCCTAAGTAAAAAAAAAACTATGAACAAGGCTAACTTCTATCTATATGGTGAATTCTGTAAATTGAGAGAATTCTTTCAGTGAAGGTGGCCTTCGGTATTTATAGAGCTTCAAGGTGAAAAGCTTCTTCTCTCTTATGATTGCACTAATGGGATGGCATTAATTCTCTATCTGATGCGCCAAATAATTGTCACCGAAAAGTTGAGTGTCCTTGCTATAGTAGGTCATTAACGGCTTGTCAACTTATTCGGAATCGACCATCATCAGCTTTCTGTCCTATCGTGATTTATTAAGCTTTCACCCAGATGCGCCCACCTTGATGCGCCGGCTTTATGCGGCCATCTTCTTGAGTAGATTTTCGCGAGGCAACGATCGCATAGCCTTGTCGTCTCAATCTCTTAATGCGCTCGGACGTTAATTTCTTCGGATCACATTTTCGCCTTGCGCCAACGCATTTTCTGCACAAAAATACATAAGTTAGCTGTTTTAATGCGACGGATGCTTTTGGACACAATATTGTATATTTTTATCACCACAATTCTGTATTGTTTTATAACGCTGTAACAATCGTGCATTTCTGCTTGTTATCACACCTCTAAATTTAAACAATGCATGTCCTCAAGCATAAGCTAAAGATTTTCTTTAGAAAGTTGATCGCCTTCTCTTTCCTAGATTTCTCAAGGATGCCTTATTCAAATCCTATATACCAAAATCTCCTTAATTTTTATCTAGGCCTCTTAAAATATTTCTAAAATTTAGGGACCGAAAGTTTAACCTTCATAAAGACTTTACTAGATTCCAGGGCATCGCATGATTTATTTCATAAAAAAAAAACTTTTTCAATTGGGGTATTTTCAAATGATTTTTATCCTTGCGTATTTCAGACATATAATTTTTTTTCTATGACCTTTCGCTCATCCAAGTGCCTAGCTTTCGTTTTGGCTTGGCACCACGTGTGTCATGCGAACATCCAACTACGAACAAGGTGCTCTTCCTCAATCTAAACTCATGCCCATTTGGCAACGGAGTTGCAGTCATTTTATTTATGCGTTGATCACGATTCCTACCTTCGTTTTGGCTTGTCCCCACATGTGTCATTCGGATATCCAACTACGAGTAGGATTCGATCGCAACGTAATTATTATTATTATTATTATTTTTTTTGTAGAACCTAAAAATAGCAAGGTCGAAAATAAGCACCGCACCCCCAAATTTAAAATGCAGCAATGTCCCCATTACTGAAAGATTGAAAGAAGTCATGTGATGCTCTTAGAAAGTTTCGTAAAAAGTCAGTTTGGAAGAAAGCTAGTAGACCACTAACTTCTAGAAATATTTCATGAGTTGACTGTCCTAAAATTAAGTTGACTCTAGTATATACGAAAAAATAAAGGCATGCATTTTATCATTGAAATCATAATTGGCAAAGAGAGATATTGTGGTGACTTACTAAATTAATCAATGTGAAATGATTGTGCCGACTAAAGAGGATGCGATGTTAAAATTATCAAAGTTAAAATACGATGCGATAGTGCAAAATTTGGAATAACTAAAGTCAAGGAGAGATACAACCCCCAAATTTGCTCTGTCACTCGCATTATTTGTGGACGCATCTTGCTTTGCGGCGAACTGCTTTCTTTGATTGCGGTGATGGAATAAAGTAGTTGCATCTTTCGTGTAGCGCCTCCGCAATCGTTCACCTCGATCGTTGCAAAGAAAACATTGAGAGGGTCAAATAAAATAAAAAAGTTAACAAAATCGTTTACTACGATCGTTCAACACAATCGCATTCTCCCCTTTTTTTAAAGGCAAATATACGAATCAGATAAAAGCAAGGTAATGAAAGTTCATGATGCATTTATATATAAAAAAATATATATATTCCAAAAGGATTACGTCCCTGATGAGTTTGAGTTGCATAGTAATGCAGGGGCTGCTTATTTCAATCTGGACTTCTTACGTCCACGACGGCTTTCTCTTCTTTTCTCGGTCTTCTGGGATCTTGATTGCCTTAATCCAGAGCTCTTTCCCATTAACGTTCATCACGGTTGTATTTATTTTAGACTATGGTTAGTTAAATATATACAACATTAAACTATGGTTTTTCAAAAAAAACATGGTCTTATTTCTAAACTAAAGTGTAGTGTATACTGAATTTTGTAGTAGTGTTTTGAGAAGGATAAGATTGTAGTTTTGTTTCTAATCCCTGAGTTACCCAACCACGACACTTATTAGGATAAAACTATAGGATTTAAATTGATAGGTTATCACTTACAAATTGCTCATTAAGTTGGTTATGATGTTCTGAATAAATTACTTGGTAACTAAAGAATTACTGTCATGTAATATTTAGTAGAGATTGTCTTAGTTTAGTGAAGGAATAGTTGGCCTACCCTATGACAATAGTACTTGTTCTAACTCAATAAAGTATCATAGCATTAGAAGTGATATATAGAGTTCATGTTTTTGTTTTTTTCTCCAAATTGTTTGACTTATGTTCTAAAATTTATAGATATTTGATTACATGATGTTAAACGATATGTTTTATATATTTCAATATCATGTCTATTTCTCTCCTTTTTATTTTATTACTAAAAGGCCAAAATTGTGTAAAATTTATTGCCTAGAAAAGATGGAAATGAACAAATCAGTTCATATATTCCAAGAAGAATTTGAAAAGGAAACACTGTAATCGACCGAAAACATTCAACAAAAGTATGTAAGGGTCTATTTTGTAGGAAATCTAAAATCAAGGAATTCAGTGATGTTTTCATATTTTTATGTCTTTGGTAGCAGATTCAAAAATTGGATTCTATTTTCAAATAGTTAAACACTCATGCAATTAGGTTCTAGCCTATTCGGTCAATTATTTCAAATTTTATTACGGATAAAGTTCAAAGATTATAAACTTATTTAACCCTTCAAAAATTAAGGTCCCTAATATACACAAATTTAAAACTTTGAAAAACAAAACTCTTTTATTTTTCTATTCCACCAATACGTCGGAGATTCAAACACGAAAACTGTTAGTCGATAATTCATACTTTATGTCAGTTGAATTATACTAACTAATAAAAGATATCAATCATCGAGCCTTTCGAGAAAGTATGACCTTTGTAGCACCATGATTATGAATACCATCGGAAGGTTCCTATATTTTATTCTTTATTTTAATTTAGCAAAATTGGAAGGTCTCTATTTTTACAAAATTTAATCTAAAAAATCTTTATATTTTTCCTTCTCTTAAAAATAAATAAATAATTAGTGAACACGTGCTCCTTGCCGGCTTCCCTATATCATCTCCCCCGAATCCCCCGACTTCCATTGCAAGGAGCGTACCCGCTCATTTCTCCCTTGTTCTTCTCTCTCGCACACAATTTTACGACTCCCGTCTCCCCTACATTTCTTGGCCCAAGATTTCCCTTTCCTCTCTACAAATAGCAGAACTATCAGCGAATCCATTTGACTGTTTTCTTCCTCTCTTCAACATCCACATTTCCCTCCTTCTTGGTAACGTTTCTTCTCTCTTTTCTCTCTGCAATTTCAATTAGATCTGATCCCTTTTCCCCTTCATTGGGTTTTTCGTAACGATTTGGATCTTTCTTGCTTTGATAGATATATCATGTCTCTGATTGTTTTGATCCCCACTTCGCAAATGTGTTTCTGTTCTTTATATTATCACTGGGTCTTTTGTTATTGTTCTTTTTCATTGCCCTATTTCAATCTCAGGCGGATTTTGTTTTTTCTTTAGTTTTGTTGATGAAATTATAATGTTGTGTTGGAATCCTGCAATGTTGTTTATTCAGATTTGATATTGATAGGTTGGTTTCTGTATCATTTTATCATCTGGGGTTTGAAATCTAGTTGAATTGCTGCGATTTTGGCATTGTAGAGTATTGAAACTGAAGATTTAGTGCCCACCAAAGCATCTGCTTCCAATGGGTTCTTGTAATGGAGAGAATCATCCTGCTGTTGGTGATGTGGAGCAACCATTTAGGATCTTTGTGGGCTATGATGTTCGTGAAGATCTTGCTTATGAGGTTTGTCGCTATTCCATTATGAAGCGATCTTCAATCCCTGTTGAGATCATACCTATCAAACAGGCAGATCTGAGAAAGGATGGTGTTTATTGGCGTGAGAGAGGACAATTTGAAAGCACTGAGTTCTCGTTTTCACGATTCTTAACGCCGTATTTGGCGAATTATAAAGGATGGGCAATGTTTGTTGATTGTGATTTTCTGTATCTTGCTGATATTAAGGAACTGAGGGACTTAATTGACAATAAGTTTGCAGTTATGTGTGTTCATCATGATTACACACCAAAAGAAACTACAAAAATGGATGGGGCAGTTCAAACTGTGTATCCGAGGAAGAATTGGTCTTCAATGGTTTTGTACAATTGTGGGCATCCAAAGAACAAAGTGTTGACACCTGAGATTGTCAATACTCAAACTGGTGCATTTCTTCATAGGTTTCAATGGCTTGAGGATGATGAAATTGGGTCAGTCCCATTTGTTTGGAACTTTCTTGAGGGCCATAACAAGAGTGTGGAGGGTGATTTAACTACTCTTCCTAAAGCAATTCATTACACTCGCGGTGGGCCGTGGTTTGAAGCTTGGAAGAATTGTGAATTTGCAGATCTCTGGCTGAAAGAAATGGAAGAGTATAAGGAGGCCAAGAAGAAATCTGAAGAATAGAGATCAAACATGAAAGTAAGTTCTCAAGGTTTAATTGTGGAGTTGAAATTCTTTGGATATTTGCTTAATATTCTTTAGATTGGTTATGATTGGTTGAACTGTAGATTTCAATATGGTATATCAGATTCTATGAAGGCCTTTGAAAATGGTGCTCTGAAGATTTGTAGTATAGTATTATTACTGGGATTGTAGGAACATACATCATCTTCTAGAAGTACTATTTTTCTGTTGTTCTACATCTGTTCCTACTATAATTGATCAGGTGGTGAATTTCCTAAACATTCTAAGTTGTAGGTTTGATTATCCTCCTTAATTTATCATGTAATATTGTATCAGAAATCAAGAATCTGCTTTCTAATTTATTGTGTAATACTGTACAAGAAAAAAAACTGTGATGAATGTCAGGTTTGTAAGCTTGTAATAGTAATGCTCACAATTTATTGATTCAGAAAGCTATTTGTTTTTTTTTTCCTGATGTATTTCCATTTATCAGGATGGCAGAAAAAATTACATGTCTATTATATATAACGTGAGGTTCTATCTCAAAATAAATTGATTACGAGAGGAAAAATCTACCTATCTTATAAAGAGTGTGAGATCCCATTGGTTTTTTCATTGTGAAATCCTCAATTCCCATGAATAATATGTTTATTACGAATGAGACAATTTTCTCAATTAGGTGTACTGTGCCAATTCTTTTGAGTAATATATCTTGAAATCTTCTTTGATTCTTTATAGACGTTTTAGTAACATTTGAAAAGAATTGTTACTTAAACATCTTTACACTTGGGCATGAAGAAAAAATAGAAGGAAAAATGAAGAGGTTTATGAGCCTACTAAAAACCCGTTTGGATTGGCTAGAGAAAAAAATATTTTTCTTAAAGAAAAATACTAGGTGCATTTTGAGTAACACCCATTTTTGTACATTTCACTAAATTGTCCAACAACTTTTCATGTGGTAAATTTTGTTTTTATTTTTAAAATTTCTTAATGTTTTTTTTGATGTGAGTAGTAAGAAGGGATACACAAAAGTGGGTGGATCTTGGGATGCATGTGAGTATTACTCTTTCAATAAAAATTGTTAAACATATTTTGAAAGTGTTTCAAAAGTTATTTTGAGTAGATGATAAATATTTCAATTTATTCTAAAATGACTTATTTTTAAAATTAAACACTTCAAAAGTTAAATCAAATACATTAATTTGTTAAGAAAAAAATTCTGGCATTACATATAATTGCAAGCACTATAGAAGGACATGAGATTACCAAAAGTACAAACTATATCCACCTCCCTTCCCAGTAGCTTACATTGAATAACTTATCTTTCCTTTGAGCTCTCACATTCACGTGTTAAGTCACCTCTCCTTAAAATTCAGAATGAATTGAATTGTAAATATAATTGGATTGCTTTTGATCGTGTTTATTTAAAAATTATGAATTATGTCACATTTATTGTTACCGTTATCGCTGAGGATCAAACAGTATCGGTAACGATAACAATAAAGGTTAAAATTCATTATTTTTCTTTTTGAACAATAATGATAATGATAACATTGACGATAACGATAATGACACAACGTAATTTTCAGAAAATGATTGGATGAGCATGCTCCACTACTCAATCAGTTTGTATTTTTTTATTACGGATTTGGAAGTGGACCTCATGTGTCATTATAGATGTAGATCACAAGTAAACAATATCGAATGTAATCAAATGAGATCCACTTTTCACATTATCATTTATTTATTACCTTTTAAATGAGGTAAACGCGGTCTAATAACAATATTTTTTTTAAAATCAAGACTTTGATTGAGATAAAAAGGAGAGAAAAAAAAAGAATAGAGAAAATAATGTAAATAGTTCCATAAACATGATGTTTAATCTTAATTAACTGCTAGCTTTAAAATGTCAGTATCTCAACCCACCATTTTTTTGTATTTTATTTGTGACCACTAATACTTTCTTTCACTCTACTTGAAATAATTGGCCCTCCTGTCTTCTCATGTGAAGCAGGATTCCTCCTAAATTATTTCCATTCTCTTGTTGTGAATAACTAAATTTTGGTGAATTTTCACGAATAGGAAAAATATCAAATTATTTATAGTAATAGTAAAAAAAAAAAAAAAAAAAAAATTGATAAATACTGATAGATTTCTATCAGCATCTATTAGTGATAGACTTCGATCAGTTTCTATCATTGATAGACACTGATAGACTTCTATCAGCCTCTATCGATCTCTATAAAAAAGATTAAAATTTTGCTATTTTGTGTAAATAGATTTTTTTTTTTTTTTTTTGATATTTTTGAAAATGTCCATTCTCATTCTATTCTTTGAAAATCTCCCTTAAATTTGTTCTTGCACCTAGAAATCGACCATTTTTAGTCTCATGCTTTTTCTTTTCTTTGTTTGAGAAATAAGAGGTAAAAACTCATTCATCTTTGAAGATGATAATAGACTTTCCGCTCAAATCTATGATTTAGAGAATAAGTATGCAACTCTAGTCTAATAAAATGTGCTTCTTCATGAATAGTAAGTTCGAATCACTTATCAATATATTTTCCATGCAAAATAATATAACATCATAAAATATAGGAAAATTCTTATAAATGGATAAATCTAAAAAATATTTATACTTTATAGCAAAAAGTTCCAAAATGAAACTTTTTGCTATAAAGTGTAAATAATTTTAAGTATTTTTTTATATTTAAAATATATGTACAAGAAGATTTCAAAGGCAAAACAATAAGATCACTTGAAGCATACTAAAATAAAGGCCTGAGGGCAAAACAAATTAAAATAATTAGGTTGTAGCCCTCACATTTGTGTTTGCAAAAATGGCAAAATTTGAACCCCAACCAACATATAAAAATGTAAAATATCGTAAATGCTCTCATTATTCATATAAATGAATGACAAAGTAAGTACGATATTTTTCAATACTTGAAACACATGATATACACTTCGTATATATGATACATTTGACTGATATACTTGATATATACTTGTCAATCATGCACTTGTTTATGTTGCCTTTAGCTTGATAATTTGACTAATAATGATGCACTTGATTGATATATTATTGATAAATTTGTCAATCAACACTCGTTTATCTTGTTGATAAACTTCATATACTTGATTGATATATTTGATATACACTGATATACTGGGTTAATAAACTTGATAATGATGCACCTGTTTGTAACGGTGATGCACAATTGACTGGTATACTTTTTATAAACTTGATAATGAATCAACCGATAGTACAACTTATACATTTGACTGATATATTATTTATAAACTTCCTAATGATGCACTTCTTTACACTACTGAAAAACTGAACTAATATATTGTCGATATACTTAATAATGATACAATGACGTATACTATCGATATATAATATATTGATACACTTTATATATAACATATTAAGTTCAATTTTTTTTATAAAAAAGGAGAATTTTGAAACTCAAGCTTCAAGCAGAATGAAACAATTGTAAACCAACAGAAAAATAGAAAAAGAAAAACTGAGTTGAAAGAGAGAAAAATCAAGACGAGCATTTATAGTGGTTCGACATGATGTCTACATCCACGGTGAATCAGAGAGCCATAACTTGCTCACTCGCAAAATTACCTCACAAGCTACAGAGTTTAAGTAGTAATTTCTTGAGCTCGATGAATAACGATAACTCGAGTTTGATCGTAACCAAAGTTAGTTAACCCCTGTTCCGATAATTACCACATGAGTGACACAAATGCTGGATTAAATTCCCAAAAGTAACAAAACCCTCTTGACGAATGCAATATGAAAAACACAACTCTCTGAAACAATGCTAATAGAGTATCTGTTAGCCAACCCCAAGCTTCAGCATGTCACAAAGGAAGATAAACTTGTCACCATTCAGAACCTTCGTACACATGTCTCCCGGGTTTTGAGTCGTATGAGCCTTAGCAAGTGAAATCTTCTTTTCATTCACGACATCTTTGTTGAAGTGAAATCGCATATCAATATGTTTGGTTCGATTGTGAAAGGTTGGAATCTTTGACAAGGATAAGACACTTTGTGATAGAAAATACATGCAAACAGCGGAAGCAATCAGAATCAATAAGTACTCTAATTACACTTAATTTAAGTTCTAAAAGGATGCATGAAAACATTTTTCAAAGAAGAGAGTTTCAAGATCTTATACCTTTGAAGAATTCCTCCAAATCCAAGCTGCTCTCCACGAATTGAGCTGCAAATCAAAAGTAGACAACCAAGAGAGTATTCTCTACTATTCTTCATCTTGGATTTGAGTAGTGGAACTCTAGAATTGAAGGGAATTGAGGTGGATTTTGGGACGGTTAAGCAGAAACAAATTTTTGCAGAATTTAGGAAGTTTAGCATGCAACCTCTCTTTTCAATTCCAAAAATTGAAGCTTTTTAAGCAACTAATACATACGAGCACTACTTGGTTATGCTGATTGACACCTCAATCAACACCAAGTTAGTGTGATAGGTGTTGATTAGTGGATCAATCCAACAAAAGTTGGATTATTCCATTAGTCACCCATTTTCAAATTTCCATCTTTTTCTTTTATTTAATTTTTCAACAGAGATAAATTTGATAAAGATTAAATCGAAAATTGAATTTTAGAAGATTTGAAAAAAGTTTTATTTAAATAATTCATTAAAAAAATTTAATTAATTAATTAAATAATAATTTAATATCAAATATTGAATTAATTAAACACCTACATGAATCTCATTCATGCTAATCAATATTTAAATCAGTATTTAAATATTTTAAACTCTCCAAATTACATTTAATTTCAATAAAGTTAAACGTTAGTTATATCAAATATAATTATCCAAACCCTAATTTGAAATTGAACAATTCAAATTCAAACCTTAATTTAAAATTTGAACAGTTCAAATTGAATTCCCAAATTGAATTTGAACACTTCAAATTCACTAAATATATTAATCCAAGGTGTCAAGTTTTACGAGCTAGTAGTGGGACCTTATGGACCTATAGATCATGAGCTCCAATGATTTGTGATTAATTGACTAAACTTTTTAAAAAGAATTAATCAATATCCGTTAAGTACCGAGACACACCACTATAGCTCAGTAGTTGCACTCTCCTCACTCTGGACATATTTTTGTCCATTTGATTTAACCGTAATTAGTAAGTCGACCCTTCACAGATTGTTCATAAGAGTGATTGGGTCAAATGTTGTTTTCCCCGAAATTATTGATAACAGGCAGAAATGCACAATTATTATAAAGGAAAGTTATAAAACAATGCAGAATTGTGATGATAAAAATATACAATATTGCGTCCAAATGCATTAAGTTCACAACATTGCGATCGCATGCGTCCGTCGCATTAAAACAGCTAACTTATGTATTTTTGTGCAGAAAATGCGTTGGCGCAAGGCGGAAATGTGATCCGAAGAAATTAACTTCCAAGCGCATTAAGAGATTGCGACCGCAAGGCTATGCGATCATTTGCGCTCGTGAAAATTTGCTTAAGAAGGTGGCCGCATAGAGCCGGTGCATCAAAGTGGGTGCATCTGGGTGAAAGCTAAATAAATCACGATGGGGCAGAAAGTGGATGACGGTTGATTCCGAATTAAGCAAGGACACTCAACTTTTCGGTGACAATTATTCGGCGCATCAGACAGAGAATTAATATTATCCCATCAGTGCAATCATAAGAGAGAAGAAACTTTTCACCCTGAAACTCTATAAATACCGAAGGCCACCTTCACTAAAGGAGTTCGCTCAGTTTACAGAATTCACCATATAGAAAGAAGTTAGCCTTGTTCATAGTTTTTGTTTTACTTGTTATTATTATTATTATATAAATATTACATTTAAATTTCAAATTTGAGTGTTTATTAGGAAAGATAATATATATGTTTAAATTGAATTCTTAAATTTAGATTAAATATGTGAATAATTTGATTTATATTTATTTCTTTCTACTAAAAAGTTAATTAGCTTTTTCAGACCAAAATTTGAGTAATTTATCTTTAAATTCAAATTGTCATCTAAAAATAACCATAATAAACAATTTAGTGATACACTTAATTATTTAATTAAAATTTGCTCACATTAATGATTTAAATTAATTGACTTTTTACAAAAAAAAAAAAAAAAAGGTAAAGGGGAAAAATTCCCCGCGGGGAATCGATCCCCACGAATTCCCTGTGGGGAATCCTCGCCCCGATCCCCGTGGAAAATTTCACGGGGATGGGGAATGAAATGGGGAACGGGGAGGGGGATGGGGAATGGCTTCCCCGGCCCCGCCCCGCCCCGTGGACATCTCTAATTACGCATGAGTAGCTAAATCTATCGAATGGGTTGAGAAACACTTAGCTAGCATAACCAGATAACTTCATTCTATGCGATTATCTTATTTTATATATGCATCATTCGCCCATTAGAGATACTTAGGAGGGTAGTCTAAGGATAGAATCTAGGCTTGGAAAAGTCAGATTAGAATCTAGGCTCGGGAGAGTCAGATTAGAACCACATAATCAAGAGATAGAATATTAGGAATAAGCTCTGTTTGCTATTAACGCATCGTATGCACCCTAGAGATAGGATATGATTGTATGTGGTCGCCCTTCCTTGTATGCATCTTTCATCATCGTATAGGCAAGAAGTAGAGACTTAGGAATAAGCTCTATAGACATTATCGCATTTATTGCATGCGTCCTAACATTAGGAGCTATCGCATTTGCATTGGAAAGTGAACTATTATCGCATGAGTGTAGCATGATCGCATAGCTTGGATGCATTCTCAGGAAACACTAGCTAAAGACCTTCTCAACCCATTCCTCCACATACTCATTGTATCTGTCGCATAATTATTCTTTTCTAAAATCCATCGCATACACTTTTATACCTTCAATAACAAGCCAACCAACACTTGATTTATTTGTTACCGCAAAGTGATCTAAAATTATCATCGCATACTATTTTCCTTAGTCCCTGTGTTCGACCCTGGGCTTACCAGGAAACTCAGTAGGATTTATACTTGGGTCTTGCTGAGAAAACTTACATGCACAACGTATATCCTACCATCGCATTCTATACCATTATTTCATCACATAATACCACGTATTAAGTTTTTGGCATCGTTGCCGGGGACTTCGACAATACATTGTGCTAACAACAACAAGACAGAAGTCCAAGAATGGTGGAACAACCAGAAGAGAGGGCCGCAAACGTAAAATAGTATAATGGCCAACGCCATCCTCTTGGTGAATGACCACATAGACCCATTCGGGACTATACGTCGCCTAACCTATATGATTTCTCCCCAGGAATCATGAGGTCAGCGCTGGACGGATCAAGGTTTGAAATGAAACCGGTTATGTTGCAGATGATCTAAACTGTCGGACAGTTTGGTGGTAGGCGTGGCGAGGACCCGCACGCCTACCTCTGGAGTTTCATTGAGATCTGCAACACTTTTTTGTCCCCAAACATCTCTGCTGCGGAGGTTCGACTAATATTGTTTCCATTTTCATTGTGACCAGGTATAAAAGTGGGCTTATTCTCTCGAACCAGGGGAGATTACATCATGGTAGCAAGTAGTTGAGAAGTTTATGAAGAAGTACTTCCCTCCGACGGAGAATGATGATGTGAAATTAGCTGCCAAAAACTTGATGGCTAAAATCATGTGGGGTGCAATATGCGATGCATGTCTTAAGGTATGCATTGATTATCATGCGTTGGTGGTCATGCGTTAGAGTGAACTATGCGTTAACGAATGTATGCGATGACCATGCATTCCCGTCACAAATTTTCTTGTGCTCACACCAAGTATAATGCAAACGCAAGTTTCTCGGGTGATCCGAGGTCGAACTCAGGGACTTGTAGCTAAATGTATGCGATAATGTGTTTGCGGCGGTTGAATAGAAGAATGATGGGGGGTTTTATGCAACAACTACTCCTACTCCTAACTAATAGACAACACTTATGAGAAGTATGAATGAGAGGTAGAGATATGACAACTGTTGACGTAAAGTAAATGGATAGAAAAATAGACAAAATGTGGAGATGTCTTCATCGCAACCCTTAAGAGTAACCGCAAGGGCAACCTCAGCCAACACAAGCTATGCGATCATGCTACACACACTAGAGCCTATTTCTAGGACGTATGCGATGTATATACAACAGGGTCGAGATGACCGCATACCGCCACCGTATCCTACTTCTTGAACGCAGTCATTGTCCTCTCCGTAGGGTGCATACGCTGCGTAATAGCAAATGGAGCTTATTCCTAAGTCTTCATTCTTGCTTATGCAAACCCAATCTAGCTCTCTCGAGCATCGATTCTAACCTAGCTCTCTCAAATTTTAGGTTGTTTCTTTAGACTCTCTCTCAAGTAGCTCTAAAGGTTTGATAGACACATACATAAGACAAGGTAACCGAAAAAGCCTAGTTGACATAAGATTATTCCTATCTCTAGTGAATACATGCTTACATTGTTTAATGTGACCAACCACTTACCCTCTGGGTAGTTAGTTGTTGTTGACTTTACTCATAGACAAATGTTGCGTCCGCTTATAGACAGGCGTTGCTACAACATTACACTAAGCAAATAAGGTTTTCTCATACACTCGCACAATACACACCTTCCGGTGGTTTGCTACATGCTTCATATCTCTAATCCGTATGACTAAGTATGCGATACTCAAGCAATCTCACTAAGTGATGCAATGAAAGTTAAAGATAATAAGTAATAAAGATGGAGATAGAATCGAAGGAAACACAAAAATGCATTGAACACATAATGTATTGATTTCTTAATCCAAAATGTAATATAATACAATATAAGAAGAGAAGAGAAAATGAAAGGACCAGCTGGAAGCAATGTCTTGCTTCCAACAGATGTGTGTCAAAGTTGCCGGTGGTGCCATGGAAGGGCGTTGAAGCTGACTCTCTCAAGATCTAACTTCGGCGAAGGCTCTGGTCATCACTCGGAATGGATGAAGGAGACGAAGAACTCTCAAGCTTCCTTCTCATGCATTAATTTGGATCACAAGGATCCGCCTTAAGGCGAAAAACCCTGGATTCCTCGAAATTCTACTCATCGACTTTTATTTATAGAGCTTGATCTCTGATAACATTAATGGACTGCTCTAATCTGACATTCGCGTCGCGTTAGTCCTTTCCTAAATCTCTACTGGCAACGACGTGGTAAGTAAAATGTCAACATCATCTTTTGATTTTTCTGAGATATGCGTTCATGCGTTCATTCCACCAACCTTGCATTGATTCCACTAATATGCGTTATCGTGTAGCCGCAATCTTGAAATTTTTGCATTCGCTTGATTACCGCAACTTCTACACAATGACCGCAATCGCTTGACGATCGTAACTTCTATGTGATGGATGCATTCAGTTGATTACTGTAACACCCATGCGTTGATTGTATGCGTTCGCCTTTGCAATGGAAAATTTCTACGCATGCTGTCGTCTATGAGGTAGCCCGACTTTCGCGTTTGCGTCCACTTCCTGCGTTAGCTACAAAAATAGACAATTGAACGCATAATAACACATAATAATGGGTTAGTCGAGATTCCTAATGTTGAACGACGCAAACTCATTTTCTCATGAATTCCTAACATAATTTCCGCATATTATGTTTAACAGCCCTCATAATTCTAAATAAAAGACCTAAAATGATATGCATTTCTGCATGTCATCAGAAAATGCCAGAAGAAGGAAGTTGATCACCAATTTGAATAGGATATTGACGAATCGCTCAGCGACGCCTGGGCGAGGTTTAAGAGGCTGGCAAGAGATTGCCCGCATAACGGCTTACTAGATTGTTTACAGATGAAGATTTTCTACCAAGGATTAAACCCTGCATCGCAGACGGCTACTAATGCAGCAGCAGCTGGAGGTCTACTGGATAAAACTTATGATGAGGCCAAGAATATCCTTGATCATATTTTTAAAAATCATGAAGACTGGAGAGAAAGTGATTAAAGATAAAGAATTAAAGACAATGACATGAACAACGGGGCCATCGCATCCCTTTAGAACCAAATGACTGCGATGATGAGTTTGATACAAGGCATCGCAATTAATAGCACGGGGATGCAAAAAGGGCAGGTCAACGCAATTGCTCAAACGACCACGAGTTGTGTCATCTGCGGAGAAGCACATCCGATTAAAGAATGCCCAAGTAATCCGCAGTCAATATGCTTCATAAAGAATAACCCTTTCTCTGACACGTACAACCCCGGGTGGAGAAATCACCCTAACTTCGCGTGGAAAAATTAACAACAAAATTTTCAATTGTTGCGCAAAAAGAAGGGCCACCCAGATTTTTTCTGTGAACCAACGGTCAAATGCAAAACCAAGCCAGCAGTTCGCAGGCGCCACAATCTTCATCCTTGGAGAGTTTGCTGAAGCAATATATTGAGAAGAATGAATCAGTGCTTCAAAATCAAGCAATGTCCATCTGCAATCTTGAAATTCAGATGGGACAGATTGTGGGCGAACTCAAGAATAGACCGCAAGGAGCGTTGTCGAGCTCAACTGAGCTCCCTCACAACTCTGGGGGTACAGGAAAGGAACAATGCTTAGCAGTCTCTTTGCTAAGCGAAAAAATGATAGCAGAAATAAGGGATGAACCTATCACGACCAACTTGAATGCGGTGACAACCGATGACCCGTTGACATATGATTCAGAAGAGCCCGAGAAGATGAATCGAAAAGTTGCGTCCAGCTTCAAGCCTCTAGAACACGAGATAGAAGAAGTCCAGCTACCACCATTCTTGCAAAGATTGAAAAAGATACAGAATGATGAAGATAAGATCGCTATAGAGGCAGTAACGCAAAATACTTTGATCCCACAAAAAATGTACGACCCACGAATTTTCACGATACCATGCTCAATTGGAGGGGTCTACATTGGTCAAGCGCTATGCGATCTTGGGGCAAGTATAAATGTAATGCCGCTATCAATCTTCAAACGATTGAATATGGGCAAACTGACGCCTACGACGGAGACTCTTTTGCTTGCAGACAGATCCCGAATACATCCTGAGGGAGAGTTGAAAGATGTCGTAGTCTCAATTGATAGATTCATTTTGTCGGTAGACTTCATTATTTTGGATTATAAAGCGGACGAAGATGCGCTCATCTTATTGGGGCGACCATTCCTCTCGTCCGGTTGCGCTCAAATTGATGGGCACAATAAAACTATAGTCTAAAAGCATGATATGAGCTACGGGTTTTAAAAATCATGATCTAAAAGTAAAGTATGGACTACAAGTTTTAAAAACTATAGTACCAATGTTATTTTTGTACAACAGTCACTAAAAACTCATGATCCAACATCCTAGTACAGACCATATGTATATAAAATCATGGTCTAAAAGCATATTATGAACTACGGGTTTAAAACATGTGGTCTAAAAGCATAGTGTTGATTATAAGGTTTAAAAACTATAGTATAACTTTTATCTTTACATTACGTTAAATAAAAATCATGGTCTAAGATTCTAATACAAACCATATGTATATAAAACCATGGTCTCAAAGCATATTGTGGACTACAAGTTTTAAAGAACATGGTTTAAAAGCATAGTATGGACTACGAGTTTTAAAAACTATAGTATTAATGTTATCTTTACACCATGGTCAATAAAATCCATAGTCCAAGATCCTAGTACTGATCACGTGTGTATAAAACCATGGTCTAAAAGCATATTATGGACCACGGGTTTTAATAGTCGTGGTCTAAAAGATATGAGTTTTAAAAACTATAGTATAACTTTTATCTTTACCCCACCTTAAATTACATAGACTAAAATCAATAGCTGGATTGTCTAGGTTAATGAACCCCTAGGTATAACATTCAGTGGGAGGTACTTGGGGCATATGATGCTTCATTTAAACCTTTCACGTTTCTCCTTTATAATCCATACCGTGAAATCTACCCTCGGCTTCGTGGCATCTTGGGAGTGTCCCCCCTAAATGATGGTGTTTTGGTAGGTCAATGTCAAGGTGGATGGAGAGAATGCTCATAGTAAGTGGGAGCGGGAAGTGCGACAGCATATCCCACGGTCTCCCTCGTTGGATTGAATAAAGTTTTTGTACATCGCCTCGAGGCATCCTGGGAGTGCCCCTCTATAAAATGATAGTTTTGCGCGTTTCGAGATTCGATCTCCTGTAAGAGGATAAGGTTACTTAGTCACTTTGTTTTTCAGCAACAAGTTTTAAAATAGCTACAGCCACTATAGCTTTGCTTAGCGCCGACAAACTTATTGGCGATAGCTTTTCTACTTGGAAACATATGATCACGACAATACTAATCATCGAGAATCTCATGTTTGCCCTTATGGAGGTCTGTCCTCCTATTCCAGCTCCCAACTTCGCTCGAAATGTTCAAGAAGCGAACGAGCGATGGACACAGGCAAACAAGAAGGCCTGAGCCTATATCTTGGCCAATCTTAATGACGTGTTGGCCAAGAAGCATGAGCCCATGGTCTCAGCATGTGAGATCATGGAGTCCCTTCGGGGGATGTTTGGACTCTGCCGTCAGTTGAAAAGGGAAAATATTTCCACTGCAACCAGAACGGACACTAGAGGAGGAATTGTCCTTGCTGGCTGAAGGAAAGGAAGACTGTCAAGGCTAAGGTCAAGGCAAATAAAGGTAAATATGATTTAATTGTACTAGAAACATGTTTAGTGGAGAATGATGATTTTGTCTAGATAATTAATTTGGGTGCCACTAATCACATTTTTTCTTCTTTTCAGAGGATTAGATTCTGGCGACAGCTGAAGGCTAGTGAGATGACGATGCAAATAGGTTTCTAGTTTTAAAAGATGTGTATGTAGTTCCTGAACTAAAGAGGAACCTTATTTCTGTAAAGTGTCTGTTACAATGTAAATATACGCTTTCTTTTAATGTGGATAAAGTGTTTATTCATAAATATGGTGTTGAAATTTGTACAGCTAATCTGGAAAGTAACTTGTATGTGCTAAGACCGTTAGCCTTAAGTTCCCTCTATAACACAGAGTTGTTTAAATCTGTCGTTACTCAATTTAAATGTCAACGAATTTCTCCAAAATAAAATGCCCAAATTTGGCACCTTCGATTAGGGCACATCAATCTCAATAGGATTGAGAGATTGATGAAGAATAGCCTTCTAAGTGAGTTAAAAGAGCCCAGGTGGCTATGAGTATTTGATCAGTTTTACTGATGATTAGTCTAGGTATGGGTATGTTCATCTTATGCAATGGAAGTCTGAATCCTTTGAAAAGTTCAAAGAGTTCAAGGCTGAAGTGCCCTAATCGAAAAGTTGGATACACCTCAGTAGAATCGAAGGTGCCCATAGGATTGAAAAGGATTAAAACACTTCGATCGAATCGAGATGGAGAGTTTTTGGACTCGACATTCCAGGACTATTTGATAGAACATGGAATCCTTTTCCAACTTTTAGAGTTGGATACACCTCAGTAGAATGGTATAGCAGAGAGGAGAAATAGAACCTTGTTGGACATGGTTCGTTCGATGATGAGTTACACTTCCTTACCGGACTCGTTTTGGGGTTTTGCAGTGGAGACTGCAGTATACATACTCAACTGTGTTTCTTTCAAGATTGTTGCGAGAACGCCTCTGGAGTTGTGGAATGGGCGTAAAGCTAGTTTACGTCACTTCCGCATTTGAGGTTTCTCAACACATGTGCTTGAGGTGAATCATAAGAAGTTGGAACCACGGTCGAGGTTATGCCTCTTTGTAAGCTACCCTAAAGGTACACGAGGGGGTTATTTTTATGATCCATCAGAAAATAGGGTGTTTATTTCTACAAACGCTACTTTCTTGGAGGAGGATCATATTAGAGAGTACAGTCCATGTAGTAAAGTCGTGTTACGTGAGCTTTCCAACGAAACTATTGAAACTTTAACAAGAGTTATTGAGGGGCCTACTTCATCAGTAAGAGTTATCGATGATAGTTCATCTAGTAGGTTAATTCCACCTCAAGAGTTCAGGGAACCTCGACGCAGTGGGAGGGTTGCGAACCCACTCATTCGCTATCTAGGTTTCACAGAAATCCTTGCTATGGTAGCAGATGGAGACGCTGAGGATCTGTTGCTTTATCAAAAGGCAATGGAAGATGTAGACTGTGATGAATGGGTGAAAGCCATGGATCTTAAGATGGAGTTGATGTATTTCAACTCAGTATAGGATCTTAGAGATCAACCTGATAGGGTAAAACCTATAGGTTGTAAATGGATCTATAAGCGCAAACGGGGTGGTGATGGGAAGGTGCAAACCTTCAAGGCTCGACTTATGGCAGAGGGTTATACCCAGGTAGAGGGAGTCAACTATGAGGATACTTTCTCGCCTGTTTCCATGTTAAAGTCGATTCACATCCTCCTATCCATTGCAGCTTATTATAATTATGAGATCTGGCAAATGGACGTCAAGAAGACCTTTCTAAATGGCAATCTTGAGGAGACCATTTACATGGTGCAACCTGAAGGATTCATTGCCCAAGGTCAAAAGCAAATAGTTTGCAAACTGAATCAGTCTATGTATAGGCTGAAATAGGCATCCGATCTTGGAACATTCGGTTTGATACTGCGATCAAATCGTATGGCTTTGACCAGAATGTTGATGAACCTTATATGTACAAGAATATCGTCAATGCTTCAGTAGTTTTCTTAATGTTGTATGTAGACGATATACTATTCATTGATAATGATATAGGTCTACTAATTGCAGTTAAGAACTAGCTAGCGACCCAATTCCAAATGAAAGATTTGGAAAATTCTCAATTTTTTCTGGATATACAAATCTTTCGGGATCGTATGAACAAAGTCCTAGCACCGTCTCAGGCATCGTACATTGACAAGATGTTGCTCAAGTACTCAATGCAGGATTCCAAAAGGGGTCTACTGCCATTCAAGCATAAAATCACTTTGTCTAAGGACATGTGTTCTAAGATGCCTCAAGAGGTTGAGAAAATAAGACGGGTCCCATATACATCTGCCGTTGGCAGTCTGATGTATGCGATCATTGTACTAGACCAGACATCTACTACGCTGTAGGAATAGTCAATAGGTATCAGTTTAGTGCAGGCTAGGGTCACTAGACCACTGTGAAGAACATCCTCAAGTATCTTCAGAGAATGAGGGACTACATGCTCGTGTATGGATTTAGGGATTTAATCCTTACTAGATACACGGATTCTGACTCTCAGACTGATCAGGACTCTCACAAGTCCACTTCAAGGTCAGTCTTTACTGTTAACGGAGGAGCTGTAGTATGGCGAAGCACTAAGCAGGGGTGCATCACTAACTCCACTATGGAGGCAGAGTATGTAGCGGCTTGCGAAGCTGCTAGGAAGGGCGTCTGGCTCAAGAAGTTCTTGACAGAATTAGTAGTTATTCCAGATATGTCTAGGCCAATCACTCTCTATTATGATAATAGTGGTGCTGTGGCGAACTCCAAGGAGCCTAGAAGTCATAGACGTGACAAGCACATAGAGCGGAAGTATCACCTGATCCACAAGATAGTACATCGAGGGGACATGGTCGTCATTAAGATCCCTTTGGAGGTGTTACTGACCCGTTTACGAAGGCTCTCAAAGCTACAGTGTTTGAAGGTCACCTTCAGAGCATGGGTCTACGGGACCACCCGCGGTTGGACTAGGGCAAGTGGGAGATTTTCTTGTACTGGGCTTTTATGCCCTAGTTGATTTTTTTGTACTTATTTTTGTACACCCCACTTAGCTTTAGGACAAATGGAAGATTGTTGGGGTTGATGTTTTAAAGTCTCGTGTCCTATAGTTTGTAAACAGTTTGTACGAATGCTTGTGATGTATAATATATGATATTTACTTCACTTCTTGATTTTGCTCATCTGGATATTTTATTTGTTTTACCACAAATCTATAAACTAAAATCCATGGTTGTCTTTATGTAACTTAAGCATGTTATGGTGATATACAAGTAGATCATGTCTTAAGTGATAACCAAAATGGTCTGTAGTATATGAATATAGGAGGTAAACCTTATCCTTGTTACGCTATGGATGCGACCCGCTTTGTGGAATAGTTATAAGTGTTGTGACTTGTCACAGATGCTCTGATCTTAATCATTCATATAGGGGACATACGAGCAGGGCGTCCTATACAAAGAGTTTGTATAAGACCTGACCATGAAGTGTTAACGTCTCGTCATATAACACCATTCATGACAAAGACTTCACTTCACTAGGGGAACACGATCGTATATAACCTTTCCTCCTCCCCTCTACCAATTCCATCAAAGCCCACCCTTTGGATTCTCACTCTGAGAATACTGAGGGCTCCGAGTGGCGGTGTCGTTCCCGTTTGCTGTTGTTTGTGCGAAGCTGTTCGTGTAGACAACTAAGGTGTTGCTGGGCGATTACTTGTTGGGCTAGAAAATGCGAAAGGAGTTCATTACCGTTTTGCCTTTGTATGTTCTATCGGTCTTTTTGTTTTTATCTTTTAAGCATGCCATTAATTTAGCATTATAAATGCATATCTATATGTTTGAATGTATATATGGAAATTCTGTCACAATGAATTAAAAAGATCCGCTTCCGCTCATAGGTACTCTTGTATAAGTTCCTTCAGGTAGGACTATGTTGTATTGTTCATTAAAGGGATCAGTGATACTTAAGGAGTTAGATGTAACTACAAGGGAAAAACAGTAAATTGGCCTAGTTGTAATAGGAGCGTTTATGAAGGGTTATCGTACTGTTGACTGGTTATATCTGATGGACATAGAAATATATCTGTGGTAAGAAGAGATCAGTTTTCGATCTTTAGTGAAATGCCTGGCAATTAACGGATGGTGGATCTCGTGGCTAAAGAGTTTAGTCAGCTATTCACATACCGTTGGAGCTTCGAACCATAGGTCTATAAGGTTCCCTTGGTAGCTCAATGGATTCAAGATGAGAATAAGTTTTTTGGTCAGTTTGAAGTGTTCAAATTGACAAGAGGGAGTTTGATCATATATGATATGATTGAACTGGTTAATTATATATGATATTATTGACTTTATGTATGAGATACATTATTTGGAGGAAAATGGATATAAATATGATTTATATCTAGTGGAAGAGAAAACACTATAGTTTATATATTATATTAAACCATAAGTTAATGAATATAATATGATTATATTTATTATTTTTAATTGGACAATTATAGGATAATTGTGTCGGCATTTTCTCCATAACCGTGTGATAGTGGGAGGTTAGATTCAGTTTTTGTACCTGAAGAATAAAATGAAAATCTTTTTCATTTTGGAAAAAGATCACATAATTCGCTCACGAAGTGTATATAGCTTATCGCATAGCAAACCGAGAGACTACACGATAGCTCAAAGTTTCTACATGATCGTATACACGCGCACCTCTTTCTAAACGATTGCATAGGGTTTGCTAAACGATCGGTAGCTCTTTCCTAAACAATTGTACGCTCGAGCATTTATTAAACGATCATCTATATGATCGCAGCCTATTTACTAAATGATCGTGTACCTTCTTCTAAACGATCAAGCATCGTCTATACGATAGACCCTACCTTCTCTCACTTGCTTGGTCGTGGTATATGATCTTCGTTTCCTCCTTCCCTCTACCAAATCCAACAAAGCTTACACCTTCTGGATTCTCACACCAAGAATATCGAGAGTTTTAAGTGATGGTGTCATCCTCATTGATGTGTTCACGTGGAGGCCATTCGTGAGTAGACAATCGGTGATTTGGTGAACGATTGCTTGGACGTTCTAGCGAGAGCGAAAAGAGTAGTCCAATGTTCGAGAGCAAGATTTTGGTGAAGAAGAATTCTTCAACTAGTATGTTTTCTTGTTCTCTTGTTATTTAGTTCCCAAAGCATGCCGGTAATTTGTTGCGAAATGCATATCTGTTCTAGTAGATTGTAAATGTGAAAATTCTGTCACAATGTATTTCGAATGATCCGCTTCCGCTCAGAGATACTCTTGTATAAGAGTCCCTTCAATTGGTATCAGAGTCAGGTTCTGATATTCCAAATTCATTAATGCAAAGAATTGCATTTACTTTCTCGGTGGGTAAAAGCATGCCTACTCTCTGTTTAAGCGTTAAATAGTTTGTGGATGTGGGATTCATGGAGTTTTTGGGATGAAGCCTCTGGATTATTTAAAATTCTTTTACATTTGAAGTTAATTGTAAGGATCCTGGGTTTTTTGGCATATTAACTGCTATTGAGTCTGTAATTTCAAAGAGTTTGAGTCTGTGAGTCGTTCATGAAAAAGCTTCGTAGCAAGGGTTCTGTTCTTCAAGGATGAAAACGTACAAGCGTTGGTCGGGTCGTGTAAACGATGGGGTAGACAATCATTGAGTATCGGATACTCGTGAGCTGGTTAATGCACGCACACTAGACGATCGTGTAGCTCAACAAGCTTCATCGCTTTGTTCCTGACTACACGATCGCAGAGTAAATCATTTACTTAAATCACTTGTTAAGGGATCGTCTAGACAATCGGGCTTCACAGCTACATTGTCGTCTAAACGATCGTTTAAAACTCGCGTGTTTTTGTCTTGTGTGCTAAACAATCGTTTAGACGACAATGTAGCTGGCTGCGTTTACTAAACGATAGAGAGCTTCGCCCAACAGTTCAAGACCTGGTTCGCCTGTGAACCTGTTTGCTCGTTGAAAATGTATTTGATAGAGTTCTTACTTTCGATTTTAGAGGTGGTTCATCCCAGTCCATTAATCTTTGTGAATGTACATAGGATGTATATTTTATTTATATGTCATATGATATGCCATATAGAAGAAATCTCACTTTAGGTTATGCATTAGTCATGCATCATCTCTTTATTATAAATGTTATGATTTAGAAAAGCATGATTTAATTTACGTAAGAGCATGCTCATGCATCATATAATATAAGAGTTATATTTATGCATGCATCATCTTTATATTATAAGTGTTATAGTATAAGGGTGTATAGAGCATGTTTGCTTGGTTCGTTACTTGTATGTAAAAGTTATGTATAGTAATGAATAGACATTACATGAAGCATGACACATAGGTTAAATTTATAAGAGTTATAAATACCTATGTGTGTGGCAATGTGGTTTTAGTTGTTTCTTTTATAAAGGTTATAAGGAAATTAGAACTAAAATCTGTGAGAAAGATATGCATGCCAACTTAGGTTTGAATCATGGTTTTAAAAATTTTTTAAAACTTGGTGGAGATAGACCTAAGATCACAGTTCTAATATGATTAATAACCTTAGGCTTTAATCTTTTAATCAGTTTAATAGGATTAAATTGACTAATAAAAGATTAAAGTGTAGCAAATCTACCTATAAGGGACGTTTTGTATAAGGCGGGTTCTGTCTAGGCTGGGGTATTTAAGGTGACAAAAACAGAACACCCCTACCTGAGAACCTACTTGGAAAGGTGATTTAGATAGATTTGATGGAAACCTTGTAACTAAGTCGTTCAAACTAAGCATGAGGTTCTTCTTTAAGCCCATAAAGAACTTTACAAAGCTTGCACACCAAAGAAGTGGAATTAGTTCTTTCAAAGCCACTAGGTTACTCCATAAAAACTATCTTGGAAAGCAACCCGTGTAAAAATGCATTGTTAACATCTACTTGTCGAGTACTCCAACCACAAGCAAGAGCCATTATTAGGAGAACTCGAATCATGATAAGTTTTACAATCGGACAATATGTTTTTTGGTAATAAATATCAGCCACTTGATGGAAACCTTGTGCCACTCAGAAAGTTCTATATCAATAGAAAAATCTAAGTTTCTCTTTATTTTGAAACCCATTTCCAAACAACCACATTTTGATTTTTTGGTAAAGGAATTAATTCCCATGTCTTATTTCTTAGTAAAGCTAAACATTCATCTTGTATAACTTGTTTCCAATGAGGGTATTTTAGGGCTTCTTTAGCATTTGAAGGTTAAATGTCAATGTAATCAACCAAGGGATCCGTTGGTTTTAAAATACCTTTATTTTCTCTTGTAACTATGAGGTGGATATTTTGTGTAATTAGCTTAACAAAATGTTCTGGTATGAATGAAATACCAATACGAACTTGACGGTTATCATTGTTGGAAAATAGAGGTGATGTGGGAGGTTAAATATTGGAAGGTAAATATGAATCTACAATATTTTATGACAAAGAATTATTAGTGGTAGGTTGGGGTGATGAATGATCAATGATAGGTAAAGTCTGGGTAACATTAGTATTATAGTGGAGAAAGAAACAAAATGTTTAACTTATTGGAGTTAGCATGCAATTAGCTGAAGCAAACAGAATTATTAAGCACTCTAATTCAATCAATTTTAGTATCTAAGCAAGCATGTTCATAAACTAAATGTAGGGTTTGAAAATATACCTGTGAAGAACTCTTAATTTCAGCAAATCTAGCTCGAATTTCCTCTTCAAATGCTTGTAGACCACCAGGATCTTCCCTACTATTCTCTAGGACCTTAGATTGAATTATGGAATCCAAAATGAGTTTGAATTTGATGGAATGTAGAGGGATTTTCTGGTTTTTTGGTCAAATGTATGAGAAAACCGATTTTCTCATTAATTTCCCATTTTTTTACCAGCCTCAATTTAGCTGAATGAAGTCGATATTTGTTCCATTTCTTCATGCAATCCAATTGGATATTAGATTGACACTGTCATGCCCCCTCCCGAGCTTTGCCTCTCAGACATGGGAGGAGACGTGAAGACAGCTAATATCACCCTTGTCATACCAACTGCCCAACATCATATTATTCCACAAATAGCTAATAAATGAGCACTTAATTAATTTTGATGAACAGTTACAAAAGTTTATACTATTGCACAATATTAGCTTTAACAATCCTAACGACTTTCAAAGATAGCCCAGTCCAAGCCCCGCATTGTGAGAGAGTAGCAGTTCTAGACATTTGGTGACTTTTCCCAAAAATGTTCCTCTTTCCGCTACCTGGGGGACGAAAAAGAAAACATTGAAAAACGTGAGCTAAAAAGACCAGTGAGTGGTATCCTTCAACAAACGAAAATAAGTTTGATTTAAGGAATGCATTTGTGGGAAAACAATTTTCACACGAAGATAATCATCACAACAATAATGCAACCCATCTATCTTGGTAACTGGATAACCCTGGCACGATCATGTATCTCCTCAGGTATTCCAGTGAATTCCCGATATGAATGATATGGAAACAATCCCAATACCCTTATAGCTCGCCGAATGTGACATGTCGACATTATCCCACTAGACATGTTGTAGGCACGCTATTAATTCCTCAGGGTACAATCCTAGTTTCCAATGCAAGTCACAATAAATAAAATATCATGAATTAAATCAACCAATAAAATCCAAGAAAAACACATTTCCCGATCATGTCAATTTTTCAAACTTTTCATATATATAATAACATATATATAGAATTCAACATAACAAAATAATAAAACCACTCACAGTCTTCTTGTTTATCCTTCAAGAATTTTCCTAGCACAACTTCTGGCTTGGTTTTCCTTGAATTTCACTTCTTTTTAAGAAATTCCAAATTAGTCTAAAAATTCCATCAATAATTCCCTTTTAATCCAAAAATAACTTAAAATGAGAATACCAACTTACCCCCTTTAGAAATACCAAAGTAGGCCTAACTTTCCAAAAAAAAAAAAAACCTTTGGAGGTTATTTGGTAGGTTGATGGGCGCTGGGGTTGTTAGGAGGTGTTGCCACACACAACTGGGCACTGCTAGGCGTTAAGTATTACACAGGGTGAGCAGGGATGTAGCGCTGGACGTCACGTTGGGTTGGGCGTGAGCCTGGGCAATCGCGCATGTAGTGCTAGCGGTGGAATGTACGCCGGCGTGCGTTAGGGCGTCAGCCGTGTGGTCGAGCGTGCATTGGGTGTCTGCGTGCCTTGCATTAAGCGTTTGTGCACACTTGGGGTAGAGCGTTTGTGCGCACCTGGCGTAGAGCATCTATGTGCTGGCAATGACGCACGGGCAAGGATGGCGATGGGACTATTAGGCGTGCCTGGCCTATGCAATCAGCTAGGCCCCCTGTCTTCCAATGCCAATTCCTCTTTCCTCATAACTCCAACTCAAATGGCAGCCTTGGGCCTCTTACTTCACTCCCTTATGGACACTCTCACACTAGAATCATCCATAAGGCATGATTGAATTGTGAGAACTAAACTCCCCAAACGGCCTTATTTATAGGTGTCCAGAATTTCCTAACGCTTAACACCTCCTTCTTCCTTGCATATCCAGATGCCTTCCTCTTATCCTGCCAATGTCTTCCAATTGCCACCTCTGCCCTGAAGTGACTTCATTTCCTTTAGCCAATGCAAAGCCCTAACTTTGCATGTCCTCTCATGTGCCGACCTCACCTTTGTTGAAGCTCAAATCACCCTTGGTTAGCCACTTGTCTGAATGAGTTGTTAACTTAGCCTTGTTCTCCAAGTCACAATTTTTTCAACGCAAACCAAATGACCACATGCTCTCTTGATCGCATGATCTCATCCATGCTTGACTCTTCCTTGGCCCTCTCTAACCTCAAGTCCATCGCATGTCCTCTCTTGGGCGCACACTCCTATAGGAATGTATCAGCAACAGCGGAAGCAACAAGGATCATTTAAGCACTCTAATTCATTAATTTTGGCAAAATATAAAGCATGCTCTTGCAGAAACAAGTGAGTTTCATGACACACCTTTGTAGAACTTCTTCAAAGCTCGATCTCCAGCTGCAATCTTCTCTAAATCTTGTTGTAGACCACCTCAAGATATTCCCCACTATTCTCTTGGTGCTCTAGATTGAGTTGTAGGACTCAAAACAAGCTTGAATCAAGGGATTATGGAGAATTGCTCACAGTAGTTGTTGAAGAACGCTTTCTTCAGCACGAATTTTCTCTAAAATTCTCTCTTGATTGCATCCCTCAAACTCACTCCAATCTCTTCAATATATTGCAAATCATCATACAAGGAAGAGAGTTACATGAGTTGTAGCTCATGCTTGGAGTTAATAAATAAGAGGAAATGGAAAATGTGTGAGTATGAAGAAGATGGATAATAGAAAAACAATTTTATCTCAAAATCAAAACTTGATTTTTTTAGAAATCCATTTTGATTTTAAAACTGAAAAATTTAATTTTATAAAATTAATTTTTAAATAAAACTTAATTATTTTAATATCAAATATTAAATTAACTTTTACACACATCCATCTTTATATATTTAGATCATATTTAAATATAAATTATTCTATTTCATTTAATTCTCAAATTAAACACATAATTATATCTCATATAATTACTAATTCCCTTAATTCTAATTTGAACGTTTCACATTAACTTATCACGCTATTTTAGAGTTAGTAGGGGAACCTCGCGGACCTAGAGATCATGGACTCCAACGATTCGAGGTTAATTGGCTAAACTCATTAGACCAAATTAACCCCCATTCGTTAACTAATGAGTCACTCCACTAAAGTCTATATTTTCACTCCCCTCACTGTAGATATATTATGTCCACATGATTTAATCATAATTAAAAAGCCAACCCTTCACAGGTTGTTTGTAATAACGACTGGGTCAAATATCTATTTTACTCCCGGGATTACATCTTGTTCCTCAAGTTCCTATTGATCCTCTAATGAACAACTGGTTTGTGATCCAATCACTAAACCAAACTCTCTCAGTCTAGTGAGAGGGTGGGCCCTTTGTTCAAGACCTGGATTCAGTACTAGAGAAAACAACCTTTCTCCTATCCCTAAATTGGGTAGATGTGAACTCCGTCTTGCACCCTATGTCCCCAACTATCTATTAGGTCCTACCCCTGAAATGGGAGGCTTATTGAGTCGGCGCTATTGAGCCAACCCTCACCTATGCAAATCGAAGGATAATCTCGAATAAACAGAAGTTTATAGTTAGCTCAGGATTAAGATCGAGTTACCTAAGTCATCTAAGTGAAATAGTCAGTCATATACAGTAAACAACATTATAAAGTAAGAGTGACTTATTTCTTGGTCTGATCTTATGCAAACTCATTGCATAGGACGCCTTCACTCTTCATGTCATAACATGTACAAATTAGGATCACACCGTATGTAACACTTTACAGCCCTTTATAACAACTACAGAGTAGACCGCATCCAATAGTGTTACCAGAATAAGATACCCAACCTTATTCATGTACTATAGATCATTTTGACTATTTACTCGAACTTGATCCACTCTTATGTCTCTACATAAAGTTCAAGTACTCATGTAATAGTCATGGGTGTTAATTTATTGGATTTAGACTTTCATACAATTTATAAAATCAATAATAAATATATTGATCATAGAAAATGTTTATCATTTTACAAACTGCGAATTTTAGGACATAAAACCCAACACCTCCTTTCTCACTCACGGCTCTCCCTTGGCGCATGCCCTCCTCAATCAATGCATACCTTCATGCACTCAACATCCATACTTAGGTCATCACATGATTTCTTCATCGCATGCCATCACAACCAATGCCAAGACTCCTCGCCTAAGCCAATCCTACCACATGCGTCCATGAGGCTCTTTCTAACCTCAAAGTAACTTAGCCACACATGGCTTCATCGCAAGGGCTCCCTCTTCCTCAATCAACTTTACCTCAACTACTTTGGCTCATTGGCAAGCTTTGCCACCAGTCTTAACCCTTCAACGCATGGTCTCAACATATGGCAAGACTCAATCGCATCTAATTCATATTTAGCCTCAAGAGGTCCTTTATGGTCACATACCTTATACGTCCACTAACCTCAATATCCTCTTCCCTTAACCAACTCCAATGACAATGTCATCGCCTAACCTTATAGTGGTAAAGCAACCAACGCATGTTTCCAACACTTAGCTAAAATTTTATCACCTAAAACCTCACTTAAACACAACTTACGTTTTATCCTTTAAGGTCTAGGTTTCAACACTTAATGCATTTTCCTCCTCTTTTATTCCTCTACAAGATTCCTTATTAACCAAGTTCTAACCTATTTCACTTAAGTGAAATTCAAGGTTTCACCGACACCAAAATCATGATTAAGAGGTGGATGCTATGTGTAGAAGAAAGTGGGTGAAGTGGTAAAAACCCACCCAACTCTTTATTTCATCTTTAATTGAATTTTGTTTTAAAAATTCAAATTGATTTTGAAATTCCAAATTTCAAAAATTAAAGTGAAATCTAATTTTATGAAATACTAATTCAACAATTAATATTTAAATAAAATTTATTAATTTTAATCAAAATTAATTCTATAATTAATTTTAAATAAAATTAATTCTTAGTAATTAATTAAACAGTTTTACTTAATTAAATAAATTTAATATCAAATATTAAATTAATTAATTAAAAACCAATTCTTAACATGAATCTATATTCATGTCTTTAATATTTAAATAAAATTTAAATATTCTCTAACTCTTCGATCTCATTTAATTAGATAATTAAACGTTCAATTATATCATATATAATTAATAACTCTCTCAATTCAAATTCGAACGTTTCAAATTTTCTCATCACGCTATTCTAAGGTTTAATCAATTTGTGAGCTAGTAGGGGGACTTAATAGGCCTACAAATCATGGGCTCCAACGATACGAGATTAACCAGCTAAACTTTTAACCCGAATTAGCCTACATTCTTTAACTACTAGGTCACTCTATTAAATCCCAATAGTTACACTTCCCTCACTGTAGATATATTTGTGTGCTCTCGATAAAACCATAATTAGTAAGTCAACCCTTCACAGGTTGTTCGTAATACCGATTGGGTCAATAGCTGTTTTACCACCAAGATTACATCTTATTCCTTAAGTCCCACTGATCCTCTATTGAACAATTGATTTGTGATCTAGTCACCAAATCGAGTCCTCTCGAACCAATAAAAGGGTGTGGCCCCTTGTTTAAGACTCAGAGTCAGCACTTAAGGAAACAACCTCTCTACTATCCCTAAAAGCGAGTAGGAGTGAATTTCGTCTTGCACCCTATGTCCTTAGCTATCTACTCCGTCTTACCCCTGAAATGGGAGGCTTATTGAGCCGGCGTTGTTGAGCCAACCCTCACCCATACAAATTTAAGGATAATCTCGAATAAATAGGAGTTCATAGTTAGCTCAGGATTAAGGTCTAGTTACCTAAGTCATCGCTTTGAAAGATCCAGAAAGAGCCAATCTTAAATAGTAAACAGCTTTATAAAGTAAGAGTAACTTATTTCTTGGTCCGATCTTATACAAACTCTTTACATTGGATGCCCTCACTCTCATATCTGCACATGGATGGATCAAGATCACATCGTTTGTAACATTTTACAATAATTATAATATTTACAAAGTGGGCTGTATCGATAGTGTCCCCAGAATAAAGTACCCAATCTTATCCGTATACTACAGACCATTCTGGTTGTCTACTCGAACTTGATCCATTCTTATGTCTCCACATAAAGTTCAAGTACTTATGTAATAGCCATGGATCTTAGGTTATTGGATTTAGGTTATTTCTTAAATGAAATGAACAATTCATACATTCAATAACAACTTTATTGAATACAACTTCAATAACATCTAATACTAATTAACATAATAAGTTTATTGTTTACAAATCAAGAGTTTTAGGACATAAAACCCAACATATCAAACGTTGCAAAAGGAAAAATGTATTAATTAAACGTAACATTCTGAGACACAGACTCTATCATCAACGAAGACATTTATAGCCTTTTCGTTGATTACTATACCCAGTAAAAGCACATGGTTGAGACCGAAAACTAAGTTTATGAGTATAATAAGGATGAAGACATGGATAGTAACAACTACCAAAGGTTTTAAGAAACATATAGTTCAGACGAGTTTGAAAAAGTTTGAACATAGGACTTTCTCCACGTAAGGTTGTAGAAGATAATCTATTAATCATGTGTATAGTAGAGGAAAAAGCATCTTCCCAAAAATCAAGAGGCTAGAAGCTTGGGATAAAAGAGTAATACTCATGTCAACTACGTGACGATTTTCTCTCAACTATGTGACGATTTTCCTAAGAAGTATAAGGACAGGAAAAATGATGTTTTATCCCATGACTTTGAAGAAAAGAAGTAAAAGGCTTAAACACACTATCTCCATCATATTGAAAACGAATAATAGAATAGCCAAGTAACATTTCAACAGTGGATTTAAACAACAGATGTAGAAAATGCATCAAATTTATTGACAAGAAAAAGATAAATCCATGTATAGCGTGAGAAAACATTAACAAAGCTTATATATTACTATTTAAAACCATTTTGGGATGTTGTGTGAGAAGGATCTCAAACATCCATGCAATGGTGTTATATAGTTTGTAATAGAAGAAGGAAAGAGAAGAGAATGAGACTTTTCAATAGCACATGCATGACAAAAATTATACTAATTATAGAAGGTAAAGAGACATTACAAAGTTTAATAACATGATGCATAATAAGAAATGCAGAGTGTGATAGAATTAGTCTAGACTTGTATTCAAGGTGCATGAATTAAATTTAATTAGATACATGAATAGTTGAATACATGAATTACAAGATACATTGATGAATATTCATGTATTGGTGAAAAGTCACATGTATTGCATTTATCATTGATATCTTTTAATGTATTTTCCTACTAGGATAGATATGTATAGGATTTGTCATTTGTAAGCAAGTGAAGAAGATAAAGTAATATTCAAGTTCTAGTTTCTTCAATCTTGTATGAGTAAGAGAACGATCTTCATTTCTTATCTATTGAGTTGTATTGTGAAGGCCTACCTCGTTTCCAACAGAGTGACCAAGTCTTCTATGCCAAATGTTTAACAAATTTACCATTAGATAGAGATGCACACAAAACAATAAGTAATGGTAATAAAAAAAAAAACCATGATCTATGAAGCACAGATATTTCATGTGAGGCAAAGAATCCTTATCAGACACATATAAGATACCAACACTTTCAGATACTTCCTAGATACATATCTGACACACGATTTGAAGTATCTATTTCTACGCATACGTTTTTTTTTTTAAGAAAACAGGTAAGCAACTCATCTAATTATTCCCAATCTAAAACTAGACAACATATTTAAAAAACTCACTACTCGAGTCCAAAACTAAAAGGAAAAATAAATAAATAATAGACCAAACCTTTGAATTATCTAATTTCTATCTTCACATTTGAGTCCCCAGATAGTCCACCAAAATATAAACCATTTGGATATCTTCAACAATTTAATGAAGAAGTTCTTTGTTTATCTTCATATTTCTCCTTCTAATCTTCTTCTTCTTCTTCTTTGTAATATGAGCCACTTTTCTATTGTATTTTATTAACTATTATACTTCAACATCTTAGATGTTTTTTTTATTGTATTCCAGTGTTTGTATTCTATTTTGTGCTATTGTTATTAGCTTGTATGCTAAATTTATCTATATCTTAGATTTTTTTAAAGAAAAAGAAAATGTATCTTCAACATATCAGTGTCTTCATTTTTTAGAAAATATATATATATATATATATAATGACGCATCCTTAGACGTATATGTATCTTAATTTTTTAGAAATTGATGAATCGTCGTATCCGATCGTATCCGTATCATGTAGTCGTATCTGTGTCTGTGCTCCATAGACTATGATAAAAGTAGGATTAGATACTTTAGGGTCATAATGATCAGACGGAGAGGATGCATGATGCTTTGTGAGATTAAACTTGTACAACCTATCATGACGTATTCTCTTGAGGAGTATTTGGCCAGTGGTTGGATCATTCACACAACAAAAATCAAGGTGAAACTTAAAACAAACACAATATCTTTATAAAATTAAAAGGCACTGACTAGATTTTTAGTCGGGATTGGGTTGTCATTCCCACATTAGAAAATTATCATTGCTGAGTTTCACCATCAAGATCTTGTTGCTTGGACTCATAACTTCATTGCTTGAATTAGAACTATCTTCACTTGATTCAGCTTTTGTATCACTAACCAAGTCCACTTTTGAAGATTTTAAAAAATAATTTTCATTTTTCTTTATTTTTTGTATTTGACTATAAATTCAAATATTTTTTTCCGTAAAGATTAAAAAAATTATCATAAAGAAATATTTCAAAATAGAAATTGAAAAAACGAAATAGTTATCCAATAGGACCTTATAAGTTATAGACTTATTATACATTAAAAAAAGATCGAAAACCTATTAAAAGGAAAATTATTTCAAATGGTAAAACTGTTGAAAATATTTACAAGATATAACAAATTTTTTGAATTATCAATGATAGATCCTGATGGGTACTGATAGGCCGATAGAAATCTATCAATGACTATCAGGAACTATTATTGATAGTTCTAAAATTGTATTATATTTTATAAATATTTTGATTTATTTTTCTTTATTTAAAAATAGTCCTTAAAGAAAATTGGACTAAACTTGTAATTCTAATTTTTTATTTTCTTCCCTACAAATTATATATTTTCTAATATTTTCACATCTTAATTGTCAATGATTATTTTTCTTAATTTGCTTTTTACTTCTCCCTTCTAAACTTTGTTTCGGTTGATGTTTTATTTCCTGTGGTGCTTTGATCTCGAACTCTGGGATCTGTTGTTCTATAATAATATTATCTATTTAAAAAAAATTGCTTTTTATAATTTCTCCCCAAAATTGGCAAGAAAAAGGGGCCGTTCTCTCTTGTCGGTGGGCCGAAATTCGACTAAGATTGCGTGTGATTTCTTCTGTGGTTGAAATGGAAACAACGGACACTACTTTCTCTCTCCTGAAAATTATCTATTAAATTTTCATCATTAATTAATATCTAACTCTTAAATATCTCTCCAAAAATACCTAAAAAAAACCTTTTTAGGTAATGTGTTAAATAGTTTAAGAAAAAGATGGTTGAAACCATGGGCGTGGGCCAAACAGGGGCAGGAGCACATATTTTTATTCTTCTTGATTTATTTTTAAAATATTATTAATTCTTCCATACATATATAATATATTCTAATGTGTTAGATTTTAAGTTGCTTTAATTTAATATCCATTTGGTCTTTGTATGGATGCACGGTTATTATTTAACATGCATAAAATACGTGTGAGACTAAACTAAAAATTCATATCATTGTTTAAGTAAGATAGTCCATATTCGAAAGTGTACAAAAGCAACTTAATTCTCTAACTTTATACTATTGCACATAAACGTATATCTAGGAGGGGTAGTATCAAGTATAGGCACCACCATAACTACGTATATAAAATATTGTCAACTTAGATACATGACAACAAAAAAATAAATGATGGTGGATTATCATTCAAAAGTAGTTCAAGAAGAATGGTTGATCAGTACTGCAATGAATATTGATTTGACCAATCAAATTTCACTAAGTCATCACAAAAAAAAAAAAAACCTCCAATTTAGTAAATTTAACGTCAAGTAAGTTGTTCTAAATTAAAATTTGGAAACAAATCGATGGAAAACTTGAGAAAAAGATCATGTGTCTTCTCCTAGCCATCTGATCACCACGATAAACTTAATTAAAATAACTGGCAATTAAGCCTTGACCCAGATCAATAATTTAGCTAGTAGTTCAATTGAGCCTAACATTGTATAAATTAGATCGGGTATGATAATCTAAGACCAGGTGAAAGATTGGGCCCAAGCCCAAGTCCATATAAGATCTATAAAAACACTATAAATAGGAGTCCTATTCTTCATTTTGAAGGGAGATTGGAAGAACTTAAAGATCGAAATTTTTAAGCTTGAAGACCAAAGCTTTGATGAAAACACTATAAATAGGAGTCTTGGAGATGGGAAGAGCTTAAGACCAAAATGTTTAAACTCTGAAGATTGGACGAAGTTTTGAAGCTTTGAAATTCTAAACACTAAAACTCTAGAGAGTTTTTAAGCTCTGAAGACCCAAACTCTGAAATTCTCAAGGTGGTTTGCAAGTTTGCATCTATGGTTAGGGGTTTTCTCTACCTTTCTTCTTGGTGGTTTGCAAGTTTGCATCTATGGTTGGTTTTGTTTTAGTCTTATCTTGTTGGTATTGTTGTGGTTTTGTTGCCATATCTTTGCTTATGTTTTGTTGTTTTGATGCTTTATCCCGGGCTGGGATCCGTTGTTGTATAATAATATCACCTATTCTAAGAAAAAATATCCTAGTTCAACCTTTAAAATTCGGATTGGGTTATTGGGTTAAAATATAGGTTGTTAGGTTATAACTTTTTTAGAGCGACTGGACAAATGTCTAGACTAAAAATAATTTTATTCCATTAAAAAAAATCTAAATATATAGATTTTTTAAATTTATTAAATTTTAAAAGGACAAATGTACCCCTCCTAAAATCCAGGATATTTAAAACAAAATCTACTCTAATGATATAAAATCTAGTAATCTGATATCTTAACGAATAAAATCAAAATTAAATCATAAAAAATAAAGAAAAAAATATAGAAACTCATTTAATTTCTAGCCTACAATTAGGACATAAATAGTTTTGTAATCTTATTTTGAACTAAAATCTTGGTAAGATTTTTTTTTGGCTAAAACTAGTTAAATTGTTTGTTAGGCATAATTACCTCAAAAATTTCTTCAGAATAGGTCACTGTTACTCAAAAGTACATTGTACAGTATAAAATATTAATACTATGATATGATGTACACCAAAAGGCTGACAAAAATTTATTATATACCTTCAATTTGTTGTATATATAGTATACTAGAATTTATTCTTCACAAAATGCTACTCTACTGCAATTAGAGCACAAAACTTACTTGTAACGTTCACCTAACTTGTTGTACAATCAATCCAAACGTTCAAGATCTTCGAAATTCTCCGAAAGCAATAATAGAGACTAAATTGAAGATTTGTAAATGGATAGAGGTTGGGTGACATTTGGTTTGAATGAATAATTGTGATTGTAATTTCGTGCATAAATTTGAAATAGACAATTACTTCTCTATATATAAAATTTTATGATGATGATGATGATGATGATAATAAAAAAAGTATAAAAAATTCACATGAAAGATGATGAATTGAAAAAAGAAAGATAGCAATGTTATAGAAGCTTAAATGCAACATTTTCAGAATTATTTAAAAAGAAAATTTGATAGCATTACAAACATTAATAAGGGAATTCTCCAACTTTTCAAGATTAACACACCTTCATCACAATCCTCTTGATCCTTCTTGGAAAGTATTCATTAATTTTATTTAAATAATGTATATATCAACAAAATGCTATCATTTTCTTAATTTTTTGGAAAAAGAGTTACAGAACATAAAGATTTAGTATTTTAAAATGAAATTCTTCCTTTGTAGGATCGATATTTATGATATGTAATCTATTATATATATATATATGAGAGAGAGAGAGAGAGAGAGAGAGAGAGAGAGAGTTCAACACAAATGTCTAGTTTTTATTTCAAAATTTTCCTTTCAATCGGCAAGGAAGAAAGAATGGGGTCAAAATGAATAGCAAAAAAAGAGAAGAAAAAAAAAGAAAAAAAGACAAAATTTTGAGAGAGAAAAAGAATGATCACGGGTGGGGGCCGGGGGGTTTGATTTACATGACAGTCCAGCAAGAGGAAGTCTTGGGATTCCAAAGAGCAGGTAGAAGAAACTTCTTGCCCCTAAACCCAACGGCATTATAAGCGCCGCCAGTGCGGGGGTCAACGGCGACTTTACCGGTGTAGCCAGGGGCGGCTCCAGTGCCGAACATGCCTGGGCAGGCAGTGGAGGCCTCGACCATGTTAGCCTTCTCTCCGATCTGGAATAAGCCTGTTTGGAAGGGGTTGGTGACAACGGAGGCCAAGCCAGAGGCTAATGAAACAACCATGGCATCAGCAGCGACATCGCCGCTTGGTGGCTTGAGGATGGCGCCTGGTGGACCATAGTCGGCTCGGTGGAATGGCCATGCGCAAGCTCCTGGGCACTCGGTCACTGGGTTCCCAATAATGACGTAAGGAATCCCATCAATAACTCCATGCTCTGCACATTTCCCCATGCAAAGCCCTTGAACCGAAACATCTCTAGCTGCCACAATCACGGGGACGGCACGAGACAATCCAGCGACAGCGTTTTTGACAAGAATCATAATGAAATCACGAGTCAAAACTTTTCCAAGAGAGTATCTAGGATCAACGTATTGCTTCGCCACCCTGACTTTGATTTCCACACCACCAGGAACGTAGGCGCTAACCATGCGCCACCAGGACGAGACTTGTGAACCATACCCAGCCGGACCATGCTGGTTCAAAGACCTCAAAAACGATCTCAACGTGCTCTTCTGGACCCGCCCCAACTGCCCATAGAACACCAGTGATAAATCAAGGTTGCCTTTAAGCATCTGCCCACCGTGGTTTTCTAATGCGACCGGTGGCCGGGTTTTGGCAGCCTCCGTCTTAGGGATGCCCACCACAGCCACCAGGAGAAGGGAGATGGCTACTACTCCGATTGATGTGGTTGGATTTCGCCTACAACACTCCATTATTTCTTTTTTTTTTTTTTTTTTTTTTCTTCTTTTTTTTTGGGAGGTGATTCTTGTAATGCTGAATCTTCCTTCTCATTTCTTTCCCTTCCCTCTGGTGGGGATTTTATATGGAGTTTGGGTTGTTGATGATCGCGTTATATTTGGATAACGATTGGCCTTTCTGTTTTCACATCCCACTAGTTTTACCGTTTCTATTCTCCTCTTTCTATTATTAGACTCACCTTTCCAAATATTCAATTCTTTTCCGTTATAGTATCAGAGTTTCTTTTTTCCTGTTTTTTTTTTTTTTTACTAGCAAAGATACTATGTTGAATCTGTTGAATAAGTTGTTACACCTTTGCTTTTTTAATTTTCTTTTCCCGATGATATTAATTTTTGAGCATTTATGCTTGGCAAAAATTAAAAAATGGAAAGAAGATACAAAAATTAAAAAATCGGAGAAAAAGAAAGAAATAAAAAACGAGGAGTCCCCACCCAGAATATTTTTTTTAATAATCTTTAATAATAATAACAATAAATAAATATTATATATATATAAACAGTAGCAAGTTATTATTATTTTTTTACTTTTTTAATTTATTTCATAATATAATTATATTAAATTTTTTATTAAATTTAAAATATTTTTAATTATTAATTAAATAAATATAATAATAATAATACTTTGTTATATTAAATATTTAAAATTTGAATATAAATATCAAGATTTAATTGATTTTAAATAAATAATTAATTAAAATATAAAATATAAACGGTGAATTTTTTCTGTTGGAACCTGATTTTCGACCCCGACCCCGATCCCGACTTCCCAAAACGGAGAATGAGGTAGGAATGGAGACGGAAATGGGGAGTACATCCCTGACTTTACCCTGTCTTGTTGTCAATCCTGTGTAGGCTACAATTACTCACATTTCCTTTACAAATAAAAAATATTTTAAAAAAATGAAGAAGTTGTTACATGTTTGCTTTTTGAATTTTCTTTTTGCGAGGATGTTAATTTTTAAGCATTTATGCTTTCCAAAAATTAAAAAATGGAAAGAAGATACAAAAATTAAAAAATTAGAGAAAAGAAAGAAATAACAAAGCGAGGAGTCCCCGGTTTGACCGAGGAGTCCCCACCCCCAATATTCTTTTAATAATTTTTAATAATAATACCAATAATATATATATATATATATATAATTATTTTTTATTTTTTATTTTAAAAATAAAAAATAAAATAATTACCAAATTGACCAGTGAAAAAATATTTAAAATAATCACACAGAAAAATATTTCCAGATGGAGAGAAAGTGGGTGAGACATTCTGAAGAATATCACATGAGATTTGATGAAGAACATGTTTACGTCCACAAGCCAACACCATAAAATATAGTCAACACAAAAGCATTAACATTTTTGTTAAAAATATTCTTATTGATTTCTTCTTCTTAGTGGGCAAGAGACTTGTGGGTCTTTATTTCATAAGATATTTGTAATAAATAGCAAAATAAGGAAAAGAAAATCTAGAAATATAGCATCTTTTAAAAATATTTGCAAATATGTCAACTTTTGAATTTTTTTTTAATTTTCAATTTTACCCTCCCTTATCTTGTTGCATACCTTTTTCGTCCATTTTTTTTATTTCCTTTTGTCCAATTTTTTCTTTTGTTTCTTCATTTTTTTCTAATTTTCTTTACTTTCTCCGGTTTTTTTATTTTTTAATTTTCTTTCCTTTCTTCAATTTTTTTTAATTTTTTATTTCTTTCTTTTCTCGGATTTTTTTTTATTTTTTATCTTCTTTCCTTTCTCTAATTTTTTTTTCCGTTCTCCGATTTTTATTATTTTTATTTTTTTCCCTTTTTCGGGTTATTTTTATTTTTATTTTCTTTCATTTTTTCATTTTTTTTCATTTTTTATTTTCTATCATTTCTTTGGTTTTTGCTTCTATCTCTCCAAACATTTCCCTCTCTCCCTTAACTAGTTTAAAACCCAAGATTTGAAAGTGTCTAATTCATTAATGACTTAACACCAACAAATCAATTATCAAGTTTGATTATTATAACGAAACATTAAATATAAATAGCAAATAAAAACATATTTGAAAGAAAGTACTTTTTTTAGTGCTTAAATTTGCACCATTTTTAGAAACAATTCTTAAAAGTTTAAAATAAGAAACGATAATAGTTATTAAACAAGTTTATTTTTAAAAAAATTAGAAATATGAACATTATCAAACAAACCGATAGTTTTTTTTTTTCTTTTTATAGGACTTTAAGAGTATGAAATTTATCAATAATAAACTTAGAAAAATAGCATAGATGACCCAAAATGAAGGGCACAAATTGAACTATTTGCATATTTGTTTTATCGTAATATTTGTGTATTGGTAATATCAATTATTAGTGATATTTGTGATAGAACTTAGATAGATATTAGTCATATTCATGTATCATTGATATCAAACTTGGGTAGATATCATTGATAAAAGTCTATTATTGATAATCATGATAAAAGTTTCTCAATAATAATCATTCATAGCTTTGAGTGTTAATCTTTCAAAATTTATAGTCACTAATAAAAATCTATTAGTGATAGCCACTAAAATTTCACCAGGATAACCATAGGTGACATGACCTGAATCCTAAGTGAGTTGTGAATTCGTACTTATGAAGGCGGTCCTTTGATTTCCATGGATGAGAGTGACCAGTTCGATAACTCAATATGCCTACCATTTTGGGGATTCACCTGATTGGGGAACTAGGAACATATCTACACAAGGAAAAATTCACTCATTCCCTAATATCAAGGTAAGTAGATAAATTTCTCTCTTAAGAACTGATTCCAGGACTTGAACAATATGGCGTCACACCCTCTCTTGCCCTGAGAGGGGTTTGATCATAGTTGGACTATGATTTATTGTTCATTAGAGGGATCCGTGGTACTTAGTTAGATATAACTACAGGGGCAAAAGGGTAATTTTTTCCTAGCTGTACTTACGAGCAATCTGTGAAGGGTTATCATACTGTTGACTGGTTATATCAAATGGATATAGAAATATATTTGTAGTACGAAGAGTGCAGTTGTCAATCTTTAGTGGAGTGACTGACAATTAATGGAAGTTGGGTAATTTAATTAATTATCCAAGTACCATTGGAGCTTCAACCTACAAATCCATAAGGTTCCTCTGTAGTTCAACAGACATTATTGAGAATTAATTTTGGATTAATTTGAATTATTCAAATTAATTGAGGGATTAATTATATATGATATAACTAATTCAAATTTATTATATGTAATATAATTATTATAATGTATTTGACACATTATAATATAAAAATTATTTGAGAGGATATAAATATGTGAGTATGGTTCAAATACTAATTATATGATGGATTCATATATTTAATATAAATTTGATTTATATTAAATTTCATATATTATCAAGAGAAATCTAATTATAGGTTATATTGTATCAAATACAATATAAAAACTCTAGGTTATGTATTATACTCGACATAATATATAGAAATATATAATATATGATAAGTTAATTATCATATATATATATATATATATATTTATTTATATATATATTAGAATTTATTTTATTCAATTTTGTTTTGTGAATTAAATTAAATGAGGGAGTTATGCATCCCTATTTTCTCATGGGGTTTGAATTTTATTTTTCTGTGTAAATTTGAAAATGGGAAACGATCTCGCTTATGTATGTGGTTTTCACAAACCTTCATATACTATAAACTCTTTAGGCTGTATCTTGAACATTGATCTTCCCAAGCATGTCGACATCCCTGTTTTACCATCGTTGGGCCGCTCGTCATCATCTCCTCAGTGCCATCGTTGTGGGTTTACTATCGTCAAAATCGGCAAGATCTGTCAATCGGGGTGAGTGTTTTGGGTAAGATTTTCGCATTCTTGGTGAATTTCTTGGATTAATTTGTTGTCACTAATTTCAGGTTCTGGTTGGTTGATACCCATCATGTTTTGGTGTTATATTGAAGTTTTGGGAGTTTTTTAAGACGACGTCCAATAACGTTAAAGAGCGATTTTTGGTAAGCATTCAAGGTGTTGGACCATTTTGATGGTTATTTGGGCTGCGTTTTAGGGTTTTACTTATAAATGGTGGATTTTCTTAGAATTCTTGAATTCCCATCAAGTTCTTGGCTTAAAATCTTTTGGGTTTTATTTTAAAAGTTGGAATTGGAGATTTTGGAAGGAAAATAGATGTTGTCAATTGGAATTTAAAATTTATTTTAGTGGAGATTTTAGAGATTGAAATTTTGAGAATGGTTATTGATCAAGTTTTGCTTTGAGTAAGTTATCTAGAGTTGTTTGCGGGAATTGATGAATGAATTTGGGTTCTTTTTGATTGGTTAAAAATTTGGGTTTTGTGTTGTAGGTTCTATTTCACATTCTTTAGTTGGTTGCCGATTGTTTGCTTGGAGAACAATATTTAGATTTACAATTTGAGGTAAGTGATTTTCTACTGGTTTGCCTTTGAAACAGTCGTCCCTACCATTTAGATTGTTTACTTAAGATTACTTGAACTGTTTCTTGAGGCTGTTAAAACTGACTTGACTGGTTATTCTAGACTGTTTGGACTGATAATTTATGGCTGATTGATTTGTATGATTTAATGACATTAACTAATTGAATTGGACTGTTTGACCATGATGAATGTACTGTTAACTAAGGGTATACTACAAAATTTACCCCTAAGATAAACGACTACAAAGTATAGCACAGGAGTTATATGAAAACTGATGCATACTAAGTTATAGGGTGCTTATTAGTTTTCTTATTTAGGCAAGTGTATACATATAACTGTATATGTTCACATTTATGACTGATCATGGACCTTTGAGTTACACACTATGACTGATGCATGTTCCTTCGGGTTCATGTTTACGATTGATTCGTATACTTTCGGTTTACACACTACGACTAATGCATGTTCCTTCAGGTTCATGTTTAAGACTGATTTGTGTACCTTCGGATTACACATGTTGACTTATGCATGTTCCTTCAAGATCATATTTATGACTGATAGGTGACCCCTTTATGATCACTATAACTGAAATGATCTGGGTGTACGCCGGTGCCTAGATAAACTAGCTAACAGATAACCTAGAGAGCCGGTAGCAGTTACTTATTAGGTATTATTATATTCACCCTTTCATCTTTTATGTTTTTCTTTCAGGCAATAACATCAATGGACTGGCGAGGGACAGACGAGACCCGTGATAGAGCCATATAGGGACGTTAGAAAACACTTCCGCATATGTTATGTTCTTTTTTTTTTTTATGATTTTTGTTCCTTTCATTTGAGTACGTTGTTAGATGACATATTTTCATTGATTTGCTTTGAATCATTTTCTTTGTAAACATTTTATTCAGATCACAACTAAATGTTTTGGTTATTGGATTTATTATTAAATTATTATTTCAGTTTAGAAAGATTATGTATGTTTTCACTGTATTTACGTTATGATGGTTAAAATATTTTAATGAGAATGTGCACTATATCGTAACAACCCTTGTCTGAGTACTCGAAAGGTCGGGTCGTTACATTTAATTTGAATATATTGTCAGTATACCTCGTTTGAGCTAGGTTAGGTAAGGTAATCGGAAATTAGGTTTGACCAAAATTTTATTTTAAGTTCATTAATTTTTTAGTTAATAGTAGTTAATTAACAAGTAATGAACTCAAAGGAACTATTATGTTTTATTTTTAATTTTATTAAAATCTAATTCAAATAGAAAATAATCCTTAGTTCCTAAAATCTTAAACTTTTGAAAAAAATCTTAAGATTATATTAAATATCTATTCTAAACTTTATTAAAAACATAATATATATATATATATATATATATATATATATAATATTGTTGGTAGATAATTTTAGTTCAATTTGAGAGAAACATCCTAATTCAATTTTCCATAAACAACAATTAAATTTGAAAGATATGTAAAATATAAACTAACTAAGAAAACATCTTAATTTATTAGTAAACATCCTAATCAAATTTTCTAATTTATTATATTATTAAGATGCATGGTCATATTTGACCTATAGTGAAATTTTGAACTAAATGACATAGTTTATGGTAAATAGCCAATTCATTAAAATATCACATTCATATTTAAATTAAGACAAACCAAATTGGCTGACATTTTTGGCATTCCTTAAAAATTGAAAACGATTTAAGTCCAAGACATGTTGATTTTCAAAATCTTTTCCTTTTTGACACATCAAATTTAGCATTTGAAAAATGCTAAAATTTTCATCGTTAGATGTTGCCACCATTTGAGTCAAATCCCACGAAAATACTAAAAGAAAAATATTAGACTACACCCAAATATTGCTCATACTAGAATATGTTCAAAGAAGAACATTGTCTTCAATGTGAGAGATGCACGACCAATGCAATCAAACATTGAAAACTATATATATCACATACATATAAGATCCTAAAAATACCCACCATCATTCAGCTTTAAACTCTAAATACTTCGAAGACAATTATAGGGAAAACTGGAGTGTCTCTAACGTTCTTCTAATGAAATGACTCAAATCTTCAAAGTAGAGAATCATGAAGAGGAAAAAGAACATAAAGTAGTGAGAAACAAAGGAGAGAGTTGATTGTATTATGTATTTTATTATATATTTTCAAGGTCCCAATAAGCTCCTTTATAAAGTTTACAAGATATAAAAAGATGAAGACATACAAGAAGGTAGTGATATATATGCTACGATTACAATCACCATCATGATAGACATTATGTTATGGTGTGATCTTTTCTTTGACTGGCTAGAGGTATGAGCAGAATAATATTGTTTTTTGATATATGTGAGTGCCCAGACCATTTTACGTGCACTTTAACTAATCTCATGAGACAATTGGCCTGAACCTACAACATTTGGGTGTCAAAGAAGCTTGTAGGATAAGGTAGGTGACTACCATGGATTGAGAGGTATGGGCAGAGTAATCAAATAAGGGATTTTCTTCGATGATAATCCTATCTCTAGGAGATTGATAGGAGTTTATTTTTGTTCCTGTATGATCTCTTTTGAACGATTGCAAGCGACCGATGAAAAGCACTAAAAAAGTGCTTTATTTTGTTTCTAATTTAGGAACTTTTATTGTTACATTTTGTATTTAACAAGTTTATTTGGAGTTAGAAATGCAGAGTTTCAGGGCAAATTGTGCAGAACATGACCAATTATGGTGAAAAATATAAATATGAAGATTCGTGGGCCATTAGTGCAATTAAAGGAGAAATGAGATGCCAAAGAGGGAGAAAGTAGGGAGCTGCAACGCTCCAAATATGAAGTGGTAAAAAAATCATGCAATGCTGTGGCGCTATCCTCAAGTGTCATAGCGCTACGACTGGCAGACGTAGCATAATTTGGTAGCAGAGCCGCAGCGCTATAGTACTTGCAGTCATCTTTAAAATACAATTTATTTTTACATTGTAGGAGAATCAGAGTTCAGAGGTGGTATATAACAATAATTTCAAAAAGAATTGAAGGGAAACAGAGCCGGGAAGGACGATCGAGAGCTAGAAGTCGAGAGATGAAGATGAATCGATCAACCTACGTGACGTCGATGTCAAGTGTGAAATGTTCCTTCCCTTTTCTTTTTAAATTTCTTGAAATTTTGCTTCTGTCACGTATTCGACTAATCCAATCATGAGTAGCTAATTTATTTGCTTAGGATGTTAAGGAAATTTTGAACAAATATTGTAATTGTATTGATTTGGGATTGAATTCATTTTAATTGCATTTCGAATTTTGTAATGTTTATTCAATTACGATTGGCCATTGATAATTGCATATAGACTTAATCTCTACTCGAGAGAGAGGGAATAAGTGGAACTAGGAGTTTGAATCCTAATTAATTTACGCACACGAGTGATAAATTGGTTATGTGAGAACTGTAATTGGATAATCATAATGTTGTATTTAAATTGCTTAATGACTAAGTTCAAAAGAGGAAATTCCGAATTTAGAGTCCTAGGTTCATCCGAAGATTATTCATTTGAATCAACATCTTAGGTTGTGTGCCCGTAAAATCTGTTAATTTATTGAATTTGAGTTTAAAAATTAAGAATCTTGAAATCATTTTGTTTGTCTATATAAAGTTCGCAAGTAATTAACCATTGCTAGGAAATATTATAATTCAATTTTTATGGACGAAACCTAGTGGAATCAGGTTAATTATTACTTCGCATGCACTTGCGCTATTATCAAGTTTTTGATATCGTTTAAGAGTCGCTTCCAATAGTGATTTTGGATGTGAGTTTTGCCAATTTGTTTGGAGAAATGGTTTTTGTGGTGTTGAACTTGTATTTAATTGTTGGAGAATTCTCTCATACAAGAAGAATAACATGATGTATTTTTATTAAAAAAATCTTCTTAAGGAAATTTAAAATATAATCATACTCAAATAAATTTTATGTAATTATTTTAATGACATACACAAATAAACATCTTTATTCTAAAGTGTATTACATATTTATTTATATTAATTTTTCAGTAGTATTTTTATTATAAAATAAAATTTTAAAGTAATTTTTTACTGAAACCTACGAACATATTCAAGAACTATAAAAAAAATATTAAAATTAGTTAAAGGTGCAAACACTTTTTTCTTTTTGTCTTTATTTTCAGAATTTTTGTTCCATTCCATTTTACGCTCACCTCTTTTTTTCCCCTCTTTTAATCCCTCATTATTTTCTTTTTCTTCATGTTTAGCTTTTCATTTTTTTAATTATTATATAGTTTTTTAGTTTGTCTTTCTCTCTATATCACACAACCATATCTCTCTCCTTTATCTGTCTTTTAATTCTCTAATTACATCTATTCTTTTTTAATTCCCTCACTACATATATATTTTTTCTATTTTTGTATTGGACCGTTTTCAAACAATAGTTTTAGATGAAAATTGTTAAAAATTTTGTTTGAAAAATATCACTGAACTTTCCAAACGTTTCAAAAATATCATTGACTAAAAAGAAATTTAAAAATACCTTCACCGTTAGTATTAAACAAAAAATGATTAATTCTTTGTGAAAAAATGACTTTAAAACTTAAAAAAAAAAAAAAAAAAATTAAAAATGTTCCTACTAATCAATTTGTTTGAAGTTTTCTTGATTTTGAAAAAACCAATTTAAAATAAATTATATAGACATCTTCACTTTTTTCATATAGGTACTCTCATATTACTCTTAATTTTTCAATTCTTAGCTCACACCAATATTCTCAACAACCAAAATAAAAATAAAAATTTTAAGTTAAAACATAAAATACCACAAAATTTCAAGATCAAACTCTTCTCTTGAAACACACCAAAATGAAATAAAAAGTATTTGACTATTTATTGTACATATAGGTATTCTCATATTTTGTTTAATTTTTCCAATTCTTAGCTCACACCAATTTTCTCAACAATCAAAACGTTACGATGCTGAAGGCCTCCTCATGAAGCGCCCTGGAGAGCAAATTGGGAGAAGTGCCTCTTCATGCATGCGTATCAAATGGAGAGCGATGTGACACCGTAAGGCAGGTCTGCAACGCTTGCTTAGCAGACTGTCTCTATGAATGGCGCGAGAAACGAGTGTTGTAGTAGGACTGCAACGCCTGAATTGCAGCCAAAACGTCTCGACGTGGCATCGTAGGGCAGGACTGCAACGCCTGAATTGCAGCCGAAATGTCTCGACAGCTTCTTTTGCTCGATAACCTATTTAAGAACTAAAATAAATATTAAGTTTCTAAGAACCAACATGATTTAGGCTGATACTTTTTTATTTGACTATTTATTGTTTTGGTATGCTTCAAGAAGAGATTTTGATTTTGGAATTTTATGAAATTTTTTGATATTTTATGTTATAACTTAAAATTATGGGTTTTATTTTGGTTGGTGCAAAAATTGGTATAAGCTAAGAATTGAAAAATTAATAGAAATATGAGAGTATCTTCTATATGAAAAAAATGAGGATATCTATATCATTTATTTTAAAATTGGTCTTTTTCGAACTTAAAAAAAACTTCAAACAAATTGATTAGTATGAACATTTTTTAAAGTCATTTTTATATTAATTGGTTTCGCTATGAAGAATCGACTACCTCAACTAAGTATTCGAGTAACTAATAAACTTCTACAAGTTGTAGAGTCTTATAAGGTAGTATTTTTATATTAATTTTTGTTCAAATATTAACTGTTGAAGTATTTTTGACATTTGGACTTGTAGGATCAATACAATGACGATGAACTTGGAGATATTGCTCTACATTGTCAAGGAATTCCTAAAGCCATGTTAGATATTGAATCTAGAATTGATTTGGATGAGAACACTTCAACATATGTAAGAGTTGATTGTGAAGGCACATGGATTCCTAAAGAGTAAATGTATGGGTGAGTTTTCACTTACTAATTAAATTTTATAATTTTGTTGTATCTGACACCTAACTAAACTCTTTTCTATTTTTCAAGATAATTCTTATACCATGGAGATGGCAAGTGATGAGAACTTGCAGTTTGGTTTGGATATTGTCAATGAAAATATGTAACCGAAGAAAGATGAAATACCAAACAAAAAGAAAAGGCGAACGCGACTATGCATGAGGTAACAAAAATTTGGAGTGTAGGGAAGAAAAAGTTGGTTGAATATAATGATGATGGAGTGCCTATTGGAGATAATGGATATAAGTTAAAATCTTTCATTGGATCTACTGTGCATCATCATATCCTGATTACATATATATCTTAGAAGTGTGTACCACTTAAAAGAAAAAATGTTTAATATTGTTGAGGTATGTATATTTTCCTTTGTTGATGTATTATATTAATATTATGCTTGAAAAGTAATAATCAAGTTTTTTAAATGTTTAAGGTGCTTTCATAATTGATAGTAGAAGTAAGAAGGCTATTCTCAAAACTGCGGGCGTTGCATTTCGTCAGTTCAAGTCTTGGTTAACGACATAGTATATTATCCCTTTTAAGGATGAACCTCAACTTTTGTTACACCCACCTTCAATGTACTCCCACATAATTGAAACACATCATTGGCAAGAGTTTGTCAAATCGAGATTATCTCCGGAGTTTGAGGTATTAAACTTCTCATTAAGAACATCAATATTTATTACTTTCTTCTCATTTTTATTTCGAACTATTAAATTTATATAGAAAGTGAGAAATCAACAACAAGCACGAAGAAAGAAGAACAAGTATAATCATCGGATGTCTAGAAGAGGTTATGCGAATCTTGCCGAGGAAATGGAATGAATATTCTTAAGTTTAACTATTTTACAAATATTCTTATATCTAACAATATGTTTATTATGCATAAAAATTACCTTCGTCTAACGAATGTGATTTTGGACGAGCTAATATGTGGAAAAAGGCTCGGATAAACAAAAACTGATAGTATGACAATGGGGATGTCCAACAAGTTGTCAACTGAATAGTAAGATTACCAATGTTATGTTTGCATGAAATCATTATAATATTTTATATGTGTTATTGAATATATATATAATTTCCATTTAGGATGAGATCATAAAGAATGAAGATCCACTTTCCAAAAAAAAAAAAAAAAATGATTCACCGAATGATGTTTTGACTCAAGCCTTGGGTACTCCAGAATATGGTGGACGCGTATGTGGGGTGGGTGGTTTCATTACACATACCGTTTACTTCCATACAGCGAAAAGAGAGGATACACACAAAAAAATTGTTGATGAAAATGAAGCACTTTGTAAGCACATTAAGGAGTTGGAAGATCAAATTCAAAACAGCCCAAGATCTGAGCATGGTAGTTGCTCCAAGAATAAAATCCGAAATATTAAGGAAGAGAAGAAGGTGAAGGAGATGCATTAAGGTTACAACTATTAGTTATGATAATTTTTAACTTGTTTAATTTGTACTGTTATATTTATATTGTAGGAGAAGGAAGTTGTTAGTACATCAACCACACATGAGGAAGGGAAGAAGGTGAAGGAGATGGAATCTATTACTGTACAACCGATCTTGAAGGTGAATTGTATTATGAGGTAAATTTACTATTAGTTATTTATAAACTTATACCTTGGTGGTTTTAGGAGAAAGTTTTAGAGAATGCAGGAAAAGATGAGGAAGTGATTGCTATTAGTGTACCTTCGATCTTGAAGGTGAATTGTATATGTCCCATGTTCTTCTATCTTATTTAGGAATGAACATTTTACTCATGTTCTATCTTCATTGTGCTAGGAAAAAGTTTCAAAGATGATGCCGAAAGAGAATGAAGTTACTAGTGCACCATCCAATTTATCAATATCCTTGAAGTCTATTGTTAGGTATGCTGAAAAGGTAATGGTTGATGGGACTAGTATTTCCTTCTAACTACATGTTAAGCTCTTTGGTTTTGGCTGAAAGAGTTATGTTCTGTGAGAAGATGTGATCAAGTTTTGTAGCATGTAAAAAGTGAAGACTTTATCAATGGTGGCTTATATCGCGTAAGTACAAGTTATTTGTTTATGATATATTATCACTTTATTAATTACTAGTAATTTAATGTGTTCGATCTATTATTATAGGTACCTACTCTCGTTCATTGTTGATTCAAATAAAGGGTCCAAGTATATTTTTGTAGATCCATCTTTTATATCCATGGGCCAAAATACTCGAGAAGTTAGAGCTCGGAACCTTTGTAGTAGATCAATGGCTTATGAACACGACAATTAGTTATTGCTCCTTATAATCCCGGGTATGTATAATTAGTTATACTCATGTTCAGAACCATATACTCATGTTCTACATTTTCCTGTTTTGTTCCAATGTACAATTGTGTTGGGATCATTGTACTTGAAAGCTTTTTCTACTCTGTTCTACCTTAATGTAATGAGCTACCTTCATGTTGCATACTAATTAGTTGTGTATATTTATTTAGTGATCAATGGTCGTTAATTGTTATCAATGCATATGATGACGTGGTGTACTATCTTGACTCATTGAGAACAAGTTCATGAGAAGATAACAAATACATAACAAATATGTAAGCTAACTTTGCTTGATTTTTTTTTCGATGTAAAGTTTATTTTATTTTGAATATTATACTATACTATTTGACGAATGTAGGGCAATGACCATTTACCAATCTCAAAAAAGTTTGCAAAGGACTCGAAAAACTACATTTTGGAAAACAGTAAAGGTAAGTATAAGAGCATTGAAAAAATTAATAGAATGATGTTTACTTAATGCATCTGTATGATATGTGTATTAATTATTGGCTTTGTATTGTAGTGTCCTTTACAAATGGAAACTGTCGAATGTGGGTAGTACGCTATGAGATATATGCGAGAAATCGTGACTAAAGAGAAGAATATATTAACAGATGTGGTATGTCTTTAAACTACTTATATATATTGTAACATTATAGTGTAAAAAGTAAATAAATATGTATATCTCACTTTCTATGTTTTATAGATTGATACGAGAGCTCATACTCGCAACTTGAATTGGATGAAGTACGCTTGGAATGGGCTAAATCTTTAGGTCGCTATATCTGATGGACTTCCTATAAATTGTATATGTGGCTACATGGGAATGCTCAAAACTTTTTTTGTGTAAATGTTTTGTTCAGCCATTATAGGTTATATTCTTCAAAGAAATGTGTGGTGGATGATAGAATTTTAGTCTTGTGATTTTTGGAAGACATAGCATATATAGATTGGTCTTACAATTGTGGAATTATCATATATTGGGGTGGGTTGATAGAGTAATGTAAATTTTTGGAATTATCGTATTGTTGTACGATTTGTCTTGTAAATTTTGGAATCGTTCATCTAGACATGAGTAATAGAAGAACGGAATTATTTATTTTAGTATTCTCAATTGTTATATTGGATGTATTGGGCTGATATGTAGACCTGAAATATATGTGCAACTGTTTAGTTGATGGAATTGTCTTATTGGAACAAATGTAATGCAGGAAATGAGAAATGGGAATTAAATTTGAATGTTTAATTTGGAAAAAAAAGCATAGATGACATTATATATGTATCAAGAATTAGATTACTTGACCATTAATTCGTGTTAAGATAAAAATATATTTGACAAATAAAAAATGTCAAGAGTAATCACAATAATAAGTATCAAGAATTAATATACTTGACATTTCAATACTGTTAAGTGTATTATATTTCTTGACACGAAAATTGGGTCAAGAATTATTTCTCTTGACGTTTTTGCACTATCAAGTTATGAAATTATACTTGACTGTCGAATAGACAACGTTTTTATTAGCATCAAGTATGTCCTCTACTTGATATTGGAAAAACGTCAAGTAATCCAATTTTTGTAGTAGTGGACATTGAAAAGCCGAGGATCGTCCTCAAGGATCAAACTTACAGATTTTTGTTTAGCTATTCTAGGATTGTGTCAATTTTATCTAAAGTATGAAAACTAGATGAATGAATTGGTTTTTTAAAGTAAAAGAAAGTTTAGAAAACAAACATTGAACACTTGGAGAAAAAATATCCTATAGTGTTGATTTCATTATTAACTTCATTAAGTCTTGTAATAGTTTTATGGAATCTTGTGTTATTGAGATGTTAAAGTCTAGAAATGAAATCTTGGTTTATTATTTTTCAATAATAAATTTTTCTCATGCAAATTTAGTTGATTACTAATTTCTTGAAACCAAAATAAGAAGCATAGTAATAAGTAGAGTCATAGACAACTTTCAATATTAACCTAGCTATTTTCATGAGAGATTTTAACAATGATTCAATACTATAAGTCTACATAAACATGCAATCTATCAAATTGAACAACAACCTAACATATATTGATGGCCAACCAATATATGCAGAAGCACAATAGTATTGAAAAAGTTCAATTCGACAATATCGATAAAAATACTATATATTAACTTAAATCCATAAATAAATTCATCAACACCCCAGAGCAAACGAGTCTACCCACACATGGTTTTCAAACATATTCTCATACAATTTGGCAAGCATAAATAATAAAGAAAGTGCAAAGAACAAGAAACACTCGACTTTTTCTTGCAACAAAACTCCCTCTAAGGCTCCAAAATTTCATTCAAGTCAGTTGGGAAACCCTAGGTCTTATAGAAATAGTTTTCCAAAAATACACAATTTTTAAATAACCTTGTGCCATAAGGCAGCATTGTAGCGTATTATTTAATAGAGTAAGTTAACATGTAGCAAAGTAAATTAGAACCAATAAGCACTCTAAATATACTTAATTTGAGTTTAAAACATGCTTTAAAGTAACTATTACAGAAGAGGGTTTATTGAACACAATACTTTTGATGAAACCTCTTCAACACCAGCTGAGCTCCATGTAAATATGTTTCAATCTATAAGTAGACCACCATGAAGATCTTCTCTACTATTCTCTTGCGAGGATTGTGTGATGGAAATACTAAATTGAGCTAGATTTGATGAAGATATGAAGAGAGTTTGGAGGGTTTCGAATTTTGCAAAGTTCTTGAAGAAGTTCTGAATGCTTAGCTTAATCATTCTGCCCAACACTTAATTTATAAAGCTTTCATCATGCAAATTCAAAGCTTGCATGAAGGCCTACTTCTACTTCATGGATTAAGTGGAATTAGATGTATAAGGTGCTTTGAACCATAGTGGAGATTTCCAACTTTTGGAAATCTACAGTTTGTATTTTCAAATTTTGTTTGTGTTTCAAATTTTGTTTTCAAAAATTGATTTATAAATCAATTTTACAAATAAACTAAAATATTTTTATTATTAGTTTTAAAAAAATAATTCAATTAATTAATTTTAAATAAAACTAATTAAAATATTAAATTAAAACACCAATTTCACTATAATGAATTTAATTTCATATAATTAATATTCAAATCATAATTTACACATTAATTGATTCTCCAATTTCGTTTAATTTCGATAAAATTAAACATTTCAATTATATCGAGTACAATTAATAGAAACCCTGATCGAATTTGAACATTTCAAATTATAAACCCTAATTTCAAATCTCATCAAGATTACTCAATTTACTAATCGAAATTATGAGCTAGTAGAGGGACCTTATGGACCTAAAGATCATGAGCTTCAATGATTTGTAATTAATTGGTTAAACTCTTTAAACCAAATTCGTTAACTATCAAGACATTCCACTATAGCTTGATAGCTTCACTCTCCTCATTATAGATATATTTCTGTCCATTTTAACTATAATCGGTAAGTCAAGCTTTCACAGGTCGTTCATATTTACAGCTGAGTCAAAGATTATCGTATTTATCCCTGTAAATACATCTTGCTCCTTAAGCTCCCACTGATTCTGCATTAAACAATTGATTTATAGTCCACTTTATAAATCATAATTCTCTCTTCTATGAGAGTGCGGGGCCCCATTGTTCAAGACAAGGCATCAGTGCTTAAGAGAACAACCCATTTGCTAACCCTAAATCGGGTAGGAGAGAATTTCATATTGCAAAGCTATGTTCCTAGCTATCTATCCAGTCTTATCCCTAAAACTGGGAGGTTTATTGAGCAGTGTTGTTAGACTACTCTCACCTATGCAGATTAAGGGATAATTCCGAATTAACAAGAGTTCATAATTAGCTCATGATTAAGATCAAGTTACCATAGGTCATTGAGTTTGAGATGGCCAGTTTTAACAGTAAACAGTTATTATAAAGAAAAGTAAATATTTCGAGGTCTAGTCTTATGCAAACTCATTGCATAGGATGCCCACACTCACATGTCTCCACATCAATGATTTTTAGATCACATCATTTATATCAGTATACCAAATGAGCCATGTCCAATAGTCTCACCAGGATGAGGTACTCAATCTCATTCGAATACATATAGACCATTTTGACTACATACTAGAACATAACCCTTTGTTATGTCGCCACATAAAGTTAAAGTATTCATGTTATAGCCATGAATTTATTTATTGGATTTTCATAAAAGGATACAATATCAATAGTAATTTATTGAATAAAATACTCAACAACATTTATATCGATAAATAAAATATGTTAGCAACATTTACAAACTGTGAGTTTAGGACATTCCCAACAATCTTCCACTTGACTAACACTCTAGTAAGATTAAAATATAAATATAAAATGTTTACAATATTGAGAAATGAAAAGAGAAAAATACAATAAACTAGGACATCTAAAATACCCTTTGGCATTCTCCCACTTGCCCTAGATTATGATGCTCGTAGTGCTAGTCCAACCAAGTGGCCCTTGAACGCTCTAAAAGGATTAGTAAGGTTGTCTTCTGAGGCTATCTGTGTTACTATCACATCTTCTCGGTGTATGATCTCTCTAATGAGATGATACTTTCTTTCTATGTGTTTTCCACGTTTGTGACTTCTAGGTTCCTTGGAATTAGCAACTGCACCATTGTTGTCACAATACAGAGTAATGAGCAGGTGCATATTCGGAAGCACTTCGAAATTTGTCAGGAACTTGCACAGCCACACTGGTTCTTTAGCTGTTTCACATGCAGCTATGTATTCTGCTTCTATTGTGGAATCAGCTATACAACTTTGTTTAATGCTTCTCCATACTATCGCTCCTCTATTAAGAGTGAAAACTGATCCCGAGGTAGATTCCTTAGAATCTATGTCAGTCTGAAAATCAGAATCAGTATATCCTGTAAGAATCAAATCCTTAGGTCCATACACAAGCGTATAGTTCCTCGTTCTCTTGAGATATTTGAGGATGTTTTTTACAGTTGTTCAATGACCATTTCCTGGGTTAGAGTAGAACCTACTGACGATTCAACTGCAAAGCATATGTCAGGACGTGTACACAACATAGTGTAGATTAGACTCCCAACTGCCGATGCATATGGAATTCTTTTCATTTCCTTAATTTCTTGAGAGGTTTTAGGACACCATTCCTTTGATAGATGAATTCCATGTCTAAAAGTTAACAAACTCTTTTTGGAATTTTGCATGTTATATCTTGACAACATTTTGTCAATATAAGATGCTTGAGATAGTGTTAAGGTTCTATTCTTTTGATTTTGAAAAATCTGAATCCTAAGAACATATTGAGCATTTTCCAAATTTTTCATTTGGAACTGTGATGCTAACCACTTCTTTACGTCAGCAAGGTATCTTGTCTCATTCCCAATGAGCAAGATATCATCAACATAAAATATCAAGAATGTTACAGTTTTACTGACTATTTTCTTGTATACACAAGGCTCGTCAACATTCTGTTCAAAGCTATAAAATTTGATCACAATATCAAATCTTATATTCCAGGATCTAGAAGCTTGCTTCAACCCATAAATGGATCTCTTAAGCTTACAAACCTTTTGTTCTTGACTCTATTTAATGAACCCTTCTAGTTGAGACATAAAAATACTTTCATCAAGATGACCATTAAAAAATGATGTCTTGACATCCATTTGCCAACTTATAAATCATAACCCTTTCTTCCATAAGAGGGAAGGAACTTGTTGTTCAAGATAAGGCATTAGCGCTTAAGAGAACAACCCATCTGCTAACCCTGACTTTGGGTAGGAGTGAATTCCATATTGCAAAGTTATGTCCCTAGCTATTTATCCAGTCTTATCCCAAAAATGGGAGGTTTATTGAGCAATGTTGTTGGACTACTCTCACTTATGCAGATCAAAGGATAATTCCGAATAAATAGGAGTTCATAGTTAGTTTAGGATTAAGATCAAGTTACCCTAGGTCATTTAGTTTGAGATAGTCAGTTTTAACAGTAAACGATTGTTATAAAGAAAAGTGACTATTTCAAATTCTGGTCCTATACAAACTCACATGATGCTCCCACTCACATGTCTCCACATGAATGATTTTTGGATCGCATCATTTGTATCAGTATACAAAATGGAATCCATCCAATAGTGTCACTAGGATGAGATACCCAATCTCATCCGTATACATATAGACCATTTTGGCTACATACTAAAACTTAACCCTTTCTTATATAGCCACATAAAGTTAAAGTATTCATATTATAGCCATGGATTTGTTTACTGGATTTTCATAAAAGGATTCAATATCAATAGTAATTTATTGAATAAAATACTCAACAACATTTTTATTGTTAAATAGAATATGTTAACAACATTTATGAACTGCGAGTTTAAGATATTTTTAACATTATTGCCGTAACATTGCGGTTCTATGGGCAAAGATGCATGCGAATGAAAGTGTAGCACTATCTTCAGTGCCACAACACTCTCGCTTGATGTGTGCATCTCTCCTCAAGGTGTTGTTGCACTCTTCAAGGCAGTGCAACAACAACAAATTTACAAAATAAAACAAAAAGAACTTTAAATTAAAGACAAAGAAAGAACTTTTCAAGTGCTTTTCACCACCACAAACTTAGAAATTTGTTAGTTTCGAGCAAGGATAGAACAAGACTGTAAGAAATAAATAAACATGGTAGTGATTGAAATCTCAGTATTAAGAACAACATGCTAGATCCATAAGTAGAAACATGCAAGTACATCTATTGTTTGTGTGTGCAAGTCACATTCAATTCAAAACTCAGAACTGACTTTGAACTGACTTTAGACTTGATTGAGCTTTTTCAGTTTTCTCCATATTCTTGCTCGAACATCAATCAAGCATCCACTCATTCAAGAAAGTAATGTATCAACTAAGGTGTTTGAACCATCTCATTCTAAAATGCCCTAAACTTGCATTCTTTTACCTAGGGCACTAGCTTTTACACATTCACCGACTCATACCAAAATTTTTTATGGGCTTTAACTGATCACTACAATGGTAAGTTGAGTCATTTTTACCCCTGTCCATGCATACACATTACATGTTTTTTTTTCAAAACTCTCTCAATTGATATTCTTTTGTTTGACTCATTCTTTCTGTGCACAAATGTCTATCTTTTTCGATTAGCAAATAAAACTCTTTTCTTTTCCCTTAGTATAATGTTACAAACCATCATCCAAGAAAACTCTCTAATTCAAAGTGACAACCAAATATATGAGAGACTCCAAGAGGAATTTAAATAGATCATAACTCAAGAAAATGCTATCATATTTCTATAGTAGATCATCTAACATGTATATTTAAAATAAATCATAGACAATCATCATCGGAAGCATGCAAGTTTATACATTTTACTAAAACTTTTAAGCAATCTAGCCACTTAATATACAAAGAAATATCATCAATCAAAGTATCTACCTCATTAAAATCAAAATCTAATATGCTCTACTCAAGATAATCAGTGGTTAATACTACTTCAGCATGCTCAGATACGTCCTATCTATGTATGACAATAAATGCTATAGAAAAGTTCGACGCCATATGCTAGAAATGCACAGCTTTTTTTATAATGTTTTATAAATGCTAAAAATCCAATTTTTGAATTGCACATTTCCTCTTTGTAAAATGTAAGATAGCATTTTCAAAAAAGCTATAGAAGTGTTTTTATGGCAAAAATGTATGTTTGTCATTTGTTTATTATAGCATTTATTTGTAGTTATAATTATTTACTTAATGAAGGCTATAATAAGGCTACAAATTGTCATAGTTTTTTTCTACTAATAGCATTTATAAACTTTTTAAAGCTTTAATGAATATTATTGTTGCATCTTTTATAACTTCCCTAATATGTTCAGAATTCGTTGTTATGTTTCGTGCTACACATTAGAAGTCATATTAAAAAGATTGTATATAACCCACGAAATAAATATAATGAAAATGATTTGGATTTATTGTCGGTTGAAAAAAGTGAAATCGGATGTATAATGTCGGTTTTATTTTTTTAAAACGGATTTTTAATGTCGGTTTTAAACATATGATAACCCTCTAAATCTCAGTGAACCACCAAAAACTATTTTCGGCTTTGAATTTGAGTGGGGGAACTCACAATTCACCACATTAATACCCAAATGAATATGGAACAAAAATGTCATTAAATAAATACATAAAAAGAAGTAGAAGGAAGATGTGTGGGGCGTTTGATTTACATGACAGTCCAACAAGAGGAAGTCTTGGGGTTCCAAAGAGCAGGGAGAAGAAACTTCTTGCCCCTAACCCCAACGGCATTGTAAGCGCCGCCAGTGCGGGGATCAACGGCGACCTTACCGGTGTAGCCAGGGGCGGCTCCAGTGCCGAACATGCCTGGGCAGGCAGTAGATGCCTCGATTACGATAGCCTTGTCGCCGAGTGTGAATAAGCCAGTTTGGAAGGGGTTGGTGACAACGGAGGCCAAGCCAGAGGCCAATGAAACGACCATGGCGTCAGCCGCGACATCGCCGCTTGGTGGCTTGAGGATGGCGCCTGATGGACCATAGTCGGCTCGGTGGAATGGCCATAAGCAGGCTCCCGGGCACTCAGTCTCTGGGTTCCCAATAATGACGTACGGAACTCCATCAAAAGCTCCATGCTGTGCGCATTTTCCCATGCAAAGCCCTTCAACCGTTACATCTCTAGCTGCCACAATCACCGGGAGGGCACGTGGCAACCCAACGACGGCGTTTTTGACAAGAATCTTAATGAAATCACGAGTCATAACCTTTCCAAGAGAGTAGTTAGGATCAACGTATTGCTTGACCACCCTGACTTTGATTTCGGCACCACCGGGAACGTAGGAGCTAACCATGCGCCACCAGGATGAGACTTGTGAACCGTACCCCGCGGGACCATACTGGTTCAACGACTTCAAAAACGCCCTCAGTGTGTTCTTCTGAATCCGCCCTAACCGGCCATAGAACACCACCGACAAATCGAGGTTGCCTCTAAGCATCGTCCCACCGTGGTTTTCCAATGCGGCCAGTGGTTGAGTGGCGGCCTCTGCCACAGAGAGGCCAATTAGAACCACCAGGAGAAGGGAGATGGCAATTCGCCTACAACACTCCATATTTTTAACTTTTATTTTTCTTTGTTAATTTTTGGCTTTATGTGTTGTTTTTTATTTAGCAGTGCTGCTAAATCTTCCTTCCCACTTCTTAAGGTTCCACCTGATGGGGGATTTTATATGGCCGTTTGGTTGTTAGGTGGCTGCCTCATAATCGGACTGCTAATGGCCTTCCTTTTCTTCGGATCTCTATTTTTACCAATTCTATTTTCTCTCTTTTTTATTTTTTTCCTTCTTATTTTTCTATAGTTAGTGTCAACCTTTTCAAATATTCATTTCTTTTTCAACTAAAAACTTGCAACCATACATTTGTCCCATAAAGATTTAGTATGCAGTTATCCCAAATTCTTTTTTATTTTTTTTATTTTCTTAATTTCAGACTTTAAATAAAACCAATATATTATGCTTTTTTTTATTTTATTTTTTTTATCATGGTCCCTAGATTTTCCTTTTAAATTTATTTTACTTTGATTTTGATTGTTTAATTACCTCTTAATTTTATTTTTTAATTAAAATCATAATATTTTTTTTTCTATTTTCTAAAAATTCCGTCGTAGTTATATTTATATCTTTTTATTTATTTATGGGAACTACAGATGTCAATCGGCAAAAAATCACGGGTAGTTTTTAATTTTTATAATTTTTTTATTCTTGTTTTAAATATTGTGATAATATAATTCTCTTTCTTTTTTTATTTTCATTGGAATTATTTAGTTAAAAAAAAGTTTTTTTTAAAAAAAAAATTGATGAGATGATTTGATTCTCCTCTTAACCCTAAATTTTAATTTAAACTAAAATATTTGTTATTATTTTTTTAAATTTTCGTGTAATTCTTCTTCGGTCAGAGGTTTTTATTTTAATTTTATTTTAGATTTTTTTTATTATCTTCTTAATCTCAAACTTTAATGTAAGCTGAAGTATTATTTTTTTCAATTTCTATTTTGCTTTGATTTGGATGATTTCATTATACTTTTAATTTTAGACTTTAATTTAAACTATAATATATTTTTTGTTTTTTTAAAGGTCTCGTAATATCTCATTGTTAAAAAAAAAAATACAAGGATTTTATTTTCTATATTTTTTAATAAACTTCAAATTTTTTTACCTTTCGACGTTTTTTTCCGACGCATCAATTTTCGTCGACATAGATTGATTTCTCCCGACGTAATTTTAATTCGTCGGCCAAAATGAAGCAACATCTACGTTTTTTTTATTTATTTATGTCGACGCAATTAGACATTTATCCCGACACACAACGTGTCGACCAAAGTTTTAAAACAAATTAGTTTTCCTAATTCCCACTTTCTTTTCTCCCAATTTCCTTTCTCACTCAACTTTTCCACCATTTTCCTCCCACTCCTCCCCTCCCCCCACGTTTTTTTTCTTCCACCTCCCTCCCATTCATTTTTTTCTTTGCAAGCTTGGAGGTTCGATGGCCGCTCTTCCGATGCCGGCAGCTGCACACTCCTCCAACGTCGGTGCCACACACTACTCCAACTCCAACAGTTGCACGTTGTAAGTTTACCTATTGTGTTAACACAATGCTTTCTTTTTCTTTTTTTTTTTTGTTGATTAACATTGATTTTTCTTAAAAAACAAGTTAAATGGTGGGTATTAGAGTGTCATTGACTAAAATAAAGATCTAATTGAAACTTCTAAATGGTACATTAGCTCATTTCCAACAACTTTGTTCTCCTCTGTTTCAAATGTTATTTTCAAATGATTAAAATGAATGCATTAGAAAAGAAATGAAAAAAAGAACACACTTTTTTTTACATTACATTAATGAGTTTTAACTAAAGGTTGTAACTTATGGTTGAATATACTCTTTTTCCTCTATCTTGCCACTACAAGAATTTTGGGCTTTAATATCGGTTGGAAAAAGTGAAATCGGATGTATAATGTCGGTTTAAAAAAAAAACGGATCTTTAATGTCCGTCCATGGTCATCCGCAGTTGGTTGGTCGGTCTCCATTAGTCTCCATCACGTTTGTCGTCCATTCGTCAGTCTCCAATCGTCATTCTCCATCGCGTTAGTGTTCAGATCTGTAGCCGTGGGTCGTGGGTCATCTCTGCCAGTGGGTTGTGGGTCGTCTCTACCAGTGGGTCGTGGGTCATCTCTGCCAGTGGGTTGTCTCTGCTGTGGGTCATCTCTGTCGTGGGTCGTCTCTGCCACAAATCAAATACTCTATTGATATTATAAGATTTACACGGGTCCTTAGTCTTCTAAGAGGTATTCATTTAAACATGAACTAGTTTTAACTTACAACAGAGTATTTGATTTGTGTTTTCTGAACTCCGAAAGGTTAATGTAGGTCTTTCTTCCTTGATGGATGTTCGCATAGTATATCTAGATATCATGAGACCGTTTGCTGAATTTGTGAATTATTGACAACTACAATCATGATATATAAATCTGTGAAAAAATAAGGTCTTTTTCTTCTTTAGAAAGGTTATGGATTCTTATATGCAGGTTCATGACAGCAAATTATCCTCAAGCCCTCCATTATTGGACAAATATTATATGATAGTATAAATTCTTAGACTTTCTTTTTAGGATTGTTGATTCATTGTCTGCATATGTTAAATTGAGATAAGAATTAAACTATCTCAGAGTAAGGTTCTTTTGGAAAGTAGTTGAATTAGAATATTTGAGCTAACTCATTTGAGCAATAATGAAATGATTTTGAGTGAAGTTTTTCATTTGTTAGGTTCAAGTTTGACGTGTAAGGCTAAATTTTGATTCTTGGGGATTTGGAAGGAAGATATGAAGATTGCATTGGACATGTTTTAAGAAGGTTGACAAATGGAGAAGGTGCACCCAACACAAAAGGACTTCATAACAACATTAATAACAAGTACAAGGTAATATTAATAAGATGTTTATCTTAAAAGTCTATTTGTTCTATTTGTTCTAAATTTGTTGATGTTGCATATTTTACAATCATAATTTTATGCTTTTAAATTTTCCCTTGTTATTATTATTATTATTATTATTATTATTATTATTTTTGTAGATTAAGTTGCATATTTTACAATCATGGATAAGTCATGGATGAAAATGAATAGAATGTCAGCTAAGTATGGTTTAGGGGTCGAGATGTTTATTAAAAATGGTCTACAACATTCAAATATGCTGAATGTCATGAGTTATCCATGTTTGAAGTGTGTGAATGCAAAGACTCTAAATGTGAACAAAATAAGAGATCACTTACTTTTTAATGGTATAGATCAAAGTTATCAGACATGGATTTTTCACGTTGAATCATTACCGATTAAGAGAAACAATGAAAATATGTCTACTAGTGAAAGAGACAAAGTTGATGAGGATGATGTTGACGTTGATGACACAATTGGAATGTTTGAGGCTGTATACAATAACTAAAACTATTTTAGTGGAAAATCCGATAATTTTGAAGAATTATTAGATGAAGCAAAGAAACCATTGTACCCAAATTGTAAAACTTTTCGAAAATATCTACATTGGTAAAGTTATATAATTTGAAAGCTAAATTTGGATGGAGCGATAAGAGTTTGACTGAGTTGTTGGAATTAATTCATGACATATTACCTAGTCCTAGTGAAATTCCAACTTCTACTTATGAAGCATAAAAGATGTTGGGTACTCTTGGAATAAAGTACGAGAAGATTCATGCATATAGAAATGATTGTTGCTTGTTTAGAAAAGAACTCTCTAATGCAAATGTATGCCCCATTTGTGGTATGTCAAGATGGAATCTTCAAAAAAATTTAAAGGAAAGGGCTAAGAATATCCTAGCAAAAGTCATGTGGTATTTCCCCCCAGTTCCAAGATTTGAAAGAATGTTTCAAAGTAAAGAAATAGCAAGTTTATTGACATGACATGCTAAAAAAACAAGAAACAGGTGATTTATTAAAACATCCCAAAGATGCCTTATCATGGAAAAAATAGACAATTTGTGGCCAGAGTTTGGGTCAAAACCTAGAAATCTTCGTCTTGCTCTTTCGACAGATGGGGCAAACCCACATGGAGATCTTCGTAGTAGATATAATTGTTGGCCAGTGATGTTAATGACGTACAATCTACCTCCATGGTTGTGCATGAAGCAAAATTTTTTGATGTTGACTGCAATAATATCTGGTCCTAAACAACCGGGAAATGACGTGGATGTTTATTTAGCTCCATTAGTAGATGACTTGAAAAAACTTTGGAAAGATGGGGTAAAATGTTACGATGCTATGAAGAATAACATTTCATGCTTAAAGCCATTTTATTATGAACCATTAATGATTTTCCTGCGTATGGTAACTTGTGTGGTTGTATGGTTAAAGGATATCATGCATGTCAATTTGTAGAGAGAATACTTCATCCACTTATTTACCAAAAGGGAAGAAGATGGCATATCTCGGGCATCACAAGTTTTTACCCTGTCATCATCCATATAGGAAACAAAAGAAAGATTTTAATGGCGCACAAGAATTAGAATTTGGTCCAAAACCATTGAATAAGGAAGAAATTCTTACAGAAACAAGTAAGTATCAATATTCATTTGGTAAGAAAACTATCAAGGAAAAGAACAGCGGAGATAACCCTTCAACTTATTGGAAGAAAAATTCTATTCTTTTCGAGTTAGAATATTGGAAGTATCTTGATGTGCGACATTGTTTAGACGTGATGCACATTGAAAAGAATATATGTGCAAATCTTATTGGCACATTTTTTGATATTCCTGATAAAATGAAGGATGGAATAAAAACTCGATTAGATTTGGTGGAACTAAACATTAGATCAGAGTTAGCCCCTCAAGTAGGAGAGAAAGTCTTTTTACCTCATGTATTTTATACATTAACACGAACTGAGAAATTGAGCTTTTGTAAGGTACTATCAGAAATTAAAGTACCTGAAGGCTATTCATCGAACATTCAAAGTTTAGTGTCGCACACAGATTTGAAACTTTATGGACTTAAGTCGCATGAACATCACGTTCTTCTGCAACAATTATTACCGGTAGCCATTCGTGATATTTTACCCAAACATGTCAGACTTGCAATTACTCGCCTATGCTTCTTCTTTAGTACTATTTGTTGCAAGACAATCAATTCATCTCAATTAAAGGGTATGCAAGAGGATATCGTTGTCACTCTATGCCTCATAGAGAAGTATTTTCCACCATCATTCTTCACAATAATGGTACACCTTGTAGTTCATCTCGTAAGAGAAGTTGAGTTTTGTGGACCTGTTTATTTAAGGTGGATATATCCTTTTGAACGATACATGAAAGTGTTGAAAACTTATGTACGAAATAGAAATCGACCAGAAGGATGTGTTAGAGAAAATTATATTGTCGAAGAGTCTATAAAGTTTTGTTCTGAATTCGTATCTGGTGTTAATTCTATTGGGCTAAACTCATCAACAAAGAAAGCGAATTCAAACATTGATAGAGCATTGTCAGCTGCTTCTTTTATCAGACGAGTAAGGATGAGTTGGATCAAGTTCATCTTTATGTCATTCAAAATGTAAATGATGTGCTTCTTTACGTCGAGTATGTAGATCTCCATCTTATTCTCATTTTAGGTTACTTGATTATTCAATAATATACTAATTTTGTCATTTATAATAGGCAACACAGGGATATTTTGTCCAAGCTCAATTCTGGTAAAAATAAAAGTAGAAAGTGGCTTCAAGAAGAGCATAATCGTACATTTAGTCGGTGGTTGTCCACACAGGTAATCTCTAGAGGCCTACTATTTGATGTATAATTAAATGTTAACTACTAAAATATTATGAAATATATCATAGGTTACACTAGCTCTCGAAGTTCCCTAAAATTCTATATCGCCTTCTTTAAGATTGATAGCTAATGGACCTTGTCCAACTGTGACAAAATATTTTGGTTACGTGATCAATGGTTATTACTATCACACAAAGAATCGCAATGATGTTAGGAGAGTTTAAAATAGTGGAGTTAGTATAACGGCTACCACAATGCAAGTCTTTAATGCTAAGCACAAAAGGCCCGTCATGTCAGATATGACCTTATACAAGAAATATGGGAGTTTGACTATCATGGATTATTATTTATTTTATTCAAATGTAATTGGGTTGAGAATAGAACTGGAGTCAAAACAGACGAGTTTGGGTTTACTATTGTGGACCTCAATCGTATTAGACATAAATGAGACCCATTTATTTTATCCTTCCAAGCAAAACAAGTGTTCTATGTAAAAGACCCCGCAAATTCGAGGTGGTCAATTGTTTTAACATCTCCACAACGAACAACTGAGGATGATTTTTATGAAGATAAAATAGGAGATATGCTACAAGAGTGTGGTTATGGAGGTATGCAAAGAATGCCCAATCTTGATACATCTATTGAGATTGATGATACAACATCCACATACATTAGAAATGATTGTGAGGGTAGATGGGTTGATAAATAATGTATTAAACATGGTATGTCATTTACTATGGATATATGTATTTAAATATTAAATTTTTTTTTTTTTTTTTTGGCAGATTGATATGGAAACTTCAACAAGTAGCAGCGAGAATGATAGAAATATGATCTCACAAAAATATGGCGGAAGAAGTATACCACGCGGCCCAACTACAATGTTTGAGTTGACACAAATAAGAATACCTGGGCAACGGTTGACCATTGATTATAATGAACATGGACAACTGATTGGATCTGGAGCAAAGAAGATGCAAAGTTATATAGGAGTTTGTGTTCGACAACAAATTCCTATAACGTATGATTCTTGGAAAAAAGTTCCAAACCATTTAAAAGACAAATTTTTTGATTGTGTAACGGTATGTTTTCTAAAATTTTAGTTCATGTGCATAGTAGTTTATTAGTTTATTGTTTAACTACTTTTGTCATTGTGCAGATGTCGTTCGATGTGGACTCTAAGTCCAAACATTGTATACTAATGTCTGCATCTAGGAAGTTTCAGACTTTCAAGACTGATAACTTGAAATACAAGTTATTTTTGCTCTTAAGTTGGAACAACTAAGATTTTTAATGATAAATTCTCCCCATTTTTTAGAAGAAACGCATGGAATTACTCAAACATTAGCAAACTCATGCAAAAGAAGTTTTATTACTAAATACTGCGGTACTAACGCATTGTATTGCAGGATTTTAACAATAAGCTAACGCATAATCAAGAAGTGTCGCAGGCAAAACTCTAACGCATGGGCCATGCATCAAAGGGAATTCAATGCAGAGAAAATTCATTGATCCCAGCTGATTGTGTCACATCACCACTTGCAAGTATGGGCACTTGCAGCAAGCAGCGTCTGAAAAGCTTCCGAATGTCAAGCGGCTGACCAGGGCATGGATTTTAATGCTGCCCATCAACCAAGTGGACATGACCAATGCCTATAAATAGATGAAGTCCCTCTAGAGTTTGGAGTTAGTACAGAAATTTTCAAGTTCCTTACTCTCTGTATAGCATAGTCGTAATTTTAGTTCTTTAGAAGTTGTGCTGTGGTGCCAAGACGATCAGAAGGGTTGAGAACCACCATCATCGCCGGTCAGGGAGTGGAGGAAGTCAATCTTGAGAAAGACACTTCGTCCAACTCCTATACAAGTGATTGTACACAAAAGAATTGAGCCAAAGAGATACAAGAGATTGTACTATGCAACTTGACTCAGTTCCTTTCATCTCATTTATCGCTTTCATTTCATTTGATTAAATATTGCTTTTGTAAAGACACTCCGTTTCTTTATAAAATTCATATATTTGATCCATCACAGTTGCCATTGTTTATTTCTTGTTTATATTGAATGCATTAATACTTTATGCAAAACTTCATTTCAACGCTTAAGCCAACTTGATCAATTGGTAAAGCATCCTTAGCTTAGATTATTCTAGAGAGTAAATAAGTCAGCATCAAGTATAATGCCTAGTACATCTAGAGATAGACTTACTGGTGTTTATTGCATTCTGTATTAGACGCATGCATCCTAGAGATAGGTTTTGTATGTTATTCACGTTGAGAAGTGTTGAATAAAGTCTAACGCATAAACAAAGATAAGCAAATTATTCATCTCATCCACATCATACTCTAGTTTGTGTATATTCATCTTAGACCGACGCATACCACTTACATTAAAATCCATTTTCGCATGATCCATCACTCACGACTAAAATTTTTTGTATCTTCTTACACAGGCACAACACTTTAGTGCAAATAACACATTTCTCTCATACATTTAGGAAAGCCCATACAATAGCTACAATGCAAGGTTTGCATTAGTTTAACTAAATCCCTGAGTTCGAGCCTAGACTTATCAGGAACCTAAATTGGATTTATACTTGGGTCTGGTTTAGGAAAACTTAAACGTCATTAGAAGGAATATTGTGCGTTCTGTTGCATATCTCTAATGCACCAATGCATTACAATTACATAAACGCATCAAAGCATCAATGCATCACTTATACTTAAAACTTATTCTTCCAATTTATTTTATACAATACACTCCTAGAGGAATCACGATAGCAACGAACAAAGGCAACATTGACTCAAAAGTTCATACTTCCATTTAAGGATGAACCCTCGGTCTTGCAATTTTCTCCCCAACAATATTGTCATATAGAGCAAGATCATTGGACATCATTCGTTAATGAACGATTGAGTGAAGAATAGGAGGTAAGTCATTCACAATAAATTACATGTCAATATTATCATTATTTTGATAGGTAACTTCAACTAGATTTGTTGTACAAAAAATCAGTCGTCTTCAAAAAGAAAGACGTGAAAAATGTGTATATAATCATCACATTTCTTGGAAGGGCTATGCGAATCTAGCCTAAGAATTAGTGAGTTATTCAGCTTAAATTTTATCTTTTATTCTAATATGTTTATGCTAATTAAATATGTATGTTCATGTAGAACCTATTGAATTACCCTTCATATCGGGCGACTTTATGGAAAGAAGAAAAAAGAGGAAAAAAATAATGAATACTTTGATGAAGTTCCTCAAGAATGTGCAAATCGGATTGTAAGTATATATTGTGCAAAGTTTAAGATGAAATATATATAATGTTTAGAACTTGTGATGATATAGATATTGTGTGAAAATTTTAATATGTTTTATAGGATATATTGGCTGAAGTCTATGAAGGTGAAGATGTTCTCACCAAAGCATTGTGTACAAAGGAACATTGGGGACGTGTTAGAGGAATGAGTGATTTTGTTTTCCATTCTCAATATTTCAAATTAGTAAAACCAAAGTCCTCAATGAGCCAAGAAATTGAAGGAGGCTCTAGTGAAAAAAATGTTCGACATGGTAAAGTGCCAAGAGAAAGAACTCACAGCAGACAATCTTATCAGTCCAAATCATCTGTTGGAAGTGTTGTACTAAGTGCATCTGAATAAGAAGATACTGAGAAGATGTCTAAAGAAGATTTGGAGGTAATTTATTTGTTGTGGCTTTAAAATTTTAATCATATTGTACGTGCTTAACCATGCATGGCATAAGTTCTTTTAAATTTGTCAAGGGGACACCATGCCACTTGGCTATAGGAACTATAGATAATATTGTTGCAGTAGCCACAACATTTGATGATGATGTGTCATGCTTAATTGTTAAAGTTCTTATTGATCTTGTCATTGGAGAAGATTTGCCTATACCAATTCCTGTGAAGGATAAAATAGAGTCCTTAAATCAAGCAATGGGCAACTTCATAAAATGACCTCGTGAACTTGTAGTTATGGTTGACAAGAAAAAAGTGTGTCTCTTTTTCGGTAATTGAGTTGTGTTATTTATTATTTTTCCTAATTTGAATTTTGTAACTTTGGTTATGGTAAGACCATTCAACAATTAAGAGCTTCAGCCAGTCCTCTAAATATACTGCGCCAACGGTACCATCAAACTATTGAATAGATATGCCATGCATAACATGAACGATGTAGACATGATCCGTATCACTTTGGACGAGCATATATTTGGAAGAGACAAATTTATTTATTTAGGTCGTGATGATCTGATCCAATATTGCAATATGGTTGAAATAGGCTATATGTGTATTTTGACATACATTGTGTAAGTATTACTCATCTAGATTCACTCATGTATACTTTATTTCATGTTTAAATAATAATTTTTACTTTGTTTATGTATCTTTGGGATGAATGTGGTCGTGATATTAAGAAGAAGTTTTTTATAATTGATCAAGCAAGAATATCGCCACACGTGAAGTCTCAAAATATCTAATCCAGAAATTTAGCCAATCAACTAGAATTGGCTAATTTAGACCAATTAGTCCTCATTCCATATAACACAGGGTAAGTAGATACAAGTTCTTAAGTTATTTTTAATTTTCATTATACACGTACTATTTCAAAATTGTTACTTATTATAGTTATAATTGGATATTGATTGTAATCAATCTACAAGAAAATTGTGTTTATATTTTGGACTCTCTTCGAAGTAAGGTTCAAGAGGATTTTCATGAAGTTAAATATGTAAGAGTAATTGAACTTTCTTAGCTCTTAATTGAAGTATTTATGTTTAACTAATGTTTTCAAACTATTTAGTGGATTGAAAACATGGCAAGCCAAGCACGATCTCCAACACCATCGGTCTTCTCCAAAATGAAAACCTGTAAAGGTAAATTTTGCATTCATTTTTTTTTTTAACAATTTATGTTCATTTGAACATAAGAACAATTGTTTTCAACTTCTTTTTATGCAGTTTCCTCGTCAATTAGATTCTGTAGGATGCGGGTACTATGTACAAAAGTATATACACGAAATAGTGCATAATCCTACTACTCCCATTACTAGCCTCGTACGTAAATTATTTATTTTTTATATAGTACTAGCTTTAATTTAATAAATGGACGTAAACTTATGTTGAATTTATCTTTTTTTTCCCTCTTTATAGTTCATTACAAAAAATGCATATACCCAAGGAGAGATTGACGTAATTCAAACCCAATGGGCAAGTTTTGTTGGTCGATTTGTGTAAGGATGTAATTCTTGTTTTTTGTCTCAGTAGAATGTAAATGCTAGCTTAGAATGAATGTAAATTTATCTAACCATGATCTTTGTGAATGGAATTAGTACTAATTGCTATTTGTGAATGAGAGAAATGATGGCTTGATGTAAGTATTCTATGAAAGTCTTGTATTGTTATGCAAATAATGGTGATTAGTGTGTTTATTTCATATTTTGATGAGTATATGTAATGGATTGGAAATATTGATTCTTGTTTGTGGATAAATTCATTGGTGGAAGACATCATCTGTTTATTATTAGAAGATTTATGTATAATATTTTTTGTGTTCATGGGGTATTTAGTGTTAAGTATTCATGGAATTAGTACTAATTGATATTTGTGAATGAAAGAAATGATGGCTTGGTGTGGGTATTCTATGAAAGTCTTGTATTGTTATGCAAATCTTGGTGATTAGCGTGTTTATTTCACATTTTGATGAGTATATGTAATGGATTGGAAATATTGATTCTTGTTTGTTGATAAATTCATAGATGAAAGACAAATATTGATGGGCTTGCCATTCAAATTTTTTTATACTTTTTAATATAAAATAATGATGGATATTTCCTGATCCAACACGAGACATATAATGTCGTTTTTAACTTATTGACCAAAAAAATGGATTTGGCAACAGAATTAAAAGAAAAACGAACAGATTCTTGGCTTCAATGTCGGTTAAGAATTTTAAAAAAATAATACAGTCTTTAAGTTGGTTGGAAATTTCATTGAAGACCTTTAATGTCGGTTGCAATGACATTGAAGGCTGTGTTATTAAAGCCTTTAATGTTGGTTTAAAACCGACATTAAATGGTTTTAATAATACTATCTTTAATCTCGGTTTAAAACCGACATTAAAGTCCAAAATTCTTCTAGTGTATACTTGTATTTGTAGCATCAATTTTAAACACTTATCTTGTAATTATTGTCTTTCTACAAATAGTTGAAAAAAATGGGCTGAAAGATTTGAACTACATGGATGATGATTAGAATTTTGACATTCTATTATTATGTGATTTACGTTGATGGACAAAAATACAAAGTAAGATTTATAAAGTTAGAGAAACACAATTATTTATTTAACTAAATGTAAAATTGTGTGTTTTAGAACTTAATTTGTTTATAGATTGTGGATAGACGGACTCCATGAGCATTTGCGAGTTCAAATGCTTGTAAAAAAAAAATATTGTATATGAAAAGCATGTTAAAAACTATTTATGGAGTTACAAGATGAATTTCAATTGTTATCTAGTTTCTTTGGGTAATATGTTTGTTATTCATACTTTTTAGGTTGCTTTAAGAGTCAAAGTGACATTTGACTATTTTTTTAAGAGTTTTTTAGTTTCTCTTTGAGAGTGAAAGTGCCGCTTAGATAACTATTTATGAGATTTTAAGTTAGTTTTGAGAGTCAAAGTGACTTAAAGGAACTTTTGAAGTTTTTTTTAGAGTCAAAGTGTCACTTAGACCAAATTTAGGAGCTTTTTAGTTTGAGTTGGAGAGTGGAAGTGACACTTGGGAACCTTTTAGTTTGTGTTTGAGAATCAAAGTATAACTTAACCATTTTTAGATTATTTAACGAGTGAAAGTGCTTTTTAGACAGTCCTTAGAAGCTTTTTTAGTTGGTTTTGAGAGGTAATGCGACTTTTGGAAACTTTTTAGGTTATTTTTAGAGTCAAAGTTTCACTTCGGTAATAATAAATTTTAAATTTGTGTAGCAAAAAAAGGAGACGAATAAGAAGAGTAGAAAATGTCTCAACTTCAACCATTGTTATGGGTCAAAATCCTTTCTACAAGTGCAAAATGAATTATTATGATGCAAATTCGTTGTTGTTTTATTCATTATCTCATAATGTCTGACTAGTAAGTTTTTTTTATTAAACTATAGACAACAAAAAATGGTGAAGATGTCGGCTTAGTGGAATTGTTTCATGAAAGTCACTTCTCGGAGAAGGATGGGTGGGTAAGCAAAGCTGTCAAAGATGCATATGTACGTTGTATTATGTGATACATATGTAAATTTTTGTTAAATATGTGTGTTTTAGTGGATTTAAGAACTTGTTACATTGTTATGTGGCTATCCTGCAGCTATGGTAGCCAATATAGATACTTTTATTTCAACATTCTCTACGTTTTAGGTGTGTTTAAGGCAAGTTTGTGTTCTGTAGAAATCTTTTTTTTTTCTTTTGCTACTTTGTAGGTTTTAAGAGAAAAATTCTTTTAACTTATTTAGGAGGGAGGGGTTCACAATGGGGGAGGGATTCTGAGACTTTTTAGGAAATTTCTTTTAGCTTATTTATAGTTTTCGAGAGATGGACTATATATTTTTAGGACTATTGAATTACTTATTTAGTCTCAAAAGTTGAGTAGATTTACGACATGTTTGTAGCATAATAAAATGGTTGTTTGTAGTGTTTACGACGTGTTTGTAGCATAGTTTGGCTTCTAGGATATTTTGAATGATGGTTTTAGTCTTGAAATAAAATTAGGTGGATTTAGGAGAGAGGGGGTTCACAACATGGGAAGGGGTTTCGACACTTTTTAGGAACTTTCTTTTGGCTTATTTATAGCCTTCGAGATATGGGCTATATATTTTTAGGACTATTGAATTGCTTGTTTAGTCTCAAAAGTTGTATAAGTGGATTTACGACATGTTCATAGCATAGTAAAATGGTTGTTTGTAGTGTTTAAGTCACGTTTGTAGCATAGTTTAGGCTTCTAGGACATTTTGAATGACGATTTTAGACTTGAAAGAACTTTAGGTGAATTTAGGAGGGAGGGGTTCACAATATGAGGAAGAGTTTCAACACTTTTTAGGAACTTTCTTATGTATATGTATACGTTGTAATTGTGTTTAGATTACCTTGAAGCTTGATTGTGCACTTTAATGGAACCTTGTTCTTGGCTTATTTGTAGATATCCGAAAGTTGAGTTATATGCTTTTAGGACTATCGAATGATGAGTTTAGCTTTGAAATAAATTTAGGTGGATTTAGGGGAGAGAGATTCACTTCGACGTTTTCTATGCATTTGTTGCTATTTTATAGGTTTAAGTGGCATTTAGGTGGAACTAGGACACGTTCATAGCTTGGGAAGGGGGAATGTATATGCTGTAATTGTGTTTTAGATTATCTTGAAGCCTAATTGTGCACTTTAAAGGAACTTTGTTCTTGGCTTATTTGTAGAGATCCGATAGTTGTGAAGGTTTAAAGGGCGTTTATGTATTTGTTTAAGTAGATTTACAACATGCTTGTAGCGTGTGGGAGGGGTTCATGTCTTAAATATAACCATTTTAATCACTTTTTAGATAACAAAATGGTTGTTTGTGGTGTCCATATTTTAATTATGAACATTCACGATATGTTTGTAGCTTGAGAGGGGGATCATTCCTCATAAATCATTTTAAACATTTTATTTAAGTCTTTGTGTGATTGTTAAGATATTTTTGTGCATTTTTCTCTGTTGATTTTAAGAAATCTTTCATAATATTTGTTTTTTCTATTTCAGGTCGTTCATGTAAATTCTTAAAGATCATTTTTTTGGAGATTGCGATAAGATTTTGAAACGATTACTTAGTTTGATTTAGTATCTCACTTATTTGGGTTTAGGGTATGTTAGCGTAGGGAAGATTAAACTTTTTTGTGTAGGGGATTTGTAAGAAACTAGAAAAGTTCAAATTTAATTGCATACACGATTTTTTTATTTTTTTATTTTTTTTGTAGAATTTTATAGCATGTGTATTGAATATTAGTCTTATTTTTAAATATATAAGCTTACTTTTGTTATATTTTTCTCTAATTAATTTTTGGTAGATTAATTTTTGTTTGTGCATAATTAGGTATTCAAGAAATAAAAATTTGGTAATTTAGAAATGACAGCTTATGCCGATGCAAATAAACGTTGGCAGAAATCTGTCTATTGAACTGAAAATTTTTTATGTTTAAAAATATGTTTTTGCTGATGCAAATTGTATTTTGTTAGGAAAACACATATGCCGAAGGAAACAATTGTTTTGCCAAAAATGGTATTTATGCCGACAAAAATAGTTTTCGTCAGGAGTCACTTCTCCCGACATGGATACGACGACGATTATGCCGATACAAAAAAAAATGCGTTGGCATAACTTATCTCAATATTTTTAGTATTTTGCCCGGCATTTTTTTAGGCCTAAACTTTAATTTAAACTAAAACTTTTTTATTATTTTTTAAAAATTTTCATGTAATTGTTCTTGAATTAGAGGTTTTTATTTTAATTTTATTTTATATTATTTGATTATCTTCTTAATCTCAAACTTTAATTTAAGTTAAAGTATTATTTTTTTAAAATTTTGGATGATTTGATTATTTTTTTTAATTTAAAACTTTAATTCAAACCAAAATATTGTTATTCTTTTGTTATAATCTCCCTTAAGTTAAAAAAATTAATTTTGATTTAAACTATTTGATTATCTTCTTAATTTCAACTTTAGTTTAACATGAAATATAATTATTTTTTTCAATTATAATCTTCGTAAGTTAAAAAGTCTTTTTAATTTTGATTGGGATGATATGATTATCCTTTTTATTTTAAATAAAAATAAAAAAAAAATTACAAAAAATGCCCTTGAACTATGGGGTTAGATACCATCCCATCCTTAACTTTTAATTTGATCAATTATCCTCTTATAGTTGCAATAAGCCCCTTTTAATTTTTATTTGGGTGTAAAATATCATTCCTCTTCTCATTTTGTATAAAATTTCGTAATAATCATTTCTTAGCTGAAAAAAAATATATTTTTTAAATTTGATCTAGATGATTTGAATATCCTTCTAATTTAAAAAAAAATTCATATCCTAAAGTAAACTAATTTTTTTTTTCCAAATTTGTACCATAAGAAAAATACCTCTCCCAACCAATGCCCAATCCAAAATATTATGTTAGGGGGCACAAATTCACATATGAATAGAAGTCAATAACTTCTAGATTTGTGTCTATATATGGTTCCCAAATTTCGGCTTTTATGTAGAATAAATTTTTAAATTTAAATTTTGTATCCAATTTGTCTTTTAGATGTTTGAAAAGTGATAAAAATTAAATGTTATATCATATATATAAAAAAAGTTAACATTGTATTTAGTAGGTCTTATTGGACATTTATAACAATGTATTATTAGGTACAAAGTTGAAACTTTAGGGCTCAATGAGACATTAAATTTTGTATCCAATCTGTCTCTTAGATATTTAAAAAGTGATAGAAATTAAATGTTATATCATATATAAAAGAACTTTGTGTCTAGTAGGTCTTATTGGACATTTGTAACAATGTATTATTAAGTACAAAATTGAAACTTTAGAGCTTAGTAAGACACAAAATTAACTCTTTTTTTTCTCAATAAATAACTATATCTTTTTTTTTTCTTCTCCATCTTCATTCAATTTCTCAGGCACTCTCCTTCTAATCGAACAAACTAAAGCCTAAACGATATTTCTTTTAATGGCAAAATTTGAAACCAAGCACAAACGGATTAAATAATACAATTAAAATAATGTGAAATGACCAATAGCCCAACCCATCACACAATAAACCCCGCACGTGTGAATGAATTGCCAAAAAAATTAGGAAAAAAATCGCACAACTTTTCAATTCTTCGAGTTTAGTTTCTTCCAATCGGTCTCTTCAACTTCCAAAGTTTTTTTTTGTTCTCGTTCTTGGTATGTCTACAACTTCCACACTTTCTTCATTTTTCTTCGAGCTTCTTCTCCATCTCCGTTCTAGCTTGTTTATGAGCAGAGTTTAAAAAGATGACTTAGACTAAAATTAGTAGCTGGATTGTCTAGGTTAATGAATCCTTAGGTAGAACATTCAGTGGGAGGTACTTGGGGCATAAAATGCTTCACTTAAACCTTTCACTTTTCTCCTAAATAGTCCATACCGTGAGATCTATCCTCGGGCTCATGGCACCTTTGGCGTGTCCCCCTAACGGATGGTGTTTGGATAGGTCAATATTAAGGTGAATGGAGAGAATGTTCATAGTAAGTGGGAGTGGGAAGTGCGATAGTATTTCCCTCGGTCTCCCTCGTTAGCTTGAATAAAGTTACTACACATCGCCTCGAGGCACCCTGGGAGTGTCCCCCTAAAGGATGGCAGTTTTGCGCATTTTTTTATTTGATCTCGTGCAAGAGGATAAAGTAACTTAGTCTCTTGTCCTAATCCGTCTTTTCCCTACGGTATGCCCATTAAGGCGGGACTCTGGCACCAAAACAAGGGGTTACACTTACATGGAATAGTTAAAGGTTAACTATTCTGGACCAAAAAATGGTGGTTGTTAGGTTCAGTTCCAAGAGTTGGTTTTGCCTAATGGTTGAGAATGTCTCATCCCAGTGAAGGGGCAACCGATCACCTCACTGGTGACGTTTGTCCTGACTCACTGGGGTATCATTGCAAAATAGAAGTCTATAACTCAGGGTACTTGAAAATTTTTTGCAAAACTAATTGGTTTAAAAGTGGTTTAGAAAAATCTAATAAAGTTTTGTTCGTATTTTCAGCAACTTTTTCAAATGGCTACAGCCACCTTATCGTTGTTAAGCGTTGAAAAACTAACTGGCGATAATTTTCCAACATGAAAACACATGATCACAACGATACTAATCATCGGAGATCTCATGTTCGCTCTCACGGAGGCTTGTCCTTCTATTCCAGCTTCAAATGTCGCTCGAAATGTTCGGGAGGCATACGAGCGATGAACAAGGGCGAATGAGAAAGCCCGAGCCTACATCTTGGCAAGTCTTTCTGAAATCTTGGCCAAGAAACATGAGCCTATGGTCTCGGCGCTCGAGATCATGGAGTCCCTATGAGGGATGTTTGGATAACCGTCTGAACAACGTATGCATAAGGCTCTTAAATACATATTCAACTCTAAAATGAAAGAAGGCACCTCTGTTCGTGAATATGTGCTAAACATGATGGTCCACTTCAATGTGGCAGAGTTGAATGAGTTTACCATCAATCAGGGCAGCCAGGTTAGCATAATCCTATATTCTTTGCTGGAGAGCTTCTTGCACTTGTTAGTAATGTGATTCTTAACAAAGTGAAGTATAACCTTACAACTCTCCTCAACGAGTTGCAGACATACCAATCTTTACTGAAAAGTAAGGAGAGGCAGAAGGGTGAAGCAAATGTTGCTTCATCCTCCAGGACATTCCATAGAGGTTCGACCTCAGGAATGAAGTCTACACCTTCCTCTTCTAACTCTGCAAAGAGGAAGAAGAAGAAGGGTGGTAAGGGAAAAGGGAAGGCACCTGCTAACCCACCGCCTGTCGCCCCAAGGAGGCGTCCACAAGTTGCTAAAGGAAAATGTTTCCATTGCAACCAAGATAGATACTGGAAGAGGAACTGTCCTTGGTATCTGAAGGAGAAGAAAGCAGCCAAGGCTAAGGCCAAGGCGGATAAAGGTAAATGTGATTTACTTATGCATGAAACTTGTTTAGTGGAGAATGATGATTCTGCTTGGATAATTGATTCAGGCGCCACTAACCATGTTTGTCTTCTTTTCAGGGGATTAGATTTTGGCGGCAGCTGGAGGCTGGTGAGATGATAATGGAAGTAGGCACCGGGCATGTCGTCTCAGCAGTGGCAGTGGGAGGACTCCAGTTAGCTTTACATAATAGGTTTTTATTTTAAATGATGTATATATTCATTCTAAACTAAAAAGGAACCTTATTTTTATAAAGTATTTATTGCAATGTAAATACACTGTTTCTTTTGATTTGAATAAAGCGTTCATTCATAAAGATGGTGTTTTTATTTGCACAACAAATCTGGAATCGAATTTATATGTGCTAAGGCCGTTAGCCATTAATTCCCTCCATAATACTGAAATGTTCAGAACTGTCGTAACTCAATCAAAACGTCGACGAATTTCTCCAAAAAAAATTCCCAACTTTGGCATCTACGTTTAGGGCACCTCAATCTCAATAAGATTGAGAGATTGATGAAGAATGGACTTCTAAGTGAGTTAGAAGAAATTTTTTTACTAATGTGCGAATCTTGCCTTGAGGGTAAGATGACTAAACAACCTTTTATTGGAAAAGGTTCTAGAGCCAAGGAGCCTTTTGAGTTTGTACATTCTGACCTTTGTGGTCCTATGAATGTGCGAGCCCGAGGTGGCTATGAGTATTTTATCAGTTTTACTGATGATTACTCCAGGTATGGGTATGTTTATCTTATGCAACGGAAGTTTGAATCTTTTGAAAAGTTCAAAGAGTTCAAGGCTAAGGTTGAAAACGCATTAGATAGACAGATTAAAACACTTCGATCGGATCGAGGTGGATAATTTTTGGACTCCGTATTCCAAAACTATTTGATAGAACATGGAATCGTTTTCCAAATCTCAGCGTTGAGTACACCTCAGCAGAATTGTGTAGCAGAGAGGAGAAATAGGACCTTGTTAGACATGGTTCGCTCGATGATAAGTTACACTTCCTTACCGGAATCGTTTTGGGGTTTTGCAGTGAAGACTGCGGTGTACATACTCAACTGTGTTCCTTCCACGAGTGTTGCAAGAACACCTCTGGAGTTGTGAAACTGGCGTAAAGCTAGTTTACGTCACTTCCGCATTTGGAGTTGCGCTGCACATATGCTTAAGGTTTATCCCAAGAAGTTGGAACCACGGTTAAGGTTATGCCTCTTTGTAGGCTACCCCAAAGGTACACGAGGGGGTTATTTTATGATCCAACAGAAAATAGGGTGTTTGTTTTAACAAACGTTACATTCCTAGAGGAGGATCATATAAGGGAGCACAGTCCACGAAGCAAAGTCGTGTTACGTGAACTTTCCAATGAAACTACTGAAACTTCAATAAGAGTTGTTGAAGAGCCTACTACATCAACAAGATTTTTTGATGGATGTTCATCTAGTAGGTCGGTTCCACCTCAAGAGTTGAGGGAACCTCGACGTAATGGGAGGATTGCGAACCCACCCGTTTTCTATCTGGGTTTCACAAAAATCCTTGCTATGGTAGCAGATAGCGATGTTGAGGATCCGTTGTCTTATAAGAAGGCAATGGAGGATGTTGATCAGGATGAATGGGTCAAGACCATGGATCTCGAGATGGAGTCGATATACTTCAACTCAGAATGGGATCTTGTAGATCAGCCTGATGGGGTTTGCCCTATAGGTTGTAAATGGATCTACAAGCACAAACGGAGTGCTGATGGGAAGGTACAGACCTTCAAGGCTCGACTTGTGGAAAAGGGTTATACCTAGGTAGAGGGACTCGACTATGATGAGACTTTCTCGCCTGTTGCCATGTTAAAGTCGTTCCGCATCCTCTTATCCATTGCAGCTTATTATAATTATGAGATCTGGAAAATTCACGTTAAGACGGCCTTTCTGAATGGCAATCTTGAGGAGACCATTTATATGGTGCAGCCCGAGGGATTAATAGCCCAAGGTCAAGAGTAAAAGGTTTGCAAACTGAATCAGTCCATTTATGGACTGAAAAAGGCGTCTCGATTTTGGTACAGTTTGATGCAGCGATCAAGTCGTATGGCTTTGACCAAAACGTTGATGAACCTTGTGTCTACAAGAAGATCATCAACGGTTCAGTAGTCTTCTTTGTGTTGTATGTAGACGATATTCTACTCATTGGGAATGATGTAGGTCTACTGACTGCAATTAAGAACTGTCTAGCGACCCAATTCCAAATGAAAGATTTGGGAGAGGCTCAGTTTGTTCTAGGTATACAGATCTTTCGGGATCGTAAGAACAAAGTGCTAGCACTGTCTCAGACATCGTACATTGACAAGATGTTGCTCAAGTACTCGATGCAGGACTCCAAGAGAGGCCTACTGCCGTTTCGACATGGAGTAACTTTGTCTAAGGAAATGTGTCCTAAGACGCCTCAAAAGGTTGAGGAGATGAGACGGGTCCCATATACGTTTGCCATTGGTAGTTTGATGTACGCGATGCTCTGTACTCGTCCAGACATTTGCTACGCTGTGGGCATAATCAGTAGGTATCAGTCTAACCTAGGCTAGGGTCACTGGACCGCAGTGAAGAACATCCTCAAGTATCTTCGGAGAACGAGGGACTACATGCTCGTGTATGGTTCGAGGGATTTGATCCTTACAGGATACACAGATTTTGACTTTCAGACTGATAAGGACTCTCGCAAGTCCACATCAGGGTAAAGTCTTTACTCTTAATGCAGGAGCTGTAGTGTGGCGAAGCACTAAGCAGGGGTGCATTGCCGACTCCACTATAGAGGCGGAGTACGTAGCGGCTTGCGAAGTTGCTAAGGAGGTCGTTTGGCTTAGGAAGTTCTTGACAGACCTGGAAGTTGTTCCAGATATGTCTAGGCCCATTACCCTCTATTGTGATAATAGTGGGGCAGTGGCGAACTCCAAGGAGCCAAGGAGTCACCGACGCGACAAACATATAGAGCGGAAGTATCATCTGATCCGCGAGATAGTGAATCGAGGGGATGTAATCGTCACGTAGATCGCTTCGGAGCACAATGTTGCTGACCCGTTTACGAAGGCTCTCATGGCTATAGTGTTTGAGGCCCACCTTTGGAGCATGGGTCTATAGGATCGCCCACGGTTGGACTAGGGAAAGTGGGAGATTTTCTTGTACTGGGTTCTTATGCCCTAGTTTATTGTTATGTACAACGTTTTTTGTACCCCACTTCGTTTTAGGACAAGTGGGAGATTGTTGGGGTTGATGTCCTAAAGTCTCGTGTCCTGTAGTTTGTAAACAGTATGTACAAACACTTGTGTTGTTAATATATGATATTTACTTCACATATTGTATTTTGCTTGGTTATTTGTTTTATTTTCTTTACCACAAACCAATAAACATAAAATCCCTGGTTATCTATAGGTGACTCAAGCATGTATGTGGTGACATACAAGTGGATCATGTCTTGAGTGATAACCAAAATGGTCTGTAGTAAATGGATAAAGGAGGAAAACCTTATCCTGGTAACGCTACGGATGCGGCCCGCTTTGTAGAATGGTCACAAGTGTTGTGATTTGTCACAGATGGTCTGATCCTGATCATTCGTGTTGGAGACATGCGAGCGGGGGCATCCTATACAAAGAGTTTGTATAAGATCTAACCACGAAGTGTTAACGTCTCGTTATATAACACCATTCATGACAGAGACTTCACTCCACTAGGATGACCATAGGTAACATGACCTCAATCCTGAGTGAGTTGGGAACTCCTGCCATTGAGGACAATCCTTTGATTTGTATGGGTACGAGTCGCCAGGTCGTCGATTAACACCTACCATTTTGGGGATTCATCTGATTTGGGAGCTGGGAGCTCAGCTACACAAGATAGAATTCACTCCTTCCCGAGGCAGGGGTAAGTAAATAGATGGCTCCCTTAAGGGCTGATTCCGGGGCTTGAACGATGTGGCACCACACACCTTCTTTTGGCTCGAGAGGTGTTCACACATAGTTGGACTATGTTGTATTGTTCATTACAGGAATCAGTGGTACTTAAGGAGTGAGATGTAACTACAGGGGCAATAGGGTAAATTGACCCAACTGTACTTATGATAACTAAGGGAAAAGGGTTCGTAGATTCCGGATCTTGCGCTGGTGACTCATGAACCCTTTATTTTCCCTTATCTTCTCTTCGTCTTCTTTTTTGTTTGGGTTCCTACGACACATTCAAATCGATCGCAGGTCTCTTTGCTGGCAGCTCGGGGCAATACGGGGAATCTTTGAGGAGCATCCTCAAAATTTTGATGTTGATAAGGCCATGGACTTCCGACATTGGCTCCTCATCAATGCCTACACCCATAGTTAGGCATAAACTTGAGACGATCCACGGGAAGAAGTACTACCCCTGTATATGCCCCACCAATACTCTGATCTGCCCTGCGATCAACTGCCCCACGTCGATAGGGATGCCGCGAGTGATGCAGTATGCGGCCATTACCTGATCCCTTGATATAGTTCTGTCGTGCGTTGTTCGGATCAGCCGCTTCTTGACCAGATAAACCTAGAGCCTTCCCTCCGGTAGCAAGGTCTTGGACTCTAGGGTGCAGATACTTTTAAGTGAGACCGACCATCTTGTGTCCGGTTGCGTTAGTACCCTCAGCACGTCTGCCATCTGTTCTTCTATAGAATCATCAATAATCTTGTTCCCTGGTGCATCAGGGTTGATGTCCTTTGTGCTGAAGTATACTGTCTCTCCCTTAAAGGTCACCGCATCCCTATTTCCATGCAGACGTCCATGGTAGAAGTCCCGCACTACCTTTGGCACGATGATGTATGGGCATTGACAGAATGTGTCCCACCCATGCTCCACAATAACGCTCGTGATGAGGTCAGGTAGTGGGGTCGGTACAGGGTAGAAGCCCATCTCGATCAACATGTCATCGTTTTCTTTTCTTTTTGATGATCGCTTCTTGACCGATGCGGGCTCGCTGCTTTCTGCTACAGCCTTGCCTTTTGCTAGAGCAAGGCGGGTTGCTTTCCTTTGTCTCTTTTCCCACTCCTTGGGCTGTTCTTCTTTCTCACGTTCAACGAGTTCTTTGCCCTTGCTCTTATATAAGCGTCTCTTGTTGGCTTCGCGCTTCCTTCTCTTCTCCTCCAACAACAATCTCTCCTCCTCTCTTATTCTCTTCTCTCTCTCTTCTCTTTCTTCTCTCTTAAACTCCTCTTCAAACTGCTCAGAGGCCAGCAATAGGCGCTGTTCCTTCTCGTGCTTCCAGATCTTTTCAAGTTTGGCAAGCTCATTGTTGCTTCGCATCTCTTCAAACTCCAATCTTCTTCTTTTATTTCCCTCTGCGATAATGAGCTTGCCCATCTCCATCTTTTCTTTCTTCTTATTTTCTTTTTCTCTCTTCCTCTTCTAATGCTAAAATTAATCTCTGAGGGTTGATGTTGGACCCTTGCGGAGCATTCTCCCTGCGATGCTGTATTAAGGGGGTTCCCTTTGTTTCTTCTCCTTCATCCGTCGCAACCAATTGTGTTGCTTTAGGTTACGCCGGTTCCATTAACTGCGTCGTTTTTCCCCTATCCTCCCTCACGGAGGTCGATTTTCCATCCTTCTCAGGGCTCGCAGCCCTCTGCCTTGCTTCTTCTTCTTTTCTCAGGTGCCTCGCTTCACGTCGGCGCAATCTTCTCTCTTCTTTCTCCTTCTTCTTCCTCTTCTTCTTGGCCTCTTCATCTTCATTATCATCCTTTTGCTCTTTGTTCTTTCTTGCATTGCGATGATGTGAAGACTCTGCCTCTCAAGCCTTCTTTCCTTTGCTCTTCTTCTTTTTCTTCTTATCTTCCTTCTCAGCCTCTTCTGGCTGCGCATCCTCTGCAACCTCCTCCATCGCAATGTCAGGGGTCTCCAACGCAACTTCTGCTTCCTTGGCCTCTTCAATTATGATCTCTTCTTTTTCTCTTTCCTTGATCACAATCTCTTCTGCTTCTCTTCTTATAGGTCTATCATAAGCTTCTGTGATGACAGTTGCCTCCTGAGTCTCTGGGACCAGAAAATCATTCCTCGTTTCTTCTTCTTCAACCATCACTTCTTCCACCACCACTACTCCATCTTTCACGGCTCCATTCGCCACTACCACCGCCTCCTCTCCGTAGGCAGTGGTTGGTTTACAACCCCTGCCTCGGGCAGTCCACCTCTTTGCTCCAAGGTACTTAGGATGTTTCCAAACACCTTCATATCATCGCGTCTCTTCCTTTAGCTTTCAGTGGAGACGGCAGGTGTTGGCGTAGGCATGCTCTCAGTGCTAACGGCCAAAGGATTTCTCCGAGCTCTTCTGGCGAGTCAGGGGACAATGTGGGCTTGGGCGGCAAGCCTGCGACTAGCAGCCATGAATGCTGCCTCTTGCATGGCTACTTGGTCAGGGGAGGAAGGTGAAGTGATTGGTTTAGGGTTTGGTCAGCCATGGAAACGAGCTTGGAAAGGTCTGGTAAAAACTCGAGCTTCTGGGGAGAAAGAAAGGTTTGGGATGCAAGACGTTTAGGGTTTCTGCTTTGCCAAAGTAAGGTAAAGAGTTTCCAATAAAGAAGAAGGCCGTATTTATAGGTTTGGTCGTGGTGGGGCCCAACGAGATTTTTGTGGCAACAGGCCTCGAATAGCTCAACAGGCGCATCGTTCCACCTCCCTCATTTATGGAATTTCAGATAAAGCGTCCTTTCATTTGCCAAGTCATAATTGCTTGAGGATACAAATCGATTGGACTTCTTCCTAAATTGCCAAACGAATTTTTCTTTAATATTTTATTTGAATTGATGCATGATAAAGAATAACGCATTGTGCTCACCAACGCAACTGTATCTTTGCAGAGGATGGGCAACAACGCATTTATCCCCACAACACACCCCTTAACCAACGCATTTCTAGATGATGCCTCAACATATTGCATTTGGCTAACGACGGGCAAAGCACACATGCGAGCGCAACACACCCCTCAACTCAATACAGTTGAGTTAGGTGAACGCAAAGCATTCCTAATTGGCTTAAGATACGTCCATTGTCGCCTTGCTTATTTGTTGTTAATTGTTTTTATTATTTTTATTATATAAATATTTTTCATCAACGCAAGTGCTATAACTTGCGACAATAGATTTTTTTTTTTCTCCTCAATCATTCACAATTTAAAGCACAATGCAATGATTACAAAAAAAAGTAAAAGAACTAAAGACGAGACAGAATTAAATGCAAAGAAGTAAATGAGAAAATAAATTCATAAATTCAAAATTGAATTAAATGAACAATTGAAGACATAATTCAGAATTTAAAGAGATAGAAATTCAATAAAGCATTAAATAAGTATTGAGATATGGACCGAAAATTGCGTTGTCCTTGGTGATCGCAATCCACATCTCCACAGGCGATCAGGCTTGCCTGCTCAATGTCTTAAGGACATTGCTCCTTCCCTATAAATCTTGGGGCTTCTAAATTGTTGGGCAATGTTCCCGGTGTTCGACTTCTTAGCTCAGAGGCCAGCTGGCCCACTTGGATCTCCAGATTCCTTATAGAAGACGTTTGTGCTTTCATCACTGCATCATTTTTACCCATATATTGCTTCAGCAGTGTCTCTAACGAGCCTCCCAAGGTGTTAGATGATGATGGTTGTTGGTTATGCGGTCTTGATTGCCCTTGATTGTGGTGAAAAGGAGGATTTTCTCTACTGCCCCCTTGATGGTTCACTGGCCCCCCAGGTTGGGATTACCACCCCAACCGAAGTTAGGATGGTTCCTCCAGCCCGGATTATAGGTATTGCTGAAGGGGTTGTTCTGGATAGTGCACACTGGCTGAAGGTTCAATGGACACACGTCAACTCTGTGAGCCCCTCCACAATTGATGCAACTGATTGCTGCAACTTGAGCCGGTATAGCGGGTTGTGCTGATTGTGGAGCGATGGCTCCTTGATTAATTGCTATTGATTGGAGAATCGAGGTCACCGTGGCTATCTGTACGACCAACATGGTCATTTTCTCCATCGAGACAATGACTGTTTCATTTTTCCTTCTATCAACGCCTCGGCCTCCATATCCATCGTCGATCCAGTCATCCATATTCCGCGAGATGCGGTCGAGGATGACTTTGGCCTCTGTGTATGTTTTATCCATAAAACATCCTACCGCGGAGGAATCAGCAATAGCCTGTGTTGCTCTGTTCAGGTCATTGTAGAATGTTTCCATCAAGATGCAATCGGGGATCCCGATATGCGGGCAGTTTTTCACCAATCTCCTAAATCGCACCCAGACGGTGCTCAGGGTCTCATTCTCCTTTTGTTCAAAGTTCAACACGTCCTTTCGTCGTCTTGCGTTGACGGTAGGTGGGAAGAACTTCTTCATGAATCGCTTCACCAATTGCTCCCATGAAGTGATCTCATTTGGCTCCAGTGAGTAAGCACACCTCTTAGCCTCGTTCCTCAAGGTGTAAGGGAACAGATACAATCTTATATTTTTTGGGGTTACGCCAGGTAAGGAAAAATTACTGCACATCTCGACAAAGCTGGTCAGATGGGCATGTGGGTCTTCACCTTGCAGACCCCTAAACTGCCCGACATTTTGAATCATCTATAGCATGACCGGCTTGAACTCGAAACGTGCGTTCTCTTCCACAGTCGGCCTCGAGATTCCAGGTGAAAAATCATACAAATTGGGTGTTGCATAATTACGCATCGGGATGTTGTGATCAGCCGCCAGGAAGACAGGATCCTTAGTCGGTCGAACAGCCCCTTGGTTTACAACCGGTACCGCGTTATCGTTGTTGTCCGCCATGCTGGCTGCCTTCTTTCGCCTAATTTAGTTCTGACGTACCCTTGCACAGAAAGTTCGCTCGATCTCAGGGTCAGCTACAAATTTTGGTTCAGCACTAGGACTCATAAACCGTCAGGCTGCTCCACATTGAATAGCCAGTAGAATGAGATCTATCCTACAAAATACCAAAAACACACTCAAACAATAAACCGTTAACCACTCCCCGGCAACGATACCATAAACTTGTTGTAGCGCTAAATATGTATGATGTTCTATGCTCATAATGATGCGATACTACTTCTAGATATGTGTTAATTATGGATGTTCATGTAGTATGCCATGCGTTGTCACAAGTTTCCTTACAATGGAACCAAGTATAATTCCACTGCAAGTTTCTCGGTGTGATCCGAGGTCGAACACGGGGACTGGTTTAGGTTATTGTGGTATGTTCATGATATATGCGACCAGGTTTTCAATCTTTAAAAGTATATTTGTACAAGTATATAAATTGCGATAAAATAAAGTAAAGCAGTAAAGATGCGATAATAACATAAAAATATGATAAACCTAAGCTAGATGATACAAGATACAGGCTTCATTTATAAGATGCTGGGATCAAGGCTAGCTGTGAAAGTTATGCAAAGAACGTGGAATGAAATGGCAAGTCTTATGAACAGAATAGAAAGAGAAAGGCAATTAATATAAACAAAGCAAGTTCTTAATTGTATTGAAGCTACAAATATTGTTACGCCCTTCTCTTAGCATACACCTCTTTGTGATTGGTCGCGCTCCCACATGTCTGTAGTGAAACAGAGACTAACGTAATGACATCTTTAGTTAATGCATTCTTCTGACCTTCTCTCGATAGATCAGAATGACATCTTCACTTCTGCTCTCACAGGTGAAGATGCTGTCTAGCATGCCTTAGCTAAACGTATTTTATATCTTTAATACAGATTAAGTACTTGGTTAATTCATATTGCTTATCAAGGAATTAAGAAGACATCATGAAGAAAGTGATTGATATGTGAACGGAAATAGACAGAAAATGGTAAATGAAAGCTATCGAAACATTTAATATCTCTATTAAGTGTTTGATACATGGTGTGTGAATGAAGAGATAAAGGAAACATGAAATACAATGATGAAAGAGATAGAACAGATACAAAGAAGTACCAATGTCTTGGCATAGATTTGTTGGAGATCTGCTTGCCGGATAGGATGGATTTGATGGTAGGAAGCGCTTCCCTCTCAGGCTTGCTCCATCGGTAGTAGGGATCTTTGCACAGAGCTTCCAATCGGGTGTTTGGTAGGTTAGATCTGAGATTCACCTCTCGGCATTAACTCGTCTTCTTCCCGGATTTCTTCACTTAAGCACTCAGCTCAGCTTTTTCTCTCTACAATCTAGCCGCACTTAGCCCCGTATCAAGTAGCATAAGTTTTCTCTGAAATCTATGGGGTATTTATAGGTACAGATCTTTGACTCCGGCCTTGTGGTCCCCACTGATTGTTATGGTAATTCCGAAGATGAAGGGATATTACATTAATTTTATACCTAATAGACCCCATTGATTGTTGTGGTACCCCACTTATTGTTATGGGGTATTTTATATATGATATCACATTTAATTTTTATCACTTTTTAAACATCTAAGAGATAGATTGGATACAAAATTTAATGTCTCATTGAACCCTAAAGTTTCAAATTTGTACCTAATAATACATTGTTATAAATATTCAATAAGACCTACTAAACACAAATCAAACCAAAATTAAAGTTTAAAATTATAAGTATAATGAAATCATCCAAGTCAAAACAAAATAGAAGTTGAAAAAAAATATATGTTAGCTTAAATGAAAGTTTAAAATTAAGAAGATAATCAAATAATCTAAAATAAAAATAAAATAAAAACCTCTAACCTAAGAAGGATTACATGAAAATTTAAAAATAATAATAATAAATATTTTAGTTTAAATTAAAGTTTAGGATTAAGATGATAATCAAATCATCTTATCAAAAAAATTTAAAAAATAACACTTACTTAATTAATTAGCACATTAATTAAATAACTATTTATACATTAAATCCAATTGAACATATATATATATTTAATTATCATAAACATCATATATCTATGTGTAACACCTCTCTATTTATTAAGTAATTCTTTGTGAATCTAATTCACTTGAATTAATTATTTCAATCTCATTCAAATGTTTCTTTCCAACTCGATTTGAATTATAGATCACATCCATTATCAATTACATATTAATCATATTAGTATACAATTTCCTTAAATTAATTTGAACAATTCAAATCATTCCTCTTTAATATCCTTTAGTAAGCTAACAAGGGGATCTGGTCGACCTGTAGATCAGAAGCTCCAACGATATGAGATTAATTGACTAAACTCATTAACCAAGTTAATGAAAATTCCTTAATTGTGGGTACACTTCACTAAAGACTCACAACTGCACTATTCTCACTACATGTATATTTATGTGTCCACAGAGATAGACCAATAACAGCAAGTTAGTCCTTCACGAGTGTTTGTAATTCCAACTTGGTCAAATTTCCGTTTTACCATTGGGTACCTCTGACTCGTTAAGTACTAGTGCTCCTCTAATGAACAATTTGTTTATGGTTCAACCAATAAATAGAAATCCCTCTCAGGCCAGTGAGAGGGTAGCACCCTTTATTCAATTCTCGGAGACATCACTTAAGGGAATATTCATCTACTTACATTAAAGTCGGAAAAGAGTGAATTTCATCTTGTATTATTATGTTCCCAATTCCCCACTCGGTCTTGTCCCTGAAATGGTAGCCTTATTGAGTCGGAAAACTGGTCTCTCTCACCCATACAAATCAAAGTACAATACTTTGTGAACAAGAGTTCATAATACACTTAGGATTAAGACTAAGTTACCTAGGTCATCCAATTGAAATAGGAACCTAACTAGTTAATGGTGTTATACCTAGTGGTTACTATTTTGTAGTCCGGTCTTATGCAAACTCATTGCATAGGATACAACCATTCGCATGTCAGCTACACGAACGCATTGGATCATTATGTTTGTATCAAATACAAAATGGGTCGTATCCATAGTGTTACCAGGATAAGTGATGAGTCTTATAAAGAGCTATCTTATTAGTAAAAATTCCCTCAATCATACTTTAATTCTTTGCTTAAATTATCTATTTTATAGGTAAATTCCCATCCCGACACAAATGGGTTATTTCAAAGAATTTGGAGCTAAATCGAGCCAAATGACACCAAAGAATCACTTTAGAAGAAGAGCCAAGAAAAATACCACTTTGCCCCTTTAAAGGAACAAGTCAACACACTTTAGCAATACTGGGAGTGCCGCAATGCTCCCCACATCTCTAAGTTGAACGCTGCGTGACGCTGAAGGAAAAAATGCACCATTTTGCAGCAAAAAAGGGCAGCGTCGCAACGCTCTACGTTGCGATAGAATGGTATATATAGAAGAGAAGCTTGAGGAAGAAAAGAAATATCGTTTTAGGCTTTACTAAGAAATTGAAAGGAGAACGGAGATGGAGAAGAAGCTCGAAGAAAAATGAAGAAAGTGTGGAAGTTGTAGACATACCAAGAACGAGAACAAAAAAAACTTTGGAAGTTGAAGAGACCGATTGGAAGAAACTAAACTCGAAGAATTGAAAAGTTGTGCGATTTTTTTCCTAATTTTTTTGGCAATTCATTCACACGTGCGGGGTTTATTGTGTGATGGGTTGGGCTATTGGTCATTTCACATTATTTTAATTGTATTATTTAATCCGTTTGTGCTTGGTTTCAAATTTTGCCATTAAAAGAAATATCGTTTAGGCTTTAGTTTGTTCGATTAGAAGGAGAGTGCCTGAGAAATTGAATGAAGATGGAGAAGAAAAAAAAAAGATATAGTTATTTATTGAGAAAAAAAAGAGTTAATTTTGTGTCTTACTAAGCTCTAAAGTTTCAATTTTGTACTTAATAATACATTGTTACAAATGTCCAATAAGACCTACTAGACACAAAGTTCTTTTATATATGATATAACATTTAATTTCTATCACTTTTTAAATATCTAAGAGACAGATTGGATACAAAATTTAATGTCTCATTGAGCCCTAAAGTTTCAACTTTGTACCTAATAATACATTGTTATAAATGTCCAATAAGACCTACTAAATACAATGTTAACTTTTTTTATATATATGATATAACATTTAATTTTTATCACTTTTCAAACATCTAAAAGACAAATTGGATACAAAATTTAAATTTAAAAATTTATTCTACATAAAAGCCGAAATTTGGGAACCATATATAGACACAAATCTAGAAGTTATTGACTTCTATTCATATGTGAATTTGTGCCCCCTAACATAATATTTTGGATTGGGCATTGGTTGGGAGAGGTATTTTTCTTATGGTACAAATTTGGAAAAAAAAAATTAGTTTACTTTAGGATATGAATTTTTTTTTAAATTAGAAGGATATTCAAATCATCTAGATCAAATTTAAAAAATATATTTTTTTTCAGCTAAGAAATGATTATTACGAAATTTTATACAAAATGAGAAGAGGAATGATATTTTACACCCAAATAAAAATTAAAAGGGGCTTATTGCAACTATAAGAGGATAATTGATCAAATTAAAAGTTAAGGATGGGATGGTATCTAACCCCATAGTTCAAGGGCATTTTTTGTAATTTTTTTTTATTTTTATTTAAAATAAAAAGGATAATCATATCATCCCAATCAAAATTAAAAAGACTTTTTAACTTACGAAGATTATAATTGAAAAAAATAATTATATTTCATGTTAAACTAAAGTTGAAATTAAGAAGATAATCAAATAGTTTAAATCAAAATTAATTTTTTTAACTTAAGGGAGATTATAACAAAAGAATAACAATATTTTGGTTTGAATTAAAGTTTTAAATTAAAAAAAATAATCAAATCATCCAAAATTTTAAAAAAATAATACTTTAACTTAAATTAAAGTTTGAGATTAAGAAGATAATCAAATAATATAAAATAAAATTAAAATAAAAACCTCTAATTCAAGAACAATTACATGAAAATTTTTAAAAAATAATAAAAAAGTTTTAGTTTAAATTAAAGTTTAGGCCTAAAAAAATGCCGGGCAAAATACTAAAAATATTGAGATAAGTTATGCCAACGCATTTTTTTTTGTATCGGCATAATCGTCGTCGTATCCATGTCGGGAGAAGTGACTCCTGACGAAAACTATTTTTGTCGGCATAAATACCATTTTTGGCAAAACAATTGTTTCCTTCGGCATATGTGTTTTCCTAACAAAATACAATTTGCATCAGCAAAAACATATTTTTAAACATAAAAAATTTTCAGTTCAATAGACAGATTTCTGCCAACGTTTATTTGCATCGGCATAAGCTGTCATTTCTAAATTACCAAATTTTTATTTCTTGAATACCTAATTATGCACAAACAAAAATTAATCTACCAAAAATTAATTAGAGAAAAATATAACAAAAGTAAGCTTATATATTTAAAAATAAGACTAATATTCAATACACATGCTATAAAATTCTACAAAAAAAATAAAAAAATAAAAAAATCGTGTATGCAATTAAATTTGAACTTTTCTAGTTTCTTACAAATCCCCTACACAAAAAAGTTTAATCTTCCCTACGCTAACATACCCTAAACCCAAATAAGTGAGATACTAAATCAAACTAAGTAATCGTTTCAAAATCTTATCGCAATCTCCAAAAAAATGATCTTTAAGAATTTACATGAACGACCTGAAATAGAAAAAACAAATATTATGAAAGATTTCTTAAAATCAACAGAGAAAAATGCACAAAAATATCTTAACAATCACACAAAGACTTAAATAAAATGTTTAAAATGATTTATGAGGAATGATCCCCCTCTCAAGCTACAAACATATCGTGAATGTTCATAATTAAAATATGGACACCACAAACAACCATTTTGTTATCTAAAAAGTGATTAAAATGGTTATATTTAAGACATGAACCCCTCCCACACGCTACAAGCATGTTGTAAATCTACTTAAACAAATACATAAACGCCCTTTAAACCTTCACAACTATCGGATCTCTACAAATAAGCCAAGAACAAAGTTCCTTTAAAGTGCACAATTAGGCTTCAAGATAATCTAAAACACAATCACAGCATATACATTCCCCCTTCCCAAGCTATGAACGTGTCCTAGTTCCACCTAAATGCCACTTAAACCTATAAAATAGCAACAAATGCATAGAAAACGTCGAAGTGAATCTCTCTCCCCTAAATCCACCTAAATTTATTTCAAAGCTAAACTCATCATTCGATAGTCCTAAAAGCATATAACTCAACTTTCGGATATCTACAAATAAGCCAAGAACAAGGTTCCATTAAAGTGCACAATCAAGCTTCAAGGTAATCTAAACACAATTACAACGTATACATATACATAAGAAAGTTCCTAAAAAGTGTTGAAACTCTTCCTCATATTGTGAACCCCTCCCTCCTAAATTCACCTAAAGTTCTTTCAAGTCTAAAATCGTCATTCAAAATATCCTAGAAGCCTAAACTATGCTACAAACGTGACTTAAACACTACAAACAACCATTTTACTATGCTATGAACATGTCGTAAATCCACTTATACAACTTTTGAGACTAAACAAGCAATTCAATAGTCCTAAAAATATATAGCCCATATCTCGAAGGCTATAAATAAGCCAAAAGAAAGTTCCTAAAAAGTGTCGAAACCCCTTCCCATGTTGTGAACCCCCTCTCTCCTAAATCCACCTAATTTTATTTCAAGACTAAAACCATCATTCAAAATATCCTAGAAGCCAAACTATGCTACAAACACGTCGTAAACACTACAAACAACCATTTTATTATGCTACAAACATGTCGTAAATCTACTCAACTTTTGAGACTAAATAAGTAATTCAATAGTCCTAAAAATATATAGTCCATCTCTCGAAAACTATAAATAAGCTAAAAGAAATTTCCTAAAAAGTCTCAGAATCCCTCCCCCATTGTGAACCCCTCCCTCCTAAATAAGTTAAAAGAATTTTTCTCTTAAAACCTACAAAGTAGCAAAAGAAAAAAAAAAGATTTCTACAGAACACAAACTTGCCTTAAACACACCTAAAACGTAGAGAATGTTGAAATAAAAGTATCTATATTGGCTACCATAGCTGCAGGATAGCCACATAACAATGTAACAAGTTCTTAAATCCACTAAAACACACATATTTAACAAAAATTTACATATGTATCACATAATACAACGTACATATGCATCTTTGACAGCTTTGCTTACCCACCCATCCTTCTCCGAGAAGTGACTTTCATGAAACAATTCCACTAAGCCGACATCTTCACCATTTTTTGTTGTCTATAGTTTAATAAAAAAAACTTACTAGTCAGACATTATGAGATAATGAATAAAACAACAACGAATTTGCATCATAATAATTCATTTTGCACTTGTAGAAAGGATTTTGACCCATAACAATGGTTGAAGTTGAGACATTTTCTACTCTTCTTATTCGTCTCCTTTTTTTGCTACACAAATTTAAAATTTATTATTACCGAAGTGAAACTTTGACTCTAAAAATAACCTAAAAAGTTTCCAAAAGTCGCATTACCTCTCAAAACCAACTAAAAAAGCTTCTAAGGACTGTCTAAAAAGCACTTTCACTCGTTAAATAATCTAAAAATGGTTAAGTTATACTTTGATTCTCAAACACAAACTAAAAGGTTCCCAAGTGTCACTTCCACTCTCCAACTCAAACTAAAAAGCTCCTAAATTTGGTCTAAGTGACACTTTGACTCTAAAAAAAACTTCAAAAGTTCCTTTAAGTCACTTTGACTCTCAAAACTAACTTAAAATCTCATAAATAGTTATCTAAACGGCACTTTCACTCTCAAAGAGAAACTAAAAAACTCTTAAAAAAATAGTCAAATGTCACTTTGACTCTTAAAGCAACCTAAAAAGTATGAATAACAAACATATTACCCAAAGAAACTAGATAACAATTGAAATTCATCTTGTAACTCCATAAATAGTTTTTAACATGCTTTTCATATACAATATTTTTTTTTTACAAGCATTTGAACTCGCAAATGCTCATGGAGTCCGTCTATCCACAATCTATAAACAAATTAAGTTCTAAAACACACAATTTCACATTTAGTTAAATAAATAATTGTGTTTCTCTAACTTTATAAATCTTACTTTGTATTTTTGTCCATCAACGTAAATCACATAATAATAGAATGTCAAAATTCTAATCATCATCCATGTAGTTCAAATCTTTCAGCCCATTTTTTTCAACTATTTGTAGAAAGACAATAATTACAAGATAAGTGTTTAAAATTGATGCTACAAATACAAGTATACACTAGAAGAATTTTGGACTTTAATGTCGGTTTTAAACCGAGATTAAAGATAGTATTATTAAAACCATTTAATGTCGGTTTTAAACCAACATTAAAGGGCTTTAATAACACAGCCTTCAATGTCATTGCAACCGACATTAAAGGTCTTCAATGAAATTTCCAACCAACTTAAAGACTGTATTATTTTTTTAAAATTCTTAACCGACATTGAAGCCAAGAATCTGTTCGTTTTTTTTTTAATTCTGTTGCCAAATCCATTTTTTTGGTCAATAAGTTAAAAACGACATTATATGTCTCGTGTTGGATCAGGAAATATCCGTCATTATTTTATATTAAAAAGTATAAAAAAATTTGAATGGCAAGCCCATCAATATTTGTCTTTCATCTATGAATTTATCAACAAACAAGAATCAATATTTCCAATCCATTACATATACTCATCAAAATGTGAAATAAACACGCTAATCACCAAGATTTGCATAACAATACAAGACTTTCATAGAATACCCACACCAAGCCATCATTTCTTTCATTCACAAATATCAATTAGTACTAATTCCATGAATACTTAACACTAAATACCCCATGAACACAAAAAATATTATACATAAATCTTCTAATAATAAACAGATGATGTCTTCCACCAATGAATTTATCCACAAACAAGAATCAATATTTCCAATCCATTACATATACTCATCAAAATATGAAATAAACACACTAATCACCATTATTTGCATAACAATACAAGACTTTCATAGAATACTTACATCAAGCCATCATTTCTCTCATTCACAAATAGCAATTAGTACTAATTCCATTCACAAAGATCATGATTAGATAAATTTACATTCATTCTAAGCTAGCATTTACATTCTACTGAGACAAAAAACAAGAATTACATCCTTACACAAATCGACCAACAAAACTTGCCCATTGGGTTTGAATTACGTCAATCTCTCCTTGGGTATATGCATTTTTTGTAATGAACTATAAAGAGGGAAAAAAAAGATAAATTCAACATAAGTTTACGTCCATTTATTAAATTAAATCTAGTACTATATAAAAAATAAATAATTTACGTACGAGGCTAGTAATGGGAGTAGTAGGATTATGCACTATTTCGTGTATATACTTTTGCACATAGTACCCGCATCCTACAGAATCTAATTGACGAGGAAACTGCATAAAAAGAAGTTGAAAACAATTGTTCTTATGTTCTAATGAACATAAATTGTTAAAAAAAAAAAAATGAATGCAAAATTTACCTTTACAGGTTTCCATTTTGGAGAAGACCGATGGTGTTGGAGATCGTGCTTGGCTTGCCATGTTTTGAATCCACTAAATAGTTTGAAAACATTAGTTAAACATAAATACTTCAATTAAGAGCTAAGAAAGTTCAATTACTCTTACATATTTAACTTCATGAAAATCCTCTTGAACCTTACTTCGAAGAGAGTCCAAAATATAAACACAATTTTCTTGTAGATTGATTACAATCAATATCCAATTATAACTATAATGAGTAACAATTTTGAAATAGTACGTGTATAATGAAAATTAAAAATAACTTAAGAACTTGTATCTACTTACCCTGTGTTATATGGAATGAGGGCTAATTGGTCTAAATTAGTCAATTCTAGTTGATTGGCTAAATTTCTGGATCGGATATTTTGAGACTTCACGTGTGGCGATATTCTTGCTTGATCAATTATAAAAAACTTCTTCTTAATATCACGACCACATTCATCCCAAATATACATAAACAAAGTAAAAATTATTATTTAAACATGAAATAAAGTAAACATGAGTGAATCTAGATGAGTAATACTTACGCAATGTATGTCAAAATACACATGTAGCCTATTTCAACCATATTGCAATATTGGATCAGATCATCACGACCTAAATAAATAAATTTATCTCTTCCAAATATATGCTCGTCCAAAGTGATACGGATCATGTCTACATCGTTCATGTTATGCATGTCATATCTGTTCAATAGTTTGATGGTACCGTTGGCGCAGTATATTTAGAGGACTGGCTGAAGCTCTTAATTGTTGAATGGTCTTACCATAACCAAAGTTACAAAATTCAAAGTAGGAAAAATAATAAATAACACAACTCAATTACCGAAAAAGAGACACATTTTTTTCTCGTCAACCATAACTACAAGTTCACGAGGTCATTTTATGAAGTTGCCCATTGCTTGATTTAAGAACTCTATTTTATCCTTCACAGGAATTGGTATAGGCAAATCTTCTCCAATGACAAGATCAATAAGAACTTTAACAGTTAAGCATGACACATCATCATCAAATGTTGTGGCTACTGCAACAATATTATCTATAGTTCCTATAGCCAAGTGGCATGGTGTCCCCTTAACAAATTTAAAAGAACTTATGCCATGCATGGTTAAGCACGTACAATATGATTAAAATTTTAAAGTCACAACAAATAAATTACCTCCAAATATTCTTTAGACATCTTCTCAGTATCTTCTTATTCAGACGCACTTAGTACAACACTTCCAACAGATGATTTGGACTGATAAGATTGTCTGCTGTGAGTTCTTTCTCTTGGCACTTTACCATGTCGAACATTTTTTTTCACTAGAGCCTCCTTCAATTTCTTGGCTCATTGAGGACTTTGGTTTTACTAATTTGAAATATTGAGAATGGAAAACAAAATCACTCATTCCTCTAACACGTCCCCAATGTTCCTTTGTACACAATACTTTGGTAAGAACATCTTCACCTTCATAGACTTCAGCCAATTTATCCTGTAAAACATATTAAAATTTTCACACAATATCTATATCATCACAAGTTCCAAACATTATATATATTTCATCTTAAACTTTGCATAATATATACTTACAATCCGATTGGCACATTCTTGAGGAACTTCATCAAAGTATTCATTATTTTTTTCCTTTTTTTGCTTCTTTCCATAAAGTCGCCCGATAAGAAGGGTAATTCAATAGGTTCTACATGAACATACATATTTAATTAGCATAAACATATTAGAATAAAAGATTTAATTTAAGCTGAATAACTCACTAATTCTTAGGCTAGATTCGCATAGCCCTTCCGAGAAATGTCATGATTATATACACATTTTTCACGTCTTTCTTTTTGAAGACGACTGATTTTTTGTACAATAAATCTAGTTGAAGTTACCTATCAAAATAATGATAATATTGACATGTAATTTATTGTGAATGACTTACCTCCTATTCTTCACTCAATCGTTCATTAACGAACGATGTCCAATGATCTTGCTCTATATGAGAATATTGTTGGGGAGAAAATTGCAAGACCGAGGGTTCATCCTTAAATGGAAGTATGAACTTTTGAGTCAATGTTGCCTTTGTTCGTTGCTATCGTGATTCGCTCTAGGAGTGTATTGTATAAAATAAATTGGAAGAATAAGTTCTAAGTATAAGTGATGCATTGATGCTTTGATGCGTTTATGTAATTGTAATGCATTGGTGCGTTAGAGATATGCAACAGAACGCACAATATTCCTTCTAATGACGTTCAAGTTTTCCTAAACCAGACCCAAGTATAAATCCAATTTAGGTTCCTGATAAGTCTAGGCTCGAACTTAGGGATTTAGTTAAACTAATGCAAACCTTGCATTGTAGCTATTGTAGGGGCTTTCCTAAATGTATGAGAGAAATGTGTTATTTGCACTAAAGTGTTGTGCCTGTATAAGAAGATACAAAAAAGTTGAGTAGTGAGTGATGGATCATGCGAAAATGGATTTTAATGTAAGTGGTATGCGTCGGTCGAAGATGAATGTACACAAACTAGAGTATGATGTGGATGAGATGAATGATTTGCTTATCTTTGTTTATGCATTAGACTTTATTCAACACTTCTCAACGTGAATAACATACAAAACCTATCTCTAGGATGCATGCGTCTAACACAGAATGCAATAAACACCAGTAAGTCTATCTCTAGATGTACTAGGCATTCTACTTGATGCTGACTTATTTACTCTCTCGAATAATCTAAGCTAAGGATGCTTTTACCAATTGATCAAGTTGGCTTAAGCGTTGAAATGAAGTTTTGCATAAAGTATTAATGCATTCAATATAAACAAGAAATAAACAATGGCAAGTGTGATGGATCAAATATATGAATTTTATAAAGAAACAGAGTGTCTTTACAAAAGCAATATTTAATCAGATGAAATGAAAGCGATAAATGAGATGAAAGGAACTGAGTCAAGTTGCATAGTACAATCTCTTGTATCTCTTTGGCTCAATTCTTTTGTGTACAATCACTTGTATAGGAGTTGGACGAAGTGTCTTTCTCAAGATTGGCTTCCTCCACTCCCTGACCAGCGGTGATGGTGGTTCTCAACCCTTCTGATCGTCTTGGCACCACAGCACAACTTCTAAAGAACTAAAATTACGACTATGCTATACAGAGAGTAAGGAACTTGAAAATTTCTATACTAACTCCAAACTCTGGAGGGACTTCATCTATTTATAGCCATTGGTCATGTCCACTTGGTTGATGGGCAGCATTAAAATCCATGCCCTGGTCAGCCGCCTGACATTCGAAAGCTTTTCAGACGCCGCCTGCTGCAAGTGCCCATACTTACAAGTGGTGATGTGACACAATCAGCTGGGATCAATGACTCTTCTCTGCATTGAATTCCCTCCAATGCATGGCCCATGCGTTAGAGCTTTGCCTGCGACACTTCTTGATTATGCGTTAGCTTATTGTTAAAATCCTGCAATACAATGCGTTAGTACCGCAGTATTTAGTAATAAAACTTCTTTTGCATGAGTTTGCTAATGTTTGAGTAATTCCATGCGTTTCTTCTAAAAATGGGGAGAATTTATCATTAAAAACCTTAGTTGTTCCAACTTAAGAGCAAAAATAGCTTGTATTTCTACAAGTTATCAGTCTTGAAAGTCTGAAACTTCCTAGATGCGAACATTAGTATACAATGTTTGGACTTAGAGTCCACATCGAACGACATCTGCACAATGACAAAAGTAGTTAAACAATAAACTAATAAACTACTATGCACATGAATTAAAATTTTAGAAAACATACCGTTACACAATCAAAAAATTTGTCTTTTAAATGGTTTGGAACTTTTTTCCAAGAATCATACGTTATAGGAATTTGTTGTCGAACACAAACTCCTATATAACTTTGCATCTTCTTTGCTTCAGATCCAATCAGTTGTCCATGTTCATTATAATCAATGGTCAACCGTTGCCCAGGTATTCTTATTTGTGTCAACTCAAACATTGTAGTTGGGCCGCGTGGTATACTTATTCCGCCATGTTTTTGTGAGATCATATTTTTATCATTCTCGCTGTTACTTGTTGAAGTTTCCATATCAATCTGCAAAAAAAAAAAAAAAAAAAAAAAAAAAAAAAAAAAAAAAAAAAAAAAATCTTAATATTTAAATACATATATCCATAGTAAATGACATACCATGTTTAATACATTATTTATCAACCCATCTACCCTCACAATCATTTCTAATGTATGTGGATGTTGTATCATCAATCTCAATAGATGTATCAAGATTGGGCATTCTTTGCATACCTCCATAACCACACTCTTGTAGCATATCTCCTATTTTATCTTCATAAAAATCATCCTCAGTTGTTCGTTGTGGAGATGTTAAAATAATTGACCACCCCGAATTTGCGGGGTCTTTTACATAGAACACTTGTTTTGCTTGGAAGGATAAAATAAATGGGTCTGATTTATGTCTAATACGATTGAGGTCCACAATACTAAACCCAAACTCCTCTGTTTTGACTCCAGTTCTATTTTCAACCCAATTACATTTGAATAAAATAAATAATAATCCATGATAGTCAAACTCCCATATTTCTTGTATAAGGTCATATCTGACATGACGGGCCTTTTGTGCTTAGCATTAAAGACTTGCATTGTGGTAGCCGTTATACTAACTCTACTATTTTGAACCCTCCTAACATCATTGCGATTCTTTGTGTGATAGTAATAACCATTGATCACATAACCAAAATATTTTGTCACAGTTGGACAAGGTCCATTAGCTATCAATATTAAAGAAGGCGATATAGAATTTTAGGGAACTTCGAGAGCTAGTGTAACCTACGATATATTTCATAATATTTTAGTAGTTAACATTTAATTATACATCAAATAGTAGGTCTCTAGAGATTACCTGTGTGGACAACCACCGACTAAATGTACGATTATGCTCTTCTTGAAGCCACTTTCTACTTTTATTTTTACCAGAATTGAGCTTGGACAAAATATCCGTGTGTTACCTATTATAAATGACAAAATTAGTATATTATTGAATAATCAAGTAACCTAAAATGAGAATAAGATGGAGATCTACATATTCGACGTAAAGAAGCACATCATTTACATTTTGAATGACATAAAGATGAACTCGATCCAACTCATCCTTACTCGTCTGATAAAAGAAGCAGCTGACAATGCTCTATCAATGTTTGAATTCGCTTTCTTTGTTAATGAGTTTAGCCCAATAGAATTAACACCAGATACGAATTCAGAACAAAACTTTATAGTCTCTTCGACAATATAATTTTCTCTAACACATCCTTCTGGTCGATTTCTATTTCGTACATAAGTTTTCAACACTTTCATGTATCGTTCAAAAGGATATATCCACCTTAAATAAACAGGTCCACAAAACTCAACTTCTCTTACGAGATGAACTACAAGGTGTACCATTATTGTGAAGAATGATGGTGGAAAATACTTCTCTATGAGGCATAGAGTGACAACGATATCCTCTTGCATACCCTTTAATTGAGATGAATTGATTGTCTTGCAACAAATAGCATTAAAGAAGAAGCATAGGCGAGTAATTGCAAGTCTGACATGTTTGGGTAAAATATCACGAATGGCTACCGGTAATAATTGTTGCATAAGAACGTGATGTTCATGCGACTTAAGTCCATAAAGTTTCAAATCTGTGTGCGACACTAAACTTTGAATGTTCGATGAATAGCCTTCAGGTACTTTAATTTCTGATAGTACCTTACAAAAGCTCAATTTCTCAGCTCGTGTTAATGTATAAAATACATAAGGTAAAAAGACTTTCTCTCCTACTTGAGAGGCTAACTCTGATCTAATGTTTAGTTCCACCAAATCTAATCGAGTTTTTATTCCATCCTTCGTTTTATCAGGAATATAAAAAAATGTGCCAATAAGATTTGCACATATATTCTTTTCAATGTGTATCACGTCTAAACAATGTCGCACATCAAGATACTTCCAGTATTCTAACTCGAAAAGAATAGAATTTTTCTTCCAATAAGTTGAAGGGCTATCTCCGCTGTTCTTTTCCTTGATAGTTTTCTTACCAAATGAATATTGATACTTACTTGTTTCTGTAAGAATTTCTTCCTTATTCAATGGTTTTGGACCAAATTCTAATTCTTGTGCGCCATTAAAAGCTTTCTGTTGTTTCCTATATGGATGATGACAGGGTAAAAACTTGTGATGCTCGAGATATGCCATCTTCTTCCCTTTTGGTAAATAAGTGGATGAAGTATTCTCTCTACAAATTGACATGCATGATATCCTTTAACCATACAACCACACAAGTTACCATACGCAGGAAAATCATTAATGGTTCATAATAAAATGGCTTTAAGCATGAAATGTTATTCTTCATAGCATCGTAATATTTTACCCCATCTTTCCAAAGTTTTTTCAAGTCATCTACTAATGGAGCTAAATAAACATCCATGTCATTTCTCGGTTGTTTAGGACCAGATATTATTGCAGTCAACATCAAAAAATTTTGCTTCATGCACAACCATGGAGGTAGATTGTACGTCATTAACATCACTGGCCAACAATTATATCTACTACGAAGATCTCCATGTGGATTTGCCCCATCTGTCGAAAGAGCAAGACGAAGATTTCTAGGTTCTGACCCAAACTCTGGCCACAAATTGTCTATTTTTTTCCATGATAAGGCATCTTTGGGATGTTTTAATAAATCACCTATTTCTTGTTTTTTTAGCATGTCATGTCAATAAACTTGCTGTTTCTTTACTTTGAAACATTCTTTCAAATCTTAGAACTGGGGGGAAATACCACATGACTTTTGCTAGGATATTCTTAGCCCTTTCCTTTAAATTTTTTTGAAGCTTCCATCTTGACATACCACAAATGGGGCATACATTTGCATTAGAGAGTTCTTTTCTAAACAAGCAACAATCATTTCTATATGCATGAATCTTCTCGTACTTTATTCCAAGAGTACCCAACATCTTTTATGCTTCATAAGTAGAAGTTGGAATTTCACTAGGACTAGGTAATATGTCATGAATTAATTCCAACAACTCAGTCAAACTCTTTTCACTCCATCCAAATTTAGCATTCAAATTATATAACTTTACCAATGTAGATATTTACGAAAAGTTTTACAATTTGGGTACAATGGTTTCTTCGCTTCATCTAATAATTCTTCAAAATTATCGGATTTTCCACTAAAATAGTTTTAGTTATTGTATGCAGCCTCAAACATTCCAATTGTGTCATCAACGTCAACATCATCCTCATCAACTTTGTCTCTTTCACTAGTAGACACATTTTCATTGTTTCTCTTAATCGGTAATGATTCAACGTGAAAAATCCATGTCTGATAACTTTGATCTATACCATTAAAAAGTAAGTGATCTCTTATTTTGTTCACATTTAGAGTCTTTGCATTCACACACTTCAAACATGGATAACTCATGACATTCAACATATTTGAATGTTGTAGACCATTTTTAATAAACATCTCGACCCCTAAACCATACTTAGCTGACATTCTATTCATTTTCATCCATGACTTATCCATGATTGTAAAATATGCAACTTAATCTACAAAAATAATAATAATAATAATAATAATAATAATAATAACAAGGGAAAATTTAAAAGCATAAAATTATGATTGTAAAATATGCAACATCAACAAATTTAGAACAAATAGAACAAATAGACTTTTAAGATAAACATCTTATTAATATTACCTTGTACTTGTTATTAATGTTGTTATGAAGTCCTTTTGTGTTGGGTGCACCTTCTCCATTTGTCAACCTTCTTAAAACATGTCCAATGCAATCTTCATATCTTCCTTCCAAATCCCCAAGAATCAAAATTTAGCCTTACACGTCAAACTTGAACCTAACAAATGAAAAACTTCACTCAAAATCATTTCATTATTGCTCAAATGAGTTAGCTCAAATATTCTAATTCAACTACTTTCCAAAAGAACCTTACTCTGAAATAGTTTAATTCTTATCTCAATTTAACATATGCAGACAATGAATCAACAATCCTAAAAAGAAAGTCTAAGAATTTATACTATTATATAATATTTGTCCAATAATGGAGGGCTTGAGGATGATTTGCTGTCATGAACCTGCATATAAGAATCCATAACCTTTCTAAAGAAGAAAAAGACCTTATTTTTTCACAGATTTATATATCATGATTGTAGTTGTCAATAATTCACAAATTCAGCAAACGGTCTCATGATATCTAGATATACTATGCGAACATCCATCAAGGAAGAAAGACCTACATTAACCTTTCGGAGTTCAGAAAACACAAATCAAATACTCTGTTGTAAGTTAAAACTAGTTCATGTTTAAATGAATACCTCTTAGAAGACTAAGGACCCGTGTAAATCTTATAATATCAATAGAGTATTTGATTTGTGGCAGAGACGACCCACGACAGAGATGATCCACAGCAGAGACAACCCACTGGCAGAGACGACCGACGACCCACTGGTAGAGACGACCCACAACCCACTGGCAGAGACGACCGACGACCCACTGGTAGAGACGACCCACAACCCATTGGCAGAGATGACCCACGACCCACTGGTAGAGACGACCCACGGCTACAGATCTGAACACTAACGCGATGGAGAATGACGATTGGAGACTGACGAATGGACGACAAACGTGATGGAGACTAATGGAGACCGACCAACCAACTGCGGATGACCATGGACGGACATTAAAGATCCGTTTTTTTTTTAAACCGACATTATACATCCGATTTCACTTTTTCCAACCGATATTAAAGCCCAAAATTCTTGTAGTGGCAAGATAGAGGAAAAAGAGTATATTCAACCATAAGTTACAACCTTTAGTTAAAACTCATTAATGTAATGTAAAAAAAAGTGTGTTCTTTTTTTCATTTCTTTTCTAATGCATTCATTTTAATCATTTGAAAATAACATTTGAAACAGAGGAGAACAAAGTTGTTGGAAATGAGCTAATGTACCATTTAGAAGTTTCAATTAGATCTTTATTTTAGTCAATGACACTCTAATACCCACCATTTAACTTGTTTTTTAAGAAAAATCAATGTTAATCAACAAAAAAAAAAAAGAAAAAGAAAGCATTGTGTTAACACAATAGGTAAACTTACAACGTGCAACTGTTGGAGTTGGAGTAGTGTGTGGCACCGACGTTGGAGGAGTGTGCAGCTGCCGGCATCGGAAGAGCGGCCATCGAACCTCCAAGCTTGCAAAGAAAAAAATGAATGGGAGGGAGGTGGAAGAAAAAAACGTGGGGGGAGGGGAGGAGTGGGAGGAAAATGGTGGAAAAGTTGAGTGAGAAAGGAAATTGGGAGAAAAGAAAGTGGGAATTAGGAAAACTAATTTGTTTTAAAACTTTGGTCGACACGTTGTGTGTCGGGATAAATGTCTAATTGCGTCGGCATAAATAAATAAAAAAAACGTAGATGTTGCTTCATTTTGGCCGACGAATTAAAATTACGTCGGGAGAAATCAATCTATGTCGACGAAAATTGATGCGTCGGAAAAAAACGTCGAAAGGTAAAAAAATTTGAAGTTTATTAAAAAATATAGAAAATAAAATCCTTGTATTTTTTTTTTAACAATGAGATATTACGAGACCTTTAAAAAAACAAAAAATATATTATAGTTTAAATTAAAGTCTAAAATTAAAAGTATAATGAAATCATCCAAATCAAAGCAAAATAGAAATTGAAAAAAATAATACTTCAGCTTAAATTAAAGTTTGAGATTAAGAAGATAATAAAAAAAATCTAAAATAAAATTAAAATAAAAACCTCTGACCGAAGAAGAATTACACGAAAATTTAAAAAAATAATAACAAATATTTTAGTTTAAATTAAAATTTAGGGTTAAGAGGAGAATCAAATCATCTCATCAATTTTTTTTTTAAAAAAAACTTTTTTTTAACTAAATAATTCCAATGAAAATAAAAAAAGAAAGAGAATTATATTATCACAATATTTAAAACAAGAATAAAAAAATTATAAAAATTAAAAACTACCCGTGATTTTTTGCCGATTGACATCTGTAGTTCCCATAAATAAATAAAAAGATATAAATATAACTACGACGGAATTTTTAGAAAATAGAAAAAAAAATATTATGATTTTAATTAAAAAATAAAATTAAGAGGTAATTAAACAATCAAAATCAAAGTAAAATAAATTTAAAAGGAAAATCTAGGGACCATGATAAAAAAAATAAAATAAAAAAAAGCATAATATATTGGTTTTATTTAAAGTCTGAAATTAAGAAAATAAAAAAAATAAAAAAGAATTTGGGATAACTGCATACTAAATCTTTATGGGACAAATGTATGGTTGCAAGTTTTTAGTTGAAAAAGAAATGAATATTTGAAAAGGTTGACACTAACTATAGAAAAATAAGAAGGAAAAAAATAAAAAAGAGAGAAAATAGAATTGGTAAAAATAGAGATCCGAAGAAAAGGAAGGCCATTAGCAGTCCGATTATGAGGCAGCCACCTAACAACCAAACGGCCATATAAAATCCCCCATCAGGTGGAACCTTAAGAAGTGGGAAGGAAGATTTAGCAGCACTGCTAAATAAAAAACAACACATAAAGCCAAAAATTAACAAAGAAAAATAAAAGTTAAAAATATGGAGTGTTGTAGGCGAATTGCCATCTCCCTTCTCCTGGTGGTTCTAATTGGCCTCTCTGTGGCAGAGGCCGCCACTCAACCACTGGCCGCATTGGAAAACCACGGTGGGACGATGCTTAGAGGCAACCTCGATTTGTCGGTGGTGTTCTATGGCCGGTTAGGGCGGATTCAGAAGAACACACTGAGGGCGTTTTTGAAGTCGTTGAACCAGTATGGTCCCGCGGGGTACGGTTCACAAGTCTCATCCTGGTGGCGCATGGTTAGCTCCTACGTTCCCGGTGGTGCCGAAATCAAAGTCAGGGTGGTCAAGCAATACGTTGATCCTAACTACTCTCTTGGAAAGGTTATGACTCGTGATTTCATTAAGATTCTTGTCAAAAACGCCGTCGTTGGGTTGCCACGTGCCCTCCCGGTGATTGTGGCAGCTAGAGATGTAACGGTTGAAGGGCTTTGCATGGGAAAATGCGCACAGCATGGAGCTTTTGATGGAGTTCCGTACGTCATTATTGGGAACCCAGAGACTGAGTGCCCGGGAGCCTGCTTATGGCCATTCCACCGAGCCGACTATGGTCCATCAGGCGCCATCCTCAAGCCACCAAGCGGCGATGTCGCGGCTGACGCCATGGTCGTTTCATTGGCCTCTGGCTTGGCCTCCGTTGTCACCAACCCCTTCCAAACTGGCTTATTCACACTCGGCGACAAGGCTATCGTAATCGAGGCATCTACTGCCTGCCCAGGCATGTTCGGCACTGGAGCCGCCCCTGGCTACACCGGTAAGGTCGCCGTTGATCCCCGCACTGGCGGCGCTTACAATGCCGTTGGGGTTAGGGGCAAGAAGTTTCTTCTCCCTGCTCTTTGGAACCCCAAGACTTCCTCTTGTTGGACTGTCATGTAAATCAAACGCCCCACACATCTTCCTTCTACTTCTTTTTATGTATTTATTTAATGACATTTTTGTTCCATATTCATTTGGGTATTAATGTGGTGAATTGTGAGTTCCCCCACTCAAATTCAAAGCCGAAAATAGTTTTTGGTGGTTCACTGAGATTTAGAGGGTTATCATATGTTTAAAACCGACATTAAAAATCCGTTTTAAAAAAATAAAACCGACATTATACATCCGATTTCACTTTTTTCAACCGACAATAAATCCAAATCATTTTCATTATATTTATTTTGTGGGTTATATACAATCTTTTTAATATGACTTCTAATGTGTAGCACGAAACATAACAACGAATTCTGAACATATTAGGGAAGTTATAAAAGATGCAACAATAATATTCATTAAAGCTTTAAAAAGTTTATAAATGCTATTAGTAGAAAAAAACTATGACAATTTGTAGCCTTATTATAGCCTTCATTAAGTAAATAATTATAACTACAAATAAATGCTATAATAAACAAATGACAACCATACATTTTTGCTATAAAAACACTTTTATAGCTTTTTTAAAAATGCTATCTTACATTTTACAAAGAGGAAATGTGCAATTCAAAAATTGTATTTTTAGCATTTACAAAACGCTATAAAAAAAGCTGTGCATTTCTAGCATATGGCGTGTAATAAAAAGCTATAATTAGTCGAACTTTTCTATAGCATTTATTGCTCTTTTAAGGCTCCTTAGGAGCTTAGTACTTGTAATATGAGTGATGTCATACATAGATAGGACGTATCTGAGCATGCTGAAGTAGTATTAACCACTTATCTTGAGTAGAGAATATTAGATTTTGATTTTAATGAGGTAGATACTTTGATTGATGATATTTCTTTGTATATTAAGTGGCTAGATTGCTTAAAAGTTTTAGTAAAATGTATAAACTTGCATGCTTCTGATGATGATTGTCTATGATTTATTTTAAATATACATGTTAGATGATCTAATATAGAAATATGATAGCATTTTCTTGAGTTATGATCTATTTAAATTCCTCTTGGAGTCTCTCATATATTTGGTTGTCACTTTGAATTAAAGAGTTTTCTTGGATGATGGTTTGTAACATTATACTAAGGGAAAAGAAGAGTTTTATTTGCTAATTGAAAAAGATAGACATTTGTGCACAAAAAGAATGAGTCAAACAAAAGAATATCAATTGAGAGAGTTTTGAAAAAAAAAAAACATGTAATGTGTATACATGGACAGTGGTAAAAAACATGTAATGTGTATGCATGGACAGGGGTAAAAATGATTCAATTTAGCATTGTAGTAATCAGTTAGGAAGCCCATAAAAATTTTTGGTACGAGCCGGTGAATGTGTGAAAGCTAGTGCCCTAGGTAAAAGAATGCAAGTTTAGGGCATTTTAGAATGAGATGGTTCAAACACCTTAGTTGATACATTACTTTCTTGAATGAATAGATGCTTGATTGATGTTTGAGCAAGAATAGGGGGAAAACTGAAAAAGCTCAATCAAGTCTAAAGTCAGTTCTGAGTTTTGAATTGAATGTGACTTGCACCCACAAACAATAGATGTCCTTGCATGTTTCTACTTATGGATCTAGCATGTTATTCTTAATATTGAGATTTCAATCACTAGCACGTTTATTTATTTCTTATAGTCTTATTCTATCCTTGCTAGAAACTAGCAAATTTCTAAGTTTGTGGTGGTGAAAAGCACTTGAAAAGTTCTTTATTTTCCTTTAATTTAAAGTTCTTTTCGTTCTATTTTGTAAGTTTGTTGTTGTTGCACTTCCTTGAAGAGTGCAACGACACCTTGAGGAGAGATGCACACGTCAAGCGAGAGTACTGTGGCACTGGACAGTGCAACGCTTTCATTCGCATGCATCTTTTCCCATAGAACTGCAATGTTGCGGCAATAATGTTAAAAATATCCTAAACTCACAGTTCATAAATGTTAACATATTCTATTTAACAATAAAAATGTTGTTGAGTATTTTATTCAATAAATTACTATTGATATTGAATCATTTTATGAAAATCCAGTAAACAAATCCATGGTTATAACATGAATACTTTAAATTTATGTGGCTATATAAGAAAGGGTTAAGTTTTAGTATGTAGTCAAAATGGTCTATACATATACGGATGAGATTGGGTACCTCGTCCTAGTGACACTATTGGATAGATTCTATTCTGTATACTGATACAAATGATGTGATCCAAAAATCATTCATGTGGAGACATGTCAGTGGGAGCATCATGTGAGTTTGCATAAGACCAGATCTCGAAATAGTCATTTTTCTTTATAACAATCGTTTACTGTCAAAACTGACTATTTCAAACTAAATAACCTAGGGTAACTTGATCTTAATCCTAAGCTAACTATGAACTTCTGTTTATTCGGAATTATCCTTTGATCTGCATAAGTGAGAGTAGTCCAACAACATTGCTCAATAAACCTCCCATTTTAGGGATAAGACCGGATAAATAGCTGGGGACATAACTTTATAATATGTAATTCACTCCTACCCAATTTAGGGTTAGCAGATGGGTTGTTCTCTTAAGCGCTAACGCCTTGTCTTGAACAACAAGTTCCTTCTCTCTCATGGAAGAAAGGGTTATGATTTATAAATTGGCAAATGGATGTCAAGACATCTTTTTTGAATGGTCTTCTTGATGAAAGTATTTTTATGTCTCAACTAGAAGGGTTCATTAAATAGGGTCAAGAACAAAAAGTTTGTAAGCTTAAGAGATCCATTTATGGGTTGAAGCAAGCTTCTAGATCTTGGAATATAAGATTTGATACTGTGATCAAATTTTATAGCATTGAACAGAATGTTGGCGAGCCTTGTGTATACAAGAAAATAGTCAATAAAACTATAGCATTCTTGGTATTTTATGTTGACGATATCATGCTCCTTGGGAATGAACAAGTTACCTTGCTGACGTAAAGAGATGGTTAGCATCACAGTTTCAAATGAAAAGTTTGGAAAATGCTCAATATGTTCTTAGGATTCAGATTTTTCAAAATCGAAAGAACAGAACCTTAACACTATCTCAAGCATCTTATATTGACAAAATGTTGTCAAGATATAACATGCAAAATTCCAAAAAGAGTTTGTTAACTTTTAGACAAGGAATTCATCTATCAAAGGAATGGTGTCCTAAAACCTCTCAAGAAATTAAGGAAATGAAAAGAATTCCATATGCATTGGTAGTTGGGAGTCTGATCTACACTATGTTATGTATACGTCCTGACATATGTTTTGCAGTTAGAATCGTCAGTAGGTTCTACTCTAACCCAGGACGCGGTCATTGGATAGTTGTACAAAACATCCTCAAATTTCTCAAGAGAACAAGAAACTATACGCTTGTGTATGGACCTAAGAATTTGATCCTTACAGGATATACTGATTCTGATTTTCAGACTGACGTAGATTCTAAGAAATCTACCTCGGGATCAGTTTTCACTCTTATGGAGGAGTGATAGTATGGAGAAGCATTAGACAAAGTTGTATAGCTGATTCCATGATGGAAGCAGAATATGTAGTTCTATGCGAAATAGCTAAAGAACCAGTGTGGCTGTGCAAGTTCTTAACAAATTTGGAAGTGCTTCCGAATATGCACTTGCTCATTACTCTGTATTGTGACAACAATGGGGTAGTTGCTAATTCCAAGGAACCTAGAAGTCACAAACGTGGAAAACACATCGAAAGAAAGTATCATCTCATTAGAGAGATTGTATACCGAGAAGATGTGATAGTAACACAGATAGCCTCAGAAGACAATCTTACTAGTCCTTTTAAAGCGTTCAAGGGCCACCTGGTTGGACTAGCACTACGAACATCATAATCTAGGGTAAATGGGAACATCATAATCTAGGGCAAGTGGGAGAATGTCAAAGGATATTTTAGATGCCCTAGTTTATTGTATTTTTCTCTTTTCATTTCTCAACATTCTAAACATTTTATATTTATACTTTAATCTAACCAGAGTGTTAGTCAAGTGGGAGATTGTTGGGAATGTCCTAAACTCGCAGTTCGTAAATATTGTTAACATATTCTATTTATCGATATAAATGTTGTTGAGTATTTTATTCAATAAATTACTATCGATATTGTATCCTTTTATGAAAATCCAATAAATAAATTCATGGCTATAACATGAATACTTTAACTTTATGTGGCGACATAACAAAGGGTTCTGTTCTAGTATGTAGCCAAAATGGTCTATACGTATTCGAATGAGATTGAGTACCTCATCCTGGTGAGGCTATTGAACGTGGCTCATTTTTATACTGATACAAATGATGTGATCTAAAAATCATTGATGTGGAGATATGTGAGTGTGGGCATCCTGTGCAATGAGTTTGCATAAGACTGGGCCTTGAAATATTTACTTTTCTTTATAACAATCGTTTACTGTTAAAACTGACCATCTCAAACTCAATGATCTATGGTAACTTGATCTTAATCATGAGCTAACTATGAACTCTTGTTAATTCAGAATTATCCCTTGATCTGCATAGGGGAGAGTAGTCTAACAACACTGCTCAATAAACCTCTCATTTTTAGGGATAAGACCAGATAGATAGCTAGGGACATAGCTTTGCAATATGAAATTCTCCCCTACCCGATTTAGGGTTAGCAAATGGGTTATTCTCTTAAGCGTTGATGCCTTGTCTTGAACAATAGGGCCCCGCCTTCTCATAGAAGAGAGAATTATGATTTATCAAGTGGACTATAAATCAATTGTTTAATACAGGATCAATGGAAGCTTAAGGAGCAAGATGTATTTACAAGGGTAAATACGATAATCTTTGACTCAATTGTAAATATAACGACTTGTGAAAGATTGACATACCGATTATAATTAAAATGGACAGAAATATATCTACAATGAGGAGAATGCAGCTATCAAGCTATAGTGGAATGTCTTGATAGTTAACAAATTTGGTTTAAAGAGTTTAACCAATTAATTACAAATCATTGGAGCTCATGATCTTTAGGTCCATAAGGTCCCTTTACTAGCTCATAATTTCGATTAGTAAATTGAGTAATCTTGATGAGATTTGAAATTAGGGTTTACAATTTGAAATGTTCAAATTCGATTAGAGTTTCTATTAATTGTACTCGATATAATTGAAATGTTTAATTTTATCGAAATTAAACGAAATTGGAGAATCAATTAATGTTTAAATTATGATTTGAATATTAATTATATGAAATTAAATTTATTATAGTGAAATTGGTGTTTTAATTTAATATTTTAATTAGTTTTATTTAAAATTAATTAATTGAATTAATTTTTTTAAAACTAATAAAACAAATATTTTAGTTTATTTGTAAAATTGATTTATAAATCAATTTTTGAAAACAAAATTTGAAACACAAAGAAATTTTGAAAATACAAATTGTAGATTTCCAAAAGTTGGAAATCTCCACTATGGTTCAAAGCACCTTATTCATCTAATTCCACTTAATCCATAAAGTAGGAGTTGGCCTTCATGCAAGCTTTGAATTTTCATGATGAAAGCTTTATAAATTAAGTGTTGGGCTAAATTATTAAGCTAAGCATTCAGAACTTCTTCAAGAACTTTGCAAAATTCGAAACCTTCCAAACCCTCTTCATATCTTCATCAATCCAGCTCAATTTAGTATTTCCATCACACAATCCTCGCAAGAGAATAATAGAGAAGATCTTCATGGTGGTCTACTTATAGATTGAAGTACATTTACGTGGAGCTCAACTGGTGTTGAAGAGGTTTCATCAAAGGTATTGTGTTCAATAAACCCTTTTCTGTAATAATTACTTTGAAGCATGTTTTAAACTCAAATTAAGTATATTTAGAGTGCTTATTGATTCTAATTTACTCTGTTACATGTTAACTTACTCTATTAAATAATACGCTACAATGCTGCCTTATGGCACCAGGTTATTTAAAAATTGTGTATTTTTGGAAAACTGTTTTTATAAGACCTAGGGTTCCCAACTGACTTGAACGAAATTTTGGAGCCTTAAAGGGAGTTTTGTTGCAAGAAAAAGTCGAGTGTTTCTTGTTCTTTGCACTTTCTTTATTATTTATGCCTGCCAAATTGTATGATAATATGTTTGAAAACCATGTGTGGGTAGACTCGTTTGCTCTGGAGTGTTGATGAATTTATTTATGGATTTAAGTTAATATATAGTATTTTTATTGATATTGTCGAATTGAACTTTTTCAATACTATTGTGCTTATGCTTATATTAGGCCATCAATATATATTAGGTTGTTGTTCAATTTGATAGATTGCATGTTTATGTAGACTTGTATTGAATCATTGTTAAAATCTCTCATGAAAATAGCTAGGTTAATATTGAAAGTTGTCTATGACTCTACTTATTACTATGCTTCTTATTTTTGTTTCAAAAAATTAGTAATCAACTAAATTTGCATGAGAAAAATTTATTGTTGAAAAATAATAAACCAAGATTTCATTTCTAGACTTTAACATCTCAATAACACAAGATTCCATAAAACTATTACAAGACTTAATGAAGTTAATAATGACCTTTGATCTAGTTTGTTTTCTAAACTTTCTTTTACTTTAAAAAACCAATTCATTCATCTAGTTTTCATGCTTTAGATAAAATTGACACAATCCTAGAATAGCTAAACAAAAATCTGTAAGTTTGATCCTTGAGGACGATCCTCGCTTTTCAATGTCCATTACTACAAAAATTGGATTACTTGACGTTTTTCTAATGTCAAGTAGAGCGCATACTTGATGCTAATAAAAACGTTGTCTATTCGACTGTCAAGTATAATGTCATAATTTGATAGTGTAAAAACGTCAAGAGAAATAATTCTTGACCCAATTTCCATGTCAAGAAATATAATACACTTAACACTATTGACATGTCAAGTATATTAATTCTTGACACTTATTATTGTGATTACTCTTGATATTTTTTATTTGTCAAATATATTTTTATCTTAACACGAAATAATGGTCAAGTAATCTAATTCTTGACACATATATAATGTCATCTATGCTTTTTTTTCCAAATTAAACATTCAAATTTAATTTCCATTTCTCATTTCCTGCATTACATTTGTTCCAATAAGACAATTCCATCAACTAAACAGTTGCATAGATATTTCAGGTCTACATATCAGCCCAATACATCCAATGTAACAATTGAGAATACTAAAATAAACAATTCCGTTCTTTTATTACTCATGTCTATATGAACGGTTCCAAAATTTACAAGACGAATCGTACAACAGTACGATAATTCAAAAAATTTACATTACTCTATCAACCCACCCCAATATAATAATTCCACAATTGTAAGACCAATCTATATGTGCTATGTAATCCAAAAATCACAAGACTAAAATTCTATCCTCCACCACACATTTCTTTGAAGTATATAACCTATAATGACTGAACAAAACATTTACACAAAAAAAAGTTTTGGGCATTCCCATGTAGCCACATACACAATTTATAGGAAGTCCATAAGATATAGCGACCTAAATATTCAGCCCATTCCAAGCGTTCATCCAATTCAAGTTGTGAGTACGAGCTCTTCATATCAATCTATAAAACATAGAAAGTGAGATATACATATTTATTTAATTTTTGCACTATAATGTTACAATATATATAAGTAGTTTAAAGACATACCGCATCTATTAATATATTCTTCTCTTTAGTCACGATTTCTCGCATATATCTCATAACGTACTACCCACATTCGACAGTTCCCATTTGTAAAGGACATTACAATACAAAGCCAATAATAATACACATATCATACAAATGCATTAAGTAAACATCATTCTATTAATTTTTCAATGCTCTTATACTTACCTTTACTATTTTCTAAAATGTGGTTTTTCGAGTCCTTTGCAAACTTTTTTGAGATTGGTAAATGGTCATTGCCCTACATTCGTCAAATAGTATAGTATAATATTCAAAATGAAATAAACTTTACATCGAAAAAAAAAACTCAAGCAAAGTTAGCTTACATATTTTTTATGTATTTGTTATCTTCTCGTGAACTTTTTGTCAATGAGTCAAGATAGTACACCACGTCATCATACGCATTGATAACAATTAACGACCATTGATCACTAAATAAATATACATAACTAATTAGTATGCAACATGAAGGTAGCTCATTACATTAAGGTAAAACAGAGTAGAAAAAGCTTTCAAGTACAATGATCCCAACACAATTGTACACTGGAACAAACAGGAAAATGTAGAACATGAGTATATGGTTCTGAACATGAGTTAGTTATACTTACCCAATATTATAAGGAGCAATAACTAAATGACCGTGTTCATAAGCCATTAATCTACTACAAAGGTTCCGAGCTCTAACTTCTCGAGTATTTTGGCCCACGGATATAAAAGATAGATCTACAAAAATATACTTGGACCTTTTATTTGAATCAACAATGAACGAGTGTAGGTACCTACAATAATAGATCGAACACATTAACTTACTAGTATATAATAAAGTGATAATATATCATAAACAAATAACTTTTACTTACGCGATATAAGCCACCATTGATAAAGTCTTCACTTTTTACATGCTACAAAACTCGAACACATCTTCTCACAAAACATAACTCTTTCAGCCAAAACCAAAGAGTTTAACAGGTAGTTGGAAGGAAATACTAGTCCCATTAACCATTACCTTTTCAGCATACCTAACAATAGACTTCAAGAATATTGATAAATTGGATGGTGCACTAGTAACTTCATTCTCTTTCGGCATCGTCTTTCAAACTTTTTCCTAGCACAATGAAGATAGAACATGAGTAAATGTTCATTCCTAAATAAGATAGAAGAACATGGGACTTATACAATTCACCTTCAAGATCGGTGGTACACTAATAGCAATCACTTCCTCATCCTTTCCCGCATTCTCTGAAACTTTCTCCAAAAACCACCAAGGTATAATTTTATAAGTAACTAATAGTAAATTTACCTCATAATACAATTCACTTCAAGATCGGTTGTACAGTAATAGCTTCCATCTCCTTCACCTTCTTCTTTTCCTCATGTGTGGTTGATGTACTAACAACTTCCTTCTCCTACAATATAAATATAAAAGTACAAATTAACAAGTTAAAAATTATCATAACTAATAGTTGTAACCTTAATGCATCTCCTTCACCTTCTTCCCTTCCTTAATCTTTCGGATTTTATTCTTGGAGCAACTACCATGCTCAGATCTTGGGCTGCTTTGAATTTGATCTTCCAACTCCTTAATGTGCTTACAAAGTACTTCATTTTCATCAACAATTTTTTTTTTTTTTGTATCCCCTTTTTTCACTGTATGGAAGTAAATGATATGCGTAATGAAACCACCCACCCCACGTACGCATCCACCATATTTTGGAGTACCCAAGGCTTGAGGCAAAACATCATTCGGTGAATCATTTTTTTTTTTTGGAAAGTGGATCTTTATTCTTTATGATCTCATTTTAAATGGAAATTATATATATTCAATAACACATATAAAATATTATAATGATTTCATGCAAACATAACATTGGTAATCTTACTATTCGGTTGACGACTTGTTAGACATCCCCATTGTTATACTATCATTTTTTTGTTTATCCGAGCTTTTTTCCACATATTAGCTCGTCCAAAATCACATTCGTTAGACGAAGGTAATTTTTTCTGCATAATAAACATATTGTTAGATATAAAAATATTTGTAAAATAGTTAAACTTAAGAATATTCATTCCATTTCCTCGGCAAGATTCGCATAACCTCTTCTGGACATCCGATGATTATACTTGTTCTTCTTTCTTGTGCTTGTTGTTGATTTCTCACTTTCTATATAAATTTAATTGTTCGAAATAAAAATAAGAAGAAAGTGACAAATATTGATGTTCTTAATGAAAAGTTTAATACCTCAAACTCCGGAGATAATCTCGATTTGACAAACTCTTGCCAATGATATGTTTCAATTATGTAGGAGTACATTGAAGGTGAGTGTAACAAAATTTGGGGTTCATCCTTAAAAGGGATAATATACTATGTCGTTAACCAAGACTTGAACTGACGAGATGCAACGCCCACAACTTTGAGAATAGCCTTCTTACTTCTACCATCAATTATGAAAGCACCCTAAACATTTAAAAAACTCGATTATTACTTTTCAAGCATAATACTAATATAATACATCAACAAAGGAAAATATACATACCTCAACAATATTAAACAGTTTTTCCTTTAAGTTGGTACACACTTCCAAGATATATATGTAATCAGGATATGATAATGCACAGTAGATCCTATCAAAGATTTTAACTTATATCCATTATCTCCAATAGTCACTCTATCATCATTATATTCAACCAATTTTTTCTCCCCTACACTCCAAATTTTTGTTACCTCATGCATAATAGTCGGTCCTCGCGTTCGCCTTTTCTTTTTGTTTGGTATTTCATCTTGCTTCGGTTACATATTTTCATTGACAATATCCAAACCAAACTGCAAGTCCTCATCACTTGCCATCTCCATGGTGTAAGAATTATTCTGAAAAATAGAAAAGAGTTTAGTTAGGTGTCAGATACAACAAAATTATAAAAATTAATAGTAAGTGAAAACTCACCCATACATTTACTCTTTAGGAATCCATGTGCCTTCACAATCAATTCTTACATATGTTGAAGTGTTCTCATCCAAATCAATTCTAGATTCAATATCTAACATGGCTTTAGGAATTCCTTGACAATGTAGAGTAGTATCTCCAAGCTCATTGTCATTGTATTGATCCTCAAAATCTCTTTGTGGTGGAGTAAGGACAATAGACCATCGACCATCATTTGGATCCTCAACATAAAATATTTGTCTTGCTTGGGATGCTAGTATGAAAGAATCATTCTTGTGGCCTATTCTATTTAAGTCAACTAACACAAAACCAAGCTCATCAGTTTTTATGCCACCAATATTCTCAACCCAATTACATTTAAAAAGTGCAACCTTAAATGTATTATAATTTAGTTCCCAAATCTCTTGTAACCTTAAAAATGTTCAAATATAATTATTTTCAAATTCATGTATTTAATGAAATAAATGGATCCAAGCCACAATAACTTACTCTATATATGGTTACACATCAATTGTATTCTCTAAGACATATCGATGAACTTAATATAAAATATCTCGTTCAAGTATGTAAAGAACTCCACTTAACAATGGTCTACCAATTTCTGAATTGCCTGAATTGTCTCTTAACTTTTGACACCCAAGTCCAATAGGATCTACTCCACATAAAAAATCCGAACATAATTCAACAGCTTCTTCTAATATAAAACTTTCAGCAATACAATCTTCTGGACGATGCCTATTCCTCACAGAGTTTTTAATCACTTTCATGAACCTTTCAAAGGGATACATCCATCACAAATATATAGGCCCACAAAGTTTGACTTCTCTAATAATGTGAACTTTGAGATGCACCATTATTGTGAAGAATGAGGGAGGAAAATACTTCTCTAATAAAATAATGTAATCACAATGTCTTCCTGCAGCTTCTCTAATTGTATAATATCAAAGACTTTGTTACATATAAAATTGAAAAAAATACACAAACGAGTTATCGCATATCAAACATGCTTTGGTAGCACAGATCTGATGGCAATGGGGAGCAATTGTTGTAAGAGCACATGGAAACATGAGATTAAAGACCATTGAGTTTTAAATCTTTTACTGACATAAGATTTCTAACATTGAAGGAGTAACCCTCAGGAACCTTCATTTCTGATATCATCTTCAAAACACAACGTTTTTCTTCTCTAGTAAGAGTATAACAAACAGAGGAAGGAAGATTTTTTTATCCCCATTAAAAGGTGTAAGCTCTGGTCGAATTTTTAAATCAGCTAAATCACGTCTAACATTCAATCCGTCTTTTGTTTTTCCTGGAATTTCAAGAAGGGTACCTGGAAAAAATGGCATACTTTGGCCATTGAAAATTTCTAGCACAAAATCATCATTTTCGACGTCAAAAGAAATCATTTGATGGTCAGAGAGAAATTGGAAGTATTCCAGAACCTTTGTCTGCAGAGGTTGTATTTGAAAAAACTAAAGATCTTGATTTTCAAATAGGAAAAAAAAAAGAAAAAAAGAAATATCACAAAAGGAAGTATCAAAGGTTGTTGGAATAGGATGTCTGCTTTTTTCCAACTCCCTTATTGGAAACATCTCCATGTTAGACATTGCTTAGATGTGATACATATCGAGAAAAATGTTTGCATGAATATCAATCTTAATGAAGTTGTGTTATCTCCACAAATTGGACATGTCTTATAACCTTTGACACTACATCCACTACGGTTTCCATATGCTGGAAAATCATTGATCGTTCCTCTTAATAAGCATCATAACATTGCACACCACTTTCCTACAGAAGTTTTAAATCATCAATCAATGGCTCTAAGTATATCCCAATGTCATCTCCTGGTTGTTTTGGACTTGAAATCAGTATTGATAACATCATAAACTTTCTTTTCATACACAACCATGGAGGAAGATTATAAATGACCATAACAACTGGCCAACAACTATACTTAAAGCTCATATCACTATGTGGATTTATTCTATCTGCTGACAATGCTAAACGAAGATTCTTGGGTTCTGAACTAAAGTTCGGCCACATGGTTTCAACTAACTTCCAAGCTGGGGAATCTGTAGGGTTACGTAATTTATCATCCATTTGTCTCTCATTAGCATGCCAAGTCAGGTTTTTAACACATTCAACACTTCTAAACATCCATTGAAAACGTGGTATAGGAAGAAAATACCACATTATTTTGGCAGGGATTTTCTTCTTCTTATTTGTGTCTTTACCATATTTCCACCTTGACTCACCGCATTTAGGACACACAATTGCATTGACATATTCCTTTTGATACAAGCAACAATCATTAAGGCATGCATGAATCTTTTCATATTCCATTCCTAGTGCACCTAATATTTTCTTTGCTTCATACATTGATATAGGAAGGTCATTAGTAGAAGGTATGATATCCTTTAATGCTTTTAGTAGTAATGAGAAACTAATGTCACTCCATCCATGTCTAACTTTTAAGTTATATAACTTCACTAATGTAGACAACTTGGTGAACTTTTTGCATCCTTCATACAATGGCTTCTCATCATCATTAAGCAACTTTTCAAATCTATTGGGATCTTTTGAACATTGCTCATGAGCAATTTCAACTATTTCTTTTATATTTCCAATATCATTCTCTTCATACCTACACTCAGAGGATTTTTCATGCAAGGATGAACTAGGAAGTTCCTCACCATGCCAAAACCAAATCTTATAACTTTCATCAATCACATTAAAATATAAATGATCTCTAATATCATTGCTATTATGACTTTGACAATTTCCACGTTTCAAACAAGGACAATGTATAGTAGTATTATTTATATTGGAAAATCCAAATTTGATGAAGTTTTCTACACCCAAATCAAACTTTTTAGATAATCTACTATTTGTCATCCATGATTTATCCATACTTATAATAAGCTAATCTTGGAACTACAAAAAAAATATTACAATAATTCAAATTAGATAACTCATAAAACTTATAAAATTTGTATGGAATTGATATTTATAGAAAACTTAAAAATCTTTATTCGCATAAGGTGATTGAAGACATAAAAACCAAGCAGATCAGAAAAGTTAACATCTAAATAACCCACCAAGATTTGGTCCAAATAATCAAACATTATATTCCAACAAAATCACAAAAACTCATAAAACCAAGCAGATCAGCAAAATATCAGCAGTAATAATAATAAACAACCAATCTAATCTAATCACAATACTCCAACCAAACTCAAAAGTCCAAACTGCATACACATAATAAAAATAAAAAATAAAAACTGCATCCTCAATCACAAACTAATCACAAACTGCATCTTCAAACTAAAAAAAAAACTGCATCCATAAGTGCATCCTTAAACTAAAAAAAAAAAGAAACATCATCCGTAAGTGCATCCCCAAACTGCATCATCTAACAAATTGCATCCTCAAACTAAAAAAAAAACATATACATAACAAATATATACACATTTCAATTAAAAAAATATAGACATAACAAAAATGCAAACTTCAAGTTGTAAACTCAGTTTTTTTAATTTAAAAAAATACTTACTCACAGCGAACGATCCCAACGGCACCACAAACCGACAACCCACCAGACAACACCACCGTCAGCGGACGACCCACCAGACGACACCACTAGCAGCGGACCTCAGCGGCAGCGCACGACCTACCAGACAACACTATCGACAGCGGACGACCCACTGGACGACATCACTAGTAGCGGACAACCATGGATGGCAACACTGATGGACTAAAGAAATGTGGACGATGGTGACTAGGAGAAATGCAGACGGCCAAGGGTTTGGGGAAAGAGAGAAATGGAGAAAATGAAATTATAAATTTAGGGCTTTTCAATAAAGTAAGAAAAAAATATTATTAGGTAATTTTTTTATATTTTACTTGACACTAAAAAAATGTCAAGTAAGAGTTTCTTATACTTGACATGTGAAACTTGTCAAGTAAGACCTTATATTACTTGACACGAAAATGTGTCAAGTAAAGGTTCGCGTGAAAATATTGTTAGGAAACTGATTCTTGAAAATCTTTATTATCGTAACTAGTTGGTACAATCTTTCGGAATAGCAATTAAACGATGAACGAACTCTTTATTAAACGATAATAGACAAACAGAGACTAGATGTCCGCTTAATGACTCCAAACGATCGTTTACAAAATACTGTACGCTCAACGATCGCCCACAAACACCCCGTGATTGCTTACCCAGAACTACACGACTACTTACAAAACATTACACGATCGCTTATCAGTTTATATACGATCGCCTACCAAATGCTATACGATCGCCTACCAAATGTTACACGATCGATGAGCTCTGTTACATGATCGCTGAGTAACACTAGACGATCGACCACAAACACTTTGCAATCGCTTACCCGGAACTACACGATCGCTTACAGAACATTACACGATCGCTTACCAATTTCTATAAGATCGCCTACCAAATGCTACACGATTGCCTATCAAACGCTATATGATCGCTGAGTAACACTAAATGATCGCCCATAAACACCCCATGATCGCTTACCTGGACCTACACGATCGCTTACAAAACATTACACAATCGCTTACCAGTTTCTATATGATGACCTACCAAATGCTACACGATTGCCTACCAAATGCTACATGATCGCTGAGCTCTGCTACACGATCGCTTAGTAGAAGTAGACGATGAGCAGCACACTGCGATGACTTCTCCCACGACAGAGACTTCCGAACTCCCACTCTCGAGAGCTCCACTTCCTCACTCTTGATATTCAGATTTCATTGGCCTCTCTTTCCGTTTCCTTCTTTTTTTAAACCTCCACTTCTCCAAACGAAATTGGACATCCTTCTTAACCGATTCAACCGCCTCTCATTTATTCTTTCTTTCATGATATTGCCACATAATTGGAGGCTTATCAAATATCCGAAATATTCCGTCAATCTCTGCTTTTTTAACCCTTTTACTTGACACGGAAAAAATGTCAAGTAAGAGCTTCTTATACTTGACACGTGAAATGTGTCAAGTAAGACCTTATATCGTGTCAAATAAAGGTTCGCATGAAAATATCCGAAATATTTCGTCAATCTCTGCTTTTTTAGCCCTTCTACTTGACTTTTTTTTGTCCAAAATCATATTACTTGACGTTTTTTTTCTACAGAAATGTCAAGTAATGTAGATTTTGTAGTACTGATCGCTTTACTATATTATACTTCACCTGTGTGATTGCACCATTAGTTGTCTGAATGACGTTGAACTGGCTCGAGCTTATATTACGATATGGGCTATTTGGGGTGATAGAAACAAAATCACTAATTTGGAGCTTTACATGGATTTTGAGAATTATTTTTTAATTTTATGTGATCAATTATGTGAGTGATTTCTCTCATATTGCGTCTATATTTATATATATAATATCAAATATATTTTAAATAATTATTGAAATTAAAATCTAATTTCTTAATTCACTACCAATATACATATATGTAAATGCGAAATACAACTTTATTTATTTTTATTGATTCATTGTTTTTACATTTCTATTTTGAGATTTTCTATCAAATTGACTTTTATATCTCCATAATTTTATCTCTATCTTTGAATTCTTGCTGTCTATTAAATTTCTCTCTCTAATTTTTTTCCATCTTTATTTTTTTCAATATTAAATGTAACGATACTTTAGTAATTTCTTGATTTTAAAATTACCTTTAAAAAATCATTAATCATTTAAAAATACTCTTAATTAAATTAAATCACTTATACAAGTATAAGGCCAAATATTAACATTTTTTATAACAATTTTACAAAACTAATTATAATTAAATAATTGGGCTTAAAACAATTATTCTTAGAATTAATATCAAACATGCTCTTTAGTCGTTGAAAATCACTTTTGATGGTACAAAAATAAGTTTTAAGAGTCTAGAACAAAATATTTAAATAATAACTAATCACTTGTTAATACATCAATTTTGTTAATATTACTGTTTCTAAAACCAAACTCAAGCATGCTCTAGACATATTAACTACCTTATATTGAAATGAATGTTAAATATCATCTATAAAGCAGTTTTTCCCTATTTGTAAGGTATATAAGTAATTGATCTAGTAGTAAATAATCAAATATGGAAAAAAAGATAGTGAAAAATCATTAATACAATATTTTTTTTTTTTGAAAGGTATTGTAATTAAAATGTGGGGTGAAGAAATCGAACTTCAAACCTCTAGGTCGATAGTATGAATACTATGCCAATTGAGTTACGCTCTTATTTGCATTAATACAATATTTCTTATTTTATTGATAATGTGCATTCATAACAATGTAAAAAAAAAAAAATGCAAGAAATCACTTGACAGTAAACGTATTATAATAATATCATTCTTATATGTCATATTATAATAATATCATTCTTATAAACAATCAATTATAAACTTAAATTAGTAATATAGATCTATCACGAATAGACTTGAATCCACGTTAAGATTATCAGATAGGTCCATAAATGATAGACCTCAGTCATTGATAGGTCTATTAATGATAGATTTTAATTAATAATAGGTACTCATAAAAGTTAAAATTATTCAAGATTGTACTAATTTTGCTATTATTTTGTATTACATTTTCATATATGCAATTGTCCGTATTGATTGGATTTGATTTAAGAGAATTTGCAATGGGTGATAAATCCAAAATGTATAATTATGGGCATAACTTAAATATATGGAAAATTGTAAATATGACAAAATTTTTAGATTTAAATTTTTGTTTATTCCATATTCCAATTTTTTACTTTTAACAATCTCACGTTTTTTGGTATATCAGTCAACTAATATACCACGTTTAAAGGATATCAGTTGTGTATTTTTTTCATTGATTTGTATGCTTTTTAAATGATATTGTTTCTTTCATTTTTAAGTATAAATGTACAATAGGTCGGGAAGATTCAACCTAAAGCTCACTAACACTCAATTTAGTATACTTATTTTGACACTTTGGCCGTGTTTGGAATAATAAGAGAAAAAGTGTATTTTAAAAAAATCATTTTTATGATTTTTTAAAAAACACTTAAATAAAACATGTATCAATAATGTATCAAGTGTATCAAGTGTGTATATGATGCTTGCCCTTATAGTAAGGTCGAGACATTCTCCCCTACTTAAACTCGTCATCGTCCTCAATGACGCTCTTCCTTATAGTAGGGCCGAGACATTGTATCAAGTGTATTATGTGTATACTAGTAGTGTATTAAGTATATATCAATATTATATCAAGTGTATCACGTGGATTGAGTTTTTTATTTTTTTATTTTTTGTTATTTTTATAAAATTAATAAGTATGGCTATGAATCTAATTTTTTAAATTTATTTTATCAAATCTAGAAGAATCACTTGATTTATCCTAATTTATAGGGGATGTTTTTCTGTTTTATTTATTTATTATTTTTTAATTCTATGCCAATTACACCTTAATTATAGGATCATGTTTCTAGGATAAATCTGTCCATTAATGTTGTTAAAATACATCATCTATTCTTTTCAGCCATTTTTATAATAAAAAACATGTTTTGCCATTTTCAGAATAGTGTACAAATTTCGTCGTTCGTTCTCGTGTAATCAGACTTCTAACCTCAAATTAAAATAAAAAAAAATAAATAAATAAAAAAAGAAAGAAAGAAAGAAAAAAATACATACCAATTAGTATTAAACTAAACTTATACTAATAAAAAAAACATAAAAACTAATTTCTCAAAATATCATAATTTTAGAAGACATTTTACCAACCCGACTAACCAAGATCAATTGGAGACGTATACATTCACCCAAGAGATTAGATATTCAAATAGGGGTGTTGAATGAGAAATTTTGGACCAATCACAAGTTGCCACACCATTTACTAAATTGACAAAATCCCAAATCATTAAATTTGGGCCTAATTATGAGTTGACATATGTCCCGAATTGAAGCTAAAGACAAATTTCGATGAGCGCATGTGGTTTTAGCATGATAGTTTAATCAAATAAGATTAATTTGACCCAATTTGATATTATTATTTGCGTCAAAGTCCAACTAAGTCTAAAAATAGGTTGAATTTGACCCAAATGTCAAATCAGGCCTAAATCCGATTAATTGGGCCTAAAGGTCAGACCCATAGACCAACAAGCCCAAGTCCAACTAATTGGATCCAAAGGCCAGACACATGGATCAACCAAGCCCAAGCCCAAGAAGCTCATTCGAGAGCCCTATAAATAGAAGAGCTCTTTTCATTTGTGGAGGTCAGCAATTCTGCATTCCAGAGAGCTTAGAGAGAATTCTCTACAATAAAAAGATTCTTTGACACCTAAAGCTGACCATGCTTGAAGACTAGAGTTCTTTGAAGATATAAGCATTATGAAGACTAAAGTTCTTTGAAGATACAAGCATTCTGAACACGCTTGAAGACTGAAGTCCTTTGAAGATACAAGCATTCTGAACACACTTGAAAACTGAAGTCCTTTGAAGATACAAGTATTCTGAACACGCTTGAAGACTGAAGTCCTTTGAAGATATAAGCATTCTGAACATGCTTGAAAACTGAAGTCCATTGAAGATTCAAGCATTCTTCCAAGACTCAAAGCTCAAGAACATCCATACGCCCCGCTTCTATACATCAAGCATACGCATTCAACCGAGAGAGAATCAGAGGATCAAGTACTAGAGATCAAACCACATCGCATCAGATTAACATCAACATCAACACCAACTTAAGTTCAACTCCACGAAACAAGTTTCTCCGGAAGCCTCGTGTGAACACTAATCCTCCAAGAAGATCAACAAGTCTGAAGGCTGATCATCCAAGAAGATCAATAAAGCCAAAGGCCGATCGTCCAAGAAGATCAACAAGCCTAAAGACCGATCATCCAAAAAGATCAATAAGCCCAAAGTTCGATCATTCTATAAGATCATCAAGCCCAAAAGTCGATCATCCAAGAAGATAAACAAGTCCAAAAGACGATCATCCAAGAAGATCAACAAACTCAAAGACGATCATCTAAGAAGATCATCAAGCCAAAAGGTCGATCATCCAAGAAGATCAACAAGCCCAAAGACCGATCACCGAAGAAGATCAACCAGGTTGGATATAGGAGGGAAACCTTATCTTGGTAACGCTACGGACGCGTCCCGCTTTGTGGAATGGTCACAAGTGTTGTGACTTGTCACAGATAGACTGATCCTGATCATTCGAGTTGGGGACATACGAGGGGGGCGTCCTATACAAAGAGTTTGTATAAGACCTGACACGAAGTTTAACGTCTCGTTATATAACATTGTTCATGATAGAAACTGCACTTCACTAGGATGACCATAGGTAACATGACCTCAATCTTGAGTGAGTTGGGAACTCCGACCATTGAGAGCGGTCCTTTGATTTGTATGGGTACAAGTGGCCAGGTCGCCGATTCAAACCTACTATTTTGGGGATTCGACTTATTTGGGTGCTAGGAATTTAGCTACACATGATGGAACTCACTCCTTCCCCGAAGTAGGGGTAAGTAGATAGATAGCTCCCTTAAGGGCTGATTCCAGAGCTTGAACGATGTGGCGTAATACACCTTTTCTTGGCCCAAGAGGTGTTCACACATAGTTGGACTATGTTGTATTGTTCATTAGAGGAATTAGTGGTACTTAAGGAGTGAGATGTAACTACAAGAACAAAATGGTAATTTGAGCCAGTTGTACTTACGAGCATCTGTGAAGGGTTATCGTACTCATGATTGATTATATCCGATGGACACAGAAATATATTTGTGGTAAGAAGAGTTTAGCTGTTGGTCTTTAGTGGAATGCTTGACAGTTAACGGATGGTGGATCTCGTGGCTAAAGAGTTTAGTCAGCTATTCACGGACCATTGGAGCTTCGAGCCATAGGTCCATTAGGTCCCCTGGGTAGCTTGGATAAAGTCGAGAACCAGTGTTTGAGTTAATTTGAAATGTTCAAATTGATAAGAGGAAGTTCGATTATATATGATATAATTGGACTGGTTAATTATATATGATATAATTGGCTAAATGTATGAGATACATTATTTTGGAGGAAATTAGATATAAATATGATTTATATCAAGTAGAGGAGAAAATACTATAGTAGATATGTGATATCAATCTATAGGATGAAAATATAATATGATTATATTTATTAATATTTTAGTTGGTTAATTATATGATAATTAACCCAAAAATCACGTTTGGATGTGGGTTAGTGGCAATGAGTCAGTTATTGTAACCGATAAAATAAAAATGAAATTGTTTCATTTTGAATCGTCATCCAAAAAGATATAGAAGAGAGCATGCGTTGGTCCTATGAGATCGCTTAAGCATTTCGAGAGCCTATACGATAGTTCCTCTCCGCCTAAATGATCGTCCACCTCGCGCCTAAACAATCGCATACTAGTTCCTACAAGATCGCATAGCTTCTCTAAACGATCGTATAGTGTGCTGAGTTTGCTAAAAGATCGTATACCTTTTCCTAAACGATCGTTTAGTAAAAACTAAACGATCGTGTAACTTCACCTAAACGATAAGAATTTTGCTATGCGATAGCGTCTTTTTCCCTCCCACTTTCTTATCGCCTACACGATTCGTGTTTCTTCCTTCCTCTACCAAATTCACCAAAGACCACGCTTCGGGTTCTCACTCCGAGAATACCCCGGGCTCTTTTCTGGTGGTGTTGTCCCCATTTCGTTCGTGATCTTGCGGTTGTGATGCTGCTGCTAGGCATTGGTAGATCGCAAAAAATGATAGGCCGGTCAAACAAAAACAAGGCGCAACGAGCTCTGGAGAGTTCCGCTACGTCGAGTTCCGAAGATTGAAGATTGTCTTCAACTGGTATGACACTCTTTCCCTTAGTATATCTTGTACATAGCATGCCATTAATTAAGATTTGTTTGCATAACTGTGTGTTTGAATGTATAATATGTATTCCAGTCATGGTGAGATCGGAGCAATCCGAACACGCTCATGGAACTCTTCGGTAAGAGATCCTTCAATTGGTATCAGAGCCAGGTTCTGATACTTCGATTTTATATGTTGCAACGAAATGACATTTACATTCATGATGGGTGCATTTCTACACTATTTAATGGTTAAATTTGCAGTGGATGTGCGGATTAATGGATGGATTTGGGATTATTAACCTCAATTTGGTTTAAATCCTTTTACATTTGCGGTTTTTTGTAAAGGCCCCTGCGTTTTTGGGCATTAATAATCGTTACCGAGTCTGTATTCAAAATTTGTTTGAATTTTTGAGTCATTCGAAGAAGTTCTGGGCAAGCGTTGCAGTTTTTCGAGGAAGAAGACGATCTAGGGTTGACCGCATGGTGCAGAAGATGTGATACACGATCGCTGTTGATCGCATCGTAAAGACAATGGATTACGCGATCGCTTTTGAATGCATTGGTTAAACGATGGGGTATGTGATCAAGAGTTCATCATATCGTTTTGACGATCGGGTGCAATCGCTGAGTATCGCGACGTGTAGACGATGAGATGCTCGCGTATCGTTTAACGCACACACGCTAGACGATCGTTTAGGTTGGCAAGTTTAATCACTTAGTAACTGACTAAACGATCGTTTAGTAATGCAAAGTAAATCGTTTACCTGTCGTCGTGCTAAGAGATCACATAGATGATCAGGCTTCCCAGCCTCATCGTCTACGCGTTCGTTTAATTATGCTTCTATCGTCTAGTGCGTGCTGAACGATCGTCTACCTACTGAAGTTTACTACATGATGGAGTCCTCTTGGCGGTTCAAGACTCGGTTCGCCTGTGAACCGATTTGCTCAATGAAAAATGTAACAGATAGGATTTTTTCATTACATTTTTTTTAAAGGCTCATCCCGGTCCATTAATCCTTTATTTATTACATGCGATGTATGTTTTTATATATCATATGGTATGCACATATAGTAAATCCCACCTTAGGTTATGCAATGCTCATGCATCATCTCTTTATTGTAATTATTATAATTTAGAGAAGCATGATTTAATTATGTAAGAGCATGCTCATGCATCATATAATATAAGAGTTATATTTATGCATGCATAAAAAGCATTGACATGCATCATCTTTATATTATAATTGTTATAGTATAAGGGTAAATGATAGCATGTTTGCTTGGTTGTTACGCGTTATATAAAAGTTATGTATAGTAATGACCGGACATTGCATGAAGCATGACATATAGATTACTTCATAAATGTTATAAACGCCTCGTTGTGCGTAATGCTTTAGTTATTTTTTTTAAGTTAAAGAGAAATTATAACTAAAAGAAATAAGAAAGACATGCATGCTCACTTAGGTTTAATTCATGATTTTAAAGTGTTTAAAACTTGGGTCACATAAACCTAAAATCACGGTTCTAATATGATTAGCAACCCTAAGACTTTAATCTTTTAATCAGTTTGATAGGATTAAATTGGAAAATAAAAGGTTAAAGTGTAGCAAATCTATCTATAAGGGACCTTTTGTCTAAGGTGGGTTCTGTCTAGGCTGGGGTATTTCAGTTGACGAAAATGTAACACCCCTACTTGGGAACTTACCTTGAAAGGTGAATTAGATAGATTTGATGCATGCATGCAAGTTAAGGACAGTTCATTAAAGTGTTTAAATGTGACTACTTGAACTTGTTCATATTTCATAGACAAACGTTGTTTATGAGCAGAGTTTAAAATGACAACTTAGACTAAAATCAGTAGTCGGATTATCTAGGTTAATGAACCCTAGGTAGAACATTCAGTGGGAGGTACTTGGGGCATAAGATGCTTCACTTAAACCTTTCACGTTTTTCCTAAATAGTCCACACCGTGATATCTACCCTCGGCCTTGCGACACCTTTACGTGTCCCTCTAATGGATGGTGTTTGGTGTTGGATCAACACCAGCATGCAGCGGAAGGGAATAGAATCCATAAGCATTCTAATTCATTAATTTTGGTTGAAAAGAAACATGCTAAAAATAGAGTTTAATGGGTTTAAGAACATACCTTGGCCGAACCAACAAAATCTCCATTTTCAACTACAAAATCCTCTGAATCCTTGTGTAGACCACCACAAGATCTTCCCTACTATTCTCTTGGTGCTCTAGATTGAGTTGTGGGACTCAAAATAAGCTGGAATCAAAGGGAATATGGAGAAAGCTCATTGAACCAACACATTGAAGAAGACCTTCTTCATCCGAATTTTTCAATAAAAAAACAGTCGGTTCATCCTCCATTCTTCACTCCAGTCTCTTCAATATATTGCAGACTATCATGCAAAGAGATGTGCTGCATGGGATGCAGCTCATGCTTGGAGTAAACTAAAGGATAAGGTGGGTTCCTTGTAAGCTAGTTCAAGATGAAAAACTCATTTTCAATTTTGTATAATTTTTCAATTTCCAAAATCTATTTTGATTTTAAAATCATATTTTATTTCTAAAATCAAAATTTATTAATGTTACAAATTAATTTCATAAATTAATATTCTAAAAAAATTAATAAATAATTATTTAAACAATTTAAATAATTCTAATTAATTTAATATCCAATATTAAATTATTTTTACACAAATTCATATTCATATATTTAAATATATTTTCTTCAATTCCATTTTATTTTAATTTGAACGTTTCAAATTAACTTATCACACTACTCTAGAGTTATTCCATTTTCGAGATAGTAGGGGGACCTCATGGACCTATAGATCATAGGCTCCAACGATCCGAGATTAATCGGCTAAACTCATTAGACCGATCTAACGCTCATTCGTTAACTAATGGGTCACTCCATTAAAGCCCATAGTTGAACTCCTCTCACTATAGATATATTATGTCCACTCGATATAACCATGATTAGTAAGTTAACTCTTCACCAGTTGTTCACAATAACGGCTGGGTCAAATCTCTGTTTTACCCCCAAAATTACCTCTTGTTCCTTAAGTCCCCACTGATCTCCTAATGAACAATTGTTTTGTGATCCAATCACAAAACCGAGACCCTCTCATGCCAAATGAGAGGGTGGGATCCCTTGTTCAAGCCCCAAAATCAGCACTTAAGGGAACAACCTCTCTACTATCCCTAAAGAGGGTAGGAGTGAATTCCCTCTTGCACCCTATGTCCCCAGCTATCTATCCAGTCTTACCCCTGAAATGGCAGTCATATCAAGCCGACACTGATGAGCCAACCCTCACCTATGCAAATCTAAGGGCAATCCCAGTTAAACAGGAGTTCATAGTTAGCTCAGGATTAAGGTCAAGTTACCTAGGTCATCACTTTGAAATAGTCAGTCTTAAAAAGTAAACAGCGTTATAAAGTAAGAGTGACTCATTTCGTGGTCCGATCTTGTACAAACTCTTTTGCACAAGGACACCCCCACTCCTTATATCCAACATGAATGAATTAGGATCACTTCATTTGTAGCACTTTACAACTCCTTGTAACAACTATAGAGTAGGTCGTATCCAATAGTGTTACCAGAATAAGGTACCCAACCTTATCCATGTACTATAGATCATTTTGACTATTTATTCGAACCTGATCCACCTTTATGTATCCACACAAAGTTCAACTACTCATCCAATAGTCAAGGGACTTTTAGATTTATTGGATTTCTATTCAAGCAATAGATCTATTCAATAATACCTTTATTGAATAATCAGAATAAGCTCCATTGTTTACATACTACAAGTTTTAGGATATAAAACCCAACATTTTGGTAGTTCAATATCAAGGTGGATGAAGAGAGTGTTCATAGTAAGTGGGAGCAAGAAGTGAGATAGCATATCCCTCGGTCCCCCTCGTTAGTTGAATAAAGTTATTGCACATCGCCTCGAGGCACCCTAGGAGTGCTCCCCCTAAAGGATGGTAGTTTTGCGCATTTCTTTATTTTATCTCCTATAAGAGGATAAGGTAACTTAGTCTCTTGTTCTAATCTGCTTCTTTCCTATGGTGGGCTCATTAGGATGGAACTCTAGCACCAAAAGCGAGAGGTCACACTTACACGAAATTATTAAAGGTTAATAGTTCTGGACCGAAAAATGGTTTTTGTTAGGTTCAGTTCCAAGAGTTGGTGCTGTCTAATGGTTGAGAATGTCTCATCCCAGCGAAGGGGCACCTGATCACCCCACCGGTGATGTTTGTCTTGTCTCATTGGGGCATCATTGCAAAATAACTGTTTTGCAAACTGATTGTTATAAAAGTGGTTTAGCAAAATCTAATACAGTTTTGTTCGTATTTTCAACAACTTTTTCAAAATGTAATAGCCACGTTGGAATTATTAAGCATCGAAAAACTTATTAGCGATAATTTCACAACATGGAAACACATGATCATAATGATCTTGATCATCGAGGATCTTATGTTCGCTCTCATGGAGGCTTGTCCTCCTATTCCAACTCCGAATGCCGCTCAAAATGTTCAGGAGGTATACGAGCAATGAACAAGGGTGAATGAGAAGGCCCGAGCCTACATTTTGGCAAGTCTTTCTGAAGTCTTGGCCAAGAAACATGAGCCTATGGTCTCAACGCGTGAGATCATGGAGTTTCTACAGGGGATGTTTGGACAATCGTCTGAACAGCTTATGCATAAGGCTCTTAAATACATATTCAACTCCAAAATGGAAGAAGGCACCTCTGTTTGTGAACATGTGCTAAACATGATGGTCTACTTTAATGTGGTGGAGTTGAATGGGTCTACATCGATGAGGGCAGCCAGGTTAGCATAATCCTTCATTCTTTGCCGGAAAGCTTCCTGCACTTTATTAGTAATGTGATTTTTAAATAAGTGAAATATAACCTTACAACTCTCCTCAACAAGTTGTAGACTTAACAATTTTTACTGAAAAGTAAGAAGAGGTAAAAGGGTGAGACAAATGTTGCTTCATCTTCCAAGACGTTCCATAGCGGTTCGACCTCAGGAATGAAGTCTGCATCTTCTACTTCCAACTCTGTAAAGGGGAAGACGAAGAAGAGTGGTAAGAGAAAAGGGAAGGCACTTGCTAACCCACCGCTTGTTGCCCCAAGGAGGCGTCCACAGGTTGCTAAGGAAAAGTGTTTCCACTGCAACCAAGATGGACACTGGAAGAGGAACTGTCCTCGGTATCTGAAAGAGAAGAAAGCAGCCAAGGCGGATAAAGGTAAATGTGATTTACTTGTTCTTGAAATTTTTTTAGTGGAGAATGATGATTCTACTTGG